>NW_028327173.1:195513063-196763063 GCF_987537825.1 Furipterus horrens | reverse complement strand
TTAAATTATTGGAGCATTGTGTTGTAAATATTATAATTAGATAACCTTCTCTTCTGCTTGAATTATCTATGACACTCAAATATATCTCAATTATTTTATTTTAATCTGTAGCTAAATGTTCTTGCTCTCCAATCACAGCATGAATTTCCAGAAATTACAAAATGCCAGAGTTGGTAAATCAGGACACAGGGAGTGTCTGAGAAGACCCAAATATGTTGGCATGTGAGTTAACAATTTAAGAAAGAACAGGCTTGCCTAGTCTAAACTGTAGTATCTCTCTTCATGCACAGAGAGTAATAACTAAAGGTTGAACAATGGAATGTTAATGCTGGGTACACACTTAAAATGTCCAGAAAAGGCCTTTTAAAATGGTATTAATAAAATATGTAAATAACAGCTTTTCTTTTTATGCCTTGACTCGAGTGCAGGGAAATATTTAGTAACAAGCAGATTTCAATGGTATTTTACTGGCATTGACTTCACAAAGGATGGAAAGAATTGTGGACTAAAACTGGAGATTAATACTAAATATCTGAAATCCAGAGAAAACAATGGTCGTGTTATGACCTTGTATGTAGAAGTGACTGTCTAAGGAGGCCATTAGCCATTCTTAATGTATTGGTTTTATTAGCAACAAATATAGAATATACTAGCATTAGTTGTCACTGAAAAGTTTTACATTAGACCCTTAAAGGAGTATAGGTTGGACAATATTTCAATGAAGTTATAGAAACATTACTAAATAATCATGATTTATTGAATAGCTACAAAATCCATGGAATTAGACTCAAAATTATAGAAAAACAAACTAACTCTGGTCAACTGTATATTTAGGGGAAATATTTAGTTCACAGTCCTTGGATTAATTATAATTCTCTCTGAATCTTGGAGAAGGACCTAGATAAATTACACTTCTTCCCAGTTCTGACTCTGTAATCCTTTTATCTGTGATAGGTTGCATTAGCCTCTGTTGAACTATTTTCATTCCAAGTGAATCAGTCCTTTCTAGTAAAAATTCCTTGCTTGTAGGGCAATTATTCAAGCATTATTTAATTCTGCAGAATGATCTGAAGGAGGATGTTCTGCAGAAGTTATTTTTCTCCCTGAGTGCTGACTGATAGGACCTTGAGAGTTATACAGTCTCAGAATCACATCAGGAACATAAGTTACAGCAAATTCTGTTCTATTGCAATGAAATCCATGGTCTTGTGGAATGGTGTATATCTCTTGTTTTTTCTCTACACTAACCTAAGGGGTAAACTTTCCCAGCATTTGTGCCATTAAATCTCTCCCACCTCATCTTCTCACAGTACATTGCAAAACATTACAGACTGTTGTTGTAGGCTCCAACATGAATAAAGAAAAATATGTAGTAACAAGTTCCTAGAATCTGGCAAATTGGCACTGTTTTAATGATTTCAGAAATCTCACCTTTATTTCTTCTCTTTAGTAAGTCACTGAGAACCTAGTTCTAGAAAGAGAAGGGACTGCATCATCTTTGGATTCATTGCAGTATAGTTTTCATTTGGATTTTTACTTGGATAGAAGTTAATGCTGTCATAAAAACAATGCAATCTGTTCTCTCATAAATGTAAATATGTCTGAAAAAACTATGTTGCTAAAACACAACTACTTTCCAACAAGTAACAATCTCAATTAAAAGGAAAGAAAGCTTAGTTCATTTGTACTGTAAAAATATCAATTTAGAGAACAGAAACTGTCACTTAAAAAGCATTTTAAAGACCTCAGGACATTATGAGTTCTTAATAAGTATTACCTAAATCAGCAATTGCAGTAATCAAGTGACTTACAAAACTAAAATTTTAAGTACTTATTTGGGGTTCCTGAACAGCCACAGAAAATCATGGTAAACCTTTAGGTTTATTTAGTTACAAAGTAGCAAACACCTTGAATATTATTTTAAGGCACAGAATGAACTAGGTTCTAAAAAAATAACAGTTCCGAAATTGTTGCTGGGCAGGGTGGATAAATGTTCAATAAAATAATTTCTTGCATTCTCTAATCAAATATAGTAACCTAACTCTCTGAAAACAAAACAGAAATTCAGAGTAATGGGAGTAGAAAAATGGTACTAAGTTTTTCAACACGTAATTGGGTCATTATATGAGAGGGGACCCAAACAAACAGAATTTATATACAAAAAATGTGTATTTATTCTTACTTGTTCAAACCTCAGTCACCTTCAAAGAGCTCTCCATTTGATGCAATACACCTAGTGAGACATTTTTTCCACTGTTCAAAAGTTTTTGAACTTGTCAATTTTGATACCTTTTAGGGATTCTGCCCTTTTTTGTTTCACTTTTTCCACATGGGCAAAATGTTTCCTTTTGAGGACTTTTTCATCCAGGGAAACACACACAAAAAGTTTCTTGGGGTAAGATCAGGAGAATAGTAAAGGTGGGGCACAGTGGTCATGCAATTCTTGGTCAAAAAATGCTGAACATTCAGCATGGTGCAGGCAGGTGCACTCTTAAATCACCTATCATGAAATGGGCAAATGCACTGAAAGAGTCTTTAAAAAATTCACTGAAACCGAATGCAGCCTCTCACAACAACACCAGATAGCACACTGATATAGATGTGTTCCTAGAACTCTCACCTAGCAGGGTAAGCCAGAAGATAATTCCAAACTTAGTGATATGGTTTTAAAAACATTTTAGAATGTTTTAAATAATAATAGTACTGCAGAGTACTGCAGAATTCACTGAAAAAATATTAAGACCTTTTATTTCCTTCTACTCTTTGCATTAAGCATCTCTGTATAATTGATATCATATTGCACATAAAACTATGTAGCCTTCATTCTCACATAACAAAATAATAAGATGTTTGTTTATTTAAAAAGTATTAGTTTTCTTCAGGTATACTCCTAGAAGTGGGATCACTGGGTCAAAAGGCAGTTCCATTTTTAACTTTTTGAGGTACCTCTATAATGCTGTCCATAGTGGACACACCAGTCTGCATTCCCACCAACAGTGAAAAAAGGTTTCCCTTTCTCCACATCCTCGCCAGCACTTGTTGTTTGTTGATTTATTGATGATGGCCTTTCTGACAGGAGTGAGGTGATATCTCATTGTGGTTTCAGTTTGCATTTCTCTGATGATTAGTGATGTTGAGCATCTTTTCATATGTCCTCTTGGAGAAGTGTCTATTCAGGTCCTTTGTCCAGTTTTAATTCGATCTTTTTGTGTGTGTGTGTGTGTTGAGTTTTGTAAGTTCTTTATAAATTTTGAATATTAACCCCCTATCAGATGTATCAGCGAATATGTTCTTCCATTCCATGGGTTGTCTTTTTACATTGATGGTTTCTTTTGCTGTGCAAAAACTTTTTAGTTTGATGTAGTCCCATTTGTTTTTTTTGTTTCTTTGTTTCCCTTGCCTGGGTGGATATATCATATTTTATTGCCTATGTTTTCTTCTAGGATTTTCATGGTTTGGGTAAAATATTTAAATCTTTAACCCATTTTTAATTTATTCTTTAGTGTGGTGTAAGAAGGTGGTCCAGTCAAAAAAAACCCATAAGGACCCCTATGTACATTGCAGTGTTATTTTCAATCACCAAGATACAGAGGCAGCCCAAGTGTCCATCAGAATACGAGTGGATAAAACAACTATGGGACATTTACATAATGGAATTCTACTCCTCCGTAAAAAAGAAAAATGTTTTCCTTTGCAAAAGTATGGATGACCTGGAGAACAGTATGCTAAGTAAAGTAAGCCAACCAGAGAAAGATGAATGCCATATGATTTCATTCATATGTAGAATCTAATGAAAAATTGTTCAATTAGCAAGCAAAATAGACGCAGATTCATAGATAGAGAGCAGGCTGACGGCTCTGGGGAGGGGGAGTTAGGGAGCTGAGAGATCGAGCAAAAAGAAAAAAAGGACTCATGGACACGGGCAACAGTGTGGTGATTGGGGGGGTGGGGGTATAAAGGGGTTAAATGGTCATGGAAAAAATACAACAAATTTTTTTAAATATTAGCATTATTTAAATAGCTGCATAGTATTTCATGGTATGGGTATGCTGTAATTTACTTAATATTTTTTCTAAATATGAGTTATTTATATTGCGTATAAGTAATTCTGATTTATCTGTGAATAAATCCTTTTTTTTTTTTAAATCTTGACCCTGGAACATTTTTTCCCTGCTTTTGAGAGAGAGGAAGGGAGAGAGAGAAATGTCAATGTGAGAGAGATACATCATTTGGTTGCCTCCCATACATGCCAGACCAAGGACCACACGTGCCCGGACTAGGGATTGAACCCACAACCTACGTATGTACTCTGACCAGGAACTAAATTCTCAGCTTTTCAGTTACTGGATGACACTCCAACCAACTGAGACACACAGGCCAGGGCTATGAGTAAATCTTTGAAAAATGTAATTATCCTCCAAAGATTTTATTCTGGAAATCAAATTATTAGAACAAATGATAGAAACACTTGTGTTCTTTATTTTGTTATCTTTATTTGTAAAGAACATTATTGCTGAAAGAATTTTAAGTTTATATCTAATTTGTTGAAGGGTTAGCAACTAACTGTCTTGGTTTTTCACTAGTTGGAGTCATTTTGTAAATAACTATTTCTCAAGAATTTTATATACAAAATATTTTTTAGGTTGTTTAACTATTGTTACGTTTTTAAACTTTAATAAATAAAAGATTTTTTATATTGTCAGAGACTATCAAATGAGTTTATGTTCCCTTTTGGGTTACTATGGCTTAATTTTATGCAGTAAATGTTACCTTGAACCTGAAACATTTAATTTATATGCAAGCAGTAATCTCTTTAATGACTTTATATTAACCCAAATTTGAGTATATCATAATGAGTTTGTTACAGGTACTTAGTAATACCTCTTCCCTTAGAACATAGGGAGGAAAACACACCCAAATGGCTAACGTTATAGAAGAGATTATAGCAGTAAGAAACTCTGGGAATGAAGAAACTCTCTAGGCAAAATACAGCCTGAAGTTCATCTTAATCAAGCACCTACAGTCCATGAAGAACATGGAAAGCCTTGATGCCAGTGAGTGTCCAAATATTTTTTGTATTTGTTTTCATGCTTTGACTGGTTTCTTAATAATCAAAAATTCCTAAATTGTAACAAAGTGGACATCTTTGATATAGAGATGTTAGTTACTCTGAGGTAATTCTACTTTTAGGTATGTTTTATTCTGGATGTACAGGAATCTAAGAGAGTCTTCCAAGAGAGTAACTAATCATTAAAACATTTCAACTTAAAGACCTGGATATTTGGGTAATAAATATTGTTTTAATATGAGTTAGCTATAAATCCACTTAGTTGCTAATGTCTATATATTGGGATTATATTAAAATTTTTTAAATGTTAAATATTAAAACTGGTCTACTTAGAGGATTCTGGGAAGGTGGCCGAATAGGAAACCTAGGAACTGGTCTCCCCACCTAGACAACCATTGCACTGACAGAATGTGTCTGATGGAATTATTTTGGAACTCTCATGTCTGTGGAAGGCTTGAAACTTCTAGGGAAAAGAATACAATTACCTCTATTTGTAGGTGATATCAACTCTATATGTAGAAAACCCTAGAGATTACACCTACGAAACCCCCCAAACTGTTAGAACTAATAAATGAATTTAGCCAAGTAGTGAGATACAAAGACAAAATCAATACACAAACAATAAACAATCAAAAAATGAAGTTACAAAAATATTTCATCTGCAATGGCATCAAATAGAATAAAATACTACCAAGGAGGTAAAAGACTTATACTATGAAAACTAAAAAACATTGCTGAAATAAATTAAAGACAAATAAATTGAAACACTTCCCAGGTTAATGAATTGGAGAATTAGTATTAGTAAAATATCAGTACTATGTAAAATGATCTACAGATCCCCTGCCATGTCTTAAAATTTCCATAATTTTTTTCCAGAAATTGTAAAACACATTCTAAAATTTATGTGGAATCTCAATAGACCCTGAATAGCAAAAATGATCCTGAAAAAAAACAAAATTATAAAACCTAAAACAGGAAATCTCTTAGAAATAAACAGGAAAAAAGCCTTATGACATTGGATTTGGTATCAATTTCTTGGATATGACAATAAGACATAGGCAGCAAAGAAAAACAAGTAAGTGGACTATATGAAAAATATTTTTAAATGTTACATCTAAGACACTGTCGATAGAATAAGAAGGTAATTCACAGAATGAGAGAAGTTTTGGTAAATCATATATCTAATAAGGGATTAATATCTGGAATATATAGATAGAACTCCTAACCCTCAACAACAATAACAACAAAAAACCTCCATTCAAAAATAAGCAAAGGACTTGAATAGAAATTTCTCCAAAGAAGATGTATGAATGACTAACAAGTATGTAACAAGATGCTCAATATCGCTAGCATTAAGGAAATGCAAATCAAAACTATAATGACATGCCACTTCACACCCATTAGGATGGCTACTACAGAAAAAGAAAAGAAAAACAGTAAAAACAAGTGATGAACACATGGAGAAGTTAGAGCTTTTCTGCACTATTTGTTGGTGATCAGGAAAATAAAACGGTACAGATGTTGTGAAAAATACGATTTCAGCCCTAAAAAAATTAAAAATAGAATTATCATATGATTTTGCAATTTCACTTGTTGGTATATACCCAGATGAATTGAAAGTCGGCTTTCCAAAAGATAATTGTACACCCATGTTCATAGCAGCATAATTCACTATAGCTAAAAGTTGAAAGCAACCCAAGTGTTCATCAACAGTGAATGGATAAGCAAAATGTGATATATACATAAAGTGGATTAATTAGCCTTTAAAAAGACAGAAATTGTGCAATATGTTACAACGTGAATAAAACTTGAAGACATTATGCTAAGTGAAATAAGCCAATCATTAAAATACTGTATAATTTCATTTATATGAGGTGCAGAGAGTAATCAAAGCCATAAAGACAGAAAATCAAATGGTGGTTGCCAGAGACCGAGGGAAGAGGAAAATGGGGAGATATTGTTTGTTTAATGAGGACTGAGTTTCAGTTTTACAAGGTGAAACTATTGGAATAGATGGTAGTAATGGCTGCATGACAATGTGATTGCATTTAATTCTACTGAACTGTATACTTAAAATGGCTAATATTGTAAATGTTATGTATATTTTACCACAATAAGAAAAACAGTTCTGCTTAATACTTCTATATCCTACTATGTTTAATACTTTTCTACCACTTTACTACTTTCTACAACTTTATGAAACTTTCAATTGTTTTTTAAACTTTACAAGTGCTGGATTTTCTTTTATCTGAATCATAGATAAAAACACATTACACAAAAATTTTTGCTTCCACTACTGTTAAAATACACTACAGGGACCTATGAAAATGCTGTCTACTAAATAAATATATGTTTGTGTTTCAATGTGTAATTGCTTCCAAGGGGACACTAAATAAATACATTTCATAGACTGTAAGACAATCATAAGTCAGAAGAGACACTGAGTGTGTATATAATGTAAATGCTTGTCTTGAGCCATGGGGTAAAACCTGGGAATCATTCTTCTTCCCATTATTTCAATAGCCACTGTTTTTTGTTTGTCTGAGAGGCAAATAATTGGAGCTACCTATGTATGCCATGGTTATTTCAGAATCCCTGTGTCCCTGTTCAGGTGATATCACTCTGCACCTTGGCTCTTACTGATGGGTTCTTATAATACTTGAGTTCCAGTCACCCTAGGAGGGAATGATAGCCTCAGGGAACATCTCCATTCCTAGAATCTGTAAACTTTGGTTGAGCTTTGGGTGTGTATATAAGCAAATTATCTCTGTTATATAGCTCAAGGATTTTAACTCAACTCTTATCCGAATTCCAGAAATATACTTAAATAAAGAAAAGCAGCCTCTAGTATTTAGAAGCTTTAAGCTAGAACATTCATTACAAACAAATGTAATTGTGTTGATAAAAACCAATAACATATAATTAACATTTTCAGTTCAAAATTTTTGTAGACATTCACAGAAAGGTGAATAGCTACTTATGATGTAAAATAAGAAAAATAACAACTTGGTCAATAAAACAAATATAATTTGATATTAGGTCACTAATTAGGGAATTTTCTTCCAAATTATCCCAACTAAATCTTTACAAGTCATATCAGTTTTATCATCTATAAAATGTAGGGGAAAAACAGGTAATATGTTAACTTTATTTTCTACTTTGACTTTGATTCTAATATTTTATATTGATAATTTTTTTGTTTATATCCTATTTCATTTCTCAAAGGCATGCAGTGAAGTTCCTCATGGAAGTAAACAGAAAAGTCTCATTTTTACATGAGGGCTGAATAAGATAATGGTTGAAAAAATAAGAAAAAATCATAAGTAAAGTTAATGCACAATGCCTACACTTACTCTGGGTATACAAATGAGTAATATGCACCTTGACACAGTTACAATTGACAATAACTACATGTGATGAAACCTAATTGTTCTAATTATGGAGTGATTTAAAAATTTTGGGGGAACCATTTAAATGTTACTTGACTCTTTACATTCATTATGACTGCTTCTGTTTTAGTTCTTGCTATAATACATTGCATTAAAGGTCTCAGTTGTTCACCTTTCCTTATAAAGCTGGCCTCTACCACTTGGCTTTGCAGCACCTCCCACTAAATCCCTAAAGTTTAGTTCTTTGCCCCTGAGTCTGAGCTCACTCATGTGACCTGTTTTGGCCAAACAGAATATTAGCAGGCATGAGATTATTTTAAAAAGTACTTTCACAGAAAGTACTGGTGCAATTGGACTCACTCTTGTCCTTCTACTATGGCTTGCAGGAAAACTCATGTATATGTAATATGGCTCCAGGAGCAAAGGCATCTGGGAAATGTTGGACTCAACTTTCTGTAGCCTCAGGCTTGGCTGACTACCCAGGAAACTGCAATGCCACCCAACGATAAACATCATGCTTCCAGGAAGATTAATAAATGTATAGAGTGTGATAACTGTCTGATGTTATCTGTTAACTTAGGAATGCATTGTTGTTTCTAGGGTATACATGACTACCCATCATATGGTTTTCCTGCTAACCACTATGAAAGGAACCCTGTCCTGGGAGGCATATAGATGATTCCTGGCCCGCCACCACTGAGAGCACAGCTGCTTTGCCCATGCGTGTAAGTTTCTCCTATTAAAGCTTTTATAAATTTGAATAAGGCTATGTGTCAGTTCTTCAAAATCTATCTTGAATTTCGAATGTGGGGGCTTTCACCCAACAATGCCTAATCAACCTCTTAGGCTCAGGGGGAGCATACGGAATATGTGAAGCAGAGCTGCCTAACTATGCAGTCTAGATAAGTCAAGCTCATGCTGAATGCTGCAGATGTGTGGGAAGTCCATTTTTACTGGTATAGACCACTAAAATCTCCAGTGTTTGCTATACAGTGCTAGCATTTCAATGTACCTAATACAGCATTCTTATTTTTCATGACTCATGGTACTCTGTGGCTCAGACACATCAAGATGAACCCATCATGTCTCCTGACTTAAAAAAACAGCTACATTTGCAAACTGTTCAATGTCAAGAATGAAGTGAGTCTGCTTCCCAGGACTTGTGTTCTATACGGGAATTGAGTTTCTACATTGCATTTTTAGAGTAACAAAACAACACGCAAGCCATTTTTAAATGAGTTTAATTGTGATGAAGTTGTAGGCATGAGTACACCTATTTGCATCACCTGCCTGTTTTTATTTCCATTTTTCTTGCTGGGATTTGTGTTCTATTGGGTTTCAGTTCTATCACTGAAGTTAGTCATACATGTTTAACTGTTAAATAGATATGCTTTAAGGTAGGAAACAGTGACTCCTGGACACCTTAGATCCTGGGAATAAGCTAATGAAAGCTAAGCCCTGGCTTCTAATAGAACAGCTTTAGAGAAATGGAGCCAAAGAGAAACTGGTCCTCCCTGAAGAATAATAACACGCAGCTAATCGTGAGCCACAAGCACACTCTATTCCTTTCTGAAATGGGATGAGATGATGATTTACTGTAGCAAAACTGAAGTTCAGAATTAACAAAAACAACCTTATTTGGCACCAGCCATATTCATCCCATGCAGAAGCTACAACCATGGGTTGAGGGGACATGTGTCTAATGAATGGGACAGATTATTAAATAGGTCATGAAATAAGCCATCAGACCCATGACTTGTTGACAAGTTTGTTCTTTGACAGTTGTGTGTGTGTGGCGGGGGAGTATCTTTTATAAATTGGCAAACTATTTGGTTCACATTTAATAGAGCAAGGAAGTATCATGAAATTTACCATCCAACTTAAATTGTATCTGCAATTCAAATCCCAGATCTGTAATTTTCTGTATCAAGTGCTCTGGGTCAATTACCCTCAAAATCATCAGCTTTATCAGCTGTAAAATGTTTTCTGATAACTCCTACCTCACTGGTTAGCTTATAAACAACAGAAATGTGTTTCCCCCAGTTCTGGAGGCTGAAAGGTCAAAGATCAAGGTTGCAGCAGGGTTCCATTCTGCTGAAGGCCCTCTTCCTGGTGCATAGGCTGCTTCCCTAAGTCTGTGTTCTCACATGCTAGAAGGTGCTAGAGACCTCTCTGGAGCCTCTTCCACAAGGGCACTAATCCCATTCATGAAGGTTCCACTCTCATGATTTAAGCACTTCCGGAAGACCCCACATATTAATACCATCATCTTTGAGGATTAGGATTTTATCATGAACTTTGAAGGAGACACAACATTCATACTATAGCAGACTCTATAGCATAGAATGCAAAACTAGAAATTATAAATTTGTTATATAGGCCAGGAAGGGACCCATGAAATGAAGATCCCAAAACTTAAATTTCATTAGCTTCATGGATATCTGTTTGTCTACAGGAAAGCCACTGTGTTGCTCCGCTCCACATGGAGTTTATAGGTTGCATACCAGAGTGGCTTCTCCACCTCTGCCTGCTGCCATTGGCAAAAATATCTAAGGAGCCGCAGAATGTAAATTTTAAGTTACTCTTTAGCAGCTTTTATTTTGACACATTGTAAATTAAGTTCAGCTACTCTAATCATGAGATCTATTATCTCTTTGATGATCACTTAACTTAAGTACATTAATGGAAACTATATGCCACCTCATCACAAGGAGAGACCTCCTTAAAGGTCAATTGGTCTCCTATAAAATAGGTACCATCTAGGGAGCAGAGCTGAATTGTGATCTCATTAGTCATACCAAGATTTCAAATACTGGGGACTACCAACAGAAAGTTTGCCCTAGGGAATTTCAAAATAAATACTCTATGTAAAGGGATATACAAGCAAAGATTAACCGTGTAAAAGGGTCACTATCAAAGATGAAGCCTCCATCTTCCTGCAGACAGCAGTCCACACATCCTTCAGAGAGTGGTAATGGCAGCAGATTATGGGAAGCCAGACTCAGAACAGGCTAACGTGTAGGAAAACCATGGGGATAAAGAAGATGCCTCCCAGGCCCAGTGGTGAAGGGTTTCCTCCATCTCTACACCTTAAGCCTTCTTCCTGGGGCAACTTTCTCTTTAGATCTTGCTTACTTGACTACCGCATAGTTCACAGCTGAAAGACATGCCTAGTAACCCGCATTATACACATCAGACACTGGTCCGAATAAAGATTACTTGAAGAACAATGAGCGATTGTCATTGTGTGTGTATGTGTCTGTTTAAAAATTTCTTTAAAACTAGGAGACTATTCGAGCTTAAAACAAGGAAGACAGAGGTATGCTCCCATCTTAGGTGTGAAGGCAACTTCATGGACCCTACATTGAACTCGCTACAAAATAGCTACTTATTTGAAATTCAGAGTTTATGTTATAGAGTAAAAATGTATATTTCTTCTTTTGAAGCACTCTTCCCCTTCTCTCTTTCTCCTGCTTTCCTGTTCATTCTTTTTTAAATTAACTTTGAGGAGATGACCTGAAGTTAACATAAATAATCTAAATCAATCAGTGAAAAATTCTTTATTTTTATGTGAAATGTCAGATTGGTCAATGAGACAAAAAATGTGTAGTGATTTAGAAGTCATCTCTATTTCAATTCTCTGAGATGCTTAAATGATCATATTGTGAATCATAAATCTTAACAAATTTCTTTCACTTTTTCACTCCTTGCTTTTTGAACTGACTCTTCTTTCTGTATCCTCTTCTCGTCTCTTCCTTTCACTGCTATTACTCCAGACCTTTCTCCACTTTAAGGAGCCATCTAGTTCTCCCTATCTTTACTTTCATTTTAACCAATTAGACTGGTTGTAGAAAAATTGAAGTTCATGGTCATGAAAAAATGTTTCCTTTTGTCAACGCTTTCTCTTTTGGGGTTTGTCGGCTGGTTCGTTGTCCAGAATTGGTACCAAAGCTCTATGTCTAGGTGATAATTAGAGCACTTTATTTCTCAAATTTTATGAACATTAAGAAAGCAGGACTCTTTAGAGTTCAAATCAGACAAGGGAAACAATGAGGGATAAGCATAATATCCAAAAGGAAATAGAAACCTTTAAATTAAGCATCATTAAGAATTGGAATGTATAATTACTGTGCGTCATGTTTGGTGTGGTCCTGCGATGTCCTATGGACCCAAAGGCAGAGGTTGCATCCAAGGCTCCATGGGGCGGATTAACATGCCATTGATTGCCTTGTGAGGTTGGTGAGTTTTGCTTTTAAACCTCCAGCATGCAAAATTGCACTTGGCTTTTCCCTGTGCACCTAGTGTCATATCTGTCACCTTCACAAGTTTGATTACCTTCCCTCATCTTAGACAAGGCATCCTCATTTAAGATTATTCTCAAGGCGACCAGACTAATTACTGTGCACTTTAAGCAGCCAAGTTAAAATTAACTGCAGCCAAATATTTACCAACACTGAGTAAACAGATTCTTGCTCATTTATCTCCTTCACACATATTTTTTTCTTTCTTCCACCAATAAAAAATAGCATAGTGTAGCTGAAAAAAATGTGCATGTGTACCATGCAGCAAGGAGCCTTGGTTTTGAATACTGCTTGCGACAATTATTAGCTAAATGGATTTCTGGAAAACCACTTAATCTTTATAAGCCCCTACTTAGCTCATGTTAGGCATTTTAAATATGCAAAAAAAAAAAAAAAGTGCTCAGCCCAAGATGATACTCCAACAAATAAATATATAAATAACAAAGGAACAATTCCTGTCCTCCATTCTATCCTAATCACTCTGTCTTTGTCACCTTCCAATCTGCTCTGACTTTCAGTCCTGATGCTCTTTTCACCTACTGGGAAGGAGGGAATTTGGCTTCCAAACACCAAGGCAGCAAGAATGCAACAGGTCTGCTGCAAACCTGTCTAAAGAGCACCTTAGCACATTGGGCTTTCAGGCTCTGTCCCTGGTTAGTTTTAGTATGGTACTATACTGTTTTTCTAAAGCCTCTCACACACAGTTACGCCTTTGGGGAGTCTGATCTTACAGGGTTCAAACTGTGGTAATAAAGTTTACTTATCATCAGTGATGATGGTGTTTAATAAGTTTGTTCTACTGGGAACAAATTTCTGAGAAATCATCTTGCTTTATTACAATATGTGAGTGATGAGACTAATAAAATCTTACACACAAAAAAAAAACCCCTTAAAACTCTGGGATGCCACTCTCCCCAATCAATGTTTATTGTATTTTCATTAAGTCATGGTAGCCTTTTGTCTGGTTCAGAACAAAAGATCCAATTTTGGATTTTCTTTGGTCTTTAAGGTAACAAAATACAGGCAGTTCCCATAGGGAGAAAGGGATGAATCAGCACTTTAAGGGGTCAGAGAAATGGGATTCATGTTACTAGGAAATGAAGGGGAAGGGCAAATAGATGTGGATGTAAACTAGTCTTAAATTTAAAATACAAATACTGTTCTGTCTTTGGATTTTTTTAGGTTAACTAACTGTCTTCATTAGAATGAATTTTAGCCACACATGGTAGGGAGTTGGCTGCTCCATTTTAACATGTAGAGAAAAAGGATGACGTCAAGAAAGAATGCTATTGAACCAGATATTAAAGAAGTTAAGCTTATTTCTCAGTAACAACATCCATGCTCAGTTTCTATGGAGTGTGTGTGTGTGTGTGTGTGTGTGTGTGTGTGTGTGTATTTTAAACAATTACACATGCAGGGCAATACATCAAATTACCTTGAACCTTTCTCTATATTTTATGTTATTACCCTTTGTTTGCAAACCACATTGTGTGGTGGTGGGATGGAGAAGCCAGAGAGCACAATGCCATAGTTTTCATCAGGATGAAATATGTAATGCAAACTCATCACCTTAGTCTGTTACAGTTCGGTAGATGACAAAAAAAAAGTAGTATACTTTCAGTTATCATCATATCATCACATGATTCTTTTTTCTTTCTTTCTTTCTTTCCCAACTAAGACAAGGGATGTGGCAAAGCTGACAGAATGACAAGGGGACAGTAAGTATTTTCTAATCTTGGGAAATCAAGCTCTGTCCTGCAATGTCATGCTTGAGAAGTGAAGTGCTCCTTCTTAAATGGGAAAAAATAGATCCGGAAATCAAAGTCAAGTCACATCTATACACAGATGACAACCTTCCTGGAAGGTCTTCGCGTGGTTGAGAATTTGATGTTCTATAAATGACACCTTGTAACTGCTTAGTGAGCGTCAAGCCGTTTTCACTTTCTCTGTGTACAATAGGCTGCAGCTGTTCTGAAGTAGCTGGTGGAGAATTTCCTCAAGAATACTTTGGGGTGGTGTTTCCATTAAAGGTTTTCCTTCTTAGATCGACATGCTTAGTTTTATTTTATTTTTCTTGGAGGAATAGGCTTGGAAAGAATAGTATTACAATTAGAAATAAACATTTAATAAATTCCCAAAATGGAGCAATTGCATGGACAGTATTTTCTATTCACAGTGCAATAAAACTATAAATTATTAACAGCACTAGAAACAAAATAAAACTTAAAAAGAAAAAACATCTACAATGTTACCACCTGGTAATTAAAAAAAAAAAGTAACTTCAAGCATCAGCATCACTGAGTTCAAATAAAAATTAAAACTAAAATTATTTAATATGGATAAAATTACAATAATAAGGATATTATAAATCAGAACATGTGGGATGACAAAATAAGGCCAAAAGAAAAATTTAGTTAAAAGCATATAATAATAAGTTTGAAAGCATGTAAATAAATATTAGAATTCAAGCGTTTCATAGATAACAAACTAAAAAGTGAGAAAATAGACATATTAATAAAATAACAGAAATAAAACAAAATAGAAAGAAATCTTTAGAAGAAATAAATATCCAAGATCTGGTTCATCGAAGAAAAGCAAAAACAAACAAACAAAAGAAGCTAATCCTTAGTTAAATAATAAAGGGAAGAGGCGAAAAAAGTATATATATACAAATATGAAATTATAATGTTGAAATCACCAAAGGTACAGGGGAAATTCAAAAACCACCAGGTCATCTTCTCAGAAGCAAATAAATTCATTTTAGGATCTGAATAAAATATATGATTTTCAAGAAAATATAAAGTACCAAAATGTAGGCTATGAGAGATAGAAATTCTAAAGAGCCCAACCATTTCCAAAAGAGAACTAGAAAAGAAATAATATATTCATAAGTTTTCCTGATGTTTTTCAAACATTTAAGGAACAAATAACTTTAAGTGCACCAAGAATTTTTCAGAGAGAATAAGAATAGAAAAAAATGTGTCCTCTCAAAAAATCCCTGCATAACAGTAATATCAAAATCCTACAAAGATACCACAAGCAAAAACTGAAGTTCAATTTTACTTATGAACACTAATGTAGAAATACTGAATAAAGATTAAGACATAGTCTAGAGGTACATTAAACAATTGACATGGCCTGTCCAAGGGGGCATTTACTTTAAAATGAAAGGTATATATAGTATACATATTAATAAATTAATCTGAAATTTTCTTATTATCTTCATAGTCTCATAAAAGTAATGATAATATTTAGAATCAGGTCTTGATTTTTTTAAATATTTTAAAATCTTGACTACTATATACTTATATGTATTGTAGTTTATGTAGCTATAAAATTTTATATACATACCATAGATTATACATGTAATATATTTATAAAACTATATATTTTTTAAAATTACATAGAAAAAATTATATATAATAGATTATATTTATATATAAATAGATTATACATTATATATAGGTTATATATATAATATGTTTATCTATCTCTGGAAGATAAGGATATATCAACTTAAAGCAAGTAAATGTGCAGTGGGAGAAAAACACTTGACCTTTTGACATTTGACCTTCTGTGATACCCAGATTTTAATGTGGGTAGAACCTGTGGATATGATGAGATACCATTCTTGTGTTTATGACATTATATAGCAAATGAAATTTTGCAGTTATAACTAGGGTTCCAAATCAGTTATTGGGGCAGGGGTGTTATTCCTCGTGGAGGGGCTTAACCTAATTAGGTTTCAAAGGCCTTTCCTAAAGTCAAAATTTAAAGATTCATAGAGCCAACAGAGAAACGTTGTGGAAAATCTGGAATGAGAAAATGCCATATCATCTCAGGCACACACCTGATATGTGGTACCTATCTTGATTTTCAGTCTTACTAACATTCTAAGAACTCTCAGTAGTAAGCATATTCAGTAACTGAAAAAAAAATGTTGGATTTGAATTGAGTCTTAGTCATTTTGCACTATTATAATATAAACATTGTAAACTGGGTGGCTTAAAGAGTTATGAAGGCTAAGAAATTTAAGATCAAGATACCAGTACATCTGGCCATTTTCTCACTGTATCCTTACCTGGGGAGATGAACAAGGGAACTTTCTGACTTTTCTTTTATAAGGACACTAATCCCGTTCATGAGGTATCATCATCATGACATAATCACCTCCCAAAGGCCCCATGTTCTGATACCAACACCTTACAGGTTAGAATGTCAACATATGTATTTTGATGGTATATAAAAATTTAGTCCATTGCAATTTGTATAAACTTTCTAATAAAAAATGGACCATTTAGACATCTCTCTCTGATATACATCTTTTAGTTAAGGATATAAGTTATTGTAGAATTAATTGTTACAGACTGGTAGAAAGAGCATGCACAGGGTGGCCTCCTTTATAGGCAGAAATGTTCATCGGTAGGAAACTCAGCAAGATGGTGTGTGTGTGTGTGTGTGTGTTTTAATTTCAAGACAATTCCATCAATTACCTATATAACTCATTGATCTGAGCTCACATAAATACTTTAGTTTGGAACTTTCTCTTTTTCATGAACATATACTGGTCTGCTCCCATTTGAATGTAATATTTAGAAGAACTTCAAAGCTACTTTAAGAAAGATAAATTGATAAATAATCACACATTCTGTTAAGAAATGAAAATTTTACTACATTTAAATGAACTAAGACAATGCATGAAAATGCATGAAATGCATGAAAAGTGCTTGGGAATGTGACTGCTGATTAATGAAGGAATTGTTCTTTTTTGTTTGTGAGAATTTAGAATTTGATCTTGAAGAATTGCAGATGGTATCATAGAGTCAGCAGGGGACACTAATTAAAAATAATGTGTTTTCAGATGGGAAAATTTAGACTCGTGAAAATTTTTCAGAAGAGCCTTGAACCAATTTAGCAACCATCAGATATTTTCCTAAACTTTGCAGCAACTGGACTTCATTGTGTACCTTTTCATTCTCTGTATTGTTGTTATTTATAATGGGGCCATAGCCATCATTGATCCCTTTAATACTCTCCCCCCAATATAATCCTTCAATTATGTGTTCCTAAATAGGATACTTAAAGAGATTTCAACAAAAACTGAGGGACTATCACACTTATTTGTGGAAACACATTGTGATACACATTTTGCCACTTGTAGAATGAAATGTTATGAAGGGAAAACAAAAAGATAGAACAGAAAAATGAGGAATATAATAAATTTAGAATCTCCTTCTTGAACAAACTGACCAGTGAAGGATTTACCTTTTTCCTACCTTTAACCTGGCACATTTCTCTATGATTATGTACGATAGAAAGAAGTAGCACTCCTAAGTTAAGATAGAAAGATGACCAGTTATGAAGAACAAGTTTAAGCTTAAATTATTAGTGGTCAAGAGAACGAGAGATAATCAATGTCTCTTAGTTTGTTCTACAGATCCTTTGCACTCCGTCCTCAGAGTGTGACTCTACAACTTGTCTCCTGTCAGTCCCTTTCAGTCTCCCACCTTTTCTTATTCCTGACTTCCACAGACTTTGGGAGAAAAAGTATAGACTCCACGTCAGGACACCTGCATGTCGACCTTAGCTACACAATACATTGCAATAACTAGTTTTCCCAAGGTGACTCCATATGCACTTCTTCCCCAGATTCATATTCCTGTTAAATCCTCACACACACTGAATCTGATCTGGGCTTGTAACGCACTTTAGTCAGTATAATGCAGTCAAAGTGATATTATTCCACTTCCGGGCCCAAGGCTTAAGAGAGCCTGACAGCTTCAGCTTTTGTACTTTTGGGAACCCTGAGTTGCCATGTAAAAGATCTGGTTTCCATAGTAGAGAGCACATGGAAACATCAACCATGTGGGGAGGCCACTTGGAGGTAAAGAGGCTCTGAGACTAGAGAGAGAGGCCCAACCTTCTGGCCATCCCCAAAGAGATATGTCAGTGAGCCATAAAATGCTTAGATTTTTTTTTTTTTTGTATTTGTTTTTAAGCCTTTGAGGTTCAGTTTATTTTGTTTGATAACAGTAGATTATTAAAACACATACTAACTATGAAAGCTTGAGAGTCATTTGATCTTATCAAGTCTCAATTATTTCATTAGCAAAATTAAAAATTTGAGGTTATTTAATTCATTGTCTCAGCGTAACAATTAAATAAGCAACACATGGACAGCTTTTGAATCCAGGTCAAGCATATAGTATTCCTCAATAAAATATTTGTTACTATTACTTTACTGACTTTTCATTTTTCAGACCATTTTATAACTTACTTTTATCCTTCATGAATACTAAGTCTGACTTGGTCTTACTTTTTCTTTTTTCTTCTTCTATGTGGCAGTTAGAAAACAATGGATATCTATGAAAGAGTGAGCTTACATTCCCTTTTGGCCATTTACAAAGTGTTTAACCTTGTGGACATTTCTTTGGTTATCATCTGCAGCATGGTCATGGTTACACCCTCTCTGTTTGCATGGAGGAGGTTAGAAAATGTTAATGTTAATATATATGAGGAATTTATCTATATTGGTATTTAAGAACAATAGCAATTATTAAATGAACATATTATGCTTTGAACAAATACTATCTCCTCTATGAAGTCTTCCCAGATTACTATATGCAGAATCTTTTCCTCCTACATCTGTTATCTCAAAGTTACCTGTAAAATTTCCCATGATATATATAAGAACACTGCATTCTGATTTGTTGATGTAAGACACTGACCAAATGAACTGTGCATTTCTCAAGGACAGAGGCATGTCTTAGTTGTACCTGCACAATGTTATAAGCTATTTCCAGGAACTGACATCTGTGAGATGATATTCCTTTGCCTCTGGGGAAGTCACTATTATATAAATCTTGGTGGAAAGCAGAACCTTGTTTCTCATTTTAAGAACTACAAATGCTCATCACTCAGTCCCCTGCATCTTAGCAGCAAATCACAAGCTGATTTAACCAGCTAGATACTCATACTCACAATTTTGATCCTGGAGTAAGTGGCCTGTGGAACAATAGGGAATTTATTTAAGCACAGCCAACAGTGGTGACTGCAGCAGACAGGGTCTAGAGTTGGCAGTGTAGTTGTCACTGTCATGGATTAGGTGTCCAGCAGCAGTGACAATGTCTCAACCCTATTCTCTCTGAGAGGGGTAAGACTGTGATTTTCACTATCTCCCACCACTGATTCCTGCCACTTCCATAGGCTGATTCTCTAAGCTTCACTTAGCACCAGTGAGGTACTCGTTATTTTCTCTTAAATTCTTTTTTTTTTCTTGACTTTATAGGACCAGCTTTTGCTGTTTGCAACCAAGAACCCTTGCTAGTATAGTCCACTGACAAAAGAATCCTTGGAAGATTGGTTATAATGAAAATCCCTAAAGGAGGCAGTTAGTGACATTTTGACTAATGAGAAAAAATTGTGAGAAATAAAAAAGATAGCCATGGGAAAGAAAATAACTAAGGTCTATGGCCTCTTACAGATAGAAAAAGTTATCATATTAATCCATGAGGTTTTGAAGAGCAAATAATTCAGCTAAAAGACATATGTGGCTCTTTATATAGTCTTCAAATTCTTGGAATGTGAATAATGAAGGAAATAATAGCAAGGGAACTAGAGAGGGAATCATTGCAAAGAAAGAGAGGGCTCATGGGTAAGAACTTTTCCCTTCTTCAGATATCTCGAAGGTGGTCAGGATCATGTCATTAGCAGAACTAGAAAAAAATTTGGCAAAATCCTCAGATGAATGCTTTACTAGCCTTTACATTGTTTAGCTTTACTGAAAAGACTGAATAGTCTACCAACGCCTGGCCTGGGTTTCCCAAAAGCACTTCATGTAAACTGAACAATGGAAAACGGGGACAACAAACATCTTGATCAGTGTACACTTCATTGTTATGTGCTTTTCTTCTTTCTCTCCTAATCCTCTGGACTGTACAGTAGAGAAATGGAGGTAGTCAGTTGCTGAGGAGTGGTTTTTTGTTTTTGTTTTTGGCTGAGTTAAAACCACAACTCCATGGAACTGTGAAAATTTTAGGTGTAATTTAAGAGGAACACGTGAGTACATGTGATAAAAGTCATGCAAGTGAATTCTTCTCGTAACAACTCACTAACACTTTTCAAAGTAGTGTCCAGCTTTTTTTTTTTTTAATTCGGCCAAGTACTCAGCAGGTCTGGGAGTTGTTAATGGGGTTGGGGGCAGTGATGCTGAGATGCACACACCCAGTTCTCCTAGCCTGAAGGAGGACATTCCTCACTGGGCCTGTCATTGAGGGAATAGCCTTCCCTACTGACTGCGAGCAGCCCATGATGCTCTTATTAACACAGAAGATGACATACACTATTATGACCATTTGTTTATCTTACATCCCCAATTAACCTTAAGAGGAGGAGCTTGATTTAAAGTAAAAAAACAGAGGTCATGAAAAAATTACACATTAAAAATGTTTTTTTAATTGATAAAGTTTCCCCAAGAGTTAGAAAAGATGGTTTTTAAACTCAATTTAAATACCTACCTCCAGGGTTTGAAAGTATTTGCAAAGCACTAGGCAATTCAGAGATTAAGAATAACAGCTAAAGAAAATTGTTGCTTTACTTGTATCTACTAAAAAATTCTCTAGCATGGCTTAACTTTATTTCTACAACTTCAGCTAACAGAAAAAAGGATTTGTCCAGATGCCCTGTCTTTAATTTAATAAGTGCAGCATTTGGCCAAATTTGCTTCCCCTTGCCTATTTAAAGCAGTTGTCGTACTGGTTGTGATGAACTGCTTAAAATCAGCATTCCACAATACAGAAAGAGTTAAACCATTTAATATGACCTTGAGTCAAGGCCTTTTCACTTTGGTATGAGAACCAAGTACATTAGTTTGAACACAATATGCACTTAGTTAATATGTGTTCATTTGATTTATAGCAAATCCTACTTCAGACACTGAATATACACATGGCTTTTAGAAAATAATTTTGAAATTAATAAATATAAAAAATGTAATGTTATTGAATTCTTTTAAAAATGATGCCACTTTTCCCAAAATAAAATTATAATTTAATATGAATAATGAACAATTTTCCAATTTTAGTAAATGAGAAAGTTCTCCTAGTATCAGAATGTTTCTGACTTTTTCTTAATTTGATCCTTGTTTGTTCTATCCTGATGTGAAGGACAAGTAGAGGTTATGCAGACCTCTGGCCTCTCTGTTGCTTCTTGCTGTGAAAATACTTCATGTCCACCAATTGAAAAGTGATGGGGTATTACCATCTCTTCATTTTTTGGAGGTCAAACTAAAACTAAGTCCTTTTTAGTACAATTCAGATTAAGTAGAGTAACTTCTTTTTCCATTATTTCTTCATGTTAAATGATCCAGACACCATCTAACTTCAAGGATTGATTATTTCTCCGTGATATAAATGAGAATCCTGTTACTTTAACTTGGCTAAGAAGCAATCGGGCGCTAGCAGCTTGTGGTCTCTAAGATATCCCTCTACTGTCCGACCATGAACCTTTTATGTTCCAGGATGAAGTGAATGGAGACTCTGTTGGTTTTCTTAAGAAGCAAGCACAACTGGCACAGCAGGCTTTTCATGTAAGAAGACATGGACTCTTTGCTAGAATGTATTGAAGGACACCTTCTGACCCGTGAGAGAGAGCAGGGAGCATGCAGAAAAAGGTATCATGACTGTTTTGACAGGAAGTTTTTAAGCCTAGCGGAGACCGAAAAAGTAGATCTGCCCTCACCCCCGCTTCCAGCAAAGGGTGACTTTAACACTCTTTCTGTGGCATGAAGCCCATTTGTTCTGCCCTTTGTGTGATGGGTTGACTTGTGTCCTCAGCAAAGATCTTGAAGACCTAACCCTCAGTATCTCAGAACATGACCTTATTTGGAAATAAGGTCTTTACACAGGCAATCAAGTTAAAACAAAATATTAAGGTCGACCCCTAATCTAATGGGACTGGTATCGTTGTTAAAATGGCAGTTTGGACATGAAGAGGCACAAATAGAGGGAAAATGTGGTGACCGAGGCAAGGAGGAGTGAAGTGATATGTTGCCAGGCAAGAGATGCCAGGGATTCACAGCCACCAGTAGAAGCTTGGCAGACATATGGAAGTACGCTACCCGCAGAGGGAGCGCGGACTGCTTAGCTCTTGATTGGGATTTCCAGCCTGTAGCGCTGCAAGGAAATCCATTTCTCCTAAGTCACCCAGGTTATGACAATTTATATGGCAGCCCTGGCCAACTTGGACAGAATGCTGTGCCCTAATTTAGCACTCTCTTTATACTCATACAATGATAGTACATACATGAGAGAAATCAGGGTCTTCAAAGTTGTCAAGGCTGAAGTCATCGATTTGATGTATAATTGTATACATCGTCTCTCCCTCAGCAAATGGTTTGCCAGTTCCGTTTTATGCTGATCTCTATCGCTAACTTTGTGGAGCAAATTTATTATATTTTTTTGTCATTGTAGTTCAGCTATTTTCAAACTTTATTCATCTCATGGCACATATAAACTAATTACTAAAATTCTGTAGCACACCAAAAAATATACTTTTTGCCAATCGGACCAAAAAAAAAAAAAGTATTATCTTGATTCATTCATAGTGGACAGCATTGTTGTGTTGGCTGTTTTCATTTTTTTATTTGACGATCTAAAGGAAAAGAGGTCACTGCCCCTGACCAAATAGTCAGGTATTGCATGTTTTAAAAATTCTTGCAGCATCCTGGTTGAAAATTGCCATTGTAGTTTATCAATGTTTTATAGGAACACTGGCATAATATCATGTAATTACATCTGGTAATGGAAAATTAATATTTACCTTATATAAAATTTAATAAAAATTTTAATGAGAATTAAATCATATGATAATAATAATCATCCTGTAATAAGTGAAAGTTCCTGTTCTTTCATTTTTTTTTCTTTTTTATCCCTAAGAGGCATTTGTCCCTCTTAAAGAGAAAAGAGCATGCTTTAAAAACTTCAGTGTGAAGCTCACCCATGGGATAGAGCAAATCCCTAAAGCAACCAATTAAAGAAACACTTTTTTTTCTAGACTTATGGTTGCACCTGATATAGCTCCTTAATTTATCTCCCACAGATGTTGCCTGGATGATTCTCATGCATAAGATCTAGTAAGGATGTGATAAAAGTGCATGTTTAATGTTACATGGCATTGTGGGCCCCTGAAAACACTCCCACTCTATAAACCTGGTTTTTGCTTTGTTTTGTATTTTCATGAAAACTCATTACATCATGCTGTATCATTCTTTGGGTAGTTCCAACTTAAACATACTCATTTTACAAGTCAAATAATTCCCCACATGCCAGAGGCATAAACATTAACTTTAAATTTAAAAAAAAAATTAAGTTGTTACTCTGTCTTTAAAAATCAATGAGTTGATTATTAGAAATTAGGTTTTTCTTTCCACCAGTACCAGAGAATCTTGTCAGAACTCCTCTGACATGGTTTTGATGTTGTGCACAGTGGAAGGGACTCATTCACACCCCTGCGGCTATTTGGCTCTGTGTGAACACCCTGGGAATCACGGCTCTGTGGGTGCCACAATCAGAGCTCTCACAGGAAGCAGCTGGAAAAACAGTCTGAACCTGTGTTGTTATAGTTACTAGGTCAAATGTTAGTTTTCTCATGCATCTCAACACCAGCGGGCAAAGATTTGTCAACAATGTCATATTTGGCAATAAAGAATTTGTAGCATCCCTCCGTGTAGCAAGGAGGAGAATTTTGCATACTGTCCACTTGGGCAAAACTACAAATGCTTCATTCAGACAGCCATAGCGGAGGCTGTAAAAATCACAGAAAGGCAGAAGACTCATATGCCAGCCTGTCAACCTCCTTGAAGAAGATCGATGTGACTATCAATGAGCCAATAAAGCAAAGTCAGACTGACGCCAAGCGGTGATGCCTGCGACAGGGAGCTCACTGCAGGAGTGACAAGGCAGAAGTCAATAAGTAGATTATTACAGCCATCGCTAATAAGTGATATCGTCGTCAATAAGCAGAGACTGAGCCACCTGGAAGAATTAATGTCCCTTCCATCAGGAAAGTCGGAGTGGGTGGCAGATGCAGTTTTGTGTCTCTTCCTAGGAATGGTAGAAACTCCTTCTCCACTCTCTAAAGCGTGTTCCGAGACAGGAGGTTAGTGTGCACATATCTGGACCAATGATTTCCTGACTCTGTTGGTTTGGAAGAACATCCGTGACGTCAGTCTCTCTAGCATATTACCAAAGCAATAATTTTTCAATTTTTTTTAAGATTGATTATTTCTCAATACATTTTTTACCCAATAGCCCAAACTGGGTTAAAATGTACCTACTCTGAATTGCTACTATAACTTACATGCATGTCAGAAATCATTAGCCTACCAATGAATATTTGATAATGTTTCATTGTCAAGATGTACAAGATTATTTCACACATAACTGTAAATTCATATCTCCCTCTGCACTAAAGAAGAAATGTAAGAGCAGAAATAACTAGAGAAAAATTTGTGTAGGCTGTGGGAAATCAAGATTACTGAGATCTGAATTATTGTGATTACTATGTTTTTTATCTGAGATCTCACATGGTTCTAATCTATGGGTTAAAATGGGACCACTTCAAATATTTCCAATTACCTAATTTTTTCAGCAATGTAAATATATATATTAAATAAGGCCTTTCTGTGGTATTTATGAGAAAATATACTGAAGAGATAATCTGAGAAGGAAACACATGCCAACATGATATTTTCTACCATCATTATGAAGATTTTTAAAAATAAAACAGGGGTGGTTAACTTGGATTTATTGATATATTGATTTAAAAATGTTTTCCATAATCAAAGGACTCAAATTTGCTCCTTTACTCATAGCAATATGATTTTTTTTTTAATTTATTGATTTGTAGAGAGAAAGTGCGGAAGAGAGAGAGAGAGTGAGAGTGAAAAGAGAAGAAAGATCAATTTGTTACTCCACTTATTTTATGCATTCATTGGTTGATTCTTGTTGTATGTGCCCTTACTAGGGATCAAACCCACAACCTTGGCTTATGGGGGTGACACTAACCAACTGAGTCACCCAGTCAGGGCCCCTAATAGCAATTTGTATTAACTTCTGCAACTGCACTGAATCTTGTATTAGCTTACTATGTCTAGCATCACTAGACTCACCTTATAACAGAGGAGTGTTAAAGTCTTAAGGGATTCAGTGCCTCTCAGGCCATCCCAGATTACTAACTGGCATAATCATGGATTCATAGAAAAGTAGGGTTTGACTGGGAGTAGAGCTGCCAGATACAACAGAG
Organism: Furipterus horrens; assembly: GCF_987537825.1. Lineage (NCBI taxonomy): Eukaryota > Metazoa > Chordata > Mammalia > Chiroptera > Furipteridae > Furipterus > Furipterus horrens. The sequence goes on along the minus strand of NW_028327173.1, from coordinate 196,737,003 downwards.
AACTCGTAGTTCATTTCGAGTTTAGATAAAAACAAGTTCAATGATTTTCACAGTTTTCTGTTAAGTTTGAAAACTTGTAATGATTCAGTTGTTTGAAATTGTGTTTCCATGCAATTCCCATAAAATTTTTTGCCAACCTTTTTCATTAAAAGTTTGAGATGTTTTTAAAAAGTGATACTTGAAGAAAATATTCTAAGATAAATGTGGTCTTTAAATATTATACCCTGGTCATTAGTCATTTAGATCTATTCCTCTACAAAAACAAATATCTTGTCTTTTAATTTTCCTCTATAGGAAATAACATTAACTTTTCCAATACTAAGGGACACTATTTTAGTTCAGTGTTTCCCAAATTTGTGTAACCAAAAAACAGGACATTAAAAACTCTGCAAGGTACTAATAACTTCTTGAGTGGTATTTTCAATATTTCAAAGAGCATTCCAAATAAGTAAACATTGAACCCAACATAAGAGTGCCTAGGAAAAAATCTTAATTTTTGGTTAGAATATTGTAAGCTCAAAACAGCTGCTATCTATTAAATATTTATATAGATATGCTTTGACTAATAAATGGCTATACTTACAAACAGCAATACTTACTAGGAAAGAAGGTTTTCAAAACATTTGAATAAAAGAAATAAAATTACATCTTTATCGCGCACACTACACCAAATAATTGTAGGTACTATAATTATTTAAAAATGTGAATCTTATATAAAGATGAGGATGTAAAGAACTTTCTAAGTGTGTTACCAATAGTGATAAGAATACAATAAATCATTAAGAGATTGACTATATTAAAAAATAATCTTTATCTGACAAAATGTTTGTGAATAAATTAAAAAGTAAACAAGCACAAGCACATAAAAATGTTGAAATCTATAGTACAACCTAAATAATTTTTATAAATGAAATAGAATGATATCAATATAATAAGAAACTCACACACACACACAAAATAAAAATTAAAAGCCATTAGAGTAAGAAAGAGAAGGACACCCACACTGGTGGTAAGAGGTTAATTTAGAGGGTAATGTATCAACAAGTATTATTATTAAGAAAATAACTGATCATAACCTTGCCCCAGTTGCTTCACATTGGACATTTCTCCTAAGCAAATAATCAGGAAGATGACCACATCTGGAGTCTGCCTATGGCATATGTGTATGTAAAAACATTCAGAACAGCATTTTTATGATAATAATAAATTATACAAATCTGAATGTCCAGAAATAGGACAAAAAAAAAAAAACATTAAGATCAATGTGTTTATTCGCATCACAATAAGTTATACATAAAAATGTTTGTGTAAATGCTTATTAATACAAAGGATTAAAAATATATATTTATACAAACATTTCCCACAGAAGATTTCTGGTGCCATCTAAGAGAGAATAGACCCACTATGGTCTCTTTTGCACAACTGTTACAACAAAAATCTGTGAACAAAATACAAAAAGCAATTATATTGGATTCTGAAAAGTTAAAAACTGTATACATAATGAAGATGGAAGTCAAACTTGAAGAATAAAAAGGAGGAACAAAGAACAAGGAGGAAAACAAAAGACCAAATTAAAAATTGGCAGGTATATATTCAAATATATAAAAATTGCATGAAATGTAAATGCAATAAATATACCAATTAAACATAGAAATTGCAGTATTGGATTAAAAAAAGATGCAACTATGTGCTGCTTACAATAAACATTTATATTTAACTACATAAATAATTTTAGGAAAAGGGATATAAATGCATATCATACAAACACAAATTTGTAAAAGCTAGTATGGCTATATTAATATTAGAAATGTAGATTTAAAAATAATAATCCTGAATAAATGATGGGTGTTACATAACAAAAAAGAGATCAGTTCACCAAGAAAACATAACAAAATGGAATATATATAAAGCTAACTATGAGCTTTAACATAATTGAGATAAAATTTACAGAATTTGAAGTAGAAAAAAGACAAATCCACAATTATCATGAATCTTTGAACACTCTCCTCAATAATTGGTAGAACACAAAAACAAAATTTGTAAAATACAGAATATCTGAGTAACACTATTCAGTAACTAATCTAATCTACTTTCTGTTTTTATGGATTTGCCTATTCTAGACATTTCATAGAAATGGAATCACTCAACTTGTGGCTTTTTACATCTGGCTTCTTTCCCTGAACATAATGGTCTCGAGATTCATCCACATTGCAGTATCTATGAGAACTTCATCCATTTTTGTGGTTGAATAATATTCTATTGAATGAATAGATGCATGTAGTTTACCATTCATTAACTGATGGATATAGTCACTTTTGGCTACTATGACTTCATAGTTTCAAGGTGTGCCACTTAGGTATTTTGTAGAATGTCTTTCAACTGAGATATTTCTGATGTGTTTCTTATGATTAAACTGGTGTTATGGGTTTGGGGGGGAAGACTATGGAGGTAAAGTGCCCTTCTTATCACTCATATTGAGGGTGGATGTTACTAAAATGATTTCTCACTCTTTTTAAAAAAATCCTCTCCCAATGAGATGTTTGTTGATTTTGGAGTGAGGGGAAGGGAGGAAGAGAGAGAGGAAGAGAAACATTGCTTGGTTGCGTTTTGTATGCACCCCAACCAGATAACCTGCAACCTAGGTGTTTGCCCTGACCAGGAATCCAATGTGCAACCTTTTAGTTTTCAGGATGACACACAACCAACTGAACCACACTGGCCAGGGTGAATTGTCACTCTTGATGTGAACTTTGGTCACTTGGCAGAGGTAGGGTCTGTCAGGTCTCTCCACTGTTAAAGTGCCCTGATTTCAATAAACAGTTGCACCAATTTCTATTTCACTTTGATAATATGCTTATAATTCTAATATTAACTTTTTGCTGCATAGATCTACTTAAGGAAATTTTAGTTTTAACTTTAAAAAAAGAGAACTAACACCAAGTCTGCACAATCTCTTCCAGAAAATAGAAGAGTGTGGGACTCTTCCCAACTCATGTTATGAGGCCCGTATTATCCTGATAGCAAAAACAAAGCACAGTGACAGAAAAGGCAGAGACCAATCCCCACATAAAGAGAGAAGCAAATATCCATAAACCCAGCAGTCTATTTAAAAATAACAAAAAAAAAAATCATGACCAAACTGAATTTAAACTTGGAATACAAGGCTAATTCACCATTTAAAATTAATGTATTCTATAACAGACCAAGGAAGATAATACATATCATCAACTTAATAGAGTAAAAGTCATTTGTGAAATTCAGTAGACATTCATGATAAAAACTGTTAGCAAACTTGGAATAAGATACATCTTTAACCTTGTAAAGATTAGCTAAAAAAAAACTTTAGGTCACATTAGAAATAATGGTGGAAGACAGAATGTTTTTCCCCAATGTTAATAAAGCAAGAATCTCCATACTCACTACGCTTAATCAACATTATGCTGGAAATTCTAACCAGTTCAGTAGGCGAGATGAAAAAGTAAAAGTATGCAGATTTGTAGGAAAGAAATTAAACTGCATCTACTTGCAGACAATGTAGTTGTTTATATAAAAAAATCAAAAGGAATGTACAAAAAGTATTCTAGAACTTATGAGTTTTGCAAAAGCACAAGATACAAGGTCAATATATAAAAATCAATTTCATGCATAAAGTATATCTCATGTAACTTGCAGAGAATAGATGCTGATTACATACCCATGGCTTTAAGCAAGGTAGACATTTAGTTCCACCTAAACATGAGCATCCAGTGGCTAACACTTAAAAAATTATGGGATAATATCATTGTAAGGCATAATTTTAAAGGTGATTATAGATAGATGGGTTAAAACAAACTTTTTCTCTAGGAAGAGAAATACTGTGTTTTGTTTTCTTTTTTTTACTTTACATCTTGTATTCATAATGTATGAGAAAAAGGAAGAATACTAATAGAAGAAATATATAAAATCTGTTGTCTTATATTTCTAAAACTGTGAGATGTCTATTTTTCTAATACTTTACTGCTGAGAGCATGTTTGTGAAAAATAATGTGCCAAACCCATGATAACATTAGGTCTGTTCAATAAATTTTGCTGATTGCCAATTTTGTTCTATGCTATGTCCGGAGAAATTGTGATTCAAGGGAGACTAGGGCATACATCTTGTCCATAAAGGTCTCAAATACTTGTTGGTAAATGGACAGATGCAAACATTTATTTGCCAGTTTGTATTATAAAATTTTCAAACACTAGCTGATTAATGTTTGATTCAGACATATAACAAATTTGGTCTAAAGCTGTGGAAAATAGCAGGTTTTTTTAAACTGTTGTTTGGTTCATGAATGTGCATCCCTGCTGGAAATCCAAGAGTGTGAAAAGAAAATATTTCATAAAAAGAAGAAATAAAATCTTTCTCCAGATAACCTAGAGATCACTTAGAACTTCAAATCAAATAGTTTAGATCTAAGGATAGTCGTTATACAAGCTGATTCCTAATTGAATAAAAGATCATTTTAATAGGAAAAAACTAACAAAAAATAAATTCTGGCATAAGAGAATAATTAAGAACCAAAAAAAACAGGGAAAATTAAAAAACATACTTTTTCTCTCTCTAATTCCCACCTTCCAAAATAGTCAAATAGATCAAAGCAAGAATATCTTCCTTGGGACCGGCAAAGAAAATAAATTATGCATACTTTCCCACAAGTAACTAATGTCAACTTGAAGACTTAAAAGCATTTCAGAGGTGCTTTATAATGTACAATTCTAAGGTATCAAAATGCATTAAGTCAGCTCTGCTCATCTAATGCATATTTTTGTATTTATTTAAATGGGTTTTTTGTTTGCGTGTTTGTTTATTCTCTCTGTATGTTTGTTTCCATTATGCTCACTTAGTATGTCTACAGTATTAAGTTGGGGTGGACAGAATGAAGCCATCTTTAATTGAAAAGAAATTATTTTATTAATATCTGTTTATATTGTAAAATGCAAAAGCCAGTGCAAAATTAAAAAAAAAAACCCACCTCATTCTTAATCCTTCCAAATCACATCCAGTCAAAACGCCTCAAAATTTAGAACAATAAATACTTTGTATAGTAAGTAGTTTCTGAAGCCCTAGCAAATGGTTTTATTCTCTGAAGCAATGTATCAATAGAGTCAAACTTCATAACAAGAATCAAAGTTAAACTTAATTTTTGTCAACATCCAAAAATCAGACATTACCTTCAGCTCATCCTTCCTCCTCATCCCTTTGATCCATTCATTAAGACCAGTTGATTCTGCTTTTCAAGTACAGTCTGGCCTTCTCTTCCATCAATTTTAAGGTCTAAGTTTACTTTTCAAAAAGGCAAAAATTACATTTCAAAATCATTATGCATTGAGAGGAGCGGCGAAGTTGAGATTGACTTGATGAACAAAAAAAAAAAAATGTACTTCTTTCATCTCACTCTCCCTTTGGAGCAAAAATATTTATTGCTTGGAATGGCCGTTGGAGTGGCCCACAAGACTTAAATTGCTCCTCATTTCTCTAGCTCTCTACCCTCTTTTCTTACTGCTCTGTTATTCTTCTGGGTAAACACGTATATTTGAATGTGTGTAAGTTAAGTACATATATCTGTCTGTGTCTGGACCTTCACGGTCCTTTCCTCATGCCAGGCCACAGACTTTTCTGACTAGATTACAATAGAAGCCTAAATGAACGCATTCCTTTCCTGAATTTGTGCTCTCATACTTGTTTTCTATATAATAGCCAGAATGACCTTTCTAAAACACGGACAGCTGCATGTCAATTCTGGCATGCAAAATTCTTCAAAGTCTCTGTTTTAGTCTTAGACAAAATATGAAATATTTTATATGAAGTATTTTTGTATTTATTTAGATTTATTTTGTATTTGGGTCAAATCCAAGTCTGTAAATTATCTCATAGCCTAATTTACTATCCTGAATTCCACCCATCTCGCAACGCGTCAAACATTCCCATGCACCACCCCATTCCCATACGTAATCCATGATTAAGTTTAATAAATCTTTTTCAAGTCCTTGGACAAGATATATTCTCATTTGAGGACTCTTATACATCCTGTTCTCTCTGCCTGCAATGTTTCCACTATACTCTTGGGCTTAATAGCTATATCCTTAACACAGTGCAGCACTTCCGGGGTGTGCCCTGTTTAGATTACACCAACAAGTTTAGTGCTCTCGGAAGTTCGGTTGGGCTTAGTCACTGAAGAGCAGCACCAGAAAATCAGAGGGAGGACATTGAAGACAGGGCCCCTTTTTTCTTCTTAGCCTCCCTCCCTGCATGGAGAGCTCTGCTGTGTGCTCCTGTTCCCTAAGAAGGCACTCATCATAAAGCGCTCCTACCTCTTGCCTTTTCACACCTCCAGGTATTCATGGAGCCACTGTTACAGTCCTGAGATCCTCCACTATTCTTTTGGTTTCCCTACACTGTGCCCACAATTTATAAATGTCCTTTTATTAAGCTATCTTTATATTATCCTATTTTGTGGATAGCATTCATTTTCTTTTGGGTCCTGACTAATGCAACCACCCCGCCCTCCCCACCAGCACTACTAGTCCATTAGCTGATGTTCATCCTCTGGATCTCGGTGTGTCTCTTTCCCCTGGCAGTCTTCTTAGTAATAAGCCTGGGTTAGGTGTTCCTCTGTTTTCTGCCATAATACTATGTACTTTTCTCTGTCACATCACTTATAATTTCCTATTATTCACAACTGGTGTCTTCCTTCCTCTTCTTAAGCACAGTTAGCTTTGTAAGAGTAGATATCCTAAAGCGTTCAGTTTTGCATTGTACACTTAACACTGTACATGGCATGCCCAGAGGCCTTGTGGCACCTGGAATCCCAACGACCCAGGCTCAGATCTCAGCTCTGCCATGCCCTTGCTTTGTGAATGTGGAGTATCCTACTTAACATGTCTAAGCCTCGATTTCATCATCTTTAATATAAGGATTATCTACTTCATAATGAAATTGGCAGATACCACAAGCCAATGCTTGGAAAATTCTTAGTATAATTCCTGAAAAAAATGCTTAATAAATATTTAGTATTATTATGAACACTTTGTCATGTTTCATAATTGTCATGTTTCATAAATAATTATTAAATAAGTATAAAAAGAATGCAGTTATTTAATTTCATGATTATCTGAAAAGTAAGCCACTCTCAAAAAGGCATGAGAGTGGTAAATTATTTGTTTTGTATAATCTCTACTCTTTCAAAACAGTATATGTATGTTTTATTCTCAATTGAGGACATACTTATTGATTTTAGAGAGAAGAGAAGGGAGGGAGAGGGAGAGAAACACTGATTAGTTGCCTTTCATATGCACCCTAACCAGGGACAAAATCCACAACCTAGGCATGTGCCCTGACCTGGAATCAAATCCATGAACTTTCTGTTTATGGGACGATGCCCCAACCAACTAAGCCACACTGGCCAGGGAAGTAGTTACATTGTTTTATGTCATCTATGAAATTTATTTTGCAAAGACCAACCTTGTGATTTTACTAAACAATATAAAAATATGAATGAATCCCTTTTATCCCATTCATTTTTCATGACTTCAGAAGGATGTGAAATAAGTTCCACATTCATTCTGAAAGAAAATAATATTTAAGCATATTTTTTCCTATAAATTTCAGTAAGGTGAATAGGGGGTATGTCTTGGAGTATTGTATTCTTTAAAATAAGCACTTTTCCCCAGGAAAAAAATCAGACTCTAAAGACTAAGAAGTCCAATTGGTTGATGTCTATCATCAGAAAACTTTAACCAAGTGCACTGAAGCTTCCATGGACCTCTAATAGAATAAATGCCCTACAGAAATAACCTGGGAGTGAAGTAATAAATTTATAGGCAATAGCTCATGGAGAAGAAATATTGGATAGAAATTTTACAGGGGAAATTTAGAGAGGCTTAATGTAATTGTCCTTTTTCAAATTTTCCTAGTGTATTGACCCCTGGGTAAAAATCTCCTAGACACCTTACACCTCCTCTTGTAATTCAGGAGACTAGTTTATCTCTGTCCATTTGAGCTGATTTTTAAAGTTCATTTCAAGAGAAAAAAAATCAAATGACTTCCCCACAGGTCAGTTGGAGAACCACTGGAAAAGACATCCACACAATTTCTGGAGGTAAAGACAATCTTTGAAATGGAAAATGAAAGAGGGGGAAAAGAGATCCAAATAATACCCACACAGTATTTCTACTAAGAAGAGTTTTACCTATAGCCAAAAGTCTGGTCATGACTTGAACTTCATCTATTACAATGGCTAACTCAAGAAAAATTTTAAAATATGCAGTAGAATTATTTTGCATTATCTTCCATTTGTACAGAAAAATGGACTTCAGTACCAGCTGTAACCTAATCCTACTCTAATTAATTAGTCTTAAAATATTAAATACAACAAAATGTCTTTGAAAATGTGTCCTATGGGAATAAAAGCCTGCAGATTTATTCACATCAAGTGCAAAGGAGACATTTGGAATCTTTGCTATTTTGGAAGAAATTGTCAAATGACAATAACACTGAAAAATATTGCAGCCATTTCTCATCCTGTAGGGTCAAAGTTACAGGCAAACTATGAAAAGTTTAAAATTATTTTTAAGTTTTCCTTCCAACAACTGAAAGGCAAGTCATAAGATCAGCCGTGGTGAAAAAACAAAACCACAGCCTCATTCAGCACTTGCTCCTGTCCCGTTTAACCCACAAAATTAAATGTAAGATTGCTGCTAACTTTAGTGGCGCAACAGAAGAGCCCTTCATTAGATCCTGAAAATACAGCTGGGCTTTCTGTCAAGGAGGGTCAGCGGGATCATAAAAGACACTGACGGATGTGTCAGTCAAGTGAAATTGCAAAGATGAGTTCTAATTCTTTCTTTTACCCAGAGACCTTTTGTAGTATTAAAGTCACTGGGCAGTTCTATATTTGGATCAGAATTATCCGATTTATTCCATCTTCTCAATGCCTCACACCCCAAGAAAAGTTTTGGCTTTAATGCCTGTGATACTAATGATGTTTGTGTTTTTTAGTTTTGCATTTTATAAAATTGAACTTAAAGCTCAACTTATTTACAATAACATTATATTTTTGATGCCTAAAAAGAAAAGAATATGTTTAAGGTGAGGTATCAGTAGAAGGCTGACTTGTTAATTTCAGATTAATTTAAATACATTTGTAAGAAAAAGTTAAACATATCACACACATATATGCACATGTGAATGCACATGCACACAGAAAGAGCACATGTGCTTATCAACTACTCTGCATCTGGTCTGTTCTTCTATAAAATGAGAGGCTAATTCTTTCTTTATGCTTCTTTGTTACAGATTTCTGTCCACAGAATGAAGAATATCACACCTGGCTGTGATTAATTGTACTCTGAAGTACAGTTGTTCTTGAAAATGTAACTTGACTAGCTTAATTCTCTCCCAATGTATTTTATTAGGTTGACTTTTGGGGTGATATCTGGAAAGTTTAATGACATAAGCCATTTGTGCTGTTCTCTGGGAAGAGATATTGATTTTTTCCTGGTTTTAACTAATGATACTTATAATTTTTGATAATATATTCTGTTTTTTATATTCTTACTAATTTTTACTTGTTTTCAAATAGTTTACTATATTTTACTTTATTGAATATTTTTCATAAGTCTTATTTCTTCATTTTCATTATGATTCAATCCATTTTATGATTTATAAATTAAGCAATGAAAAGTTAGATTTATTTAGAACAAAACACAATTTACTCATTATGAATTTTATATTATTTCTATCACTATAGTGCATAGTTAACAATTCTCTTTTCAAAGCCTCTGTTTTGTTGAAGATGTTCCCATGAAAATGAGCATACTGCTTTCATAACAAAGTAGACATATATGTTATCTATGAATGGGATCAGGCAGGAAGGAAATTCAGATGAGAAAAATGTTCACCCAAGAGTAATACCATTGAACTCTAAATTTATCCCTCATAGGAAATAATGTAAAGATACATAGAAGGTCTGTCCAGAGAGTATCCAGCCATGTACTATAAAAAATAGAGGCACTTATTTAAGAATATACAAGATACAATAAACATTGCACATAAAACAATGACACCTCAGTCCCCTTCAAAATGAGCACCTCCTTGTGACCTCACACAGTTCTCCCAATTGCCATCAGTTGCCCTGTCATATTTTCCTGAACCTCATTGATGATTGAATGTCTCTTCCCTTTCAAAGGTACTTTTAGTTTTGGGAAAAACCAGAAGTCACAGGAGGCCTAATTTTGGCTATGGGATGCTGAGTCACCTGGGTGATTTGATGTTTCACCAAAAAACTCTGCACAAGAAATGATGCGTGAGTGAATGTGTTGTTGTGATGAAGCTGTCAAACACCAGTTTCCCATGGCTGCGGCCTTCTGAGTCACCCAAATAGTTTCTGCAGAGGAATGTACAAGCTTAACACAAAATTTGATACAGATTATTTGTCCTACTCACTGTCATTTTGAATACGACGGCCACACAGCACATGCGGTCATTCAATGGCGTCAACCATACCCACTGACTAGTACAGTGAAGTCACCATTGTTCATACATGCACATTCCAGTCCACTCTCCTTGGCTGCCAGATTACATCGATGTTGCACAAACCGTTCTTGTTATATTAACAGTGGTTGGACTTTTTCTGGACAGACCTCATATATTATTTTTTTCTGAGAGTTCATTTATCTCCTATAATAACTCAATTTCATGGAAGTTAGAAGACTTTTCATTATGCTCTAAGTTATATATATTGAAGAAATATTTAAAATAAAATTTAAGTGAGAAAAGAGTAAGTTTCTTGTTTAAGAATGTGTTGTCAGTAATAGTGAAATTGTTAAAAGGTTTCTTGCAGTAGATTTTTAAAAAATCATAGATAGGTATTGTTAAATTGTGTTTTTATATATTAACTTGTATAATTTTCTCTATATAGGCAAAGATAAGAGAAGAATGATATGTACCCTTTAAATCTCCTCAAAATCCAATTCTGTTTTTCAGATAGTAAGTGTACTTAATGATACACTATTAATGAGTGACTGGTATAGGAGAGAATGGGTTAAGGTTCTGCACTCTCTCCATATATTGAAACAATTCTGTTCCTCTGTTAGCACACTTAAAATAGCAACTAACAGTATTTTTTATATGTTCCAAAGTAAATACTGGAAAAACATTGTGGATCCTTGAATATGAAGTTAGTACTCTTTGGGTAAACAATAACAACAACAGCTGAAAAGACACATTCATTTTCAAAAATTTTCTGTGCAAAATAACCAAAATAAAAAAATAAATTACCTTATGTATTACAATGGAAAGAATTTGAAAGCTGAGTATCATCAGCTTGTTGAAGTCAGATGCATTTTATTATTTTTATTTTTTGTAAATGATTAGTTCTTTTAATAACATCCACATTGAACATTTTCCCTATACTAATGTAATTCTCATTTTCAATGGAATAGGCTCTCCTGAGAGAAAAAGAAAAGTATGGAGGGTATGGGGAATGCATTTAAGCACATAATGGGAGGAGGTAGTTGTGTACATAAATGTCATTCATCATAGATGAGCTAGTGAGAAATGGGTTGAGAACTAGTACCATAAGAAGGGTCTTTAAAAAAATTCAATTACAGTTGACAGTCAATATTTTTATATTATATTCAGGTGTACAGCACAGCAGTTAGCCATTTATGTAATGTAAGAGGTACAACTGGAAAGTACAAAATAGTCATGGCTGTAAAATATAGCATAGGGAATATGTATGGTGCCGGGTGGGTACTAGAAGTTACATGTATTTTAATTGTGCATCACATTATGAAGTCCTTTGATTGCATTGAGTGGCCTGTTAACTGTCTTTCTGCAAAGTGTTTGCAGATGATAGGTGAAAAATTGCAGAATTAAGAACAGTAACTCACTTGAGCTGAAGTCTGACCTAATTTATGATATACCTCACCACTAATTACAGTAGAGACAGGAACCATACTAAATTTGAAAGTTCTGAGCCGGGTCCATAAAGTGAATCTGCACAGTTTTACCACAGTCTTTTGCAGATTTGTTGTCAATTGAGTTACACAAATAGGAAGACAATCTTCCAGCTAAGACACAGGACTTCACTTCCCTGTGCTCCTCAGGCTTACACTGCTGCTTTCTCAAGAGCAGGTAGAATCAAAGAGGTCAAGGTACTGTTTTGAAATGCATTACTATATTTTTGTAATAAATGTGTAGATTAGATAAAACATTTTGTGCAAATATCCTAAAAATATATGCCAAAGCACACAGTAAATAATTTACCTTCCTTCAATTGGCAAATCTTTAATGAGCATAAATTATTTCACAAATGTTTATGACATTGCACTTTTTTATCTACAATGAAACAACAGAAATTTGAGCATTATGCTCTCTGCTTCTCTCTTCCTCTAAATGTGGATATTATGTAGTTATATATTATGTCTCTGACTCCCTTTGGTTGATATGTTCACATCTATAAGACTTCCATTCAAACATTACAATGGGATTAAAAAGCATACCCATAGCACCTACCTCATAGCATCTCCTTACAGGAAAGGTTTTCAAGTGAAAAAGCTAGTGATTGACCTGGGATTTTAACAACTGTATCTTTTCTCCTGGTTTTCTGCTGATTTTTAGTCCACTCTGCTTTTGCTATTTTATATCTCTTTCTCAATGCAGGCTGACATAAGTAAGACATAACAAAAGCATGAGCTTTCATATTCTTCTCTTAATTCCCAGCGTAAGCCACTATACCGATTCCGCGATCTGCCTTTTGGTGTGTTTGCTGAGTAACTCCCAGAAACTGTGTTTTGAACTTTGTTTGTCCTCCTCATGTTTCTCTAAAAGTATTCTACTTCCCTCTATTTACTTTTGTTATTAGATCTTTACCAGTGCACAGTCTTTAATTGTTAAGCATTAAATTTATCCTGTAAATTTCTCAAACAACATAAATTTCATGCTCCCATTCCATTAGAATCATTGACCCAAACCACAGGGACATTCTGAACTATTGGTGTTTTTTTTTTAAATTAAAATGCTAAGTAAGGTAGAAAAAAATAGTAAGTGAATGGCAAAAATAACCATGTAGCTTTTAAAGAAAGAAAGGGGAATAAAGATATCCTAAGCTGCAAATATTTTTTTCTGAAGTGTAGTGGCCTGAGAGATGTGTAATTGGGTAAAACATACCTTCGTAAGTGGTCCTTAGCCACCTGGTACACTCTGACATGAGCTTATTGGACCCAGCAAAAGTAACACAGCCTTGTACTCAGGAAAACTAGGCTGAGATCAATCTATGGGGATCTTTTCAAGCTTTCTTTTATAGAACTTCTCTATGAGCAGCTGAGGATGAATTTTGCCCTGCATTTCCAATGAGTCCACATTTTTGGAGCCACATTCTGGACTATAATGGCAGAATTGAAATTACTAGAAGTAATAGTTGTCATAGAAAGACAAAACAAACAGAAAACTTACTAAACGATATACTTGGGTTATTTTATTTTTTAGAAAAAAAAGATTAAAAAGAAAGGTGCTGAAATTTATATAGTTCCTATGACAGAAGACCTTAATCCCGGGAACAATGAAAAATTTAAAGACACTCCCATTAATTCTTTGGAGAAATGAAACAGATGGAATTCTCAGGATTAAAAAGAAAATTTTGTTGTTAATGTGTTTTATTTTTACCTCAGAAAATAATTTTCAGTTTTTGTATGTATTTCATACAGTAATAAGACAAACATTTTCAGGTTATGTAAATTAATAAAGAACAATGTCTGTGGTACAGAGGCTCATTCTTCAAGGTTTATTCAACTATTGGCCTCTGTAAAGACACTGAAGGGTCAATGAATGTCAAAAATGCTAGAGAGCTTCATGGACTTTTGGAATCAGACCATGTCTGCCTATTTGTCAAGCCACCATCACCAAACAGTAATTGACCTTTAAACATGTGTAGCTTTGATTTGAGCTACTAACAGAGGGTGAGGGCTTTGAATAGCAATGCGTATCTTATTTTCACTAAAAACTCTACATTCCCTTATCAGATATTTTTAAAAACCTAGCACGATTTCATAGTTAATCTATCAACAAGCTGTCATTGTTTTACATCTGTATTTTATAACTGAAACAACACTGCTAATAAATAATAATCATGAAATGTTATTCTTCAAAGAACATCAGCTTTCTAGTAGAAATAATTTTATATACTGGCTTAGAAGTGGTTAGGTTTCACTCCCAAAAATCATCATCATTAAACAACATATTACAATGAAGTGAATTCTTTTTTCTTAAAATATCTGATGAATTTTGTATTCTGCTTTGTTCAGGAAGGTAGACAGAAGAAATAATCTGTGAGAAAAACAATCCTTTAGAATTAAAGTAGATAGAAAACAATTTAGCTGCTACAAGTCTGACATTAACTGAAGGGTACAAATAAAATAGCTAAAAATGAACACACCCTCTTTGAGAGTCTTGGACTAAGAGATTAAAGGTGAAGAGTGAAAAGGAAAGAGAATTAGCCAAATAATTTAGGTGGCTGTAAAGAAAAAATCACAGAGGCACAATTGATTTAATGAAAGTTCATAGGTTCTATTACTCATGAGGACCTTTTCACTCCATAATCTGAATGAGATGTTTTGATGGCCTTTGTTGAATGTTTCTGGTAGATATTGTTACAGTAAACACTTAGCACTTCTGCTGTGGTCCTGTTTTGGACAATAAAAGGTGATACACAAGAAAGTAGAACAGAAAAAATAATAACTTAAATATTTTCCAGAATCTCAATTAAATAAAAGTTAAATGATAGAATCACAATGAAAATCATAGCATTGACCACTGAGTATATTGATTTAGGAGCGAACTGATTATTAAAAGTTTGGTTTGATTAATTGCTAAGACCCCCCACATATTTCTTCTACTAAAATAAAATATGGAAGTATATTGAAATCGATCTAACATTTATTCATCTAATATTCTTTTATGGTGTTTATGAATATTTTCAATACTGTTGTATCAATAGGCATTGTTATCAACAAGTCACTGTAAAACTTGTGCCTTGAAACAATATTTGTTTTTGCTCACATGTCTTCAGATAAGCAGGGCAGTTTTGCTGATGTGGACTAAGCTTGGCTGTCCTTGGTTATACTTTTTCCTATGAGTGAAGGTCAGCTGGCCAGGATCTGCTGGACATGGATAGCCTAACTAACATATCTGGGAATTGGTTGTCAATGAAAACAATGGAATGAATAGGAAATATGTTTCTCTTTCTATACAGCAGTCTAGCCCCAATTTGTTTAGGTTTTGTTCCAGGAGAGAAAAAGAGTGGAACCATGTAACCATTTGAGATACAGGCTTGAAATTGCCAAAATATAATTTCTACTTCATGCTATTGGTGAAGAGTTAAGGCTGACTTTTTATATAGGCAACATGAATTTGTGAACAAATGTTTAGTGAATATAAGAAAATATTGATTATGAAGTAAAATATGTGATTATGAAGTAAGCTTATGTTCTCTTACTCAGGGGTGTGTTATGTAATCATAATTATTTTTCCTATATGGATTTGGCCAGAGTCCTAGAGCCAGATGGGATTTTGGGAGATTGGCAAAAGAAGCCATTTAACCAGCACTGCTGAAATTATTGCCTCCAGATAAAAGCTACACAGAAATTCTGACCAAATATAAACTGGTCCTCTGACATTTTCATCAAAAGTGCTAGTATTATTCAAAATATTCTTGCAATTTCTGCTTAGAAGATTTTAAATTTTTTTCTAAATGTGCCCCAGTTGCTGCATATGGATGCTGAACCTAAACTACCTTTGTTCACACCATTGCTCAATTTAAAATTTGTCATACACGATTATGATATGGGAATCTCAGCCATTCAAATTTCTCTCAAAATAATTAATTGTATAGAAAATACATGGAAATATCTATATAAAATTGTCATTCAAAATATAATATAACCTATACAATTTCCACAAGAAACATAATAGGTTGAAAGCTCCCCCAAACCCCCATCTCTTAACACATGTTCACCTGGAACCTCAGAATGTAAGCTTATTTAGAAACAGGGTCTTTATAGATGTAATTGATTAAGTTACAATTAATTCATATTGCATTAGGCTAGTCCTTAAATCCTAATATCAGTGTCCTGTTGCCTTTAGTCTCCTCAGAGCATTCAGAGGGAGCCTGGCCTGCTGATACTTACCCTAATTACACATTGGTAGCCTCCAAAACTGTGACATAAGTTTCTGTCATTTGTCACGGCAGCTCTATTAAACTAAAACAAGGAGGGATGTGATAACTAATATATATGCTCCTCCTTTTCCATTATCCTTATATCTCAAAATTCTTAATTATACTGCATGTTTTATTGAGATATAATTTATATATAATAACACATATTCTTTGTAGAATACAGTTCTATGAGTTACATTTATGTAACTTCACCATAATCAATACACAAGAGCTCCGTCATCTAAACTTATTCTATCGTGCCTCTCTTTATAGTCACTCTTTCCTACTGTCACCAAGCACTGACAATTACTGCTCTATTCTCTAACCTAATATCTTTTCTATTCCATAATGTCATTTGAAGATAATTATACAGTAAGTGTACCTTTGGCTTCTTTCACTTGGTATCGATATATTGCCTTTGAGATTATTTCATACTATTGCATGTATTAGTGTGAGACAATAGAAAATTCATATTGGTCCCTGCTACCAGTTCATGGCATAAAGCTCCTAAAACCCTTGTAATTTCCTCAGTAATAAGAACACTAGCAGCATCTTTTGTTCTACTAAGGTGACCATGGGTGGGTTCCTGGCTGACTCTTGGATGAGGGCTCGTTGCCAGAAAGACCAAGCCATGATTAAAAGCTTGGAATTTTTGTACTCCTCTTCCTCTAAAGAGAAGCTAAGCTTGGAAATAGAGTTATTAAGCCATGAAATGATGGAGAGGAAAATTAAATGCATATCACTAAGCAAAAGAGGCCAATCTGAAAATGGTACATAGTGTATGATTCCAAGTATATGACATTTTGGAAAAGGCAAAACTAGGATGGAAACAGTAAAAACAAAAGTGATTGCCAGGCATTGACAGGAGGGGATAAATAGGATGAGCACAGAGGATTTTCAGGGCAATGAAAATGACAATATTCTGTATGATATTTCAGTAATGCATATATATCATTTTTACATTTGTTTAAATCCATAGACTGTAAAGCACCAAAGGAGAACATTAAAGTAAACTATGGATTTGAGGTTATTAGGAGTCGGTGTTGGTTAATTAGCTGCAACAGAAGTACCACTCTGGTGAGAGATGTTGATAATGGGAGAGGCTATGTATGTGTCAGGGCATAGAGTATGTGGCAAATTTCTGTACTGTCCTTCTCAACTTTTCTGCGAACCTAAAACTCTAAAAAAATAAAGGCTTAATAAAACATCATCATCTGCTTTATGTACTGTATCTCTGCACTATACAAGGCAAGGTTGACTATAACAAGCCTTTGCTGTGACCCCGCTTCCTAGAAGGCACCACCCACTAAAGGCGCAGTAGTTCTGAAATAAGTTAAACTGCAATCTTTGCTTTTAAAACCTAATGATTGGAGGAGGGATTTTTGAATTAAAAATATATGTTGAGCTGCCCTAAATTTTCTATAACCACTGTGATCATAGAAGCAAACATTCAAGAAGGATTAATGAGAGAATTTGTAGTGAACAGAGGAGCTCATTCTGTTTGTTTAAGAGAAGTTCAATTTCCACTTCCTGTGATTCAGAACAAGTACCATTTAATAAGTTCCCAAACTTTGAATTTCTATAGTATTTTATTTTAAATTCTGGGCACTGCTTTTAATGACAAACTCCCTTACTCACTCCTTTCATCTCCCTTCCTTCCACCCTATAGCAAATAGTTTATGATGCACACTAAGAAGTAATTTCATTATCTGAATTTATCCAGTCACTCGAAACTATTGAATGATGAAGTTGAAAACTCTAGTTGGGCAAATGCTTCATTTTTCACCCGAAGTTAACTATGAAGCACAATTAAGGAATTCTAGATCATCTCTGGTCAAAAGGGATTGGTAAATAGGCACTCAGAAAATGTTCCAAGATTTATGTGCTTTTCCTTTAAAAAAAATACCTTTTATCTCATATTTTATTTATTTTCCTCCTCAACTTTCCTTGCCGAATCTATATTCACACCTTTCTTGACAAAGTACCCTCGTGGGACTCTATGTACTAATTAGTGAATAAGCATTTTGAGTCAAGAAGAGAAGCAGAATCTATGAAATCATTGATTTTTCTCATGGGATTGTCAATATATTTTTGTTGTTTACTGCTCGATGTAAAGCACAATGGTTAAAACCTACCTATACTCTTTTGTTAATTTTTATGTCTTGGGGTATGTTCTTTAAATGAGATCTAGATTCACATATCTTTAAAATAATAAGTACTAAATATGGAACATTGTTTTGTACACTATAGCACCTTGAAATTCTACATTTAGTTATAGGCTTTGGGACAACTGTATTGGGTAGTTTGTGAAATAAATTTCTTGAGGTAGGTTGGGGACAGATATCTTCTTTATTTGATTAAAAAGGATTGTCTATTGATAAATGGTAGGAATTAAAACCAATAGAAATAATTAAATGTGATTAAGATTATTTTTTGTCAAGATAATATTGTAAGACATAATAATATGCTTCTTAGCCTTAGTAATTGCATCTGTAAAATGGGGTTGTTAATATCTATTAAATGCAAACTAAATTAAATAATTAATATAAAGCATCCAAACATAACACATGATAAATATAAGTACTCATTTTGTTTTGTACACTTTCAGATCATTGGAGAATATAAAGTTTTCAGAAAAAAAATTTGAATGGTTATGAAAATTTTATTTTGTCCTGGAGTTGTAAAATATCGATAACATATATATTTGTTACATATGATAATGCAACTGTATAAACTAAATAATTAATTTGAATATGTCCCCAGAAAAATTAATTACTACTGTCTTATAATAATCATAGTGAGGTGGTTTTAGAAATTTGGGCTTTAGGGTGGTCATAGGAATGGTGCAAAACTTTACATGAATGCATTCATTAACTCATTTATCTTGGGTATACTAAGAGGAATAAAATAAGATAACATTGCATCAAGAATTATAGTTTAAGAGACTTAAACTTTGGGAGGGCTTTGAAGTGTGACTTTACCATCAAAATTCTACCTTTAATGATAAAGCTAGAAAAATATAATGGAATATATAGTAAGATAAAGTGAGGTAAACTTATTAAAAAGGAAATGGAAATTGTTTTTAGATCCCCGATGTTAACAGATGTTCTTGTACAAAATGTCTAAGCATCTCCCATGGAAAATAATTGTGTGTCACAAGAGAAATTTCAAAGCCTTCCCACAGTGTTCATCTTTTTAAGAAAACACCCACTTTAAATAATTTCCATGAATTTTCTCGACCCTAATGAAAATCCCTTCAAAACAACTAGTGAACTACCTCTATTCTCTTCCTTTGTATATGCAAGAAAACCTTTGTCTCCAGATTCCACTTCTTAAAAATAATCTAAATTTCTAATAAAATATATTAAAATCTTGGCAAACGCTCCCTTTATGGTGTTTGTTTAGAACGTATTTTCCCACTGTGATCCTGTTCTTCCTTGTTTCACAATGGCTTCCCATGGCTTCCGTCCTTCACAAGGTGTTTGTTTCCTCTTTTTCTCTTAGCCTAATACCTTGTATTTACATGTTTTTTAACTGCATTTTTACAGCTACATCTCTATTTATCAAATAAATACTTCAAAGACTATTTCTCAACGTTTTCTGGATTACTTTACAAAATATCTTTCTGTAGAAGATAAAACCTCTTTAATAGTCAACTTGGTATATGAGAACATTCTCTTCATAGTAAGTAGCATAATGCTATTTAGAACAGTAGGTTGCAATTTTGTTTTGCATAAGAGCTCCCTATAAGACACGTATCTATGTTTGGGACTCCATGATAAAGTGTCTGCCCAATTTCTCGTATTCCTTCAAGCCAAACTGAATACCATGTAAATATCACCATGGTATTAAAAATCATTTGGAAACCAGGGTGCTTATTATATATTAATAAGAATGTACACTTTGCCAGGAACTCCATACATATGAGTGCATTTTTACTTATCGATTTGGGCTTACTCTATATAAAAAGCAACAGAAGATCAGACTTAAAGATGCCACCATATCATTGACTTTTGTCCCCAAATAAGAACACTTTCTAAATTAATCTCTCCTTTTCCTCACTGACATATTCTGATTTTTCATCATAAATTTGATAAATGCATTTTATTTCAATGAACATTCAAAATTCCCTAGTTGAAAATTAGTTTTAACTTATGTAGGGTTTAATAACAATTATTAAAATGATAATAATGATGATAATAACAAAAAGCTACCTATCTTCAACTATATCATACACTTAGTATCTTGCATTTATTATCCCTAACCAACAAATAATGCTTCCTATTTAATGGATTAGAAATTTTAGCAACAATATTAGTTGATATTAATTATATATTTTGAGTGCCAGGTTTTAGGCTAAACCCTTTACATGCATTATCTGTTTCAATCATTACAAGAACCTTATTTTACAAAAATGAAAATTTAGAGTTAGAGAAATTGTCACAAAGAAACTATCTCAGGCACTCATGAAGGACACCACCTGCCTCTTGCTCTTTGTCAGCTTGCTGTCTTCTGTTCCTGATGCCTCACATACTGGTGCTATTTATGTGACATCTAATCAGCATAGCACACTGCATCCTGGCATTCCTGAGCTCGGGTGATTCTCCTTCCTCAGTCTGTAGCATGTTGACCAACTCTGAGTAACTTCAAAGAACCTCATGTCAATACAACTAGACAGCACTTCATCTTCGTACCCTCATACCTGGGCATTTGGGACTGACCCTGAAGCATGACACTCAACAGATTTGCTTTGAATGAGACAAGTATAACCCAAGAGTGCACATGGGGAAATTATCAACCCAAAAGTAAAACAACCAGTGGGAGAATGGAGTTGGACATAGTGTTTTCTCTCCCTTCCTCAACCTAAACTGTCTTCAAAAGCAATTTTTATAAAACAGCCTTTCAGAAGATGCTCTGCAAAATAAAGTATCATTTGTGTTTGATCACGAATGTTAGCCAGCGTTCTTTTATTGGTATTCTTCCTTCTTACTCTATCTCCCTTCCTGTGGGCTTGAACGTGCCCCCAACCCTCCACCATTCATATGTTGAAGCTCTAAGTCCTAGTATGTCAGAATGTCTCTCTATTTTGAGATAAGGCCTTTAGAGATGTGAGTAAGTTAAGATGAGACTGTCAGGGTGAGCTCTGATCCAATCTGACTGATGTGTTCATAAGAAGGAAAAAAATTGGACACAAAGGGACACAAGAGGTGGCCCACACAAAGGAAAGATCATGTAAGCAACCAACAGAAGGCAGCCAGCCACGAGCAGGCCAAGGAGGTAAGACTCAGAGAAACCAGACCTGACGATGTCTTAATCTTGGAATTCAAGCATCCAGAACTATGAGAAAATAAATTTCTGTTGTATAAGGCATCCATTCGGTGGTATTTTGTTATGGTAGCTGTCACAAATTAATCTATCCCTTATCCCTCACTCCTGCTTATAAAGATTGAACTCCCCAATAAAATATAAAATCTGAGACATTTTGTCAGACTCTTGCTTTCTGGACAAATTATTCTAAAACTGCTGGTAAAGGTGAAACCTGTATTATAGCATCTTATAGCAAAAAGAGAAATATATTATCAAAAAAATTTTTCACCCATATATATCATTAGATATAATCAGCAATTTTGATGAAATATTACATATGGAAAGAATGTCTTTATTCATACTGTCTTGGAATAGAGAAAGTGAGCAAACTAGTAGAGATAAGCAACTATCATATTTCCTAAATCTTTTTACATATGGTTCTAAATTCCTGGAAGAGAGGGAGGGAAAAAAAATCTAGGCGTATCTTAACTTTGTCAACATCTGATTAAAGTATGGTAAGTTGTTTTAGAATTGATATAACTAATGACCTTAAAAAATAATAACAGTTCTATCTAAAACAAACAGTGTGGACACCACCATCTCTTTTACTCATAAGAGAAGCAATCTCTGAGAGTGCATCAGCCACCCACACTTGCCTGCTATCTACTTCTTCTCTGAGAGTGCCATGGAGAAAATTCAATACATCCTATAGCTCCCCTATCCTTAGGTTTCACTCCTAGCCTTTGTTTTTGTTTATTCCAATTCAGTCCAAATCCTGTACTTGAATAACTTACGTTCAAGGAGTTTTGTTTTTTTTTTAATGGAAATAAGTTCTGATAATTTGATGGGGATATAAATGTTAATTAATTATATTTAATTATTATTTGAATGTTCTAGATGAAAAATATAGCGATAGTGGTCCACTTTTATATGGAAAGTTTGGATAAATTTATAAATAAAGGGATTTATCTAAAGAATATGGATTATAGATCAAATTATGTAAGATTTTATTTAAAATTATGCACTCTCAAGTTTTTTTTTTTCAAACAAAGATTTAGAGAAGCGTCTGATAAACTATTGATCAAATTTTTGGTTGATCTAAAACTGGAATGACTTATAAGAATCCAACAACTTGATCTTATAAATGTTTGTGCTTGCCATTGCTTGAGAATTCAAACAGGTTCAAGGTGTAGTTTGGAATCTCTCTTCTTTGACTAAGTCACCAAATCATTATTTGGCTCTGAAAAGAGCAGTTTATTCTAATGAGAATTGGGATGAATTAACAAATATGAGAAATGTTACTTTTCAAACCTTTATCATAGAATGAAAAGAAAACAATGAAATTTTCGGGTCATTTGAAAGACAGAACATAAAATGTGTTAGCAAGAGAGAGCAGGTTTACCAGGGTCACTAACTTGTGAAAAACCAAGATATGTATTACCCTAACAGACATAATGGTTTACAAGTAAGTGTTAAGCGGAATGAGTAGTGTGTGTCTCTGCCACTTGTGGATATGAGTGGAGCTGAGGTGGTAAAATTACAGCCTCATCAGGGGAAGACTTTAGCCTGCAGTTATATGTTGGCCACATTGGGCAGGTGGACATTGTCCCAATGTAAGTGTGCTTAATATGCTCGGTCCAACAATAAACTTATTATAAACTCTTTTCTGTTTCCCTAAGACCAAAGAGTACAAGTAAGCATGGGAGTGAGATGGGATCTTCCCAGGGACCTTTGCTGTCATGCACCCTATTCAAGAGAACACTTATTTTTGGATTGCTACCATTCATGGAACTTCAAATTAAAGGCCTGAGTCCTATATGTACACAATAAATGATAACTATCCATTAAAGAAGCTCAACAGCAAGAGAAAGAAAGATTATTCAAAAATGACAGAAAATAGTGTGGTTTAACAGAAACTTTAAGAAGAGAGAAATCAAAACTGAATGAAAAATAAGAAAATTTAGGAGTTAAGTTGTCATTTTTATACACTGCTGGTACCAATGAAAATTGGTACAACCACTTTAGAAAACTGTTTGGAAGTATCTTTTAAAGGTGAAAATGCCCATCCATGATCATCCAACAATTTTATTCCAGAATTTCAATAGTAATGAATACATATGTGTTGCACAAAATGCATACAAGATGTTTGTCTCTGCTTTATTCATAATAGGCAAAAACTCAAAGCAACATAAATGTCCATTAACACTAAACTAAATATAAGTTTCTCTGAAGTATGACTTATTAATACAATGGAATAATATGCAGCAATAATAAATTACTGCTTCACAGAATGTGGATAAATCTTATAAAGATAATAATTTAAGCCGGACACATTTCCATTTATAGGAAAATCAAAAACAAGCAAAACTATTCAATGATGGCTAAAGTCAGAATGGTAGTTTTGAGAGCAGGTGTTGAGTGTTGAGAGTATAAAGGAGCTTCTGGGATGATGGTTCTACATATTAACCTGTGTATTAATTACAACTTGGATATATATGTATGTAAAATTAAGTTAGTTTTTCACTTATGACTATGCATTCTATATGTGCTATACTTCAATGGTATGTAATAGATTCAAATATAGCTCCCTTTTTTCTTCCCAAAAATACCTCTTTTCAGACTTTAAAACATGATTTACCATTAGAGAAATTTAATAGCTGGGTAGAAAGAAATTACGGTCACACTAAATACAAAGAGATGAAAATCATGAAGAAAGTGATGTACATTTGATCTATTTAGGAAATCTAATATCTCTAATAGGCATTTCAGAATGAGAAAGGAAGCATAAGGGAAAGATAATGAAAAATATATTCCCTAAACTGAAGAAAGGCCTGTGTCCGTCTGTAGATTAAAAAGATTTATGGAGTTGCAGAGTCTTGCCAAATTTTTAATTCTAAAGATACAAAAAAACACTTTCAAACAGAGAGAATAATTTGCCTACAATTTAGAAAGAACTATATTGAAAACAAGAGGACAGGATTTATATCTACAGATTATATGCAATAACAACAAAAATATATAACTCAAGCTTTTCCCAACCAATATATCATTTGGCTGTTAGAGCAAAATGAAATTTTTGAGGTTATTCTAACTATTCACTGAACAGTTGTCAGACGTTTGTAACAGCCTCATAGGTTCAATGTATTAGGAAGAAGAGGGCATTTGTTCACTGAGTATATACGACCTTGCAGGACTTGGATAGGTATTTTCATATACACTACTACAGCTAGATATGCTAACGCATCAAGTCAAATAACTATCTACATATATATGAACATCAAGACACAAGTCGGTAATCCAATTCACATATGTGTAAATGAGCTTTCCCCCATACTTTACCCTGAAAGTACCTTGGTTCCTGTGCTTCCTATAAAATGCTATATGCCATTGCTTATGTTTTATTTCCCTCATCATTTTAATATAGACTTTACCCCCTGGTGAAATGTAACTATTTCTGGAAATGATAATCCTTCAAGCTATCAGACATGTTTTTCTAAGAGGAAAAAAGGGAGAAGAGTAAGAAAACAATCGATTTTGATAAACAGGTATGGAAAATGGATTTTTATTGGCAATAAGTCTAGTAAAATCTTTAACTATGCTTTCAGTTGAGTAAGATTTTCACAGATGGAGAAACACAATATGTCCTGTATCTTTTTAATGTCTTATTTATCATGGGTTCCATGTTCTATGCCATGATTCAAATTCCTGACATGACTATCTTGTAATACTGTATCTCAAAATCTAATAACTGTTACACTGAACCTGATGCCAACCAAGGCATACAGATCAGTGGCTGATATGGAAATAACAGAATATTTGTCAGGGCATGTGTTGGGATGGGGAGTCGACGTCTTCCTAATAAATGAAATATTAAAAATGGTTGAATCTATATAAAAATACATTTTAAATAAGACACAGGGAACTTTCAATTATGAAAATATATATATATAATATATCGTAGGCAGCCGTCCGTCTCGAGAGACGATGGTGTAGCTTCTTAAGAGTCTATCTGCACCGCCGAGAATGGCTGTGCAGTCCGACTCGGGAGTGACACGGTATCTGTCTCCTCCCATGTTGAATCGACATCTTGTGATGACGCTGGAGTGTCCTCTCCAGTGAAGCTGAAGCTACAGAGCCTGGGCAGGGTGATATGGAGGGTCTGCTGTTGCCCATGCAGCAGACCCCCCCTCTCTTCGCAGCTGAAGGATCCAAGGGAAAGACGGAGTCAATACAGCTTGGCTTCAGGTGCGCCGCAGGAGTTGCCGGTGTTGACTACAACGTCAAACCGCCTTAGGGACTCCGGCTCCGGATTTTCTGTCGGGGTTTACTCCCTTAGCCTTTCCCCTGAAGAGGTATGCCGCAAGGCAGCGGAGGTTTTTTGGAGTCAGAGTTTTCCTTCTCTGATATATAATATATATATTATATATAATAATATAATATATATAATATGAAAAAGGCAACAAAGACATTTCTCTGTGGAAGAAAAGTTGTGAATGTTTAAAAATGGATTGAGGTGAAAAGACTTAACTATGCACTAACACATGTAAGAACAGGGCTAAATTTTAATTATTATTATTATTATCACTACCAGCCCTACACCATCACCAGCTTCCTCCTCCCCCTCTCCATTAGTATTATTGCCAGAAAACTCATGGGGAAAACGTCAACAAAAAGACAACATGGAAAAGTATTTAATAAGGAACTTTAAATGATTTCTCTAGTTCCCAGTTTTCCATCTGAAGTGTGCTCCCTAATCTTGGACTACTTTTACAGACATTTGTCTGTCAATTTCATCTCCACATTTGATGGGTTTCAAGTTTATTTGGCAAGTGATTTTTTTAACCTCTTAAAATGAAATCTTACATAGACATTCAATACTTATACGGAGAATGTGTGATGCTGTTATGTTGAGGGGTATAGGTTCTCTTCCCCCAGTTTTTCTCAGCCCTCACACTCCCTAAAACCTCAGAGAACCACAGGCTGCCTAGAACTCTATATAAACTTGTGCATCTTCAAATTTAACCCAGGTTTCATATAACATTGATATCTCTCCTTCCACAGGCTAATTTTAATCATTAAATTCCAGAAACCAATACAAGAGAACATTAGTAAGAAACAGATCTCAGTAGTATTGAGGTTTGCTTTGAAGAATGTGTCCTGTTTTTTATTAGATTTGGGGCAATATACTATTTGAAAATACTTTAAATTTTACAATTGCCTTCTCCAAAGGCAATCTTTCCAAGCATATTATTCTATTAATTTAAAAACCAAATACATATTTCAAGGGAAATTTTACCACTATGTCTATGATTAATTCATACTAAAGTCATAAAAACACAGTCAATTGAGACCCATTTGATTTCCAAGTGCCCTTTTATCGGGCATTTTAATCCGTTCCCCTTTAATCAAGAGAATTTTAAAAGTCCAGCCAGAAATAGAACTCAACCTCTAAAATAGCCTTGGCTTTGCATTAAAATGTGAAGTTTTATGAAGTCAGGGAGATTTCAAGTATGTCCTTTTCTATCAGTAATTCTGATTATTCTTGAAATATAATTCAGTGTTCTTAAGATTATAAAACTGATTCATTTATCTTGAGGGTAAGAAAATTAATGAGGTGTTACCTGGCCAAGTAATTTCAATTGAGGCAACTCTCCAAATGTGACTCATAGTTGTCATTATTGCTGGTTGTTTTATTTACTTTTGTAGGTATTATGAATATGGCTTTAATTTATTATAGTTGTACTGATTGTATTTGCCATACTGAAGCATGGGGACAGATATTGCCATATGATCTGCCTATCTCTGAAACTCTTCCTTTTTATTGACCAAAGCATGGTAAATCCCTAGATATATATTTTTTAATGTACACAGGGGATTATTGTACAATTAATTTTTATTAGTTATATTATTGAGACTATATCTCAGCCACTGTATTAAATACTTTAAAAACACAATTTTTAATACTCTTCAAATAACCCTATAAGCTAGGTATTATACCCAGTAGACTATTAGCATCTGCACTGGAATTTTGAATCTGGGATCATTTTTTATTTCCTCTCTACTACTGGTATTACCTATACCAGAGAGAGAATCTAAGGAGATTAAAAGCAAAGCTCTCCATTCTTGTACTCCAGACACTAACTTTCCTTGAAACTTATTATTTAATTTCTACATTAATTATTTTGTGTTAGTGACCTTTCTTGACCTTTCTCTCATACCTAATCTGCCATTTCTGTTGATAACAACGTTTAAAAATTGGAAGGGTTTACATAAATATAAAATACTTAACATCTATTATTTTATTTCAATTTTCAAATACTCTTTTTAGGAAGACCAGAAAAGGTATTGTTAGTTCTATTTTTTCTTAGAGAAGAAACTCAAGCTTACTGAAGACAAATAATTAACCTACATTTATAAAATCAACAAACAGAGCTAAAGTGGAAATCAAGACTTTAAATTATGGGGAAATAATCACTCCACCATATTCTTCTTTCTAGAGAAATCACAATTTTTAAAAACTATATTTATTGGTAAAAGAGATCTCTGTAATATACTATAGTATACTATATAACAATACTTTAATTTATCCATCTACCTATTATCTATTTTTACATATTTATATACAATATCCTATCTCTTTATATTTGAGTTAACTATAATATCTAATAATCATAACAATATATATACTACAAAAATAAATATTTTACTTTTTTATTCTCTGCCTATTTCTTTATTTTATGAATTATACATGAGTTCTAATAAATCTCATGAAGTACTGTTAATCACAGAATTTTTAAGGACCAGAAAGATTAAGTCATTTGTCCAGGGTCACCAGGAGAGTAAGGAAGAATATTTCATATTTATTTCTTAGTTCTCCAAACACTTAGCAATTCATAAAATCATGTTATGTAATTTTTATCTTTTGTAGCAATTGTACTTAGTATTCTATTTTCTTTTGAAGCTTCGTTATAGATATTAAATGAGAATGATTAGTTAATAGCTATCTCTTCTTAAATGTACAGAGGTTATCTGTCTAGCAACAATGAAAAAGTCAATTTCAATTTTTTTTCTCCTTTTCCCCATGGAACTTGTGCTTTCATTATCTCCCATTTGTTAATCTTTACTAAGCTCCACAGCAATTAGACTCAAAAAAGATAAGCCCAATGTCTTCTGTTCAGTATTTGAAAGCCATGGGAATATAACAGATGGCAGTCTAGAAGTGATGCTTGCCTTCGTTCTGATCTGGACCCATCCAACCCACTATGCCATCACCCCCACACACAAGCACATATATACTGCACTTCACGCCTCTCAATATTCAGACAATATTGATCCTTATCATATTGGTCCTGGCCAGGGCAGT
Organism: Furipterus horrens; assembly: GCF_987537825.1. Taxonomy (NCBI): domain Eukaryota; kingdom Metazoa; phylum Chordata; class Mammalia; order Chiroptera; family Furipteridae; genus Furipterus; species Furipterus horrens. The sequence continues at coordinate 196,708,095 of NW_028327173.1, read as the reverse complement.
ACTATAGTGAATTGGCCATTAGAGAACTTTGATTTTAAGCATTCATAAACTATCTATTAATTAGGCAAGGTCCAGAATCTGTCTCTTCCAGTAAAAGTGTTCCCAAAGAAGCAACTTAACACTTCTTAAAACTCCATATGGCACCTCCTTGTCTATGTCTATTCATCCAAATCTTTATTTGTCTAGCTTTCCCAATTTATTTCAAAACAATTATTCATAAAAGAATCAGAATGTAGATACATATTTAGTTTAAACATCATAAGAAAATTTTTATTTAATAAAAAAGTTAAAAAATATAAAGTTAACAGGAAACTAAGAGAAGTTTCCTAAATTAGAAATACAGATTTGCAGTGAAGTAAAGGTAAATAGAGCTGATGCATCAATATGATATTTTGTCATTGATCTAAGACATTAAAATTTTCATTAAAATGATCATGATATCAGTGTCTCATCAAGGTGTCTCTTAAGGAGTTCTGATGATAATGTTGCTTGCAACAATATCTATTCTTTATAGAGTAATTACCAAAAATAGATATGTTTAATCTATGGTCCTCCCTGTAGCATGGCAAAGCTTGTATTTCAGTGCTACACTAAGAGCATTTAGAATCTTCAGTCTTAACCTCTAAAACAAATGTAATCATGACAATTTGATTTCTAGAATGGCCACCAAGGATCATCAAGGAGGTGATTATATTACTTCTCTATGACCCAATCCATGATTGAATTACTAAAATTTCAGTTGAGAAGTTTTCTCAGCTTCAACTGAATCATGTAAAAATTTAAGTGTCCCTTAATTTTAAATTATCTAAAGCTTCATAGTACATTAGGTAGTCCATGGACATGTCTGTTGAGTACATAAATGGAGACTTACATAATCAAGGAAGTAAATTTTTTATTTATTTTATTTCAATTAACTTAAACTTTACTCTAAAAATTGAAACATTGTAAATATGTTAAACACAACGTTATTGTTTTCATAGATCTACATTCCACTTTAACCATCATATTACAGATGATATCACTGGTATTGCTGTGTAAGTCAGGCACTTGCATCCCATATAGTCCATCACATAAATACATCACTGATCTAGTCAACATTAATGGATTGAATAAATTTCCCTACATGCTTTTATAACATTGTAAAGTGTGTATTTGAATAATTTATGCAAAGAGACTGAGTTACAATTACACTTGTCTAAAATTTAATTGACATTTAAATTAAAATTTTAGTGTTTAATTATAACTACATTATTTTTAATTTAAAAATTAACTGTGGGATGATTCTAATAACAGATAATCAAAATATATAAAGCAAAAAATTGACAAAATTAAAGGGAGAAATGGACAATTCTACAAAAATTGTTGAATTTAATATTTCACTCTCAATAATGGACAAAATTAGATAGAGGATAAATAAGAAACAGAGAACTTGAAGAACACAGTGAACCAACTAGAGCTAACAGATATATATAAAACACTCTACCAAAAACAACAAAACACATATTTTCTCTGGTTTACATGGAACATTTTTAAGGTTAGACCACATGTTAGTCCACAAATTGTCTTCATATATTTTTTAATAGTTATCTTAAAAGGTATCTTCTCTGACCACAAGATGAAGTTGAAAATCAGTACTCAAAGGAAAACTGGAAAAGTCACAAAATTGTGGAAATTAAGCAACATACTGTTAAACAATTAATGGATCAAAGGAGTCACAAAAGAAATTAGAAAATACTTACAGGTGAATGAACACAACAACACAACATATCAAAATTCATGGGAAACAGCAAAAGTAGTGTTAAAGGTAAAATTTATAGCTATAAATGATTATATTAAAAAAACAAGAAAGATTTCCAATTAACAACCTAACATTAAAATTTTAGGTACTAGAGAAAGAACAAACTAAACCCAAAGCTGGAATCAGGAAGGAAATAATAAATATTAAAAGAGATTTAAAAAAAAAAAAACAGAAAATAGAAAAACAATGGAAAAGATCAACAAAATTGAAAGTTGGTTTTTTGAAAAAAGATGAACAAAATTGACAACCATTAGCTAGCTGGACTAAGAAAGGAGATAAGACTTCAAACACTAAAACCTGAAATGAAAGTGAAGATGTTGCTACTAAATCTAAAGTTAAAAAAAAATTATAAGAATGTACTATGAATAATTGTTCGGCAACAAATTGAATGACTTAGATGAAATGAACAAATTCTTAGACACATAAAACCTACCAGGTTAAATTACAAACAATAGAAAATCTGAATAGACCTGTAACTAGTAAGAAAATTAAATCAGTAATAAAAATACATCCCAACAACAACTATAAAAAAGCTTTGAACCTGATGATTTTACTTTTGGTCCCATTGAACATATATAAAAAGAAACTGATACCAAGCCTCTTCAAACTTTTCCAAAATAAAAAAAGGAGAGAAAACTTCTTAACTCATTCTTAGAAGCCATTACCTCAATCCCAAAACTAGGCAGAGACATCACAAGAACTTAATATTAACATCCTTATGAACAAATTATTATTAAACCAAATTCAACAGCATGTTAAAGTGAATTATGCACCATGACTAAGCAGGATTATTCCTGGAATGCAAGATATTCCAATATACAAAAACTGATCAACATAATGTACTGTATTCACAGAATGAAGAAAAAAAAAACATGATCACCTCAATTGATGCATAGAAGACATGAAAAAATTCAACACCCTTTTATAATAAAAAACACCCAAAAAAACCAGCAGTAGAAGAAAATTACTTCAACATGATAAGACAATATGGAAAATTCCCCATAAACATACTCAATGGTGGAAGACTGAAACCTTTTCTCTAAGATCAAAAACAAGACGAGGATGCCCACTTGTACCACTTACGCTTATCATAGATCTTGGAGTTCTAGCCAGAGTAATGAGATAAGAAAAAAAGGCATTTAAACTAGAACCAAAGAAGTAAAATTATCTCTTTTCACAGATGATATGATCTTATCTATAAAACAACATAAATATGCCACAAAAATTTGTTAGATTTATAACTCATAGATTTTTTATTCTTTTATATTTTTTTAAAGGAGAATTTCAGGTATATACCAAAATGAAATTTGTAACACAATAAATTAAAGTTCATCTGACTACTTTATTTCACTGCAGGATACATACTGAAAATATTTCTCTCACTTTTCAGAAATGAATTCTAAGAAAGCTTTCCTAGGTATAGTTGTTAAACTGTTAAGTATATAGGTGAAAATGTTATGACACCAGAAACTATTGAAAGAAATAGAAGAAAATGAATTTAGAATTTTGTGCTCTGTAACAATGCTTGTTCAGTCATGGAAGTGTTTTTACTAAGATTTACTGTCTTGCTGTTAACTACAATTCAAATCTTTCTTGAAACAAAAGAAACATTTTCCCAACATTTTATAATAATGTTGAAAATGGCAATGTTAGCTATGTTTTCTCACCAATTTCAGGCCACATATAAGTAAGCTAAATTTGAGTCTCCAAAAAAAGAAAATCTTACAAACTAGCTTACAGGTAAGTGAATTTATGTTGCTACCAAAACTTTTCAAGATACAAACCAATAATAATAACCTACACATTTTTCTAATAAGATTAATATGCTAAAGATTTTAATTTTAATTAACATTGCTATGTAAGTTGGTGGAAAAGTGTAAAAAATTTTAGCGATATTGATAATTTAGCATTATTTTTTAATTTGTGCAACCTCTTTTAAAATCAATGTTGAAGCATAGAGAGTCCCAAAGGAGATGGATGCAAAGATGCCCACTCCAAGACACATTATAATTAAAATGTCAATCATTAAAGATAGAGAGAATCTTAAGAGCAGCAAGAGGAAAGCAGTTAGTTAACTACAAGGGAATTCCCATAAAACTATCAGCTGATTTCTCAAAAGAAACTTTGCAGGCTAGAAGGAATTGGTAGGAAATATTCAAAGCCAACATTGTTCTACCGAGCAAAGATATCATTTAGAATTGAAAGGCAGATAGAGAGCTTCCTAGACAAGAAAATAATACAGGAGTTCATCATCACCAAATCATTACTATATGAAACATTAAAGGAACTTGTATTTAAGAAAAAGAAGATCAAAACTATGAACAATAAAATGGTAATAAAGACACATCCATTAATAATTGAATCAAAAAAACAAACTCAGAAAACAAGAACAGAGATAGAATCATAGATAGGGAGAGTGTTTTGATGGTTGCCAAATGGGAAGAGGTTGTAAGGGAATGGATAAAGCAGTGAAGGGATTAAGAAGTACAAATCGGTAGTTACAGAGTAGCCATGGGGATGTATAGTATAAGAAATGGAGCATCCAAAGAACTTATATGCAAGACCCATAGACATGAACAATGGTGTGGGGATTGTCTGAGGGAGTGGGAGGTGCTGAGTGGTGGGGAGCAAAGGGGGGAAATTGAGACAACTAATATTATAATCAATAAATTATAACAACAAATTAAAAATAATAAAATAAAATAAATGCTGATGTTATTGAGTGGACACAGGAGTTACTTAATTTTAAAAGATGGATTTTGAAACTAATAAGCTGTTGAATCAAAACTAAATCAATTCTTCTAAATAAAATGAACCAGTTATGTTTAGTGAATACAAATATTAAAGTAAAAATGCTTGTGGAGTATATTTCAGTTCCTGGAATACTATAAGAAGTGTTTAGAAGAACTTGAGTAGGTGAATCTAATTTTCAAACTATAATTATAAGTAATCTACATACAGCCCTGGCTGGTGTGGTTCAATGGATTGAAGGCCAGCCTGCAAACCAAAAGGTCACCAGTTCCATTCCCAGTCAGGGCACATGCCTGGGTTGTGGGCCAGGTCCCCAGTTGAGGGCACGTGAGAGGCAACCACACATAAATGTTTCTTTCCCCTTTCTCCCTCCCTACCCCTCTCTCTAAAAGTAAAAAATAAAATCTTTAAATATAAATGAAGTATTTATAATAAAATTGTAGAATATGAGTTTTAAAATGCTCTAATTAAAATATATATGTCAAATTTCAAAGACTTAATATGAAAATATGTAAACTATCCTAACAATTTTATATTGACTATATGTTAAAAGATTTTGGATAGTTGATATTAAAATATATTATTAAAATTAATTTCATGTTTTTAAATATTTTTATTGTTGTTCTATTAAGCTGTACCCCATTTTCCCCCCATTGTTTTCTTTCTTTGTTTTGCTTTTTAATATGGCTACTAGAAAATTTTACATTTCTTATGTGGCTTACATTATATTTCTATTAGAGAGCACTGTTCAGATAATTTTTTGTTTGTTTTTATTCTTTTGTTTCTTTATTTTTTTAATCATAAACTTGTGTAAGAGTGCATTTTTCTGATTTTACTGATAAGTTTGAAGTTTCTGGAAAATCCATAATGTACTTACTAATTGCATGTCATTAATTTAGCATCAAATTTAATCAAGAGTTATCAAATGATGGTGAATTTGTTAAAATATATAAATTTGCTAAAAACTTTGGGTGCTAGTTATATGATTCTACTATAATCAGCTAAATTATAAAGAATTTTATCTACCCTATGCCTAAACCATGGATTAATTCACATTCTGTCTGAATAATTCCTGTGTTCTATAAAATCAATTGTAAACACCAATCAGAATTCCATACATGAGAATTATGCCATGAATGGGTCAGAATTCTATACATCAGAATTATACCATGAGTGGGCAGCAGACCAAGATTCCATTTTACCATTAATGCTTTTACAAAAGTGTTAGGGACAATGAGTTTTATTCTTCCTAATGAAAATCAAATTATTAAAATAATTATATAAAAGTGTCATCAGTGCTTTTCCCAAGATGATTGAATTTCAACCATGACTCTGTGTTTTACTATACAGCATCAAAAAAGGGAAAGAACACAAATTTTTAAAGGAAAAGCTTGTGATCTATCAAATAAGTAGTAAGGGAAAACAATGCTATTTAACACACAAGAAGGTTACTCCTATCAGAGAAGCTAGTATATACAATTTAGTACTGATATAAGGAATAAATTAATGTTATAGCCAAATATTTGAAGCAGAAATTATTGTAGTAATATATTGAAACTTCTCAGCCTTATGCATTGAATTTAATGACACTTCTGGCTGAGTTTATCCAGAAATTAAAACATTCTGAAATCCAATGTTAAGGCCATGATGACCAATTAGAAATAAATTATATGGACTGAAGATTAACTCCAAGCTCTATGTTTATTGTGATTAGATCATTTTTCAGGCATGGCGTAACTGTTACTGTGCCTAATTTCCTCATATGTAAAACAGGAAATATAATAGTACCCATTTCATAGGGTTGTTGTTGTAGGAATTAATAAATGGATACAGAGAATTCAGTAGATCTTACTTTGCATCATTAAGCAAATTTAACTCATACTTCAAGGCCTGGCATGAGTCTCACATCCTCTATGAAATCTCTCCACTTCACTCAATGCCTTCCTGCACAAATGTAAATGTTTTTATTACATTTCCCCTTCCAGATTTTAAGTTCCTTTACAGCAGATTTATATCTTATAAACTGGGGTTCAAATCCAGCATCTTATAATCTAATACCTGTATTCTTATTTAAACCTGTTCCTTTTTGTATAAAATGGAAATGATAAAAATATGCTAAATAGTTTGGGGAGAATTAAATAGAAACATAGGCAAAACACCCAGAACGGCACACATGTTAGATGCTTTGTAAAAGGGTAGTTAGTTAGTGATTTCTACAAACATCCTTTCATGTGGGCATTCATAATATGTCCTTAAATAGATGTGATATACTTCTGCATTTTTCCCCAAAACAGCCACATGCCTACTACTCTTTAATATATACTTCAATAACATGCCAAAATGCTGTGTGTGTGTGTGTGTGTGTGTGTGTGTGTGTGTGTGTGAGCCTTCAATTTATCCCTGACTACATGTTTGTTGTCCGTGGTCCAGATTTTTTTTTCCTGCCAATTTCCCATATTAATTGGGATAGTATTCAATAATCACCAGAATATATGAAAGAAAGCCTGTGCAGAAAGTCTGGCTTCAGACCTAAGGAACTGCCAAACTAATTAAAGTTTAGCATTTATGGCAGAGAAACAGAGAAGGCCATAACTGCTTTTGTGGATGACGACATGATGAAAGAAAGCTGAGACATCTCATTGGAACAGAAGTCACTTACACTGAATAAATTCTAATGCCACATACACTTCTCTGATTGTACTAGAAGAAACTAAAAAGAAAAGATAACACTGTGCAAAAAATATTATTATTCTTATTTCCCTAGCTTGTGGAAAATAAAAAATACTGTGGAAATTCATGGGTACCATCAGGATACAAGAGAATGATTCAAGAACATCACCCAGATTAGGCGATCATAGTGGTATATAAATAAAATGAATTTATGTTGTCAAAATTCATTTACCAAGATAATTATTTTTCCCAGTCCACCATTTACACTACTGTTTATACATAACTAATATAACTGGAACTCCATAACTATGAAGTGAACACTACAAATATCTACCATATAAGGTAAATGGCTATAAATGTTACCTATTGAATTTAGCATTTCTTTGCACACATGTGTTCAGAGACAAAATATTGGCAAAATGACTGGGTAGAAAAAAAACGTTAGATATATTTTGAACTAAGTATTATTTGATTGATTGATAGATTCCTTTATTCTACACATGTGTATTGACTGATGATTACATCAAACACTCTTCTTCAGCTAGAGATACAAGATAAATAAACTGTAAGGACCCCATGCTTGTCTAATGGAGATAGATAATAAATAAGTAAACAATAATATATGTGTAATTTAATTTTTCTATATATTTTAAAACATGGTAAAAAATTACAAAGTGTTTTGGAAAGTGAGATATTAAGGAGGAGTAGATATTTGGGAAAGTCATACAGGAAATGAGAAAATGAGCCTTGAAAATATCTGGGATGCAAACATCTCGGAAAAGGAAGGGCGACTTCAAGGTGCTAAGTTGGCAGTGAGCTTGGTTTGCTAGAAGAGCAAAAGAGACACCATGACAGTTGAAGTAGAGGAAGCATGGTACTGGGAGACGAGGCCTAAGACCTAGTCAGGCAGTCCAGAAAGAAGGTTTTAATGTCATTCTAAGAGTGATTTTTAAAAAACCTTATAGCATATATGGAGTATATGCCCATAAATAATAAAACTTCCTATTACAGAAGGTATTTGTTGTTTTTAAGCCATGACAATATGCATCATGCCAGAAAGAGTCTTGAGTATCATCCTCTTTGGTCCTTGGGACCATGCTGTTAGGTAGTTACCATTGCCATTCTATACCTGAAGAAACTAAGATTCAAAAAGGCTGGTCAACACTCAAAAGTCAGTGGAGAAGCCTCCATTGCCTAAGTCTGTGTGACTCCAATCTCTGCCTTTCTTCTTTTGTCTATGTATATTGCCCTCCAAAGTTGCATCATGTTCTTGCATCTGTTAGAAATTTAAACATAAAAAATCGAGTTACACTGGGGAAGTAAGGGAGCTAATATTATGATGAATATTATAATGCTAGGGTTTCCATATTTATCCTTAATTTAATTCTCACTATAATTCTGTAAAGTAAAGGTATAATTATTTCCATATCATGGATAAGGAAAATGCAGGGTCAGAGACTGTATAATCTAACCAAGGTCACATGCCAGTAGAGGAATCACAAGAGGATTATGGATCTTTCTGACTTCCATGCTCACATTGTCTTCACAAAGAGCAAAAAAGTTGCGAAACCTCTAAAAAAGCCCTCAACCTCTTAGTTATGCCTCTAATTGTATTTTCACTGCCTGAAGCAAATCCCTGCAACACAGAAAATACAAGTACTTTGCCAAATTAGGAAATTGTCAGATCTGTGTTAAACTCTAAACTTCAGTGAAGTGAAAAAGAAAAGTGTCTGTGGTCTCTGAGTTACCTGGTGTCTCAAAATTCCCTCAAAAGGCAGGAAGACAATTTGTCTCTTCTTAACAATGAAGTTATGATAGGCTGGAGGGAGATAATGAAAAAAAGCAAAGGCATGTAAAAGCTCTTTTGAGGACCTTGACATTGTAAATATTTGTCCTAAATACTGATTTGATCCTTATAGAAATTAGAGATTAGACAAAGCTCTTGCTAGATGGATAACCAAGAAAGAACAATTGTATTTTTGTCCTGGGTGACTCAAAGGAAATGCATTATTTTTATGAGATAATCTCTGGTTCTGTGCGAAGTTTCATTACACTTGCACAAAGTGAAAATTCTGAGTAATTTCTGTTGTTCCATGTGTTTTAGTAAAGAGTTCTCCTTTTATATGTAAGTATAGGTGGGATTTTATTGCCACTATCAGCAGCATCAAAGATTACTTTTCTTCTTCAGATTTGTTCTTGTTTATCATATGCTGCATTCTGTCTCTGATATTTATCACTTGCATTTCCCAGAAAGAACAAAGAAACACTATTATCTGACATCTTAACACTAAAAGCCCTGTTTTTTTCCTTTATTTCCAATTCTGTTGAAGCATTTTTCAGTTCTCATGTTTTCTTTCCAAAAATGCTACTGCTAAAGTGAAACATGAGACTTCATTTCAGAAGTCATTAAGGTGGTTTCTACAGCAAATCAGAGAATCACAAAGACATAAATCCAATTATTTTGAAACCATGAAGGAAGGAGAGGTCACTGAGAAGTCTGAATATTTGTTTAACTGCTTGGAATTAGACTCAAAGGATTGATACATCTTCATGAAACAGTTGCAAGTGTAAATTCTGAAGGTTCCCTCCATTCCCCAAGGACAAGCACTGAAAAAAAATAAAAATTAAAAAAACCAACCGAATTCTTGTATATAAGGAACATTACCCTATCAAAGATTCAAGCTTATCAACCTAAAAAACTGAAATAAGTTAAAATCAATAGCCAGGTACTTTAGTAAGAGGGGGGTCAAAAACAAATGGTAAAGGGGTACCCTAATAAACTTCCAAAATAAGAAATTTCCAAACAAATACTGAATTTTTGAGGCCATATGTCGGTGATTTGCAATGCTTCCAAATAGTCTTTTGAAGTAGAAGGAAAAAATAAAACTAAAACTATTAAACTAAGAAAATATGCATGTTTCTTTTATTATTAGACATCTTAATTGCCCAATATGAAGTATCTAGTTAAAGAATTTGAGATTGTGTAAAGAGAGAATATTATAATATAGTAATATAACATAATAATACAGATATAATACTCCAGAAGGGCTATTTAATGGTTAAAAGAGTAAAGAGAGAGGATATCGGGAATATGAAAAATCAAAATATCACAAGGCAAAAAAATCCTATGATTCAATAATGTTATTTCTAGGAATATACATATACAAAATAAATGAATGCACGTGTCACCAAAAGACTGATACAAAAATGTCTATACATTATAACCTCAGGTTGGGAACACTCCAGCTGTCCGTCAGCAGGAGCCTGAAAAAACAGACTGTGGTATATTTGTTTAATGGGAGAGCATGCAGCAACGAAAAGGAACAAACTGCTGACACACAGGACAACTTGGACACATCTCCTAGATGTTTTTTTAGCATGCAGAAGCCAGACCCCAAGAATACATGTTAGAAAGAGTCAAAACTGACTAACGTGAAAAGAAGTCAGAAGAGTAAAGTTACGTCTGCAGTGTGGCTGAGTGTTGACTGGGAAGGAGGAGCACAAGGAAATATTTATGAGTGTGTAAAATGTTTATCCTACTCTGGATGGTGACTACAAGTGTGCAGACAGATGGGGGGAGTTCCAAATTGTAGATCTGATTTCATTGTTTGAACTTTTTGCATGTATTTATACTTCAATTTTTTTTAAGTCTGAAAAATATCAGAATATCTCTCTTAAGAAGAAATACCAGAGAGGTGTATAACTCCCCAAGTCAGTCTTATCTACAAACAAATCAGGAACAGTGTGAAGAGAAAGAACCATTTTTAGCTTCTTTACTGTTCCCTTCCAATGATCCTTTTGAGCATAGTCCTTAAGATATGATAAGAGCATGTGATTATTCTGTGACACACACATTTCAGTGATGCAACTTCCTGCTTAACCCTGCCTAGGGCGCACATTGGGTCTTTGTTCCCAGAAACCAGATTGGAAGGAACACAATTATATAGTGCCCAGCTGATATACTTACACCATGGCTTGATGTGCAATCACATTTTTCAGACGGCACAGCAGAAATTTAAGCATGCACAGTCTTGTGTAAGCTAAAAGCTAAAAGGTTATTATCGAAGTTTTAAGCAAGTGAGCCAATTGATCAGATTCACAGTTTAGAAAGACTAAACTGGCCAAACTGTAGGGAATACTTTAGATGGGGAGTAGAAACACACGGCAGGAAGAACATGCAAGGGAAAATTATAGAATTACAGAAATCAACCCAGTAACTGATGACTGCCTGGATTATATAGTTATTAGCAGAGGAGCTTTACAAAAGGAAGTAGTGATGAAGTCCACAAGGGGAAAATATATATCAGGATCTGGTATTATATGCTATGAAATACATGAAGTACAGAACTGCGTTACTTTTCGGACTCTGGTTAATCAGCAGCTATCTTAGCTTTTCCCATAGATTAAATTGTATAGTCCACAAACAACTCTATGTCAAAAGTACCATTACCATCCCCACACTATAAATAAGGGTACTCAGAAATAGGAAACCTAAGCAACTTACCCAGCATTACATAGTGGAAGTAGAAAAATGAGATTTTTATCTAAACCTGTTGCCCTGGGTCCTGTGCTCATATTCACTTAAAGAAAAATAGTTGTTCAGGTAGAGAGGGGCATCAACCAGATCAGGGAAGAGACAGACAGGCAAAACTCATAGCCTTTCAGATACAGGGCATCTGCAAGAATTAATAATAATAATTCGTTGTCCCTGGAAAACAGAGTAAGGGTGAGGGCTGATGGGAAATAAAGCCAGAGGAGGAAACATGGACAGATGATGAGAAAGCTTTGAATGTCATTCCCAAACTATTGATCTTTTTCACAAAAACTGAAAATAGCTGTACTATTAAACTTAGGAAAGTTCATCAAAACTACATAAATTTCTAGATGACTTTAGTTTGTCAGCTGCCAAAGATGATTTTGTACATATGTAGTCCCGAATTTAATTAACTTTGCTGTTAAGTGCAGAGAATTGGCAGGATTAAATAAAAAAGTCTATGTAAATTCCAAAACTGTCAAACTTTATTTACTAATTTATTCCCTGCCTTATTCTAGAGAGGATGTTGACATGAAATTGTTTATAAAATACATATAGCACAAGAAAAAAGTCCGTGAAAAAAGACAAAGGTTTGTGATCATTGCTTATATTGTTAAGAAAAAACACAAGCATATCTTGAAACCAGGTACAAATCATAGCTCTCCTTTGCTTCATATTTTACCTGTTCTTTAGTCCCAACTCTAGAAAAGGTTAAATTGGCATTCCCTTCTGGATATGATAGAGGGAAATTCACAAAGGTAGGTTTTTCCTTCGGGCAAGAAGCTGGAATTCACGACCAACTAGAGATGTAATAAAAACAGATACACAAATATATAAATAGGAAGCTTGCAGAACAAAAGGTGGGAAGCAAGCAAACTGTACCAAAAAAAATGTGTTGTTGACATTGAATTTCCTCCAGCAGGATGAAAATAACTGAACCATTAAAATGTTGCAGAGCCAACCTGATCCCACAGGGAGAATATGTTGAGCTTGTTTTCTCTTTACCTCCTCAACCAGAATGTGTTGAAGTTATGTTTTTAAGCAACCTTATGGTAATGCTCCTCTACCAGAGCCCCAGTAGAGCAGGCCTGAGGAGTGGGGTTTAAATGAAGCAAGATGGCATGCGTCATTTTCATAGTATAGTTTAGTAACTTGTATCAGTCTGCAGTGTATTTGCCATGTGAGCATGATAATATAAATTTGGTACAGACTAGATCGTGAAATTGCATTAGCAACCGAATGATCAGGCAAAAAGTTTCTGTGTTTTGTTTTAATGAACTGAACCCTTCCATACCTTCTTTCAGTTTTAAATAGGCCTTAATTATACACAGTAATTGAGCAAATGTACCGGGCTCCTTACAGCCAATCTGTCTGTTTCTGATCAATACCGACGGCTGCAGCCAAATTGATTATGCAACAATTCTTTAGACAACCAAAATTAACAGACTACAAAGTATATATTTCCCAATATATGCATAAGTGCCACTTAATGTGTTAAATATATATGCATAACTGCCACTTAGTGTGTTAAAGTGATCAATAGGCCATACCTGTATCTTTGATTAGTAGACCAATTAAAACCCTTGTGTTGAGTGTTTTTCTCATTTCTTCTGCTCCATCTTTCCCTCCCTCCCTTCCTCCCTCCTTTGCTCAACCTTAGTTTTTCCTTCTTTTCTCATTCTTTATACTCCCTTGTGCATGTATGTCTGCACAGTTTAGTAAATCTAAGCATTCACTTGTTGGCCTACCACCATGCTCTGAGGCAATCAGTTGGCAAAAGATGCATCAACAGAAAAGACAAATTATTTGTTTAATGTGCATGGAGACAGAGAAGACTATTCCTTTAGCCAGTCTTGGGGGGCAGTGCACGTTTGTGCGTATGTGCACATGTATGAGAAAATGTGTATGTGAGTGTAGTGAAGATGCAGTCTGTGCAGTTCCTTTGGCAATATCCAAGTCACTTTTGGATTTTGTGTGTTTAATTTCATCATGACATTTTGCCCAGTACAGGCCTAGACAACTTTGCAGTATTTCTTCTATGTAAATCAGTATTGTTATATCTTTTAAGCAGAATTCTGGTAGTGAAGACGTTTGGCAAAATAAAAGAAAAATTTTAGCAGTATATCACTATATGTTGTGTATTTCAAAGACTATAAAGAAGACTCCTTTTAAAAGTAAAACGGAAATCAAGTTTGCACGTGTCTCTCCCCATAATCATTTTGATCCAAGGACTCAGTCGCCATTTTGACAGCACAGGGCTACGGAGGAAGCAAACTCTGACTCCACCACAGGAGTATTGAGCGTGATGGATTCTACGTCTCACCTCTCCAGGTGAAGTCCTGGATATTGGCAGAAGGGGACAGGGAAGAAATTTTGTTTGCTGCAGCTAATCTTACAGTTCATTAGCACCTGAGCGACTACTAATCTCACATCATTTAATGTGTTTATTTGGTAATGTCAGCTTGCAATGTTGAAATGTCCTTAAATAATAACACGGTCCCTTTAAGGCAGGTGCCTCAGGAAAGTGAAGAATGGAATTGAGCTGTCACAAGTAACAGTGCCATTAGGGCTTTAAGTGAGTAACCCAGGGCCACTTGAATATTTCAGATTGGAAGATTAAAGCTCTTATGCCTTGAAAGGTAATGCAAAACTTGCAGTCTAGTTTTTGAAAACTCATTTCAGACGAATGTTTTTTGACTTGTTAAATCTAGAAAAAGGTCCTTTACTATTTTTCTTCTTAAGTTTAGTAATAGCCTCTGATGTCAATGGTGACAGTAAGGTGAGAATACATACATTAAAGAAAAAATAAAAGCAATGATTGAGGATCTCTCCCAGGAATTATATAAAGATTTATGTAAGAAATAGACATCACTCACATACATGCAGGCACATGCCTCCAGCATCCTAGAATATGTGAAATGATTAAATCTTAACACTAACATATAAGTTTAGAGCCTGTTGTCATGTTATTCCTGTGCCCAGCAAGGGATTCTCAGTCTGATAGTGGAAATCCACTGTTTGATGATAATTATTAATTGGTAGTTATACCCTCAATCAAATAAAAGGTAATATAACCAATTCAAAAGTGTTTGCTTACCCAAGGGACTCAAAATAAAGTTTAAGTTCTTTGGATTTGTGTGAGGAACTAGTAATAAACATTGCATAAAAAGATATTTTTATCCTATTAATTAATAACATTTCTAGTCAATCTCTGTAGAATTTAGTCACCTCCAGGAGAATCAATTGACTGATACTTTTCAAATAAAAGCATTTCAGGAGGCAATTTTCTCTTCTGTTTCCTGCTGCAGTAGTTTATGTAGGGAAAAATATCAAGGTATTTTAATAGCAATTTTATGTAACTAACCTATTTGTTCATTATAATATAGTATCTGAGAGAGCATATTCAATGATAATCTAATTTTACCTTCCCACAAACATATTTAAGAATATCATCAATCAATCTGAATAATTTCAGAAAATCTCTTAGAGTACACATATGTTTACAACAGGTTTTTGTCTTATTTTGTGTTCTCTTTTTTAAAATATCAGTAATAAGGTGAGATGATACAGGGACAGAATATCTTCTTATTACTAAACAAAATTGTAAAAACAAAAACAAAAATTGTAAAGACACTAGACCCATAATTACCAACAAATGTAAGGACACAATATAGGTACCTCGAGTTAAATTAACACATTAAAAATAAGATGACATATTTTGTGAACTTTTCTATTTTTCTGGAAATATGTTGGTTTTTCACTTACTTAGAAGATGATCAATTAGGGTTCACTATGTTTAAGATGCTGTTTATGATCTGGAATCAGAGAAAGTGTAAAAGAAGAAAAAATTGCTGATCTCATGGTGAAAAAAAAATTATTGAGGGAAAACATAGATAATATGTAGTGCCTAGTGACAGTAAAACTATGATAAAGATATTTAATAACATGGGAAAATGAAGACAAATGTCAATAGTGGAGAGTTTAACCCAATAATGGTAATTTTAAAATAATCAAATAGGAATTTTTAAATGAGAGTATGTTTCAATATTTTTAAATTATATTAAACTAGGTCTATGTATATTTCTTAGATATAATACCAAAATCATGGTATACACCACCAAAGGATAATAGAGTTCACCAAAATTAAGGATTACTCTTTGAAAAATCTCATTAAGAAAATTAAATTTACAGACTATGAGAAAATATTTACAAATCATGTGTCTGATACAGGCAGATTCAAAAGACAACATGATATAATATCCATTACATGGCATTTATGAAGTCAAAATTATTCAGACATTAAAAGACCAGTGTTTGCCATAAGATGTACAGAGAGATTGATTCCAATGAGGCAAAGAAAACATTTTTATATTGTATAAGTATACTATATATTGATTGTGGTCCTTTTTATGTAACTATTTGATTTGTCAAAACTTGTTGAAGTGTGCATAAAAAGAATGTAATCTATTGTATGTAAATTGCATCTTAATTTCTAAAATCAAAACACATAAACCAGTTTATTTTACCATGTATATAGAAAAATTAATATCATTAAATATAATAAAAACATTTGAAAAAGTTCAACATCTATGAAAAATTTTTAAAAACCTTTAACATAGCATAATTAGCAAAGAAGATTATGAATTTAATAAAGAACACCTACATAATCCTTTAACAAACATTTGACTTAATGATGAACTATTGTAATCAGTAAGGGAAGAAAATAAAAGTTTAATTACTAGAAAATTAGAAATATATCTGCCACAATTTGCATTTGACATGATGTGTACATAGAAAATCTAAAGAAATTATGAGATTTAATAATTGATTTCTGTAGACTTTAACTTACAGTGTATAGAGAATTAAATCTTATTTTCTATACCACTCACAAAAATTACAAAAATAAAAATATTAATAAATATATATAGTGTACAACATCATCAAAAAATATTTAATACCTAACAATGATTCTTGTAAAAGATTGTAAAACCTCCACACTGAGTAGTACAAATCCCTACCAAAAATATAAATACCCAAACTCATCACCATTTATCCCCCTTATATTATAGAGAAAATTGTAAGGCCCAGATACCCCAAGACAGTCTTAGATATCTGGGAGAATATACCATAAAGAACTACACACAAGACATAATCATTATTTTAAGTTATATCAATTAATGCAGCAGAAATACAGTGAACAATTTAGTTGGATAGACTGAACAGACACTAAACATATATGATACACAGAAGTGCAGTGAGAATAAATGGCCTTTTTATAAAATGATTCTGAGAAAATTGAATTTCTACACCAACTGGACATTGTACATAAAAATCTATTTCAGGTGGATTATAAAAATAAATGTGTTAGGTAAAACAATAAAGCTTTTAGACTAAAACATCAGAAAATATTTTTATGACCTCAGGTTGTTAAAGAGTCCTTGCAAAGAACATGAAATGTTAACAGGGGGAAAAAAAGTGAAAAAAATCAATGGAACCTTAATAAAACTAAGAATCTTTTCTTATTGAAAGACAACATTAAAGAAAATAGAAAGTAAATCACATACTGGGCGAATATATGTTTACAACAGATAAGAATATAAAAAGAAATCTTAAGAATCAATATTTAAAAGAGTGATAGATAAATGGAGAACAATTTAATAAGTACTTCATAAAATTGGATACATAAATAGCCAATGGATTCATTAAAAAAGAGATTCTCAACATAGTTAATCATCATGAAAATGGATATTCAAACCAAAATGAGGTACTGCAAATTCCAGCCACAACGAAATAATTTAGACAGCTTTGTAGTCTCACTGTAACTAATTAGAAATCTGGGAAAATACTTGTATATAAAACAACTATTTTCAACCATTGGGCAACACACAGTACAAAAATGTTATCTCTGAGAAGACGAGAATATTAAGAGAAAACATTACGATTCCCTCAGCTTTCCACTGGAAGGCAATTTCTAGGCAACATCACTGGGCAAAAATACCCAAATAAGACTCAACATACAGAAACAGAAGATATGGCGAGGCATTTAAGAGAGCTTCGGATATCTTCATAATGTTCCCTTGACTCTGTAGCTGAATACTAAATTATGCATGTTTAGGGTGAAGCTGCACAAGGCTGGGCAAAAAGCTGAACTATTCCAACACCTAACTCAAGCTTGAAAAAGATGCTAACAAGCCCAAATAGACAGACCTCATGGATCACCTGGGGCATTCAGTACATACCAGCAACCTAGGCATGTGCACTGACCAAGAATCAAAGCAATGACCTTTTGCTTTGTGGGACAATGTCCAGCCAGCTGAGCCACACCCATCTTGTTAGCAGGATTGATTTTTTAAAATAATTTATTTGTTTGTTTGTTTTATTTATTTTTAGAGAGAGGGGAAAGGAGAAAGAGAGGGAGAGAAGTATCGCTGTGTGGTTGCATCTCACTTGTGCCCCCAACTGGGGACATAATATGCAACCTAGTCATGTGCCCTGACTGGGGATCAAACCAGCGACACTTGGCTCGCAGGTTGAGCAGGGCTGATTTTTAATACAGCCTCTCTGCTTGGCTTATAGATAGCAATATTCTCCCTGCACCTTTAAATGATCTTCTCTTTGTGGATGTCTATATCCTGACCTGTTCTTAAAAGGACACCAGTCATACAGAATTAGGTCCTGCCTAAATAATCACATTTTAACTTAATTATCTCTTTAAAGACTCTTAAATCCAAATACAGTCACATTTCGAGTTCCTAAGGGTTAGGACTTAGACATATGAATTTTGAGTAGACATAATTCAGCCCATAACAAGGGTATAAACATCTTTTCAGGGTGAAGCATTGTTTAGCCTGCCACTGTCTCCATTGTATGTAATGTATGTAATAAATTAACTGCTCTCCCAAGCATCTAGAATGGCACTAGTTATACACCGTCCTTGAGAGAATAAAGAAAATAGTCATTAAAATCATGGGTGAAGGTAGTAAAAAGGTATAAATTTCTGGTTATAGAGTAAATAAGTCCTGTGGATGTAATGTACAACATGGTGACTATAGTTAATAATATTGTATTGACCCTGGCTGGTTTGGCTCAGTGGATTGAGCGTCGGCCTGCGAGCTAAGTGTCGCTGGTTCGATCTTCCAGTCAGGGCACATCAGAGAAGGAAAACTCTGACTCCAAAAAACCTCCGCTGCCTTGCGGCATACCTCTTCAGGGGAATGGCCAAGAGAGTAAACCCCGACAGAAAATCCGGAGCCGGAGTCCCTAAGGCGGTTTGACGCTGTAGTCAACACCGGCAACTCCTGCGGCGCACCTGAAGCCAAGCTGTATTGACTCCGTCTTTCCCTTGGACCCTTCAGCTGCGAAGAGAGGGGGGGTCTGCTGCATGGGCAACAGCAGACCCTCCATATCACCCTGCCCAGGCTCTGTAGCTTCAGCTTCACTGGAGAGGACACTCCAGCGTCATCGCAAGATGTCGATTCAACACGGGAGGAGACAGATACCGTGTCACTCCCGAGTCGGACTGCACAGCCATTCTCGGCGGTGCAGATAGACTCTTAAGAAGCTACACCATCGTCTCTCGAGACGTACGGCTGCCGACGACGACGATTGTATACTTGAAAATTGCCTAGATATGAACATTTCATGGTAATACCCTGTTGGTTTTGACTGGATATTCATATAAACTTTTTTAAAATAATGAGAGATAGAGCTAACCATTATCTCTAAGTTTTGATTTTCTATTGTTTCTTCTCACGTACAAAACCATTTTTTCCCACAAGTAGTTCATTTGTGTGCATTGGGACATATAAAGGAAAGTAGAATGTTTTATCATGATTTTGCTTCAGCAACTTCGGGACAAATTAAAAGTCCTAAACTCTGAAAAACAACAAAAAAAAGAGAGTATACCTTAAAAGTTCTCATCACAAGAAAAAATGTAACGAAGTCTGTTGATGTATATTAAAAAATAGTTTTTGTGTTCTGGGGTTCAGAAGAAAAACCCTGGCTTGCTCCCAGTACATAACGGGAAAGTCTTACAGATGTCACGGCAAAAAGTCATACTTGTAAGAGTGAATTCTTGCGGCAACGCAAACCCTGTGACAGGCACACTTCTAACAGCTGTATGTATATTAACATATTTAAACCTCACCAGGACCCTGATATCACTCCAATATTTCACATGAGGAAAATGAGGCTCAAAGAGGTAAAACTAGTTATGCACAGAACTAATAAAAATGGCAGAGCCAGGACTTATATCCTGAAAGTCTGGTCTTAACCACCACACAGTTGATACCTGCACATATCCAGAGTTCCGTAAGACTGATTTGCTTAGTGCATTAGCCTGAGGTTGAGTTTAATCAAGACTATATTCCCCAAGCAATTCCTGCTTAACTCAAAAATAACAATTATACCTGTGTTGATTTTATTTTCCAAACCAGATAAAGCTGCAGCCTCTTCTAGGGTATCCTAAGAACACAATATGATTTCAACATTTTCTTAGCATCTGTCTAAGTTATTTGATAGGGCTCATCCTTTACTCTATTAAATATAACTTAAAGTAAGCCAGCATTTGCTTGGGGTTTTGAATTACTTTTTTTCTTTTACAAAGATTTTATCTTCTCAGTATTAGTGTATGAGAAAAGGGATTTTACTGTAATGGTAGTTTATTATTACATTTATTTAAATTTCAATTGAGTTTAAATAACAGAAAATTTAATTTTTGCTCTAGACAGTATAATTGATGAATGATATTACTTTATACTGAGGTCAGTATGATGGCTTGGCCTACTTTTATGGTTTGGATAGGAATAAATCACAAAGTATATTTGTACAAAAGATTCTAATGTTTAAAACAGAAGGAACAATTTCTAAGATTTTAACTAAGTGTTAAAAATAAGGCCCAAAGAGATTGATTTGGGGCAATTCTACTTTGCTAGAAACAGAAGTAAAATTACTATTATTGTTCAATGAATATTCTATACCAGATCACAAACCAAATAAATTTTTGATAGTGTAAATAATACTGTAATACATTGGAATGATTATTTAAGCAGCTAAATTTTTATTACTCTGATTCACTCTTTATATATTCTTTAACATTTTCAAATGTTTGATAATCAAATGACTTCAAGATGTTGCTATTGTCTCTTTAATTCAGTTTTATTTTAAGTATAGTTATTCATTCTACTGTAATGCATTATTTTTGCAATTAAAACTTTAGTAGGGTTGATTTTTTACTCTCTGAAGCTTCTTATTGCTGTTATGTCTAGACATACCACACATCTTCTGCAATAAACATCTGAGTTTGACTTCTTAATGCTGTTGAGATGTTTACATCATTTACAATGTCTTAGTAATCCATTCATCATAATAATGTCAAGTAAAATTTATGATCCTGGTGCTACTTCTAGTGACAACATCACGAAAAGAAGATTAACTGCAAGAAATCTTTTGGTAGCAAAGGAGGTAAGATTGTTCTCTGTCCAGAAACTTGTCTGGCACATTTGTAATTGTATTGGAGTCTTTTCTGCTATCGGTGCCATATAGAAATTCCTTCTCTTAAAGCTGTACAAATATCAGACTACAGTACCATCTTGATTTCTACTTTTTGCTATATGTTTGTTTGTTCTAAAGATGAAGAGTGTAAAGAACACTTCATAATTAAGAGCTGATTAAATAAAACTCTGAAGCTATATGGAAAATTTCAGTTAAATGTTGGCATTTGGTATTTGAGAAGCTGTGATAAACTTAAGGTATTCATTTTTAAATCATTTGTAACCAAAGATCACAAATTACTTGACAAGTTTTGTTTACTTATATATTTTTAATTTATTTAAACTAAAAAAAAACAATCTACCCATTAATTGGCAAATTTTCTTAAAATGTTTGAAGACTTTGTTTTGAATCTAGAGATCTATCTGCAAAAATATAGTCTTCTGTAAAAGACAGAGTCTGTACTTGTCCACTCTAGGACTGAATTTCATGGAAAGAGACAAGTGAAAAGGCTACCTACTGTGTTTATGCAAGAACAGGACTATCTTCTACCCTTGAAACCCTACTTTAAAGAAATTTTTAAAAGAGAGTTATGGAAGCAGTTTCCAGAGATTAAATT
Source organism: Furipterus horrens (assembly GCF_987537825.1). Taxonomy (NCBI): domain Eukaryota; kingdom Metazoa; phylum Chordata; class Mammalia; order Chiroptera; family Furipteridae; genus Furipterus; species Furipterus horrens. Next base: position 196,686,234 of record NW_028327173.1, on the reverse strand, counting down.
TTCATTTGCTTGTAAATCTCACAATTTTATTTACAAGAGATGTTTTATTCTTCTAACTATCAATATTTGCATTTTAAAAGAACTGGTCGTTGGTTTAACAAAGGGACAGGCTAAGAGCACGTCACCGATTGAAAAGCCAACAAAAGAGGGACATAAATAATACAGAGTAGGAGGCCTCCGAGACACCTGAAAATGAAATACCCTTTCTGGTTTCTGACGTTTCTCATTAAAAGAAAACCATAACAGCATGGATGAAATAGCCTGGTTTGACTTGGGGCGTCGGATATAGTGCTCAGTCAGCAAAGATGGAAAGTTTTTTAAATAAAATGATATTAAGAAACTCTTTTCATTTGAGCCAGTTTGATGCCTGATGATTCTAATCCACAGCCAGGCATTGGAAAGCATGGTTTGAACAGAAAAACATAAGATTACAAACTGCGTGATATTGCGTAGAATTTGTAAGTAGAAACAAGAACAGATGCTGAAGCAATGGTACACGAGAACCTCAAAATCACATTCATGTCTAGAACATCACACAAGCAGCAGATATATATATATATATATATATATATATATATATATATATATATATATCTTTTGTTTTTCTTTTTGCTGTGGCAATCTTCTGTTTATGTTTGATTTCAAGTAGCCGGGCACACAACAGTTAATACTGTCATTAGATAGATTAGGAAGTCAGAGAATAAGAAACTCATAATTTTGTTCAAGAGCACCTGATAATAACATAATGAAAATTAAGGTGTTTGGATAAGTACATTTACTTATCAACCTTTTCCCCTTCAAGTCCACATTTTTTCCATTTACCAATCTGAACAAGATTCACTCATTCAATAATTTATCCAGGGTCTAATATGAACCAAGTATTAGGTGTTCAATAGTAAACAAGACACATCACTAATAAATAAATAAAAAACAGTCTAGGAGAGACATAACAAACTAACTATAAAATTAATAACATAGTTACAAGTGGAGTAAATAATACAAATAAGATTGACACTGTAAAGGAGAAATCTAGGCTAGTCTGGGGGTGAGGAAAAACTTTTCTTCAAAAGAGCATGTCAAGATTTCCTTGATAACCAAGTTAAGTCTTGAGGATAAATAAAATACTAAACAGAAGTACATGTATACATAGGAAGTGGGGTTGAAGGGAGAGAAAATTAATTTCAGGTAGTGAAAACAACATTGCCAACATCAAAGCATGGGATGGGTGTTTGTTCTGAAGGGCACTGCTTTTCAAGTGTAGACTGATACCAATTAATGGGACGTAATCACTATTACAGAGGATAATAAAAAAAGTAGAGATCATCACATATAGTAAGGGTAGGTATTATTTTTACAGTATTGGGTCATGATGCAAGATTTTTCTTACTCTGTAGCAGTCAAAATAGCTTGAAGCCACTGAGAGGAGGCGTCTGGGGCTTGAGGTGGCATAAAATGAGGCTCATGCAGCACGCAGATAACAGATAACAAGAACCATGTTTAGGATTTAGTCTTTAGGCTAAGAATAATGAAGAGCCACTATAGGATTTTAATCAGGAGAGAAAGAGAAAAAAGACAAACATTTAAAGATGAAAAGGTTACTCTCTGTAATATAAATAGCAGGTGAAAATAAGTGTCCAAGCATAGTTAAAAGGAGAATTAATTCAGAAGTTATTGCACACATTATTAAGTGATGGTTGGGAATTTGGGCAAGAATGATGTGGAGTTGATACTCAAAACACAAAATATAAAATAAGTTTAAAGAATGCAAGTGGGCATTGAAAGTATAATAATAGCATAAGAGACTACCAAAGGTGAAAAAAATCATTAAAATAAGAAACTGAATGGACATTTAACAGCAAATTAGACACTGATGAAAAGATCATTAATGAACTGGAAGACAGATCTGAAGAAATTACCCCAAATGCAATGCTGCACAGATGAGAGATTTTTAAAAAAATGACAGGGAGGGAGGTTTTTCTAGAGTAGAAATTTAAAAACTTGAGAACCAAAAAGAAGAAATAACTGGAGAGATAATTTCCTAGAACTGATGTGAGACAAAAGCCACTTTCAGACTCAGAAGGTCCAGTGAATCTCAAGCAGTATAAGTAAATAAATAAGTCACATTTAGGTGCATTATGGTGAAACTGCAGAATACCAATGAAAAGGGTATCCTAAAAGCAACCTGAAGGAAAAAAATGTCTAATTACAAACGGAATCAACAAGAAAAGTTTTGCACAAAATGTCAAAATTTTGAGGTTAAAATAAAAACTACAGGATATAGACAAAAATAACTATCTGGGGAGATGATTACAGTAAAAGCCTTCCTCATATTGTTGGGGGCAGAGACATTAATTTTAAGGTGTTCAATTAAAATATACATGTTGAAGTTTCTAGGGTAACCGCTTTAAGAATAGAATTTTTATATGGTTAACTAGTAGGAGAGAAAGAAAGAACCATAAGAAGGGGGTTAGAAGCCAAATTGAAAATGTAGAAATCTCATAATAAGATGATAGCAATAAAACCGTATATGTTAGCAATGACAATAAAAGAAAATAGATTTATCACTTTAAAAGTTAAGAGCCATGTCCATCAGACTGGTTCTAAAAACACCAGATAAGCAAGCTGGATACATTCTGTGTCCACAAACACTTCAATAAATTAATTACACTATAATCAGACAGTGTTAATAATACAAAGCAGTGAAAAAGAATAAACTACAGCCAAATACACCAACAAGAATGAATCAATATGGATGAATCAGTGTCAAGAAAAGCGAGACAGTATAGCAAGTACGATTTCAACTAAAATATGTTAAAAAACATGCAAAACTAAACATCTTTGTTAGAGCAGGCATATTTTATTCTTAGTATTTATATATTGGTTTTCCATAACAAACTTCCTGAAAGTTTTGTAAAAATTCTATATTGAAATAGATCACACTGTTTAAAAGAGTAACTTGTTTTTTTTTAAGGCCTTAAATGGCATCTGGGTATTGCACATAGTTATCAACAAATATGCATTTATTTTGCTTTATGAGACCTTGTGCCAGATGTGGTAAACACAGAGATAAATGACATTTGGCCTCTTCTCTTGCTGAACCTGAACTCTGCTTTGGGCCATGAGTGATATAAGAGGCAGAAAAGAAGTATCATATCTTCTATGAGATGTTAGAAAAAAAGATTTATTGCCGTGACCTCAGCTGGTGAGAAAAAGCTTTGTGGAGGAAATCAGACTTGACCTACATTATAAAAGTGAGCAATAAATAATAATAATAATAATAACTCATAAGCTATATAATGTGTTATTGATTTGAAAGCACTTAGGCATTACCTCATTTATCACTTACAAATGAGGAACAGTGAGGAGGCAAATTTGCACAGTCGGGATGCAATAGCTGTTAGAACAGAGGAGAGCTATCACTGGGAGGGAAAGCTGAGATAACTTAGAAGGGTCTTACAGCACAGAAGCTGGAAGTTTGGACTCCGTATTTAAAGCTATTGAAGTCTTCTGTGTGTATGTGCATGTGTGTATGTGTGTGTATCTGTCTAGATGAAAGATGATAGATAACTTGAAAATGGGGTTGAGTTCTTTCTTTGATTTGATTGAATTATTTGGATTGTTCTTTAAAGGTCAGGAAAATATAGAATACTCGGAGTGTATTCTGGCACTACTACGTGATCTGGAAAGGCATCTAGGACTCTTCTCATAAATGGCCATTTCAAACTAAAAGCAACACTTCATCCATATTATTTTACAGTTATTACAAACTGCCCCTCATACAGAGATCATGTATATATAAAGTGTTTAGCTGTGGAAAATAAATTATCAAAACTTCTCTTAGGCAAATAGAGTGTGCATGATAAACAAAGAAGTTTGAGGTTGCTTCATCACATGAGAAAATTGCACAATCTTAATTCAAACACTCTCCCTCAGAACTTATTTTACTCCAAAATATATAGGGAAACATTTCCCTAGGGAGCTTCCAGAGTCAGTGAAAAAATTAATAAAATGACCTACATTTAGAATAAAATGAAGAAAAATAAATGGCACCTGTTATGAGCCATGGATATTGACCTGAAACTTTTCAACACTTGACAAGTATACATGACTCATAATAACCATGTCTGGTGAAGTAAGGGAAAGTTTTTGTCTTCCAGGAGATGGAAGGAATCTGTACCTTTCTTACTCTAAACTTTTCAAAATTTTTTCCTATATCACTTTATATTGAATAAACAATAAATCTTATTTTGGCCTTACATGATACAATAACTTTAAGAGACCATAAGATGTCAACTCTAATTTTCAACTATGTTGTAAGTGCTAATTACATCTTCCAAATGATATCCATGTGATGTCAATATAATTTATCGAGTACATTTATGAAGGTTAAAGCACATGAAACTTGGTTAAAGCACATGAAACTTAGTAAAGGAAATATTGGCTATAAAAACCCATGGCCAAAAGAAAAAAAAAAAGGTTGCTTTTACATAATTGAAAACTTCTAGATGAGTTTCAAGTTAAGTCAACAGGAGGTTAATTATAAGTAAGCGTATCTATACCTTTTATTGGTGCAAAAGGAGTCAAAATGTATTAAGTATGTACTGTGTTTCAGGTAATAGGAAATATTTAGCACAGTTAGCACTTTAAACATTTTTTAAAATAATTTATTTGTTTGTTTATTTATTTATTTATTTTTAGAGAGAGGGAACGAGAAAGAGAGGGAGAGAAACATCACTGTGTGGTTGCCTCTCACTCACGCCCCCAACTGGAGACCTGACATGCAACCTAGTTATGTGCCCTGACTGGGAATCGAACCAGCGACACTTGGATCACAGGCCAATGCAGTACTTTAGAAATTTTAATAGTCATCTTCTTGGGGGAACTATATGTTCATATCCCTATTTTAAACATAGTAAATTTAAAATTAAGAGAGATCCAATGACTTGCTGAAGTACATGCGCGCAATCAATGATACCAAATCAATGTTCATGTCAGATCACGTGCTTTCTTGTCCTTATTTTATAGTCCTCCTTTGTCCCACCATTGCCACACACCCAGGACGCTTATGCTGTTTCCATGGTTCTCCATTTCCGAAACTAATCTGGAGTAGAGGCCTGTTAGGCTTCATGTAAGAAAGGAGTAAGCAGCTGCCCACTTCCGGCCATTTGTGCATTACTATGGAAACAAAGGCTTTAACAGTTGACCCAAGGAAATAAATAGGTACTGGGGAAATAAATACCTTCTGGCAGAATGTAAGACATTGATAATATGCCTTCAAAGAGGTTACTCGACTGATGACACTTCAAATTTTATTGAGTAAACGGTTTTAATTTTTAAGGAAGCAGTATGACTTTGCCTGCTATTTGTAACCACAAAATTGGAGGACTCTCTTTTGGAAGGTATAACAAAAACTTTTTAAATAATATTAAAAACACAATGCTTTAGATAGCGTTTTTTGTTAGCTTTGTTTTGTTTTTTACCGAATCCTTTCACTTACATTTTTAGATTGAAAACTCAGTAGAGTCGAGTATTCTTGTTTTCTTCATTTTAGAGAAAAATAAATGAAAAAGAAAGCCCAGGTGGTAAGGAAACTGATACAGGTACCCAGGTGCTAAGCAATAAGTCAAGCCTTATTACTCCATTTTCTGCTTTTTCTGACAAGGGCATTTTTTAACCCTTCTAGAAAACACTGCTCTTGCTTTGACTTGTAGAGCCATCACTGAAATTTGAGCTTTCTATGGTTATATATAAGGTTTTGTTTTGTTTTAATTTCTACCTAAGATGGCAAAAATACCATTGTAAAATACATTTAAGATTACTTTAAATTATTATATCTGACTTATAAAGGGTAGTTATTGTTATTTTGTCTTCTGTTGAAGGACCAATGAGAGAAGAGTGAGTCCAAATAAAACAATTTAGCTTACATGTATATGTAAAATTCCATAATAAAAATTGTGGGAGGTTCAAGAATTTAATTTTAAACAAAACTGTAGTGTCTTTTCCAGATTTCAGAATAGGGTTATACATGAAATAAATGACATTCTAGTGTCATTTTGCCATCTTTTATAACAAGAATGGTGATAATTATGATGTGGGATTTCTATATATTTTTAAATCTTACTTCCTGTGCCCACTACTTGAGTCAAAGTTTTAATAGAAGGAATTATTAGCAGATACAGATATTTTTATACTTATTTGAATGGTTAGATTGGAGCCACTTGTTTTACAATGTACAATGAGACTATTTTGCCCATATGAAACAATGAGAGGCCAATGACTACTTTCTGTACCTATTTTAACTCATTTTAATCACTACCATGACTGCAGACTTATAAAAAGCAGCTAACAGCACAGCCCATGGTAAAAGTTCTTTCGTTCAACATCAGGTTGTGGAGGTATAATCTGTGAAAAAGTAAAGCTATTAGAGATTGAGTTTTGTTTTTTTTTCTTTTTTTACATTAACTTTTGTATTAAAAACAAAAAACTCACTGATTCTGGGAAAGAAAAAATAAACTAATAAAAATGAACTTCTACGTACATATTTGTTCCAAGACTGAGACTTTTCCACAATATTTTTCTGAAGAAACTTCATGGAGAAGTGAATGCAAGATTCATCCCTTTAGAAATGTAATATGTGTTGAATATTAGTTTAATAAAGCAAGCTAGCCTTGTCAGCCATATGTAGCAGTAATACTATTAGATTTTTGGTTATTTTGAAATTCAATTAGTTCTACAGCATGTCATCAATAATTTTGATTTTTTTCTGAGTATAAAAAGAATATATAATTTTAAAATTATGAAATAAAATAAATATGAGAAAAAGGAACCTAATCCACTATCCCACAATAAATACATAACCATTTGAAACATATAGGAGTTACATGTACATTCATGGATTATATGGTCTATAAAATATATTACATTATTTTAATAATTAACATTATATCATTAAATGTTTTAATATAACTTTATTATAAATTAATTAATATTATATTTTTGAGAACTTATTTTACTTTACACACTTTTTAAAATAATAAATCAATGTGAAATCATTTAAATATAGAAGATAGTAAAACAACTCATACATCATGAAAATAAGTGATTGGATTTCTAGAAAAATTTATGCAGTTGCTCAGGAGAAAGTCCACTCTAAACATCAGAAACACCCACCAAGATGAGAGAGCATCCCAATCGACTGTCCAGGTGTAGTCAGAAACAAGGGCTTTCTTCTCCCTTTAATCTAAGCCTGAAGAATCAGAACTACCGTTGATAAGACGGGCTGGAAGAGCAGAAGTGCTTGGTAGAGGGAGAAGAGTCTAGTCAAACTGCAGGCTTCCAACGACTGTCAGTCCTGAGCTTGGGAGGACCATTTTAAACTAAATCAAAGCCCATGTTCTCATAGCTAAAGGAGGTTGGTACTTTTAAATTATGAAACAAAAGCTACTTTAAAGCCACCAGAGAAGTATTTGTATTATGTTAAGTATGACCAAGAATTTGTAAATTAAAATTACCTCAAAATAAAAATTAAAAAATAATAAATAAATAGAAAAAGTAAAGAAAAGAAACAAAGGAAGTCATAGGGTTATCTGAACTTTTATCAACAGAGAAGTGTAAGAAGTAACTCACTCCAATTTGCCTTAAAGGAACCATGATATTTTGTTAATTTATTTTGCTCATTAGATTCCTCTTATAGGTGAGATCATATGATATTTGTCTTTCACTGACTAGCTTATTTCACTTAGCATAATATTCTTCAGTTCCACGGGCATGGAAACATGGAACATGCTGTAAGTGACCAGAGGTAAGGGGGCAGGGAGATAATGGCGGAAAGAAGGAGAAGGTTCTAGACGAAGAACGTGTATGAATGACCCGCAGACATGACAACAGTGTGGGAATTGACTTGTGGGAGTAGAGGGTGGGGCGGGATGTGCAAAGGAGGGCAAAGGGGGAAAATGGGGACAACTGTAATAGAGTAATAATTAAAAATGGTTTAATAAACATGATAATACAAATTCAAAAAAAGGGACCATAACAGAAAAAATATGTTGGTTCTCTGATTCAATTTCTTGAATTATGTGTATTCAACAAGATAACTTCTATAGATAAATAGGTGAATAGATAAATAGATACACAAAGGACCGACATTATAGGAATGTGTATCGTATTATCGTTTTACTTTCTCTTCTGTTTCATCTTTTGATCCCTAACTGAGTGGGATGGAGGGGAAAGGAGAGAGGAGGGCTATGAGAAAGAATGAAACAAACATTATAGAAAATATTGGTTGACATATAAAATTAGCTTCAAATTTCTGTTGCTACAAAATATTTCTCCAAATGCTTGAGTGATCAGTAGATGGATTTTTCTCTAAGTTGGTATGTCTTAATATAATAAAGTTTCCACGTCTTTCAGAAATAATTGATTTCTTAATATATTCCATACATTAGAGCAATGACTATATTTATACAGCAGGATTCTTCCAGGCCATGCAAAAAAGATTCCTAATGTATCCTAACACTATAGGAAAATGTCATTTTGTTCAACACACTCACAAAGAAAAAAGAAAAACACAACACAAAACAAGAATCATGCTGGTTTTTACATTTTAATATATTTAAAGGCTCATGTTCAACCCAATTTATATCTAAAATTAGAAAAACATACATGTTGGTTCTCGAAGCCACAAAAGCAATATTGTAGAGGTGTGTGAATGAAGATTCTCATTGTTCTAATGGTAGACTAATTTACTGCTCTTTGGAAATTTCAGGGGATCCGAAATTTCTTTTTTTCAAATAGATAAACTGACATGCAACACATTAGGCTGACTGGGAAACATAATTACTTCTTCAGACACTTCTGCAGATAGAACTCCTTAGAGAAAACTGCTTCAAATAATGCTCCCTCTCAAGGAGAGATTCAGAGGGTCTGTAGTTGCCTGGCATTATCATCTATATTGCTAGAATAACACTCTTCATGCTGGATTAGCATTAACTGCACACAGTGTGTTTAATATGACTTGAAAATGGTTATGAAATTCAGGTGATATGTGTCTTGTATTTTAAAGGATGAATAGACATTCACTGGGAGGAAATAAAGGAAAGTTATTTTAGGTTAGAGGGAACAGGAGTTGGAGAGACAGAGTACTACAGGAAAGATTTAATTAGGGCAAGTCAGTCACTATATTTATTCATAGATAGATCTGGGCCTTAGAATCCTTCTCTCCAGAGTGCAATCAGGTCATTAGGTGCAACCAAGTAGCTCTTTCTTTCTAGAGTTGATCAAGTCTAGCTGTAGACAACAAAAGTTAGCATTCCTATTTATGGACAAAATCTCAGCAGAAGGTTGGCAGAGCTCCTGAGTTTCCTTCAATTCTTTGAGGCCAAGATGTATTTTCCATCAGTTCATCCTCTTGCGAATCATCAATATTGAAATTCGTAGCACGACTTCTGTGTGAGAAAGTATTGATCTCATGACCCCTGTTCTCAGAGGTACTGTAGGCTGATATTATTTACACTTTCTTTTTTTTCTTTTCTTTTCTTTTTTTTTTTTGCACATTATGGAAACACAAGGTTATTTCACATACAAGAAAGAACCAAAGCAACTTGCATGCCTGGACCAGGGAGAAATCATTCAAACTAAATACTAAGAAAGTAGAACTATCCAGTTATCAACCTTTCCTGAAGATTGCATATATTATGCATAACCAGAGAAAAGAATTTAAGAGGAGGAAAATTCTGTAGGGAATCTGTAATAAGAAGAGGAGGCGATGCTCCGTATCAATACTCAAGTAATTGTTAGGCCAAGACACTGAAAAAGTTTTATATAATTTTAGGAAATACGTTTTCACACAGGTGGCCTATGACAGTGAAAGTGAAAAAAAATAGACTCATCGTTTCGGTCAAGATATTGTCTCAATTCTGGTTTTTCAGCTTCCATGGAACTTTATAGTCACTTGGAAATGAGGTTCCTCTTGATGTGCATAGCAATGTCATCAGGGAAGATGACTGGATCCGTTTTCTATAGCTGCCTAACACATCGCCACAGACTCAGCAGCTTAGAGCAGCATCGATTGATTATATCAAGGTTTCTGTGCCCCCGGAGTCTGGGTCCGGGTCAGCCGGATCGTTTGCTCAGCATCTCAGCAGGTTGTAGTGAAGATATAAACCAGGACAAATGTGAGGCTCGGAGTCCTACAAGCTTCCTGGTTCCTGGAATTCATCTCCTTGCACCAGTATGACTGAGGTCCGTGTTTTCTTGCTAGCTGTCGATCAGAGCCCAGTCTCAGCTCTTAAAGGTCACCCATGATTTCTTACCACATGGGCCCTGAAGACTTGTCATAATGTGGATGTTTACTTTCTTCCAGGACAGAAGGGGTGTATTTCTCTGACATCTTCCTCTGCAACCAGCAGAAAAATCTCTCTGCATGTGAAGGGCTTACCTCATTAGGTAAGATTGTACGAGGATCATCTTCCTTTTCCTATATAACATAACATAACATAACATAACATAACATAACATAACATAACATACATAACATAACAGACATAACGTAACCATAAAAGTGAGACCTCATCTCATCCAGAAGTTCTGTCCTCACTCAAGAAGTTCATGCAGACTGTACACACCAGGGGGCAGAAATAGCTGGGGGCACCTCAGTATCCTGCCTACCACAATTGACTAGGGATGACAAAATAAAGATATAATAGGACTTTCAAATAAAAGTGGCAACAAGTGTTACAGCTAATACCTTGTATTTATGAAAGGTATAAGTCAATAAGTTAAGTAGTAACTTTCATCTGGAAACAGGAAGTATTGCTATTTAGATCAAGCTATCAGGCTTGTCTCTTGATCTTCCTTAGCCTCGGTTTCCCCATTTATCAAATGGAACTGAGAAATACCCATCTCACAGAGTTGACCCCGGCGCGAAATACAAGATGTTCTTTGTAAAGTATTCTGCAAACAAAGAAAATAAACAAATATGAGTAACTGTTATTATAATTATTTACTATTATTTCTTGTTGAAGTCCAAATAGCTTGTTTTAGCCAATCTTGATGCAAATGCTCAGCTTTAGTTTTTCATTTAAGGAATGTTAGAAGGTTTGATTTTGTGTATGCTTATGCTTTTTTTTTTTTTTTTTTTTTTTTGCTGCTGCCATACTTAGCACACAAATTTCCAGGAGCTGCATTTGTACTTCAAAGGATATTCTTCTTAAATAATTCATCCAATTAGCGTAAAGCTACTTCAGAGCACCTCTCAGAGCCTGGAACTCTTTTGATACCTTGTTAGTTTATTATAACTGAGTCTCCAAAAGGACTTTTCCAAAACACACAGTAAATGGGTGAAATACAGAGTTAGGATTTGTATGCATATTAGTTTTTATGACATTCAGAAAATAAATAAAACAAAGGAACTAAATATAAGAATGAAGATCTTTTATAAATTAAAAAGAGCCTCCTTTGTTAGCAGAAAATATTTGATTATAAACATGAAGAGAAAAAGAAAAAGAAACTCCTAGAGCATCTCCTAGCTCTGTCCCTGTGTTAGAGGTAGGTCTGATAGGCAGGCATTGCCTCTGCAGAAGGATCAGAATAAAGGTGGGTGGGGAGGGCAGAACACGCAGACAAGACGATGATCAGTAACTGATCATCACTGAACCAGCATTTCCTGAGGACAAACTGTAACATCAGGAAGGTTGACAAATCTAATTCAAGGAGGTTTATTCATTAGATTAGCAAAAGTACATAATTATTAGGTTTGAGTCAGGGGTGCCAGTCCTAAATATATTTTCTGCAATCTCACTTTTAGAACATTGATTTGCATTCAATTCCAAGAACAATATCAGAGTTTAGATGCAATGTCATCTACGTAGCAAAACTGTCTTATTTTTTCACTCAATCTTTTCCTAGAAACCTAATCCAAAATTTTTTTCTTACAATTAAGTTATTCTGTGGGCTTTTAAAATCTAGAATTGCAATGACTTCTCACAAAAAAATAAATTAAAATGGAGTTATTTCTTGTCTTGTAAACCATCAATTCAGTTGCATTGGTGACCTATAAGAGCAGGTAATAAGGAAAGTTAGATGATTTTTTTTGACCTTTCAGACTAATTTATTTATTTAAATTGTGTGAACACTTTTAAACAAAGTATACTAAATTTAAACCTGTAGCAGGTATAAAACATGAGGCATTTATATTCTTTAGCCCCTATTGAATAATAACTTTGTTACTAAAATTATTTAAAACCTAACAAAATAAGACAAAGTGCTGAATAATACAAAAAGAGGAATTTTCTACTAGTTTTTTTTTCTGTCAATTAGCCTTAAATGTTAATAAATAGAGAGAGAGGATAGCAGAGAGGGGAGACAAATCACCTATTCAGTCATGTAATGAGAGTAGGGTCAGACTAAAAACACATAGTCATTTATGACACCTTTATTTTTTAAGTCAAGCACTTATGTAGTATTCAGAAATAAAAAGGATATGGTAAACAATAAGGTCTGGAAGTTGGGGAAAGATGAGGGCAGAGAAAGGGATCACCAACATAGGCAAAAGCTTCAGAAAAAAACATAGTGTAATTACTTATAGAGAAATAACATTTTTAATATGGTATGGCTAGGAAAACCTTAGGTTCTTTTACATTTTGGAAAGCCATGATCATTGCAATGTTTTCATAATAGTGTTTATAATTATGAGCAGAACAATCTGTAAATAGTCTCATCCAACATACCTCTATAGTCTTTGTATCCTAGTTTATGTGCTCAATAAATGAGTTAGAAGTTATAGTTATTAGTACAAATTACTGTGATTTTTCACTCTAAAAACTTCACAAGCTAGTTAAGAACTGTTTGTCCAAGTATCCACATGTTAAGGAATTTTTCCAAAGTAGGTCACAAAGCATCAAAAGATTATTCTTTAAGAGGGATTTGTATATTCTGTTCAAAGGATTGAATATGATTTAGTATTTATCAATCTATATATAGACTATATGAACACAAATAACCCACTCATCTATTAAAATAGCCACCATGTGTCAATAAAAGTGTATATGAAGCCATTAGCATCCCTATATTTGACTTTCCATTTATCATGCAAGCCTTACATTCATATTGTCCATCCTTGTCCATGATTTTTTTCTGGAGAAGAATGGAGGTAATCAATTAAGCCATGGTAAGTAAAGGTTCTTTGACTATAATAACTAAACACTGTCTATAAAATCATCTATACAAACCAAACTACAGTCAGTAGAAAACTTTAAATTATGTCTGTGTTTTCTTCTTGTCCATGAAATCTGCACAAAGGTAACAATGCCACAAAGTGGTGGTGGTTCTTATTCAAGGAGACTTTTTAAATTAAATAGCTTCTAGGCTTTTCTCAAACTCAGACATGTTTTTGACACCCATGGGCCTAAGCTAGAAATAGTAAAAAGTTGTAAAGTAGAATTAAAAAAAGAAGTAATTTCAACGCCCATTCTTTCTTTCAGCACTTTGGGCTCAAAACTTGCTGGGACTGCTTTGATGAGGTGAGGAGTCAGGGTTGGGGAAAAAGGTACATAATCAATTCTTCTTAACATATGGTGGAAGCTAACCTGCAAAGTGGCAGAACGTATGAATACTTATTCTTATTGATGAAATAAATTATTCAGGCGGATTTCACCATTGAACTGGAAGATAGAAAAGTCCTTAGGTCATGTCCCTCCACTGACGTCTATAAAAATGGGGACAAAGAAAGCACCATCTGCAACCAATTGAAAAAAAAGGCATAACCTCCTATAATACATTTTTAAAAGATGACCGGGAAAATAATGCATACAAGTATAGTAAAGAAAAATTTCACAGGAGTCTTACTTAAGAATTGGCAAAATCTGACAATTCTCATAATGTCCCTTGCCTACAAGAATAAATAGTTAAAAATTTAATTAGAGAAATAATTTATAGCCCCATCCATCCATCCAGAAAGAAAAAAAAAATGTTGTGTATTATCTTCCAGATGGGGGGAAATGTTTTTAAAAATCCAGAAGAGAGAGGATTGTTTCAACTGAATTTTTCCGCTCACTCCATTACCCTGGTCACACAAAAGTGGCCACAACAAAAAAAGAGCAGATTCTTTTTCTGAAGCTTTGTTCACACCTTCCTTTTCTAACATATTTTAATTGATCATGATGTTTCCACTAGTCAGAGGACATTTTGTTTTTTCTTTGTAAACTATGGATGAGAACCTGACATATTTGAAAGAAAGAAGGGGAGGAAGAAAAGAAGGAAGAAGAAGAAGAAAAAGAATCATCCTAGAAAAAACATACCAAAAAGAACAGAAGTTAAATCCTCTTGATCATTTCATTCCTTATAAATAGTTTATAAGATTATAAATTTCATAAAACTAGAGCTCAAACTATAGTTTATAATAAAACAAAGTAAACTGAAAAAAGATTGAGAACATAGGAAAAGAATTGAAGGCAAGCAGCATCATTAAAATACTAACATATAACTTAGAAGTATTAAGAAATGGAATAAATATCTAAAAATCAATAAACTAGTAACTCTTAAAAGTAGTGAAAACAGATAAAGTTATAAGATTGAAATCTGTGATTACAATCTATTACAAATGAAACAATATCCAAAGTAATCCAATGTAAGAAAGACTAGAATAGAAGATAGATATAGAAGTGTATATATATATATATATATATATATATATATATATATGATCTGTCCAGAAAATATTAAGCCACATAATACAAAAAATAGAGACACTTGTTGAAGAAAATACAAGAAAGATTGTACATAGGACAATGATGACTCAGTCCCCTTAAAAGTAGGCACCTTGGTACCCCACACAGTTCTCCCCATCACCATCAGCTGCTCTGTTGTATTTTTCTGAATCTCAATGATAGTCTAAAATCTCTCCCTTTCAAAGGTGATTTTAGTTTTGGGAAAGCCAGAAGTCACAGGGAGATAAATCTGGACTGTAGGGGGCTGAGTCACCTGGGTGAGTTGATGTTTTGCTGAAAAACTCCGTATCAGGCATGATGCATGAGTGGGCACATGGTCATGATGAAGCTGTCAATCACCAGTTGCTCATAGCTGCTGCCTTCTGAATCATCCTAATAGTTTCCATGGAGGAATGTTCAGGCTTAACACAAAATGCGATGCAGATTCATTGCTCTACTCATTCAGCCATCTTGAATGTGATGACCACACACTACACATGCTCAATCAATTATATCTACTGCCCCCACTGACAAATACAGTGTAGTCATCATTGTTCACACATGCTCATTCCAGTCCACTCTCTTTGGCTTCCAGATTATATCAATGTCATGCAAAATGTTCTCATTGCATGAATAATGGTTGGACTTTTACAGGACACACCTCATATATATATTTTTTGAAATGAAGGAAGGTTTTCACCTTCCTTGCATACCAAACCACACTTGATGCAATTTTTTTGCAACTGCAGTACCTAGTTAATGTAAGTTAAGCTACTGAATTTCAACGACAAAAAGAAATTTATACATTTTAGCCAATATATAAAAAGAGAAATAAAAACCATTATAGCGAATATCTAGGCTGTCTTGAATTACTCCATTGCAATATTTAAAGCTAGAAGAAAACAGAGCAAAATTTACAGAAATTAGAGGAAATTGATTTGTTTTCAACAATAAGAGAATTTTAATGAACAAGCAATAAGAAAGTATCTTCAATCATGAAAAGACTCAGAATGTTTACCTCACAGTGAAAATGACAAGAGACCACAAAGGACTCATGATACACAATGCTGGCACCCTGCAGTGCAGATATAAAATAGGATTTTTGATTAAGGAAATGGGTGGAATGCTGGAGAGCATTAATAGTCTACATGTGATGTCCAAAAATCTCATTATTTTACAATTTATAATAGTCAAGGTGTCAGCCTGAAATGCTTTACATATTTATGAGATCAAAGTGAAGGGGACATCTATGCAAGGAGGAAAAAAATGAAAGGAACTCTGTCAGAGAAACGACTTTGAATCGAGAATCACTGTCTTCTTTCTGCTAAGAAAACATAAGCCCACTGATCTTCTGCTGAGAAGAGATATCACAAGGAGAGAGCAGAGAAACCTCAAGAGCCACGTGGTTTGTCTGTTATCAAAACATTCATTTGAATGTCAATACTTTCTTCAATTTAACTTTCTTTTATATTAATATCAAGTAAAACGAAAATACATGTGTTATTAAAACAGTATTTATAACATGATCTCATTTAAAATTATGTCTAGCCAATATATTTATCATGATTTTTCTACTTGCCTCTAAATGTATATACATATAAAATCATGTCTAAAGAGATGCTAACATTGTCTAATAATAGTAATTTCCAGAATTAAAAGTGAATTTTTTACTTTTATCTCTTTTCTGCATTCTTTGATGTCTTTATAACAGGCACGTGTTATGTTTTGCCAAACAATAAGCTGATCATTTTTTGAAGAAACATTGAAGCAAAGATGCATAAGTGACAGACAATGACAGCTCTTGCTTCTTAATGCTAAAACTATGGATGGTTATTATTTTCTTTATTAAAAGGAAATTTCATTTAAAAAAAGAAAAAGAAAAGAAATATTCTTGCAGACCATTGTTTCCTTATTTCCTACAGAGGAGGAAACAGCAAAGTTAGGTCAATACACTAATAATTAACTCTAAAAAACAGTGAAAACAGATAAAGTTATGATTAAAATGTGTGATTACAATCTATCACAAATGAAAAAATATCCAAAGTAATCCAATGTAAGAATGACTAGAATAGAAGATAGATATACAAGTGCACATATATGGTCTGTCCAGGGAATATTAAGCCACGTAATACAAAACAATAGAAACATTGGTTGAAGAAAGTACAAGAAACATTGTACATAGGACAATGATGACTCAGTCCCCTTAAAAGCAGGCACCTTGGGACCCCACACAGTTCTCCCAATCACCATCAGCTAGGTAAATGGAAAGCTATTGGAAGCAGGGGAATTATCTGATCAGTGTCCTTTAGGAAGACCACTGTGGCTGATGATAAACTCTGGAGTGGGGAGTGCCAGGTGCAAAAGTGGAGATAATAGAACCAGTTAGAGATTACTGTGTGAGTAACATATGCTTATCATTTAGAAGATTTGAGACATTTTTGGAAGTACAGCCAACTGGATATGGTGTGAGAAGTAAAAATAATGAATGAACAAAGAATGAATTCTATACTTTTGGACTGAGCAGCTATTGATGTCATTTATTTTGCAAGGAAAACTTTGTGGTGAGTGCATTGGATGGGAAGAATGTTTGAATGTGTTTTAAATTTGAAAGTATTTTAGACACATTTGAGTATGTGTCTGAATTGTAAGGAAGAGGTAAGTGTGAGAGTTACAAATTGAGATTCAGAAACCTAGAGATTGGTTTTTGAAATCAATAGAACTAGATAAAATTCCCTAAAGAGTAGGTATAAAATGAGAAGAGGATTCTGAACAGAGACCAGAATAACTGCAATATTTAGGTATCTGGCAGCGGAATAAGACCCTTAAAAATAGTTAGGAGTGCTCAGCAAGGTAGAAGGAATACATGAGTGTGTATAGGCATGAAGGCTAGAAGACAACATTTAAGTGCAGATGGGGAGCGTTCAATAGTGTAAAATATTGCTGAGGGTTTGATAAGATGAGGGAAAATTTGCTTTTCACAAGCTTTTGTCCCTGGTGACATTGATCACTTCCTATGGTGCAGTGGGCGTAAAAGCCCCACTGGGGAATTGAGAAAAAGTGGGAGGCAAAAGAGAAACAGCCAGCATAGACAACTCATTGGAAGAGTTTTCACTATAAATGGAAAGCAGTTTCTGTGAGTGATTAAAGGAAAATAATTAAATTAAATATCAAGATATAATGACAGCCCTGACTGGTGTGGCTCAGGGGGTTGGGTGTTATCCCATAAAGTTGAAGGTCGCAGGATCGATTCCCAGTCAGGGCACATGTCTGGGTTGTGCACTGGGTCCCCAGTTGGGGGAGGGGGGCATGTGAGGGACAGCTGATCAATGTATTCCCCTCTTTCTCCTTTCTTGCCCCTGTCTTTAAAGATAAATAAACAAAATATTTTTTAAAAGATGCAATGACAAAAGTAATTGTGACAGGGTTTTAAAGTCAATGGAAATAAGCCAGTAAAGAGGAAGAATATGTTGAAGAAGGAGGTATAAGTGCTAATTTCAGGAATAACATTCTTGAAAATTTGCAAGAAGATGGGAAACAGAGCGGCACAAGTGGAGGACTGCATGTAGGGAGACAAAAAGATATATCCATTGTAGCAAGAGGGAAGTCAAAATACATGTGTGAAGGTTTATAACGTAGGTGGAATTATCGCAGTTCTCATAAGTAGTTTCCTAAAAGACGTGGCAGTGCCTTCAGCTCAAAATTGTGGCAGAGGGTTGGGAAAGAAAGAGAGAGATTTGAAAGGGGAGAAGTTGTTAAAGAACCTTCTTTGATAAGAAAATTAATTCACTAGGCCAGAATTATAAGATTGTTTGACAGTGTCGGGTATACTTTTGAGATCTGTGGTTACAAATTTGACATGGATTTAGTCATTAGAGTATTTTTATTTTTTCCAGCAATGTTCTGTTGCTACATGTGGTTGCAACATAAAATTTTCATGAGAGAACTTCTCAGGAAAGAAGAGAGAAAAGGTTAAATAAATTTTCAAGCAAGTATGTCTAATAATAAAGTATGGAATCTGGTCTCAGGAAGGATATAAAAACCTGGGGACAAAAGGCATAATAGCGAGTCTCTGGGTTAATGTACTAAAAGTCTCAATGAAATTAGTGTCAAATAGACAGTAAGTGAGCTGGAAGAATAAAAGAAAATATTTAAAAAGTGGAGTGTTTAAACCAATTTTATAGGCTTTGTAGACCTGGTGATAACTTAGGATAGAATCTCCGTGAGTAGATAATTGTACTTGTGTGTAAAGAGTATTACTGAATCAAAATAAAATTCAAGGAATGGAGAGGCCATGCTATAAAAAAGTCACATAAGTTATAAAGTTATTTTATATGAAAAAAAAAACCCAAAAATAATGCTTTTTAAAAATCAATGGTTGTCTAACTATTTTCTACTTCAACACAACTAAGGAATATAACACACCATCATCAATCATATTATACTGATTCTTTAGGATGGGATGCATTTGAGACCAGGCTCCCTTGGAAGATTACATTGATAACACTGTAAGAGACATGTAAGACATTTAACGTTTGGAAAAGTACTCTCCCCCAACAGGCCTTTCTTGAATTATGCACAGGTAAACATTACTAACCCCTGTTTTAATTATCTTATTTTCTTGATGTTAAGATAAAGTAATATTTGTCTATTGTGGCCATTTAAAAATACGAGCTCTCTGCAGAGTTTAACATAATACAAGATTTTCTGTCTTCCAAATAGGCAGATATCAAGGTAAATATTACTCTAAGCATGGGCAATGATGTTAGTAAAGTTTCGGTATGATATCTCCATTACTTCCATGACTGAATCACATTGAAAATGCCATATAGGAGACCTGTGGAAGAATGGATAAACTTCTATATACGTAAGTATGAGCCTGAGCTTATTTGTCTGGAGTTTAGATTAGATCTGATGCAGAAAGGAGAAAAGTGATTTGCTTTGAATAAATGATGATTTCAATGGCAAACTATCACACCATTTGATCCTCGTGCTCTGAAATACCATTTTCATATATCATTCCAATTTTAGGGCTGAAGAACCTGAGACTTAAAATAGATAAATGGCTGCCTGAGAAGACAGTGATTAAGGGATAGACCTGGAGTTTGGACTCATGTTTTCTGACTCCCAAACTCACTGTGTTCACCAATATGTGACAGACGCCTTGCTGGTCACAAAAGTCATGGTTTCACTCTTCCAAGGTTTGCTTTAGAAACCTGTAATACTAATTGAGATTATTTTATGATAGAGTAGGAATTTCATTTTTTTATAACGGCAGAATTTTCTGACATTTCAGTAAAAGCTACTGATGTGTTGGTAAGCAGGGACACACTGCAATTCCATAACTATGCCTTACTTAATCTAAATACAATAGAAATGCATTTCTATTTAACTAAGTTAGCTCATAAAAAAAAATCTTCATATTGTTAATTTTTCTTTACTCATATAATGTTCTTATATACTTCCCACATCTTCCACACAATCTCTTATCCTCATTCCCCAGGATATTTTATTCTTTAACTTAAGATGTTATAATATGTCTCTGGCATTATGATCTTTATAATTTTAGTAATATCCAATGAATCAACATGCTTAATTAATATAAAGTAAATGCATAAGTATAAAATCATATACAAAACACACAAATTTAATTATACATTGTCTTGCCTCCATCACTGTTTATAGAATATTACAATAAGTTAGACATGTATACTTCCTGATATATGTGTTTAACTTGAAGAATGTTGTATGTAAAAATATTACTGGTTTAAGCTTTTTTAAATGAATTTTTTAGTGGCACCATCCTTAAAAATAATAAAAACTGAAATATTACAAAAAAAGTTTATTTATAAAGACATTTCAAGGTTAAATTTTAATATATTCATTTGGGTATGTTGTTCCATTGATGTCATTAACTTTTTTATTAAAAAATAAACTAGTAAAATTTCCATATGTATGCATTAGATGTTAGATGTTAGTTTCCCTTCTAACTATGATTGTTAAATATTAGTCAGCCTTCTACTTATGGCTTCTGTAGCCACTTTGATATAAGCCTCTTTAAACCAAAAATCTGGTGATACCGAATTTCTATATTCGACACCAGTTCTACATCCTAGGTTAGGTGGAGATGGCAGAAAATAAACATGTAAGCAATTGCTCTATATCCCAAATATTTTGTACATACAAATTTATTTCATATTCCCAGTTGTCCTAGATAGAGTAAACAATAGCATTCCACATTTTACAGATAAAAAATAGAAAACTCAGGAATATACAGTTATGAGTGTTATTTTTTGTAAGATTTTATTTATTTATTTTTAGATAGAGGGGAAGGGAGGGAGAAAGAGAGGGAAAGAAATATAAATGTGTGATTGCCTCTCACACACCACCAACTGGGGACCTCATCAGCAACCCAGGTATATGTCTTGACTGGAAATCGAACTGGCAACTCTTTGGTTCACAGGATGGCAATCAATCCACTAAGCCATACCAGTCTGAGCTTAGTTGTTTGTGTTAGAGTCAAGTGTTAGTAATCCTCCTTCTTGCTCCCTGATTACCAACCCCATACATACTATAACATTTCAAAACTTCAGGTCTCTCTGTCAGCAGATAATTTATGAACCTTTATTCCAATAAATCACAAATATCTCCAATTTTCTCTGCATGGTTTCTTGTTTCCAGTACTGTGTACTCATTTATTCTGTAAACTCCCAAATGTAAAAGCTATGTCTTTTGCTTCCTATAAAATTCTTGACAATTTACAGTGGATTGATCAATATATGCTTTTAATAATCATATAATAACATGAATATTAACATAAATATTCTCTTTTTGCACATACAGATCAAATTTCTGCAACCTCATTTTTACATTCCATCTGAGTCCTTGTAATTAGGAACAATCCATCAGCATAATGTGAAATGTCTGTTCATCAGTGTGGAAAGACAGAGGACCCCATCCAAGCAACTGTGCAAACATTTAAAAGTAACAAGATAAACTCTTAATATTATATATGAACACTCAAATCAGCATATTTTTTGAAGTGGTGATTGAAAGGGAAGTTCAAGAATTAGAAAATTTAAGTTTTTAGGCAGAGGAATAAAGGAGTGTATAGATATGGGACATGCTATGTCTTAATCAATCATTGATGACTGGTTGGTGAATGGACTGAGATTTTAGAAGCTGGCTATGTGGAGAAGAGGGACCTTTGGTATGATTCTGGGGAAAAGCTAACAAAAGAGGACATGGAATTATAGTTTAATAACAACTATAATAATAATAACGAAATGTGTGTAAATTAGAGTGAGAATTAAGGAGAAGGGGAGAGGTAGTCTAGTGCCTTCTGGTGTCTATAACATAAATACAGAATGTGTGATGGTCATAAATAAAAAAGAAAGCAGTGGAGGGACTGGTAATGCTGACATAGTTACCTCATTCTCTCTCTACAA
This sequence comes from Furipterus horrens, assembly GCF_987537825.1. Lineage (NCBI taxonomy): Eukaryota > Metazoa > Chordata > Mammalia > Chiroptera > Furipteridae > Furipterus > Furipterus horrens. The sequence goes on along the minus strand of NW_028327173.1, from coordinate 196,664,087 downwards.
CAAGAACCATTTATTTATCCTTTAACCAACACCTTAGCAAGATCAATGAAAAAAACTAAAATGTAGTATGTGGAAATAAAAATGGGACTATATCTTCTCTTCATGTCGCACTGGCCCCCATCGAAGGTACTTTCAACTTGTGCCGTCCTGGAAGGTCCAGTGCTGCCTCTACACAGGAATAAAGCATTCGTGAACCCAGACATCAACATCGACGGAGACAGGTATGAAGACACCCATAAATAAATGTGGGTAAAAATGTAGACCGCTTTCACTATTGTAAGTGTGCCATTGCACTTTGAATAAAATTCACACTTTTTTCCTATTGACTCTAAGACACCACTTTATCTAGTCTTCATTGACTTTTAACAACCCATCACCTGCCTCTAAGTTTCTTTCACACTATGTGTTCTGCCGATCTCCAAAAATATATCAGATGAGTTCATGAAAGGGGGAGGTTCTACTTATGGTCAAGAAAAGAAGAAGCCAAGAGAAAATAAGTATCCATGGTCCATGTATTCTCAATACAGTGCAGAAGTAGAAAGGACCTTGATAAATGACCATTGAAATCCTGGTTCTCAAGCAGATAGAGCCTGTGTGGTCTGAAAGCCGATCTCAAAAAAAAAAAAAAAAAGTTTTTTCCCCAGAATCTGTGAATCTGTCTTTGTTTGGGAAACAGTCTTTAAGAATTTTGAGATGATATTATCCTGAATTACCCAGATTGGCCCTAAAACCAATGATGACTGTTCTTATAGAAGAGAGGACAGTAGCAGAGGAGAAAGGGATATGAAGACAGAGGGAGAGTTGGGAGTTATATGGTCACAAGCCAAGGGAGCCAAAGAATGCCTACAGCCATCAGAAGCTTGATGAGAGAAGGAAGGATCCTCCCCAAAAGGCTTCAGAAGGAGTGGGAATCTGCCAACACCTTGACTTCAGACTTCTGTCCTCCAGAGCTGCGAGAGAGTAAATTCCCATTGCGTTAAGCCACCCAGTCCATGGTGATTTTTTTATAGCAGTCTTAGGAAAATAATACATTGTATAATGATACAGATAGATGTATCAGGCTTTTAGTCATCCACATAATTTAGGCAACTCTCTCTGTTGTAAAATCATGGTCAATAAACAATTGTTTTACTTTACATTAGTTAATTAAGTCATTTTCTCAGAGGATTATAAGACTTCAGCCTTGACTTGCTCTCTCCCACTCCCCTTCTGATGAGGAAGAAAAGCCATCAGTTTAGTAATCCACAAATTAAAAGGAGGTGGTTGTTTATGCGATGGGTTTTTCTTTTACTGAGAATTGCCTCTTTTGCCATTCCACAATGGAAGTCCACATAGCCATTCTTAGATATAGTCTTAAATTACAGAACAGTTTTCCAGACTTACCCACTAAAATACAAATTATTTACTCTAAAAATGTTTATTTTTAACTCCTATGTTCCAGTAATCATCTTTCATTAAGAGAAAAAAAAAATGCAGGGCAGTTTAATTGATGGGGTGGAGACTAGAAAAAAATTGGGAAAAATAAAAGTATTATTGGTAAATCAGGCTTACATTCTCCCAAGTAAGCCATCTTGTAGCCCTTGAACACAAATAAGATCCCATTCATAAAAAACTGATTTTTCCTAATAATATATTAGAAGCATTCCAGTCTTCTTTAAGGAATTTTTTTAAAAGAAATAGACTCCGATTCAATAAAAGAAAAGCAAAATAAGCAACACAATTATACTCTGTGTAGGAAAAGACAGTGAAAGAGACCCTAGTTACTTTGTGAAAGACCTGCCTCGTGATAGCAATAAAATGAAGCTGTTGCTTAGTTAAAAGATCTTCCCCAGGAATTTGGAGAAGGTACACTTTTGCCAAGAGCCCTCTCATCTCTTGAAATATAACCACACTTGATTGGAGAGAAAAAAACGGGTGGCATCAACTGGCTGTATTATTTACACAGTACCAAGGGGTGATTGAGCTAAGAGATGAACATCTTGGTGTTTGGCATCAACTTACTCTGTTAACTACAGATCAAGCTTTTTATAACTATGTCATTGTGAATTACTTTCTCTCACAGCATTTTCTTTCTCTGTGAAGTGGAGACATTAATAGCATTGTTGTGAGGTGTAATTCAGTGGTACGTGTAAATCACTAATCACAGAATCAGGTACAGATAGGTCTCATTAAATGGTTGGCTTTATTATCATTTTCACCGCAATCACCATTGCCCATTTTTAAATGGGCAATCTTGCCTACAAGATTTAACAAGTCAATATGGGAAGATATGAAGTTGACTGTACTTAATGAAAGCCCCTTGGGATTAATTACATGATATACATACTTTCTGAATGAGTCTTGGAGAGTCACAGGTTTTAGGAGAGGGGGTTCCTTCTTCCAGTTTTCCCCAGAGAGATCAATCCACAGCTTTGGATGATCCTGCACGACTCTCTGATTGGCCTCAATGACACCCACTAATGCTGCACATGTTATATTGATTGGAAATGCCAGCTCAATAAAGTATTCCAGCTAGGCTTTTTGCACTATGTCAAGTTATATACTGCTTCAAATTCAGAACTCTGATTTCTGCTAACTTGCTCAGTTTTAATCTATTCTCTAATTCTATCTCTTTGGAGCCAGAATATATTACCTTTTTAAAAAATAAATACATTCATCCCTTAGCAGAGAGGCCAATTAGCTTAAAACTTATAACAAAAAATATTGACTGTTTCCTTCATGATAAATCGGCAATGTAGTTTTGAGCAAGAGGGTGAACAGCTTGAGGCTCAGCAGTCGCCCTGTTGGCCACTACTGTACTCTGCACCCACGGTACAAATCTGTCAACAACAACATAAAATACTACAGGTCTGTGCTCTACCCAACATTCTCTTCTTCACTTCCTCACAATCAAACTCTTTGGGCCTGGAGGTGTGATGGCTCTCCTGCTGCAAGCCAGGGCTCCTGCAATATCTCTGTTTGTCTTCTTGGCTAGTTTTTTGTTTTGTTTTTTTTTATTGTGGATGATAATTTCTTTTTACCTGGTATTTTTCTTTTCGATAAGCAACACTCTCTGCTTATGTCTGTCATATTTTCTTTCATTGTCAACAAGCAGCTGCCTAATTTCCCCAGTGGTTCAGGGTCTGAGCTTTTGTGTCAGTCAGACACGGAGAGAGGAACATACTGTTACCAGCTCCATTTTCCTCTTGCAGTCTGTTTCCTGAGTTACTTCTGTGGCATCCAGGTCATACTTATAGGTAGTGGATATTCTTCCAATTTTCTAGAATCCATTTGTCTGGAAAGGGTTGTTTTCAGTTGTTGTATATGTTTTAATGGGAAACTAAAGGAGTTTTAGTATAGACCAGCCAAATCCTAGTTTTAAACAGAAGACCTGCTAGAGTTTAAATATTGACTTTGAATAAGATAAAAATAGATTTAATTAATAATAACCATAATAATAACAGTGTAATTCCTTGCAGAGAGAACAGGGGGAAAAAAGAAAAACTTTAGTTATATTAGTTATAAAATTAAGAGAATGGGAACAAATAAGAAAGGATGTAATATCAAGACAATAAAATTTCAAATTCAAGAGCTAATATATTAATTAAAACGATAAATATGCATGGGTTGCATTTTACTCTTAGAAGACAGATTGGATCAAAACAAAGTCCAAATGTATGGTAAATGTATGGTATTTTCAAGAGATAGCCTAATAGAGATGACAGAGAAACTAAAATGAAATGATGATCACAATATTCCAGGAAAGCACATTAGTCAATAAAACATGTTAAGATGAAAAAGTATGTACAAGCAATATGCATAAATAAGACAGATACTTTCAATTCATGATATTCAAGTATAAGCCAAAAACACTGGTTGATTTTTTGCAAAAAGGAAAATTAAATATTATCTTCTATAGAGTATTAAAACTTTAAAAAATATGTCTAAAATAAGTTCAGAAGGAAATATAACAAGGCAATTTTAAAAATAGAAAACATCATTAACCAATAAAAATAAATATTTATTTTTGCTGCCAATAAAATGCATTCTATTTTATTATGGGGCTTCTTAATGCTTATCAAGCAGTCTCTCCAAAGCTGACAGATGGTAGTATAAATTTTATAATTTCTCTGGAAAGCAATTTTGCAGTATATATCAAAATCACAAATCACTTGACCATGATATTCTTAGAAAGATTTATATTCAAATTTGTTTAGCATATTATTAGCAAAACGTTCATAAAGTTGAAAATGATCCAAATGTCTAACAATGTAGGATCTTAAAAATTAATAATAATAATAACAGCTTGTATTTATATAATGTGTACCATATTTCAGACATTGTTTTATATGCTTTACATACATAAAACCTTCTAACTAGAAGAACAACCCTATGAAGTAGGTATGTTTTTTATTCCCAGTTTTCATATGTGAAAACTGAGGCAGTGAAAGGTTAATGAAGCTGTTCAAGTTCATATGCCAATACTGGCAAAGTGGTAATTTAAGCACCGGCAATCTGGCTCTGGAGTTCAGGTTCATAACCTTTGTACCATGAAGTCTTTCAAATGAGAGCATCATTGTTATAGAGCAATTTGCATCCATAAAACATGATGCTTGTATGAGATCTTTTTATAATATGACAATATGTCTATGTTATTTATAAGTGAAATAAAATTTTACTTTGCAAGATCTATGAATACATAAAACCAAGATAAGAATGATCTGTACAAAAGGTCTTGCCAGAGAGGAAGGAAATATTATTCATAAAGTTTTTATACCCGATGAATTTTCCAACATGTCTAACATAAACTTACTTCAATAAAAATAAACATAATAGTTGTGGCAGTAAATGATCAGTATTTTGTAACATTAACTGTCTATTACATTGTATCTTTATCATATAATAATATTGATATTGAACAACCAAATAAACAGCACCAGAGTTTCCTAAAACAATGGCTATACTGTATACAGTGATTTGCTCTTATTGATGATGTCCTTTATCCAAAAGTTTTGTAAAAAAATTTTTATGTCAGACGAGGCAACAAGTCAAGCTAGCTGGAGCTGAAGTGAAGGGGATGGGGGGATCGAATGAGGGAGTCGTCGGCAGCCGTCCATCTCGAGAGACGATGGTGTAGCTTCTTAAGAGTCTATCTGCACCGCCAAGAATGGCTGTGCAGTCCGACTCGGGAGTGACACGGTATCTGTCTCCTCCCGTGTTGAATCGACATCTTGCGATGACGCTGGAGTGTCCTCTCCAGTGAAGCTGAAGCTACAGAGCCTGGGCAGGGTAATATGGAGGGCCAGCTGTTGCCCATGCAGCAGACCCCCCCTCTCTTCGCAGCTGAAGGGTCCAAGGGAAAGACGGAGTCGATACAGCTTGGGTTCAGGTGCGCCGCAGGAGTTGCCGGTGTTGACTACAACGTCAAACCGCCTTAGGGACTCCGGCTCCGGATTTTCTGTCGGGGTTTACTCCCTTAGCCTTTCCCCTGAAGAGGTATGCCGCAAGGCAGCGGAGGTTTTTTGGAGTCAGAGTTTTCCTTCTCTGATGTGGACGCTGAAGTAATATATATATGTGTGTGTGTGTATATATGTATACCTATGTATGTATCTGTATATTCATTCTTTTTAAAAGAATAAAGAAACTTTAAAAAAATATTGCAGAATTTATATGTAACAAAGAAAAAGAATGTTCAAGCCTCTTAGGCGTACCACAAGGTTAAGCCGCCTAAGGAAAAAACATACGTCAGTTTTGCTACTTCAGGGGACTTTGTCACATTACACAGGTCAAGATATTCTTCTAAAATATTCAGCCGTTGATCTCTTTGCTTTTTCTTCTCTCCCCTTCCCTGGCCTCCTTCCCTCTGTGTGTTCTCCTCCCCTCTCTGCTCCTTTTTTCTCCTCTTCTTGTTTGTGTGTGTGTGTGTGTGTGTGTGTGTGTGTGTGTGTTTGTTTGTCTGTTTTAATGCAGAAATTAGAGGGAGAGGAATAGAACCATTTGCTAGTTATGCTCAAACTTCTAACATTTTCCTTGGCACCCTTGGGATACTCTGGTTTTGTACAATAAACATAAGAAACTAATTTTTTATTAAACTTCAAAATTAATTTTAAAAAATAGCAAATAAATCAGTGGTAGCAGAAACAAGCCCTACATTAGAAGAGGAGAGAAATACAAACTGGGTTGGCTCAGTAAATAAATACTTAGGATTTGGGATATGTCCATGAGACATGAGTAGATTTCAAAATAGACATTTTTCAGAGGAAAGTGTTACGACTACTTGAGGTGAGTTGGGGAATAACTGGAGTATATTGTTTCTCTCTACAGATGAAATGCATTTCTTTTTTGGCACTCTGCCCATATTTGTAGTATACTCTAATTCTTAACCTAGAAAGGGTTTATTGCCAGGGTTATTGTTCAAAATGCAAAGTGGATTATGTCATTCTCTGCTAAAAAGCTGAGATGCTGTCCCCATTTTCTCCTGGTGAGGTTTAGATCTATGATCATAGCATCTAAAGGAACTTATAACCCACTCTCAGTTGCACTAACTACACCCCTTTTCTGACTTCTTTCTCAGTAACAGTCCCTCTTGCTAGAAAATATTCTCAACATTCCATAAAGAGCCAAACTCTTTCAAACTTCTGTTTTTGCATGTGCTGTTCTATCTAGTTCCTTCCCCTTATCTGGTGCTCAGATTTTCCTGTTTGCTTCCCCCTTTATTTACAATCTTGGCTCTAGTTATTGTACATGAAAAACATTTATATCTGAGAGTTTTCAAAGTAAAAAGATCAAAACTTTTAATAAACATATTCTTAGCACACAGTACAGTGTCAAGCCCAAACAATTAATTGATGTTGATGGAATTAAAGATTAAGTAACACATGCATTTGTGGACAAACAATGCAGAAATGAAGCAGGTGGACTTGTACAAAATCTACATTTCATTTCTAAATTGCTCAGAAGTGAATATATTATCTTGCCTGATTTTCTAGGTAAACAAGGTAAAAAGAAAATTCATTATCAAACCTGTATATATATAATTCTATTTTATTAATAAGAACATAGATATTTTTATAACAAGCTAAAATGTATGCCCAATTTTAAGAACTTTATTTTTAGCCTTTTACACGTAAATTTTTTAGATAGTTTATGTTTAAAATGTAAATATCAGAGATTTTTTTACTCGTCATAGGTATTTATATAACTAATGATTCTTAGGGACAATTTACTTATAACTCCCAGAATATACAATACTAAGAAGTGTAAGAACTGAAAATTAATAGTCACATGTTTAAAGCCACATCACAATTTGTCATAACACATAACATATTTTGTCTCTAGCTTTTTAAGATGGACATAATATCTCACTTGTTTTGAAGTTTTTCTTCCCCAAATATACCCTTAGGCATCAATTCACTTTATAAATTAATTGCAACAATTGTGTCCTAAATTCATTAGGAAAAAAATGTCAGAATATTGGCCAGGATTCACTTTTTTCAAGTAATCTACATGGGAACTATTTTTTAAATGATGCCTCTAATGACACAGATGTAGGTCTTGTAATACCAAGTCAATGTGCTGTCCTTTCAAAAGCAACGCTTTATTTGTACTCTGAACATTCAAAAGCATTTGGAAATCTCTTGATGGACTTGGGCATTTATTTGACTCAGCATCAAACAAATAACCAATCGAAAACCACTAAGCATTCCGGGCTGCCAATCTTTGCCTTTAAGGTGAAGTCTCAGTCAATAAAAGACTCATATTAGAAAATGTGATTGACATTTACCTAAGGGGTGCAAAGTGTATGGCTGCATTTTTGACACCATTCCTCCCACACAGCTGTCAACAAGTCTAAATTAACCCTGTAAGTTTATAGATTTTGGTGATAGATGAAGATGTTTTAGCCAAATCACAGAACCAAGGAAGGAATGGGCTGTTTTACAATTTGTTCAGATGCTATATATTTGTGCTCTCTCACTTGATTTTCTTTAACTGAATTCCTATGTCACTATCGATACTGAGTTATAAAATTCATATCTAGTTCTCATATTTAATATGCTACACATTCCCCTAAGGAAAGGTTTCAAGTTGTTGGTGTCGGAAACATATACCCTTTGTGCTAAGTCAGCATTTTTTTTGCAAATGAAAAGCAAAATACAACCAAGTGAAATGTATAGATTTTTTATATTATTAAAATAAGATGTTTGCATTTTTTCTATGACTCATTTTAGATATAATCTATAGGACTTTATTTGCTTTCATGTCCTCTGTCCCCTTACTTTTCCTTCGGGATTCAGAAATTAAAGATTCAGAAATTATCAGGTTAGTGTTGTTAAGACTCAGCAAGAAACATTTGGGCAAAATAAAAATCTGGTCTTAATCATATCATCAGGGGACGCAGTACCGTACGCATTGCACTGGTCTTAGAGAACATATTTTTACTGAACTCTTTTTATTTTTTTATGAATGAAACATGCTCTAACTTCCAATTTACTTTAGATGAGAAGTCAACAAACTTTTTTTAAAAAGGGTCAAATAGTAAATACTTTAGATTTGGAAGCCATATTGTGTCTCTCACAATTTATCAACTCTGCCATTCTTATGCAAAAGAAGCCATAGACGATATGTAAATAAATGTGTAGCTAAATTTTGACAAGATTTTATAAAATGACACTAAAACTTGAATTTTATATAATGCTAATATGTCACACAATATTCTTTTTTGTTGTTTTTTAAAATAATAAAAATGTAAAAAACTGCTAGCTCATGGGATATATACAAAGACAGGTAGATGACTGGATTTGGTTCTTGGAATATAGTTTGATGACCTCTATTTTAGATGGTTATTTATATAAACTGTCCAGTTATAAATGGTCCAATTATCAATCATTTCTATTCAATAACTCGTTAAGCCCTGTATTAGCTGTATTATTAATAATAATAATAATGAGACAATGCTAGAATATTCTTGATATTAAAGACTGTGAAATTCATATAATATCCATAGACGTAATAAGGAAGAATGATGCTTGGAACTTTTGTGTGCTTTTGTGAAGTCTTAAAAAATAAGAAAGGTAAAAATGACCATCAGTTCTAGCCCTTTCAAAAGTCACCTTTCACTTGTCAGTAACAATGTGAATAATACAATGGGGCTTGTATTATTATATCAGTGATGAATGTTCTATTATAAGATAACTTCTATTCATGGTGAAGCAGTGTCTGCTCCTCTAGGATGAAATAAACCAAGTAAAATTTTCACATATATTTGTGTGATAACTGGTACTCCCTATTTTTTTATCCTCCAAAGATTTTCAGAGGTTAGCAATAAAGATTTAAACATTGTCTTTTTATATTTCACTTTCATTGAAATGTTTTTTAAAATAAGTATTTTTACCTACATAAACCACAGCAAGCCAATGTAAAGCAACACTTACAATATTTCTTTAAGATCCAAACATTGTAAAAATAATTATAAAAGAGCCTTATGAGGTTTAAGAGATTAAACACAATGTTTTTGTTGATTGATTATTATCTTCTACTGGAAAAGTATGACAGTAAGAGGAAACCTATTCAATTCTGGGGTTAAGCAACTGGATGTTTAGCCAAACCAAATTTACTCTGGGTGATTTATTACACATTGGGAAATAGCAAAACCCCAGATGTTGTAGGAACTTACCTAAGTAATTGTGAGTCAAATTTCTTAAAACCTCTCTGGTTCCTGATCCATTTTCAGATCCTCAGCCCAATTATGAATCATAATGCTAGTATATCTATTGATTGATCATTTTCTTTGCTGAGTATATTTGAAATTTTCTTTTGTCAAAATATAAATCATCATTACTCATTTTTTATCAAAAATATCTGGTACATCTAAAAGAAAGTTTATTAAATCTAGTAGAATCGAGAATTGCAAGTTTTTAATTATAATTTTAAATCTGATATTTTTCAAGGATGATAAAACTATATTTTTATTTCATAAATGATATGAAAGTGTAGTTAATGAGACTGTGTTAGTGGTGTTTTCATTGAAAGGGGCTTTTGTCAAATGTTTGTTTTTTAAAGTCATCTTGTTTTCATGATTAACACTGATACACAGGAAAAAGGTAGTAATTAAGATGTTTTAATCTAATATATTCATTCTAGTAAATTGTTGAATTAGTTAAAGGGAATGATTAACTTTAATACTTAAGAATAATTAAATTCTTAGGCTGAGGGAGGGGTAGAAATAGGTTAGAGCTGGCTAGATAACTATCATAAATTGAATTAAAAATTACAAGTCATAGATAAATTTGGCCATGATACTGGTCATTATTTCACCCTCATAAGAAGTGAAGATAATAGCATGCACAAGACCTATATCATAAGTGAGGCTCCTCCCTAAAATATAAAGTAGCCATAGAGACTCTTAAAGAGCTAAATTCTGATATGCTCTCATAAACCTAGTCCAGTGCTGTGATGTGTTGCAATTACACGTTAACATAACTCGGTTTACTGGGAAAGTTAATGATCACTGGAAGGGATTAGTTACTCACCACACCCATTTCCCTTTTCTACTGAGCATACACCTAAACTCATGTTTCAGGCTTTCTTTTATTTAGACGTGACCATATAACTAAATTCTGGTCAAGGGAATGGGAAAGGGTTTTTATGTGCATTACACAAGCCTGACCCTTAAAGCCTTTCATCCACTCATGTACTATTTCTCTTTTCTCATTTCTCTTCTCTCTCTCTCTTCCCCCTTCCCTCCCTCTCTTTTATTCTTTTCTGCCAACTAATACTGATGTCCTGGTTGACATGGTAGCCATGTGTTAAATACAGCAGAGTCCTTGTTTGGGGATCTTGTATGACTGTGTGGAACAAGGGGTTCTCTTTCCCTATCCTCACCCCAATTGTATTTATAGTATGAGAAAAATGTATTTATATGTACTGTAAGTACATATATTAGGTCTGTCCATAAAAGTCCAGCCATTGTTAATATAATGAGAATGGTTTGCGCATATCAATGGTAATCTAGTGAAGAAACAGACATACAGTGTTACCTCATTGTTTATAAAAGTGTAATAATAGAAGCCCCTTTGGAAATATGAGACTATCTGGTCTGACAGCTTCTAAAGGACACATCATACCTATGATGGACATTAAGGAACAAAAGGGTATTTTCTAGGAAAAAAAGGCAGAGGGTAATTTAACCAGAAGGAAGCATGTCTCAAGGAATAGAGGCATAAAATAACATGTCACAAGTGGAATAAAGGCAATTTTCATATGTTTATATATCATTTATATTGTTTCCTTAGAACTACAAGTATGTCTTTTTCCCATTTTTTAAATTGGGTTCTTGGCCTTGTTTTTCATATTTTATTAAAATGCTTTGATATATTTAAATATTAGCCTTCTTTTAAATATTACAAATATCTTGCTTTTGTTTTATAAATTAAAGCACTCTGCAAAGTTAATAAAAAATACCACACACAAACTTTTCCCTTATGATTTCTAGGTTCTGTGTTTTGTGGAAAAAGGAATTTCCTACTTCAATATAATTACTAACAAAATTTCCCAAGTATTCTTTTAGTTCTGCAGACAGCTAATTAAACTCACAATAAACCTATAAGGTTTTTATTAACATTCCAATTTTGCAGTCAAGAACCCGAGAGTGAGAGTGGTGGAGAAGCATGCTTTTGGTCACAGAGCTATTAAGTTACTGAGCCCGGTTTGAAACCAAGCTGACTCAGAGCCCTGGGAATTTAACTTGAGCCTAATGAAAACCCAAAATTATTCCTCTCGATGATCCCTCTCTTTCCCTTCTGAGAAGGCTCTGGCAGTCGCCCATAGGCATGGGTCGCTTTCATGGGAAAACGTCGTTCATTAGAGAAAGGAAGCTACAAAGGGTCCAACCAAGTAATCAAAGGAGATTTATTTGCCTATAATTTTAATAGAAAATTGGTTTTTGTTATTTTAAAAAAGAGCCTAGGAATAACTAATACATTAATTATATTAACCAATAAGTTTTGAACACTTGGGTGGCAGGGTATTTTCACCCTTAAGTGGTAAAACAAACAAGCAGAGTCCTTTAACTCAAAGAGCTCACCATGTGACAATTCCTTTTCACTATGCCATGCAGGTTGGCTTTCATTTCCTTGGCTTTCTTTTTAAAGGAGGCAACACGTCCCTTTCTTATGTGGTTGTGTGTGTGTGTGTGTGTGTGTGTGTGTACTGGGGTTTTCTGAATAAAACCAAAAGAAGGGTTTTGTGATGACCATTTTCTAATAACATAAAATTCTGTTGTGGATGCTGTGTTGTGTGACCCAGACTCTCTGCCAAAATTGAGTTTATTTCTTTAGCTCCAGGTGGTGTGGGCCAATGACTTTCAGCGGAGTCCCTCTTCAGGTCTCATCCCCAGCCAAGCTCACCGTGATTCCCGCTTGCAAAAACAGTCCTGATCCCATGCCTGCTCCATCCAGCAGCGTAAGTGTCTGGCCCCTTGGCCTCAAACTGGGGCAACTTTTGAAGGGTCATGCCAGGTCCGCAACTCCCCATGGGGTTTGTCTGAGCCCTCTTTTTCAACAGCTTTGCACTTCCTCTTCCTTCTGCCCAATCTTGCTTTCTTCAGCCCTCATTGTTTTCTGAGCACCTCCGCCAACACACCTGCTGCACACAACTTTTAGATGGATGTTTTTCCCTAGACCTGACCTGTGACACTTATTGCCAGTTTTAATGGAGAAATGTTCCTGTTTTGTTCAATTTCCTTTATCTTTTGTTTTCACTCTTTCCCTGAACAGCCCTATATCTGTCATTTGTAATGTCAATTTTTGAATACAAAGCCATATGTATTGACTTTTGGAAGCTTTATTGGCAAGAGGAAAGTCACTTTTTCTTTAAAATACCATTTTATTTCATTGTTTTCACTGAATCTTTTCTAGAAAACCCTAACTCAAACTGTTTACAACTCTTAAATCTCACAAACTGAATGGTAAACCTTGTGATATTAGGCCTTGCTGTAAAATTTCAGTTATAAATGTTGAGATTTTTGTCCAGAGCCTAAAAACGGCCATTAAAGGTGAGGGAAATGAATAAAAAACAATAATCTAAAACATTAAGTCATCCAAAAGGTGTTTGAGCAAATAGACCTTAACTTTTTATCTGGAAGAAATTTTTCTAAAGATCAATGGTTGACAGTCAGGTTAAACCTAACAAACTAAACTTACTACTCCTAATTCCATTATACTTTTAATATCTACCTTTATAATTATAATAATGCTATTTTATTTTATTTATTTATTTATTTATTTATTTATTTATTTTTGCAGATGTAGTCCCCTATTCAATCTGGGCTGCCACAAAGACAGACAGAAAGCGCAGGGATTTTTTTCTTTTGCATCCTAGTGCAAACCAAATAATGCTATTTTAAAAGCAAACAATTAAATCACATAGTTTGGGATATACAGAATGTTAAATTTAATTAGTTTATTAGGTTATTTTTCTCGAAACTATCAGATTGTTTGTTTCCAAGACCAAATTTGTCAGTGTACCATCTGAAGAACCAAGGTTTTTATTACTTTGAACAATATTGAGTCTGTCTGATGTGTCTGATAATCTTTTAAGCACTGTGAAACAGTGGTCAGTGAGATTGGCAAAGCCCCTTCATATAAGCAGGTGGTCTAGAGAAGACAGTATAAATTCTATGTATTAAGAGAGGCATTGTGAAGAATCTTGCGGTACTATATCCTAACATGTCAAAGACTACTGTTTGAAAAGGCAAGAACAATTGAACAAATGGTACTACCAATTGGCAATTGCAAGGCACTTTACAGATCCTGAAATGAGAGATGGCAAATCCCCTTATGCATTTAATAAGATCCTACAATGGATCAGGCCAAGTTTTCAGCTCCCCTCTTATATTATTATCATTATTAAGCTTCCTTTCTTCAAACAGAGTGTCTTTATTCTTATATTTACGTTTTTATATTTTTGTGATGGTAAAGAACCATCAAGATGTTCTTTCTAATTCAATTGCTTTGTCACATTCTTTCTAAAAGAAGGGACCTAGGAAATACATATGGTCATTAATTCAACAAATATTTATTGAGCACCTACAATGTGCCAAACACTATTCTAGATGCAATAACCAAGGTAATCAAATTTTCTGCCATTATGGAGTTTTATTCTACTCTGAAAGGAAGAAAATAAATGAAATAATTTCCCAGTGTTATTTCCACGAAGAAGTATCTCAGGGAGATGTGCATGAGAAAGGTGTGGTTTGGATGGAGAATTTCATGAGGTGAGGTTAAGGGTGGATGTTTGATATTGGGGGTCAGGAAAGGCTTTCTAAATGCCTAAACAATGAGATAAGGGGAGGAGAAACTACTCCGTACCTTTATCTTGTATATAATCACCAACATTAAACACACATGCACACTTACGCGTGTATATTTTATAACAAACAGAGAGCATTTTTCATGTGCCTTAGGAGAGCTGGGTGGTCTCCTCTTGGTGCATATATACCTAGACTTAAATTTGATTTGTGCGTTGGTATCTGTAACATTTAATCCTCCGTATCAAATATCTGCACTTGTAAGCAAATTATTTTTCATTTCTTGAGCAGCACTGAGCACAACAGCTTCTGAAACTGAAAGCAGCCCCAGAAGAAAAATGAACTCCCCTCTGCCGGAAAAAAAAAAAAATCTGCAGAATTTGTCCAGCCTACCAGGTTTTAGGAGCATCTAATCGTCAAATTTAACATTTTCCAATGAACCATTCGCCATTTTTCGAGGATAAAGTTTTCGAACATTTCTGGTCCTCTCTCATGCTTTAAGTCATGAATAACTACCTCTATTCAATTAATTAAATGAACATGCATCTATCGAATGTAATTGGGCAATGTCTTTAGCCATTTTTATTAACTGTCTAAAGACCAACTTTTTTTTCTAATCTTTCAATATTTCAGGAAGGGCTTTCGGAGTTAATACCAGGCTTGAGAAATCCAGAAGTGCCCGATTGTAACCATTATTAAATTCCCTGACCTTTTTGCCTTTCTCGTCCTGCCTTCACTTCTCCCCACCCCTCCCCGCTCTCCAAAATATCCAAAACACATTCCCTCCTTGGAATTCTGCTGCTTGTTTCCAGGTCTAGTCCATTGTTTTTCAAGGAAAGATCTCTGATTGTTTTAGCTCTTGGGGAACGGCCCCTTTTCCAATGCATCCAGGTATACTCTTAGCTAACACTCACTGTTGTAAAGTATTTTCCAACAGTCGTCTACCTTCCAATACAGAGCTCAGTAAATACCTGTTACTTCAGGAAATGTTTGATCAACAGAATTAGTCTCAACTAAGTTATAAAACAGATCAATCAGTGCTTCCGGCTTCCTATCATCCTACCCTCCCCCCCTTTCTTGCTACCTAAAAATAGTACATTGGCCACACCTACCTAGCCGCCGCCTCAAGTACGTTCACACTTCGTCAAAAGGTCGAGGTGTGCAACCTCCAACAAGATATTAAAGAAGCAATGATGTGAATAAAGGAGTTCCAGGGGCAAAAAGGAAACGATTTTTGGAGACAAGATTTATTTTCCCTCAATTCAGTAGAGTTCCCTGCTCTCGGTCCCAGTCTAGAGTAACACTGTGTTGCAATTGTTTCTACTTTCCTCTTTTGATGGAGGATGCTCCTGGAAAAGCGCTTAACTCTATGCCATCAATATATTGAGGTAATGTAATAAACAAGAAACCAACAGCACAAAAGCTGAATCAAAGAAACCAGCTGTCTGCCCACATTCTGGGATAAGAGGTTGTCTGACTGAGTTTAGTTTTTCAAGAGACTTTGTTATTTTGTTTATTCTCAGTCATCGACCTTCTGGAGGAAGCTTTTGAGATCTTCCTTCTTCCTTGCTTGATTTCTGATGCCTGCTACGATTTGGATTATTTCTTTTCCTTTATATATTTTAGCTTGACTCTACATTAAGTGAACATACCAGTGAGAAAATACAGACAGTAATTAATCAATGGAAATGATATTAATTAAGTAAACTTGAAAGGGCCTGAGGATAGACAGAGAAGGGTCCTTTGAAGGATTCGGGCGTCTGATTCTGGTTGATTCCCAGTTTTGTTTTGTTTTTTTCTTTCTGCACAGTGAACTCATGCTTCTTAAATAATGGGAGGGTAAAGGAATAAAAATATCTTCACAAGTAACAGTCTAGAGGCTGAACAATAAAATGTCATCATCCTCCATGGCAATATTCTGGGTGGGAAGCCATCTAATGAAAAAAGCACTTTGGTGGATTAATGTAGTGGGGTTTAAGAGGAAAAAAATCTGATCATTGCAAAATCAGTGAAGATGAAAAATGCGAGCAGGTAATTGAATAGGAAACATTTATATGGCATTGAAGCTGTGCTGGCAAAAAAATTATTATTAAAGTAACCTTTTATTTAATATATCATTACCTATAAGATGTGCTTTGTAAAATCTCAGCTTGGAAGGACTTCCTGTTGAATTGTGTAGTCTGGCAACTCTTTTTATGAAAAAATGTTGTAACTGACAATGAGCATAGTTTAGGGTATATAAATTAAAGTGACCTTCAGAGACCATATGGTAAGCATTTTGTAATATAAATACTTTTCAATTAATTACAGGTATGGTTTTTACATAACCCTTCTTATGACAGGTTTTATCCTTATTTATCAATTTTTCTATTTTATGTTTTATGAAGTATCACTACAAAAAAAGAAATGCTAAAATCTCAACAGAACATGCTATATAAAAGTATATCATATAGAGTAATAAACTAGGAATCTTTTATCCCTTAAAATAGAAAAAAATAATTTTTAAAAATTTTTACTCGTGCCAGGAAATGGTATCATCTTATCAACACCACTCTGTTCTAGAATCTTCTGCTCCACCCCCGAGTCATTAATTTCCAAAGTTTATTGCATCACATGCCCCTTACTTAGCTGCTAGTGGTTATTGTATTTAAATTTACTGCTGATTTTTAAAATCTGTGTTAGAAATTTGAGGATATAGAAATTTGTCATTGCTGTCCTCAATTTGTCACCTTACACAGATCTTGGTTTTTTTTTAGTCGTTCTGATTGTCAGAAAGAAGAGAACCTCAGTTTATTGACACTGTTCAGAAACAACCCACCATTTCTTGCTAAGCTCTATTATCAAACAGAGAACTGTTGTCAGGCCTATAAGAATATCTGAAGAGACTGATCACATGCTTTTTCTCTTAACTGAATTTCATTCTGTAGTTACTGTTTGTTTTTTGTTTTTTTTTAAGGTGAAAGATATTTCTTTTCCATACAGGAAAGGACTGTTAGGTTTGCTTTTCAAACCAAATGAGTTTTTTTTAAATTTCTTTTTGTTAATTGTCTTTCTATTACAGTTGTTCCCCATTTTCTCCCCTGCCCCACCCACCCTGACTTTCTCCTATAGTCAATTTCCACCCTGTTTTAAGAAATAACTAAAAAATAATGTGAGTTTATTTAACTTAATAATAGAGTACCAGAAAGATAACAATACAAATGGAACTCGAATGGCAAAAATCATGACAATGACACCAAAAATAATTTGAGAAGCATCATCTTCCTTGGTAGCACTTAAAATAAGGGACTCAGGCACAGAGAAAATAGAGAAAATGACCCAACTGGACAGGACTCTGAATCAGGAAGATTATAAAGGAGGTCACAGCAGTCATGTCCAGACTAGAAACATAATGGAAGAGATGCTGAACTCAAGAGAGCTGGGTTTCTATAGCTAATCCCTCCAACTCAAGATCAAGATTAGAGAGTGGAGCTGAGTCTGCTACTGAGGTCAAAGAGAGGCTGGAGGTGCGGCCCATGGGATTCTATGCCCTGTAATTAAACAAGGAACTCAAAAAGATGAAGTCCAAAGGTCAAAACCAAGGATGTGACAAGAAGTAGAATCAGCTACCAAGCAAAACAAGCCCAGTCACAGAGGAAAATCTCTCTCTTTTTTAAAATCAGAGAAATGACTATTTTTTAAAAATATGTTGCTATTCTTTCTCTCTTTTGTTGCAATTCTCATGTGATGCTGCCTCACTGTAATGTAGAAAAGCACCAGTTTTAAGAACTTTTTTGAAGTATTGATTTATAACTAGTAAGAATTGCCTAAATTTAACATTATAAATGATGTGACTGTGAAGAGTTTCTGGAAGAAAATGATATTGATATTAATATCTGTCTGCATAGAATTCCTTTACTTTCATTAGTCACTCATGGAATTTAACTTAGATTTCTTTGCAATACTTTTTAAGATACTCATGCCAAGTCTATGAAGAGATGATACAAATATCTTTACTTTGTCAAATGTTTAGTATTCTTTGTTATTGATGCTGTAATATCTAGTAAGTGGTCCTTAGTTGTTAACATGTATCCAAACACATTATAGCTACCTTAATAAATAGTTAATCATTTGTTGATTCTTATTAATATTGTAGAAATTATAAAAATATTGAAAAGTCTCAATTAAAAATCTAGTTACCTGTGTAGACCATAATATGTGACCAGCAAACTGAAGATAAAATGCATATAGTCTGGCATGGATTTCTGCCTAGCCTATCACATCCTCCCTGAAATATACTTGGGAAATGCAAAGTGTCATTTCTTTGTAGATATGTGACTTTGTGTCACAGCCCATGGAGAAAAGAATTTTCAACACTGACCTTCAGCATCATTCAAAATGTTCTCCTTAGCATGAATTGCTGCCTTGGACATGGAAGGTCAAGACATAGAGGGTCTTGACTACATGGGACCCTCCTATATAACACATTCTTTACCACCCTTAATCTCTACTTATCCATTAGCAATGTGTGTGTGTTCATAATACTAAAATATAGATTCTATTGTATAGAGTTTGTCTATTGATTCATTCAATCTTTACATGGTTATATGATGTGAATACTATATTATCATTACTTTTTAAGGTCCTTAATGAATAATATTTTACTCATCCTTATACCTTGTATCCATAGCATAGGTTTTGGCCTATAGTACTACTATAAATGAATGTATAACACAGGGAACAATTTTTAACATAATTCCTGTTGAGTTTGATTTTTCAGCTGCTCTAGACTTAAATAGGCATGCTGAATTCAAAACTGCAGTAATTTTTTTTTCTATAACATCCAGTTTTTCTGTGCAGCTTATTTGAATGCGGCCACTCTAGGCTGGCTCCAGTCTGGATCAAGGGAAGCACTAGTGCTCTCCTATTGGCTGAGAGCAAACCTCCCTCATGTGGGAACAGGTGGGGGATGACCTTGGAGACCAGCGACAGGTTCATACTTGTCTAGGCTATTCAGTTACACATGAGACAGTGTGGTGAGAGGTTGTGTGCCGCTCTATATAGTGGATCGTATTCCAAAGTGTAGTCCGAGTTCTTGTCTGTATACAAGGAGTTAGTAGAATTTCTTTTTTTTTATTTACATACGTAATTATTTTCTTTCCCTCAGATCATGTCTGCCTCTGCTATTTCTCATCGTAAGTGCCTAACAACCCTGATTCTATAACTATAAAATGAAGATAAAAGCAGTACCAAACTTATCTGATGATTGTGAGAATTAAGTGAGATAATATATGTCAAGCATTGATTCCAGTTCCAGTACAAGCTAAAAGAAATCCTCTTAAGTATTATTAGCTATTGTTATTTCACAATATTAGGCCCTTTCCTCATAAAATAAACTGCATTTGGGTGCAAGAAAGAAACCAAATGAGAAAAGTTTGAAACGTATTACAAGAAGCAGAGATAAAAAATAATGTTGGGTGACAAGCATGTAAACACTCAAGTGAGCATAATATATTCTTATAGAGGTTGTTTGGAGAACAAGAGAAAGGAAATGCAAAGATAAAAACAGTCCCACTCAGAGGTGCCTGGGGTATATAGAATGAGAATATTCAGTCAAAACGAGAAAAGAGCTTAGAAATGAAGGTGAAATTCATACTGACATTGAACAAACTTTCACCTTTCTGAGACCAACATTTTTAGTTCACATTGGAATCGAGGATAATACTGCCTGATAAAGTAATGATTCAGATATCAAGCTCTGGAATCTGATGGCCTGAATTGGAATTGTGTCCCTACCATTTACTAGCTGTATGATCTCGGGTAAGTTACTTAATTGTTCTGTGTTTCAGTTTTCGTTCTGTAAAATGGGGATAATAATAATAGCTGCTTAACATGTTTGCTATGAAGATATAATACATTTACATTTATAAGGTGGAAAATTGTCTCCACTACTTAGTAGCAGAGAGTAAGCAATAATGAACATTTAGCAAATAAATAAGAACATTTGTTCAATTCTCTTTAAAAAAAGTTCCAGGTCAAGGCTTTCTGATAATTACAACAAAAATGTATAATTCATGGCTTTAGTGGAAGTTAGTTGGTCATAGTCAACCGGGGAGAGCCCTTCGGAAAACTTTTGAAATAGAATGTAAACTCCATGAAGACAGGCATTAACAGTGTCATGTGTGTAGTTTTATACTAGATGTTTTACCTACTTTGTTAGTACATAATAGTTGCTCAACAATTATGCATTGGATACACAATTATCATGTGCTAAATTATCTATAGACATAAAAAGTTTCAAGATTCTTCTCACCCTTTAATAACATTTGTTTTTAGCTCATTCTTCTATCAGAAATTAGATGATAATAGACTTTATCTTCAGGAGATGCATGACTGATAACTATTGAAGTTTCACATTCCTAGTTGCTTCTACGTGTTAATCAGATATAGTCCCTCTAACCAAAAAAAATTTTTTTTTTTCTGCATGAACAATTGTTCACTGAGAAACCGATTTATCAGTGAAATTTTCCCCACGTTCCCTTAGGTGAGAAGATTAGCTGTATTCTAATTTTAATGGCTAAATTTATAAATGACTTAATTTGCATCAGGCACTATTCTATGTGTGGTTCCTTCAGTACCTCATCTTCTAAAAATTGTATACTTAAGACACAAAACAGGTGATTTACATCATTTGGCCAAGACCAGGGAGCTAGTAATAAGGGACAATACAGAGATACCAATCCCCAGAGCTCCAGAGCTATGGGTGACATGATAGAACAGCATCAAGTGCTTGCCTAATAAAACATAATATTAGAAAGGCCATTCTTAACATTAAATTATTGAAACATTCTATGAATGAAATCAACCCAAACTTTAAGAAGAATCTGATATAAATGTTAGCAAAGCTGAATTCATGTAATTGGCACCAAATATATAATATAATTATTGTTCCTACCCTTGAATTAAAAATGTTATTTCTGGATGGTATGGGCACTTTTAAAAAGCATGATAATAGGTATACTGTCATGTTAGTACCCCTCCCACCGAGACCTGTCATTTCACAACAACCTAAACATAGGATGACTGGACCATTAAAGCTGGTCTCACAGATTTCCTGTTCCAGCTGCTGTGCCTTAAGCCATGATAAATATACAGTTTTTTAATGCTTCCAGGGAAGATGTCAAATGCCAATAACTGTCACTACTACTGTAACCTGTTTTCATTTTTTAAAAGCAAAGCTGTGAAAATGTTCCATCTTGGTTATAATAATAACCTGTGATAATTTTCTGAAAACCTGAAATTATGGGATGGCCACGACTTTGCCTCATTTTCAGGGGAGGTACGTAATGTGGCATTATATTCAAAGTAAAAAGCATGAAGATTCAGGAAGTAAAATGTATACAATTAAAGGACTGAATTAGAAACTCATAATTTACTTCTATGAAGATATTTGTTTCACAAAATTTTCACAGTTGTGAACATTGTTTTCCTTTTCATGCACTGGCCCTCCTAGACCATGGAGCACATATTTATATATATATATATACATATCATAAAGGACAAATAATGTTCTTAGCAATGTCACAACCTAAAACAGGTGGGCTTTAATCAGGAAGTACAAAAATGTTTCATTCATTTTTATAAGTAACTGCTCTTTATCTTCTGAAACATGTGGTATGATATAACAATGATAATGTGTGTTATTTATGGCATATCTTCTGCAGAGAATAAAGAATGGACTAAAACCATGCATCAATATCTGCTTTATATCATTAAAAAGTGTTATGAGTATTATGAGTCATTGGAGGTAGCTGGTATTGATTGCTGAGATACCCTCTTGATCATCACATTCTGATTTGGCAAAATAATGACAGAAGAATTTCACTATGATCAAGAGGACAGTATGGAGGACATTGTGAGCTCCTTAATGGGAAGATGACATGATTCAAAAAGGTTTTGTAAATAGTCTTGCAGTAAAAACACCAGAGAGCCTTTCTACCATCTCACATGAAAAGCATCTGCTCTTTCAAATAACCACCGTGCAGACCTGACAAAGGCCTGTAAATGTTAATTTCCTGCACTCTGAGCTAAGTGGCTCTGTTCTATAAGACAATGAAATGGCAAAAATTCAGCAGTAAAAGGCATTGTGCTGTGCTTTTCAGAGGTCAAATGTCTCTCCCATTTTGTGATGTCTACTAGAATCCTGTTAAACCCTGAAGATTAATAGCCCTACATGACAAGTGGATCATTTAAAGCATTAAGTGCCCATGAAAGTTAGTCATCTGATGATCAGAACATTGGAAGAAGCTCATAGAGAGGGGGAAGCATTTTCTGTCACAGGTCAGTCATGCGGTGGGTATGTAGATCATTTGGTTTTAGCAATATTAGTTCCTTCACATGCTCACTAGAGCTGCTGTGGGGAAGAAAAACACAAAGGCAGCAATCAGACTACATGTTCAAAGTATTTGCCACCTAATTCAAGATACAAAGGTAGGTGAAATAGCTTTAATAATAATTGTTGCATGGAAAAATAATGCTGACTTTTATAAAGTTCCTCTATCACCTACTCACAAAAATGAACTTGGGAATGTATTATCTTCTCCATTGTCCTTGTTGCCATTTCTGAAGAATTGAGCTCTGATTCTTCAAGAACAGTGGTTGCACAGCCTCAGCACCGGCAATACCAGCATGAAAATGCGTGTAACAGAACCCACCCCACACCTGCTGAGCTAAAGGCTAGGCTCTGGGGTAGGCTCGGCAATCTGTGCTTTAACAGCTCTCCAGATGCTTCTGAAACATACTAAAATTTAGGAACCATTGTTCAAGAGTGTTCTTGATCCACCGGTGGACATCAACATCCAGTCCATTGTCCATTTATTGGTAAATTTTAATATAAAATTATACCAGAAAAGTAATTCTTGGAAACATAGTTCCCTGCTTGACAGGAACACTTGTGAGCCAAGATCACAACAGAGAAGCCAGCCCTTAGTGCAAGAAGAAATATACAAGAGTTGGCAGAAGTAGGTTTACAGTTGTGAGGACATGAAACAGTTTATTCTTGTGTTATTATTTATTTGTATTACAACTGTAAACCTACTTTTGACCACTTCTGAGGTACTGCTGGGATGGACAACTGCTTTAGTAACTAACAATTCAGCTGTTCTTATAAGAGACCCAACAATAATATTGATTCAACACTAAAAATTCTTTTTCTAGCAATCATCAGAGGTGAGTGTTCCATCTCATGAGGTTTTAGGCACTCGAGTAACGTAAGTCTTGTGGCTATGAGGTTGCCCTGAAAGAAACATGAGCATTTTCACTTATATTTGTAGGCAAGAATTTAGATCGGTTCTCCTAGCCAAAAAATAAAAAATAAAAAGAAAGGAAGGGGGGCTGGGAATCATAGTCCCTGAATGAGCCATTAACAGATTACAACTCCATTACAATGAAAATGTGGGAGGGGGCAGTAATGGGTTTAGGCAGATAAAAAGCAGTCCCATCTAAAGTTTTTAAAAACCAAATGATTTATTCTAGTAAATTGTTAAAGCCCATGTAAATGATTAAAATTAGAGGCTTAGTCAAATAATATTTGATATACCCACATGAGGTAACCATATGCAGATATTAAACAATGTTTATAAACACTGTCTTATGGTATACATATCAATATGTTGAGCAAAAGATGTTCAATAAGCATATGTTCATGCATAATCCAAACTATCTAAAAAATATGCAGAACGAAACAAGGGAATGAATTCGATTATTTTCTACTCAAATATATATTCTTGAGCTGCTACCATGCACCAAAACCACAAGAAAAAACTCAGGATACACAAGCAGTAAGATGTCAGTTGGTAACACTGGGGGAGAAACAAAAGCCTTTGCAACTGTGAGGCCCAGGCGGACAGGTTAAAGGTGGTTCTTTATTTCTTTTATAATCTTCTGTGTTTTTTTACATTGTCTATTATAAGCATGCCTTACTTTTATAGTCAATAACATAGTAAATGATTTTTCCCTTACAAAAAAAAAAAAAAAAAAAGCAAATAGATTTCCATGAAATTTAACTACCGTACAGTACTAAAGAATGGGAGAGAGAAAAGTGAAGATTATATGAGAGAGACTTTTAAACAAACACCTAAAATCACTTCTAAGATGTGGCCTTGAGCCAGTATAGATTTACCAAAGGCCTTTTCACCTTATATAGCTATAATCTTAAATAATCATAACTGAGCATTTTGTCAGGCCTCTCAAAATCCATCCTGAAAATCAAATAAAGATGTTCTCGTGTTCCTAACATTGTATCTGTTCAAAGACAGACAAAGAAATGGCTTCTTCAAAAGAGATCTTTAAACGTAAGTGAGGTTAACATAGGAAGACCCTCACTTGGAAGTGAAATCATCGTACTCTTTGTTTCCTGGCTAGCTAGCTGTTTTCATCACTGTTGTGGTTAATTTGTGTGAACCTTGACAATTTGAACTTAAATATTTCTATCTAAAAATCAAATAAAAGAAATTCTCAGATTTTGTGAATGCTCTAAAATCAATCAAGATGTCTGTTATCCAGAAAATAATTGAATTACCTATTCCTCAATAATTTAATGATAATTGATTTAATATTTAAATTAATAAAATGAATAGTTAGAACAGATACTATATTTTATTAACATAAATCCATGTTTTATTAGTTTGTTCTCCCATGTAATAAGTTTAAAGAGTCCTTTATCCTAATTTTTGGACAAAGCCAAAACATTACTAAGGAATACAATTCCGTTACTCAAATAAGATACCAAAAGCTGCATCTAAATTACAAAACTACACAGTCAAGTTAAAAAATAATAATAATTTGAAAAGGAAATCATGTGACTATTTTAAGTAGCAGCGAGGACGTGAGTGTTTTTGCTGATATACCTTTGGCGTAGGTTTTCAGTTCATCTGTGCATTTTCTCACTTGGGGTTTCATTTAGTTCCCTCAGGTAGATGCAGTCGCAGACATCTGCACTGAGTATTCAAGAAGACACACTTACCTCACTGACCACTGTATTAACTGAAATCCAATATGAAGCTCCAGATTAAAAAAAAAAAAAAAAATCTACACGTGGTCGCTTCATTTGGCTTGAGTTTCTAACAAAACTGTAGTCGAGTACTGAGAGTGATGTGTATATCAAGTGGGGGCAGGGGCAGAAACAACCAGAGTAGATAGAGCTGCAAACAAAATTTGCCAAGTTTCAATATTCTGCTTATTAAAAAGTCACAGCGACCACCAAATTTCAAGGGGATGGAGAAATAGACTCCACCTGTATAAAGCGCATTGTTGCAGCTGCCTCAGGAAACAGAATCTGCCACCATCTGCATGGACTAGTCTCACAGGAAGTACTTTCTTGGTTCTGGTGGGGCTGACTGCATCTACATGTTTATTTTCTCCTTCAGATTACAGTTTCCTGGAGCTTCGTTAATCATTTTCCTGATATCCGAAACATCTAGTTCAGAGATGAGTACATATGCATGATCCTTTGTGGTACTGCATTGAAGCATGATACCACGCCATCAACTAGAATGATGAAGGTGATTAATGATTTTGCATGAAGCAAACAAATCATCTGGTATGACCGTAATGATACTAAGACGGGACTAGAGACAAAACAGAAGTTTCTCTAATCTGTAAAATGTTATTAAACTGGGGTTGAGTCTGCTATTTCTTATCAAAGAAACACTGGTTGTCCTTTGGGAAATTATAAAGTTTCTCTAATATCAGAAGTAAAATATCTTTAGGTCTACCTTAGGTAAATACTGCTCAGATAAATAATTTAGAAAATAAACAGATGTGTTCATACTCTGAACCACCTTGAAGGTTTGGCAGCAGATGATGTATGTCAGATGTTAGTAAAGGTAGGTTAAGGTCACAGATATTAGCAAGATGTGTATCAGTGGTGATCTATTTAACAGAATTATTTGAATAAAATCATGATTGAAGGTTGAGCAAGGTAAGAAGTGTAAGAGTAGAAACAATAATTCATTCAAATATTATACCAATTTTCCATGAAGGGGAGTAGAGAAATCAGGCAATAGACAGAGAGAGAATTATGGTAAAGAAAACGTTTTTTGTTGTTTTTTCTTTGTTTGTTTGCTTGTTTTTTGTTTTTGGCTTGGATGATATCAGGCATGTTTGTGTACTACTGGGATTAATCCAGAGAAGAAACTGATGATGGAAGTTAGGAAGAAGATAACTGCTGAGGCAAAGTTCTTGAGAAAAAGTCTTTATCCAGTAAAGAAGACTTGTCTTGAGATCATGCAGGGATATTTACTCTGTTATGAGAATTAAGTATGTGGACTCACGAGAAGCTCAGAAGATGGGCAATCTCATTTGATTAAATCTACCTTCTCAACAAAGTCAGGTCATTACAAGGGTTGAGGAGATAGAGTAATTGTTTTCTCCAAGAGTAGGAAAATGCAATTTCGGGAAATTAACATAAAATTTTTAGTGGTGACAGTCAGCTGTCGGTCAAGATACATTTTTTCAGCTCTTCTTCCTGATCACAGAACTATACACCATTTTTCAGATTGTCTTTTAAAAGACATTGGCTATAAACTGAGCTCTATTTAAAAGCACGTGAGCAAAAAGAACATGTGTTATTTTCAGACAAGACATCTAAGGAACCAAGGTGCTCTCTCTATATCCCCTCTTTTTTTCTGCCACCTGGATGCAGGTAATTACTAAGTAACTCTCTGATGACAGCAAAGCAGGATGTAGAAATGTTCTTCCTCTAGATGCCTGTTGAGCCATTTTGGTTTGGGATTTATTTTTCCCACCGCCTATACTACCCTAATACATTGAATTGGCTGTCAGTGTTGAGGGCACCTTTGGCATTTGTGATGATATCTTTAAAGTGAATTCACTCCAGTTATAGGATAGTATGATTTTCCCAAGAATCTTAAAGCAGAGAATAATTAGATACTGGTTATAGCAATAAGAAATTCCACATGGTTGAAAAATTCTTAGATTGGGAGTACTGGAGAAAGCAGATAGGAAAAGTGAGCTGTCAGGAGAGGAGGTGACAGTCAGGGAATGAGATTTTATTGATTACAAGGTCTAGAGGAGGATAATAGGATTAGGTAGCTAGATTGGGTGCAGGTAAATATCGTCAGAGTCCAGAAGGTGATAGAACTGAAATGTCTTCGCTTAGATAAAAGAAAGAACTGGAAATATTGCAAAGATGAGTGGAGGCACTCTGCCTTTCTTATGTCCAATAGGATTGAAAGTATGATCAGACACAAATATTCATCTTCATTCTGCTTGTCAGTCTCCCATCCCATTGCCATTTCCATGGCAGGACATTTTCAACTTGGTGTTTCAGAAGGATGTATCACTGACTTGCTCTTCAAAGAGCACTCAATTTGCATTTTGTTTCCATTGTTCTTAATGATTTTGCTGAAAAGACCTAAACTGTCAGGTCATAACCGAAATGCACAACAATGTAGTCACAGAATACTGTTTTTCTTCGTCTGGAAAATAAAGCCTTTATTTCACATTTGCATTTTCCCTGAGTTTCATGTAAAAATCTAAACACAAATCCAGTCTGTTGCTTCTTCCTGAGAACATTAATTGTTTCCAATCATTGTTAGAGCACCTGTTTCACATTTTGACAAGTGCTCTTATCTTCTTTTTTCTCTTTGTATCCCTCTGGTAGAAATAATGAATAAATTACAGGGGGATGACAAATGTGTTGATAATCAAGATGAAACTCAGATGAAGTGGAAGAGGCTGTATTTCTTTGCAGAGCTGCAAATTGCTTTTCTTCCTTGCGTATTGACATGCCTGACTTAGAAACCAGAAATACCACCACATGCGAAAATTAACCAAATTGCTCAAACAGAAATTACTTGTCACTGATAAGATATATAAACAGATTTTCTTTGGATATCATGTATCGTACTTGCTCACAATCTGGATACCCCAGGAAGAAGTATCTAGATCCTTGTAATTCTAAAGAGGTTAGATGGTACTCTACCAAACACAGTAGCCCACACCCCTTATCTGTGGTTTTACTTTCTGCAGTTGCAGTTACTCACGGTCACCTGTGGTCTGAAAGTATTAAATGGAAAATTGCTGAAATAAACAATTCAGAAGTTTTACATTATGTGCCTTGTGAATAGTGTGATAAAATCTCATGCTGTCTTGCTTCATCCTGCCAGAGATGTGAGTCATCCCTTTGTCCAGCCTTTCCACTGCATAGATCCCACCCACCCATTAACCGCTTAATAGCCATCTAGGTTATCAGATTGACTGCCAAAGCATCAAGTAACACATTTTACTTACTAATGTATGTCCATATTACTTTTATTACAGCAGATTGTTATAATTGTTCTATTTCATTATTAGTTATTATTGTTAGTTCTCTTACGGTACCTAATTCATCAATTAAACTATCATAGGTGTGTATATGTAGAAAAAAACATAGCTATGCATAGGGTTTGGTACCATCCTCAGTTTCAGGCATCTACTAAAGATCTTGGGACCTATCCCCCATAAATAAGGGAGGACAGCTGATTCACAGTTGCATTTAAAAATAATTGTTAAGTCTCAAATAGAATTTGCAAAATGTCCAGTTACAGAGAGAAAATTTTAATCCCAAAGCTCTCAAATCCTGAGAGAAAGACTTCTACATTGGGAGTCAGGGAACTTCAGTTCCACCTTCAGAACATCCTCTTCAAATACCCTATAAAAATACCCTTTTTCAGTATAGTAGGCTCTGCAATCACTATACTTAGGAATCCCATCAGTAACAAAATAAGTTTGGATAGATGAGCAGAGGTCATCAATGCTAGCCCAGTGACTAAGACTTGCAGAAGTATTTCTATTTTTTTCATTGTATTGAAAAGGACAAACTCTACCTGATTTTATACAATGTCTAACACATCTTATTTTCTAGCACCCAAATACTCTCATCTATCTGGAGTTTAGAGGTGTTTGGCTTGTAGAGACCTAGACTAGATGAACTCTTTGCACCCTTAGAGTTTAAAATTTCACATCTATTATTTCTATTTGTATTCAAGTTGTAAATATCTTGATCATTTTCCTTTCACCACCACTACCACACCTTTAAATAGGAAACCAGAGAAAACAATATAGAACCCACAGAGTCTAAATGATTCGTTCAAGCAAGCTCAAATTTGCTGGAAATTTATTTCCTAATTATGAAAAAAAAATCAAACAATACATATGCCAAATCCCAGAGGGGACAACTCTATTACATATTAAAGCGTAACAAAACTATGGCATATGGATTATTTTGTACGGACTCATTCTCTATAGTAGTAAACTTTACCGAGCCTCTTACAAATCTTTACAGATGCTCTAAGGAAAAATAAATTCTTGCCAGGTCCCTGCAAGTTCACATCAATGTATGAAAACTTCCTTATCAGTGGAGTGGCATGAGACTACCAAGCTAACTATAAAAAGCATGAGTTCCAATTTACATATGCAAATATGTCTTAAAGCTTAGAGTTGACTTACCTGGAAAAATATGTCCCTGTAGCTTGAATTTGAGAGGAAGTTTCTAAAGTAGCAAATAGGAACAATTGTAGTAATTAAGAAATTTCTCTTTTCATAGAAAATTAACACATCTTGTATGTGGAAAATTGTCACTTCATAAAAACATTATGCAGTTGCCACCATATGGGCTGTTCTGCTACAACTATTAAGATGCAATTAAGTAAAGAATTGACATGAAGGAATGAATATGATTATTGACCCCAAACATAAATTGAATCTTATTTTTGAATTTTTATGAAAATTTGGCTTTTTTATTTTTTAACATAAAGTTATCTTTCTTTGTAAATAAAATGTGAAAATATTAGATTGACACAAATGTGAAATATGTTTTATACATTTTGTATTAGATTGCTTAAAAGTCCCAATTTTAATTCTTTCAAAAATAAATTTGGAATAATGTTTTCTCCTTAAGTGAATTTCTGTTTTTCATTTAATATTTAGAATATATCACATTATTATTAGATGTAAGCTTTATTAATATATTATCAAATCTAGTATTCACATTACAACATAAATATAAAAATTCCTTATTGTGCATTTTTTAAGAAAAATATTAAATCTGGTTATTATATGTGTAGCACTGCTTATAAAATCTTAAAATAATTATCTCAAAGTGTCTGGATTCCATGACAATTCATATCATGTCACAATATGGAATCTCCTGGAAGCACACTCTGAGTTTATTGCTCAGGAAATTTACTAGGAAGTGATATGAAGATCATAATGCAGGAAGCGAGGGGAGGAAGCAGGAGAGGGCAGAAAGAGAAAACCCAATGACAAAACCCCAGTGGCTTCCCCCAACCCAAAGGGACGGTCTGGAGCTGAAATGTTTCTTCTTAGACATCTTACATGGATCCAAACTGGCCATTTCTTTTTTAATTCTGCCCCTAGCACATATGAAGTATAGGCTTCTGGAAGAAGAGCGTGGCCTTGCAAGTCTCCGCAGTCAGGGCTGTCTGGGCTGACTGTTGGGAACTGTTTCCCAACCACACCCCAGCAGCTGGGGCAACGAGAGCTGAGCAGTGGCTCTCCAGATTTAATGCAGTCCACCTCCTGAGCTGCTCAAATCTACTTGTATACCAGACTCAAGACACAGTCACAGCAGTCACGATAACTGATGAAAAATGGATAAGTGATACAAGATGTTGAATGACAGAATTTGAATCACATGTTTCTTGAGCATGTTGCACATGCACATGGAATATGAAAAGTAAATAAGACAAGTCCCTAGCTTAGGTACACCAATGACTGAGTAGTTTACACAGATACAGAGAGACGAGATACAATTATAGTGTGAAAATTAATGGAAAAGATGTACTGTCAGTGGAAAGAATTGCTAATGCTCAGAGGTTGGAGGGCTGAACTTGCTTAATGGAATTCATGGGAAGTCTGCCTTACAGGGTAGATTTTATTTAGTTAGTGTCTGTAAGGAATAGAAAAATGTAGCCTGGATCTCTTTATTGTAAGCAAGAAGCACAAGCCAACACAAATGGAAGATGGAAAAAGTTAAGAAGAAGAGGCTAAAAGCCTTAACCTCTGAAATAAAACCCTGCTTACAATATGAGCTAATGAGGTTGCTGAGGATTTTGTTTCAAACAATGGAAGGGATTCCTAGAACCTCACACATCGGTCAGTAATTCTTTGTACAACAAAGGGCTCCTTGCATGTAAAGGTTCCCTTAATAATAGTCCTGCAAGTACTAACAACCTCCTTATAGAATTAGTGTATGGGTTAACTGCTATAATGATGAGATCTAAAACTACAAAGTTTTCAAAAATTTTGGTGTGTTTTTTTTTCTTTTATACAGAAGAAGAAGTTGGCAGTCCAGAGCTGGTGCTGCGGTGCTGCCCTCCTCAATATGAAGATTTCATCTCTGGGTTCAGGGCAGCTGCGCCTGCCGTTGCCATTTCCCTGTAAGTGAAGGAAGAAAGAGAACGCAGAACGAGCGCTTTCTTCCTGAAGCGCTTGCACCAGACATTGCGCACATCACCACGTCACTCTGGTCACAGCTCCATGGCCGGGACTCAGTTCCTGGCTTCCCTTAGGTAGAAGGAAGACTGCAAAATGTGGGTTTCTACCTAAGTGATCATGCTCTCAGCTAACACTATGTGGATATGACCCTATTGACTGAAATTGTAAAGGATGGATATTGGGAGAAAATATCAAACTCCAAGTCAAAGGTAATCTCATACATTCCATAGCTACTTCTTTTTATTTTAGTCCAAGTTGTCTTTTATTTATTTATTTATTTATTTATTTATTTTTGCACTGGCCACCCCAGTATCTCTTTCTCAATCCCTTTACTGAAAATGTCTCTACATTTAAAAGTTGGGATCTCCCAGGATCAGGAGCATGGCCCTCCTTTCTTCATCCAACAAAAGCATAATCTAGCTATGCTGAAGAAGTGTGAGATACTTCACACAGTGTCAAACACCATCTGACTTATTAGTCTCCGATGTATATTGTCTATGTATATGTTCTCTATGCTCAGGATCTATTCTCTTTTTCTTCTGCCTGGACCTGTCCATAAAAGCCCAACCATGAACTCAACATCTCTAATTTGATGGTTAATAGATATTTCAAACCTAATGGTTAAAATATAAGTATGGATTCCTACCCCTCTAAGAACCTGCTTCTAACTCCCCATATTTTTTTTCCAAGCTCAGTAAAATGTAACACTACAACCCAGTTGCTCAGATTAATAAATTAAGATCATTCTTGATCCTTGCCTTTCCAATCCAATATCCCAAACATTAATTTAAAAAATAAACAGCTTTATCTCTAAATGATACCTTGAATCTGCCCATTTGTTAACTCTAATGCTTTAACTCCCATCTAAGTCACTGTCACTTCTAACCTATAAATAATCCATCTTTGCTGGGGCTCCCATTTCTAGTTCCTCCTACTGGCTTGTACACTTCCCACATAGCAGCCAAAGTAATCTTTTTAAGGTTTAAATCAGGTCATTGTTCTCTTTGATTTGAAAAACTCTAATAGCTTCCCATTGCTCTTTGAATAAAATCTACATATATCTCTCTCCATTGCCCAAATCAGCAGTGATATTCAAAATATTTATCATCAGGGCACAGCATGAATACTAATGAGCAGACTCTGCACAAGGCAGAGCTGAAGCAAGACCCTGGAGGCTGGCTGCTACAGAGCTCATCTACCTTCTGGTTGCTGAATCTTGATGAGGACTATGGGATCCCAGCAATGGGCTGAGGTCACTCAAGTAGGCATGCTGAGAGCTTCGGTCAGTGTCTTTTTATCAAGCAGTATAGAAATAGCTCAATATTTTAACAACCAGTATTTCTGAGTATGTACCAGGGAATAGTAGCCCTGTGTGTGAAATTCCCTAAGACCTGCTATCAAATGTATATCTCCCTCTTCAACTTCGTCTCTACCCACTCTACCCCTTGTTCAACAAATGCATCCATATTGGTATTTTTTCCTCTCTTGAACATATGAAGTTTCTTCCAATATCAGAAGTTCCCATTTTCTGTCCCCCCCTTTTTAAAAACTCTTACCCTATATCTTCAGACCTCCAGTCACATGTCACCTCTTTAAAAAGCACTTCTCAGACCACATTAGCTATGATGTTTTTATGCCACATCACCTTCTTTTGTCCTCTTTATAGAATTTACTAACATTTATCAACATCTAATTTTCTTGTGGATTTATGTAGTGACAGAAGTTCATGGTTTATATTTCCCCTATAGAAGGTATATATTTAATGATTGCCTTTCTTGATACTTTTTTTCTATTCTGTAAATATCCTTTGCTAATTTTCAAACCCAGATTATTTGGTTTCACATATTAATCAGGAAAAATGTTTGCATAATAGATGTTGATGTCAAAACACCTCTTTGTCTTCTAACATTATTTCTTCTGTGTCACTCTTAGTCTCATCTCTTCAATCTTATTGATCTTATCCACCAAACCAATAAGTTTATGAAAATCTGTGTTGAAAACCAGCTATTCCTTGACTCATTAGAAGAGATGAGAAAACATACCACAGTCTAATCTCAACTTAAGATCTTACTTTTTTAAATCATTTATTTACGCAAGTTTTATTGAACTCCACCTAGAGCCAGTACTCTGTTAGATGATAGAGATAGAGAAATGAATGAAGAAATAGTCTGTGCCCTTAAGAAACCTACCATGCAGTGAAAGTACACATCATCAGTTCCATATGGAAATAGGCATGGCCAGTCTCAGGGTCCAAGGATGCACATAGGACACAGGGACAGCCATGGGGAGCAGCTAGGGGTGAATGTTTTCAATAACAATCCATTGATTCTCCCAGGTCAGCAGTCACCCCAAGCACAGGGAATGTCAAAGCACCAGCATAGCATGCCTTTTGAAACCTCTCCTAGAATTGGACGGAATTGTAACTGGAACCTTGCAGTGTTTTCTTACAAGTTCTCAAAGATTCTTTTGTTAGATTAAAAATGAATAAATAAAATAAAAAGCTACACAAAATGGAACTACCCGTTTCCAAAGGCTGCTGATTTAAATTCTGAAGGCATTCCTTTTTATGGTCAGCTCTGTGAGAGGAGTTTGTTGTTGTAATTTGGGACTTTCCCTTTCATATATGGTCCTGTCTCTTCCTCTATCATAAACATATTTATTCACCTCTTGTTAGCACCATCAAATCCAACAGTATTATTTGAAAGACTATATCTTTTAATATTGCAAAGACAGAGCATAAGGATGAACTCAGTTCTCCTGGCTCTGGTTTTCTGTTCGAGATCAGAGTTCCATCATAAGACAATGAGGGCTCTATGCCAGAGGACAAACAGGTGACTCTAAAAACTGGGCCCCTAGAACTATCCCCTCATCTATTATTCTGTCCTCTCAGAACTGTGATATCCCTTCCCCTGTCATTGCCACCTTGCTCCTTTCGTTTCACATGTCTTTACA
The DNA here is from genome assembly GCF_987537825.1 of Furipterus horrens. Lineage (NCBI taxonomy): Eukaryota > Metazoa > Chordata > Mammalia > Chiroptera > Furipteridae > Furipterus > Furipterus horrens. Next base: position 196,629,352 of record NW_028327173.1, on the reverse strand, counting down.
GATTTTCACATGATAACCACCCTATTGCAACCTTCAAATATGCCAATTAGCAAAAATGTCTAAATCTGCATGGAAATGGGTGTCATAAATTAAGTTGGGGGACAAAACACAAGTTTGACATGTTATATTGATTCTGTCTGAGTTCAGAGTTATCACTTTTTTGTAAAGCTTGCATTTTATTGCTCTGCTTTAGTTTTCCTCTCAAGTGAACGTAATGCATTTGAAAGATGCCAAAGTATCAGCACAGATTTACCCTCTTTCTTTAGGTCATGGAGCAGATACAGTATCAGTAGCAACAGGAAAGTATATCAGAGTCACCTAAATAAATGTTTGTTCACTTGGGGTCTCTACTAGAAACAGAGCAAGATCCTTCACAAATATTCTAATATTCACAAATATTGCTGTAGCCATAATACACTACAAAACAAATAGCAGATCCATAAATAAGCTAAAACTGAAAGAGAAAACATCAATGAGAAAAAGAATATATATTGAGCATCACTACTTTCACCAGTGAAAAGTTATTTCTGTCATCTGACATGCTAATTTAAAAACCTATTTGGACTGATAAGAAATAAAGCTAATGTGTGTGTGTGTGTGCATTTATGTATATATACATATGCATACACACACACACATATATATCGTCGTCGTCGGCAGCCGTCCGTCTCGAGAGACGATGGTGTAGCTTCTTAAGTGTCTATCTGCACCGCCGAGAATGGCTGTGCAGTCTGACTCGGGAGTGACACGGTATCTGTCTCCTCCCGTGTTGAATCGACATCTTGCGATGACGCTGAAGCTACAGAGCCTGGGCAGGGTGATATGGAGGGTCTGCTGTTGCCCAAGCAGCAGACCCCCCCTCTCTTCGCAGCTGAAGGGTCCAAGGGAAAGACGGAGTCAATACAGCTTGGCTTCAGGTGCGCCGCAGGAGTTGCCGGTGTTGACTACAACGTCAAACCGCCTTAGGGACTCCGGCTCCGGATTTTCTGTCAGGGTTTACTCCCTTAGCCTTTCCCCTGAAGAGGTATGCCGCAAGGCAGCGGAGGTTTTTTGGAGTCAGAGTTTTCCTTCTCTGATGTACCCTGACTGGAAGATCGAACCAGCGACACTTAGCTCGCAGGCCGACGCTCAATCCACTGAGCTAAACCAGCCAGGGCGGACACATATATATACACCACACATTATATATATATTATATGTACACTCACATATAATATATATATATATATATTCCATCATAATAATGAACAGTACCATCTTGGAATTATATGCATATATTATTAAAGGAAATCATATTTCTTCATGTTCATACAAACAAATAACAAAAACCAAGATGACCTATGTCCATAAAAGTAATTCTGTTGGATCTTGAAGTATTGATAAAATTTCCCAATGAAAGAAAATATATAATTTTAAATAGTTTTGAGGTTTAATTTAGACTGGGTAAAAGGAGTTATTCTCATGTTAAATTTTCTTTGGACAGTCAATTTGCATTGACCAAGCTTATCTCCCTCTTTTCTGATAAATTCCTTAGGAGCTCTAAGTAAAGGAAATGCACGAATCTACAGGGTCAAGCAAAGCCTGTGAGGCAGAACGGTCCCCTTTCCCCCCTGGGTAAACAGCAAAGCTAGCATGGGTAGTGCCGATTCCTGCATGAGTAACTTGGATATTCTGGCTCTAAGAAATAAAAATATTTTTATTCACAAATCCAAGCTGGGTTTGTGAATAGAAATATTTCAGATGCATTGGCAGATGTGAGATTTTCCAGTGTACTAACCAATTTAAAAGAAATCAGTCAGATTTCCAACAACTGTGTCGGTGACAGAATTTAGAGGAAAGCCCCACTTCTAGGTCATAAACTGAACATTTTTAGTAATAATTTCATCATGGTGCACAAGTTCAAGACAAAACTGTAATGCAGAAATACTATTATTTACTATTTCTCTGGAAGTGATGATCACTATAACAAGCAAGAAAACTAAATTATATATAGAAATATTAGAAAAGTAAACAAAAGTTATGATATTTGTTAAGAATAAGATTCTCTAACAGAAACAAAATAAAACATATAAATGAACAAACAGAACACTGAAATAAACTATTTTTTAAAAATACAATGACTTCTTAGATAGAAAAAAGTACAATTGACCCTCAAAAGCAGTGAAGTTGCCAAAAACTAACCAAAAAAGGTAATTAAAACAGATAACATGGTTCAATTATGCAACCATTTTCAAAATTAATCTTTAAGAAGTTAGTTGATTTAAATATGCTAAAATAACCTAATAGGTAACAGAGAATCTGGATAGTCACATAAAAATCTTTGATTTTTAGAGTGTTGAGTAATTGGGATAAGGCCATTTGAATTTTGCTCTCCATGACGCCTACACATGTGGATGTGAGTTTGTAAAAATACAATTCTTCTATAGATAGTACAGTCATATGTCCCTTGTCAACAAAAGAAAACATTTTGGATATGTTAATATTTCTATGAAAAAAGTTAATAAAACTAATAGGATGGTAAGGGATTTCTTTTCAATAGAGGTAGTATTATTTTAAATCAGCACACCTCTTCCATATTGACAACTGACTAAAGAAAGATATATCATGCTATAAAAACTTTTTAAAAAGTGAAAACATGTGAGTTCATTCTTTCTATCTCTCTTCTCTTCTAGTTACAGTACAATGAAATCCACAGAGAAACAATTAGTCCAGAGAAACAAGTAACTATATTTACCAATATCTTTACTTTTTAATATTATTTACCTAGTTATGAGCCTATAATAAGCATAATAAGGGTCACAATATAAAGGAAAAAACTTACCAAGAGTCTAAAGTGTATATAAATACATATAGGATGGTCAGTTAATCACATTTCAGTACCTTCAAAGAGAAAGTAATTGTGCCCTCAAAAATTAAAGGGAAAATTTAGTCAAATACATGTCATGTCCAGAATGTCTCAATACACATTTATTGTTGAAAGCTTGTACTTTTTAAAAAATAATATCCTCATTAAACCCTGATCAAATCAATGATATAGTGTTAGGCACATGGTACATAATTTACAATTGTTTGTAGAATGTGAATTTGAAGCAGTATTTTGGTTCATCATCCTTAACTCTAATTTACTACCTTGCCTGGCAAGAAGTTTTGTTTTTCTTTTCTTTTTTCTTTTCTTTTCTTTTCATTTAATGACCCCTAAAGGTTTCTGGATGGTTGGAGGGGAGATAGAGACAACATAAACATTTTCTTTGAGTAAAGCCTCTTCAAAATTCCTAGCTTGGGAAAATAAAGCGTGAGTTTTAATTAAGTTTGTAGGCTTACCATCGGTAAGCATCTGGAGTTTCATTCTGTTGCAGTGCTAAAGCAAGTGTACCAATTCCAACTCCTCTGAAAGTATGGGACACGTAGGCTGAATATCAGGATAATAACCAGCAGTTCATTTTTGGCTCTTAAAGTTGCTTTTCACTGCACAGAAATCTCATAAGTCTATCAATCCATTTTTCCCTTTACCAACATTCCAAATTTGAGATTTTTCTATTTTTAGCCAAAGATTTCTAAAATACAATTTGTTGAGATCATTGTTTACCTAATTAATAAGACAAAAATATTTGTTTTATTTACAAATAGGTGAATTATACGCAAGCTATTACTACCAAAAAATAATCCTACAGTTTGTTATTTTTTAAAACAAAAGTCTAGGAAACAAAGAGGATTGATTATATCAACATTTTCAAATTGAAAGAATATATTGACCAAATAAGGCAGTGACTAACATTTTTAAGGTAAGGTACTAAAAAAATTATGTCAAACAAAAAAAGTATCAAATCATCCAAAATCTATTATCTTAAAATTATAGTATAAAAACTCTGTTGTTATAATGTAATTTAATTATCAGTGATATTTGCCATATGTGGTCAAATGCATATTGAACTTAGGCCTTGTTGCAATTATTATAAAAAATATTGATCAAATAACTTACATTTCTACAATTGGCAACAATATAATATTGTGAAAAACATAATTTCTAGACCTAAACCCTAGCGCCAAAGTAATTTCAATGGGTTACACATACTTTCAGTTAGAAATATTTTTAGCAGTTTATAAACTAGGAGCCTTTGTCAGTTAAAGAGCAATTTACATTTTTAAAGGATTATAAATTACTCTCCTGATGTTAAAAAATACTTTTTATTAAACATATAGTATATGTTTTAGTTATTTACTGTTATTTATCAAACTACCTCCTCCAAAATTTGGCTTAAACCAACAGCTTTTTTTTTTTTTTCATATGTCATCCAGGATTTAGCCTAAGAATTAGCTGAATGATTCATTTTTATGTGGCATCAACTCAGTCACTAGATGATAACCAGCTGATCGATGGTCTGTTCGGGAGGATCTAGGAGAGCTTCACTCACACGTATTTAGCCTGACTGGTGATGCCTAGAAAACAGTCAGCCAGACTACCTGCCCTTGGCTTCTCCTAGTGGCGTGGGTTGCCTCACAGCATGGCACCCTAAGGTAGTTAGAGGTATGTGATATTTCAAGATTCCAACAGATTATTTTTCAAAAGGCTCGAACAAAGGTTATAGGGCTTTTTATCATCTAGCCTTGAAGAGTCACAGAATGTCATAAGTCTGCCTTTCATGGATTAAATAAATCACAAGACTAACCCACAACAGAAGTAACAAAGCATTTGTGTCCATTTTTAATTTAGCATAATATATAGAAAAAAAGTGTATATCACATGAATGCACAAATTGACACATTTCTACATAGTGAATACACTTGAATAACCCACACCCACATTAAGAGTCAGAACGTTACCAGCACTCCAGACCCCCACTCCATTTTTCTCTTTTAAGTTATAAGACATTCCCTCAACAATAACCTGTATCTTAACTCCTAAAAGCATAATTAAGTTATTGTGGTTTGTATAAATGAAGTCATACACATATCTTCTTTTGGATCTAGCTTTGTGTTCAACTTTATGCCTGTGAGAATTCTTCCATATTGTGGAATATAGTTTCAGTATTTATTTTCATTGCTATATTGTATTCTATTGTGGGAATACAACAGAAAATTTATTTATCCATTCTACTACAGGGTCTATATATAGGTAATTCCCAGTTTGGGCTATTACTTAAAACTACATAAGTCTTCTCATTTTCAGGCTTTCTTCTGGATGTGAAGCAACACTTTTCTACAATATCACATGAAACAATGGTTTTATAATATAGAATAAAAGTAAACATTATTTTCATAATTTTCTGCTTGCATATTTTCAATACATACTTGTAGTACATGATGTCATGTACTACAAACAAATGATTTTTAAGAAGGAAGGCATTCTCTTTCCCACAAAAGTTACTTTGAGGTATTACCATTTTTAATCACTGGACAAAAATACCTACATGTTTATTCAAGATTTTTCTGATTTTAGACAAAAGATGTCCAAGATTAGGAACTATTTACTATGAGGTTATTAATGTTATGTTTTTCACAATCTTGCATTTTTTGTTTATTAAATCATAGCTCTCTGTAGCTAAGAAGGTAGGATAAAAAAATTTTCCCTTAAAAAATTTAAGAATAATGTATTATGAGTCCAGGTTCTAATAAGTATGACTTCAAAACTTTTGGGAAAAGCGTAACCCTTAAAATATAAATATAAGAAGGCACTAAACAGCTATAGAGAAAAATAAACTTCCTTGCTCACTCACAAGAGTATCAACAATTTCAAACTGAGAACAATATAGCTCAAAAGCAGATGATTTTCTATGCCTTTCCATAGGATCACTTACTTCTTTTATGATGGGAATGATTCAAGAAAATAATAATAATAAGGCAAAACATAACGTTGGTTTAAATTTGAAAGTTCAGATTAATCATGAGTGTAACAGTTTGTTTCAGAAGAAGATATCAATAACTAAATTGTTCTAAATGGTGTGACATGTTTCTTAAATGGATTTCATAGAAATATACTCTTTGACACCTGGTAGTTGTTTATTTGGTTTTTGCACTTTCCAATTTTATTATTTATATATTTTTATTGCAAAAAGTTGATAATGACTTCCTTCTTTCTCTTCCATCAGCTTTGTGTTTGTGATCGTCTATATTACATCTTAGGGTGGTTCTTTTATTCATATTATAGCCTCACCGATATTTTCTTTTATCACATGCCGAGAACAAAAAGAAGAAAGAATTGGTTTTAGGACTCTTACAGAAGACATTCCCATGTTTTTTCAATATATAATGGCTAGATGGAAAAAAACTCTAAAGGGAGAATGAACTCATCAAAAGCTTTTTATATCATAGTACATCAACAAACCTATGAAAGCTAAATTATTTTTAAAAGGACCTTAGTTATTATTTGGTTTTTTATTCTGGTTTCCTAAAGACTTTCAAAGCTGTCTCTATCATAATAATTGTGATTCACTTGAACACTTTCATAGACTGACTATCGGGGGTTGAAGAGTCCCTGGTTTGTTATTATTGGTTGGAAACATGACCAACGGTCCTTGTGGGTGTGAATACTATGTAAAAAAAAGTGTCAGTACTTGTCACATTTACCCCATTCTCTCCTGTCTATAGTTTATGTTGACTCCACTTCTTCAGTACATCTATTTTTTAGTTAAATCTAAAGAGTAAATGACAAGGGTCACACACAATATAAAAAAAGGCAAACCATGGGAGAGAGGGTTCATGGAACGAAATGACTAGATTTCAGCTAGACCAGTTCCTCGTGGTCTTCAATGCGCATGAGAGTGACTGAAGTCAGGTAGGAAAACTGTTATGATGGTCATTACCCATCTCTAGACACGGCATCCTTTAGAATAAGTTTCTAGGACAAGGCTAGAATTTCCACAATGTCATAGACAAAGCTACCATAATAAATCTCATTAAAATAAAACAACGTCACAATTAAAAAGGTATTTTTATATAATTAATGCCACATCATAAACCCTAAAACAACCAGTGGCAGCTAACTCGTGGTAGAGCTTGGTGACCCCCTGACAAACATATGAGTTTTGCCCCTTGACTATATGGCTGTTTATTGGATTATGCTACATTTCTGAGAGCAGGATCACAGAAGCATTACTGGAGCTGTATGTGTGTGTGTTTCTAACATTTTTGGATATATTTCAGAGACTCTGACAAGTCAAAAATGTTACTAAGGTTTACCCTGTATGTCTCATCTTTATTAAAACAATAAATATTGGGCAAATCAAGATTTTCTTTTATCTTAAAACAATAAATTGGACCCTCTTACCCTTGTCCTCATAAGTTTCTGTTCAGTTTATCAGTCTGGCTTTGCAAGGTTGGAAGTCAGTAATGCTAAAGCAAAGAAGCAACTCACAATGATGCATTATTTTTACAAGGTAAATTGCAACACAGTATAAATCAATTTGTGCTGATGTTACAACTTTTTACTTTTTGCAACGTATTAAACAAATGGTAGCCTACGTTCCACTCTTTCTATTCATATACTAAACTTGTGTATTTCTGGAGATTTCTCTATTATGAAAAGCACAAAGTTTCTGGAAAGACACAGATTAGGGACAAAATCCATCTCTGACACTTAATAGCTATTTCCTCTTGAGCAGCTTTCTAAGCCTCTTTGTGTCATGGTTTTCTTCATTGTAAAACAAGAATATTAAACACTTATAGATAGATAGTGCTCAGAAAGTTACCAAAAGAAATGATGTGTAGAAAACTCTTCTAGAAAAAGGATTATTGGCACCCATCTGTAGTAGACACTTTGTGTCAGGTAAAATTTTGCCCCAAATCACTTTTTCATTGATTAGCTTAGAAAATATTGTATTCATTTTTAACAACTCCCCTCCAACATCACTGGCTCTAGGAAGTTTCTTGACCTCAATCCATTCATGTATAATTGACAAGTCTCTATTCTGCATTTTTACCTATGAGGGCACCTTAAAATTTTACCACATTTCTGTCTATTCTCACAACCCATGTTCCCTCCACCTTTTAAGATGAACATAGAAATGTTTCTATTCTTATGGAGTTCCTACCTCAGTGCTCAACAACAGGTACTTAACAAATACTTGAAAGAATGAAGAATGAAATGAACGAATGAAATCATAGTTCAAAGCTGTAAAATAAAAACCTGGATAAATAGGTGACTAAGGGAAGCACAAGACAGACAGAGCCAGTTTCTCAACTGTTCTACAGACCTTTAGTCCAACGTGGCTATATTTACATGATTTCAGTAAAAAATATTGCTAATATCAAAAAATACATTTCAATTTTGTTGCCCATGCTTGAGTATGTGTGTGCATACACCTGTGTGTAAAAAAATAATACAATATTGACTTAATCCAATAACCTTTTCATTCTCAGAAAATAAATGAGATCAAACATTAATAAGAATTCCCAGTAGGATAATTTTAATTGTTTCTCTCAATAATTAGACTTTAGATTTGTGGTCAATAAAGTGCTGTGAGCAGCTTAGGTTTTTCTTACACATTTGCTTGGAGGAAATTATGGTCCTGCATCTCTCTAGAAAAATAGACATTGTGGCAGTAACTGTCACAATATTAACAAGAGTTTTGTTTTTTTCTGAAGATACAAGTGAATGCTGATGAATAATTAGATGTAATCCTAGGACTAGGTTATAGCCAATGGAATATGGGATGAAGTGATGGGGCAAACGTCCAGAGTAAACCCATGGAAAACATCCTATATGGTCCTTGATTTCTCTTTCCAGCTGTAAAAGATCCTGGGGTTGGTGTGGCTACAAGGTGGAAGACCCCAAGAGATCTTTCTGACCAGAAACTCAGTTGGAATTGTTACATGATTGAGAAATAAAATTTCATTTTGTTCAGCTATTGAGATGTAATCATTTTCATTATAGCAATTAGCTTACCCTAATGCAATGATATTCTGTTTAATCATTTTTAACTGACTTTTCAAAAAATTTACTCTGTATATTATTACAGAACTTTTCCCTCTTCATTAAGAATAAGCTTCAAATATATACTAAAACCAAAAGATTTGTGCAATGAAACCTCATACTATCACCTAGTTTAAAAATGGTTAACATTATGTTATATTTGCTCTATAATTTCTTCATCTATAAAGACATATATATATATATATATATATATCTTTTATTTTTAAATTGAAATGCAAAATACAGATACCACAATGCTTTGTATCAAAATACTTCAGTTGCATTTCTTGAGATAGAAAATAATGATAATGATTCTGATATCGTCATCTAATATATAATCTACACTCAAATCCTTAGTTATTTCAAAATTTGTATTTTATAGCTGCTTTTGATAAATCATGATCTGCATTTTGTTGCTATTATCGCTTTATTCTCTTAAACTAGAATAACACCACCTCCTCTTGTTTCTGTATCATTATTATTGTTCTTCTGTGTTAGTTTTCTGTTGTATTGTAACAAATTGCCACAAAGTTAGTGGTTGTAAACAACAAAAATGTATTCTTTTCCAGTTCTGGAGATCAGAAGTGTACAATGGGTCTTACAGGACTAAAAATCAAGGTGTCAGCAGGTTGGTCTCCTAAGAGCCTTTGAAAGAAGCCACTCATCACATCGTCCACTTCCAGAGGCTGCCAGTGTGCTTGTACCCCGGGCCACATCCCTCTGCTCCTGTGGGCACAGGGCCTCTTTCTCTACTGTAGTCAAATCTCCCTCTGCATCCCTCTTTTAAGGCATTTGATACATTCATTGCCTACCCGGATAAACCAGGAAAATCTGTCTCCATCTCAAGATCCATAATCACATCTGCAGTCTTTTTTGTCATATAAGGTAGTGTTGCTGGTGGAAGTGGGGCTCTTTCAAGGGATCACTAAGAAAGCATTTCACAAGGCCACGCATGGGAGATTTGGTGTGGCAAGATTTGGGGGGGCTGGAATTAGAAGGTTGCCCCTGTGTTCCACATCTTTCCATCCCATCATGGAAAAAGTCCAGTCTTGTAATCAGCAAGGCCAACCCAAAGGCCAGTGTCCAGAGTTTCTGTTGCATATTGAAGTGTGGTCCTTTGGAACCCAGGCAGCTGATAAGTGGTCTCAGTCCCATCCAGGGAGCTTTGTGCTGTTTCTGGCTGCACTGCTGTACCCAGGCTCCCTCCTGGATCCTGTGTTTGGAGTCCGCATCACTGCTAGACCCTCACGATTGCTATGGAGAGAACATGCAAACACATGGGGTCAGCATGTGGACCCGAGTAAGAGAAAGAGAGCTTCTTTGTTAAACTGGATTATATTGTTTTGGGCTTGGATGAATGAGGTGCGCTTTCAAAATGACCGATCAACTTCCCAAGCTTTTGTGGGCTTCTGATGAATCCTCCCCCTACTTCCAGTTGATCTTTTTCCCAGGTTAGACTGACAGACCTCCATGGTCAAGCACCTCTCCCTGCACCATTTCAATTTATACTGTACATCTGCTTATTTTCCCCCATAGTCTTGGTGAGTGGACCAGGGAGATTGAAAAGCCAATCCTTCCTTCCTGTACAGGGGAAGATGGGGTTGTTAATCCTCTTTGCAGAGCTGTGATCCTTTGAGGAATGTGTGAAGATGTAACTTCCTGGTGAAATAAGCTTATGCTCCCCAGTTGATTATGCTTGATAATGTCTGATTCCCTTTGCTTCCTTTCTTTATTAATATTGAGCTAACTACCTACAGTAATAGTAGCATCCACAGCTTTTGAAAATTAAGATTTTTTTAATCTCTGGACATCCTGGAATGCCATTTTTCAGCCTACACAGTGTGTATTGTATAGATTCTTTGAAGAGACCAGGCGATTTGTCTTACAGAATGTCTTACATTCTGGATTTGCAAAATTATTATTTCACTCTGCCATTTCATTTGATCTCCTATGTCCTATATTTTTTATACAATGGAGATTAGATATTAAGACTTGTGACATCGAGGCTAAAGACTTTTAGCAAAACTAATTTATAGGAGAGCTGTGAACTTCAAGTTACACCACATTGGAAGACATAGACTGTTCATTTGTTCTGTATCAGTGATATTTTGATGACGCTCATAAGGTGCTCATTCCCATATATCTCTGGCATATTTTCTCTTTTGGAAATTTCAGGACATCTTTGGCATTATATTTTGAAACTCTGTGACCATCTTATTTCCTAATATTTTATCTAATAACCTAAGCAAATTCTGATGATCCTGTCTCACTTTATTTTTACTTCCATCTCTTGCAGAATTCTTAAAAGCTTGCCAATCCCTTCTTTATTCAATTACAGATATGGTTCAATGAGTACAAGTTAATCTTTCTTTGATATAAAGAATCTCATAAACTCAGGGGGTCATGCCTTGAACATTAATTTTTTCCAAACACTAATATAATAACAAAGAAGAAAATTCAGATAATTTAACAAATCCTGTTACAATAACTCTGATTTTAGGAGTTTTGAAAGAATAATATTTTTTTTTATCTCTTACAATGATTTGAAAACAACAGTCTTTGGACCAGAACTATGAATAGCAATGACATCATAGGCATATCAAAAGAGATGTTGATCTATTGTCTTCTGTTCTTCGCATTACAATAAAAACTTATCACATTTGGAATTTTGGAGTATTTTGATGTCATGTTTTATGTTGGCTGGAATGAAATTGCCTTGATGTGGAAGATTCTCTCAGTGGAGCTTATCAGTTTCATTTCCCTCAAAGAAAATGGTTATGGCCAGATGGATTTCACTGTGAGAATGTGGTCATGATCACCTTTTCATCCAATTCTCATTCTCAAATGATTATAACCATTTTACCACCAGGGAACTGATTGAAATTTCCCAGGAAACTATCTGGTTGAGATCTGGTGTCGTATTCTATAGTGCCCATCCCCCAAACCTCCCTCATGACTGATGAGTAAACAACTCTGTTGCTGGAAGTACCTCACAATGCATATGGAAATCACACTCAAGTTGCTGACCACCTGTTTCCTTTCTCCATAAGTACTGACTACAGTATAGGGAGAAAAACTGTTAGAATCCAGGATTTAGGTTAGATCAGATTAACTTTCTGACTGAAAGGTATAACCAAGGCAAACTCTATTATTTTATTTCCTAACTATAGTAATGAGAAAATGATACCCAGATCATTAACTACATCTAAATTAAAAAAAAAAAAAAGATTGACTCTTTGAGTTCAAGTAGTACAGGTTGTATATTTTTCCTACAAGAAAACTACTCCACACCAGAGACTAAATTAATTTTTAATTTTGTTTGATTTTGGCTTTCATCTTCTTTCACTACAGAAGTACCAGCTACTTAACTGCATGGAACTGACAGGGAAAAAATATTGTTTTGAAATTGCTGGAAGGAGCTAAAGAGAAGGAGGTTTTTCAGAAAAAGAGTGGCAATGTTCATGATATTTGGGTTTATGGCCTTGGTATATAAAAGTTGTTCCATTTCAGAAAGAGGAGTATCATTGTGAAGGCAGGAAACATAGCATTCATCATTCCTCAAACTACCAGGTGTTGAAATCATCCTGACCCATTGCTCTTGGTGCCAACTTGAGCCCTGGCAAGCCCGTGCCTCTGCATGAAGAACCTCACCATATGAAGCGCTTCTCCGTGGGCTCCATCTAGGAAAGTCTTGAGGATCTGGTGACTCCACATGCAATGCTAGAAAATGATCTCTCCCCAGGTACATTCTAAGAAGTGAGTCCTTCAGCACGTGGTGGGAGCAGAAGCAGAGGACCCAACTTCCATCTTTGGGCTCTGATCCTGAAGCCCTGTGTGGGCACAGGGACAGTAACATGTCACTGTCCTCTAGCCCAGGGAACCTGAAACTCAGCCCTCCTCAAAATCACCTGGAAGAGCTTGTTCAAAGACGCTTATGGACCACGGGGTCATGAGGATTCTCATTTTCTAGCAAATCCCTAGCTGATACCTCTGCTGCCGGCTCAGAGACCACGCTTTTCCATCTCCAGTAGCTTCTTTTCGCTAACAGAAAGACTCAGCATTGGCTCTTTCAGTGAATATACTTTCCCCTCCCCGCCCCCCGACGGACAGGAACATTTAACCCATCTTGCAGCAGTGCTCGTGCCAGGGCTACTGACACTCCCAGACAGGAGGGCCTCCATGCCTTCCTCTCTGTGACCACAGAAAAGGGAACATGTCATGACTCAAAACCCTGGAAAGCTACAAACCTTTCTACTTTGTGTAGCATGAGGTTGGGACACAATTTCTTCCTTAATAATTTGGTCATTTTGCAGGATGGATGGCACATCCCTAGCACCAGTGGTCAGTCCATGGGTCAAGGAAAACACTTCCTTGCCTCCGACTTGACTCCCTAACACTAGTAATCAGTAAATGGCCTTTCATCGTGGTTCATGACAGCAAAATAGGTCCAAGTCAGCCCTAATTCCCCCACTGGGGCACTCAATGCAAAAGCAAGACTGTAGTATGACATACAGGCAGGGTTAGAGCCCAGGCAGAGGGATCACCTACACATAGGTGCGCCTTGCAGGTCTGCAATCTGGCTAGGTAGTTCTGTGGCACATAATTAGCCCCACTCAATACAGTGACACCTGATTTCGTAAGAATATGCCATCCCTTCGTTTCTATTCAGTCACTAAAACAACATATTCTTGCAGTGCCTAAGGTTAAGAGGTAGGAGCGGATACTAAGAAGAGGCTGTGTGTTGTCACAGATCCATACGATTAGTTGGGGGAGGCAGATATTAAGTATTACTAACGTAAGTAATTACTAATGACACTTTAGTAGGCAAAAAGAACATGTTATATTGGAGGTAAATTTGATCAGTACACATTATACATTTAAACACACATTTAACTGATCCATTAATCCCCCACTCTGTGAAAGGCACGGTAAACCATCTCCCAGGCCTTCCAGAACAGTGCCGCCCAAAGGAACCTTCTGCAGTGGCAGAGATGGTCTAGAGTTTCTGCCCAAGTGCCCTGTGCAGCGTCTAACCACATGTGGCTGGCGAGTACTAGAAATGCCATTAGTGGAAGTAGGGAACTTTTAATTTGCTTATAAAATTTTGTTAAAAGTCACATGTGGCTAGGAACTACCAAGTTGGACAGCCCTTGCTCACTATGCTAACCAAAGAAAAATATGCCCTTTTGTAGGAAAAAGAAGTCAAGATATAGGGTTTATGGAGAACCTGCAAAGTTTGGACCACAGATGGAAATCTGATAAGGCAGAAAGCCAGACGATTAGTTCCTACTCAACACATCTGCTTGTTGCAACGTTTTCTAACTATGTTGTTCACTTTTTACATAGCCAACATATTTCTGCCAAGATCCTGCTCTTTCTTGCTAGTTTGTCTGCCTCTCTGATTTCTTGCCCCAGGATCTTATTTATCATTTCCCCCCTAAATGTTAAATATTCATCTTTTTTTTTTTTTTTAACTTTTGAAACTATTCACAGTCTATACTCTTCCTCTTCTGGCTGTGATATATACTCTTAAGTTCATATTCATTCTAAGCTTTCTTCTCAAGTTCATACACCAGAAAAATCTGCTTGTATAATGCATTTGATTCAATATTGACCACACTAATAATATGTTGCATCATTAATTTTCTTTTTATTTTTAAAGCATGCCCACATTTATTATGTAAACAACCCAGTGAAGTTTATTGGGTGAGTTAGCCGACATCTCGTGGCCTATTTTTATTTAGTTGTATCATTGCTTGTTGTATGTTCTTCATGAGAATGTAAGCTTATTAAGGGCAAAATCTTTGTCTATTCACCAATATCTCCTCATTGTCTAGTGGTGTTTGGCCTAGAGAAGATGCTCAGTGAATATCTTTTTTAGATAAATAATCCCCAAAGGTCTGGCCTCTTCTTTTGTAACACAGATCATCATTGATTGTATTTTCTAAGTCTTTGTGAAAGGGGTTTATATTAACTTTCAACTCCATATTATGAATTTCATGTAAACTATTGCACAAAGATGCCAGCATTAAACTCTTTTCCCAATAGAGGAACAACAGTGGTGTGTCAGACACCCAGTCAATTACTCATGCATGTATATATGATGCACTTGAGAACTTCTTATTGCTAGCCGCATTGGAACAATAATAGAGGAAAAAACAAAAAACACAGAATGTGAGATTAGGGTACCAGCTGATACAAGTGTGATGTACATTCTGCCTTGGCAAATTGTATTTGAATCAAAATGCAATTAAAGTAGTGTGGTTGTTTTCTGTTTTTTGTTTTTTTTGTCATCTTTAGATATTTTGGAGAGGGCTTCTGTCAGAATAATTTTAATTGTATTGACTCCAAACTAAGAGCATTAATACAAAAAAAAAAAAAGTGAGTGCTAATTTTATATGTTTTGGAGAATTGAGACATGAGCAGTTTTAGTGAGGTTAGTGTTAAGGCAAGCCTGAGTCCAGGTATGTCTCACTCCATACATTAAATCAGGTCTCTCGTTCCTAGTGTTAAAATTTGGTGTCACTTTGTGATAACGATTCATTCCAGCATGTGTGAGATGGATCATCCAAAAGTGATCACAGGCCTTAGAAAACCAAAGCAAAGCAGAGGGGAGGGAGGGAGAGCTCCCTGTGCTGTGCCCTGCTATCCTTCATCACCACAGACAGAGAGGAGATGGCCCTTTAATAGAAACTGGCTAATTTCTTTAGAAATTTCTCATTAGGCCAGCCCTTCCTTAGCTGCTTCTCCATTAAAATGTGATAAATGAATTCTGCCATTGCCAATTCCAGCCTGCCCTTCTTTCCCTTAAGGAAATGAAGACGCGTCATGCTGGCAAGCACTCAGGACAGAGATAATTATTCATGGGATGCTAGAAGTGCTGCTGTCACCCAGTCTCTCAGGGCCCCACCTACACTAGAGATGGGACTTTCAGAAGCCTGAAAGGTGTTTGCATAGGGATGCTTTTCATTTTACTTGGGAAAAATAGTCCATGAGTTTGCACACTGTCTTATGACTTTCTCTTTACATATATTTTTCTGTCTCCGAAAAGAGTGTATGTATGAGAGTGAGACTATATAAGTTTGATATTTGTTTTTACTAATTTTAAATATAAATCAGTTTAAATTTAATATTGCCTTAAGGTATAGATTTTTTTTAAGTATTTGTATATATTTAGTCTTTTTAAAATTTAAACATCACGTTTATTATCTAAATAGGAAAATTGTGGTGCTATATTTTAAATGGTGGATTTCCTTTTCAAATAGTTGCCAGACATGGATAGCCAAAGCATGCTGACCCTAAGAATGTAACTCATTACTTTAAGATTTCTGGTACCACTGACTTCCCTGAGCTTCCTTTCACTGGTGTCTTTCATTTGAATGAAAATTACATTTTCTATTACTTGATGCATCTCTGCCATTGGGCAAAGGTAAGAGATTTGTTCTCATTGTTTCAAAGTCTTTAGTCTTTAATGTTTCTCTTTTCTCTTTACTTCACAAAAAAATAAATAAATAAATAAATAAACAGACCTACTACTGTAAAGGGATCTGAAATTCACATACTCTCAAAAGTAAATGGATATCACTTTAAAATACTCCCTCTAGAAAAGGAATTTGCTATTTGCTGGAGAACCAGCCTTTAATTTCTTTGAGGTTAAACAATATATAACTATATAGGAACAGGTTTTTCTGCATTGCTTACTCTTGTTTCTTTCTCTGCAAAGCTTCCCAGACAGCCATCGTGTGTCTGCATGAACCATGCACAGGTCTCACATGCTGCTCTTATCCCACACAATAGCATGAAAATGTGTAGATACCAGAATAGCATTGGGAGAAATCAAACAGTCCAAATTTTAGGTAGCTTGTCATGGAGCAAAAGCATCTATTTATGAAGTAATATTTCTCTTGCCCTGAAGATTTCAATTATTCCCTAATGAGTTTACCCTATTTATAGATATTTTCTTTTTATTCGTGAAGAATATAAACCACTCAATTCTTGATAAGGTAACTAAGCCCAGCTTTAGTTTTTTAAATCAACAAAACTATTTGTGTAGCAAAATTTCAGACACACTGTCATTTTTAATATTGTCCTTAAAATTGTCATTTTTATCTCTGCCTCCATTGGAAGTAGGCAAGGGATGTTATTTCTGAACTCTATAATCAGAAACCGAGAAACAGAGAGGTCCGTTTCCCACCCTGTTGGTGAGTCACAGAGTGAAATGAGACCCCAAACCACTCTCTCAGTTTCTTTAGGCTTGACTAGAATGTGGGTCTTGATTTCTCTGTACTTTATTTACAAATCTAAAATCACTAAGTAGTGCTAAAAACAAACAAAGAATGGAACAGAGACTAAGAGCTTAGATGAGAATTGATAGCACAGTAAACAGACTTTTTCTTGATCATTTCTGGTGCTTTCTTTAGAAACTTAAACACATACTCCAAAACCCTTTCCTACGGATAATTAAAAAGTCATGTGAAGACCTCGAGCCATCATTTGTCTTGTCATTTGATCCTTTAATAACAGTAATTGTTATAATTAATATTAAAGACCACGTTAGCACAATAAAATTATTGAGTCATTACTACTGACCTGTCACTATGCTAACAATTTTACATGCATTAACTCACTTCATTCTTATGAGAATGAAGCTACTTACTATGAAGTAACTTGCCCAAAGTCACACAGAGCTCAGCTCTGGATGAGCCAGGTCTCCCTGACTCCTGAAATTCAGTTCTGAACCACTTGACTCTATGTGCATGTTGAATTCTTTTCTGACTGATCAGGCATTGCTTCATTTATATTTCATCTCTTAACCTTCTGCCTGAGGAGCGTGTGTTCCTCCTGCTACCCTCTAATAAACTAAGGAGAGTCGCTCTGCTCTTTAAAATTTCAAGTGCCCACGCCTGTGTGTGCCATATGCCACAGCTAGCTTAGCTGGGAAAAACAGCTCTCTCAATTTTGTGCGGGAGCGCAGCATCAGCTGGCTGATCAACATGTCTGAAAAAAATAGAGCAAGAAAGAAAGTGAAGGAAAAATGACTTTCTTTTTAATGACCCGCAAGCCAGACGAAAGATAAATGACAAGGTCAAAGAACAAAGGGCAGGTATCAGGATTAGCATGCAAAGACCCAACCAGCAAACTCTCTTAGATTGTGTAAAAAGTGCTGTGCATGGAAGTAGTCATAATCCATGCTCTCTTCGAAAATGAGCACCATTGATTGGGAGTCGAGTGTTTGAGATTTAACAGCACCAGAGGAGCAGTGAATCAGGTTGGTGTGATTGCTTGCCTCTATGATGCCCATATCTGTCACATAATATAGAAAAGATATTTTGCCTATGCCTAAAAGTCAAGGGGTGGGAGCTCCCAGATTTAGGGCATTTTGCGATGACTTTGAATGACTAAAAGCCAAAAGTGAACCATTAAGTTCTGGAACTCTTTCCTCTTCCCCTCTTCCCTCTCTCAGGTGCCTTTTGTGACAGACAGGCCTGGGTCACATTCTGACCTCTGACCTAACAAAGGTGCTTCTTCTTCTTGTTGTTCTTTTTTAATCCAGCCGACTTTTTCCTTCAATCTTTGCATCAAATTCAGGGGCTTAGATAGTCTCCTAGAAACTCCTTTCCCTAGTGGCAGGTATTCCCGCAAGAAGAGTCTCTGTGGGTCACAGAGCTTCTGCCTCCTTTTATGCTTTATTTGCTCCCTCCTGGGAGTATTCACAGTGGTGCCTTGTCTCCAGTCCAGCCTCTACCTGTTTTCTCTTCCTATTACTTCCTTTGTTACCCATGTCCATATTGGTCCATTATTGTTCTTCAGGGGCTTTATCCTAATTTGTTTAACTCTTTAAAGTCTGTCTTCTCCACATCATGGCTCTGACATTACTTGATTTCTTTACTTGTGTATTTCAGCATTTGGCATGTTATCTGATGCATAGTAGGCTCCATACATTTTTGTAGAATAAATCTTCTAATTATTTATTAGTTGGCAATGAGTCACAAACTGTATCCTCTTAGACCTGCACATTTTTTATTGTACTGTATGATAGGGTTTTGTGAGGGACAGATAAATGTTAGGAATTTTGCCTGTTGAACAGCATAATATAAACACTTAGTAACTAGCAGTTATAAAATAGTTATTTTTAAAAATAATCCTTAAATTTGCTTATACTGATTTTTACCAAACCAAAATCTGGCTTCTACAAAAAACAGTCTCAGCATGGCCAGGGTAGAAAAGAAACAACAACATTTGATGACAACCAACATTTACAAACATTTATTTTCACAACTGCACTAAAAGGTAATTAAATTTTATCCAAGTTTTAAGATTTCAGATAATGAAAACTGAGAGATTCTGAGAGTTCACTGCTTATGGTAGATCACACAAATAAAAATGGGACCCCTGAGTTTTAACCCCATTTGGACTATGAGACTCTGAAGTGGCCATCCTTTCTGTTACACTGTATTGCCTGTACTGGTTCCAAAAGCAGACTTCTTTATTTATGAGCTAGCCGAAATACTTTGGGTGATAGCTTGAAAGAAAGTATTGCCACCTACATTCAGGGCTAATTTATGCACTGCCACTTGTGGCCATATTGTTCTCGAGTAAGAACGTAAATTGACCCAATACATCAGCCAGAAGCAGGTCTTCCTTTAACAGCTGATTCAATGACTTGTCACATTTTCAAACTCCTCTGGGTGTCATGAACAGGGGTGGATGAGCACTTTCTTTAAAAATATGAAGAACATTGCTATTTCTGCAACACCACAAGACTATAGTTTACAGGCAGGCTATACTGACTTTCCTTAACGTTATACCAAATAGAAGTGACTACATTTATATATTTAGGAAATTGAAGTATCCAAGACTTACACTTAGGGGGGATAATTTGGCATGCGAGTAGAAATGGTTGTGAATCATTTTAGAGACACATCAGAGCTATTAGCCTCATGAGAAATGGCCATCACCACAATCACAAACACATTTAGGCCATTAGTATGAGGGGGGAAATGGGACATTTTTCTTCACTAATGCTTTTAACTCTGACTCACAATGCCCACCCTTTTTTCCTCCCAGGTCACCCTTCAAAGAATGTCTGACTACACTCTATTCCCACTTCTAGAAAGAAAACAGTGTACTCACTTTTAGAATGTATTCCTTTAAGCTATGGTTTCTTCCTTTAAGGAAATAAAATAAATAGCACTTAATTGTACTGATATTTGTTACTTGTGAGAAAAATAGAGAACTATTTCAAAGATGAACATTAAATAAAATAATAAAACAAACAATTTTAGGAATTGAATGGGAAGAAAGAAATTGGAATCATGAATTAAGCTCTTTGTTCTCTCAAATATCACACAAATTTTTAAAAAGCTATACAATAGTGATAAATCAAGAAATGGAGCATTTGTTTCTTATCGATATAACAGGACAATTTTAGATGACTTCAAATTCTAACAAGGTGGAAGATAGCAGACACAATTAATATGTTCTAACATAAGAATCTATAAAAATGACATATTAATTACCTGTTACTAATTATTTAACAAAGGGCTGGCGTGCTACTTCAATGGTTTAGGGTTACACAGTTTGCTAAATAACCAAGGACTTGGACTCTAATCTCACCTCAGTCTCTAACATGCCCTATGACTTCGGACAAATCATACACTGTCTCGAGGACTTAGCTCTCTCATCTGCATAATTAGAGAACACAGTAAAATGATCAAAGTCTTCTTCCATTAAAAGTGTTATCATTTCACTAAGTGAAGCATCTCTCTCAGTGAGGTTTCTCAGTATGCTCCTTTCTGCATGTGTGAATTTAAAGTCATGTTGTGCTTTATCCAGTGTTGAATATTGCATTACCCAACTCAGTTTTTCCAATAATACCAAGAATGATACATTATTATTGTTTCAGTTTTACAGATAAAGAGATAGCGGCTCTGAGGTTAAGTGATTCACCAGGGCCACACACAAGTTGTATGAGGGACCAGGCTTCAAAGTCAGGCAGTCTGACCTCCGATCTCAAGTTTGTAACTACTGTATTATGTTCCCCACCATCCCCGCCACCTTCTTAAAGAAGAAGTTTCTATCAAAACCAATTTTATTATTGAAAAATCACCTTAAAAGTGATTACTAATATATTATTAAAATGACAAGTTTACCTGAAAAAAAGTTATCATTTGACAGTTATTAATATAGGTTTACATTTTAGTCATTGAAAATATGGAAAAATCACTTCAATAAATATATTGAATGGATACTTTTGCCAAATTATGTGAAAATGCAGAGATAAAAAGAGTGAACATTTCTATTTCATTAGCAGTTCCTCATCTCAGTCTCTAAGCTAAAACCTTTGCATTGTCATATGTGAAACCCAAGATGTGGGAATATATAGTTGTTTTTTTTTCTTCATACTATTAGTACTAGCTACTAATGCTACAATACAACCTACAGTTGATTACATTATTATTTTTTTACTCTAAATAATATTGCACATCCAGTTTTAGACCTTCTATTTTTCTTCATTGAATTGACTGGGGTGGGGGGGCAGTGTATATAGATGCACATTAGGTTTTAGAAAACTTTTTTAAATGAGAAATAAAGACTAGTTCCTGGGATTCAGAATAACAAGAAGTTTGCAAGATTACTGTTTATGCTAAAGGGTTTGGCAACCTGACATTTTTCACCTAAACTGAATTCCCTTTCAATCTTCAAATCCTTTTAAAGGGGAGAATGTAGTAACAGCCATTCTTCTGTGTTTGCATTTATCAAATCATATTATCTTATTTGAGATAACATCATAATAGAATATTGTCAGAGGATTCATGTCTCCTGCCTGAAAAATAAATGTTTCTCCTGTTAGCCAGCAACAGGAAATAGCCCCTGATGAGGTTCCAACCCACAGACGTTATGTCTAGGGGTAAAACTACTGGGGACTGAAGGGTCTTCCTCGTGCTTCAGTTTCCTCCAGTATGGCTACAGTGAGTTTAGGTGTGTAGCCTACAGTGTGCAGTGCTGAATCTCAAAGTGCAAGTAAATGACTTGCACAAAATGTTACATGTATGGGATGGAGAAAGCATTGCTAGTAGACCCCATCCAAAGTGCAAACACAGATAGCCAAGGAAGCCTACTGATAATAAAGGGAGTGACGAGATAGATGTATTATGCTGCCGTGGAAGATCCTGAATTTATCTTCTATGGATGCTGTTGTCTCTTCTCTGAAAAAAAAATCAAATTGAACACTATTGCTCAACATTTTTAGTTTAATCGAGACTTTTTACTGAGTATTTCATACACTCCAAGGCTTGGACAAAGCCAAATAAGAAAAGGTATATCATTGCCATGTCTCAGCTCTTGTGCTAATTAACTGAGTGACACTTGGCAGAGATCCCTTACCACCTGATAATCAGGTAATCATTGCATTACCTACTTCTGCTAGTTTTTAACTGAAAAAATATATAATTATGTATTTTAAAATTCTTTGCAAGCTGTAAAGCAATATTTAAATGTTAATTGCTAAAAAGAGACTTTCTCATTAAAAATAACAGGTTTTAGGAGGCATTTTGGTTTATATTTTAAGTGTCAAGTAGAATACTTACTACCAAATCAATGCTTTCTCAGTTAATGAACTTTTAGGTGACATCCAAAAGGGCAGAAATGAAGCATGAAGGGATTGGGGAGGCATTGGGAATAGTTGAGCATCTGGATGACACTAAAGAGCCAGATTAAAAAATACTTGTAGTTTAATGTTTTCTGTGTGTGTGGATAATTGAGCTTTGGTTGGACAAGCATAAAAGGAAAACAGGTTGAAGAATTCAGAAGTAGCAAGGGGAGTATGGAGATTCTGGAGAGTTTGGGAGGTTGAAGGAATAACAGGAAGCTAAAGGTGAATGAGGAGTTAGGAAAGAAAGACAGAGACTTTCCAAGTTCCTTTAAGACTGTAGAATGATACTTGAAAAAGAAAAAGTTCTGTAATTGATGCAATGTTGGGGAGAGTCAGGGACTCTACATACTAGTACAAGGATAATGGTAGAGCAGAACTAAGCAGCTCTGATGGAGACCCTAATTCTCATCCATGTGTACCCCATATCTAGAACGATACAGATATGACAGTGAAAGAGAATTCTAGAGATCTCAAAGTATAGATATGGATATCATTTTACAAAAGGAAGGAGGAGCCCTATGCCCCTTCCCAATTATGCATCTATCTCTGAACACAGCGCACTACCTGAGATTCAAGCTTAGCAATGACAATGACCAGCGTTAGGAAGACACATGGTGCTGCAGCCCTGAGGCATCAGGTGCTCAACAAAATGGATGCAGCACTGTTTTCATTGTCCAGGGAAACTTCTTGAAAAGAGCATTGGCAGACAATGTAAGAATGAGAACATTTTTGAAAGTCTGAATTTCCAATCAATAGGTGATCAAAGCATGGAAAAATGACTGCTGCTTTTTTTTTGAAATTTAAGGCACAGAGCCAATTGTATGATATCTAAACCACTATGTTCCTCCTTTACAGATCTTCCCTGATCAGAAGACAAAATAAAACAAAACTCCTAAACAGACTCATAGAAGTTGCTTTTTACTCAGTATGTTTAAACAAAACTTATCACTTCTTTTTATCAGCACAACCAGAATCATTTTGCTCCACCTATAAACATTCTCTGCCATGTCTTTTTTTGTATTTTACTTATTTTTGTTGTTGTCGTTGCTGACACTAGTTCCCCGCCCTTTTACCACCTCCACTCAGCCCCTGCCTGCCGCCTCCCATCTGGCCAACACACTGCTGTCTGTGTCTATGAATCATGCGTATATGGTCTTTGGCTAATCCCCTCACCTTCTTTCATCCAGCCCTCCCATCCCCCTACTGTGTCTTATTCCGAGCTCCCTAGAAGGTGTTCTGTCACAATTGTCCTTTATTATGACCAAGTTCCTTATGATCCCCCATGAGCAACCCATTGCTCAATCGTGCAGCAATTGTTCACACTGCTGCAAATCTCCTTATTCGCCCTAAACTTAACTTAATTCCACTGCCCGTCTTCATTCAACCACTGACTTATTAATTTTATGATATTTGGAAAGTTTCTTTACCACCGTAAGTCTCAGTTTGCTCACAGTTGAAGATCCATTCTTTTATTAAATTCATAAACCTAAAAGTATTTGTTGGTCTCCTAGAGCAGCAAACAAAACAGACAAACAGCCTGGCCCTCATGAAGTTTTCATCACAGTGGAAGATGTACTTAGCAATATAAGTAAAACATGAAAATAATCTGGACAGTATTAATCACGTCAACATAAAATAATGCAACTCAGTCTAGAAGTATAGGGAAGAGCATCACAGAAGGTCTTTATTTACTCATTCAAGTAAAGATGTGAAGGAGGTGAGGATATGATTATATACCTGATATCTTGGGCAAAGGATCTCAGGCATGGGGAAGAACACGTGCACAAACCCTGAGGGAGACATCTACTTCAGTAGGTGCAGAATGAGGAAGGCAGGAAAGCAACTGGAGGTGAGGACAGAGAGGTAACAGAAGTCAGAGCATGTAGGACCTTCTATATCACAGTGAGGACTCTGCATTTTACTGAGTGAGATGAGACGCTAGCAGAAGGCTTTGACCCAAATTTTAAAAATCCCTATGACTGCTAAATTGAAGGAGGGTAAGGGCATAAGCAAGAAGTAGGCCAACATAATATTCAGGAGTGTGCTGATGGAGACCTAAGTAAGTGGGTATATTAGGGGAAGTGATAAAAAGTGGTCAGATTTTGGATACATATGGAAAGTTGAACTGACCAGGCTTATTGAGGGAACAGATATGGATATAAGAGAAAAGGAATAGTCAAGAACAACAGGTTTTGGTTCTGAGAAACGACTAGGCTAGAGTTGTAAATAAAAGAAATGAGGAATATTGTGAGAACAGCACAGTTAGGAGAAAATATTTGGGCTTTTCTTAGAAATAAAAATTAATATGTCAAGTAGTAAGTCCAATACATGAATCTAGAGTTCATGGAAAAGATCAGGACTACATGCATAATCTGGGGGTCCTCAGCATATTTAAGGTCATGAGAGTGCATGAGACCACTAAGAGAACAGATTAAAAAATGAAAAGATTCAAGGATTTATGCCTTGGCCCACCCAACACCTAGAACTGAAGAAACTGTAACATCAGTTAAAAATAAAATATAGAACAATAAAGAAAGAGTCAAAATTAAGGTTAAATGAAATTATACTGCTGTCTCTTTCATCATTTATAAAGTTTTATTATGTTAATTCAAAGTAAAATATGATGAGATATGAATATTATATTCCTTAGAGCAATCACAAAAATAAAAATAATACAAAAACAATAATAATACATATAAAAATAACTGGAGGAGATGGAATGTTTAAAACTACTCAGTTAATTCAAACATACAGAAGAAGGAGAAACAAAGAGATAGAACAGATATATAAACAGATAGCAAGATGGTAGACATAAAAAGGTAGCCGAATTAGTAATTACATTAAATATATATTAAGTACTCCAATTAGAGGGCAGATTATCAGGCAAGATAAAAATAAAATTAAAATGTGGTGTTTATAAGAGAGAAACTTTAAATGTAAGAGCACAGAAAGGGTAAAAGAAGAGACAGTAGAAGGAAGTCAGTGTGCCTATGCAAATATGTGATAGAGGAGACTTCATCACAAGAAACACTACCTCTCATTCTTGCTCATGGGGTTTAAATAGTATATTCATTTTGGAAAACTGTAAACGTCCTATAAACTTAAGCATTCAGCTATACCATAATCCATCAAACCCACTCCTACATGTTTATTATAATAGAAATAAAAACATATTTCCATAGAAAGACTTCTCCATAAATGCCCATAGCTGCTCCCAGTTCAGACACAATTGAGCTAAATACAGAAAACAATTCAAATACCCATATACAAAGAAGAGATAGCATACAAGGAAATATACTAACAATAAAAATGAACTACTGTAATATACACCAACATGGATAAATCTCAAAAACAGTAAGTTGAGCATAAGAAGTCAGACCCTGAAGATTATATATCATATGTTTGTTCCATTTATATAAAAGTCAAAAACAGGCAAATCTGTCTAACATTTTAAAAATCAATACAGTGGGTCCTTCAGTAGCATATGGGAAATTCCCAAGGTAAAGGAAACATGCCTCAATTGGCTAATGGTTATATGGAATATACCTATGTCAAAATTCATTCAGCTGTACATTTAGACATTTTTTTTATTTTTGTGAATAAAAAAATATATCTAAAAGTGTAGTTAGCATTAAAAAACTTATAAAGATGGAAAACAATTATCATAATCAAGGGATTATCATAATCAGAAGATTATGATGGGCCAAGAACCAGGTAAAGAAAGTATTTCAAGGTAGATCTATATTCCAAATAGATCACAGAAGATAGTGATTTACTATGACAAATGCTAGCAACTGGGAGCTAATCATTTGCTATAGCACAGTCAGTAGAAATCATTGATGACTGATACAAGCAATTTAGGTGTAATGATGGCTTCCAATATCTGGCAAAAGTTCAAAAAAGGAATTGGAAAATAAGTATAGAGTTTTAAGGAGTTGCTGTAGAAGCAGAGAAGAGACCTGAGTCAGGTACCAGATAAGAAAAGTTGCCCAAAAGAGAAGTTCCTTTTCCCAGATGGAAGGATTAATAGCATAGAGCTCTGCTGATGAACGCGATCTAATAGAAAGAGAAAAACTGATAATAGAACAAAGACTGAAGATACTTTTGAGTCATGTCCCTGAGTAGGTAAGCAGTGATAAAATCTAGAAAAATCAAACGTTAATAACATTTAACTCAAAAGCTTATACCTGTGTGTTTATGTGTGTGCATGTCAAGTTAAATATAACAATGAATTTTGCTTAGAATAATCTCTAAACACACATTTCTCTGAGTATCAGCTATTTTACTACAAGTTAATAATCAGCTCATGGGCCACTCCTTCCTTGATATTTGGGTAGCCTCAACTTTGCATTTGAGACTACAATGTGTTCATTTTTATTTTTAGAGTTATCACATTATATTATATTTTGTTGACTGTGTTCTATTTTTTTTTTTTTATCAATTGGGATAATGACTTACTAATTTTATCCATGACATCAGACACAGAGCTTGGCCACATTAAGTCCCCAGTAAATGTTTGCAAATGAACGAGTGACTGCCATTGACCTCTCTCCATGCTCTAGAAGTCTCTAAATCCCACTGCTAAGTCACGTCAGTCCTCATGAACTAGCCAGAGCAGTTTCAGTCTCCTGGTACTTCTCAGAGTATGGTTCCCAGATGAACTGCAGTAGCATCTCTTAGCACACTGTTAGAAGTACAAATTTTTAGCCTTGTCCCAACCCTACTGACTCAGAAACGCTAGGTGTGTGGTCTAGTGAGCTGTAGTTGAACGAGCCCTCCAAGTGATGCTGATATATGCTAAAGTGGGAGATCCACTGCTATCAGATACATTCTAGACTTTTAATTCCACAAACTGGGAAAATGCATGGAAACACCTGATTATCCTTTGATTATCAACCGGTGACTTTATTAATCCCGGTCTTACACTTTCCATTAACACATTTTTTCTATTATTAGAAATATAATATCATAATTTCTTTTTCTTATGTTCTTTACATTTGTTTTTTATTCTAAGTCAAAATGTGCATTAAAATGTTAGAAGTCTTTTGTTACTCTTGGGGAACAAGGAGAGGTGATTTCTTTGCTTCCAAAGACATAGAAAGAGTCTTCTAAATAATCTAAAACTTTGGCAACTTGAAACAATATCTATTCTATACAGTATTCCCTCACTTATTGTGGGTATTATGTTCCAGACCCGCCCAAGAAGCAGGAACCTTACATTTATTCTACACTCTTAAACCTACATAACTTTAACAACATACATATACAGTATCGCAAAATCCCGCAATATAGCAAAAAATCCGTGATAAATAATTAAATATAATATTTTTTAAAACCCTGTGATACAGTGAGGCCGTGATAAATGAACTGCAGGAGGTGAAGTCAATTGGGTCCTTTGCTTTGGGTTTTACAAAGCTGAAATCAAGGTTGTCGACTGGACTGAACTCATATCTAATAGATTTGGAGGGAAAGCCACTTAGAAATGTCTCCAGCTGTTGTATGACTGAGGACCCCATTTCATTGCTGGTGGCAAGTTTTGAGCCACTCGCTGCTCCAAAAGGCCACTAGTGTTCCTTATCATGTGGTCCTCTCTAGCTTCAAAGCCAATAACAGTATCATATCTCCCTGGAACTTCATATCTCTGACGTGACCTTCTGCCACAAACCAACAAATAAAACTCACTGCTTTGAATGGGCTTGTGTGATTAGTTTAGGTCCACCCTTTTACCATATGTGATAATAGAATCAAGGGAGTGATATTTATCATCTCATCATATTCACAGGTTTCACCTACACTAAAAGGGAAAGGTTACTGAGGGTCATTCTTGGAATTCTGCCTACCATATGAGCCCTTGAGAGTGAAGAACAAGCCCTATTCTAAAATCTGCAGAGAGTTTGAGGAGAGATAATGCCAAGATGAAAGAAGGAAGAGGGGAAGAACTGTGAAATATAAATGGAAGTGGACAGGGATACTCTTAGAACAGCTTAAAATGACCATCTTGCCTTCCATGCATGAGTTGTCCCCTTTCTGTTTGCAGGTGGCCAGGTTCTAATACAAAAGACCTGTTGCAGTTACATGTATCAAATTATAATGGTAAGCCAAGGTGTTATTTTTATGGCTAATTTGCAACCTCATCTCAAATCAGGATGTGGAAATTTCTTCCTATGTTTTATTTTTGGAATTGGGGATAAACTAGAGTTTTGGGGTACAGGGTACTTTCAGGTGCCACTAAAATTAAAGCAAAAATGGGGTCATCAGGTTGCTTAAGGTTGGCTCTAAATATGAACTGGTACCAAAGCCTTCTTTTTGAACTTGGCAAACCACTTGAGCTTTCTGCTTCTGTAGGTATATATTAAGTTGAAACATTTAGATGGGTATCCAAGTGTACTCTTAATTGCTTCTAAGGGCTCTCAACCAATCAGACACAAATGTCAGGTTGTACTCGGAGAGGCACAGAATGAAAGCCACAGGGCTAAAGTTTAGGAAAAATGGACTTTTTGTGACTCCCAGACTCACTATTCTAGGCAATGAGCTCATTTCAACATTAGTGAGTCCTAGAATTCATCACCTTCCAAATGCTAAAATAAAATCAGGGAAATGTCATCAAGTTGTTAACCATTATTATCTATTAAAGTAGCACTACCGAACACAGGGAAATCACCTAATAAAGCCAATCTTTCTTCTTTATATCACCTAGAACTGTCAGGACTGCGATAAATTATAATGGACCGAACTTAAAACCAGTGACCTGTATATTATCCACTGAAAATCCCTCTTATCTCAGCAAGTAACCAACACCAGACTTGACAATTAGGTTGGGAGAATGTCAAGGTTAAAAGTTTCTCAAAGCCTCTGAAGTCTATCTTTCAAGTTTGAACCACTTGAGTCTTCTGTTTATTGACTCTTGCCAAATGCACTTTCTTATTTCTTAAAAAAAAAAAAATAAATAAAGAGGGGGATTTTACAAAGAGATCTTACTACAATGATATAAGGTTAAATGATTTTTTAAAAAAGCATATTGGGAGAAAATAGATAAAACCTTTAGCAAATCTTCAAAGTGTCCCCATGTTAAACAGTGAAATCTCTGGCAAGTTTCCTCTCCAAGTCTCAGTTTCTTTACCTAAAAATATGGATAATAATAGTTCTCACAAATGATGATATTAAAAACTAAATTAAAGTGAGATAATATATTTAAAGTATCTTGAAATAACAGTAAATAAATCAAAGATATTATTGGTAGTATTATTTTATACAATGTTCACTAACTTATGTCACCAATATTTAGTGAGAAGCTACTTTGTACAAGCAGAAAGGTAGACACTGAGAATTTAATAATAAATAAGACAAATTGCCTTTACTCTCAAGGAATTTTCAGTAGAGACAATTAAACAAGCACTTACAATAGAGAGTTATCTGATGGATGCATAAAACAGAGATCCCTAATACACCATGGTCTGGTGCGCTTGGGAATTCAGAAAAGGCTACCCAAGGGAAAGAACATCAGAACTGCATTCTGAATAATAAACAGAAATAAGCTATAGGTTAAGTGGCTATGGGAAATGCTCAAGGCAGAAGGCCAAGGGTATGCAAAATCTTGGGGGAGAGAAAGCATGGGTCCTGCTGCTGCTTGAGAACAATGCAGAATGGGTGGAACATAGGGTTGCAGGAGACTCCGTGAGGATAGCCTTTCCTTCCCTGTACTTACCCAAGAATTATCCTTGGAGGCTTTGGTAGGGCACAGTGAGGAGGTGCAGAATAGAACCTCAATGTCTTTTATGCTCATGTTATATCCAGAAAATGGTAAGTTAGGGACATCAGCATTTATGATACAGTATGATGGTGTCTTTGGCTATTGGGAACATGTACAGGAACTGTAACAAAAGATTAAATTAAAGAGAAAAGCACAGCAGCTTTTGGATTGTAATAAAGAGTTGAAATATGGGAGATGAGTAGCAGAAGGTGAATCACACTCAACATTTCAAACAGAAGACCCACCTTTGCTGTCTTTGCTCGTGTCCAGAATAGTCCAGCCCCACCACCTTTCCTTTCTGGTGAACTTACATTTATACTTGGACACCTGGCTTACATGACTCCGCCTTTATGGAGCTTTCCTCAGGTCTACCAGGCAGAACTTTTCCCCTTCCAGTAAATTCTCATAGCGAAATGTACTTGGTTGATGTCCTCCTCTTTTCATCTATTATTGTCTACTGATAAGAGTCTTCCCCCAGAAACTGAGCTTTCTGAGGACAGGGCTAAACTTTTTATTCACCCATATATCTCCTGCATGCTTATAAAATTAGCCTTTGCTAATATTTAACTAAAACCAATTCTTTGAACTTCTACCCTGTACAGATATAGAGTATACTCTCGTATACATAACATCTATATATACATATATATTATAAACATACAAAAGAGACAAAGAAAAGATTGGGAGATTCTTAAAAAGTACTCTGCAGTCAATGACGGGGCTATCTTCCAAATGGTGTTTGATAGGTTACTGCTTAAAATTTAAAATACATTTGCTCTTAGAAATAATGGCACAAGAGAAATTAGTTTAGTACTTAACTAAAAAAAATTAACTAAACCCTAAAATCCCACTTAACAAAAGTAATTTTATCTTAATTTCCATGGCAAAATACAACCCAGGTTCCAAAAGGGGATAGCAAGGATAAGTCTGTCCTCTTATCCCCCCTTCCACTGGCAGGAAAGGCTCAATCTTCCCACACAATATAAACAGATTTTCCCCTTCATTCACACGGACTGGCTTCCAGAGGTGGAGCGAACACATTTTCTGAATCAAAGCTCAGGATGCACGGTGTTCCCCTGACATGATAAATGGATGGTACTTTGAAATTCAACGGTTTCTGTTTACAGTGAAGCCTCAGAGGAGGTGTAGGTAGAGGGCATGCCACGGAGAAGGAGAACAGCAGTGAGGAGAAGCAGCGGGGAGCACTCTCCACGGGACAAGAACGGTTGGTGAGTTAGAGTTTCTGCCCAGTGCTGCTAGAGTTTGATGAAGCTTGGTCCCTGGGGTGGAAATGATGTCTGTAGCTGCCAGCAGAGGGAGCAGCAACCTCCCAGGCATCGGTTCCCAGTCCTCAAAGCCTTTGGCTTCCCTGGAAAGGCCGCGTCCCTGGAAAGGTAGCATCATTGCATTAGCTCTTTGTCCTTTGATAGCAGTGGTGGTGTTCCCTGTGAAAGACACCTGGGAACATCTGTGGAAGGCACAGAAATTGTGCAGAAGTGACTAGACAAGCAGCTGTTTGCTTATTTAAGTTGAAATCTATCAGATCGTATATTATTAAGAGAATGTGTAGCATTCCTTTTTACATTTTCTTATTTTCTCTCTTAAGTTTTCTCATTCCATTTTTTCCTCAGTAGCTTAGAAAGTGCTTATTGTGTGGTGGAACATTTTGGGGAAAACTCATGTTATGGTCTTTGTAACAAAAAGAAAATTGTATAAAACACGTAATCTGCATATAACAGAAGGCCACAACTGGGCAATTCGTGTTGGGTCAAAAGGAATAAAAATCATCTAAAAAGAAATTTAAATGATGATCATTTAATGTAGGGATTGAGATTCAAATCTTCACGTTCTGGCTTTGATAAAAGTCCAAAAGTTTAACACAATACACATTAAAACAGTCAAACGTTGCTTTCCTTAGCTTACACTGCCAAGGGATTCTGTGATGCATACTTGGTCGGCTAAAAAATGCTGAACTTGAAAGAA
Organism: Furipterus horrens; assembly: GCF_987537825.1. Lineage (NCBI taxonomy): Eukaryota > Metazoa > Chordata > Mammalia > Chiroptera > Furipteridae > Furipterus > Furipterus horrens. The sequence continues at coordinate 196,597,057 of NW_028327173.1, read as the reverse complement.
AGGTGGATGCAAATGCTGGGCCAACCTCCAACAGACTTCCCTTTAAAACCAGAATTTATAACTAAATAAAACAGCATGCTGGGATATGCAGTGGTTACTGAGGCAACACTTGGGGAAGTTCCTCCTAACTACAGCTTGCTGGGAACTAAGGTAAATAAATCATAAATTAACAAATTAGTTTCTTAATGTATTAGGATTTATCTAAATAAGCATTTGGTCTGTAGACTCTTTAGACCACTATGTATTTCTAAACTCACCTATATCATTGGTTACATCATTATCACCTACATTTTCTTCACATTCTCTTACCTTCTAAGCAGAAGTGAGGCTCCATCAGCCCAAATATTTCTATTTGAAATTTTTATTTGAGAACTTTTAAAAAGAGACAGGAATTGGAAAAGCTTATCAAGATTTACATGCCTTCATCTTCTGTTTTACACGTGCCGTGTTAAAGTTATATAGTGGCTTTGCTTCCTGAGAGGTCCTGGCTCTCTTCCTCTCTATCACCTTGGTCTAAACTGTCTCCTTCCTTCATCTCCTTTGCCATTGAACCTGGACTGCTTGATTTTGATTTCACTCCTAGAGCAGTTTCTCCCCAGTGTGGGGCCCTGTCTTAGGAAGGAACCCAGCAAATCAACAGAGAGGAAATAGACTCTTCAGTCCTTCTTAATCAGACCCTTGTACTCATCCAGTAGTAGAGAGAGCAAACCCCTCATTCAGAGCTACTGTGCTAAAGCTGACCTACCTCTTTGCTTCCCTGTACTCTCTTCTGCAAACGTGCTACTAGTAGGCCCATGGGTTGTCTTCCCTCCCTTATACTTGGAGATGCTTGGGAATAACCTGCCATCTAATTGTCTTTTAAATATTGCCCATATTTTTTGTTTTGTTTTGATCTCTAGCTGCTCTCTCTGTTTTGGAGAGACTAAAAAGCCCATTCTCCCACTGTTGTGTTCTTCCTGGAGTCTTCCCCTCTTTGTATTTTTCATCTCCTGTCACCCATTCTTTCCAGAACAGCCTGTGTGATGTTTAAATAAAATAAATAAAATAAAGTTTGTGCTATTCTTAACTCCCCTAATAGTTTCTTCTCACGTGTAGATAAGTCAACAAATACATACATGCATACCCAAATGTTTGTCCATAGATTATAAAGCCATATGTGATCTGTCCCCTTCCTACATTTCAAACCCCATTCACTGAACTGCTTTCGAACATGTCAAGGTAGCTTTTGATATAGAGAGTTTTAACTCACTATTTCTCTCTCTTGAAACAGTCCTCTGTTGTAGGGAAAAAAAAAAATCTTCATCTACTCTCTTAGGTTCAGTATTTGGGAATTGGGAATTAAAGTAACTACACTTTAACAAGAGAAAACACACACAAATTTAATTGACATTTTAAATTTTATATGCAAAGAGGTTACACAAAAAAGAAATTAAAACTTTAAGACGTGGTTAGAGTCAGAAGCTTTTGTATCACTTTAACAAAAGGCAACGAATTCTGTGAAAATGACTAGCCAAAGGTAAAGAAAGAGTCTGGGATTCTAGGGAGATACATTGTAAAAATGTGACTAGGAAACACATGGTAGATCAGGACTGCTTGGTAAGGTTTGTTATGCAGAGCTGGTTGGTGCTGTCTCCTGTGATAAGTCTAAGAGTCCTCTCCAAGGATGAAGCATCTTTCTCCTCTCCCTGATATGCAATGGGGAAAAACACCTTGACAAATGGAAATGTATGCCACCTTTACAAAGGGAAATTTATGTCCTGTTTTTATGCACAAAGGGGAAGGACAGAAAATTCTCCCTTTTATACTGTTTCTCACTTGCCTTCAGCACAAAATAAATCTTTTTCTTTTAGTATATTTTATTGATTATGCTGTTGCTGCTGTCCCAATTTTTCCCCCCTTTGCTCCCCTCCACCCAGTACACCAAAGTGGTATACTTTGGAGTGACATGTCCCAGTCCCCTTTGCCTGCCCCAGCATTTGCGGGGCTGGTTCCTTTCTTTTCAGAATCCAGTTTAAATGTTGGGGTGTTTTTGGATCCCTTGAAGGAATATCACTTTTTCCTCTCATTATCATTGTGGTCTCTCTTACTCTTTTCAGAGCAATTTTCACTCTCAGTGATAATCTTGCTTATATATTAATATAATTTTTATCGTCTAGCTGTTCCATGAGAGTAGAGAAATCATGTGTACTATTTAGATCCCTAGTCTCCCTACCTAGAAAAATACCTTGAACATTAAAGGGGTTCGATAAATATAGTTAAATTAGTAAGTGAATACATTGCCGTAAAAAAACACTGGTTGTTTAAATATTCTGATCTCTCATTAAAACACTAGGGCCAAACACTGCTTCTGTTCAGTCATTCCTGTTCTCACCCCTTGTCTCTCCTTTTAGTTTTTAAAATCAACCTTGCTTAGAATACTGCAAGGCTATACCAAGAGACCGAGGGGAGGCCAAAGGACAAAACCGGTGATGACTTTAGCTCCACAGGGGGGGAAAATAAAAATGAACTGTCTTCAGAATTTGCTGAACAGATGTCAACTCCATTTGCTACTTCACAAATCATTGTAAAGGATAATTGGATTTCATTGCTCCTCAAACAAGGTGACACAAAGAGAGATGACACTGCTTTCCAAAGAGGGGCTTTTTCATAGGCAAACAGCTGGGAATTGCTATTTGGGAGGTCACTATCAGATTAAGGATCAAAATATGAAGGCCAAGTTCAGAAGACCTTTGGCCCTGGCCAACACATGAACTAAACATGAGCCCTAAAATTTTTCTGTTAACTTAAGGAAGCAATTTTCCAGAAGCATTAATCATCTGTTTTATTAGGTTTAAGAAATCATTTTATGGAATAAATATTTAAAACCTGTGTTCTCATCCCAGAGCAAATTTAAAGACACTGTTAATCTCATCATTATGGGGAAAGGACTCTAGTGTCTAGTAGGTATTGGCCAGGGATGCCACTAAACATACTTAACTATATAGGACAGTCCTTCACAACAAAGAATTATGTGTACCAAAGTGTAAATAATGTCCAGGTTGAGAAAACCTACTCTAGACTTAAGGAGACAGGTAGATGATGATGATGATGATAAATAGATAAATATTCTTTTGTTTAAAAAATGAAAACAAAAACTTCTTAAATCCTAAAATAGAATGCCAGGTAATATAATATTAGGATATTAACACTGTCAATTTGAAAGAAATAAAGACTCAAAAATGCACGACTTGGCATAATTTTACTCCAGAGAGGTTTTCCACATTCATATGCCAAAAGCAATTACCATATTCCTGATTGCTAATTAGACTGGCACAGGTTTCAACTTATCCACAGATGGCCACTTAAATGATAGTTAAGTTTCAAGCTAAATTTTAAATTTCATAGGTTTAAATTTAAATATTTGAAGTTATGACATCATCTGTTAATGCATTCACTATTATATGAGCTCAATTCTGCCACATACCGGGGTTGGGCATACAGAACAATAAAACCGGTTTCCCAAGCCACTTGTGAAAATCAATCTGCTTCTGGAAAGCCTGCCTTACGGAGAAAGTCACACTGAGTTGGAGGAAGAATATGTCTGAGAACTATTTTACAATCCCCTTTCACACACTTTCACACGCACACATGCATGCATACACTCACGCAAACAAAGGTTTTCATTAAGTGACAAGAGTCCAAAACTGGAAGCCAGATGGCCATCATTTTGGTCCTGAAACCCGACTTCTAATTAGCTAGGTAACCACAATCAGTACCATACCCACAGGTACCTCAATTTGTCTATCTGTAAAATGAATATATAAATGTTTTGTATTATCATTTGCAAAGCTCTCCTTGAAAATGTTGTCAGAGCTCTTCTCCTAAAATGCACCTGTTCAATGCATACATTATTAAGACAGTTAGTTGTTAAAGCCCATTTATTAATTTATAAAGAACCCACTGACCACTAGTGAACAGCCTCTGTATTAAACCAAGTTTAATATAATTTTCAATTCTAAAGAAAAAAATTAGCTAGAGAATATGAAGAAGTAGAAAAGCAGAGCATTCTCATGCACAGGTAGTCCGGCTGCTGACCATTGTCAAAAACAAGGTCACATTTGAGTATCAGCAAAGGACCTTCTAAATGGAATGGATGTAAGCTATATTTCAAAGAGCAATAACTAAAATGTACCTTCACAACTCTATTGTTTAAAACATTCCCATTTGAGTAAAATAAATGGTATTAATCTCAGAATAAAACAAATGGAAACATTTAAGATTTGTATGTGATTTTTTAAATATTCTATTGGAAAGAAAATAAAATGAAACATATCACAACCAAAAATTTCCTTTTCTCAATGTTCTGACAGTTATCCTAACAAGAGTAAAACAATACAGGAAAGTCTCTAGATTTTAATTATCAAAGAACTAATTGCCCTTTTACAGTGTAAAAAGGTAACAAAAAGACCTGATCAAATAAGTATTATTCTAAATTTAAGAATACAAATAACGCTGTATTGACTCACTATTAGTTGCAACAGAAAATCAACTCTCTCAACAGGTTTCAGCTTCTAAGATTTCCAAACTTCCTCCTTTATCTGAACAAAAACAAAGCCAAGGAAGGAAGAAATAGAAAGAAAAAGGAAAAAAGTCTATTTCACAGACAGCAGAGAAAATCCCTCAACCTATCAAATTTTTAAACTTGCACACGGGTCTAGGTTCCAGGTACATATACCTTGATTTAATTTCCACGGCACGTAAGCCCTTTCCTTCAGTCTGGGCCAATCATGGACATCCTGGTTTAAACTAACCACTTACAACAGACAGATACAGGGAGATCACTGGCAATGTGCACTAGAAAACTATCAGCCACTTATGTATGAAGACTATATACTTCAGTCACTGTTGTTAATTTGACTTAAAAGCAACATTTTTCTTTTTTACAGAAGTCTGTATCACTTATGCTCCATACACACTGTTTGCCTTTCTCTTCAGAAAAAAGAAAATATTAACTATTAGAGGGATGATATGAAAGCCATTTCTAAACTCTGCTTTGAATAATCAAAGATCACTGTATTCTTCTTGCGTCTCATTAGCAAAATGGCCGTCGGTTGCGTGTCCCAATCCCTGCTGTTGCTCAACACAGGAAAACATGTTTAATCTGTGGGTCGGCAAACTTTCTGAGGTCTGTCATATATTCATCGTTTTTTAACAACTCTGTAATAATGTAATAAATATATTTAAGTCATGGGCTATACAAAAAGAAGCCCCAGGCTGAATTCGACTAATGGGTTCTGGTTTGTCTACCTGGTAGAAGACGCAGGCTTGAGTTTAATCAAAAGACTGAATACAACCCAGAAGAACATGTTCTTCTGCTGATGAATGAGAAGGGTGAACAAGATTAGTCATGTACCCAGGATGGGGGGTTACCTTAGGACATGGGACTTTTAGTACTAAATCTGGGAAATTCTCTGGCCAACCTGGATGATTGGGCACTCTAATACATTGCTCAGATGGCGGAAGTAAAATTCTTAAAGAAGAAGGTCAAAATATAGTCTTCACTTCATGGTTTGACCATCTGATTAAAAAGGAAGGACAGGATGGGATGGGAATTAAAAGGCTGGTGGAGATGGACCCTTGTAACCAGATGCACTGAGATCAGTTCCACCTACTGTATTCCATGTTTGTTGAAGTCATTCCTTTTCTGTGCTGAGTGATACTTGGGGAAATATTGGGGAGAGAAGACATACACAAATTGATAAGGGTCAAGGGAAACCAGATAGGCCAGATGACTGGAAAGCAGAGGCATGGACTTTTACTCCAAAAAGCAGCTTGAGATTTGCACTTAAACTTGTCAACAAACAGGAGAGGCTGTGCGAACACATCAACACTATCCCCAGATGCTCTTGTTCCATTTTGCTCTTTGGTCTCTTCTGTTATTTTTTTCTCCTTCTAATGTTACTGGCAACACGTCGAAAAGAATCCATTACAGGTTTCTCTTGCTAAAGCAAAAAAAAGCAGGTGGTATCAGAAGCTAATGGAGCAGGGAAATACAGATCACGTGGCTCAGTGTGTGTGAGCCTTGAAAACAGACCTGTGTAAAGGCATGTTGTTTTGAAAGTGAAGGGCGGCAAGGGCGGTGCACCAGAGGGAGACAGAAGAGAGATGAAAGGAACCTACAATGCCCTCTTCTAAGGAGGAGATGCTTGAAGGCTGATTTGTGTTTCCTTAATATATAATAATTTCAATACAATACTGTAACAAGCTCAAGAGACTCAAAAAGACCAATATCACAATAAACACTAAACGACAGAACAGAAATCTCACACAGCATAAAGGGCAGCAAATGTTTTCACAGAGGTGGTCAAGAAAGCAGCACGATGGATTGGAAGACAAGTAAAAAAGGAATGATGAGGGAGAAGGGGGTCTGGTGTGAATTTCCAAAATGGCACTTCTGCATTTTTATGTATGCGTGCTCTTCCTCGGGAAGTATAAACCATCTCACATGGTCTCATTCATTCACACGATTTTTTCAAGACATGTATGGAAAGAAATGTTGATACCCATTTCACGGACAACAGGATGCAATTATTTTCCCAAAGTCACATTTTAGAAAAGTACTGATATTGGAAACACAATCTGTTTCCCTAAACTTCAAAACGATCCACACTAGAAGGACATAGAAAATAAATGAAAGCACAAGTCAGTTATCAGACCGGTAAATGTATTAATAGACTTGATATTAATCATTGGGATTATTAGAACAAATAGGATGAGGAACCAAAGGATACAAGATGTCAGGACAAAATTCTGAGGGTAGGATTAAGATGGAACTACATCACCTGGCTGTTGTGGCTTAGTTGGTTGAAGCATTATTTCATGGACTGAAAGGTTGCAGGTTCGATTCCCGGTCAAGACAAATACCCCGGTTGTGGTTTCAAACATTCCTTCGTCGAGGTGAGTACCCTGGTCAGGGTGCATATGAGGAAGCAGTCGATCCTCTTTTTCTCTCACATTGATGTCTCCCCCCACCCCCTGGCTCTCTCTTTCTCTCTAAAAGCAATGAAAAAAATGTCCTAGCATAAGGATTTAAAAAAAAAATTGAAAAATAAGTCTATATCTAGGTAAAATTTATTTTTAAAAAAATAGAGACAATCCACCAATCAAATAGCACATTCTTTAAAGACCCTCACCAAAGTAGGGCACACAGAGCATGTTGCCCAACAAACCTAGAACATAAAAATGCATGAAAACAGGTACCAGCTGCGAAAACAGCACCAGTGGGACAGTGAAGTACTCCGGGGGCTTCTGACCCACATCCACCCATTCTGCCAATTTGCTGGCCCCAGGTGCCAGCAGGGGCTCAGAGCACGAAGCAGCAGGCAGTGGCCTGGGAAATCAACCAGAAGCCAGCCCGGGAAGGCCAATTACTCTGGAAGAACACTCAAGGGCTTGTCTTCTCTTGGGAGCTGTTGAAGAAACTGCGAGCTCAGAGCAAAGCAGAAGATATCAGCCCCTTCCCCGGATTTATTTCTCTGTCCAGGGTGAACTCTGCCACCAAGGAGCAATGACTCCCAGGTTTTGGCTTGTTTGTGCTATTTCAGGCTATGTTGGGCATTACTGGTGCTGAAAAGACGAGGAAGGAGAAATCCTTCCTGATGCTTAGAGTCCAGTGGCGTGCTGGTAAAAGCTTCACAACCAGCTCTCTGCGGCACAAGCCTGATTTGCCCCACCTGTACATTGATGTGGTATAAATAACCTCACTATAGCTCATTTCAAGCTCTAAAAGTGATGTCAAACTCCTTACAAGTTCCTAAAAATGTAGCAATTGGGTGCTGGTAGGAGCCCTCTCCAGTGCATCAGTGATTAATATCTATGCCTAAGGAGATGAAATTCAGGAAAAAGTAGGTGATTCTTGGGGTGGGAAGGAGACTCAAATTATAAAGCACTTAATTTCATGGTTTTTCTGTTCCTACTTTCACATTCACTTCTCTTTTTCCAATGGCCATTAATCCATCAATATTCATAACTGCCCTCAGGGATGATCAAGTCTTCTTGTCTGGAAGTCCCACAGGACTTCATTTCTAAAGCTCAGGTACTGTGTCTGACATAGCAGAAACTACATACACAAGTGCTTACTGATTGATTAATGATTGGTTGATTGATTGATTGACTTCTTTGCTTTCTTTTTTACTTTTTGATCTCAAGGTACACGAGACAAAAGTCGATTAAAGAGAGTTATGATTAGGGATTGAACCATGGCAGAGAGTAGATCAAAACGATTCATCCCAGATTCTGTTTTTCCTGCTACAAACTGAGATGCAGATGAGTGATGTGAGCACCTTTTCTGTGGGCACCTACACTGAGACAGGACTCTACTTTCTCGGTTTAAGAAAAGATGACCTGACGTTAGGGGACTCTGCTTATTTTATTTTATTTATTTTTTATCGTTGCTCTATTATAGCTGTCCCACCCTGGCTGGTTTGGCTCAGTGGACTGAGCGTCGGCCTGCGAGCTAAGTGTCGCTGGTTCGATCTTCCAGTCAGGGCACATCAGAGAAGGAAAACTCTGACTCCAAAAAACCTCCGCTGCCTTGCGGCATACCTCTTCAGGGGAAAGGCTAAGGGAGTAAACCCCGACAGAAAATCTGGAGCCGGAGTCCCTAAGGCGGTTTGACGTTGTAGTCAACACCGGCAACTCCTGCGGCGCACCTGAAGCCAAGCTGTATTGACTCTGTCTTTCCCTTGGACCCTTCAGCTGCGAAGAGAGGGGGGGTCTGCTGCATGGGCAACAGCAGTCCCTCCATATCACCCTGCCCAGGCTCTGTAGCTTCAGCTCCACTGGAGAGGACACTCCAGCGTCATCGTAAGATGTCGATTCAACATGGGAGGAGACAGATACCGTGTCACTCCCGAGTCGGACTGCACAGCCATTCTCGGCGGTGCAGATAGACTCTTAAGAAGCTACACCATCGTCTCTCAAGACGGACGGCTGCCGACAACGACCAGATATTAATAGTTTCATGCATGCATATTCACAAAACCTGGGCTACTAATGGGCCTCAAGTATGATTGATTACAGAGATCTTTGCTAATTAATTAAATACATGGCCTACTTATAAAAAGTATGAGAATAACACAGATTCTAAGCTAACTTGTTTCTAGTTCTGTGTTGGAGAATCATCTAAGCCTGGGAATTGGGAAGAGCTTTACAGCGTTGTACAAACCTCACTCTGCTTCCCAACAATCTGGTACGCTAAGAGATGTATGCATTTGTACATGAAAGACCAGCTCAGCAGATGCTAGAATAGGAAAAGGGGGTGTGGTGAAAGAAGCCAGCGATCCAGAATGAGAAACTCTCAGGACCTTGACAAATTAAGTATTCTGACTCTCTGTCAGACATATATAGAAATGTGGTGACAACATTTGCCTAGCAGAGTTACTGTGAGAATTCAATAAGATGCCAGAAAGCTGTTGACACCTAAAGATCAATAAAGAATTGTTCCCTCCTCTTTCGTTGACACAAGATCAAACAGGAGAAAATAGCAAAGGGGTGAAAAAGTTCACCTATTACATGGGTGTACAGTCACCCCCAAGGCCACCTTAGGGAAGTGCTTTCTCACAGGCCAGCTTTATGGACAGCCACGCTTGAGCCCATGTCCTCCTGTAACTATTTTGATATCTTTAGAGGTTTTGGACAAGGGACCCCTCATTTTCACCTTTCACTGGAGTCCACGTGTTAGGTAGCCAGTTCTGTATCCCCAGTGCTGGGACATAAGTGGCTAATGTTTTCTGCCCTGATCATGGAGGCAGGGCCCCAGCTAAACAATGCTCTGGAGGACTTCACACTGAGAACTGAAACAGGGAGGAAGGTCAACTTGAATTCCACTCATTTCCTCTCCTGCTGCTCTGATTGTCCCTTAGCTTTCTACTGAGTTGGCCTTAATTTAAGATTAGTGTGAAGATTGAGTTTAAATTTATGTATTAACTGAAAATGATCACTGTCTGGTTTGAACCTTGAGGCAAGAAAGAGGTAAGTTAAGAGTTAAACCATTCCAGAAAGAATGGTCAGAAATCTGTAGAAGACTTTTGAGTTAATTTTTGCCCTTAATTTCTTAATCTTGGTCTAAAGGGTTGACACATTAGAGACAAACAACTTTTAGTAGGGCATTAATTTTCCAGCAGCTAAAAACTAAATATCCAATTAAAATAAAAAGTTCTTAGATATTTCAATACTTAGAGCTCAATATCACTTATCTGGAACCTAGCTATCTCATAATCTCACTCAAAATTCCACCAGTGGTATAAAGAAGTGAAGTAAAAATGACTCTTAACTACTAAAGTAAGTGTGGGTCATTTAGAGTTTAATGACTGTCATTAGAGCTTAATGACTTTACTCAGAGGACTTATTCTCATGTCATCATTTAATGACATTTTATTTATTCCTTTTCTAAACACAATACTGCTAAAGGTGGCTCTAGTTTCCAAAGTGTCAGGAGAGACTGCTTAAGTGATATTCTGGCCTCCAGGAGATAGTATAACCAAGAGAAAATGTAGAGGGGGAAAAAATGAGGTATATCTAGAAAAAATCCAGCCATCATTAATATAACGAGAACAGTTTGCATGACATTGATGTAATTTGGTGGCTGAGGAGAGTGGACTGGAATGTGCATGTGAGAACAATGACAACTTCACTGTAATAGTTGCAGGGGAGGGTGGTAGAGATGCAATACAATGAAAATGGTAACAGCTATGGATAACTGGTAATTGGCATATAGTCTCCAGAAAGCATAGAAAATAGAGACACTTATTGAAAAAGATATAAGATACAGGAAACATTGTACATAAGGCAATGATGCCTCAGTCCCCTTTAAAGTAGGCACCTTGGGACCTCACACAGTTCTTCCAATCCCCATCAACTGCCCCGTTATATTTTATTGAATATCATTGATGGTCTAAAATCTCTTCCTTTTCAAAGGTAATTTTAGTTTCAGGAAAATCCAGAAGTTGCAGGGAATCAAATCTGCACTGTAGGGGGGCTGAGTCACCTGGGTGATTTGATATTTCAGCCAAAAAGCTCTGCACAAGACATGGTGCATGAGTGGCTGCTTTGTTGTGATGAAGCTGCCAATCACCAGTTGCCCATAGCTGTGGCCATTTTCATCATATTGTGTCTTTCAACCAATAATATCAAGGTAGTACTCCTTATTAATTTTTTGGCCTGGAGGGGTGTACTCACAAGGGACAACACCTTCCCAATTGAAAAACACAGTTAACATGGTCTTGATCTTGCTGTGACTCTGCTGTGCCTTCTTTGGCCATAGAAACCAGGCAACTTCCATTGGGATGCCTGGGCACCATTTCTGTATCAAAGCCACAGACCCAAGATTCATCTCCAGTTATGACCTTCTTGAGGAAATCTAATTCATTGTTAGTGGCTTAAATCATGTCATTAGCAACTGCAGCACAATCTTCCTTCTGCTCTGGTAGCAAAGGCCATGGAACAGATTTTGCCACAACATGATTCATGCCAAGATCCTGTGTCAAAATCTTGGATACAGTAGTTTTTGGAATCCCCAGATCAGCTTCTAGTTCAAATACTGTCAGTCTCCAATCTTTGTTGATTGCAGCCTGTATACATTCAACATTCTCAGGTGTTCTGCTTGTTGTAGGCCTTCCAGAACATGGATCTCTCTCAACAGAGTCTTGAGATCTTTGAAGCATTTGTACCACACTTTTATTTGTGCTGCACTCATTGCATCATCCCTGAAAGCCTTCTGAATTATCTGGATATTTTCCACAGAGTGATGTTCAAGGTTAACGCAAAATTTGAGCAGATTCATTGCTTTACTCGCTCATTTTGAATGCAATGACCACACAGTACAGCTGATCACCATTGGCATCTACCACCCCCACTGACTAGTACAGTGGAGTCATTATTGTTCATGCATGCACATTCCAATCCACTCTCCTTGGCTGCCAGGTTACATCAATGTTGTGCAAACTGTTCTAATTATATTAAAAAGGTTTGGAATTTTTCCAGAAAGACTATAGACATAAAAATATGTATTTACACACACAAACATGTCATTTAAAGTCATGAAAAAAGTAGAATCATTATTTATTGCAGTAGAAAGAAACAGCCTCATGCTTTGTAGTTTTCGGGTGCAACATCTCATAGGTGTCGTTTACTAGCATCGACAACAAGTCTGTCATGATTTTAAGTATCTCATATGTATTACTTCTAATCCATATGTCAGCTGTTTTTGGTAGGTATTATTGTCTCCATTTTGCAAAAGAGAAAGTCCTGAGATTTAAAAAAAGTTGTTTATCCATGATTCCATGGTTACTAGTTAAAGAATAAAGATACTCTCTCAGTACTGGTTATCTTCCAAGAAGTTGTACTTTTACACAAACTAACGAACTAAATAGAACAAAGAGCAGAATAGCAGTCAATAGCGGGGAGGGGGGAGGGAGAGAAGGGGGATAAGTAAGGGAAGGGTCAAGGAACGTGTATAAATGACTCATGGACATGGACAGTGGGGAGGGATATGGTTGCGGGAGGGGGGTGGGCTGGGTGGGGGAGAGAAATGGGGGAAAAATGGGACAACTGTAATTGAAAAACCAAAAAATTAAAATTAAAATTAAAAAAAAGAAGTACTTTTCCACACACAAAATTAAAGACCACTAATTGATTTTCATAATAATGACTTAGTGTAAGTATATACCCATTGAACTCCATTTAAGAAAGGAGGTGAATAACATGTTTTAGAAAGATAATAATCCAAGCAAAGATCATTATTATTTTTTTCCTTTCATGATACTTGGAGTTTTAAACCTCAGCTATTTTTAAAAATCTAATTTATAGAATTCACTTCCAAAGAGGTTTGGATAATTAAAAACTAATCTATCATCTTCCCTGGCAGTCTATGGCATAAATGAATTGATCAAATTAAAGATAGAGTAGATAATGTTACAGAGCTCAAAATCATCATCAAAAAGGAATCTAATAGTTCTTTCACAGGAAAATATCTAATTTGTTCTTAATAAATGTAAAATATGGGCATAGATTTATTCATAGACATTTATTCTATTTAATTTACAATGCTAAAATTTTGAAATAAACTAAATTTAAAGGAGGATTGGTTATTAAAACAATAAAAACATTCACAAATAGTAGAATGAATAAATTGAGGTGTATATCAATTTTATACCATGCAATGATTTAAAAAAGAATAAACTGCAATACACAAGAACATAGATGCAATTTCTGCCACTTATAAGAAATACGTCTAACAAAATGAGCCAGACGCAAAAGATTAGATGTGATACATTACATATATATATATATGTGTGTGTGTGTGTGTATATCGTCGTCGTTGGCAGCCGTCCGTCTCGAGAGACGATGGTGTAGCTTCTTAAGAGTCTATCTGCACCGCCGAGAATGGCTGTGCAGTCCGACTCGGGAGTGACACGGTATCTGTCTCCTCCCGTGTTGAATCGACATCTTGCGATGACGCTGAAGCTACAGAGCCTGGGCAGGGTGATATGGAGGGTCTGCTGTTGCCCATGCAGCAGACCCCCCCTCTCTTCGCAGCTGAAGGGTCCAAGGGAAAGACGGAGTCAATACAGCTTGGCTTCAGGTGCGCCGCAGGAGTTGCCGGTGTTGACTACAACGTCAAACCGCCTTAGGGACTCCGGCTCCGGATTTTCTGTCGGGGTTTACTCCCTTAGCCTTTCCCCTGAAGAGGTATGCCGCAAGGCAGCGGAGGTTTTTTGGAGTCAGAGTTTTCCTTCTCTGATGTGCCCTGACTGGAAGATCGAACCAGCGACACTTAGCTCGCAGGCCGACGCTCAATCCACTGAGCCAAACCAGCCAGGGCTCGTTTATATATATATATATATATATATATATATATATACAAATGAATTTGAAGAATGAGCATAACAAACTTATAGCAATAGAAGTTAAAATAGTGGCTTCTTGAGGGAATAGAAAGGTGTACAAGGATCCCTCTTAAGTGCTGAAAATACCATACGTCTTGGTCTTGCACCCAGTAAATTGTGTGTGTGCATATTTAAATATTCACTGAACTAAACACTTGAAATTATTGTACTTTATACTCCTTACTAATGTAAATTTTATCTTATTAAATAAGAAAAAATAAATAAAGATATAAATTATCTGACCATTTGCAACTGGATTTTTCTGAATTTCTAATGTCAATTCTTTTACAGATGGTTAGTTTGCTAACAGAACCTCTTCTCCTCCATCCTGTGTGGTTAAGTATCTGTGACCCTCCAAGCACAATAACATAAGTACAAATGTAATATCTGCATTGTCTACCAACTGCTTCACCACTATTAACTAAGGGGGAAATGTCAGCAGCAACCATCACAGACCTTTATTTTCCTAATGTGACTGTATTTTAAATATGGATTATTATGACACAGCCATATGCATATAATTCTAGTAGGAGAAAGTTCACCTTCTTATACCCAATCCCTTTGCCCTCCTTAATCAGAATCTTCTAGCACAACTTAAGTATATGTATATAATGGTGTCTATAAAGGAAACCATTTATCAATGCTTATGTCTCATCTCTCACTTGAAATTCTTTTGAGAAACCCTAGGTTTAACATATTAAGGGTGACGGGAGTTGTTTACCTTAAAATATTTTTTATGTACTTTCAAGAATTATTGCTTACATAATGAAGCCTTGGTTAAAATGCTGGGTTGGTGAACAAGTGGAGGCGACAGAAGGGCGGGGTGCCCAGAGAGGGCACGGACGCTCCACCCCCTTCTCACATACCTCACCTCATGTGTCGCTTTCACATGGCCGTTCCTGAGCAGTAACCAGTAAGTTAGTAAGTAAACAGTTTTTTCTAAGTTCTAGCAAATTACACAAGGAGAGGGTCATGGGAACCTCCCATTTATAGCCAGTCAGAAACTTGGGTGACAGCCTGGACTTTAGATGACATCTAAAGTGGTGGTGGCAGTGTGAGTACTAAGCCCTTAGCCTGTAGAATCTGATGCTATATATCCAGGTCTAGTGTCAGAATAGAGTTGAATTGTAGGACAACTAGTCTTTGGGGAAGTTGCAGGGTGTGTGGGAAAAAAAACAAAAACAGTAACACACATTTGATAGCCAGAAGTATTAAGAGTAGCGTGTTTTGAAAGAAACATGAGAGTGTGTCCTAGTCAGTAGAGTGTTTCCTAAAATACACATCCTCAATAGAGTTCGGTAAAGGGCAGGACAGTAATTATATTCAGCTTGCAGGTCCCTTTGAGTCTCTGTCACAACTATTTGACTCTGCCATTGTAGCGCTATAGACAATACATAAAGAACTGGGCATAGATGTGTTTCATTAAGATTTTATTTACAAAAAAAAAATGGCGGAATGAATTTAGTTCATGGGCCATATTTTACTGATTACTTCTTTAACATGAAAACTCAAATGTAAAAAATGTTACATTTATGGGAAATGTTGCTTTTTATCTGGTATATGTTTGCATATGAGTTTTTATACCTGTTTTGATTTTAATCCTCAGCTATTGACTTCCTATTATTAACTCATTAACACTTATTCCTAGTTCTTCACAGAGGTCCAATGCTTGTCACTGATATCGTATTATAAATAATATTTTCAAATTCCAGTATTAAAACCAAGACTTGTTCTCCCCTGTGGTCTATCTTCCTAAACATCAAGATACCCTAAAATAGTGTAAAAACACCTGTCTGTATTGCTCAATCCCTCAAAAAAAGAGAGAGAAAGAGCTCATGGACACAGACACAGTGTGATGATTTCAGGGAAGAGGGAGTGGGTGGAGGTGGAGGAGACTATAGTGGGTATACATGGTGATAAATACATATATATATATATATATATATATATATATATACACACACACACACACACACACACACATCTGTATATGTATACACAGACACATACATCTGTATGTAAAGGAACAAACACAAATATGGCACTAAGCGGTCAGCAAGAAAAGTACACACAGCAAGTCTAACTATTTTATAAAGTGATTAGAAAAAGAGAATTGTAATTCTACGGTTTTTGTTCTATTCTAGAATCAATATCAGATTAGAAGTCGCTGCCTTATTTAAACAGCTGATATTAGCATCCTGAAATTACTCTCTCCCTCCAACATGGATGAGAGAGAGAAGATTTTACTAGTGGATCACAAAAATAAAAAAAGGAAAGAAAAAAAGGAAACAGCTGTTTACAAATAAGGTGTCCTCTAAAATTGGACAAATATTTGTAGTGAATTTGCAAACAGATAAATTAGTAAATTGCTATCGATATGATTTATCAAATGTGCTTTGCCATCCTGGGGGAAGAGTGGAAGAAATACCATTAGTGGCAGATGCTACCCACCCACACCCTCTCTCTGCAGCATCAGGGCACTGTGATGTGTCCAACTTCCAACAACTCTCACCAGCTTTTTGTTGCCTGGGGGCTTTCTCGTGCCTCTACAGCCACTTCTGCTACCTGCCTGACAGTCCGTAAGGGCAGGGAAATTAATGACTGAGGGAACAGCACTCAAGCAATGGCTTAAAGAGTTCATGTATTACATAGAACTCTGTTCCCTTGCCTAACCCTGAGTCCATTTTACACAAACCCCACAATTTCCCCAGCAGGATTAAGCTTCAGCTGCCCATAGTGGTGCCTAGTTGGCACATCTTCACCCATTGGTTGCCATTCCTTCACCTGCCATATCCCACAGCAGGCATTATTTCTTAGTATGCCCATTTCACAGATCAGTAAACTGAAGGTTAGAGATTGTAAACCACCACCATCTATGAACACAGACCTTCCTGGCTGTGAAGCCCTTGCTATTGGATACTTTTGACCTTCCATTGTAATTATTTTGCAGTTTACTCTTAAAACCAACAGAACACATAGCCCAGTAGCATTAATAATAAATCTTCATTGTACTTACTCTATGCCATGTATAGGTATCACCCCACTTAATCTATACAAAATTCCATAAGGTAGGTACTATTATGAAATAACTTCATACAAAAACATAACCCTGATGCGTACAAAAGTTAAATAATTTAGTGTGGTCATACCAAGACTTGAACCAGGTCATCTGACTTAAAAGTATAAGCTTTTCAAGCATTTACCCTGGCACCTCTCAGGAGAACAGGGCTTCAACATTCACTTTTCATAGAACGCAATGTTATTATTTTGCTCTGATTCTTCTTGGCAGAACCATTGCTGGAAGTCCATGGACATTTTCTTATGATTTTTTTGTCTTACAATAATGATGATAATGACATCAACAATAATTAAATTTGATCTGTTTCTTTCTGTGCTAAATGCCTTAGATATTATCATGATAAATATCCCCATGATGTAGATAGTATTATATCTTTTATATGTTAAAGATTGAAAACAAAAACAAAAACCGGAGGCTTCAATAGGTTAAGTAGCAGGTTCAAGATCACATGCATAGTAAATGAAGGGACCTGGATTTAAATGTAGGTTTAGCTTTCGGGAAATTTTGTTTTGAATGAGAGAGACTCTTTCCCTTGGAATAGTCCCCCTCTTGTTTGCTTCTCGTGTAAGGACTTCAATTACCTCAACTTGCCCTCTTTGTAAACTTCCTCAACACTGAATGCCTGTCCACACCCCACCCCCAACTAGTGCCTTGCAGACCTCCCGTTGGTGGGATGGTGGGGCTGAAGCAAGCAGGTACCTTGACTTGTCCACAGAATCATCCTTTCTCTCCAAGAAACCCCATTTGCTAAGTAGGTTATTTAAAAAATAGTTGTTTTAAAAATATTATCTCTAAAGAGACATGCAAAATATCACCATGGCACCTGTCCAACCATTCTGTCTACCCTAAAATCTTGACAGCTTCTCACAGTTATACTTAGGTGTTGGTCTTCTCTCCCAAGAGAGTCTTCCTCATCTTTCACCTTACACCTTACTACTCTTTCAACTTGGTTGGTCTTTCTCTTTGTCACTCTATCTCCTTCCCTCCCTTCCTTTCCTCTCTCATATCCAGAAAAACACACAAGAACCCATAGTCCCTACACACATTAAAAATTTTGCTCTTGACCTGGCTGGGTAACTTACTTGGTTAGATCATTATCCAGACATGCCAAACAAGGTTACAGTTTCAATCCCCGGCCAGGGCACATACAAGAACCAACCAATGAATGCATACATAGGTGGAACAACAAATTAAGGTTTCTTTCTCTCTCTCTCTCTCTCTCTCTCTCTCTCTCTCTCTCTCTCTCTCTCTCTCTCTCTCTCTCTCCCTCCTTCCCTCCTTCTCTGTATAAAAACAACAAATAAGAAAATTTGCTCTTAAAGTGTAAGATTTTACTAAATTTATTCAAAGACAAGTATTAAAATGAAAAGCTTTATCTCCATAGGGCTATTTGTATTTTGAGCCTTGGTTGCAGCTTGCAGAATGAAAGGTTTATCTCACTTAAAGGAATTTTATACAACAGTGACAGGCTATTGCAGGGAACAAGGTGTCTTTCTTAAAATCCTATACAAACCAATACAGCCTGGCCTGGGTAATGAATAGGAAAGGTTTGAGGGGCATCGCCAAGCATACTTGAATAGGCTTTGGCCACAGTGATTATTCTCTGATGGTTTGTGCTTTAAAGATGCACCACTCGGGACCCACTCAGAAACACAGATGAGAGGCACCAACATCGCAATATGCAGAAGCTGCACAATAACCATATCACTTTCACTTTCTAAACACATTTATCAGGACCTGGCAAGACATTCCTCCCAATTGAATAAACAAAACTAAGATCAGTGTCTTTTCCTCAGGGGTGTTCTGTCTCTGCCAGCAAGAAAATGTCAAGGCTGACACCATTCATTCACAGCACTGATAACCCAACAACTTTGCTCAGCATCTCTGTGGCTCTCAGGAAAGATTCTTTGATATGGAACCTTGCTTTCAGGTCTCCCGCCCCCCTCTGCCCTCCCCCCTCCTCCCACTTTTGGTCAAGGAAAAGCCATCTTGCAACAGCCAGGGCCTGGTATCTTTCCCTCACATTTTCAGCATTCGGTCCTCTAGCTGAATTCTTGGCTGACAGTTTTCAAAGGATCCAGCCAAGTTGCAAACCAATCCCTGTTGACTTGCTTTTCCACAGGAAAATTTGCTTCTATAATTGCCTCGGGGGGAGGAAAGCTCCAAAAGGAAAGGAGGCAGCACTTTCATTTCAAGGATTCTACTGGTACGTTTAAACATAATCTCACTGAGAATTTCATTAGATTTTACCTGGCTCATCCCCACGGAAGCTCTAAGACTCAGCTAAGAGATCAGCTCCCCTGGGAAGATACCTTGATCCACAGGCTTTGCTAGTATGTTCTTCTCAATGGATCTGAACTCCCATTTATTGTTCTTATCTCCTTGGGTTTTAATTTTTCAATCATCTGCCCCATTGGATATAAGGTTTTGAGGGCAAGTCTGTATCATATACTATATATCCCTGCGGTCCTAATATCTAACTTGGTTCAGCTAAAGTAAACACTTCATTGAAAGAAAAAAAAAATTCTATCCTTCAATAGAATTCTGGGGGAGTCCAGTATAGTTTAGTGAAGTCAGTTCATTCTTATTTTTTCTTCCAAAAGCCTTTAAAGTCATGTTGTAGATTAATTTGGCAGTCTCAATAATGCCGCAGAAACTTTTAATTGCAGCAAATTTATTGAATTTGATTCTGGTTGGAGATTTTCTTATCCTACCCCAAAGCTTTAGTGCCTTGCTAGTAATAACTTCTAACTGTGTCTCAGAGGATTCAGTGAAAAGAAATAATGGATAGTGTGGCTATACTGTTTTTGTTGGTAATCATCATACTATAAAACTCAAACATTTATAGATGTAGATTGAGAACAGGAAGAAAAAAAGAAAACCTCAAAAGTTCTGGAACTCTTTCTTTCTTGTGGTTAGTGTTGCAGAGCAGTGAACATAATCAGTTCTACCACACTGAGGCAGGCACCATCCGAGGGAGACTAGGATGTTGACTGGTATGAAAACCAAAGCTACCCTTTCCCCCTTAAGACTCTGTGGACTGTTTCCAGCTGTAACTCAATTGTGGTCTACGTGGGGTTTCAGAGCCCTGAAGCAACATGCAAAGAATAGATGGAGACAAAGCTTAATGTTACTATTGGATGAGAACTCCATACAGCAGGAGGCCTTGGATGGGATGTGATCGAGAGCTCAGCACTGACTGGAGATTAATAATCACCCCAAAAGGCAGACAGAAATAGAGTCCTAAGAAAGCACTGGAGTCAACATTATTGACAATGCAAGATTTTGTTGAGGCTGTGAAGTCAGAGGAAGAATGAATGAAAGAATGAACCCTCATGTCTATGTGTTGTACCTGCCTCTGGTCTACTGCAGCTGCTGTGCCTCTGAGAAACAGACCTGCTAGGACAGGAAGAGTCCAGTCTCACTAAAAAAAACAGAGCTTCAAAATAAGGGATAGAGACTACATTTTTGGTGTTCGATCTCCACCTTAGAGATTAAGTATTATAAATAAATATATTACGTATTGAGTTATTCATATTAACCATACAAATTACATAAGCAATGCAAAATCTTCAAAGACAAAGAAAAAAAGCATGCCCATGACAATAATTTATAGTTCATCTAAAATGTTTACAGTTGGAGAACATCATTCCAGTCTGTTTCCTTGTAAAAGAGGCAAACAGAAATATTAACAATCAGAAACATTGAAGAACATTGTGATTATACTTATTAAGCTATAATTATAAATTTATCAAATTTAATTTCACTTACAAAAGAAACAAGTTAAAAAGAAACTGAAGGAAATATTAGCTTCCTTATAAAATTTGTCTTGAGGAAAATAGATATTAAATGGTGACCATTAAAATGTAAGATTATAAAAAGATAAGATTAATAAAAACATTAAAAGTTTGCTTTATATATTATGTTTTAAAACTCATATTTTATGTTTAGTATTTAATGATCCCCTGCTATAAAAAATGAGGTAAGGTATTCTTCCTTCTACCTTAAATCTTCCTATAATCTCAAGTTTTATTAATTATATTGTTATTATTACATTTTTAAGGTTTATATTTGCATAAAGTGATGCCAATCTAAGGGCCTGAGTACAGGCTTAAATTTAAGACCCCAATTATGACTTCTAATATTTACTTGGTATTGTTAACAGAATTTTCAGCAAAATATTTATTTAGGAACTATATAGTATAGACATTTTATTCTATTTCAGAATCCTTATTTTGTATTTCAACTGAATTGCTCAGGTTCAAGAACAGCCCTAGCCATTTAAAGTTGTATGAACTTGAGTGTATCACTCAGTTTTAATAAGCAGTAGTTTCCCCTTCTGTAATATAAAAATGTTAAAATAACTACATTGCTAGGTTGTTATAAGGATTGAATTAAATAACATGTATATCTAGTACTTAGCATAGTGCTTTGCAGTAGTAACTGGTCAATCTATATAGTTATATGTCCTTGTTATTACTGTTTTTGTAATTTTTGTAATTTTACTTACTTGTCTCCTCCCTACCTCATTCTAACTTTATAAAATAACCTTTCTCAAAATGTGTTCCTGTGATACCAAATTTATTGGATCTCAGAATATTCCATGTTCTCTGGTTGAATGCATTTACCCAATTTTACAAAGACTATCAGTCTGTCCACCTGATAAACTGTAGTATTTTTAAGAATCTCTTTAATGTACCCTCAATCTGAAAGGCATTTACTGATTTTCCCAGGTAACTATCTTTACCCTCCTCACAGGTATCCATTTTATTCTGAAAATTCCTGCATTGTAGCTTATCACATAGCATTGTTTCTGTGGTTCCCATTTTGGTCTCACTTCCAAACAGTAAATTTCTTTTTAAAAGATTTTTTTTAAAAGGGACAATTTTGTCTATCTATACTAAGTCCTTGACATCATCATCATTATTATCACTGTCATCACACATCATCATGGCCACAGAAGAGTAACTTTATTGTGTTTTATCATGTAAGAGATATTCCGTTCTATCAACCTTACACATATTATATGAATAATGACTCTTCCTATTGGTTGTTAGAAGTATTAAATTATCCCCAGTTTAGAGCATGTGAAAGGAAGGTACGAAATTGTTCCGAAACTTGCCCAAGGTCACGCAGCTAAGAATGACAGAGCCATGATCAGTAACTCCAGGGCCCAACTCCTTAGTGCCACACTTAAAACAATGGACATTCAAACGTTTTATGAATGAGTACATGATCCCTAAGGTAACTTCTAGCCCAAACACCAGTCTATTTTCAGAGTTATTAAGCAACTCATAAGTCATGCACAATGCTAAGTGCTGTGGAGGATGGAAAAGAACTACTATGCATGTCATATATCTATTTTCAAGCATCTTATAATCTGGTTGAGGAAAAAAGGATAACCTATATGAAAAAAGAAATTAGATGACATGTATACACTAAAATGGATTGCATTGAAATTAAGAAATGTTAAAACTCAGTGAGGGTCAGAGAATCTAGAGAAAAATCTTAGTATGAGATTATTTTGAAGAACCACTAATGTATTATATTCTACTTAAATTTTTTTTCCTGATTCTTTTAGTTTGAAATGTTATGTTCATGAGTTTCTGGGAGTCTATCAGGTAAACGGTTGATAGAAAAAGTTAAAAAATTACTATTATCTCATAAAGTAGAATGTAAAAGCTGTTTTGTGTATGTTTGAACCTTGCAAACAAAAGAAGAAAGTGAATATATTCATTAGCTTTAAAATATTATCCTAAATATAAAAATATGAATGTATAAATCATTTATACTTGACATTTGAACACTTGCCTTTATTTGTGATCTGTTGTGCGGTTTAATACCCACTATTCCAATGTCATATGGAGAAGTTATAAATTGTCACCCTAACTGTTTCACTGTGTAAGTAAGAATTTGTACCCAGTTCTTTCCCTTAACAATCAACATAATGATTAACATAGGGAAAGCATGTTAAAGATTTAGAAAAACTCTATCCAGAAGAACCAAAGATGTTTCTTTCAAAAGGCCCATGCCAAGGCATCCAAAATTACCTAAAGTCAATTAACTAATAGGTGTATATTACATGTATACCTTATGCAAATCACTATCAAGGAAAGACAAATGAAAATGTGCTATTAGAAACAAAGAGCTGGAATTACTGAGGTAGGTTAAGAAAAGGAAGTCCCCATCTTTCAGCACATTTGCATTATATGCTTTAGCAGGACTGAGGATATGAATAGTTAATCATAAATCCCCAAAACATTGTGCTTTTGTTAAATCTAAATCAAAATTAAATATAATTTTTTCTTATTTAAAAATTGAGTAATTTAAAAGCTCAAAACTCTTTCCTAGTAAACTAATTCATATTTTATTATATATTTCCTAAAATAACCACCAAATTCTCCAATTAAACTTGAAGTAACTCAATATCTTATTCAGGTTCAGTTATGGTTTCTGACAATAAGATAAGCCTATGATTTAACCTTATTATATTTAGAAAGCTCATTGTGTCATGCATGTGTGTGTTTGTGAACTCTCTTATTATCTGACTGATATATAATTTTTACGGACTTAATTCTTTAAAAACAGAGAAGGAAAACTCTGACTCCAAAAAACCTCCGCTGCCTTGCGGCATACCTCTTCAGGGGAAAGGCTAAGGGAGTAAACCCCGACAGAAAATCCGGAGCCGGAGTCCCTAAGGCGGTTTGACGTTGTAGTCAACACCGGCAACTCCTGCGGCACACCTGAACCCAAGCTGTATCGACTCCGTCTTTCCCTTGGACCCTTCAGCTGCGAAGAGAGGGGGGGTCTGCTGCATGGGCAACAGCAGGCCCTCCATATTACCCTGCCCAGGCTCTGTAGCTTCAGTGTCATCGCAAGATGTCGATTCAACACGGGAGGAGACAGATACCATGTCACTCCCGAGTCGGACTGCACAGCCATTCTCGGCGGTGCAGATAGACTCTTAAGAAGCTACACCATCGTCTCTCGAGACGGACGGCTGCCGACGACGGAATTCTTTAAAAAATATTCACATGGTTATATGGGTTGACTAGGTGCATAGCTTGAAATTCATATTGATTAACTGAACACTTTCTTTAAAACTAAATATATATTTCAATACTCACCTTTCTGCACTTTTCTTTCATGAATAAAAGTAGTAACAGGCATATTCATCGGTTTTCCAAACTAAAGAAAGAATTCGCATTTTGAGGTAATGACAGATTTATATCTAAAACTCGTTGGAGGGATGCTTAAATCAATGGTCCATGAAAGATTGAACATGAAAATAGAAAAAAATCTATATTTTTGCCATTTTTGTTATGTTTTCCATTACTGCATTTTTTTATGTAAGAGTAAATTTACCAGTGCCTCTCTTTCACAGAGATTGCTGGCTACAAAGATAAAGGAAAAGTCAACAAAACATTTTTAAAGATTTTTAAAACAACAAACATAAGGAGAATATGAGTGACCAGAGATAAAACAAGATCTGAGAGTCTGGAGACCCAAATGCTAATACTACTAGTTCTACAACTAGCAACAATAAGGACCTTAAATTAGTCACAAAATCACTCTGAACAAGTTTTTTATAAAAAGGTTGGACCAAACAGTGCTGAATGACACTCCTAGACTGCAACATTAATAGCTACATGTTTTAGTTCAAGAATATAAGATGAAAGAGAAACAAAGATACTGTATGTGATACTCCAGGAAAGAAAAAGTAAGGAGGAAAATTAAGTAACAACTTAGTGAAATAATTTAATCATAGGAAAAATTATTAATGATGAACGAGTGAACTGAGGGAAGATTTTTACCTGGATCCTTCCATATTTTCTTTCTTGTACTTAATACTAATCAATTAACCATTTTGATCTTTATTCATTTATTTATATTTTTATTTAGTAAAATGGTAGGTACCCTAAGAAATATAAAATAAATGTGGGAAGTATCTGTTAATTGAAGAATAAGCAGGAGAAAAATTAGTTTTAGCTTGTCCACATTAAATTAATAGCTCTTCAAATAAACCACTTGAGCACATTTTCAGGGGAAATAAGTGAATTTTAATAAACAGTTTGGTCCACATAGTTTTATTAGTAATCAGTTCTCTTGAAATTAATGTATCAATTCTTCTTTCTCTCTCTCTCTCTCTCTCTCTTTTTTTTTTTTAGTCCTCACCCAACAACCTTTTTTTTCATTGTTTTAGAGTGAGAGAGTAAGGAAGAGGAGAAGGAAGAGAGAGAAACGTCAATGTGATAGAGAAGCATTGATTGGGGTGCATTGATCAGTTGCCTTCTGTACTGCCTGGACAGGTAATTGGCACCCAGACTGGGGATGGAACTGGCAACCTAGATATGTATCCTGATCAGCAGTGGAACCTGCAACCCTTCGGTTACTGGACAATGTTCCAGTCAACTAATCCATACCAGCCAGGGCCCAGTTCTTCATTTTTGGAAGTGACCCAAAGACCTAGGGCTTTGGACCCAAGTGTGTATCCCAATATTATTGTTGAGAGTGAACTTTTTTCTCCATTTAGAAACAAATGGCAAAATACTTCAAAATTTTACATATACTAGTTATATCAGTTTTTTAAATGTACATGATAGTGACTTTATCTTCTTTCCAAGTGTTATTGAAATGATAGATCCATAGCTCAATAAAAAGCATCACTCATTATAGATAAAATAACAGCACTCATGTACCAGGCATCTGCCTATGCTAAGATACTTGATTTTCATGCCATGATCACTTATTGATGAGGACACTGAGGCACAGAGATTTTCATAACTTGCTTAATTTCAAAGGAGGTATAAACAGAGGAGCCAGGATTGAAACCTACATGGTTTAGCTCTACTTATCTTGTTCTTAATGCACTGACATCATAGTATAAAAATATGAAAAAATACAATGGTAAAAAGCAATTTTTTAAATGTGTCAGAAACTATGGAAGGTTGAGTGCCCAGTCTGACCAAGTACAATATGCAAAGGAATAGTCAAAATGAATTTAAGAGGAGAATAGAAGGTCGGTGCTATTAAATACCATTATAATAACCCCTTCTTTTAAATCACTTCAAATACTTAAAGATTAAAAAAATTTTTAAAACACCAAGAAGTTAAATACAGCAGGCTACAGAATACATTAATGAGGTCACCAATGCATGTATGTCTATATAACACTGGGACACAGATGAATCATTTAATGTATTTATGTGTTACCTAAGTCAATCCTCACGATAATGCTAGAACACAGAAAGTCTTATTACCTTCCCTACTATAACCTCATTACCATCCCTATTTTGCAGATTAAAATAAAAACAAAACAACAACAAAAACTGAAGCACAGAGAGGCAGAATAACTTGCTTAAGGGACACAGTAATTAAGTGATGAAGTCTAGGTCTTCTGGCACCAGATTCAATTCAGCCCACCACCTGGCTAAACTGCCTCTTGATTTAAAGCACAGCCAGACTGCTTATCTGTAGACATGCAGATCTGATTTCTAGATGTGGTGATGACTTGGATGCTATTGCTGACCCTGGGAGGGTTGGAGAAGAGAATACATTTATACTCATAAATTACTGTCCCATCATGCTTGCAGGTAGACTGCCTCTAATTGTCAACAGTCACCTGGCACAGATTTAGAAATGGCCATTGATTCTTTTTATCTGAGCATTCTTTGGAGTTTTTCCTCTAGTTGTAGAATGTCTTCTCAAATAGGATAATAAATTGGTGGTAGCTTTAAAGTGCTGAGAAAAAAATATTTGTGTAATAGTAAACAAACATAATTTTGTTATTGAAATGAGTGTTATTCTGAATGAATCAAACTAGCATCACTGAGAAGGCAGGAGAGAGAAATGATAACAAAAAAACCTCATTTTTGTTATTCTCTTTAACTATTGATTAAAAAGTTAAAAGATAATGTCCACTCTCAAGTCATTTTGAGAGAACCCCTCTTCTTGAGTCATTTCTGGACTTAATCATTTGCAATAAATAATATGGAAAAGAAAGTAGATATCAGCAGCAACTGGGAAAATGATCTTCTGCATAAAAAGAGTTAAAGCAAGTCCCCAGACTCCATTCAGACTAACTTGAGTGCTTTATTCATAAAGTTGGCTTTTGAATTCTGCAGAGGCTGCTTTTTGTTTTCAGATCTTTGGGGAGCCTTGTAATTCCCGGTGTCAAGGGCACACCAGAATCTGTGATCTGCAAGCAACTCAGCTCATCAGCATTAATTATTGCTCCACCAGGCTTGTAAAGAAATATAATGAGATGCCTTATGCAGAGGCCTCAGTGAGGATGCTGCCTTTCTCTCTGCCTGCTCATTTCCAGCCTCCTTCCCTCTCCCATTAACTGCTGACTTTCCATGCTTTTGATTTTCACTTTCTCCCTGGTTGGGAATATCTGCCTTCTTGGCTTTGGCTAAAATTTCTATGAGGATGACTTCTAATTACACATTTCTGGCATCAGCTTTTTTCAGAAGTTCCGCACCTGTATTTTTCCCTCTGTATGAAATACAACTTCACTCAATTCAAGAGGCTCATGCTATTCTTCTACCCTTGAATCCAGATCTATCTGCCCTCAATATTCCCACTCTCAGCCCGCACCTCCACATTCTGCATAGCCAATGTTGCGTAAAAAGAAAACCTCAGGGTCATCCCAGACTCATTCCCTCCTTTAACTCCCACATTGTGCCACCACAGCCAGTCAGTCACCGGGTCACCTCAATCCTATCACAGGACCTTCTGCAGAACTGTTCCCACTTGGGAACAATCGTCTGCTGTCAGTTTGTCCTCATTTTGTAACTGCATGACTCCCAGCCCCCATAAGTCAGACACAAGGCTCTTACCATGCTAATCTCCCTCCAACTCAACATGTTGCTTTTCTTAATATCAAATATCTCGCTCTTCTATTTTCTAAATTTTTAGTGATCAGTATATTACTTTTCTCGTGGCAAGACACACTTTTCAAAGCAAAATGTAATGAAACATAAAATCCAGTTTAATCTCAAGTTAGTGTTTAGAATATGAGCTTGCTTCATGTTGTTCTCAATGTGAATCAAAACTCATTACCTTGGAGTTCAAGACAAAAAGCCATTACCTATATCCTAGGCATCATCTCCTATCATTTTCCCCTTGGGCATTCTCATTTTGACACACTGAAATGTGTGCACTGCTCACTGCTGGTGCCTCTGACAGTTCCTGGCACATAGTAAACACTGAATAAAGACTTGTTGAGTGGATGAATGAGTCGTTCACTGCAGCCCATCCTTGCAAAGAGCTTTATTTGCTCCCTGTTGGCCTTTGCACATTCTATTCTCTGTACTTGGAAATCACTTTCTGCTCTTCTGAACCTTACTGATAATTGCTACCTTTTCTGCAAAATCTAGTTGACATTTGACCCTTTGATTCACTTATCATCAGTTAACTCAACACATGTTTATTCAGCACATACCAAGAGCCTGGTGCATGAGTCAGTCTAGCATGGAAAACACATAAGTTATTATAAAGCAATTGCATACTTCCTTGCAATATTTCCTACGTATTCACACAGATGTAGTTGCCTCCTTCTGTCTATTTTGCCACAGAATCTGATGCATAAATAACATTTTAATATCACTCAGAGCTATTATGTCAATTTATAAACGTTTTTCTCTAAATTAGACTACAGCATACTACACTGTACTCTCCTTAGAGCTCCCTAAAAGGAGCATATTTTCCAACAAATAGTAAGGCTCCAATAAATAGTCTTTATCTATATAATTATGCAAAGGGTACAATACTGTAGTGTAGGATGAGCCTGCGCATTCTGAGCTGATTGCCGAGTTGAAATTCAGACTATCTGACTCGTGCAATTAGGCTCTGGAGTGGATCTATTAACTTTCCTGGCCTCATTAGCATCTTTGTAAATCAAGTGGACAACACCTACTTTTGAAGTTTTTATGAGTATCTTTTAAGAAAAAAGACAGACTATGAAACTAGGGAATATTGATTGCTTGTCAGCTGTTTGTCTAACTTAGGAATAAAAAACATGATATTTGTAATGAAAGCTCATTAGATTGGATAAGCAGAAGAAGGCAGACAACAAGTGAAGAATGAACAATTGAGTTAGTAAGTCAGTTCTTCCTAGAACGAGAAACTCTCAGACGGTAGCAATAGAAAAAAATATATGCAGAGGAGGTAAACTAATGTTTTAGTCAAACTGAAAAAGAAAATTTAATAGTTTCTTACTCAAAAGAAGCAAGGAGATATCAAAATATTCTGTGTATTCACATTATTGAGTTAAATATAGTAAATTGTATAATTTTTTATATTTCAAAGTATGTTATTTATATTTATTTATTTATTTATTTATGTAATTGTTGATTTAAGCCTTAAATTTAAAAACACTGAAATATATTATGCTTGAACTACCAGGAGCACAAAATCAATATTTTTGGGCTCAGAAAAGGCAAAGCCAGGTAGAAAGCTTCCCACATAGTCTGCCTCCACATCACTCATTTCTGTTTTTATACTGACTCTGGTGAGCTTTTGATTCCTTTTGGATTTCTCTGCAGACATTTCACTGATGACTGACAAAGAATACAGAAAGAGAGTCTTCATTAGGTTAGGAAAACCAGGACTTGCTGAGGCCAAGATTGCAACAAGGGCATTTTTAGAGACAGACAGCTCAAATCAGAGAACATCACTCTCCAGGACAGTGTTTTGAGTTTGCTCTAATCTAAGATGAACTCCTTTTCACATATGAACTCTGAGAAGAATATTGACTGACATTAAATTGTTCAATATTCCTCCGAACATATATTTTATCTACAGGGTATGTTTAGAGGACAGAGTTCAGCTTCAATTGATTTCCTGCAATTCTCATGCTCTCCTGGCTTTTATTTGCCACGTCTACTTTTTCCTTTCCTTTTCTCAAGGCATCCACCCTCTTGACCTGATGAAGCTCATAATAATGAGCAAATTCCCAAAGCAAGCTGTGTACTGAAGCAAAACACAGTTTTATAAAATCCTACACAATTTCAATGTAAAACCACAATGAAACCACAAGAGACACAATTTTAAGAAAACTATCTCAAAATAAGTAAATAGGGAAGAAAACTGTACATTTTTAAATGGCTACTCAATGTACCGTGTTCAATATTTTATAGATATGTCCTTATTTCATTCTTTCACACAATACTTTGGGGAAATTGTAAAAAAAGAAGGCTAAATGTATTTGTTCATGATTAAATAGGCTAAAATAAAGATACATGGCTTGAACAATATCTAAGTCTGAAATATAAAATCTTTTCACAATATTTTACTACCCATAGAATATCCTACTGTTAAACTCAAGAGCCACCTTGAATTTATAAGAACAATAACTTGGAATTTTATTTTTAAGGAGAGGTTTAAAACTATGTGAAGATTTTTTTATATTTTAAAAATTGAATCATGCATTAGTGAGTCAACTTATAATTTTCCTTGGTTCACAAGTTTGTAAACAAGCATGGCATTGTTTTTTGCAATGTGTCCATCTGACTTGTTTTCACAGCAGAAACTGAATGAATTCATGTAGTAGCTGTTCTGGCCAGGTCATAACATTATAATTTACAGCATATTAGCCTTTTCATATCATATTGATTTTTCATGCTGAAAGTCTTCCAAAATCACAATAGAAGCTAATTCTGTGCTACGGAACAACAATGTCAAATTAATTGTTAAGGCATATGCCAATTCAGATATTGAGTTGATGTTACAAAATAAACATTTGCTTCTTTTTAAAAACATTGGATTTATCCATGGCTAGTTATATGTGATAAAGGAATCTAAAAAACAAAGAAAACTGTAAGTAAATATTTGCTAGAGCCAAGAATAACAGCTCTCACCAAATATTGAACTTGAAGGTTATCTGTGTGAGAAAAAAAGAATCACTTGAATAATTCAAAAAGAAATTGATTATATGAAACAATGGAAGAAAAAACATCAAGATTCAGGATATATTTACAAGTTATTTTTCTTTAAAAACATTCTTTTTAAATGTTTTTAATGCTTAGTACTATATTTAAAAACTTGTCTAGAAATTTAAATAGTATTTGAGAGGACCTAAATTTCTTATTAGATAAGGTTTTAGAGCAGAAATGCCTGGGTACCAATCCCCAGATTCCTCAACTCGGACTCTTACTTTTTAAAGTAAATAATACTTGGAAGTCAAAACAAACTAAAAAGTCTTTAATACGCTTTGCTTTTTCCTTCAATCAATTCAATTTCAGCTTTTAAACTTGATCAAGAATCAAATAGTGAACCCTAGAAAAAAATTGATCATTTATGAAGGCAACATATTCAAACATAAAAATATTGCAATAGCAGCTGACTATAGAATGACTTCTCCAGTTGTTAATATTTTACCACAACTGCCTCTTCATGTGAAATAGTTCAGATTCTCCCAGAAAAAGGATTACGTATAACTTCCACATAACCTCGTAATCAGGCACTCAACATTGTTTCGACACTATAATCCAATTCACAGACTTTTTCAAATTTTCCCAAATGTCCCAACAGTCCGGACAATATCTCTTTTTTCCCATTGGTCCAGTTTCCTTCCTTCAATCAGGAGCTATTCTTCAGTCTTGCCTCCAACTTTATCTTCTTGAATTTAGTGGAGTGACACTGACTAACAAAATTAGACAAATTTCAGGTCCACAGTTCTACAACACACTGTCTGTACACTGCGTTGTGCATTCACCATCCCAAGTCAAGTCCCCTTCCATCACCACTTATCCCCACTATATTCTCCTCCATTAATCCTTACCCCTCCTCCCCACCAGCAGTCATCATATTGTTGTCTGGATCCAGGAGTTTTTGCCTTGTCTTTTGCTCAATCCCTCCACCCCCCACCACATAGCTCCCTGACTCCCCGCTCTGCCCTGACAGCTGTTAGCCCATTCTCTGTCTATGAGTCTGTCTCTATTTTGCTTGTTACTTCATTTTGTTCATTAGATTCCACACATGAGTGAAATCATATGGTACTTGTCTTTCTCTGACTTGGCTTATTTCACTTAGCGTAATGCTCTCCAGGTCCACCCATGTTGTCACAAAGGGTAAGACTTCCTTCTTTTTTATGGCTTTTATAGTAAATTAATATTTGAGAAGGGAGGCAAAAAGATACAATGGGGTAAATATAGTCTATTTAATGAATGGTGTTGGAAAAATTGGACAGATACATGCAAATAATGAATCTAGGTCACCTTACACCATACACAAGAATAAACTCAGAATGGATTATAATAGCTATAATTATTGAAATAGCTATTTTACTTTCAAGTTTAACAGTTTTTGCTTCATATGTTTTTGGATTTGGTTTTAATTACCATATCTCCTTAATGGATTTAACCGTTTATTATTAGAAATATCCTTTCTATCTAGTAACATTTTTATTTTGAATTCTATTTTAGCTGACATGGCATGGCCACTCTGCCTTTCTTATTGTTGCTGTTTGCATTTTAATCTTTCCCCATCCCTTCACATTCAACCTATTGAGTCTTTGATTGAGCCTAAAATGTATCTCCTGTAGACAGCATGTAGTTGGATCATTTTTTTTTCATCCAATCTGACAACCTTTAGCTTCTGATCAGATTGTTTAATCTATTTATTCTTTTTTTTTTTAATTTTTTTTTTGATCTTTTTTTTTTTTTTTTGGTTTTTCAATTACAGTTGTCCCCTTTTCCCCCAATTTCTCTCCCCCACCCAACCCATCCCCTCTCCCGCAATCATATCCCTCCCCGTTGTCCATGTCCATGAGTCATTTATACGGGTTCTTTGACTAAACCCTTCCCTTACTTATCCCCCTTCTCTCCCTCTCCCCTCCCCCCTATTGACTGCTATTCTTAATGTTATCATTGAGAGGGCAAGTCCTTCTCTTTTTGAGTTGGCCCTCTTGGTACAGAACATCTGCCCATAGAGCCAGCTGTGGTGGGTGATCAGGGCCCAGGATTCTCAGCCTGACAGCTTGGAATGGGGCCAAGTTTGATCTCGGTGGAGGATGGGAACCTGAGACATCTCTACTCTGCCTGTCTGGCAGAAAGTTTCTGCATCATGGGGCTGGACATAATGATTAAAACTTGTGGCAGGGCTCCTCCGAGGTGAAGCAGTGCTAGACTGGAAGCTTGGAGAGAAGGAGTCTCTGTCGTCTCATAGCGTCCGCCCCAGCAGACCCTCCACAGTGGTTTAAGGCAGAGCTGGGGGTGGAAGAGCAGTCTTCACTGAAATGTTGCAGACTGGCTGATTGTGTCAATATTTAGCCAATTTTCTTAAGTGAGTACTTCGCCACTTGCTGTATGCATTGAGCGCAATTTCAAGAAAATTTAAATAATTTTTAAATTTTGTCCATTAAATAGTTGTTCATTGGAGGAGAGCACACTGCATTCATCCATTAAAAAAATGCTAGTGATCCTACTAGCCTACATAATAGAATAGCTATATTATAATATACAAGGTTAATTTATTTTCAAAATCTCAATTATATATGCATAATTAGATGTATAATTTAGAACCAAAATACATACTTATTTAATACTAAATACAGGTGACGTCTACTAGATACCTGAAGTCAGAAAGCCCCAGTTCTTAAGAAGATGTGTAATATGCAGACCCTGACTTCAAGTTACCCATAATCTAAAAAAAAAAATCTAAGAGAAAAGCTTGGTGACATATATATATATATATATATATATATATATATATATATATATACACATATATATCTTCATAATAATAATTTAAAATATTGAAGATACCAACAAATTCAAATTTAGCCTACTCACTAGTCAGCTTTTCCTTTTTTTAATGGGTAATTTATCTAGCTCATTTATTTAATTAACATTTGTTCTGTGTACTGAAGTTTAATTACACCCTTTATCTTTTCTTCCAAGTTTTAAACCACTGAGAGCAAAACAACAAAATCAGACAGATGGAGAGAAAAATGGCAGCATCGTTACTAGTAAAGCTGGACTAGCTGGTACAAATTAAATCTCTGGCCACAACCAGACTTGTTACTTTCACTGATTTAAATTTGGTTATTCAGAACTGTTGGCAAACCCATGTCTACTTCCCACTGGGGTGGCGGCTAATATTCCCATATTACATGAAGGAACAAAGAGGTAAGAAATAAACGTATGGGCTTAGCATGAGGACTGGCACAAAGAGTAAGTCTTGAAGGAGCCAAGCCACATGTTTGTTCTTTCTCCCAATCTCAGAAAACAAGTAAGTGGACTGGATGGACATTTTACATGTTGAGATCAGAGTGTGTGTGAGTGTGTATTTGTATGTATGTGTGTGTGTTGAGAGAGAGAGCGAGAGATCCAGAGTGAACAATGTAAATACAAAGCCCCACAATCTAGTGACACTTCTTCCAAACCATTGTGCTCTCAGGCAGCCATATGTCTCACTGCAACTTAGTGACTGACACTACTGTTTTATTTGGCTTCTTTAAGTACTCTTTCATATAAATAAAAAATAAGTACTTGATCAAAATTATGCTTATTTTGAAGTTCTTTCAAAATGGCCCTCCTGGAGTGTAGAAATGAAGATGCCTCATTGAACAAAAAGAGTTTTCTTTGACTATGACTTTTCTAGTTGTCCCAAGAGATTGTGTTGTGCAGGATATAATGCATGAAGTCATATCTTATGTTTTTCCCTGTTTTTTTTTTTTTTTTTTTTTTTTTGCTATTTCCCATATTATTTCAAAATAAAACTACCTCCTTGTCAGAGTGGCCAGAATGTGTTCTTACTGATCCACCCAGCTGCTCAGTAGATGTCTAGAGTGTTACCATCTGATTTATAGCACTATGAGTGAGGTTATGAGTCAATCAAACAACTCTAGTATTTTATAGATATCTAGTATTCTGTCTACATCTAAATTAGATCACAAGCTATTTGGGGCAATCACCTCGTCACTGCTGCTTTATGCTCTCTGTTATGCTTCATGTGTACTCACCATACCCTATAAAGACTCTCACAGAATATTTATGACAAGCCCAATATGCCCAGCAATTTCACCAGGGTCAGTGTACCTTGGTGTATTTAGGGCTATATAAATTACAGTAGCCACCTACTTTGTAATATTTTATCTACAATAATCTAAGTTCCAAAGCAACTTTCAGATCCCACCCAAGTTTTCTAGCTTGCTAACAAAACAAAACAAAAACTCTGAAACATCTCAGTGCTGTTTCAAAGTCTATGTATACAAAAGAGCACAATTGTCGGAGTAAAATCACTCTAATTAGAATCCAGATTTAAGGCAAATATATTTGAGTCCAAATCTCAGCTCAACCA
Organism: Furipterus horrens; assembly: GCF_987537825.1. Taxonomy (NCBI): domain Eukaryota; kingdom Metazoa; phylum Chordata; class Mammalia; order Chiroptera; family Furipteridae; genus Furipterus; species Furipterus horrens. The sequence continues at coordinate 196,561,747 of NW_028327173.1, read as the reverse complement.
CTTTCAATTTGGCCTCAGACTTCTTTAAGCCTTAGTTTCATCACTTGTAAATAGGAATAATAATAATAACGCCTACTTCCCAGGGATGTCATGAAAAACTATAACTTAAATACTTGATTTATTCTCAGTACTTGTTAGCTGGTAGAAATTGTGAGAGTGGAAATTAGAATAGGAGTCATGGTGACATTAGCAGCTGTAGAAGTAAAATCCATGCAGATGAATCTGGAAAATCTAGTAAAGACAGGATAAATAATCAGGGTGAAGAAGTAAAGGATATTTGTAAATACCAATGTTTAATTGATATCATAAGAATGTGGACTCTGGAAGCAGGCTTTGAATATGACTGTAATTATACCAAAAACTTAAACAATTGTATGTTCCCAGTTTAAAGAAATATTGGGTTGACAGAGTAAATACAGTTTCTAAGAAGTCTAGACAAATGAAAATCCACAAGTGACAAGTTATTACTGTGTCTTCTGAATTGATTAGAAGAAAGTATTCTGACCTGATAGCAGAATTTATGTGGATTTGGCAGATATAACCTTAGCCAAGGGATGGATACATCAAGCTATCAAACTGAGTTGTTTCTGAGATCACCCAACTATCTCCATTTGCTTCAATGCCATGAGCTTCACGTACATTTCTGATGAAACTATGCAGCAGAAAAAAGGAACTCCTACCTTTTATGACAGCATGGGTGGATCTGGAGAATATTATGCTAAGTGAAATCAGCCAGTTTGCGAAAGACAAATACCATATGATTTCACCCATAAGAGAAATCTAATGAACAAAATAAACTAACGAACAAAATAAAACCACAGGCATGGAAACATGGAACAGACTGAAAGCCACCAGAGGGAATGGGGGAGAGGGATAAAGGCGGAAAGAAGGGGACAGGACTAGACAAAGAGCATGTATGAATGACCCATGGACATGGGCAACGGTGTGGAAATTGACTGTGGTTGGGGTGCGTGGAGGAGGGCAAAGGGGGAAAAACCGGGGCAATTCTAATAGAATAACAATAAAAAAAGATTTAAAAACAAAAGGCAATGTTTAAATAACTAATACATCTTGCCATTTTGAAAAAAGTAGTCAACAAATGCTTATAAATTTCCTGACGTTATTTGACATATGGTTAAACAAATTTAAAATAACAAAAAGAAAAAGAAAATTTGGCAGCCAAGGACCATTTTTTTTTCAGGACGTATTTGGCTCCCTTTCATAGCTCTAATTAACAAGGTATTAATTACTTTATACGTCAGCCTTTTTTGAATTGAGTAGTCATTTCCAGAGATATTAATAAACTCAAAGGGTCCTAATACAACAGAGTTATATTAGAACCAGACCTGGAATAACAAAATGACATAAAATATGTCCAAATTTGTGATTTTCTGTCTGGTCAGCCATTGACCTCACTAGAAGAGTGCCTCTCTTAACTCTTTTGCTATAACAAAATCTAAAAATAAAGGCAGAAAATCCAAGTTGATCCTAGACTCCTCCAAAATAAAAATGTGGATTACAGAATCAGGATTTAGGACTCTAGTTAAGAACAGGCATAATTATTATTTCTTTCTTACACTTAGAGCAAAAATATATCTCACTAATATTTTACATTCTTGACATTTCTGGGGGGTGAGGGAGGACAAATAAATTAAAAGGAAGAAAAGAGAAATGAGCAGAGAAAGTTAAATAGATTAAAAATAAACTGTGTTGATGCTGCACCTTTCCTTTTACTCCAGAAATTGGGGGAAAAATGAGAAAAGAAAGAATCTTGGGGTTAAAATTAATAGATTAAAAAAGGCTTAGGTATAGACTATCACTTTAGCATTTTCTTCTGTGAAATCATATGTCCTGCTTTATGCTTAGACCCAGTTTTCTCTTTGTGAAGTACCTGAAATAAAGGTGTTTCTAACATATTTAAATGAAAATAATGTTGTGCTTTCTGTCCTCACAGCACTTCCATTATGAATAAATTCCATGTGGTCTCACCACACTAGTGGGTTAATGAAAGGATAACCATTGATTTACATAATTTACATGGTGGTGGCTTCATAGGATTGTTATTTCATTTATAAGCTATGTGAACAAACTCAATTTCCTATTTAAAAAAAAAATCAATAGATTACCTGAAAATTTGGTTTTCTATAACATGTAAGCTTTATAATTCGTGGTCACGACCTGCTCCAAAACTAAAGGTAGCATTTCTGAAATATTAAATAAAAATATTTTTATAGTTTCATATCTCAGGAAATTTTTTTCTTTATGCTTAGTTAACACTGAACAAAAGATCTTGATTTTTTTAAAGAATTTGCATAGATTTAAATGTAAATATGCACAAACTGTTTTTGTTTTTGTTTTTCATACCTTTCCTAAGAAGAGTAAATAGCAACCATAGTTATTTCTTCTCAGGAGTTCTCATAAGACACTATTGTAATTAATAGAACTTGCTTGAATTTTGAACAAGACTGAATTAAAATACGTTAGGTAGAATGGGGTGACATACAGGGCTGAAGTCGACTTAAATTTGCATATTTTTTTTTTTTTGGTCACAGAATGCCTACATGCCTTGGAATGAGAAACCAAATTGAATTGTCTTCTCTTCTTAGTGAGTTTCTACCCAGACCTATGGCTCCCCAGGACACTATCAAGAATCTCTCAGGGTGTGTGTCTGTACACTCCTACCTGTAAAGAGATGTTTTTGACACTGATAGTAACTATAGATATTAGGGAAGTAACAAAAGATAAATCACTTAAATACTAGGTGTGGTCATATAAATGCAATGTTACATTTTATATGTATTGCTTTCATTTCTGTATAATTTCCATACAGAACATAACTGGACATAACATTACACTGGGGAACACAATTTTCATTGAGTTAGATCTGACACTTGTTTTTGACTAACTTTTGGCATCTGAATCCAAAAATGACCCCAGTTTTTCTCTATCACGTCAGCTTTTTAAGGTACAGGATGTCCTCCCTTTGTCCCAAAAATCACACAAAATGTACATAAAAAGGAAAATAAAGAAAAAAATTACCTGAACATACTGTTTATTTAGAGTTATTGTATTCATATAAAGGCTATATATTGTTACTGTAAGTCAAATTGTGTACAAGTAGTAAAGTTCTGATATCAAACATACATATTAAGGTATTTTATCTTTTCAAGCGACAGGCTAGGAAATGCCAAAATGAGATACTTGAAACAGTCTCCTTCAGTTGGCAAAGCTTTAAAAAATTGTTTCATGAGACCCAGTTTTATGTGCAGAGGTGGGAATATAATGTTCTTTCCCTCAACAAGTGGCTCATGGAGAATGTTTGGATCACCAGGTTTGAGGCCAGATCTTGGAGGCCATTTCAACTCTAACCAATGCTTCTCATGAGCTCTGCTGTCCCACATACACAGAAAACAGGGATACTTGGTGTATCCACATTGCTGACCAAGAAGGAAGCAGACCATTTGAAGGTCAACACAGATGATCCAATTGTGCTTGTGATATTGCAACAGATCAATGACTCTCTTTATGTCTTCATATTCTTCATGAAAACAATCTGAATGGCCAGTTGGGACTGCACCAAATAAATTGCCATTGTGGAGGGGGACACACTTCAAGCTCTGTTTTGAGCTATCGATGAATAGTTGCCATTCAGTTGCATTCTAGATTGGAATTCCAAATTCCTCCATTAAACCATGTATGTTATGCCAATACACAAAGCCACCATCACTTTGAAAGTACTGCAGAAATGCACTTTTTATTAATCGAAAGTAGGATACCTTTGCTCCTTTTTCAAGCAAGTTTTTCTCGTGCAGTCTGGATGCTAGGAGTTCTGAAGCCTCTTTGGGTAGTCCCAAATCTTGCGCCAAATCATTCAACTCATGCTGATTAAATCCCTTATGAACTGAGTCATCTTCAATTTCAAAATCTTCATCGTTGTTGTTACTTAGTTCTTCAACATACTCCTGTTTCTCAAAAGAAGGTAGTTCAATGAAAACTGGCACTGGGATTTCAGCTGAATGGGGCACTGGCATATAGCTGATGATAGACTAGGATACTCTATTTTACACTTATTTTTCTTGTTCTATCCTCATGTTTTCACTATACAAAAACAGTCACTTGAATGATCTCTGGGATCTCTCCAAACCATAGGTATACCAAATGGCAATTTATCACATGTTCCCTTTGGCCACATCCATAAACTCTCGACACACTGCTTGCACACCTTATGAGGGGACCAAGACTTATCTTCATCAGCAACTTTTACTTTAAAATATGAAAAATAGGCTTGCCTGAAAAATGCACTGATGTTTGTCCTTTGGGAATGGTGAAACTGCCACAGACATAAAAAAAAACAAATCTGGGTTTTTTAGGCACTTATGATGAGAAATAGCAGAGGCAGACATGATTTGAAGGAAAGGAAATAAGTACGTATGTAACTAAAAAAATAAGTTCTGCTAACTCCTTGTATACAGACAAGAACTCAGACTACACTTCAGAATACGATTCACTATATAGAGTGGTACACAACCTCTCACCACACTGTCTCCTGTGTAACTCAATAACCTAGACAAGTATGAACCTGTTGCTGGTCTCCAAGGTCATCCCCCACCCCTCCCCACTCAAGAGAGGTTTGCTCTCAGCCAATAGGAGAGCAGTGGTGCTTCCCTTGATCCAGGCTCAATTGAGCCTAGAATGGTCGCATTAAGATAAGCTGTCTAGAAAAATCTTGATGTGATAGAAGAAAACTACTGCAGTTTTGAAATCAGCATGCCTATTTAAGTCTCAAACGACTGAAAAAGTGAACTCAACAGGAATTATGTTAAAAATTGTTCCCCTGTGTTATCCTTGTGTTGGTTAGTCTTATATAAAGTTCATTTGATTATATCATCAAATCTGTTCATATGGTCTTGTATACACTGTATTTTACAGGTTATTGCCCTTATAGCAAAGCCATCTGCTCTCAAATTATAAGGCTAGGAAACAAAAATTGTCTCAAGGAAAGGTATTCTATAAAAAAAGAGAAAAACACATACACAGGAAAATTATTTGAATATAAATGAGGAGTGTAATTCCATCTTAGGGAGTACATTCTAATTAAGCAAAAAACATTTATTCTTATTTAATTCTTATTTCAACAAATATCATCCAACTAATCTGTGAGAAGTTGTACAATGGTTATGAATATCAATAAAGACTAAAGAGGTTATTTTAAAAGTTTGACTCCCCTATTTTCTGAAAATAGTGAATTTTTTAATAAGAGAACTATACTGAGTATATAAATAACTGAATTAATTTAAATCAATATCATTTTTACGACATATCCATAATTAGTGAGCTCTGTTAGCACCAAAATTATATGATTAAGGGAAGAATTTTTAATTCATTTTACTTTATTATTCATTTATTCAAAATATATGGGTTTTGTACCTAATTAGTAGTAAATGCTATTCTAGTTGCTAGGGAAACCATGAAGAAACAGATATAGAAGATCCCTACTTTCACAGACTTTCTATTCTAGGGAAGGATTTTTGGATTTATAAATGCCCTTTGGGTGATGCAAAGAAAGTGCTTACAGAATTTGAAAGCTCTCATGTTGTCCCTGCTTAGCCTATGGATGGACAAGAGAGCTTTCTTAACACGAGTTTCATGACATGTGTCCATATCATTTGTTACCCTCTGTTTTGTTTGTAAATTCAATCCAGCTGTGCCCTTTATTTCCCTCTTTTACTTGATAAATAGTGGTTACAGCTTACAAAATTCATTTGACATCTCTCTGATTGCAAGTTACACTTGAAAAGCTTTGACATGTTATGGCTGCGGTAGGAGTAAGTGACTGAGGTAGGTTGGAAGATATAATCAATGAAACACTTCGGTCCAGAAACTGATAGACCAGCAAATGGAAGATTCATCTAGATAAAGTATAAACCCAACAAGAGAATTTTTAGATGAGAGTGCTTAAACCTTCTAGAATTTCTTTTTTTTTTTATGTCAACACTAACTCTTGTGTTTTCCACGTATATCTTTGATTATCTTTCTCAAGCCACATTTATGGATTCAACTACTCAAAGACTCCAGCTACTATTTGTATCGTGGATGGATAGATGATGATAGATGGTAGGTAGATAAGTAGGTAGGTAGATAGATGATAAATGCACTTAAGATCTACAACTTTTATCTCGTTCTAGTATACATCTAAGCTGCAGTCTCATACATTTCATTTTTTCCATCACTTTAATTTTCATACCTCCACACTTGAATAATTATAACAAAACCAGTCATTCTTCCTATAAGTCTTGCCTTAAGATAGAAAACTCCCATTTTCTTACACATCTTTTAATAAGTCAGAAGGAACATCTTCCTAGGTCTTCCTCCTAAATATCATCTAAATGTTCTCTTTTCCTCTCAGATGCCATGACCTCCTTCAAGACTTCATCACACATCTGGTTTATCTTTGGTAGAGGCCTCCCATATCTCCTCCCTCTCTGCCCTTTAATAAATCACTCACAGTGCTGCCAATCTCATCTAGTCCAAACATAAATCTGGTTGTGTTACTCCATGCGTAAATGTTAATAGGTATTCACTGCCCAAAGAATGAATTCAAAGACATTTAGCAAGTTATAAAAAGTTCATCAAAAACTGAGCGTGGCATTACTCCAGCCTCATTTTCCCACCATTCTCCACCTATTCGCTCTCACATGTGTCCTATATAAAACCAAATTACCAAGTTACTCATAATTTTACAGAAACAGTTTTATGCTTCAATGTTTTGTCAGATACAGTGTCTTCTGTCTGAAAGGACTTCCCACTTCTGCTTTCTGGGCACTATTTTTCTCTGGGAAAGTTTTCCTTAAGTCTATATGAAACTGCTCGTTCTTTCTGTCCTGCTTCATCAGTTCTGCAATTATTGAATTTATTACTTCACATTTTGTTCATTAAGTACATTTCATTCTCTTCCTAGACTCTGACCTAGTTTGTGGTCCTTTCATCTGTGGATCCCCAGTACCTATCGTACATGATAACACAATCCATGCTTACCAAACTAGTGCAAAGTAGAGAACAGTAGAAGAGCAAGAACTGATGTAAGATCACAGTGAATGGAGAGATTGAATTTTATTGTTTCTATATATATTGGAGGCTTCAGGAAGAAAAAGCATTTAAAATGAATTGCAAGTGATTAGTCATTCTAAATATAGGAAAGGATGAGATGGGAAACAGGGTGCAAGTGGAGAAATAAAGAGACAAATATTTGTATGTGAGGTTGGGATCACAACCTCTCACTCATCGTTTGAGTCTTGAAGTTTACTCAACTCAAAAGTGAAGTTTTTAAAACTAACTTAAGCTGCTCACCAGAATATATGTAGACTAAACTGTAAGAGATAGTGAGTTTTTCAACATAGTATAAACTGTTTTTCTACACTATTCATTCGTGGAATACTTTATGCTATACATGTTAGCCACTATGTTGTAAACATTCCACAGGTAAAAAATTGAACTTACCTGAAACTACATCTTATACTATTTTCCTCATCTCTCAGGGTACCCAGTACATTGCTAAATCCTTTAATTATCTAAATAGGTAAAGAAACATTTGACAAACATCAATATCCAGGTAGAAGAAAGAAACTCTTATCCTTATAAAGTCTAGCTACCTTAACCTCTGGCATGCATCATATCTAAAGAGAGAAGCTTCAAAAACATCCCCTTAAGTTGGCAGAGAAAATATGTATGAATGCTTTTTATTCATGTCATTGTTCATGATAGAATTAAGATTATGGTGAAGCAAAAGGAGCAGTAAGGGTGAAAAAGGGTAGACATATATATATTATATATTTGCCATAATTTCCAGTGTAAATATTGGGTTAGACAAAAAGTTTGTTCAGTTTTTTTCTATAAAATAAAACCCACATTTTTCATTTTCACCAATAACTTTATTGATTTGGATATTTTGAGTATGTCACTATCAACTTCAACTGGTCTACCTGACTGTGGAGCATCATTCAGCAATAAATCTCCAAGATGAAAATTCACAGACCAGTTTTGACCCGTTTGATCAGTCACAGCACCTTCTCCATACACTGCACAAATCTTTTTTCTTGCACTTCAGTTGCATTTTTACCTTTCTTGAAATAATAAAACATAATATGCCAAGAATGTTGTTTATTTTCTTCTATCTGCAATATTAAAATGGCTACACAAAAATTAATCAGTTTTGATAAGTCTTTTTAATGCATGCTGGTAGGACAGCTGCCATAATACACTTGAACAAAATTGTTTTGAATGAAGTTAAAGACAACTAAGCGCGACTAAATCCATCTTATAGAAAAAAATCAAATGAACTTTATGATCAACCCCATACAGGACTATCAAGAGACAAAGCACTAAAACACTAAAAGAATTCAGCATGACAACAAAATAATGTGTTAATATACAAACCTATTAAGCTTCTTATACCCCAGTAATCACCAGTTACAAATGCAATAAAATAAAACAACAAATATGATTTACATTACATTTGTCTCTGTCTCTACCTATCTATCTAGAGTTTCTAGTAATTAACCATATGGAGATTGCTATGGGGAAAAATTTTAAACTAAAAAGGAGGATAAGAAAAGAACAAAGTAAATGGTCAGCTATACCCTCTCCACAGTGGCAATGATTTAACATTGCAAAGATGTGTTTCTTCAAATTACTTGATAAATTAAACCCAATTCCAATTAACTTATGTTTATAGGCTAGAAGAAAAGTAAAATAATTTTAAGGTTTTTATAGAACAAAGTTTAATGCAGAGGTAAGAAAATTTTCAAAGAAAAAGAAAAAGGGAAGATTTGCCCTATTACATGTAAAGTCATATAACCAATCTTTAGAAATTCAAACAGCACAATTCTAGAACAATAATAGATTAATAAAACAGGGACATAAAGTAGGGGATATAGAAACAGAAGTATTATGTAGAAATTTAGTATATATCAATTTGAAAAGGATGAATTATGATCATCTAGAACAATGACTTCCAATGGACGTCCCCCCAGACAAGCAGCATTGGAAACACCTGATAATTTATTTAAAACCCAAATTCTTGAAATTTATCTCAGACTTACTGAATCAAAAAATCTGGAGCTGGGGTCCTATAATCTGTGTTCTAAACAGCCCTCGAGTTTGAGGATCTCTGGTTTGGACAAAATATCACTACATCTGTACCATGTTTGCAAAGAGCACTGGGAGGCTATTTACAAACAGTTTGATGATAAAGTTACAGAGGGCTGGTTTACTTAGTGAAAAAAATAAATAAAAGCAAAAAAGCTATTTTACTTAAGTTCGTATAGAAGTTAATATTCGTTCTGTACATGAGTTGATTGGCACTGACAATGACCTTTTCAGAGTTTGAAGCTCCTGGCACAAATGCTTTTAATGTGGCACAGATTTTTGACCTCATCATTGACAGAAGGTTGGCATTTCGGGTACACAAAGGCAAGCCTATCTGACCTTTATGCATTACAATGACTGTCATGATTGACAGGCCTTGGCTTCTCTTTAAAGAGATGTGGCACTTGGCATCCTCAACTCACAAAAAGAACCTTCCTCCTGTCCTCTGCAGAGTGAGCACAACAAATTGCCCCATCTGGTGCTAGCCTGACATCCTGTTGTTTCGATGAGTCTGAATGACAATCAGCGTCCTGATGATGACTGACAGTGTAAAGGTTGGCAGCTGCCAATCTGAAGTCCTTAGCTTTCAGGGACACTGCTTTGACAGCCAAAACCTTCCTTGAGCAGTAGTGAGAGTTCATTTCAACTCAGCAAGGAGATGACTTGGAAATCCTTAATCTAGATTCATACTTAGGACATCCTGCCTAGAAGATACCACAGGTGAAGGGACCAAAATCCTACCACCCTGAAGCCGCTTTAGGGGATATTAATTTTAAGCTGTTTCTTGAGAAACAAAAGACTCAGACCTTTGACTCTTCCCCCTTTCTTCCTCAAGAGATTCAGACAGAGAAACCTGCTTCAGAGAGATCTTACCATGTTGCTTTGCCTAATTTGAATTAAGTATGGTAAACAGAGGGTTTCAGGCGTGTGTGTGTTACCTAGATAGCCTCTGTGTTCCATTGTTTCTGAGTCACCTAGCAAGGGTTTTCCTATTATGTGTGTTCTGCTCTTCCTCAACTACCTATAAATCACCATTCTCACTTCTAAAATGGAATACCTCACCCCCCCCTTGTCTCCTTTGTCCAAATGCCTTACATCTACAATGTTGCTTCACTATCTATGTGAATTTTCATAGATCTATCCTGTTTATGTTAATTCCCCATGTGTATGTATTAAACTTTGATTTTCTCCTGTTAATCAGCCTGTGTTGATTTGATTATTGGCCCAGCCAGAAGAACTTACAAGGGGGGCTAATAATATTCTTTTAGCCCCCGCACAGGCAAAAGGCCATGCAGAAGATAATACCATCATCATCTGTGAAATCCAAATAGGCTAAAAGGTAATATATTTATTTAACCCATACTATCTTGTTCCACCTAAAATAAAATCATCATCATCTCTCCCTTAGCCAGGCACATTGGAAGGTAACAGTGGAAATGACACAAAGAAGAATAAGATTCACTCATAGGGCACTTACAATCATTTGGCAAAATGGTATCAATAGATTCACATCAAAAGAGGCAGCTTCTATGGAGTTTCAGCTTAGGTGTCTTATGGGAATGACAACACTTTCCCATTTCACACAAAAAATTGGTATGTGAGATTCAATATAAAGTGGCATCCCGCTTTTAATGTTTTTAATTAACTTAAATCTGAACCCATGTGCAGGCCTGTGCTATGCAGGGAAAACAGGACATGTCTGTGTATTGGACGCAGCCCTCTGTCCACTCGTTTTTGACCTGTAGTATAGGTTTTCTTCTTCTCCATATTTGACCCCCTCATGGTGCCCTCTAGAAAAAGTCCCTCTCCTTCTTGACCCAAGCACTCATTTTGAAATAGAGATATTATGAAAAGAGACAGAAAATGAGACTGAAAACTCATTTTTGACTCCAACTGTGAAAGTATTTTTGTTTAAGGATCCCATCTGACAAATTTGCGGACCCCTAAAACCCACTGAACAACTGAAAATACTCCAGATGAATCTAAATGTGTATACTGTTATTAAGGATAAGTTTTAACTCAGGTTCACTATCTCCCTAATCGAGAAGCGCACATCCTCTGTAAGGCAAATACCAAAATTGCATTAACCCTTCATAACTAAGAAATAAATCAATGATCACAGCCGTCAGCTTTACTTCTCCTAATGGCTAAAAGGAAATCTGAAGAGTAGGGAAAATGGGAGCCTCAGGATACCACCTGATTTGACATTTCACAGACACATAAACACGGTGGATTAAGGTGGTATATAAAAATGATGGAGGAAAGCAAAGAAAAAAACAAGAATGCAAAACAAATTGCTCCGTTATCCATGGCTCTCTAACTTGCATATGAGAAACCCCATGGGAAGATTTTAAAGCTCCAGGCTGTACCCCATATTAATGAAATTAACATTTCTCCTGCTAGAACCCAGGCACCCCTGCCTCCACGGGTAGCTGCATTGGAGAACACAACACACTAACAAGTATATCTTTTATATCACTCAAATATTCTGCCACGCAGGCCGCTGCCACACTGTAGACCCGTTATTTAAAACAACACATGAGTGAAGATAAAGCAAAGCCAGGGATAACATTTTAATGACCACAGATCTCACCCTTCATATGGGGTGACCACACTGCCTGTTTTATTCAAGCATCCCCCCTTTTAATTTTCAGCCAAATTGTAATTATCATTTCAACCGTGAAATTAAACTCCAAACAATTTCTCAACTATTGAAGGTTTTACCAGCTACCTCTCTATCCACAATTTTGTAATCCATCAGTCCTTCCTGTGTAGATGTTGCGGCCAACTCCATCTTGCTGTAATCCTGCCATTGTTCACCCTTGCCTTAAACTTTCAATGGCTTCATTATTCCACAGGATACCTGCACTCTCCGTAATTGTTCATAGTGTTGAATAAACATGACTATAGCACCTATTGTATGGCAGCCATTGTTTTTAGCACTTTATAATATTAATTTAATCTTCTTGGCAATACTATGAAGAAGGTATTTTTATTATCTTTAGTCTAAAAATATAAAAAGGTAGGCAGGGTGAGCTGGAATACTTTGCCCAGAGTTACGAAGGTGGTCAGTGATAGTGGCTGACGTGAAACACAGGAAGCCAGGCTCTACAGATTGCGCTTTCACGCTATCAGCCTCTTCCCCTCACCCGTCCTCCATTGTAGCCAAATTCCTCAGTCACTCTTGCCTACTCTGACTTGAATACTATAAATTCCCCATCCTTCAGTTTTTGTCCCCCCCCCTTCTTTATTTCCAATTCTTATTCCTTAGATAACTGTGAACACTTATGTGTCAGGCAGAGATATATTTTCTCAACTGCAACAGAAAGCCATTTTGTGATCCGGTTTTTATAAGTTCTCCCTAAAATTTTATAAGTTCATTCTAAAACTCTGGAGAGGGTTTCTGCCACAAAGAGGCCATCAGCACTAAAGAATCATTATGAAACAATCTCACTCTCCAAGGACCAATGGAAATCCCACTCTCTCCAAAAAGGGCAGTCCTTTTTATTCAGTATGCTGAATTAAATGCTAATCTCCTCCAGAAATAGCCTCACAGACATACCCAGAAATAGTTTTACCAGCTATACGGGCATCCCTTAAAACAAGTCTAGTTGATACATGAAATTAACCATCACAGTAATCAGTTTTGTATATTATTCTTATAGGTGATTATTCCATCTCTCCACTAGGTGAAAAAAATGCTTCAGGACTGGCACCATTCCTTTTTTTCGTTTATTAAACACACGTTTTGGAATCCCACCTGTTTATCAAGCGCTTTTGTGTCGGCTGAGAAAGCACCATTGACTAAAAGAGAGCCTCCTCATGGAGCCTACGTGACCAATAGCTCATCTTTCCTCCAGTACCTATGACCACGCCTCGGAAATAATAGAAGATCTACAAGCACTTGAAAATAATGTTAGTAGTGAAAGTGAGGGAAGATTTGAGCAAGAAGGTGAGAGTGATAGAAACAGAGGAGACTAATGCTACTGTCGAAGCTTTTTGAATATCAAGGAATCATTACTTATGCAAAAAAAGACATTCCTTTGAAGTGATTTTTTAAAATTCTACTCTTTTTTGTAACTAGATCATCTGGTTCAGGGAAGTTTTATATTTATATGTAAATGCTATTCACTCTTTAGAGACATTTAGAAAATAAGTGATTATGTCCCACGTTTAAAGATGTGGTCCCCTGTTTCACCTTCAGTTAGGGGGCAAGTAAATTAGTTTTATAAAATCATAAAGTGATTATTCAAGGTTGAGCCTAGTTAATGACAAAGCTCTAAAAATAATGTGGGGATTTTGCCTGGAATTAGGTTCCTGATCTAAACACTTAGGTAATTTTTTTTATTATAAAATGAAATTATGGCCATTTCCAACCCTAAATAATTTGTGCCAAATAGATTTTACATGTGATATTTATGACTCATGTACCTTATTCTGTAGAACTTCCCCTAAAGACTCATTAAATTTGTTTTATGTGGGTTTTTCCCAGCCTTGCACTTTCATTAACTGGAAGGAAGAGAATAAAGCCTGCTCACAATGCCACCAGACCCATGCCAAGGCCCTGACTTGACGGATGTCTTCCTAATGAATTATATATATTGTAAACAAATGGTACGTGCCAGCCCAAGCTTTTCATTAATTTTTCATTAATGAAATGCACCACTTAGCTTGTTTGACATTTAAGTGAGCCACATAAATTTAAACTAGAGGTCACCATAGAGAAAGTGCTGGCAAGTGTCACAGAAAGAACAAGCTAGCAGTTGCTCCACCTCTTCACTCAAATCCTGCCCCAAACCATGTTCAAATTTGCCACCAAAAGATTAATAAAATACGTAACAAGTAAATGATACTGTAATTAACTGTTAATGGCTGATCTGAAATGTAGTGCTCTGTGCTCTTATTAAAGAATGTTGTGTGTTTTTAATAGTTCCAATCTCCTTCCTGGTTCCTAATGGACAACCTAGTAATCAGGTGTCTGGGTGGCATCTTAATTTTGAAGGCTTTATAAGGGCCATGTTTTTAAGTTCCTTCCTATTTCCCAATATAGAGCTTCCCTCAGATGTTTCAGGTTTCCACATTTTTTAAAAAACCTCACAATTCTGCAATGCAGCAGAAAAATACTCTCAAACTACATGTAGTTTAAAATACTCCAACAATAGGAAATCTCTTTACCAATGTAACCTGAAATGCCCATAACTTTCCTACCAGAGAATTCCCAGACACGTGAGAATTGGTTTTTAAAATATATAGTTCTGAAAAAGAACTCTCTTTCCCTTTACTCTTGATAAACTTAGTAATCAAGCTCACTTAGAGCATATCAATTCTAGAGTAACACATGTAACTCTAGACTCTTCTAATGAACACTAATGTCTTTCTAACTAATCAGGATTGGCTTAGTATCCAGTTAGAACTGAGTTTACAGGGGAAATCTTCTTTCTCCAGAGTTCTGTGCAGTTATAAAATGGTCAAAGAGAAGAACCAATAGGATCAGCCAAGAGAGACCAACAGAAAATACTTATTTTTCTCCCCAGAATATATACTGTCCTTATAAAATAAGAGCAAAAACTATAAAAGATGCTGTTACATGCTCTCGATTCATGCTGGTCAGGAGGTGGGGCACATTTTCACTTACACAATCATTTATTAGGCTGTGCCTGATAACACGCTAGGCACAGAGAATACAAATGAATAGAAGAACTTCTGCTAACTTCAAAGAGCTCCTTTTAGTGTTAGGCACAGACAAGAAATCAGACTATGTTATTATAATCGTCGTCATCATCGTCGTCGGCAGCCGTCCGTCTCGAGAGACGATGGTGTAGCTTCTTAAGAGTCTATCTGCACCGCCGAGAATGGCTGTGCAGTCCGACTCGGGAGTGACATGGTATCTGTCTCCTCCCGTGTTGAATCGACATCTTGCGATGACGCTGAAGCTACAGAGCCTGGGCAGGGTGATATGGAGGGTCTGCTGTTGCCCATGCAGCAGACCCACCCTCTCTTCGCAGCTGAAGGATCCAAGGGAAAGACGGAGTCAATACAGCTTGGCTTCAGGTGCGCCGCAGGAGTTGCCGGTGTTGACTACAGCGTCAAACCGCCTTAGGGACTCCGGCTCCGGATTTTCTGTTGGGGTTTACTCCCTTAGCCTTTCCCCTGAAGAGGTATGCCGCAAGGCAGCGGAGGTTTTTTGGAGTCAGAGTTTTCCTTCTCTGATGTGCCCTGACTGGAAGATCGAACCAGCGACACTTAGCTCGCAGGCCGACGCTCAATCCACTGAGCCAAACCAGCCAGGGTTATTATAATCAGTAGTGCAGTAATAAAGACAAGAATGCAATCTTCTTAGACGGCTTCTTTAAACTATAAGGTTAAATCAACCCTTTGCTACAAAGTAGATGCTGGGTGCTCCCCTGCTCCCCAAGAGGTTCTCTCTTTCATCTCAATGCATCAAGCACAAATATTCCAAACATTGCTCTCAGATGCAGTCACACTATTGTGCATGAAAAGTTTAGAAACAAATGAAGAAAGGAAATAAGAATGAATAATCTTTGTCTTAAAAAAGCAACACCCCTCTTGCAATTCTGTTGTAAGCACTATGGTTGAACCATAGAGTTTTCCTTTTGGTTCTCCTCTCACCATTCATTTTTCCATCCCCAAGCACGTTTCTCTATTCAGGTGGTCTTCCCGAGATTTATCTTTATTTACCTCCCTCTTTCAATTTTACCTAAAGTTTATGACCTCACCTCAGCCCCCTCCTCTGCAAACTGCTTCAAAGGAATCACCATCTCCAACCTCTCCTTCACTTACTATTCTTTAAAGGAAGAACAAAAAAATGTCTGTTCTTAGAGCACCTTTGCTAATTATTTAGTGAGGAGGACTAATGGAAAAAAAAAAAAACAAACAATAAAACTGTCACAGAGAAATAGCAAGGAGAAAAAGGAAGTCCAAACCAAATCTTTACTGGTGATCCTCACTTAAAAATGGGGGAAGAGGAAAATTAGAACAAAACTTACTAAAATCTTCAGCTATTCCCCAAACATCTTTGTATTACCTATAATTTTTCTCCCTCCACAAAGCTATTCTGATACTTCACTTTCAAATAAAGGGAAAAAGCAACTCTAAATTTCTAGGCAGTGAGGCTTTTCATTCCAATCACCTGACCTCCTACCAAATATCTTATTACACAAATACAGCACTGTCCTTCCCAAGATTCTTTTCTGTTGGACAAATCTTTGACACCAAGTATTCTGACATTCTCTTTTTTACATTTCTCAAGACCAGGTTTGCCAGTGATGTACCTGCCTCAAATCCTTAGCTCTTCTCCAGATCATGAAGCCTCCTTCTTCTTAGAAAGCCCATTCCAACTCATAATGCAACAGACATGCAGTTCGGAGGTCACACAGGACAGAATTAAAAAGCGGAAATGTTTAAATGTATCCAATTCACATGTTATCATTTCCATCTGGAGAACAATAAGTCAAATGGGATCCATCTACTTTTTTCTTCCTAGTGTGCAGACAGCCAGCTTCTTACAATATTTTCACAAGCTGGAAAAAAAAAGAGAACTTTGATCTTTCTTCTTCATCTTGTAAGGACACTAATCCCATCATGAGGGCCCTACCCACATGAACTCATCTAAACTAATTATTGCTCAATGACCCCTTTCTCCAAATACCATTACAATGAGGATTAGGGCTTAAACATGAATTTTAGGGGACACAAACATTTAGTCCATGATACCATATTATAATGAATCATTTACCTAAATACATAGCAGTATATGTGGAAGCCTGGTGTGGTAGTGGATGTGGAATACCATAACCTATGATTGTAAGATTTGGTACTAACCAGCAAGGAAAGAAAACTTACAGATGGAATAGAAAGGAGTCAGAAGATTGGAGTTGAAATGTGCAATATATCAGCCTATGGAAACAAACCTTTCGGTGAGCCATGCAAGACAGTCAGCTAAGCTAAGCATGCATTAATCGAATGAGGAGCTGGAACATAGATTTTAATAAAATTCAACTCACTTCTTAATTAGGTCACATTAGTAAAAGCAGATGCAAATGTATGGGCTTTCAATGAATTTGGCAGTAAAAATCTAATACATAATTTGTAGAGGCAGCACAATTGTGAACAATTTTGTGTTGATTCATCTCAATCTCGTCATTATACAACATTCATACTACCATGACAAGGCTCCAACTCTGGCTGATGATGATGATTTTGTCCGTTTGAGGTAATTTAAATAAAGGCAGGTAAGGAGGGAAGAAATATAAAAGGAGCTTAAGTCATTGAACAGTGACACTCTTAGTGTCTTCAGAGTCCAAAGGACTTGCTTTGAGAATCTCCTTGTTTAAACAAATTTTGCCCCTCTAAATTGAAGAATGCATCTTATACAAATTTTTAAGATAAACTTTTTGATGTCTGCATGTAAAAAAAATTGAAACAATCAAACCTTCATTCTTTTTTTTAATATGTTTTATTGATTATGCTGTTACAGTTGTCCCAATTTCCCTTTCCTCTGCTCCCCTCCACCCGGTGGTCCCCCTCCCTCTAGTTGTCCCCCGCTTTTAGTCCATGTCCATTGGCTGTGCATATAGTTCTTCTCAACCTCTTCCTGTCTATTCCACTCCCTCCTACTATGCTTCTTAATTCCTGTACTATCTTCCTCCCTCTCCCCTTTCCCCCTCCCTGCTGACCTCCCCCCAGTATGTTCCCCATACCTATAATTCTTTTTCTACTCTCGTTGCCTGTTTAGTTTCCCTTTGTTTCAATTCCCTAGCTTCTGTTGTTGGTTCTTGTGATGCAATTTTCATTTTATTTTTTTTTTATTTTTTTATTTACATATGTACTTATTTCTTTTCCTTTTTTTTTCAGATTTAATGTGTTTTATTGATTAAAATATTACATTTGTGCCAATTTCCCTTCCCTCTGCTCCCCTCCGCCTGGTGGCCCCCCTCCCTCCAGTTGTCCCCCCCTTTTAGATTATGTCCATTAGTTGTGCATACAGTTCCTCCCAACCTCTCTCCGTCTATTCCATTCCCTCCTACCTTGATCCCCAATTCCTATATCATCTCCCTCCCTCTCCCCACTCCCCCTCCCTGTTGACCTCCCCCCAATATGCTTCCCATACCCACAGTTCCTTTTCCACTCTCGTTGCCTGTTTAGTTTGCCTTTGTTTCATCTCCCTAGCTTCTGTTTTTTAAACCAGTCCCTTTAACATCTCATATAACAGTGGTTTGGATCTAATGAACTCTTTCAGTTTTATTTTGTCCTGGAAACACTTTCTCTGTCCTTCTATTCTGAATGACAATTTCGCTGGATAGAGTATTCGTGGTTGTAGGTTTTGGATTTTCATTACTTTGAATATTTCTTGCCAGTCCCTTCTTGCCTGTAGGGTCTCTCTTGAGAAGTCAGCTGATAGTCTAATTGGGACCCCTTTGTACATAATTCTTTTCTTCTCTCTTGCTGCTTTTAAGATTCTCTCTTTATCTTTAATTTTTGACATTTTGATTATAATGTGTCTTGGAGTGGTTCTCCCTGGGTCCAGTCTCTTGGGAACTCTCCTTGCTTCCTGGACCTGCAAGTCTATTCCCTTCCCCAAGTCTGGGAAGTTCTCCTTTATTATATTTTCACTCAATTTTTCAAGTTCTAGTTCATCTTCCTCGCTCTCTGGCAAACCAATGATTCTTATGTTGGGCCTTTTATAGCTGTCCCAGAGGTTTCTGATCCTCTCATTGTTGCTTCCCATTTCCTCTCTCTGCATTGGTTGACTGCTTGTTCCTTCTCCATATTCCAGTTTGTTGAAATGAACTCTGGATTTTTTTTCCTCACCATCTGTCTCGTACGTGGTTTTGTTCCTTTCGTTATGAATGTTTTTCGCTTCTTTCTTATCTTTTTCCTGCTCTTTTGTGAATTCTGTAAGCCACCTGATAACAATGGCCCAGAACTGAGCCTCTGACAGGTTTCTTATCTGTTCATCTGTCAGGTTCTCTATCTGTTGCCTGGTGAGTTGTGTCACCGGGATTTCTATAGTTGTCTGCCTCATTTTGACAGATGCGTTTTGTTTTCTTGGGCCGGCTGTCGGGGGCGGTGCCTGTGTACGCGTCACAATTCAGCGACTGGCGCCTGTCCGCGACCTATTTCGCAGCCCTGTGGTGCTTTCTGTGGGGGCGGGGGTCCAAGATGGATTCACACAGTTATTCAGCTAGGAGACCGGGATCCGTCCTCCCGCCCCCCTGGGCCTCACTGTTCAAGGCGATGCGGTGGCTGCTTTCCCCAGCGCTGGGGTCGCGCACTGCCAGGGGCTTGTCTGCAGCCGGGATTTTTCGCCGCCCCGCCGTCCCAGGTGCGACCGCAAACAGCGCTGCCCTCTTTAACTCTTACCTGCCCAAATGGCACCGCTGGTTTATAACTTCATATGTTGGGCTTCCGTGTAGTTTTATTTTCTGGAATTTCTAGTTATCCTTTGTTTTGAAGTAGTTGTATTCCTCTCTAGTTGTAGAGGGAGACCTAGCGTGTCCGTCTAAGCCTCCATCTTGGCCGGAAGTCCTGCAATTTTCATTTTAATGTTCATAGTTTTGATTCTCCTTTTTCTAAACCAGTCCCTTTAACATCTCATATAACAGTGGTTTGGATATAATGAACTCTTTCAGTTTTATTTTGTCCTGGAAGCACTTTCTCTGCCCTTCTATTCTGAATGACAATTTTGCTGGATAGAGTGTTCGTGGCTGTAGGTTTTGGATTTTCATTACTTTGAATATTTCTTGCCAGTCCCTTCTTGCCTGCAGGGACTCCCTTGAGAAGTCAGCTTATAGTCTAATTGGGACCCCTTTGTACATGATTATTTTCTTCTCTCTTGCTGATTTTAAGATTCTCTCTTTATCTTTAATTTTTGATAATTTGATTACAATGTGTCTTGAAGTATTTCTCCCTGGGTCCAGTTTTTCTGGAACTCTCTGTGCTTCCTGGACATATAAGTCTATTTCCTTCCCCAAGTTAGGGAAGTTCTGCTTCATTACTTTTTCACGTAATTTTTCAATTTCTAGTTCTTCTTCACCCTCTGGCAATCATATAACCATATGTTCGATCTCTTATAGCTGTCGCAAAGGTTTCTGATCCTCTCCTCACTTTCCTTGCTTTCTGTTTCCTCTTTCCACACTGGTTGACTGTTTGTTCCTTCCCCACGTTCCAGTTTGTTGATTTGATCTCTGGATTTTATTTCCTCACCACTTGTCTCGTATGTGTTTTTGTTCTTTTCAGTATGAGTGTCTTTCAATCCTTTCCTGTCTTGTTCTAAATCTTTTGTTAATTCTGTAAGCCACCTAATGACTATAGTTCTGGATTGAGCCTCTGAAAAGTTTCTTATTTGTTGGTCTGTCAAATTCTTCATCTGCTGCCTGGTGAGCTGCATCACCAGGATTCCTATAGTTGTCTGCCTCATTTTGACAGATTTGTGTTTTGCTTTGCTTCTTGGGCAGGCTATAGGGGGCAGAGCCCAAGTACTCATCACAACCTGGCGACTGGCAGTGATCCGCAACCTTTTTCACTGATCCGCAACCTTTTCAGCCACACTGTGGCGCTTTGTCATCACTACCCAGCGACCAGCGGTGATCCGCAACGTATCTCGTGGCGCTGTGGCACTTTGTGTGGGGGTGGGGGTCCAACACAGATTCCTGCTGTTATTTTCTGCTGGGAGACCGGGATCCATCCTTCCACCCTCTGGGCCTCACCGTCCGAGGCAATTCAGGGGCTGCCTTTCCCAGCGTTGGCGTCGCGAGCTGCCAGGGCTCAACAGCAGCCAGGACTGCTCTCCTTGCCACTGTCCCTGGTGCTACCGCAAACAGCACCACCCGCTTTCGTTCTTCCTATCTGCCTGACAAGCGCCACTGGTTTATAACTTCATACGTTGGGCTTCCGTGAAGTTTTATTTTCTGGAATTTCTAGTTATCTTTTGTTTTGAGGTAGTTCCTTTCTAGTTGTAGAGGGAGACCAAGCGTGTCAGTCTAAGCCTCCATCTTGGCCAGAAATCCAAACCTTCATTCTTATATTCAATGTCTTTTAATATGCATATTTTATACACATATTTATGAAAAAAATCACAAAAATATGCATGTATAGTCACTTATTTACTTCAAATTCTACTCTCACCCCTCTCCCTTCTACAGGCAGAGAGACAATACATTCAAAGTCTCTTAAGCTGATGAAAAAATAGAAAGAATGCCTGTGTGGCTGGACCATAGAGAGCTAGAGCAAAGAGTGGTAGAGGATGAATTTCTAGAAGTTGACAGAGACTGGATTATTTAAGGCCTTGGAGGCCATGGAAGGACTTTGGATTTTAAGCATAGCAGAAGTCACTGGGACCTTTTAAAAAGAAGAGAAATAAGACATAGAATTATCATTCAAATGTAAACTCTCCATTGATAGTGGTTTATGCGCTATAGTTGGGGATAAGTGGAAGAAGGAAATCAAGTTAGAAACTTACTACATTAGTCCAGAAGAGCTGGGTTAGTGGAAGCAGATGTTGCCTGTGAAGTAAAATTTATAGGAATTGCTCAAGAACTGAACGTTCTACCATTTTGCCTTTATTCATACTGTTGACCTGACTGAAATACTGCTTCTAATATCTTTGCCTCTGTGTATTCAATGTACACAGTGTCCAGCTCAAATTTTCTCCCCATGATTTCTCGTTAGACCCCTTTATTCGATAATATTATCTTGAGAACTCATGTTCTTCTTGTTCCCAGAATTTCCCAAACTGTTGATAAATCCTAAGAGCCAAAGACCAACCAGAATCAAAGTAGAGTGCAAAAAGTTTACAATTGTTAACTTACTGCAACGAGGAGGAATAGCTCCCAAAGAAGCGACAATGTGTTTCACCAAAAAAGGAAGACACAGGATATGACAGAATTTTGTAGTAGGATGAAATTTGGAAAAATTTAAATAAAGCAGTGTTTTGTTTGGAACAAAGCAAAGCAGCCCTATGTACAAAAGTTTAGGCTTAAGCTAAGAAGGGAGACGCAAGGTTTCGTTTCCTTGGAAACTGCAAATCAGGAAAATGAGAAATTGTGTCCAAAATTCCCTTATCTGAAACTCTGGCTCTGGAATGAAAAAATCAAAGCTATTTCTCTGTATCAAAATGATGTATATAACTGAGATCTTCCAGACAAGAATGGTACTTTGCCATTCTCATGAAATAGCTTGAAATTGAAGAGTTAATGAGAGTTTATTATTTAGATGTTTTCAGGACTATATTATCTTAATAATAAATGAAAGCAGTTTTGAGAGATCTGCACTATATACTAGGAAACCCTGGCATTCAGTGAGAGGTTATGGGTCATCTTTTTCTGGGAGAGAGAGGGATCATAGTATTTTTCTTATAAAATTAATTGTAAAATAGTATATACATTTTAGTTTAAAAATTATGTGATAGTACAGAATTAAGATATTGAGATACACTAGGAAATTGTGTGTCCGATTACTAGAAACATGGAACTTGTGGTATTTACCTACAAGCTACAAAATAGTCAACATGTACCATTGAAAAACTGTGTGTTATCTATTCCAGTTGATCTACCCAAAAAGATCCTCAGGTTTACACTATTCACATCCCTTAGGTAAATTGTTAAAAATACACAAATGTGGATTTCACTGTTGATTTACTTAAATCAAAACCTCCAGACCTGTTATCTTGGATATTTAAAAAGTTTCCCAGAAATGCTGGCATAATATGTATATTGTATTAGTTTCCTGTGGCTGTTGCAACAAATTGCCACAAACTTGGTGGCTTAAAACAACAAAAATTTATTGTCTTCCAATTGTGGAGAGCAGAAATTCAACCTCAAATTGTCAGCAGGCTGTGCGCCCTCCAGAAGCCCTGAGAGAGATTCCTTTCCTTTAATCTTCCTGCTTCTTGTGATTGTCAGCATTCCTTGGCTTGTGGCTGTAGCTGTCTTTGCATAATATTTTTCCCTTTGTGTCTATTTCAAAACTCCCTCTGGCCCTTTAATACAGGGAAACATGACTGTATTAAGAACCCAAATAGATAATTGAGAATAAACTCTTCCTGGCAATATTCTTAATGTAATCTCATCTTTTGTTATGTAAAGTAAAGTAAAGTAATATTTACTCTGCCATCTTAGGTAATATTCAGGTTCCAGGAATTAGGATGTAGACATATTTTGGCACACTGTTCATCCCATTAAATATATTTTCTTATAAATTAAAAATAAAGCCATGGAACTACTTTTACTATGAAAAGGTAATTTGATTACATGTTGTTCTATCAACTTTCCAAAAATATATTTGTGCTATTTTACTTAAAGTGTATATTAGATCTCAAACTATCGCTATTGTTCTGTGAATTCATTTCCCAAGTACCTATTTGGAAAATATTTATGTTGTATATGACTTACTATTGGCAATTACAGTTATTATTTAATAGGAAGAATGTGCTTTTGTTCTGATGCATGGCTCTGAACAACGAAAGTCGATCTTTTATAAGTGGTGAAGCACCTATATTACACATAGCTCATAACAACAATGGTTTCTTTTTTTCTCACATTCACATCCAACACAGGCTTCACATTCTATTTCTTCTGGGGTCAAACTTGAAGGAACCATCACTATTTAAAACATACTGACCTTGTGGTAGAAAAAAAAGAGAAAGAGAGAAAGAGAAAAGAGAGGCTAACTCACAGATTGCCTCCAAAGGTTGTTACTTGAAAGTGACACACATCACTTCTCCTCACATTGTATTAAACAAAACATGCCACATGACCAATATGGATGTCAATAGGGCTGGGCTATGGGGGAGGAGAAGGCAAAGTAGTATGATTTTTCTACAAGAAGGTACTGCATATAGTTTTGAAATAATAACTTATTCAATCATCTCTAGATTCTGGCTATTTGTCCTATCAGGGGTGTGTTGAAGATACTGATATTGCCTTTTATGGTTTTAGTCCTTTAATTGATCCTCTCTAATAATCAAAGCCTTGGCCAAATTGTCTGGATCAGGGCAGACTCACTATGCTATACTATAAGAGTAAAGGAGATGCTGAGTATTCTTTCTTGACTATCATATTAAAGAAGAAAAATCCATGGTATAGAACTTTTCATACTAATAATTTCACCATATCAGAATGCCACACACATCCCCTCTCTTGTTTGCTAGACTCCTCATCCAATTTAATCACCGTTTAAAAGTCCTAGATTAGTGAGCACGTTTTTCATTATTCTATCCACCATTCTTAATCTTATCTTTAGCTCATATAATTTTATGTGAAGCAATAAACAAACACATGGGGAAAAAAAAGAAATCATTTTAAAAGAATCTCATAAAAATTAGGTCATTAACTAAGGAGCACCACTGTGGCAGGTTACAGTTCTAATGATAAAAGATGTGATTTAAAAAATAATTCAAGTCTATAACACATTGGTAGAAATCTATTTCTCTCTGTGACCAACTTACCACAGATCAATAAATATTCACCAGAAACCTGTGGATATATGTCACAGAAATGCATTAGACTTCTGAATACTAGAAATATCACAGTAGGATTGTTTAATGTAGTAGCTTTCTCTAAGTCTCTACTGAGTAGCACAGCAGGTGATATTAAAGCAGGTTAAAAATTAAGCAGAATAAATTGCAAAATGCATTATCAGTCCCTACTGACCAAGAATTTTCAGTTAATAAAAGAAAGACAAATTAGGCTAAATGCTCTTTAATTCAAGGGTGATATTTCTAGTTAAGCAGCCCCTTTGGTCAGAGGTGACATTAATCCTCTCTAAGGAAAGGCACCACAGGCCTTTCAGTAATAATAAGTAAACAGTATATTTCCAAGTACTATTTTTGTAGGGTAAATTATTGGGAAATAATGGTAATAAAATTAATCATGATTTTATAATTCAATGGTGAATATGTCTATAATGTCTTAATCAATTTAAGAATATTCCCTAAATATTAAATTAGATCAAATTGCAACCAACAGTGCTCCAATCACTCAAGGACAAAGTGAGAGACATGTAACTAAACAGAAGATTATTTAAAAAAAGGACAAATAAAAGTTGTTGAATTTAAGTTCAATGCACAACCACAGTTTTTTGTTTGTCTGTTTGTTTGTTTTCCTTGAGCAGCAAGGTGAGGCATTTATTCACGAGTCTGCCTACAACCACAGTTTGATATGATGGCCCAAATAGTGACATCTTAAGTCACAATTTAAGTATAAACCCCCTAACAAGAAAGCAGATACTTTTGTTCTACAAAATTCAGAACAAGTCTGGAGCAAAATGTTTCATTCTGGACATGGTATTTTAAAAGAAACATAAAAATAAACTATTATATGGAATCCAGACTACAGTAAAGAGGATGGGAGAGAATCTAATAAATTATACCATATTTATTCACTCAAAAAAACAAGCACTAAGAACATGTGTTAGGAGAAAGTTCGGAGGAACCGCATCTATCTAGGAGAGAAGTAGATTATGATAAAGAATCAAGAGATGACTTCTTAAAAATGTTAAAAATGTACAAAGCAAAGACACATTTCATCTATTCTGTGTAGCTTCAGAGAAAAGAATGAGGACTGAGGTAGCAGCTCTGGAGAAATAAATTTGGACCTTAAATTAAGTCAGAGACACATCTAACAATTAGGTGAATCCAAAGTATAAGAGAGTAAAGAACTCATAACTTCAGACATGCAGGGGGGGAAAAAATAACTCTTCCCCACTTCTGAGGGATAAGAGAAAAAGATTCTGTTCTTTGGCTGAAATATTGAACTGGATGGCCTCGAGAGTGTTTCCAATGCTTAGATTCACTGGATTTATGACAATGTTTGCAATAGCTCTTACATATCACAAAATATCAGGATGTGGAAGGATGTGGCAGCAGCAGGGTGAAAGCAAAATCACAGGAAGCAGAGAAAAATCACATGAAGCAGAAAAATCACACAAAGTGGAGGTGGCGGCATAGGTTTGAGTTTGTGTTTTGCTCAAGCTCATCAGTAATTTACACTTCACGTGTGATGCTGCAATGAATGAAATACTCCCCGTGGACATGCAGCGCAGAGTCGGGAAAAGATTACAAAACCCTATGAGAATATATATGTACTAATGACATACCAGTATTCTAATCCTTGCTTAGTTAACACCCTGATTATTACAAGCTGTCACTCACATACAAGAAAAGTAGGCCAGAGTAAATAGATGCTACTTCTTCATTTGCAAGCTTGCTTTCAAAATATAATCTAATTAAATATAGAACAACGCAATGTTGGAAGGACAATTTCCTCTGGAAATGGAATCACACAAAGTATGACTCTTGTGTGTGTCCTTAACATCACCAAGGCTTCCTGCCCCAGAGTCCCAGTTTCTAATATATGCCCTGCTTCAGGGATTTCAATACTTTGTGGTCAACCCTGAATTTATTTGCTTTTTCTGTTTCTAACTCTTCTGGGCACAGTGCCTGGCTCTCTCTTTAATACGTGCTTGATTTTTTATTCTACTCCTGAGTTGGATCATTCATCTGTGTACAGATGTTATTCCTAAAAAAGGGAGACTGCCCAGAGTCTTTTTGTCATTGTTGTTTCTGGCTTTATATTTTTATCATCATTTCTGAGAATTCTTCCTTGGCTTTCAAAATCAGAAAGGCCATTTTCCCTGTGGCCCTCCGGCCCCTACTCCTGTCAAAGGCATTAGTCATGTTCATGTTGTATTGTCTCATTTAAGACTCACAGTGTCCCCACAAACAAACAAATGAAAAACAATTTTAAAAGTTCATTATCTTGCCCAAGAAAGTACAAATAAAGCTTTTCTGGGAATCGAGTCTTTGGCTCCATTTACTATGAAAGTTAATATGTCTACATACCTAGGGACAACAAATCGCAGGCCATCACTGTAGGTTACATTATAAACCTTTAAACTTTTCTTCAGAAAAGCTTTAATGCAGTATTTTTTTCATCTAGCTGATTATAAAAAAAAAATTAAAAAGAGAAATTACTTATCAATAGACCCTGATAACATGAAAATGATAAAGATGTTGAAAGTTTATGCTATAGCATTGTCAATTTGCTTTAGTAAAAGATCAAGATTTCTTTGGTGACTTTGTTTCTAAAACTGCTTTACAAAAGTGCACAAGGAAACAAATGAAAAAAGACAAGTAGATCCATTAAGATCTGTTTATTTTGCTCATTCCTGGATTCAATGTGACCTAGACCACTGAAGTTAGTCCTATAGAGTGAATGTAGCTGTTCAGTCATTTCTGAAAACTGATTTCTGTTACTGAGGATGCTGGAATGTTATTGAACAATAAAAGAGATACTTGGATGCAATCACATAATAGTATTGTTTCTGTGTAAAGAATGACTTCTGCTTGAAAGTTTAAGATTGCTAATAGAAAACATAGACCACCCCTGAAATTTAATATGACTGTTGCTTCTGCAGCCTATGTTGTAAGTACTACCGAAGTGTCAGGACAGCGGAGTCCTTCCTGCGGTGCTGTCCAGGGTGCTGAAATATAAATGTATCAAATTCCCACAGATATAATCAATCTATTCAGAGTGGCCCTGGAGTCTCAGTTTTGTTGTTTAAATTTAGGAAGTCCAGTTTTACTTCTAAGAAAATCTTTCTCGGCAAGTGCTGAATTACAGCAATGGTGGCTAAAAAAAGCTTCCTTATTCTGTGATATGGGCCCAGTTTGCTCTGTGTCTACTATCCTTTACACCACCACTAATAACAAAACCAAAAACAGAAGACCTTCATCTTTCCCATTCTATTTAATTGGTTCTCCTCTACTTTTACTGTAACTAGACAAAATTTATAGAAATATTTGTGATTATTGTGTTAAATAAAATTAAGGAATATTATGAAACATGTTCAATAACTTGTAGGTAGTGATGTCTACATTCAAAATAATAACATTATTATACGATATTTTAAATTAATGCTATAGCCTCACTCAACATTTCAAGCTAACATGTGGACATAAATATATGTTCAAAAACTGAACAAAAATTTCTCCAGACTATCACATAATATCTTACTATTGGGAACCTTTCAACAAGAGGTTTACTGTGGTTTAGGTGGGCAAGATTGCCAATTAGAATCTGTCAATGATGTTTCTAGTTAGATTGGAGGCATTTTTAAAACATTTATTTTTTCCTGTCTTTAACAGTATTTTTCAAAGTTAATCGTGTAAACACTTCCAATCATGCAATACCCACTTGGATTCTTTCTTTCTTAAAATATTATATTTCATTCACGTTCACTCTGTCTTTAAAATGCCATTTTAAAAGATTAAAAAACAATATGTCAATGTAAAATTTTACAGTTTATATTTGTACATTTGACATCTAATTAAGGATCTATCAATGTTGCTTTATGGAGAGGTTTTTCAAGAGCCTTATCCCTAACTGTAATGAATGTAGACATACTCATCAGTACTCTTCTTTGTTACGCTCATAGTCCCAGCCACAGGGGAACAGTCAATACATAGCACTGTCAAAAAAGTACATGCAGGCTTATGATTATACTTCATATGTTTGTAGTCATGCAAACTTCTCTCTATATGACTTTAAACCAAAAAGTAGTCAGTGTTTGCAACTAGCTAAGGTTTTAACCTAAAGGTTTTGATCAGAGGATCATTAAAAATTCAGGAGATTTTACAAAAAGTCTCAAATTTATTTTTAAGAGGGAAAAAGAGAAAGGAAGGAAGGAAGGAAGAAAGGAAGGGAGGGAGGGAGGGAAGGAGGGAGGGAGGGAGGGAGGGAAGGAGGGATGGAGGGAGGGAATAATGCTGACATTTTCTGCTAAAAATAATGTCTTTCTTTAAGAATATTTCCCACACCAAACTCCCATCCCCAGCTGAGAATGACCCCTCCATTAGAAAGAACCATGTCATTTCCCCCTCTGTAAATAATCAGTTCCCAGAGCATGTAGCATGTACAAATGATGAATACAAAGTGAAAAAGTGAATGCCAAGGGCTAATCTTGCTCATCTTCAACTTCTTCTAGCAAATAAACTGATCTGAACATTACCTTTGTGCCTTTACTGCAAACACCTAAAATTATGAGGATGTTCTCAGGAATAAAAGTGCTTATAGACCCATTTAAGTCTTTTTTGTCATTTCAATAACAGAATTATGACGACTGGAAGTGGCTAACGACCCATGCATGAAAACTACAGGATTCAACTTTGCTTGATGTCTTTAAAGAGTTCAAGTCTAAAGACTATGTTTGATTTCTTTTTCTTTTCATCCCCCAAGTCAAGGCCATTATCAGTCTACTTTTATTTTCTCTGGCTCTTAAATACTCACCCTCAAGATGATATTAAAATCTAATCTAAGTTTAACTAACTTCCAAATCTTATCTCTACCTAGACATCTTTTAATTACTTTATAGTCACCTCTGAAACTTGACATGTTGGTATTATACAGTTAAAGGGTTATCAGACTTGTAAACAGCCAAATGAACATTTTCATCTTTGAGAGTCAAATGGCCTTTGTCACAACTGTTCAACCTCCACAATTTTATCACAAAAGCAGCTATAGATCATATGTAAACAAACAAGTGTTGCTGTATTTTATTTACAAATATACAGGCAGCAGGTCAAATTTGACCCATGTACTACTGTAGTTTGCTGACTCCTGCTCTTGTCACTGGACCACAAACAGATAATTCACCTACTTATTTATGAGCACACTGAGTATTGGACACATGCATGAATTCTCTCAGATAACCCATTTGATAAAATATTGCTGGGAATTTGTCTCTCTCTCCCTACTTTGTCTTCCAGCTCTTCTTGGAATGTATGAAATCAGTACAAACACTCTTATCACCAAATTATATTAATAGTATGGAGTAACTGAAAATTTATATAAACATAAGGCTCATATCATTAGTGGACAGATTTCTTAGAAATACATAGATGTGTAGACAATTTTAATTGAGCCAAATGACCTCATCTTTACCATTGACCATTTATTTATTTTTGAAAGATAGAAAAGAATTTAGGTATACCTCTTCTGTGCTAGGCTTCTTATTTTCTGAATTTTCTGAATATTAGAAGCATACAAGTATTGTTATTTCTATTAGCCTAATACCCATATCCCCTCTCTGCAGACACTGACCCCTACACTCTCAGATTACCCTGGCTGTCTGTTTCTACTGACTATCTTCTGTGAAGCTGTGGAATGAATTGTATAGGTGGTACTTACCTAGTCTAATCTGCACTAGAAGCACACACAGCCAAATCCATTAAGCTGCTTAAAGAGGAAAGACATTTTAATTATTTTGATTGGCTTATGGCATCCTTTATCTTTTCCAATCACATTTTCACTCTTAATCAGAAATATATTTTTCTTTATTAGTTAATATTCCAAGGGGCTCTGGACGTTTAGCATTCCTGATGTAGTGCTTTCCTGAGCTAATGTCTCATTAGATTGTATACCCATTCACACACATGTATTTTTACTTGCTTAATTGGAGGTGAGAGTAGATATGAAGCAAGCATAATATACCACTGAGGTTTTACTGTTGGTAATTTTTTTCAGATGAGGGTTTATAAACTATTATATCCATTTAAAAAAAGAAAGAAAAAACTGTTCTAAGAAACTCAGTGTTGGGAAAAATAGAGCACATAGCATGCATAGCAGTTGTGCAAATCTAAAAGATATGTAAATGTTTTATGAGAACCAGAACTAAAATACAGACAGAACAGGTTAGTGGTTGCCGGGGCCAGGGGTGGGGAGAATTGGGGGAAAGTCATCAAAAGATACAAACTTCCAATTATTAGATGAATAAATTCTGATGATAGAATGTATAGCATGGGAACTATAGTTGACAGTACTGCATTGTATATTTGAAAATTGCCAAGAGAGTAGATTTAAAAATTCTTACCACAAAAAGTGACAATTATTTGAGGTGATGGGTGTATTAACAAATCTTACTATGGTAATCATTTTGCAATATATACATATATAAAGTCACTATATTGTATATATTAAATTATACAATGGTATATAAAATTATATCAAAATAAAGCTGAAAAATATTTTAATCATTTTTGAAGTATTACCTAAGAAGGAAGAGGGATGAGAGTGACAAATGGGAATAAAGAATAACTGAACAAACAAACAAACAATTAAAGGCACAGGCTCCCTGGCAGATCAATGTAGAACTCCAGGAACCGGGGAACATGATTAACTTGGCCTTGGGCCCCTGAGGTTAACAATACATATATAAATAAGAACTGAAAATTTAAAATAACAAACTTGACCAAATTAAACTATACTTCATTTACTGGAATGGTCTATTAATTAATGAAGCAATGGGCTTTTATGTTTCTTTGGAAGAAGCTAGAAAGACTATTGCTATTAATAATTAAATTGAGACTAGTTTTTCACCACGACAGCATATCACTACTAGTTGTTAGTTGAAAGAAACTTACCTCTGGGACTGCTTAGGAGCAATGCAATTAAGAACCATCAGAGCCATCAAGAGACCAAATGCATACAAAATGTAAATGGACTACAAAGATTTACAAGGAAATAGTTCCATAGAGGGAGTCTGGTAACACATAAACCACCAGAGCTCAGCCTTTAAATGGCTTCTAATTTTTACCAGAACTCTGGGATGGAATTAATTCCATGTAAGTTATGGCAAAACATCTATTTTGTATTATAATTTGGAGATCTGACACTGCATGGGGGCTTTTTTTTCTATTGAAACATTTAAAACAACCAAAGCATTAATTATTGAAGGAGTCATGCTAGGAATTATTATAACTATCCCAGTGCACCAATTGCAGTGTTGTGGACAGTACAACCGTTAGGCCTGGCTCCCAGGACTTCTCTGTGAGCTTTGCTGGAGTAAGAGCCAGAAGACAGATCTCACACTCATGTTTGTTCCCTAAATGAATTTATTTTAGCTGTAATCAACAGCCTCCATGAAATGGCATGTTAAAGTGTCCTCACAATAATGATTCATTATTTTTTTTAATATCAAATGTTCATGATAATCCCCCATTGTAAGATAGTAGCCTTTACACTTAAAAATAGAAAAGAAATCAAAAAAGGAATGGGAACAGTATTAATCTGCTAGGGTTGCCCAAACAAAATACCACTGGCTGGACAGTTTAACAACATATGTGCTTCTCACAGTTCTTGGGCCTGGAAGTTCAAGTTTGAGGTGTTGGCAGGTTTGGTTTCTCCAGAGGCAGGTGGCCATCTTCTCACTGTGTCTTTACATGGGCTTTCCTCTCTTACATCCTTGGTCTCTCTTTGTATGTTTTAATCTCCTTTGATTAAAACACCAGTCAGATTAAATTAGGGTTCAACCTAATGACCGGCATCATTTTAACTTTATTACCTCTTTAAAGCCCTTACCTCCAAAAACGATCACATTCTAAGGTATTGGAAGACAGGGCTTCAACATACAAGTTTAGGCAGGGTGGGGGACACAATTCAGTCTTTCACACAAAAGAATTAACAAAAAGAAAACTTAAACCATTAAGAAAATGCAGCAATTTAATTTGTGAAAATTGGCCAAACATGATTGGGAAATAGTAACGGGAACTCCTGGCCAGAATAATATATTTATGATGAATTCAGCCACCTACCTCATGGATATACCTCATTAGAATAAAGACCACATTTATAGTTTGGTCTATAAGGCCCTCAATATACCTGATTAACTTTCTAAAAAAATGTTTTTAACATTTCCTCTTCCCTCTTAAATTCAAGCTTCTCTTTTCCATTCTCTGAGCAGGCTGTGTGTTTTTTTGTTGTTGTTGTTTTTAATAAGATTTTTTTCTAGTTCTATTCCTTCCATTTGGACATATTACCATCTACTCACTCATCATTTTTATTTTGAATGTCACATCCTTGAAAAATAATCACATGTGTTCCTGATGTATTTTAAGTTTCCTCATAATATTCAGTTCTGCACAATGACTTTTTATTTATAGTAATTATTACAATGTATACAGTTATTTTATGCATATATTTCAATGAGAGCTAAATTGCTCTAACTCAAGAATATCATAAACTATTAACAATACAAGTTATTACATATATGGCACTTACTCTAAGAGATAGCATTAGTTTTACACATGTTAATTCACATCATTCTTGTAACAACTCTAAGATATATTTCAAATTGATAGCATCATCATTTACATTTTATAAATGGAAAAAAAGAGGTACAGAAAATTTATGTAAATTGGTTTGAGGTCATATACCTAAAAGAATACTGGAACTTGAACCCATGTAGCTATGGTTTTATAGCCTGTCTTTAACCAATATCTTATTCCATATAGTTCACATCACTAATTAGGGGACATATCATCTCTGTTATACTAAACATCTCTAAGTGTGTTTGCTTATGATAATATCAAAAGCAATAAAACTTTTTTGAAAGCTCCTTCTGGTTAGACTGAACACGTTGGAGTAGAGAAAGTCATGATATTTTTATCTCAGTGAATCTCTTCTAACTGTATAACATAATATTATTGGAGAGCACTACAGACACAAAGGTTAGGACTCCAGAAGGAGTCTTACATTGGAAAAAGAAAATAAATTTAAGCCAAACCCTGTTCTAAATCACTGAAACTGGCACATAAAGGAATCAAAAGAATACACTAATTGAACATCCAAACAATTAAGTACTGAGACCAATTTTGATATAGTGTAAAACAACACACACACACACACACACACACACACACACATATACACTCACACACCAGTTAGTAGTAAATAATAATCTGTCTATTCTTTAGAGGGCATCAGAAATGCTCTTTGAACTAGGGAACAGAACTTTAATTGACTCCTTGGGACAACTTTTACTACTTACTCTGAAGAAGGAGAGTGTAATAGTTAAGATACTAAATTCTGGAGCAAAATTATGTGGATTCAAATTAATAGCTAGTTGTGTGACCTCAGGATAATTAATTAACTTCCTTCAAAATATAGTACACTTATCTTCTGTTGTAAGTTGAAGTTTAAATAAATTCCTATATACAAAATACTTAGAACAGTACCTAGGAGTAAGTGCTTTTGGTGTTAGGTATTATTATAATATTTTCCTCTGATCAAGGAATATTAATTTCTTGAGTTCACCTATTTTATGGCTCTTATCAACATTCCTCTGGATTATTTGTATTTGAGTTATGTTTGAGAACAAACACAAGAAATTACAATTCATGTAGATCTCATAAAAAGGAGAGTTAAGGTGGTACTCAATCATGAGACAGAGGTCACAGATCTCAAAAGTTTCATAATTTACAAAGAAGAATGTGCAAAGATCCCAACTGAATTTCAAAGTTGTGTAAATATTTTGTTTATCCATTACTTGTTAATTTACTTTGCTATATCCCATAAACCACCAATTCACAGAGGCAGACTTAGAAACAGAAATTTCCATAGAGTGTAACTGTGAGGAAAATTGACCTTATGGCTACTGCAGACGGTTCTTGGTCTATAACAAAATTAGTATATATCGTTAGGCGATCCAAAAAACTGTAATCAAAAATTCACCACCTTGTCTAACCAATAACTTGAGATGATTACATTTATTTTTCAACTTTAAAAATATTTTGTTCTCTCTACAAGTATATATTATTTTTAATGAAAATGGCTTTAATAGCAAAAAAATAAAATATGATATGAGAACAAAGAAATTAAAAGAGCCAAAGCAAGAAAACAAACAATAAAAAACAATCCTCAGAGGAGAAAGAGAAACATTGCAGGATTTGCAGAAACCCAATATCAGTAGGGAGTCTTAATACTGAAGATAATTATTTCAGTTAATTTTTAGCAGGACCATGATTTTGAGATGTAACAAAATATGCAGATTTCAGCAAGTGAAACAAAAAAAAGAATAACAGCTAGTTTTGAAAAAAAGAAAGCTATAAGAAATAATATTAAATGCTCAAATGTAACTAAATTCAATAAATATTAAGCAGCAGTATATGCAAAATTCAGTACTAATGACCCAATGAAAGGGGGGTGAAAATATAGGTACCATGAAGGTGAAGAAAATCATTTTTAATTTATTTTTTTATTTTATGTTTTTCAGTTGTTCCAATTAATTCCTCCTTTGCCCCCCTCAACCCAACCCACTCCCCACTTCCTTAGTCAACCCCCAATTGTTTTTCTGATCTCTTAGCAACTTTACCTAGCAGATAGGACTTGCACATATCGTTTTTGATACACGTCCTAAGCTTATTTTCTCATATTGATTGAGAAAGTTTCTTGAAGAAACATATAATGTTTCAATAAGTATATTGGAAAAACATAAAAGAACACCTAAGTAAATATATAGTATACTATGTTCATTAGTATGAAGAATTAATATTGAAAAAATGTCAAGACTCTTCAAGTTATCTGCAGATTCAATATAATTATAAAAATATTAACAGTGTTTTTTGGGAGCTATGTAACATATAATGTTAAAATTTATGTGGAAATAAAATACCTATGGACAAATACTATTGAATTAGAAGATAGAGTCTTTCTAAAACAGGTATCAAATCTATATTTTTATTAAATTACAGTGATTTCTACACTATTAATAAACACTGATCAGTGAAACCAAATAAAGAATATATAAATACATACATGTTATATAAACACTTGTATTACAAAGTTATTTTCTGATTATCATGGAAAATTTGGACTATTCAGCAAATAGTCCTTATTATATAATTGGTTAACCATATAAAAAATTAAATTCATACCTCATATTTTAAATAAAAACTAAATAGAGATATATCATAAATTATAGTAATTAAGACAGTAGGGTAATGGTGCAAGAAAAGAGAAATAGACCAACAGAATAAAAACGCAATACATACCTATGCATATATGGATATTCAATTTAAGAAAAACATGGAACTGCATAATACAGTTGATGAAAGAGCAATCTTATAAAACTTGATTCTGGGATTAATGGATAAGCACAAGGGGAAAGATTAAGATTGACCTCTATTTTACATTATACACAAATCAGTTGTAAGTGAATACAGATCTGGATGTGAAAGTAAAAATATCTATATAAACATATAATATATGATATATTATGCATAATATATAATGTAACATAAAAATTGTCACAAAGTTTTAATTAGAACAAAAAATAAAAACTAACCATTAAAGAACAGATCAATAATTTTGACTACATTGAAGTTAAGAAATTCTATTCATCATTAAGGAACTTAAAGGGCAAACCAAAGAGTGATATAAAACATATTTGCAGCACATTTACCTGATAAAAGACTCATATAAAGTGTTAAAAAAAAAAAAAAGGCAAGTTAGCCCTGACTGGTGTGGCTCAGTTGGTTAGGCATTGCCCCACAAAGCAAAAGGTAACTGATTTGATTTCTGGTCAGGGCACATGCCTGGGTTGCCAGAGGTAATGGATCCATGTTTATCTCTCACATCAATGTTTTTAAAAATTGTTTTAAAAAGCAAATCAGATACAATAGCTAATATAAAATAGTGAAGGTATGTTATGTGAAAAGACTGTTAACAAAAGCAGACAGATCAATAAGAACTCTCATGCAGTACTGGATGGAGAGCAATTGGTATTAAAACTTTGGAAAAATGTTTGACATTATTTAGGTTCACCTGTGTATACTTGTCATGAAAAAACATAACTATGTTCATTAAAACACATATACAAAATTATCCATTCCAGCATTTTCCCTAATAGCCCTATAATGGTAAATTTTATAAGTCAACTTGGTCAAGCCAGCCAGATACACAATTTCTGGTCAAACACTAGTCTAGACATTGCCATGAAGGTATTTTTAAGATGTGATTAACATTTAAATTAGTAGACTTTGAGTAAAGGTGATCATCCTCCATAATATGGGTGGCCCTTATACAATCAATTGAAGGCCTTAAGAGAAAAGACTGAGGCCCCCAAGAAGAAGGAAATTCTGCCTCCAGATCACATTCAGACTCAAGATTGCAATATTAATTCTTTCCTGAATCTCTAGCCTACCTGATGCTCTGCAGATATTGAAATTATGAGCCTCCACAATCACATAGGCTAATTCATTAAAATCTGTCATTTATATGTATATATGTGTGTGTGTGTGTGTGTGTGTGTGTAAACACAAAAATACCTATTATAGTTCTCCAGAGAAAGAGAACCAAATAATATAAGCTTCAGCCAAATTGGAAATGATAAACTCTTTAGCTGTCTATTAACATAAAACAGATGCATAAATTGTGATAGAATCACATAATTGAATGCTGAATGTCAATGAAAATGCAATGTGTCTAGTGAAACATGGGTTAATTTCACAAACAAAACAATGACCCCAAAAAGCCAAATATGTACACCACCACTCATATGACATGGCTCTATTTCAATGAAGTTCAAAAACAAGTAAAACCAAATTTTAGTGTTTTGGAATATGGTTTTAGGTGGTCAAGTAATAAGAAGAAAGTAGTCATAATTAATGACAGGTAATTGTTGTCCTCGGAAGGGAGAGAAAAGGGAGATTGCAAAGGGACCCAAGAGAGCTTTCTGGGGTAATAAAGCATAGTTTCTTGACTTGGGTGACTAGCATTGGCTTTATTTTGGGATAATCAATTGACCTGTCCATTTTGTTTGAGTTTCTAGCATGTGTTATCTTTCACCATAATGATACATTTGCAGACAGGAATGAGAAACAGATTCAGAGGCAGAGAAATGAGATCACACATACAAACATTGGCAATACTGTAGTTTTTAGGTTCTGTTTATGAGATCCTAATACTGTTAGACATTAATACGTGAGCTTCATTTACTACCATCAAGGTCTCATGTTCTAACAAAACTGAAAAGTGAGAAGCCTGAGATCAGAATGGCCTGCTTTCCTGAAGCTGATGGCAGAGAACTCTGCAGAGGCAGATGTTCTTAAGAAATCAGTGCTTTCTGTGATAGCAGTATCAGCCTGCATGTAAGACTGAGCATTTGGAATGATTGGTGTGTGCTGCTTGAAGGCCATGTGGAAGCTCAACAGCACTGAATCAATGATCCAAGAACACAATGTCTGGAACTGATCACATCCTGAATACCTTTTTCAGCCTTCTGCAAGCAATTGATCACTTAATGCTGCTGAATCCGTATGGTTTTTGCTAATACTCTTGCTCTTGGCTGATCATGGTGTTGTTCTATAAGACATTGACAATGCTCAAGACATTTTATAAGAAACTTTACCTGATCCAAGGTGGCAGATCAGAAATGCATAGCTGGTGAATTCTGAAACAGGCCAAGGATGCAAAAAAGAATATACTCTGTCAAGTTATGTACCTTGGCAGCCAAACACTTATTCCAATCAGTTCAAACCTACTTTCCTCCAATTAGAGCCATTCTCTTTATAACACTCTCAACTGCCAAGTCAATGGATAACTTTTACTGGAGCCAAATAGCGTCTTTCTCCTGTAAGTTAACCGATGCCCATTCCAGCCTACAGCCTTGCTTTATGTTCACATTCCTTTTGCTGCTCTTTAGAAATCAGACAGAATTGAATCTTTCCTTTGCTTAATGATACTAGGAACCCAAACATATTTCCTCCTTTGTAATAAAAGTGCAAGTGATGTCAGGCTTCTTTCAATAACTAAGAATTGTAACCTCTGCTAAAGAGACCAAGTGGTTAACTGATAATAATAAAATAAATCACGTTGACATGATTCAAATACAAATTTTAATCCATATCAGGGTTTTACTTGGGACACAAAATTGTGGAACACAGTGAATTTTTCACATATACATTTTAAAAGATCTTTCTTTTAGTGGTAGCATGATAATTTTTGAAATTATCTCAAATCATTATCATGTTGACCTTTGGGGGTCACAAAGTCATGAAGCCATTTATGACATTTTCCTGGTCTGATAACTAAGACCTACTGCTTAATAAGTCTACTCATTTGTGTAATAATGGAATCACTTAATAAGGCTCTCTACAATTTACAGTACTTCTCAACATAAGCAACATTCCTGGGGAGTTATCTTTATCACCAGTTTTCCTCAGGTAAGGAAACTGAGGCTCAGCACCCTTAATGGCTCAAAGACATAAAACTTAAAAAAGATAGAACTTGGATTTGAGTGGTTTTCTGTGTGGATCTCTCTTTTATGCCATATATCCATCATCAGTGAGTTCACAACAGTACTGATATGTGAACCAGAAGACTACTTTTTCTGTTTAGAATTTAATCTAGTAGCCCCATGTAAATAGTCACTCAAAGGGACTTAAATAAATAATTAAAATTTAATTAAATTACTTGAGAGAAGTTCATTGTTTCTCAACATAAAATAATTATTGTACAAGAAGATACCCTTCTAAATTGATTGAGAAAATTATCCTAATAAAACAAAAGCAGTACAAGGGGACAACTGTTATTTAAGGGCTGGGGATAGCTTTTGAGTTTATGATGTAGTATAATTGTTAATGCAAAAATATGAGCTAATTTTTCAATTCATGGGGGTTCTGAGAATCTAAGGAAAAATTCTGCAAACACTAACTAGATAGAGAAAAGCTATTCACTTTATTTACAACCAACTATCGTCGTCGGCAGCCGTCCGTCTCGAGAGACGATGGTGTAGCTTCTTAAGAGTCTATCTGCACCGCCAAGAATGGTTGTGCAGTCTGACTCGGGAGTGACACGGTATCTGTCTCCTCCCGTGCTGAATCGACATCTTGCGATGACGCTGGAGTGTCCTCTCCAGTGAAGCTGAAGCTACAGAGCCTGGGCAGGGTGATATGGAGGGTCTGCTGTTGCCCATGCAGCAGACCCCCCCCTCTCTTCGCAGCTGAAGGGTCCAAGGGAAAGACGGAGTCAATACAGCTTGGCTTCAGGTGCGCCGCAGGAGTTGCCGGTGTTGACTACAATGTCAAACCGCCTTAGGGACTCCGGCTCCGGATTTTCTGTCGGGGTTTACTCCCTTAGCCTTTCCCCTGAAGAGGTATGCTGCAAGGCAGCGGAGGTTTTTTGGAGTCAGAGTTTTCCTTCTCTGATGTGCCCTGACTGGAAGATCGAACCAGCGACACTTAGCTCGCAGGCCGACGCTCAATCCACTGAGCCAAACCAGCCAACTATACACATACACAAATTTTAAACTTTTAAGCCATGAGGGATAAGAGGAAGAAAGACTTTCAGATGTGTGATAAATTTTCATCAAACCCCACACTCACTCTAATACACTGGAAGCCCAGGCTCCTCTTTCCAGATCATGAGGAATGTTGTCAGTATGTAGCACTGAAAAACGTACAGAAAAAGGAAGGATCTTTGCCTGTAAGGAAAGACCCCAAATTGACAGGTACACTTCTTGGCAGTATAAACATAATAATTTCAGATGATTTACTCCCAATCAGTGATCACAATTACATCATTTATAGCACTTTTTCCTTGACATAAAAGATGCCCCTGGAGAGCTGTCACGATGCTGAATGTATCAATGAATTATAAACTGTACAAAAATAATCAAAACCTTTGGAAAATTTTGCCTGTATCAGCAGAAGTATGAATAAAAACTGAAAGTGAAATTAACAGTAATTTAAGGAAATTTGATTCTCCTTAGCTATCCTGGAGAGTTTTCCCTCTATGGCTCTTAACTATCTATTATACATACCGTCTCTATCCAAGCCAGTTGTATCTTGCTCTAAGTTTTTTTCTCTTCAAATATGTTTCAAGTTTTTGAACATGATAGACTCAGAGTTTACTTATTTTCTCTCTCTCATTGATGCAAGTATAGCAATAGTTGATTAGCTAGTACTGTTCTGTTGATTAACTTCTGAAAGGATAGATATGGATAACAGGATCTATGGTTAGGGACTAAGATGCAAAATAAAACCTGGTGCTTTCCTTCTAAGTATTGACAATCCTATGAAATATAGGCTAGAATTAGAATCCAGGGGCCAAAATTGAGGCTCACACCCACCTCACAAAGGCCCTAGGAAATATTGAAAACACTGTTTTAACTACTTTTCAAAACAGAGGTAATTTTTCCACCACACAATGGGTGATCACTGTCTTCACAAAAAATTACATACATACACACACATGCACATATATGCATACACATGCCACAACAAAGCAGTCATATAAAAATAATTATACTCAGAGAAATTGACTTGGTAAAATTGCTGCAAAGCCATCTAAATAACCCAATTTTTCTAAATGTCACTAATAAGTATTTTACAACAAACAACTATTTCATTTACATGTGTTTTTTTCTTTTTAAAAAAATTTCCTCCATTTTTGCTGCACTTTATTTTTTTAACTATATTTTATTGATTATGTTGTTACAGTAGTTTCAATTTTTTCCCCTTTACTCCCCTCTACCTAGTAACCCCCTTCCCTACAGAAATACCACCCCCTTTAGTTCATGTCCATGGGTCATGCATATAAGTTCTTTGGCTTCACTCTTTCCTATATTATTCTTAATTTACCCCTGTCTATTTTGTACCAACCAATTATGCTTCTTAGTTCCTGCATCATTTCCTGTTTTCTCCTCCTTCCCCCTCCCAGCTGATAACCCTCCAAATGATCCCCATACCTATGATTTTGTTCCTATTCTGGTTTGCTTAGTTGGATTTTCTTTTTATTTTTTAGATTTAGTTGTTGATACTTGTGAGTTTGTTGTCATTTTAATGCTCATAGTTTTGGTCTTCTTTTTATTAAGTAAGTCCCTTTGACATTTCATATAATAATGGCTTGGTGATAATGAACTTCTTTAGCTTCACCTTGTCTGGGAAGCACTTCATCTGCCCTTCCATTCCAAATGATAGCTTTGCTGGGTAGAGTAATCCTGGTTGCAGGTTGCCTTTCATCACATTGAATACTCCTTGCCAGTCCCTTCCTGCTTGCAAAGTGTCCTCTGAGAAATCAGCTGATAGTCCTACAGGCACCCCCCCTGTAGGCAGCTCTCCGCCTCTCTCTTGCTGCCCCCAGGACTCTGTCTTTATCTTTCACCTTTGGCATCTCAGTCATGATGTGTCCTGGTGTGGTCCCCTCTGGGTCCAGCTCACCCGGGACCCTCCGTGCTTCACAGACCTGTATGTCCATCTCCTTTGCAAAATTTGGGAAGTTTTCATCATTTTTTTCAATTCTTGCTTCCTCATTCTGCACTGGTTGACTGTTTTTTTCTTTCTTATGTTCCAAATCTTTGATTTAACCCCAGTTTCCTTCCTTTCACCATTGGTTTTGTGTAGGTTTTCCTTCATTTCCTTTAGCATAGCCTTCACTTCTTATGTGTTTGCCATACTCAAAGCATATCTGTCAAGCCTGTGAGCATCTTTATCACCAGTGTTTGGAATTCTGCATCTATTAGGTTGGCTATCTCCTCGTCACTTAGTTCTCCCACTGGAACCTTGATCTTTTTCCCCTTTGGGACAATATGTCTGTCTTCTCATTCTGACAGGCTCCTGTGTTTGTTTGCCTCCATGTCCCAGGTAGAGCTGTCACTCCTGTTACATTGTAAGGGGTGGAACCTTAGGTATTCATCAGTACAGGGTGACCCGTTTCACCACGTTGTGGCACTGTATGTGGGGGAGGGGTCCAAGAGGGAACAATGCTGCCTGCTCAGCACTCGCCCCTTTTCCAGGCACCTCTCCCACTTCCGCACCAGACTGGTGTCCCTCTAGCTGCTGCCCTGGCCATCGTTCCCAGAGTGGGTGGGTCTGTGGACGTTCAGGGACTGTGGGGGCCCTTTAAACAAGTGGACTCTGCTGAGAGACCAGCAGATTCTGCCTCCACTGCAACCCCCACTGGTCTGCACTGTCAGAAGCAATGAGGCTTGATTTTCCCCAGTGCTGGGACAGTGAGCTGCGAGGTCCAGTGAGGAGCTGGGAATGCTCCCCAGGTGTCCCTCCTGACTTTTTAAAATGTGTGACTGTGCTTTCTGCTGGCCTACTGCTGCCACTGCTGCTGCCACCACTGCTGACACCACCACACCGTGTCCTCTTCACCCCGGCTCCGCCCCTCCTACCTGTCTGGATGAGTATTTCTTCTTTATATCTTTGTTGGATTTCCATGCAGTTTGATTTTCTCAAACTTCTGGTGTTTAGGTAGTTGTATTCCTTCTTAATTGTGGAGGGAGATGCAGCGTGTCTGTCTATGCCTCCATCTTGGCCGGAAATCTCTTACATGTATATTCTTGTTGTTAGAAAGTAAAAAACTATTGTTCAAACACTTCTGAAATCTATAATATTTTTTAAACAAACACAGACTATAGAAACAAATTATACATACTATTTATTCTTTGAAATGCACTGTATAGCATTCAAGCTTCATCTTTAACCCCAAGCATGTAGACAGTAATGAAAATGTCACACAGGTTGCTACAGTGTATTATTAAAAATCTAAAATATAAA
Source organism: Furipterus horrens (assembly GCF_987537825.1). Classification (NCBI taxonomy): domain Eukaryota; kingdom Metazoa; phylum Chordata; class Mammalia; order Chiroptera; family Furipteridae; genus Furipterus; species Furipterus horrens. The sequence goes on along the minus strand of NW_028327173.1, from coordinate 196,518,246 downwards.
TCAGCGGAGGCAGGAATATTGCTGTAGAATTTACTGGCTGTAAGTTGTGTCTCATATTACTCATCAAAATTGAAAAAGTCATACTTATTCTCAGAGGAAATTAAGGAGACTTGAAATGACTTAATGCAAGTTATTTTAACTTACAAGGCAGTTGTGTAAAAGAGAACAGATTAAATATCCACTCACAGAGGAAGCCAGAACAGAAAGGCAGGTAGCTAAAGGGCAATAATAGAGTAATGAGATGGTCTGAGTCCTTGAAAAGTAATTCTTTCATAAGACTTTCTTTCATTAGGTCTTTTCAGATTCACAGATGTTAGGGTCAGAAGTATTAGGTCAGCAGCAATCAGAAGGCAGGCCTGGTGGGTCACCTTTCTCAAAGTCAAGAAAATAATGAAAACCAACTGGTTAAGAGCCAGTAGTATTCACCAGAATATCACTGACACATGGCTCATGATTGCATGAAGAAAAGCTCCTGGAAGTAGTCCACCACTAGGACCAGATAGAATAAAGTAAGTGCTCTGGGCCAGGGGGTCTCAAACCATCACATCAAATTAAATAGAAATCAACCATTATCACCCATTCAGAATTCTTAAGTACAATTCAGAGATAACAATCTAATTACAAACATACCATTACTTAAATTAACTCGATGACCTAAAAGTCATATAAGAAATAATTTCTAAATAAAAGTATCTTTTCTATACATTAATGGCCCTGGCACAACTTCCCTAGAAGAAATAATGAACTAGTAAGACCTAAATACAAAAAAATAAATAAAATATTTTAATTGAATATGAAAGCTAAAAAGCACATCAAAATAGATGTTTTTCTGTAACATAAAAGGCAGAATAATCACTAATTAGAATATTTTCCAAAATGGTAGAGAGACCTTAGGAAAGTTTTATGCATATGAGTGGTATCTTGGCACAAATCCATGCAAGGTGCATGTTTGAAAAATTCAGTGTGCATTAAAGCTATGCAAAAAATACTTTGTATGTAAACTAGAATTGGGTAATAATCTCACAATTATAAATAGGTCTAGCAAAATATTCAGTTGCAGAATGTTAACTATCTCTGTCCCCCAAACCTTGTAACAACCACAAGTTTCCCGCAGATATCCAAATTTCCTTTAGGAAATACATAGTAGTACCTTTCCTGTTGAAAACCATCATTCTAGCCTTGGAGAAAAGGATTAACAGTAGAAGTCCTGATAGAAGAAAATAAGGAAAGATCATTAAGGACCCACACTCGTCGTCGGCAGCCGTCCGTCTCGAGAGACGATGGTGTAGCTTCTTAAGAGTCTATCTGCACCGCCGAGAATGGTTGTGCAGTCCGACTCGGGAGTGACACGGTATCTGTCTCCTCCCGTGTTGAATCGACATCTTGCGATGACGCTGGAGTGTCCTCTCCAGTGAAGCTGAAGCTACAGAGCCTGGGCAGGGTGATATGGAGGGTCTGCTGTTGCCCATGCAGCAGACCCCCCCTCTCTTCGCAGCTGAAGGATCCAAGGGAAAGACGGAGTCAATACAGCTTGGCTTCAGGTGCGCCGCAGGAGTTGCCGATGTTGACTACAATGTCAAACCGCCTTAGGGACTCCGGCTCCGGATTTTCTGTCGGGGTTTACTCCCTTAGCCTTTCCCCTGAAGAGGTATGCCGCAAGGCAGCGGAGGTTTTTTGGAGTCAGAGTTTTCCTTCTCTGATGTGCCCTGACTGGAAGATCGAACCAGCGACACTTAGCTCGCAGGCCGACGCTCAATCCACTGAGCCAAACCAGCCAGGGTAACCCACACTAGCTGGTTAGTATACTATAAACATCATATAAAACACTTTACTTCATTTTTCCAATAATCCCTCAAAACAGATGATATTGTACCCATTTAAAAGATGTAGAAACCAAGACGCAGAGAAAGCAAATAACATTTCTCCAATGTATGGCTTGTGAGTAGCTGTGATGTATTTGGAGCAGTCTCTTAGACTAAGTTCTGTCCATTCTAATTCACCAGGTTCTTAACTGTTGGCAAGAAATGCAAATTTAACAAGAGATGCTCATTTAATGATACTAAGAGTGTACTGATTTTTATACAAAAAAAAAAAAAAGATGAAATCCTATAAAAATATCAAGATTATGTTGGAACATGAGGAAAATTTATGAATAGGTAAGATTGAGCCTTACAAATTTTAAATTCTTAAGCATAAACTGATCAAAAATAGAAACAAAAGCAGCTAGGCCTTACTAAAAAATAAATAAGTCATGCATAAGGAATTTTTGATGTCACATTTACATGACAGGCTGGGTTTTTTCTTCTTCTTCTCACCCTAATTAAAGTGATTTAGTAAAATCTTCCGTGTCTACTCAAATTTCCTAAACACAGGCTCATGCATAGCTCTTGGTGTATGAGTTCATGTGCAAGAATGTAGCCATGCTTTCTACACATTTTGCAAATTACATTGCAGTAATGTTTAAAAGCTATTTTTAATATAATTTAAGACACATAAAGTCAACTTTGAATACTTGCACAAAAGATTGAGAATTACCACTAATTATCATATCAGCCATGAAAAAAGAAAATAACTATGAAATTTATAAAATAATATATGGAAAAAGAAAAATGATGAAAAAATTCTGTTTCTCTTCCTAGAACAAGCTACTATTATCAGTACTATTTTCAGCATGAATTTAAATCATTTTTTCTAATTCTAGTTTTTAATATACAATTTAATTATTTACTGTAAACATATAGATTGTATTCCACAATATAGGCCCAGTTATTCTCACTTTTAGATTTGAAAAATCCTAATTTTAAAGAATCCCATTATAAAATAAAAGGGCATGTCAACCTAGCTAAAATATACAGTCTTCCAGTTCCAGTTTTATCACAATTTTAATATGTCCTTCTTACTATTATCAGTGTTATTTCAAAAATTAAATATGATCACTCTCCTACTCACCATCATCCAGTTCTCTTCATTATGACAATAAAGTCCAAATTTTCTCTGCATGGCCCCTACTGATTTATCATTTATCTAAAATATGCTTCCTCATGGAACCAGAGTAAACCCTCTGCAGCTTTGTAAATAAAATACATTGTTGCTTTTCCCTGCTTCTTGCTACTTTCTCTTATTGTTCTTCATCTCCTAGTAATGTTTCTCTCCAGGACTTACTTGGAGAGCTCTTACTTATCTTTAACTTCAGTTAACTGAAGCTTCGCCTGCTCTCAGAAAATTCTGTGGCTCGATTTCTCTCTTCTGTACTTCCTTTAACCCCTCCATACATATCTGGCTATCTAACAGACTCTATGGTATAATTTGTTGATTGATTTGTTTTTCATCAGCATTAGACTGAATATCTCAAGGACAAAGATTCTGTATGTTAGCTGTGCCCCCAACACATAGCACATTATGAACAGTGAAGCATTTTTTATTGAGTATAAAGAAAATAACATCATTTTTTATTTTAAAATAAAGCTACATACCACTCTAACACTGATTTATTTTAAAGTTTCAAAAATGTAGTCTGTGTTTTTAAGAAAATTAGAAAATAGTGCAATTCTTAACTCCAAGGAATTCATAGGACAATATCATAAATATGTGTAATAAGAAGTTATACACATTTTGTTGATAGATTTATGATGAGTTGTTCCTCATCTACTTAATAAATTCACAAAATAAAATGGAAGAAGCATTATTTGGGGGATAACTAAGTCAAAAATGCTGTTTCACTGTTATAACAAAATGTAGAATTTCTATTAAAAGGCAAATATTCATTTCAAATGCATGAGTAAAATAGTTCTTTAACAATAATTCTAATTGGTTAAATTTAATCAAAATAATAAAAGAGCATTCCATGTGTCTATCTTCCTTTTCATTTGATATTGATTAAATTCCCATTAACTTTAAGCCCTTGCCTTTTATAACCTTTTTTTGAGATTGTCAAAAAGTTGTCAATAGAAACATTAGGCTAAGTAATGCTCCTCAGTCTAATTATATAATCTGTTTTGGCTGAATCACTGAATGAAAATATACTTATTAACAGGTTTCCAATGAGTTAAAACTATGAACTAACACAGTTAAACATTTTCATCCAGAGCCCAATGACCTCAGCAAACCCATACTTACAGCAATTCTACAATCTATCTGATTCTAAATACACTTTGATAGTTAAGGTGCATATTGTTGTCCCCTGAGTAACCACTGAAGAATAGCATAAAAACACAGCTAAAAACCCCAGAAAGGAAATAAAGTGAAAAAAAATTAACTGAAACGGTGGGAAAGAAGCACCAAAATGTATAAATGCAATATTTACAGGGAACTGCACAATTTTAAAATGCTTATATTAGAAAAGATGAAAGATATTCAAACAATGAAATGACCTAAGTTTCTACCTTAAAAAAGGAGAAAAATATTAAACACAAGTTGAAAGAAATCAGAACATAAGTTAAGCATAAAATAAACATTAAGAAAATTAACAAAACTAAATATCAGTTCTTTAAAATAATTAAAAAGTAACACCTTTGAGGGATATTAAGTCTGTAGGACTAGCATAACAAATTACCATAAACTGGGTGGCTTAAGACAGACATTTTCTCATAACCAAAAGCTCAAAACCTAAGTGTAAACTAGGTTGGTTTCTTCTGAATGCTCTGAGTGAGAATCCATTCCATGCCTTCTAATTTCTGGTGGCTGCTGGCAATCTTTGATATTCTTTGCCTGGTAGCAGCCCTCCAATCACTGGCTTGTCTGTCTCTCTGTCTTCTTTTCCTTCGTATACTAAGTCACTAAAACTATATTTAGAGCCCACCTTACTCCAGCCTTTTATAGTAAGTTAAATAGTACCTTCCCCCCAAATTCAACTTCACCTAGAATATCAGAATATGGCCTTATTTGGAATAAGAATTTTTGCAGATGTAAGTAAGTCAATTATCTTGGCCTGATAAAGGTATCTATGAAAATTTGGAGCTGATATTATAATTAATTATGGCAACCTTAATATTTTCCTCATATGATAGGTAACCAGGCAACAATGTATATTTTCACCATATCTTTTCAATGAGTTACTAGTGGTCTTATCGTGTGCATTAAGGCAAAACAAATAAATTAAAATCAGATATTGGAAAAAATCTGTTTACATATACCTAAAGATATATACATAAAAAGTTCTGGAGAATCTATTTAAAAGCCCTATCAGGATTAATAGGTTAATTTATCAAGGTCACATGATACATCTAATATAAAATTTAAAAGTTGTTATTTCTCTACATGTAATAATAAGTAATGGGGGGTCTGCTGCATGGGCAACAGCAGACCCTCCATATCACCCTGCCCAGGCTCTGTAGCTTCAGCTTCACTGGAGAGGACACTCCAGCATCATCGCAAGATGTCGATTCAACACGGGAGGAGACAGATACCGTGTCACTCCCGAGTCGGACTGCACAGCCATTCTCGGCGGTGCAGATAGACTCTTAAGAAGCTACACCATCGTCTCTCGAGACGAACGGCTGCCGATGATGAATAATAAGTAATTAAAGAAGGAACTAAAATACTATTTTAGACAGTATTCAAAACAAAATAAATGAAAATAAATTTAATAGAAAATATGCAAGACTTCTAAACTAAAAACTAAAAACATACCTGAGAAAATAAACCAAATAAGACCTAAGTAAAATGTCGGGTTTTATCCTATCTATTGATTGAAACACTCACTATTGCTAAGCTGTTCATTTTCCCTAATTAATTTATAAGGCCAATTCCATCTCAATTGTAATCCCAACAGGCTTTTGTAGGAATTCACTAAACTTTACATGAAGGTAAAACTTTTAAAATAGCCAAAATTCCTTCAACTCAATTAGAAGAGAAACAACCTATAAAATTAGAGTGAAGATTTTAATGACATTTCACAAAAGATATAATTGACTAATATCCACATGAAAATATGCTTAACAGTATTAGCCTTCAGGGAAATGCAAATTAAAATCCCAGTAAGATACCACCTCATCATACCCACTATAATGACTGAAGTTTGAAAAACCTATAATACGAGGGTAGGCATGGATGTGGAACTACTAGAATATTGGAAGTATAAAATGTTACAACTAATCCCTGGCTGCTGTGGCTCAGTGGACTGAGCGTCGGCCTACAAGCCAAGTGTCGCTGGTTCAATTCCCAGTCAGGGCACATGACTAGGTTGCATATCAGGTCCCCAGTTGGGGGCGCAAGTGAGAGGCAACCACGCAGTGATGTTTCTCTCCCTCTCTTTCTCCTTTCCCCCTCTCTAAAAATTTTAAAAAAAAACAAAAAAACAAATAAATAAATTATTTTTTTAATGTCACAACCACTTTAGAAAACATTTTGGCATAGCCTTTAGATGTTAAACATATATCTGTCATTTTACCCAGCAATCACACTCTTAATTATTTACCCAAGGGAAAAAAAAGAGATATCAACATAAAGCATTGTTTCTGAATGATAAGCAGTTTTATTCATAACACCCAAGAACTGGAAACAAACAAAATGCCCATAAACAAATAAATAAACAAATGGGGTATAGCCATACCATGAAATACTATGCAATAACAACTATTATACAATAAAAGCATAGACATTCAAGCAACAATATACAACATTTTAAGACAATTACCTTGAACAAAAGAATTTAGAAACAAAGGTAGAATGATATATGCTTGTATTTGTGTAAAATTGTGGAATTTGAAAAAGTAATTAATAATGACAAAATGAGATCATTAGTTGCCTGAGAGAGAAGACAGAAAACAGAATAACAAAGTTACACAAGAAAATTTTATGGAATGTGCAAATGCATATCTTTATTCATGTGTCAATGATTTGGGTTTACACATTTATCAAAATTCAAATTCCATGCTTTAAATGTGTAAGGTTTATTGTTTGTAAATTATACCTCTATAGAGTTGATAAAAAGAATTAGATGGTCAAATGATCTTCAGGACCAATTTAGACTGAGATTAATTTTATTCTTACTCATCACTAGTATCCCAGAGGCAAGATAGAAGTAAGATTGTCAGCAGGTAGAAGTTACAAAGAAACTCAGAAAAAGTAACTATGTGTGGATTTAATTAAAGTAAAAGGTAGAAACAAAGAAGGAAAGAAAGAAAGTGGCTGCAGTGATGAATTGAAGAATTGGAGAGCCTGTGGAGATTGTAAAACACAAATCCGGAAAACCTAGGGTTGCCAACTGAATACAGGTAGTTCAATGTCAAATTCTTGCATCTACTCACAGCAGGGCCTCTGATTTAATGATATTCACTCCTTTCTTTTTCATTCAACCAATGTTTATTTAACAACTATTTATCTATGAACCCTGAAATATACTTTAATACAAAAATAAATGATATTTCACTGCCCTAAAGTAGATCATTTTCTAGTGAGGATGAAGTGATAACCCAAGTATCACAAGGGCAGAGACAGACTGGAGTACTGTGCATAGGCATCTTACTTAATTTGGAGAGGGCAAAGGACAAAGAAGTTTTCCCAGATAAGTCAGAGTAAGGATGGTAGGGAAAAAAAAAAAAGAGCATCACAGTTGGAAAATTAAGTATAAAGAAAAGCACAGGATCACTGGAAGGTAGAGGACCAGATCTGAAATATACACAGATTATAATGAAGAAACTAACAAGGGTCACATTATGGAGGGCTTTCTCTGCTCCATTAGACAGCTTGGACAGGCTTTTCTTTTGACAGCATGCAGAGCTAGCATGATCCTTCAGGCAGGTTTGCCTGTCACAGTCATGGGTCATACCTGCCATTTGGTGTCAAATATTAGTATAACAGTTTAGATAACGGGGTGGTGAGTATTCTTTAAATAATTTAAACCAAATTCTTAACTGGACTAAATTTCTGTAGAGAATATTTTAGTTTGCACTATAAAGGATACATTTGAGAAAACAATAGGATACTAGAAGCCCTTTAAAGAATATGACACAGTAGACCATTCTAGGTTGCATTGTGAAGGATGCATTTGAGAGAATAAAAGGACAATAGAAGTCCATTAAGAGATGGCAGGGGACTAAAACCTTGCAGTGGCCAAATAGTTGGTGAGAAGAAAACCTCTTTGGAAGATACTTAGGAGGCAAGGTCAGTATACATGTGTAAAAGGATAGAAAGAGAGGAGTCAATAAATGTTCTTAGATAAATATGTGTAGCTATACAAAAAAGAAATACAAAGGAAAGCTGGGAGAGAAGAGAGAAAAAAGGTGGAAAACTTAGAAGAAAATCACACAAAGCGGCAATGTTTAAGGAAATTGAGAGCATTGCATACAGCTGTGGTCCCGTAAGGCAAGGCAGACATGGCACAGGTAGGGGTGGGAAGACACAGGATGTTTAGGGAAACTGAGTAGGGTGTGGCTGAGTTTTGGTGAGAGAAAAGACAGGGGAAACAAAAGAATAGTAGAAGATGACATACCCTGAAATGTTATAGACTATGGACCACATTTTGGAGCTTAATTTTATTCCATGGGAAATGGGGATGTCAGCAGAAATGTCTGAGGTAGGCCCCACAGAAATGATCAGCTTAGCATTTCACATACGCCATAGTAGCTAGGCATAATGACAAAGTATAGGGGACCGTAGTCAAAAAGACACTCCAGAAGGAAATCCTCTCTCCTACCAACACTATACCAAGGCTGTTTTTACTCGAAAGAAGCAACTTGAACCTTTTATAATGTAATATGTGTAATATTTTATTTTTCATTAACTATATAGTCTAAATCATGCAGTCAACGCCCAAGAAATTCAGCACCTAAAATCTTAAAAGGTCAAGAGCTGGGGAATATCAAGAGTTTCAGATCTTAGAAATAGAAGTACGGTGAGGGGTTTGAATCAATAGGTTGTAATACATATTTGCATTGGATCCTGACCCATTTGGGAACATGGGGAAGCACAGGGGAACCCTGCTGTACAAAGATTTGCGTCCCAGGCCACAACTTCCAGTTGCCTCTTTACCCAGAACGTATAAAACAGTGTAAACGTAGTCCTGAGCAGAGGGTAGTGAGGAAGACATGCAGTGGAAGCTTTAAGGTTGGTAAGATCACATATAGAAAGGTTCAGCCGGTTTATGGTTTACTCCTTCTTCCTAAAAAGGAGCCTGATAATCCCAGTGAGTTAATCATTTCTAACCTGAAAATACTGTGATTTTACTTTACTGGCTAAGTCAGAACTTACATTGTCAAAGCGCATCCCAACCCTTACAGAGGTAGGGGGCCAAAGCAGAAAATATTTAAGAAGATGTAAGCTTTCTCCCTTCGGTTTGCTGCCCACTACTTATCTACCCATAAACACTGCACTCACATAACGCTCACACGGCAGGCATGCCTTTGTCAAACTGGTGACTTAAAGAAGAGAATGCCAAGGAACTAACCAACAAGCTTATTCTCCTCTGGCATTTAACAGTGTGATGATTCCACCAGCTACAGCAGACTTTTTACTGCAGCATTTGTGATTGTAGGGAGTCTGGAAGGCATTACAGTATTCCCTCACTTATTGCGGGTATTACATTCTAGACTGCCCCCCGCGATAGGTGAAAATCTGCGAAGTAGGAAACTTACATTTATTTTAGTATTTATATATATTTCAAGGCTTTATAAACCCTTCCCACATACTTATAAACCATTCCCAGTCCCTTATGAACCTTATAGCAAAAAATCTGCTATAAATAATTAAATATAATATTTTTTAAAATCCCACGATACAGTGAGGCCGCAATAAGTGAACTGTGATATAGAGAGGGACTACTGTATACATTCTATTACACAGAGACAGGAAAATTAAAAGAAACGTTTCTTCTTAAAATGAGAAAACACAGTTAACATGAAAGCAAGTATCAATTTAATAGTTAGAACAATGATAGAAAATATAAAGTGATAATTTTTAAGTAAAAGTGGGAAAATTAAGCCATTTAAATACTGTCCAAGAGCACACACCAGTCACTGACAAAGCAAAGGCAACCAAATAGGTGTTCTTTCCCCCATTCTACATTCAATCCAGTCTTAAGACAGATTGAAACTGTGAGTCAAGTCACATTCAGCATTTCAAGGAATAAGACTTCCATTACATCCCCAGAAAGGTAATTTCGATCTAATAGATTTCATTAGATGGTGAATTTTAGGGTGAAAGCATTTCTAAAAGCATTGCTAAGGAGTAAAATATAACATCGTTCAAAATGTTTTCCATTAACTTGTTTTTATTTAGTATAGTCTCATCATTTCTAGTTAAGCTCCTCTGGACCACCAAAAAATATTGTGCTATTACTGGACATTTATGTCTTTTCAATGACTTGAATTCATTTAATAAAATCTATGGGAGGTAAGACCTTTCTTACTATGTTAGCATATATAACCTCTGGGGGAATGTCTGCTTTCACATAATTATGCACAGACTTCATATTTATACAAATATTTTGTGTCTGCAGGGGGTAAAATGGATCTCTCTCATGAATATTCAACAGTGCTATTTCTTCTAGTAAGACACAATCATCTTTTTTGTGTGTGTATGGAACCTAAACACTAGGATGTCTATATATCTCCGCTTTCATGCTTTATTTGCATAAAACTGATGAGCTTCAGGGACTGCCAAAGCAGGCATTTATTTAACCAGGTACTAAAATGTTCTAATACCTCCAACCAAATAATTCAATAGCATTTTTTAGATTTGAATATTCAGTATCATATAGGCTTTTCCACATATATAATTCCAGATGCACAAAACAAAATGATAAATTTTAAGCACTTGGCTTCAAATTGTGGTGAAAAAGAGCTACAAGGGAAAGGATCCTTTTATCCTCTTTGTGGCATGACTTTTTGCAAGACACTCATCTCACATTTCAAATTGTAATAGTAAAGGGAAAGGCAGGTGAACAACCTCTGGAAAGAAATTTGGAAAAGTGAGCAGTTTCCCTTACATACTAGCTAAAGAGTTATCCTTTATGCATTTATATATCAATAAATATTTTAAGCATTCAGTATACCAGAAACTGTTCTAGGGTCTGAGAATAAAGTAAGAAACAAAATGTAAAGCAGATAAAGTCCCTATTATTATAGAGCTGATATTCTAGAGGGATATACAATAAATAAATATACAAATGAATGAAGGATTGGATAAATGAATGAATTAATTAAATAGTGATGATAATACATATAAGTACTATAAACTACTTAACAGCACTATAAAAATGATAATATAGTAATTTTAGAAAACTATTGATCTGACATATTACACAGATATTACATGAGTGTGTTTGTGTATATAATATTTTATAATTACATATGTGCATTCTTTTTATTTAGTTCTTACAACAATAATACAAAATGTTTAGTACAGGTACTATCCCTTTAAATATTACAGAAAAGAAAAGACTAATAGAGAATAAATCATTTGCCCCAAAACAAGCTAGTATATAGTGAAATTGTGAATTTGATCTACAGTGACTGAGGCTAGCTTCAGGTGAAACATTACACAGACAATGATCTCAGGTAGTAGTTCCACTCTCCACCCATTTCAGCAGGATTCTCAAAAGTGACCTGGACAAGGTTGAGATATGATTGGAGAATAAAAATGTGATTGGAAGTTTTCAGACTAAATGTGAACATATAAAAGGGATTTAAACACAAAAAGAATATTGTACCCAGCTAAATGAAGACTGTGTAGGGCAAATAGAAATAAATATGTACATACATACATACATACGCTTAGAGGGGAAATTATATTCTCTCTAAAATAGAGAAAGGGGACAATATATATCCTTTCCCTTCTCTTTCTACAACTTCAGATGAGTAAATCACAAATGTGGGAGAATGGGTGCTTTGTTGAGGGGTGGAAGGAATATATAGCATTAAGAAATAAGCAAAAGCCTGAATTTCAATAGATTAGTCCAATCAGATGGTGCTAATAGAATGAGAGGCCTGTCCAGGAATAAGGTACATTTTCTTTGACATTGTGTATGTGTGTGTGTGTGTTTCTGTCTGGGAGAAAAGAGTGAGAAACAGGATTCCAGGAGAAAATAAGGGCTTATTACAGTGTTTTAAATTATCACAAAGTATTTATACAAAGAAGGATCTTAAAAATGCTCCATCTGGAGAAATTGGACTATACAGTAAAGGACATGTGCTTTTGCAGCCACAGAATGGCCTTCACAGATTTTTGGGGGCCCTTTGCTCTCTAGGCTGTGCCAATTAGAATGGGGAACACAGCCTTTGTGTGAAGATGAATGACTTTCTTTCCCCTGGTCCTGACTTCCAAGAGTGGCAGGCAAGGGTTGATATGTATAAATATTGGTGTGTGCATGTTCTTCCTGAGTGTCTTATAAAACAAAAATATCACATTGACCACCAACCTGGAAATAAACTAGAGGAAGCTGAGATCAAATGATCGATCCTTACCCACTGGTCAGGGCCCCAGCTGGGACTCTGGCCCCCAGACTTTCCCCATCCACTCGGGAGCTCCTGTTGGGCAGGTGATTCTAACTACAAAGTCTGTATCATGTTACCTCTTGCCTGATAAGAGTGAGATTCGGCCTCATGATCAGAGCTTTTCTTTCCCCGAAAAAAAGAGCAATGCTATTATTTAAACAGCCACCTTGAGAATGACAGTCTTTTTTCCAGTAATTCTGAGAGAAGGATTCTCTTAGAGTTTTTAATAAGATTATTTTTTATCCATTCTCATGAAAAAACATTTTAAGGTTACAAATAGCTTTAAAATAACTCGCCCACAAGGTCTTTGTAGATATTCAAATCCTTTTAAATCTGAAACCACCCTGAAAAACCATGCAGAGAAAAATGGACTAGATGGCTCACTGGAATAAGGCTTTTCCCTCTTTATAAGCAGATTTTTATGAGAACAATGACAAATCTACAGAGCTGTGATTTATAATGGGATGTTAAATCTATCTGTCTAGACTTAGTTAGATTTTAGGAAACCCAGAGAGGGACAATACTTACAAACAAGAACATACACCATTAGATCTCAGGGCTTCAAATAAGATATTAGTGCTTTGTGTTGAATGGTGGTGAGGTTATGCCCTAAAAGAGGTCATTTTTTTTTTTAATTTAATACTTATCCACATTCTTTTGACACTTTACAGTCTCAAATATTGAACACTTCTGGGTGAAATCTTGAAATCCACAGGAGAGTGAGTTAGAATTTAGCATTCTGAAATGTTAGATGAATGATTAAAATTGACAAACTTGATTTAGGTGAAACTTTAAAACATGGTTTTAAATACACATCGTAAAACATGCAGGAGGTACACTAAAAGCTAATCTTCTCAGCCACCCTGTCCTCGGTCCTTATATTTGACCTCCCCGTGAAAATATAATAGGCTCATAGCACTCTAGGCCAGGACTAAACTATTCTCTTTAGTCAACAGTGAAAACACTGAGCCAACAAAAGTCCTTCTGGAAACAAACCCCACATCACAAATTCTGAAAGCTACAGGCAGCCGAGGAGTCCAACCATTTATACATTTTAGAAGGTTATCACCATGACCTTCAAACCGACCCTAGCAATCTGATTGCAAGTGACTATGACTTGAATAAAACCTTTCCTGTTGAGCTGCAGAAAGATAAATTAAGTAGAAGATAATGGCCTCAAAGACCTTCTGTGCTGAAACGAAGTGCCATAAAAGGAGAACGACTCCACCCAACACTAGTTAAACAAGCACCAAGAGAAAGCAAGCCTTCAAAAACAGAAGGCAATTTCTTTCCTTCTCACCTTTCTTGTCACTGAATTAATCGAAGGCATTAGTGAGAGATATCTCAGTCTGGTCAGGTGGCTAAAACAACATTCTATAGACTGCGTGCCTTGTAAACAACAAATATTTATTTCTCACAGTTCTGCAGGTTGGGAAGTCCAGGATCATGGCTCTCCCATTGTCATTCGAGGACTTCCTTCCATGTTGCAGACTTCTCACGAAGTATGAGACACCTGTCCCTAATATCTTACATGCACATAGTAGGATTGCACTTTTCCATTCTTTGTGAAGCTAGGTGTGGCCATGTGACTTTCTTTGGTCAATGAAATGTTAGTGAAGTTGACCTATGTCATTTCCTGATAGAATCATTAAAACCATCCAATGGCTTTGTATACAGTATTCCCTCACTAATCAGGGGTATTACATTCTAGACCCCCCCGCGAAGTAGGAACCTTACATTTATTCTACACTCTTACACCTACATAACTTTAACAACATACACCTATAGTACTGCAAAATTCAGCAATATAGCAAAAAATCTGCGATAAATAATATAATATAATATTTTTTAAAATCCCACAATACAGTGAGGCCATGATAAGTGAACTGCGATATAGAGAGGGACTACTATAATTCCTTCATTCTTTGGTCATCTCACACACACACACACACAGAAAAAAAAATTATCCTCTTGACTCTAGTAGAACAAAGCAAAACACTACCTCCAAAATTACATCACCTGTGTAAACAAAAACTTGAAAAAGAACTTTCTACTGTGCTCCCAGACCATAGATACAATGCAGCTGAAATGTTCAGTTAAAATATGCTTAAGAGTCACAGAATTTCTGTAGTTTGCAAGCATTTATTTGTTGACTCTGCCTTTGCCTAGAGTTCTGCTGATTTAATCTGAGCTTAATTCTAGGACATGGATCTGGTTCAGACCAGCTCCCCAAATCTCTCTCACCCTTCTTGGACAAAGGCTAATCAAGGCACAGCATCAAAAAGGACACAAGGGGGACAACACCAAACATTCAGGCACATTTCAAGCTTCAATTCAACCTTAATTTGCTAACATCCCATCAAATGAGTCACACAGCAAAGGCCAATGTCAACTATGTACTCTTACCACAGAGGTCAAAGAGAACAAACATTTCTGAACAATAAATGATCCAATTTACATAGAAACCAAAGACTCCCAGAAGTCACCTTATGTTCTTCAAGAAGATAAATTAGGATGCATTAAAAGCTTTGCTGAGGCCCCTATTATTCTGCATACTGAGTTCCAATATTTTCTGCTCTCATTCCCCAAACTACATAGAGAAGTCACCTGATCCAGAAGAAAGTGAGGCTGTTGAGGGATCAGGGATTTACTCATAATGACTGTAAAATACTCAGAAATTTCTTCTCTCAGAGAGAAAAGGAAGACAGGCCAGCGGGTGTGGCTAATGCCTTTAGTGTCTGAGGCCCACAGGTCATGGAGAAGATAATACAGGAAGAATTAACCAGCGACCACTCCTGAACACGGGCCAGGACTGGATGAACATTCTTTATTGCTGCGGCCTAGATTATTCTCACAAACATTAAGAAATAACTTCAGGAGGCTGGAAGGTGATTGTTGGTGCAGTGTAGGTAAACCCCCTTTCTTAAGGGCTCAGTAAACAAACTAGACCTTCAGATTTACAAACTCAATGCTTGGTGAATTAAAAACAAAGTGCTTGGCTACTGGGGCTTTTTAGTCCACTGTTTTCAGCAAACCTCCCTGCCACCTCACTTATTTTCTGTGAGAATTCTGGCAAATGTGATCTGTTTGTTTCACTGAGGCCCTTTGAAATGATGTCCCAGCTGTTTCTCTGCCTGCTCATCCCTTTTGTTCAAATCAAATATTTATTTCTTAAAAGCCATCACTTGCACATAAAGCTAAGCAACCATTACTAAGCATCTAGAGAACTGTAGGCATTTGTGCTTTAAATATGGGGGGGTGGGGGGGTAGTTTATAGAAACCAAAGGCCTTTCAACTCAAAAAGCCCTGTTCAGTTACATACTCATTGTTAATGTTTCCTTTTGGACTATAAGTGATAATGCTGAGCCAGATTCTCTCCAATTGCAGTGAAGTCTTCAGTTACAAGAACTGAAAACTACCCAAATCTTGATTAATGAGAATTTAGACTAAACCTATAGATCATGTGGCCTAGATCACAGGCTTGGGTCAGTTTTTTAAAGTCAAAATCCAGTTGGAGGCTTAAAGTCAGGACAGATTATAATTGTGTTCTAGTCAGCTTCTGAGATCTGTTCCTAAAAGCAGGAGCTTAAAAGATTCGGCTCCAAAGAATCATTGTAAAAGAACAGTTCTTATACAAATGGATTTCTAATGTTACATATTGGAATTATTTTTCTCAAATATCATGAAGTTGGATGTATCTCCAAGAATAATTTCTTCCAGTTATGGTATATATACAATTATTAGTAACTTTGTCCCAAGGTTCATTGATGGAGAGTATGCCTTTATAATGTTATAAGACTTCCACTTCTTGACTGATGATCTTTACCAATTATTTCTGTCACCAGTTCATTCAAGATGCTGACAGCTCTCCAACCAACATAAAAATTTCAACATCAAGCATGATACTCTTCCTTTAAAATGTTTATGCCACCTCAGCACTATATAGTACACAACCCTTCCATAGCCATTTTGAGTCAAATCCACTCGAGATAATCAATAGCCAAAGAGAACCTAAAGCAGAGTAAACAAGTGTAGTACACATTGACAGTGAATCAAATGCAGAAATTTATAACACTTACATGTAATGACTCATATCTCCTGCCTTATAGACTTGGAAAAATATACATATTACAATTAGACTATTGAATATCAAAATAATAAATACGCAGGTAGATACATGTATATGTATACAATTTTTTGTGTGCCTATGTGTGGGTATATATATCACATATACTATTTCCAAATCAACATAAAACCCTATAATTACTGTCCAGAGCAGTATTAATCAAAGTATGCCCTATCACCAAGCTTCATCTGTTCTCTGAAATAGTGAAATTCATCATAATTGTAAGTGCCTCCTTCCCCACAACCCCAGTGCACCACCTGATTTCTATGTGTCCCATTGGTTGCTCCAGCCGCTGACAAAGTGTTAGTTTCATAAAACCTTCAGCCATTTTCACATAAGATGTTTGGAGGTACTTCCCACTCACACAGTATAGCTCCAACTTTTTTCTTTGACTCCAGGGATGGGAAATGTACCAAGCACCTGGAAGACATGCGTGAGCAGCCTAGGAGTATAGGAAAGTCAATCCCTTTGGAGCTACTGTTGACTAGTGAGGAGAAAACCCTTAGATAAATTCTGTCCTTTCTTGTTTCCCATGTAGACAGTTTCAAAGTACCTATTATAAGATTCTTCAGGAGGTTCTGCAGAATCTGACTTCCATCACTCACAGCAGTGATCAACTAAAAAAAAAATGCATCCTTGTATTTATTGGCTTACCTTTCCTTCCTATTTCATCTTCTTATCCTGTTCCCTAAAATGACTTCCTACGTTAACTACCTGCATGGAAGCCTTTGTCTCAGGCCCTGCTCTCAGGAAAGCATAGGCTAAGGAGTAAGCCTTCTGTAAGGAAGCCAAATGTTGAAGAAAGAACTAATAATATTAACCATATTGTGCTTGTCTGGTCAGCAATATAAACACTTTAGGACAGTTTCAAATATGAAGAGATAAAACAAAAATCAGTATTTTTGAGTCTCTTCTGTAAAGCAGTAATTCAATTAGATTATTTTAACTATCTACAATTTTTATTTTGCAACAGATATTGTGTAGCAATTTGGCAATATTTTATTTGGAATCAAAGATTTTTCTAGAAAAGTGCATTTGTAATGTTATGCTGAATGTTAAGAGAATGTAACTCCAAAAACATTATCCATTTTCTTTTCTAAGCAAACCCCACGTGGAGATTTGGACAGATGTTATGCTCAGCTCCAGGACTACCTCCTAGTCTTCCATGGAGCTAGGTGGGGGCTGTGTGGCTAAGTTCTGACCAATGAGACAGAAGTGGAGGAGTACGGGACTTCCAGAAGTCATCTTTGAAGGGAATACGGACCTCTGCAAATTATTCACTTTTCATTTTGATGCTTGTTTAAAAAATGGCTTTGATGAGTGGATGTCCAGCAGCAACTGGAACTATGAGGTGACACTGAGAAAGGAAACCAGGGTAGAAAATACAGAAGGAGAAGTTGGGGAAACCCTGGGTCTCTAATAGCCATGGAGGCACCAAGTCAACTCTGAACTGTCCACCTTCAAGCTTCAGTTACATAAAAAGGTAAAAAACTGTATCCCCTTGGGTACCCATTATTTAGAGTTCATCTGTCACACACAGCCAAAATAGCACTAACTTATGAAACCCAACATGTAGACACTACAGAAACTGTTCATTAAAGCAGGAACCGTACATCAGGAGGTGGGCATCAGCTGAACGAGGGAACCAGTCCCTGGTGCCAAAAGGTTGGGGACCACGACATTAGAGCAATGGTTCTCACTAAAAGTGATACATTGTAAGGGACATTTGAAAATTATGAATACATCTTTGGCGGTCATAACTTGAGATGCTGTTACTGGTGTCTCATAGGTAGAGGCCAGAGATAATGCTAACTACTCTCTAGTGCACAG
Source organism: Furipterus horrens (assembly GCF_987537825.1). Classification (NCBI taxonomy): domain Eukaryota; kingdom Metazoa; phylum Chordata; class Mammalia; order Chiroptera; family Furipteridae; genus Furipterus; species Furipterus horrens. Next base: position 196,499,859 of record NW_028327173.1, on the reverse strand, counting down.
AACAGTCCTCACAACAGAAAACGATCTGGCGTAAAATGTCAATAGCATTTCAATTAAACCAGCTTACCCTTCCTCTGAATACAGACTGATTAGTCTATACAAGAAGTTGCCTAAGTAGTCTTAAACCCATTTTGGCTTTTCGTTCATTTCCTCTGCTTATAGTCTGATCAGTATCACTTTGTTCTCCTCAGTGTAGCAGAGTTTAAGGTTTTCAATGTCTAAAGAACATTTCTTTTAACTTTAGAGAGATCTCAATGACAGACAACAAAGTTAAAATTTGAGTTTGAAATACCACATATAACCCAATTTTATCCCCCTTAGGGTTTTCTTTCTATAGCTGAAGACATTTGCCACTCTGGGAGGTGATGATAAAACACATATACAATTACTCTCCCTGAACTTCATTAGGACTTAAAAATCTTTTCTGTTTACTTTATTAAAAAATAAAAAATGATCATAAAACACTTAGAAATCATTATTATTGAGCAAAGAAAAGAAAATTACAACCATTTATAATTCCAACAGAACCAGAAAAACTATTAACTCTGCAACGCATATGCTTCCAGATCTTTTTTCTCAGCACAGATGTTAGTACATAAATAAGACCACATCCACCTATTGTTTATAACCAGCCCCTTGCCCTCACTCTTAAATATATCACATTTTATATCAACAATTATCCATCTATCTTTCAAAAGCCCAAAGCCTCTTACCCCTTTTAAAAGGGAAAAATGACTTGTCACATTTCTAAATGACAGAGTTACACAAAGATTTATTGTTCTGAGGATTCTTTGCTAAAACCATAGGCAATGTTCCTCTCACATTAAGCAAGCAAGGCCATTGTTCCTACATTGTTTGTAGCATCTTCTGTTGCTTTGTAAATTACAAAGCCTATCCATCTGTCTCCCTCAAACACCCACCCTTAACACATGTACACTCACACACACATTACCTTTCCAGATAGAAACATATTTTATGTTTCATATTTACTGTGTTTCCCAGGGAAGCCTGTGAGAAGATCTACCTTAAAATATATAAGCAAAGCCCCCAATAGAGAAAGAACCTCCCAGTTTACCACTAATTTAAACAGAAACTGAAAGCTGTTAAAGAGACCCCTTAGAAGAGAAACTGCCTTGCCTGGAGTGAGGAGGGGTTAGGATTGTAATTAGTACTTACCACAATGAAATGCTTCTTTAGAAAAAAGACAATCATGAAGTTCGAAATCAGTAATTTTGTGAATTAACACTGTTTTTCAAAATACTTTGCATGAACTGACCAGCAGATAAGAACTTCGGCCAGCTGGCTGGGCCGCAAAGCCCAAGGAGAAGCACCAGCTTTCCTTTTCTGGGCTACACTAAGGAGCGACACCCATGAGTTCAGACCTTGGGTGGGCTCCCACTAGGAGTTTACCGGAATGCATTGTCTTGGTGAAAAAAACAGGAGCGTATCAAACTTAAGTCTAAACTACTAGCCAACACTTAATGGCATTATTGCATCGTTTTCTTTCTTCTCTTATATTGAAAGGTAATAACATCTATTTCCCCGAATGTCTGTGAGCCATCCAGAGTTCAGGCAGGTGGATTGGCCCTGGCTTGTGAATAATGGTTTCACTTTCTGATGTGAATAAGGCTGCCGACTTCTCTGGAAAATGCTCCCTCACGTATCTGACTAATTCTCTAGTCTCCTCGTCCTAAATGCAGAGGCGTGAGTTAATACATAAAAACAATAACAGTACAAGAGATATTAAAAGCGATAGATCAAATGAAGCCAGTTTGCCTTAAGCTACAGGGGAAAATCGTACTTCAGTAGAAAACTTTGCATGATCTCTTACATACCCTTCAACGTTGTCTGATTTTATGCAAGCCCCTTTACAGTTCTAAGTTGTCGATAACTGATATCAATGGAAAACAATCATTGGGAGAGGATAGTTTTGAGACGTGGGCTGGAAAGGGTTAACTCAGCAGGCCAGAGTTGCTCAAACGCTGCACATTCCAAAGGCCTGTTTTCAGCACAGGCTCTTGGTTGGCTCCACAGAAATAAACCTCTGAGACCTCAGAATATTCAGTCCCAAAGGAATGTTTCCAACTGGCCCTGGACTCCCCTGAGGGCTGTGGCACAGTCTTGCTTTCTGGTCTTGCAAGGATGGAAGGAGAGGTGCACAGGTATTGCCCCAAGGCCCCGGGAACCCCTCACAGTCACACCAAACCCTAGGAGGCATCCCAGGGCCGGAAGTGGGAGCACTCAAGAGGCCCAGAAGCCAGGGGTGGCTGCAAAAACTAACCCCGGATCCTACCATCTTATTAAAAAGACTTTGGATGCTAGGGGGAAAAAAAATGTTTCCTATGCCTTTTTTTAATTCTTTGGGTCACTGTGCACCAGTTTGAGCGGATAAATGCATGCTAGCAACGACTTTCGGTGAAAGCTCTTTTTGCCCCGGGGGGTGGCCTGCAGTCTGAGGAGCGAAGGTCAGTCAGGTGGGCGCTGCATGTTTACGTGACTGAGTCCCAATAAAAGCCATGGGCCACACTCAGGAGAGAGCCCTGTCACACCTCATTGAGTGCATCTCTGTGCAACCCCGCTGAGGGGACACGCCTGGGAGCATAGGCCTGCTTTCTCCTGACCTGACCCTCTGTGAGCTTCATCTTTGCCGACTTTAATTCTGGCCCTCTGTCTGTAATAATCCATAAGCATGAGAATAACAGCTTCTTAGTCCTCTAGCAAATCACTGAGCCCGATGATGGTCTGGGGGTCCTCAAGCACCCCTCTTTGCACATTATTTTCAATATTCCTTATCTACAAATGTATCTGTTCTTTGAATTTTCCTTTGACCCAGCTATAACATCATTCTGTTACCCTCATTAGTGAATTAAATAAAATCTTTAACATGCATTCATTGTAAGTATATAAATTATATTTTTACCTTTTTAAAAAGGTATAACCCTTAGTAACAGCAAATGATCTTTAAGTAAATACAGTATCCCCTTGCTTATTGCGGGTATTATGTTCTAGACCCCACCCCCTATGATAGGTGAAAATCCGCGAAGTAGGAACCTTACATTTAGTTTAGTATTTATATATATTTCAAGGCTTTATAAACCCTTCCCACACATTTATAAACCGTTCCCAGTCCTTTATTAACCTTTCCCACTCCCTTACTAACTTTTTCCACACTTTTATAAACACTACTTATGTTCTTAAACATATTCTACACTCTTAAACCTACATAACTTTAACAACATATGGATAGAGTACCGCAAAATCCTGCGATATAGCAAAAAATCCACAATAAATAATTAAATATAATATTTTTTAAAATCCCGCGATACAGTGAGGCCATGATAAGTGAACTGCGATATAGAGAGGTACTACTGTATTGGGAGCTTCTCTCTGACAGATAAATGCAAACTAATATCCCTCTTCCTTACAACTGTACTCCTGGTTAGTATGTTAAATCGAAGCAAGTCTAAGACAAAATTCCTCTATATACCATACAAGCACTTAGCAGCAAGTGGAAATGAAGAAGAGTTATACCATGTGTTCAGTAGCTCCCGATTAAGCTATTGAGGGGCTCTCAGGAGGCAGACATCAGGAGACACTGGCAGTAGACCCAGTCAGTCTTTAGTAAGCTGGGTGACAGTTCATGAATTGGAGAGTCGCAGGACCCCAAAAGCTGCACTGATATTACGCCACTGTCAAGTCTGAGAAATTCTTACACCTCATTCATGCAATTGCCATAGGGGATATACAAACATCCTAAGTAACCACCTGTGTTTAGCACCTTTATTTCCCCATGGGAAATTATTTCTAACAGTTCTATACTAATAATAAACAACCTCTCCTGTGCAAATTTCCATATGAGAGTGCTAAATTACCACCTCTGAAGGTGTTGATTTATGGCTGGGGTGCTTCCTATGATATGTTATTTAACTACCTCTGAAGTGTGGATTTTCAAATTAACTACTATAAATACCAACTTACCCTAAGCTGTAAATTAGAGTTGTTAATCAGCATATACAAACATATATCACATTGTTCATGCCCAGATATCTTAAATTAAGTTTCATATAAACAATAAAATAGCAGCATCATAAGGCAGTTCTATTTTAAATTTTTTGAGGTAGAGGATAAAGGGGGGATAAATGGTGAGGGAAGAAGACTCGACTTGGGGTGCTGAACACTCAATACAATATACAGATGGTGTATTATAGAATTGTACACCTGAAACCTATATAATTTTATTAGCCAACATCACCCCAATAAATTCAATTAAAAATAAAAAAATAAAAATGAAATAGCAGTGTTAGGAAGAACACAGAAACTTAGAGAGATCATCATCTTTATTTTCATCTTCCTTTAGGTAGGTAGATTTTGTTTTACTTATCTACGTAAATAATCACTAACCTAAAATCTTTGAGCATCTATTATGTATAAATAGAATTGTGTTGAGTGATTTTTTAAAATATTTTATTGTTTTTGCTCTTGTAGTTATCTTGATTTTTCCCTATTTGTCCCCCTCCACTCAGTTCCCCTGACACTCCCTTGGGCAATCTCCACGCTATTTCCATGTCCATGGATCATGCATATATGTCCTTTGGCTATTCCCATCACCTTCTTTCAACCAATCTCTACCTCCCCCATCCCCTTATTGAAATATGATTAAGTCTTGGTTTCTCAAAACAACAAAGGGAGAATATAAAGTTTTACCAAATGTCCTACCAAGTAGTAGTGACTTTACAAATATTACCTTAAATTTTTAGAATAGTCTTGAAAGGTTGATATTTATTATCACCATTGCATAAGAGACAAAACTGAAGTTCAAAAAGTTAGCATACCTTACCACACAAGGCAGTGAAACCGGAACTGTAACCAGAACAAATGCATCTATAACCCACACTCCTTCCCCTAGAGCACAGTAATTCTTCTCATTTATCCTCCAAAGTGACCTTGGACACAAGGCATCTTCACTTTATAATGAAATGAAATTAACCTTCACCAAGTGCCTTTGTATGACACTCACTGTGTTAAGTCTTATACATGTTTTATCTAATTTTCTCAAAACTCCTAAAAGCTTTGACAGATTAATACAAATTTAGAAAAAATAAGTTGCTTGATTAGGCAGAAGGAATATGATAAAGTGAGATTTAAAATAAATTTTTAGTTTCACATACTTTCTATATCCTGCTCTCTAGTTAATGTTAGGAATGCAAAAAATAAAAGCGACAATATAATAATTAGGTATGAGGATGGGATGGGGTATAGAAATGTGAACCTACTATGCTCCGGACTAGTCTAAATTAAATCCATAAAGAATATTAGGTTTTGTTTGAGCATTAAACATTATTGAAGATTTATATATGTGAAAAGGAGAAATAAAAGCATTAACAAAGTCACAGAAGCACTCAGAAAATAGTGAATTGATTAGCATGAATGAATCTAGGATTTTTAAAGGGAGAAATATAGGTAAATTCACGTGGAAAATATTCAACAAATAGTGATTGAGTAACACTCATTGTTCTAGGTACTAGAGATACAGCAGTGAATAAAATGCACATAGTCGTCGTCGGCAGCCGTCCGTCTCGAGAGACGATGGTGTAGCTTCTCAAGAGTCTATCTGCAACGCCGAGAATGGCTGTGCAGTCCGACTCGGGAGTGACATGGTATCTGCCTCCTCCCGTGTTGAATCGACATCTTGTGATGACGCTGAAGCTACAGAGCCTGGGCAGGGTAATATGGAGGGTCTGCTGTTGCCCATGCAGCAAACCCCCCAAAATGCACATAAATACCAGCGCCATCAATGTGCTTACGATCTAGAAATGCCAGTACATGTAAGTGAGGAAGGGTGGATTCATTCAGTAAACATGGTGGGACACATGGCTGACAATATGGGGTAAATATATCAGATCCCTACCTCACACGGTGTATAAAATACATGTTCGGCAGATTGATCAAATTGATGATATTTTTGCACTAACCTTAAAGTCCAAGAGGCAACTCAGTTTTTTTTTTTTTTACTTTTAATTTTATAAAATTGATTATCAATTGTTAAAACTACAAATTAATGCTTCAATAGTCTTGTTTGTGCACTTAAAAAAAATCAACCTCAGAAGCACCCTAAAACAAATGCATATAAATTGACAAACAGTCCCTACCTGAAAGATTTATAAAACTGTTGTATCATATATCAAGTTAAAAGAAGACAAACACTCTGGTAGAGGAAAAAACAATGGATAAGTAAAGGTAATACATGTAAAGTGAGACCATGAATGCCCAATAAATGTGTGAAAAGACGTTTACTTTCACTAGCACATGAGTTTTCTATGAGCTCTTTTAATAATTACCGTAAACTTAGTGGCTTAAAATAACACAAAGGTCTTACCTTCCAGTTCAGGAAGTCTGACAGGAACCTCACTGGGTCAAGCAAGATCAAGGTAGTAGCAGGGTATAATCCTTCCTGGAAGCTTTCCTTACCTTAGCTTTTCAAGGTTACCTGCTTCCTTGACTGGTCTCCTCTCACCAATTTCATAGCCAGCAATGTCAGAACAAGGCCTCTGCATGCAGCCATCTTTCCAGACCTCTTCTGCCTTCTTCTTACACTGTTAAAAACAGGTGTAGTTATATTGGATTCTTTAGATAATGTCAGCTGGTGATTAGGAGGTGGGTACCTGGGGAGGAGTATCCAAATTCTGCTTACCACAGTCAGTAATCATGGGAATTAAATTAAAACAAGGCTCAAGTACTCTCATAAACTGCCAAAGGGGGTAACAATTGGTTTAACCACTTTGAGTTTTATCTTGCAATTTTAAGATACAATCATATTTCTATATAGGAAAACTTAAGAAGAGGGTACAAGGTGTTCTCTGAAGAGACAAAAATTGTAAAATCAAGCTAATTGCATAAAGAAAAGAATGAGTGAATTGTGGTGTATTCATATAGCAATATATTATGTAACAAAAGACATAAAGCAGATATACCTATCAACATGGGTACATGTCATAAATATAGTACAAATCAGAAATACATGCAGAAAATTACATGATTTATATAACTTGAAATACACAGGAACAAATATCTGTATAGTTTACTATATAATATGTGGGGCCTTTTAAAAAATATATACACAATTTAATATTTAGATTGAAAAAATAAATCACAACTAATTACTCTTCATTTTTTTTTCTGAGATTTCTAACAGGAAACTTATCAGAAATGCTTCCTAAGTGTAACCTGCTTTGCTTCCTCATAGCTCACTCTTCGAAGCTTTCAGAGAGCCAAGCCTGCAAAGAGAGAGACTCTGGCACTTGGCTTCATTGTCTTTAAGAAAAGGCAATGTACTTATCTATGATGTAAAAGCACAAACACATAGATATCAGCTAAAGCTGTAACACTTTCTCCCTGTAATAATGAATGAATGAATGAAAAAAATCAAACAAATAAAATAAATATCCAAACAACCAAATCACAGGTTGTTCTCATTACAGACCTGCATCTTAAACTCAACACTTTTACCCCCATTCACTGTCTTTCCAACAAAGCCATCCTTCCCTCTTGACTGTCCTGTCTTTAATGGCATTACTTTCTACTGAACACCTGGATTATTGTCCTTGCTCCATAACTGCTTTCTCTGCCTCCATCCTTGCTCCAAACTTCTCTTCTGCACAGAGCAGCACAGATGTTCTTTCAGAATGTAGATCATATGGTATCACTTCTGCTTGTCCAACACCTCAATGGTTTCACATTTCACTTGGAATCAACCCCAGAGTTTTCACAGTGACCTGGTTGCTGCTCCAAGTGTTCACTCTTCAAAAATCTGGTGCTTGAAGCTTTCCCCTGGACAGCTGTGTGACTCATTCCCTCACTTCCTTGGACCCCACATAAAACGTCGATTACGAGAGAAGCATCTCCAGACCAAAACACTTTATTCAAAACACCTCTGCACTACCCCTGTCTCTCAGCTGACTTCCTCTCCTTCGTTTTTATTATTACTTTTCACCACCTAACGTATACTTAGTTGTTGATTATCTGTCTCTCCCACAAGAATGTAAGTACTTGAGAGCAGGTTCACTGAAGTAGCCCAGTACCCATAGAGCACTCTATAAATATTGGTTGCATGTGAACATATTGAGTGAGTGAATGAAGAATCCTGGTTGCTGCCAGTATTTTAGGATTGTTAAAAGAGGAGGAGTCTGAGGGAAGAGAGCGTTTCCAGGTATGTGAAGAAGGGAAAAAGGAAAGCACTGCTGATAAGTGATTTACCTGGGAGGGCCAGATGAAGAACAAATACAAGGTCACTGAGTAAAGGCAGCAAGAGATATAATTGAAAGACAAGGGGACAAGGAAATTAGTGTAGCTTGGTTTCTCTGGGGTGTCAAGTTAGTATGAAGAAACAAGTCTTAAAATGCTTTCAGAGTAGGCTAAAAACGAGTCATCAGGCATCTTAAATACCAAAATAGAAATACATATGTATATTTATTTATTTGTCAAAGGGCAAAGTTGAAGATATCTAAAAAGGCAAACTAAAGCATTTCTGCTCAGCGAAAGAAAACATCAGCAAGAAGAAAAGGGAACCAACCATATGGGAAAACATATTTGCCAATGATACCTCAGACAAGGGTTTGATCTCCAAAATATATAAAGAACTTATACAACTCAACAGCAAGAAGACAGACAATCCAGTTAAAAAAGGGCAAAGGACCTGAACAAACACTTCTCTACGGAGGATACACAGAGGGTCCATAGACATATGAACGAATGTTCACATCACTAGCCATCAGAGAGATGCAAATTAAAACCACAATGAGATACCACTTTACCCAGTCAGAACAGCCATCATCAACAAATCAACAAACAAGTGCTGGTGAGGATGTAGAGAAATGGGAACCCTAGTGCCCTGTTGGTGGGAATGCAGACTGGTGCAGCCACTGTGGAAAACAGTATGGAATTTCCTCAAAAAACTAAAAATGGAACTGTCTTTTGATCCAATGATTCCATTGCTGAAACACCAATTCAAAAGAATCTGCACACTCCATGTTCATAGCAGCACTATCTACAATAGCCAAACACTGGAAACAGCCTAAATGCCCATCAGTAGATGAGTGGATTAAAAAACTGTGGTACATTTACACAATGGAATACTATGTAGCAGAAAAAAAGGAACTCCTACCTTTTGCAACAACATGGATGGAACTGGAGAGAATTATGCTAAGTGAGATAAGCCAAAGCAGCAAAAGACAAATACCATATGATCTCACCTAATACAGGAAACTAATGAACAACACAAATAAACTAGCAAAATAGAACCAGAGGCATGGAAACAAGGAACAGACTGGCAGTGACTGGGGCGGGAGATGGGGGATTGGAAAGGGGAGAAAAAGGGGAAGGGTCTAGTCAAGGAACTAGTATGAATGACCCATGGACATGGACAACGGGGTGGGGATTGAATGTGGGAGCGGAGAGCAATGGGGAAAAAATGGGACAACTGTAATAGAAAAACAGCAATAAATAAATACAATCACACACAATCAGAGACAGGCTTGAGAAGAATAACTTACAGTTATGTGAAGGATGGGTTAGATAATGAAGGCATGAGAATCAGAGGATAAGTTGGATAGACATTTAAGGCAGGAAGTCATAAGGGCTTGAATTACCTGTAACTCTGAGAGGAGACTGGGCAGAGGCAGAGCAGGCACACTTAGTGGTGATAACCTGCTTGTTCAAATGACCTTGGAAGCTTTTTAACAGCACCAAGTCTGGGTCACACCCTAAATCAATTCAAGTAGATAGAGCATCTGACATAGAACTCATGTGTTAGGATTTTTTAAAAGCTCCCCAATTGATTCTAATATGCAACCAGGATTGAGAACCACATCTAGTAATCAGAGGAATTAAACTAAATCAGTGATGCTCAAAGCGCTGGTCTCTTCAGCATTAACTGGGAACTTGTTAGACATGCAAAAGAAATTTTAATTTGATAGAATTAGAACCCACCCAGACCTGCTGAATCAGAAAATACGGGGGGTTAGGGTCCAGCTGTCTGTTTCTTAACAATCCATCCAAGTGATTCTGATGCACACTGAAGGGCAAGAACCACCAGCCTACAGTTGCCAGAGTTAGCAAATAAAATTACAGTGTGAGCCACGGGACATACTTATGTTAAAATATCATTTGTTGCTTATCTGACATTCAAATTTAAATGTGCATCTTGCATTTTATTAGCTGTTCCTAAAGGAAAGGGCTAGAGTGGCATTACAGTAAAGCTGATTTTTCTAAGCTTAAATGCTTACGAAGAAATGGCATCATCAACTAATAAAAGGAGGAGAGTTAATAGAAAGAACTGGCTTTATTGAGGAGATTGTGAGTACGGCTGTAAACACCTTGGGATTAAGTTGCTTGGGGCAATCCAGGTGAAGGTTTCACACAAACTATATTAGGACTAGGCAGATACAAATATTTGTATAAATACTATAATTCAGGAAACATCAAAGGAAAATTGTCAAAACCCAAAAATTGGAACTTTGGAGAATGTACCTATTTTAATAAAAGAGATTAGCAAGCCCATAAAATGAGGAAAACATACTTCTTAATGTATTTACAACCGATTGTTTTTGTGTGATCATTATATTGTGAAATAGTAATTAACTGTTTAATATATGCCAAAGGTGCAAGTAAGCTCTTTGAAGGCAGGAACCATAGACATACTTTTCAAAATTTTAATTACCATAAATCCTAGCATATTATTGTTCAGTGGTTAGTCAATTAACTTTCAATTAACCTTTTTCAAGTGAACGACTAATTGAATGTAGAGTTTAAAGTGAAATGTGAAAGAAAGCCATTTCTGTCATTAAGCTATAGTTTGGAATGCAAATGTACCTTCTCCACATCACTCAATAAATTAGCATTAGACTCAAAGATGGAACAAACATGGCAGCAAGTCATTTTTATTTTTATTTATTTTTGTTTTTTTTAATAGTGAGAAGACAGAAGTCAATGGTATGCTTTCTATTTAGTATGGTATGAGGTAACTTACATAGCTTAACAAACAATGACACAGGACATTAGAATGGAGATCTGGTCTGAAGGGACATGAGAAAATTATAAAACTGCCAAGCTGGAAAAACAGTGATGTATGTAAAGAGTACTTAGTGCTTTATTTCCAGAATATCCTTGTTTCAATGGACAATAAAGCTATTTCTTCTTATAGTAAAAACGGTATTTAGCAGAATGCTTTTTACATGAAAACGCAGATGTACTTCTGACAACTCAGTCCCAACTGGCTTTGTGGTAGGTTGTTCTATCATTAAAAAAGGAACTGGCTGTAAAAATAGGTCTTCATCTCAACGGAAGAGTTTATTGCTCCAATAAAAAGAAAGGCCCCAAGGTTCACCAACTTCAGTTTACTGAAGGAAGAGAAAGTAAAGCTTAGGGATTTTTCTGTTATTATATGCGTAGGTCATCTGTAGCAAATGTGGGTGGAGGTGGTGAAGGTCTGAAGATATTAACAGAAGCTCAGCCTAAAGGGGAAAATAGGAGATGAACACTTGGGTTGTTGAAATAAAAATGAATCTCATTTGGGAAGGTGAAAGCAGGAAGTAATTTGAGTCTATTACTCTATAGGATCTTAGCTACAGTTTCCACTGCTCCAGTAAATCACTTATTGAAACTGCCTCTTTGGCAGTATGTTAGTTTCCTATTGCTACTGAGACAAATCATCGCAAAATTAGTGGCTTAACACAACACACATTTATTATCTTATAGGCAGAATTCCAAAATTGGCTTTACTGGGCTAACTCAAGGTGTTGGCCAGAATGTGGTCCTTCTGGAGACTTTATGGGGAATCCATATCCTTGCCTCCTTCTGCTCATGCACCTTGCTCCACCTTCAAGTTGACAATGCTCAGAATTGTCTTTCTCACATCAGATACTGGGGCACTGATGATTCTGTCTCCCTCTTTCATATATAAGGATCATTTGATCATGTTGGGCTAACCTATATACAGTAGTCCCTCTCTATATTGCGCAGTTCATTTATCGCGGCCTCAGTGTATCATGGGATTTTAAAAATTATTATATTTAATTATTTATCACGGATTTTTTGCTATATCACGGGATTTTGTGGTACTGTATACATATATTGTTTAAGTTACATAGGTTTAAGAGTGTAGAATATGTTTAAGAACATAAGAAGTGTTTATAAAAGCGTGGAAAAGGTTGATAAGGAAATGGGAAAAGTTAATAAGGGACTGGGAACAGTTTATAAGTGTGGGGGAAGGGTTTATAAAGCTTTAAAATATATATAAATACTAAAGTAAATGTCAGGTTCGTACTTCGCGATTTTCACCTATTGCGGGGGGGGCGGGGCATCTAGAATGTAATACCCGCGATATACTGTAATATAAAATTATCTCCCCACCTTAAGAACCTTAATACATCTGCAAAGTCTCTTTTGTCATGTAAAGTAACATTTTCACAGGTTCCTTGAATTATGGCATGGATATCTTTGGGGAGCATTATTATGCATACCACAGAGCGGTGGTATCTTTTTGGATTTGTTCTTGAATATGGAGCATCCACAATAAACAGTTTAATAAGGAGTTGAGCATTGTGAGGCTTTACAGGTATGAATGATCATTTTAAAGATGCCTGTGGTTTTTTCTGCTTTGTGTCTCATTAGCAAAAATAAAGATGGTCACTAGGATTTAGGCAATAATAGGTTTACTCACTCCAAGGGCAAGAGAGAAGCCACTTCAGTTATTCTGTAGATCTCAGGGCTATTGAAATGTCACAAAGACTAAGACCTTCTTATACCCATAAAATATATTTCACAAAAAGTTACACAAGAAGACATGCATAGTGGAAAGGGTAACATTTTACCTGGTCTCATTTTTCACTATCATCACTTTTTATGAAAACATGGGGTGGGAGGTTGGGGATCAAAGAAGCAGAACTACAAGACGAGAGACACGATGAAACATGCACATTGTTGAAAGCAGATGGAACACTGGTGAAATCATTGAAGCATCAACAACATGGAGAGAGGGTCTGAGCACAATAATCAATCTTACCTGGATGCATAGTCCAGAGCAGATGTGTGCAACAGGAAGCAGGATGATAGGACTGCAGATGGACGCTTAGATGGGAGAGAGGGAGGAAGCAGGTGGCACTGAAATAGTGGCGGGGAATTTGTGAACAGGTCACTTAAGAGAGATATCATAGAATACCAAGTACAATTTCAGCCCCTCAGCATTTGTTAAATTCACAGATAAAATAACCAGTGATGATGGTCCTTTGATCAGTGAATATGTCCTGGCTCTTGACTTGCAGAGTGTATTATTCAGACACTCAGGTGAGACTCAGGATGTGTTAATAAAAGGAGCACACAGAATGTGAGAAGATGGACGTATGGGGAGGAAGAAACTTTGAAGGGAGGGACACATCCATTTAGTTAATCTGGGATGTAAAAGAACAGAATTGGCACACGAAAAAAACTGCAATTACACCAGGAAACTCATGTCGTCATTAATCGTATCATAAAAGGAAATTAGAGGAGGCAGATCAACACTTCTGAAGGCAACTCAACACTGACAGCTCAGATCTTCACACACGGGGGTCTGCTTTTGAAGTAGGTGCAGTTAAAACACTCATTGTAGTTATTCTGCAGGATCAGAGTGGGCTGAGAAAGTAGACCAAAGGCACAGGGGGAAAAGCAACATGATAGAAACATTACCTGACATAAAAAATAAAATAAAATAAAATAATTTTACCCCTCCCAAGGCCCATGAGAGAAAGTGGAACAACAGAAAAAAAAAAAATGTTTTTCTTCTCTATAAAGTTGAAGGGACTTGAACGTGCTCTTGTCTGAGAAACTATGTTAGTATAATAATATAAATGTGCTCAGTCTCTGATTCCACAAAAAGCAACTGAGGAGAAAATGAATTTATCCCAATTAGTATCTGTAGCAGTGTGGAGCAATAAGGAAACCCCAGAGGGAGCCAGGGACCTGAGTTTTGGACTGTCAATGTAACTACCAATTTAGATGTTTGCATCACAAACTTCTGGCATTTTTCATTTTTTGTATGTTTAATTTGTGGAATTGTTAAATTTTTTATTATTCAATAAATATTTTAATACATGTTCATTAAAATAAAAATTCAAGTAATACAAGTCTTTTTTTCTGTGTCCCTCTAAACACTCCAATTTATCATCCTCCCCAAAAGTAAACACTGATAAGATTCAATGGTGTTTCCTTTCAGATAATTGTCTACATCTTTACAAACATGATATATATACAAATATGCATGATAATTTTAATGGCCATAACTATTGTTCTACTTACATTTTATTTAACACTATATGTTAAATACCTTTCATCTCCCTTTCTATCTCAAACTTTTGTATAGAATTCCACAGCACCATAATCCATGTAACTATTCCTCTGTTAATAGACATCATTTAGGTTTTTCTAGTGTTTTGTCATCTTACAAAAAATGCTTGCCATGAATATTCCTTTATGTGCACATACACACACACAGTCACATAGATATACACATTTATTCCTCTGCAGGGCAAACTGACAGATGTAGCAGCTCCTCACCCTCCCATTTTTAATAACATAAAATGTCTTCAGACATTGCCTAATATCCACTGAGAGGCAAAAAGATCCCCACTGCTCTACTGCAATCATCAATAAAGTAATAGCATTGGTGGAAATCAGTTCTTCCATAGGATCACAGGGAAAGCATCCAAGGAACCACACACAAGAGATTATGGTGTAGCAAGATTTATTCAGGTAGAAATCTGCCCCTGGGTTTCCAATATCACATCTCCCTTCATCCTGCCCTGGAAAAGGTAAAAATATGTCCTTAGCAAGGCCAAAACAAAAGCCAGAGGCCGGAGTTTCTGCTTCATATTAAAGCTTACTTAGTCCTGTAGAGCCCACACAGTCTTCCACAAGCCCTGCTTGCTGCTAAGCTGCTAGACCTTCATGGTCACATGCTCCCAAGCCAGAGAGTGGATGAAGTAACAGGCAAATCCATCGCTGGGTAAGGGAGAGAGAGAGAGATAGAGACAGACAGACAGACAGACAGCTTCTTTGTTCCCCTGGCATTATAGTACTTTGGCTTTGGGATTAACCTGGTGCTTTTCAAAATAATTAATCAACTTCCCAATATTTTGCAGGCTTTGGATGGGTCCTAGTTAGTATGACAGGCCTCTGTGGTCATGCACCTGCCCCTGTGCCTTCAAAATCTAGTACCAGAGGGAGGAATGCAGGAGTGTTAATCCCTTTGGCAGAGCAATGCAGTGATCTCCTAGGGCATGAGCAGTAGTTTCCTGGTGAAGCAAACAGATTTAAGCTCCCCAGTTTATTAAACTCAATGCTTAACTCTTTTTGCTCCCCTTTCTTATTAATACTTAGCTAACTACCTAGAGTAACGTTAGAGAGTATAGAACTCCATATACAAATAATATGAACTATTAAAAACTATTCAACAACCAAAACTAAGTCTGGAAAGAGAAACAGCTGGTCAAAAAATAAAAGGGAAAAATGATAACAAATAGCAAGATGCTGTATTTAAATTAAAACATCAACAATTACATCAAATATAAATAATATACCAATTAAGTCAGGAATTGTCAGAATTTATTGATAAAAATCAAGAACTAGCTCTATGACTCTACAGGAAATGCACTTTACATATAAAAATCCAAATAATATGAAAATAAAAGAATAGAGCAAAGATACCCCATGCAAACAGTAACCATAAGAAAGCTGGAATGGTTATATTACTATCAAACAAAATAGACTTCAAAATGGAGAAAACAAGATAAAGAGGAACATTTAAAATGATAAAAGGGATAATAAATAACAATAACCCTAAATATGTATGCAGCTAATAAGACAAAATGCTATGATGCAGAGACAATGCACCTAATAGCACAAAATTCATGAACTGTAAACTCTACAATGACCATTTCTCTTAATCACTACCTAATCCTGGCACACTGCCTTGCATAGAGTAAATAACCATCAATACGTCTTATTAATTTTCAAATGTATCGTGATTGATTTTCCCACTTTTATGGGTTTGTGCTGGACTGCAGAGTTCCCAGGATGTCTTTCCTCAAACCTTTGTTGTTGACAAACAGATCTATTCCACTATCTTTATGATATAAATAAGTTATTTTGGTCATGGAGCCTGTACTGCTTATGTTAGTACATACCCTTTGAAGGAAAGAAACAGGGGCTTTTCTCAATTTTTTAGATTTGTCTGTGGCACTTCATTCTTCCCTTTTGGTCACTTGATTTTCAAATGTATAAGACAAAAATATCCCTTAAAATATTGCTTATAACCTAAAAAAATAGAATTTTATTTTCCTTCAATATATTTCACAGGAAGACCTTCAGAAAGCTGAAAGTAGGCTTTCATTCCCCACATATATAACTAAAAATATAAACAAATGAATAAAAATCAGGAGAGAGTTAGATGTAAGATTGTTTTCTCTGTATTACCATGAAATTCCAATAATGGTAAGAATACATTATGGCACTCAGTAGAGTATTAGAGAAAGAACACTGGTCTTAGCATCAGAAAAAGTTTCAGCCCACCTCTGGTACTGTTAGTTTGGGAAAGCTTGAGCAATTTCCTAAATCTTTCACATTTTACATTTCCTATTTTAAAAACTGACAGAATGACACCACTGAGGTCCATTGTGATGATCCAATGAGTTCCTTGCTATAAGTAGAATTTATGAATTTTCATCTCATTATAAAGTATCTTAATTTTTTTATTTGATTAAAAAATCAGAAAGACATCAGAGAATTTATATAATTTATGATTACTTTTATGTACACATAATAGAAAACATAATTAATAGGGCTTTAAAAAAATGATTTTTCTTGTCCTCTAATAGCATCAGCCAATGACTAAGCAGTTGCTGGTGGTGTTTTGGTAGGTCTGTGAAGCCATGCAGGACTAAGACTATTTCTTTATCCCCTGTTGACCTCCGCAAGCTGATTTTCAGCATCATGCTTATGAAGGAAGGCATTAAACAGCTACAGCTCAAAAAAGTTGCATCACTGTTCAAGGCAGGGGAAAGGGGGGGAAAGGCAGTGCCAGCTCCTAACCCTTCTATCAAGAAAGCAAACACCATCACCATCACCCCTCAGACACAGGATTAGGTCTCACTAATCCCAGGAGTGTCACATATCCATCTGTAGGTGCCCCTGCTGTGGAAGTGGGAAAGATGAAGCATCACCTAGTGCCAGCACCTGGGCACATTTTCAGCTCTTTCAAAAGTGAGATTGTGTTGGCAAACTTGAAGGGGAGTGGCTATTGGGGAGGTAGCAGCATCTGCCACAGGAGCCACAAAGAGAGGAAACGCTCTCTTTAGGTCCTTACCCACTCTCAAAACCAAATCCTCACTTCCATGACCCATATAAAAATTGTTTTTAATGAGGATACATTTTGAGCTTTGGCTCATAGAGTGACTTTCATCTCATCTCTCTCTATCATCAGGACTCCTCGCAAGACCTAGATATTGTTTAGAATATTCAATGTTCAATCAACTGCTCTTCAAGTAGCCAACGGATTTACTTTATGCCATGAATGCACTCCTTGGATCTTTGTATGGGACGTTTCTAATGTAATATTTAGGTAAGAAGTAGAATAAAATTTATAATGTAAAAAATAATGACAACCATACATGTCATCTGGTAACATTTCTGAAAAATTCTTCCTCAGAATAATACTAAAGTAAATTTCATTATAATTAGAAATATGGAAGGCCTTACGCTGTGCCTCAAGAGGCCTGAAGTTCATCCCTACACCAGCCACAGCCACCCTACATTTCTGTCTTCAAGTGGCGCAGGCTGGCCAGGCTTGTATTGAGTATTTACTCCCTCTTGGGTATTGAGCTAATATACACTATCAGCTTACCTCTACCAACCTCAAGGATTACACACTTCTTCCCATTTTATGAAAAAGAGACATTTTAAAAGGTGAAGTCATAAAGTAAATTCAGTTAACATTCTTATAATTTTATCGATAAAAGTATCAAAGCTAAGAATTCCTACCCACATCTTCCTGAATCCAAATGTTATTTCCTTGTTACTATACTTTAGCACGAGCGGGGACATAGATAAATACCCGGTCCCGTATTTCATGCTTTTTACTTTAACACTTTCTTAAATATCTCAAGAAGTTTTCTGTTTACAAAAATGTCATTTTACTTTCAATTTGTTCATGCAAAGATGTTAAAATCTCTTTTAAGGAAGAAAACTAGGTAAATTGTAACAGTAATGCTGTAACTGTTAATTAACACTTTCCAGGACTGATATTTTAATCTATAGAAATCTTTATCTCAGAAACCAAAGTTGGTATGAACTTTGAGGAATATTTTGACATTACTAGGGACTTTATGAAACCTTAAGAAATATTCGGAGTATCCCAGTTGAATTGTCTTTAGTAGGTGAGATATTACTCATGTTGTAAAACCTTGCTTATGTTGTGAGAATTGTGTTTAGTCAGTGACTTTAGGTGAATATTTTATTTAGAAAGATAGTCAATAACCAGATTTCCACAAGCCAGTATAAAATCCCAAAGATTGAATACCTACAAAACAGCTACAATTTCATTTTGCAAACCTTCCTCTGTGCATAGTCTAAAAGCTTTGAACAATAACAATACATTTTCAAACATGACAAGTACAATAAAATCCATTTTTTAATAACTGAAGTAAGCAAAACAGGTTTCAGTTGTTACTCAAAAGTGACCTGCATTGCCAGGGAAAGGTGAAAAAGCTTATTTGTTACAAAAATCCAAGACAGAATATACTGCTAAATGCTTGTATTGGAGACTGCCCAATTTATCCGACTTGATCTTGCTTTGTCTCTTAATGGCCAAGTCTGAAATTTTCCACTTTCCTATTTTCTCCCCACTGCACCCCTTCCCTTGGAAGGACAGAGGCAGAGTAGAGTGGATGAGATGCCTCTGTGACACATTTATATGCTGAAGGAGACTGTGAAGTGGGCATCTGTGAAGGTAAGAAGCAATCTGGACATGTAAGTAATGAAAAAATAATGCTGCTTTTCACTGAGAACCGTAGAGAGAAATAAAACGGTGTAAGAGATTTCACTTTTTAACTAAGGCGATGTTAGCAAATTAGAGAATTGCTGAAATATTTACATCCTTGAGTGCAAGGAGACAGATTATTTTCCTTTAGCCACTGTCCCTAGAGAAGAAGAGAATGTTCTAGAAGCGTACTAATATACAATTTCAATTTCTAAGGGCTGCTCCACACAATAACTCTGCAGGAGTGAAGTGGAAGGAGATGGTCAAAAGTCATCCCTCTTTCACCCAAACTGCATCAAAAAAGAGACTTGGTGTGTGTGTCCCTTGACACCAAAAGACTTCTTTGCTGCTATTTATTCCATCAGCCTCAGAGAAAGTAATATCTCAAAAACAAAGCCAATTTGCCATGCTTTGGCACTAAAAAATTAATTGGCCCTGTAAACCTCATTTAAATAGCAAATGTATATTGCTTCCTAACTTCGGTTTAAGATGTTCAATCCATTAAACCAATATATTTATTAACAGCTACTTTAAATGAAGTTACTAATAAATATTTTCTAGCACCATAACATGTAAATTATAATTGTCTATATATCTTACTATTGTATTCATATTCATGAAAGAAAGATATTCATTTTCTTCTTAATGAGAAGAGCTATGCAACCAGAATTCTGTCTCGCTTCTCTAGAAAATTAATTCTGTGTCCATGAATGAGAAACTTGACCATCCTGTCAGCAGAGTGACAGGTCCGTAAAATCAAATTTGATCCATATGAGATTCTCAGACAGAGCCGTTCTCATCCTGACCCTTCTAATAGTAAAACTGAGGCTTTGCCACTTCTTTGCATCATGTGACATTTTCAGAAAATATAGCATAGAAATCACTGTTTTGTGATTACTAACATCATGTTGTAAATACCACTAAGGATGTCATCTATTAATTTCATACTTCAGAGGCATCATCAAAGCATGACCCCACATTCTGCCTCATAAAACAGCTACTTTTTTTCTCCTACGTTACAGACCTTCTCTTATGGCTTAAGATCATCTTACCTGATGATCTTCCAACAAGTAACAGCATACCGAAAAAAAAAATTTTTTTTTTCAGTTGAACTTCCTAAACTTAACAACTTCCTTTGTTCTGGGATGAGGCTTCTCAAAAGGTCTCATGTAAACTGACATCTCTCATCCAAATTACATTTTGACAGTTTTCTTTCTCTTGTAGTTTTTATACTAATCTTTAATTTTCTGTATGAAGATTCCCTTATTTTCCAGCAATCTCACTGTATCTGCTTTTTTCCTCCTGTGGACATACATCTCGTAAATTTCTAAGTCCTTACAATTTTCCTTTCATATGGTTATATTCAGACATAACTGATTGCACAACTGATAAATCTTGCCATGCATTTGAAACTGTTTATTATATACCAAGTAAAAAAAGAATGGCTTAGGCAGCAGTCCTTTGGATGAGACTTGGAGCAGTAATCTCTCTGCCATTTACATGAGGACAGCCTCAGGGGTCTCTATAATCAGCCTCAGCAGCTGTAGAAAAACAGTTGTTTAGAGCCTCACCTTTCTCGATTATCTGATTTAAGCTTTTCACTGCCTTTGTAATGTTTTACAACTCTGTAACTGCAGATAATGGATAGCAATACGAAATAATAACCTTTGTCTATAGAAATGCAAATCTATTAAGTCCAGGAGGAAGTTCGCTAACTTCCCTTTTTATCCTCCTTGTGGAATTAGCCAGTTACTTCTCTTTGTAAACCTATCGAATTTCAACACTGTTTAACTTCACATAATTTTATGCATCTTCGACTTTTTTAAACATCTCTCTGATTCCCTCATTAATAATAATTTAAATAAAATCTTTAATTTGTGTTTATTTTATATCTGTATGAAACTCACCATTTTACCTTTAAAAAAAAAAAGCTTAACTCTAGATTCACGATTCAGCTACCACTGTGCAATGTGAAGCCATAGACTATAAAGAGATGAGGGGGAGGACACTTAAAATTTATGGGTAAGAAAAATGACCGGAGGACATTCTCTTCTGATTGAATTTAGAAAGAAATGATACATGTAGGAATTTCACCGAGACTGTAACTTTTCAAAGAAGAGTGTTCCATTTGGTTCTAATTCTTCGCTAAGCCTTGGCTGAATGTGAGGAACGCAGGTTCCATCCTGGGATCCCGGGCACTGTAGCATATGGAAGGCAGCGTGGCAGAGGGCAGGGGCTTCGGCTTCCGACAGTGTGAGTTCAGGTTCTGGCTGCACATTTTAATTAATGTGTGAATCTTGTCAAGTCCTCGAACTCCTGTGAGCTTCATGTAGCTCATGTATAAAACTATGAGAGTAACAATAATATTCCTTTATACATTTATCTGATGTTTAAATGAGAAAAAAACTAAAAAGCACCAAGAATAAGATCTGTTGTGCTAGTCACTAAATAAACACTATTATTATTATTTATTTGATATACTACCAGAAATCACTTTAATTTGAATATAAATGCCAAAATTGCCAACTATATATGAATATATAATCGTCGTCGGCAGCCGTCCGTCTCGAGAGACGATGGTGTAGCTTCTTAAGAGTCTATCTGCACCGCCGAGAATGGCTGTGCAGTCCAACTCGGGAGTGACATGGTATCTGTCTCCTCCCGTGTTGAATCGACATCTTGTGATGACGCTGAAGCTACAGAGCCTGGGCAGGGTAATATGGAGGGTCTGCTGTTGCCCATGCAGCAGACCCCCCCTCTCTTCGCAGCTGAAGGGTCCAAGGGAAAGACGGAGTCAATACAGCTTGGCTTCAGGTGCGCCGCAGGAGTTGCCGGTGTTGACTACAACGTCAAACCGCCTTAGGGACTCCGGCTCCGAATTTTCTGTCAGGGTTTACTCCCTTAGCCTTTCCCCTGAAGAGGTATGCCGCAAGGCAGCGGAGGTTTTTTGGAGTCAGAGTTTTCCTTCTCTGATGTGCCCTGACTGGAAGATCGAACCAGCGACACTTAGCTCGCAGGCCGACGCTCAATCCACTGAGCTAAACCAGCCAGGGCTATGAATATATAATACATGTGAATATATTATATAATATATTAATACATATATTATACATGTATGGACATATATACATATGTATGAACATACATATATAGTATATTTATATATAATAGCACCATTGAGAGCAGACATCAACCTCTTTGGATCATTAAAAAATGCAAGGCATAGCTCAGTTTCACAGACAGGACACAAGGTCTAATTAACTGCATGATATGAGGTCTGTAATAAATTCATTCTATTTTAGTTGCCCCATTAGTAATAAGAATTCTGAGATGGTCAATTGCTTTTATAGAATCATATAGTAAAGATAAATGAGGCAAAGTATGAAAAAAGTCTGTGATCAGTTTGGAAAATAGTGTGCTGTATAAATCCAACCTGGTACTAGCTGCTCAGAAGAACACAAATTTAAGCACTTCTGATGCAGTAACTGGATTGTTGATGCAAAGAAGACTACGTTCCCACCTGCTCTTCCTTTCCATACACTTTCCAGGTGCTGCTGTATATATTTTTTCACAACCAGGCGATTACACCCCATGAATTGTGTGGTTAGTCAGCTAACCATCTGCTTTCCAGGAGCAATCATGTGCTGTGTTCTCAATTTCCCTGATTCAAAACACAAAGAGGATGCAGATATCTCAGGTGCCATGTCTGAGGCATTCTTTATTCTGGAATAATGACTTGCCTTACTTGACTTGCTTGTAAGGTTCTCTGAACACTGGAGAATAAATAAGTTTGGGGAAACAAGGGGAGTAAGTGTAAACAATAGGTTATATTTAACATTTAAATATAAATAAATGTATATGACTATTTTTTTCTTAATTACACTCCCTCCCAACACCCCAAACTATGAGCAGGCTATAAATGTATGCCTCCAGACACCCAGACAAAAGCAGCAATCTTAATTAGCCAAATTAAAACAGTGAGACACTTCCGATTATCCCTTTTTAGTCTAAACCAGCTTCTAAAATGACAACTGATCTGAAAATAATTAAAACAAGGCAGACTGGAAAAAGAGGAGAAATAATGTATTTAGATTTTGAAGAGAAGTAATTAGTTTTGGCAGGTTATTTATTTATGTAAATTGAAAAATAAGCTCTACTAGGCAGAGGCAATACACTCAAGTATCTGCA
Source organism: Furipterus horrens (assembly GCF_987537825.1). Classification (NCBI taxonomy): domain Eukaryota; kingdom Metazoa; phylum Chordata; class Mammalia; order Chiroptera; family Furipteridae; genus Furipterus; species Furipterus horrens. Next base: position 196,476,608 of record NW_028327173.1, on the reverse strand, counting down.
TTTCTGGAGCAACATGGGAGAAGAAAAAGTTATAATGAAAAGCAACAAGATGAATCCCAAGCAAGGAAACTCTTTAAATTGTTCCTTTTTTAAGGAAGACAGGTTTCCAAAGAAAAAAGAATTCATAAAATCTGTCTCAATAGTTCAGTATTATTGTGCAGAAAAAAAAATCAATTTTAACTAATTTCCTAAAATTGCTTTCCTCAACACATAATTTTAAAAAAAATTTAAACAGCTGTCTTGGTTTTTGTCATTCTGTGTTACATTCACAAGTTTTTCTTTCCTCAAACTGTCATTTTTATATGCCTCTACTTCTTCATTTCAACTGCTTCTTTTTCAGTGGAAATCTAGACCCATCCTGACTTCATCCTGAGCTTGTTATACCCGTGCATGCGTTTGTCTGCCTGGGTTCACTCGCACACATGACTCCAGCCATCACAGATAAACGGACGACTGCTAATCCTGTGAATCTAGCAGTGTCCTCCATACTTAAACATACAGCCACCTACAGTGTACTTAAGTATGCAGCTCTTCTTGCATGCTTTAATTCGTTCATCATTCCTGTGGAAAGTACGCAGCACTCTGACAGAAGAGTAAACAGGACACTGGAGATACAAAGGAAAAATGGTAAACTTTGCCTTGTTTAGAATGTATGTGAGGAGGAGGGATGCTTAAAGGAAAAGATCTATCATGAACAGCTTAATATCTTCCATTTTTCCCTGCTCTGATAACAACACTACCTTAATAAAAGAGAAAATTATTTTGGATAGATGAAAATAAAAGTACACTCACCAGCTTCAATTAACTACAGTCATGAGATGAACACACACACACACACACACACACACACACATGCATACAAACACAGATAGTTAAGTAGAACTGGCAATGAAAACAAAGCCACCCCTTTCTTAACCAAGACTTTAGATAATTAAAGGATTTCTAACTTTCATATTTAAAATATGCACAGTTTTAATATACATATATAATGCTATGGAGAATCCTTGGCCTTCTTTTATAGGCTTGCCTCATTTTCTTACACATGGCACACAATGCATTTTTTACAAATTGCAGGTAAGACCCTCCACCAGCAAAATGATTATGACTCTCCAAAGGCTCAGATGATGGTTAGCCATTTTTAGCAATAAAGTCTTTTTAATTAGGTTATGTACATTTTCTTTTTAGACAAAATGCTATTGCATACTTAATAGACTACAATATAATGTAAACATACCTTTTTTATATGGACTGGGAAACCAAAAAATTTGTGTGACTCATTTTATTGCAACATTTCTATTATTTGGTGGCATGGAACCAGACCCACAATATCTCCAACATATGACTGTTCATGTGCACAAATTAGCATATCCATTTATGGTCCCAACATAATTTAAGAAATCTATTGATATAAAAATTTCATAATATAGTACCTTCAGAAGTCACATTTTTTTATGGTTTTCTTCTGGGCTGAGAAGCAGGCTTGAAGAAAATTAACTAAAGAAGAGAGAGCTGTAATCTGATACTTATGGAAAAACATGTCATGTACTTATCACAGTATCTCCACTTTCTCATCATTTCCCAGATTTCTTGAAGTTATATTGACATTTTGTGTCTAAAATTTTACTGATGGGTGTATGAGCAAAAAAAAGATAGTTAAAAGTTGGTATGTATCCCAATGTATCCTTCTGATATCTGCACTGAAAGCAAAGATTCATAGTGGAGTTGTAGGACAGGAGTTCAGACCCTGAACCATAATTTAGGGGAACATTATAGGCCGCCTGACCTATAATGTGAGTGAGACATAAACCATAAGTGACTGATAAGCCACTGAAATTGGGGGATATGTTATCACAGCATAGCTTAGCCCGTCCTGACAAACACAATGTCATAAGTATCAAAAATTAAGGATGTTTATCAACTGCACACAGTTAATATGAGTGAAAATACTGTATAGAGTTAATATTTAAGATCTAAGGCTCTGAGGAAATTGGCCTCGGTTCAAGCTCTGACTGTCTTTTATTAGGTGGATGATCTTGGTCCAATTGCTTAACCTCCATGTACCTCAGTAGTCTTATCTGTAGAATGGAGACATTATTACTATCTATCTCATATATTGCCATAAAGACTAAATAAAATAGTTCCTATAAAGAATCTACCTAGTCCCCACAACATCGTAAGCCCTATTGATACATATTTACCATTGTTATTGTCATATTTAGATAGACTGCATACATAGTTTTGAAGCAACATGTTTTCCACATATGTTACTATTCATGTCATTGGCCATAGTGTTTTGGTGTCCTTTACAGTAGTCTCTATAGAGTATAGCTGAGATATACAATGATGTGACAAGAAAGTGATGTTTCTTTTCCTGAGCCCTGAATCTTCCTGAGAGTGTCTCCCCTCACAGCCGCTGAGACCTTACCTGGGCAGCCATGCAATGCCCTAGATAAATGGGGAAATCCTCCTAATGCCAATGAAGTTTTATGCACAGAGGCAATGCCTATTTACAACTTCAGTCGACCAGTTTACGATCCTACTGCTGCCTCTTAATTTGTGTATTTGCGACAATGGAATTGCTCACCATGACAGGGAAGGGCAAAGGAAACAATTCAAGTTTCCGCAAGGCTAGTGTAATAAGAGCTTATGAATATAACATTTTCTTAAATTCTCTATTGGATTGCATGCAATTATATTCATTTGCAAATGATGTATTCTGATTCCTACCTCAAAGAATCTGAATTTCTGTGCACAAGTGATCACACTTTTATACTTTTAAAGATAAACAGATATTTAAATGGATGGATTTATGAACAATTCCAAGTATTTTATCATTCCTTTCAGATATCCCTAGCAAGAGAACCAACTCTAGGCATATTACAACCTACCTCAGCAGAAAGGAAACCACTTGTTTAAATAGGTTTAAGCAACTTGAAATTGTAACCCTATTCTGTGCTATATGTATTTGGAAAATATCTTTTACCCTAACTTTGCATTAAAATTATAACCCCTTATAAGAGCTCAGAATACTATGAATAAACCAGTGTCCCTCTTTGACCTTAATCTTAGGAAAATCTGTTCACCTAAAATATTTCCATGTTTATGACAATGATAATGCTGATGATAATGGTAAGATTAACAAGTAAAAGTTATTGACTGTTTACTATTTGCAGACGATCTATTAAGCATGTATACTTAATCTTCATTTGATTCTGATAATAACCATGAAATAAAATGTCACAATCATCCTCATGTTATGGTTAAGAGAAACATGGTTTAAAGGGAATAATAAACATACCAAGGTCATACAATTAAAGACCACACATGGTAGAGGGGGAATTAAAACCCCGGAGTCTTAGCTCTAATTTCTGCTTGTTTAATCAGTACAATATATTACCTCCCAGTTCATCTATCTTCTATTCTCTCTCTTTCATATTATATTCTTGTTGCATAATCATTGAAGAATATACAAATTACATAAAGTTCTCATGAATTAATGTCTTCATAAACATACAGTTTTTTAATTTAAGGAATAGCTTTTTTACTATGTTCTGTAAAGAAAAAGAAGATCACTCACCTCTCCTATCCTCAGTTTTCTCATCTGTCAAGTAGATAAATAATGCCTTCCTCACTTAAGAGCTTCTTTTACTTTTAAAGCAATACTAATCAACAGAATTCTATAGATTGGGTGAAGGAAGAATCATTATCAACACTGAAAATGATCTCAAAGCGAAAGACAAACATTTATTAATTTAACAAATATTTATCCAATAACAGCTACTACCAGGCACTGTTTTAGATAACAGAAGTTGAGATTGCAATAGTAGCAATGCAAATGAACAGGAACAAATAATAACTAGAGATTTTATATGTAAAAGTTGTCTTCATTTATAAAATTAAGCTAGAACTGTGATCCTGGTACTGGTTTGCATCAGAATTACTATATTAAGAAAACAGATCCTTGATTAGTGAGGTTCTTGGCTTCTGTATTTTTATTGATTCCAATGATTCTTAATTGATTCCAGTGGCATGCACTAATGTTTGAGATTCACTGGGCTGCAAAATTCATTAGTGCCCTTCCTATACTGACAGTGTACACACTTTTATTCATGATTGATTCTGATAATCTTTCAAGGAAGGGGAAAGACAAACCTCAAGGATAACTATGAGCTGCTAAGTAGCATCTTGACGAAATGCTTCCAGTATGCAAAAGTTCTCTCTAGTATTTTAACTGTGAAGATAGGATTTTAGTATTTTTGAATCTTGTATTTCTGATATTTCATATTTATATTTTTAAATCCAGCACTTCTATGTTAAAATTCTAATTTATGCTCATATTTTTACCCTATTATGATGCAGTTTTAATAATGCTGATTAGGGATAATTCCAGAAATCCAACAGTGCTTATATGTGAATAATTTATAACATTTGTTTTACAATGGCCTGATAAGAAACACAGATATACACACACACATAGACACACACAAAGTATGCACACACATACTTTGTTACAACCACAACCTTCATTGCCAACTGTACCACTTAATTTATAATATTGTCATAATTATTGTAGACCCCATTCCTACCAACATCGATCATTACCTACAAATCTAAAATGAATTTAGCTTCATTGTCATTGACCCTACATATGATTAAGCACAATAATGCATAAGAAAGTGTTTCACAAACTAAAAGGGATCACATGATATACATTACTCGTTTATTAATGTGCATTAAAACATTATTGCTTGAGCAAAGTTTTAAACTATTGAGGCTTTAAAGCTTTGGAAAAAACAATTGTGAAAACTTGTATAAGCAAGAATTTGATTTTTAAAGGATATTTGTGTAGTAAACATTCTGGGAAAGCAGAGAGAGTCTCTATCTCCCTCCAGGAGAGTGGGAAGATTTGTTTATGATGCGGAGTACTAAAGGTGTCTTCCTCCAGGTGAAAATGGGGCAAATCTGCTAGTAGCCTTATTTAAAATTGGGGGTTCACTAATTTCAGGGTTTCTCATCTAGAATATGAACCCACTGTGTGTGCACCATCTAGTAGGACCCCCTTCTTATTGCCCCTGTCAAACTTAGAGGGGCTGAGAAACAAAACTGATGTAAACCTGAAGCTCATGATGCCTGTTGTGCTGTGAGTAAATCTAGTCCTCTGCCCCTGACCCAGAAGCCATGTCTTCTGCCAGCATCCATGAAAGTGTGGCAGAGTAATTGTTAGGTTGTAAGCTGGGCAAAATCTCATACCTTTCACAGTTCTTGACAGGGAGTGGATGCATAATCTTTTTATAGAACAGAGGATGGAGATCTGGCAAAATTTTAAATAATAATAATAATAATAATAATAATAATAATAATAATAATAATAATAATAATGCAATCCTCCATAAAGGCTGACATCCTAAAACTATTTCTTTTAATCAGTATGAAAATCTCTCTCCCCCTTCCTCTTATCTTCTCTCCCTATTTCTCTCTTCTTCCTTTTTCAATTTTTTCTTCTTTTCTCCCACTTTTCTTCCTTTGCTCCATTGCACTAAATTTTCTGTGCTGGTTACAGTTGGTTCTACAGTTCTAATATCTGCCTGCATTAACATGTTCACTGTTCCAGGAATAGCATGTCCCTGAAAATCTCTGCTAGATATAAAACTTTCAAGCATAACTAATATGACAGCAAAATGAATTTTATTTAAAAAAACAATATACTTCTTGGCCTTCGTGGGTCAAGATTCCAGTGGAGGAAACTATCTTTGCTTACGATCATTTGTCATCCATCTAAAATGACCTACTTAGCCTAGAATGTCTGTGTGTACACAGGAATGCCTTTGTTTTTAATAGCATATTGTCTTTGGATCAGAGAAGGAAAACTCTGATTCCAAAAAACCTCCGCTGTCTTGCGGCATACCTCTTCAGGGGAAAGGCTAAGGGAGTAAACCCCGACAGAAAATCCAGAGCCGGAGTCCCTAAGGCGGTTCGACGTTGTAGTCAACACCGGCAACTCCTGCGGCGCACCTGAAGCCAAGCTGTATTGACTCGTCTTTCCCTTGGACCCTTCAGCTGCGAAGAGAGGGGGGGTCTGCTGCATGGGCAACAGCAGACCCTCCATATCACCCTGCCCAGGCTCTGTAGCTTCAGCTCCACTGGAGAGGACACTCCAGCGTCATCGTAAGATGTCGATTCAACACGGGAGGAGACAGATACCGTGTCACTCCCGAGTCGGACTGCACAGCCATTCTCGGCTGTGCAGATAGACTCTTAAGAAGCTACACCATCGTCTCTCGAGACGGACGGCTGCCTACTACTATTGTCTTTGGAAAACAAACCAGGAAATCACAAAGAGATAATAGTTAATAGTTTAGTTCAACTGCCTTCAATTGTTATTATAAATAGAAGGCATTGTAAAGTGAATTGCTAAATTAATAGGTTTTTGTTCTGTTTTATCTTGTTTCCAGTTTTATTAATAAATAAAGGGCATATATCACTGTATAAATATAAGGCATACAGCATGATTGTTTCAGTTACATATATTGTGAAACAATTGCCTACATTAACAGTTTTTAACATTTAAGTAAATCGGAAATAAGATGAAGATGAACAGTAGTACACTGGTCAAAGGGGATTGAGGATCTCAGTGGGCATTGACCCTACACTATGGGATTATCGACTAAACATCCTTGACTGCCTTATCGGTCACAAATCTCCCCTGACACATGAATTTACTACACTATGCTGCCTCCTTGATAAATGCCATTGCTTTCTTCACCTCTTGCCCCTGCCAAGAAGAGTGCTGTTTTCTAATAAATCCTTGTTTCCTACATTTTTGGTCAGGAGAAACTGAAGCTAGGAAGTGTCACGTCCTGATCCCATCAGCCCATAAAACTGGCATAAAAGAAAAAAATTTCTACCAGCCCTTGCATTTCACTATTTTTTATTCATCCAATTTATTATTCAGCTGCATCGTGAGCCGCTTTAACGCACCAGGTATTGTGTTAGGTTCAGATAAACAGGCAATTCAAAAATGAAAACCAACAAATTATACTCTGGGAAATTTCAAAGTAATGTTATAAAGAAATGTGTGGAAGAATTCAAAAAGAGATATGAGCAACCATTTCTGGAGTACTCCAAAAAGTTTTCACCAAAATTTGGCAATAGATTGGTCTATTGAAAAACAATTGGGCATTTTCTTCGATGAATAAAAGCACTAAGAAGGAACAGCAGGTCAAGGTTCTTAAAGCCAATAGCAGTGAGAATGCCATATTTGAAAGGTAGTGTGAAACAGAGTTGCTGTGGTTACAACTTGCTGTGGGGTGTGAGATCAGAGGCTCAAACACGCCTTCATGTATTTGGAGGAAAGTACAAACATTGGGTTGAATAAAAAGCCTGTTTAGCTTTTTCCATAAAATAAAAGACACATTTTTCATTCTTCATTTTCACCCATAATTTTATTGTTTTGGATATTTTGAGTATATTAGCTCTCTCCTGCATGGTATCTGTTGATTGTTCTCAATTAATGTCTTGATTTGATAACTATCAACTTCAAGTGGTCTACAAGACCATGGAGCATCACCCAGTGAAAAATCTCCAGCACCAAACTTCACAAACCGCTTCTGACATGTTCAATCCATCACAGCACCTTCTCCATATACTGCACAAATCTTTTTTGCATTTCAGTTGTGTTTTTATCTTTCTTAAAAAAATAAAGCATAATATGCTGAAAATGTTGCTTATTTTCTTCCATCTCCAATATTAAAATGACTACACAAAAATTCACCAATACTGACAATTTTTTTAATATGACAGCTGTCACAATACAATCTAACAAAATTATTTTTAATAAAGTTAAAGTCTACTAAGTGCTACTAGAGCCATCTTACAGAAAAATAAAAGAAACTTTTTGGCCAAGCCGAAGAGTTTGATTTTTATGTCAAATATTTGTAGAGTATGCTATACTCCAGTTGAAAACAAAGGTACTCAGTAGGCAAAGATAGTTGGATGTGTAAGGTTGGGCTCGGGAGAAAATTTGGGTTTGGAGATGTAATGTGGATTTTTAAATCATATGTTAAGGAGTTGTAACCATTGGTTTCATAATGTACCTTAGGGAAACAGCAAAGATTTTGAACAATATAGGACCCAGAATGGACTTCTTGAGCTGAGCTCCTTGAGTCATAACCATTGAAGTAATGGTGATGGACACTTCTGCTAGAGTTTTCACCAGATGCACAGCTTTCTCTGCAAATTCTTACATCTTATCTTCTCCCTCTGAGCCCTGGTGTGGCACTGAAGTGTCCAAACTGGGAAGTATGAGAATTGGGAAGAATGTCTCTCTCTCTCCCTTGAGTTCATTCTATGGGAGAGGTAGCAAGGGTCCTGCTACCCTCTTCCCCTGCCCATGTACACCATAGGATTCCCATATGAAGCCATGAAGGCTGGCAGGCAGATCTCAGGAGCAAACAGCATGGCATCCTCAATATTGCCTTGCACTCTGAGAATATTTTCTTATTGGGCCAAGAAGGTTCTTAGGCCTTTCTCTTGGTATAAATTCTTTTCCAAATGGCTACTTGAATGCTGGAATCACTCAGCTCTGAGACCAGTGCTACTCTGTTGACATCATTAATACCCCTTCATTTCCTTTAATCTCCCCATGAAGTACACTAGAGCAGCAGTTTTCTTTTCTTTTTTATTTATTTATTTGTTGGTTTATTTATTTATTTTTAGAGAGAAGGAAAAGGAGAAAGAGAGGGAGAGAATCATCACTGTGTGGTTGCCTCTCAATCGCGCCCCCAACTGGGGACCTGACGTGCAACCTAGTCATGTGCCCTGACTGGGAATCGAACCAGTGACACTTAGTTCGCAGGCCAACACTCAATCCACTAGGCCACAGCAGCCAGGCTGAGCAGCGATTTTCAATCAGTGTACCACGGCACCCTGGTGTACTGCAAGAGGCACACTGGTGTGCTGCAAGAATTTTTAAAACATGCAACACCTATTTATTCAGGGCACTGACTTCTTTTCCTTTAGATTGTCAAATTTAAAAAAATTACAACAGCCAACACAATAGCCATCCAGTGTGAGTGAGTTAAAATTATACCTATTTTTTATCAGATAGACAAAAAATATTCTTTTTTGGTGTGTCACAGAATTGTAATAATTATGCGTGCCATGAGATGAAAAAGTTTGGAAATTACTGCATACGAGTAATCCTGGCAGTCAATATTTATTGACTTCCTCTGTACCCTGCACTGTCATAAGTGATTGATTTATTTAGCTTATTTTATTTAATTTTCACAAAACATAAAATATTAGTATCTTCATTTTTACAGATAAGAAAACTAAGTATTAGAAAATTATATATACATATATATACTGATACATATATGTTTGTGTGTGAGTGTGTGTGTGTGTGTGTGTGTGTGTGTGTGTATCAGTATCACACAAAACCAGGCCTTGAGTCAGGCCCGCATTTGCTGGGGTCCAAAGCCCCATCTCTCATCACCATATTATTCTCTAAGCGCCTTTGAGCCAAATGCTCTGTCTGCCTCATTATTCATCGCACCTGAAATTTTCCTAGTACCAGGAATGGCACAGAGTAGGTGGGCATGTCAATTAATATGTGTTGGATGAATAAGTAATAGTGGAAAATAAATCCCTCCCTGCAGCACTGTTGATAATTGACTGTGGAATTTGTTTTGGAATGCAAGTTCAGAGAGATTTATGAACCTCCAGCCAATAAATTATTTAGTTCTTATTCACTGTAACATATGAAGCCTTATTGTGCTGGACTTTATTAAATAAACAAAGAAGAAGCACGATCCTTAAACTCTTGGAGTTTACTAGTTTGTAGAAAACAAACACATGTATACCCGTAACCAGAGCTTCCCATTACCAAACCTCAGTCAGAAGCCAGAAGTCGGTATCCTAAGACATGCACTCAACAGAGGTCAGTCTCCCAGAGCACAGAGCAGGACAGAGTTCCACTGAGACAGGCCTGGGAAGGGAGGACTTCTAAGAGTAACCAGCACACTGTCATTGAACAAGTACTAAAAGCTCTTTCAAAAACTCTTTCCTTTTGACTCCAAGAGACTAGCTTACCCAAACCAAGCTGCAGAGATCAAAATACACTCACCGGCTGATTATCTTCTATTTGCCCCCTCAGCTCGACCCTCCAGCTTTCTCTGCCCTGAGAAGGTGACCGACACAGGCTGCATGGACAAGCTCACTTGTCACTGGTTTTGAGTAGTTCTGCTGATGGGTGGCACCTGTAAGAGGAGGAGAAAAAGAGGGAGAAGAGTAAGTTTAATGCATATGTTACCCTGGCTCCCTTCTCTCTATCTTCTTTATATACTCCACTTGGACCTTTGCATAAAGTTCTCTTCATCTCTCTCTCTCTCTCTCTCTGTCTGTCTGTCTGTCTCTCCCTCTCTCAGCTGATAATTACTCTTTCACGGGTACTATGTGGGTTGTCCTGTTACTCTCTCATGAGAATATCCTGTATCACTTCCCCATACTCTGTCCACACCCTTGTAGATGGTCCCTTCAGTAAAATTTCACCAAGAGACCCAATTTGAGGTACATCATTTTTCCTGCTAGGACCTGCCAGATTGACAAACCAGTACCACAGAGATATAGTTCAATGAGTGAAGGAAAGAGAAATGCCCTGACCTTGGGAAATGGAACAGACTAGTAGAAACTTGAGAAGCCAGTCTTTTCAAAGCTGTGTAATGTGCTTCATTAAGGTCTAAAGTCACAGAAGCCGCTAGATATAGACAAATCTTTGTGAGTAGAGTTGTAATATGTGTACCAGAAACAAAATTCTGAAATATTCTCTTCCCCTGGCCCTAGAATCTTGGGCTTTAGCCTTTTGTATTTTTGAAGGGCAAAGTCTTCACTTTTCTCAAGTGCCACTACAATCATGCAGTGATAGGATTAGTGGAAGTTTATGTGCATACTGATCCACAGCCTCCTAAGATTATTTAATAGAAATCACAGGCTATTCATTATGCAGAAGCTCTTTTAAGAGCACGCTGGGGAATTATTCGTAGGAATGTTGTGGTTAGAAGGTAAAGGCTTACTCCAGTTAGTAGAGGTGCAAGTTGGAATGTGTGAGATGCACAGCTGGGAAGAGCCCAAAATATGGGAACTGGGAAATCGCCCTAGTCAATCACCAACACGTGGAGGAGATGCTATAAAAACGATGACTGAGTCAAGAGATATTCACTGTCCTCCAACGGACAGATTTTAAACTTTGCTCTGCAAATTCAGCAATTCTTAATGGATTCTTTGATATGCTTATAATTATTTATTTATACAACCCATATATTTTACACTTAAACAGTTGTTTTCTCCATCCAAAGAGACAGCTATCTTCTACATTTTCCCTACCATGACTCGATGGAATTGAACCAGACAAGCAAGAACAATTTTGAGCTTTTTATCCTTACATAGCGATACTCCCCACAACTAGACAAGAGCTGAACACTCACTAATTTATTATTTCTACACCTTCCTTGAAACAAATTCTGTCTGGTCTGGAGAAGTTTTAAGAAAAAACTGCATTGAGGTGACATGTGTGTAAACATTTAGACTGCTCTGAATGGGCAGTGATATTTATGGTCGGGGCAATCCAGAGGTGTTTTGTTCCAGCCACAGAAAAATCAACCACAATCTGTACTGATAACCAGTCATGGATTAGATGTCTCTGAGAAATGTTCTGAAGCATGTTAACAGCTCAAGCCTCTGTTAAAATATCAATAACAAGTCTCTATGTAGAAAAATAGAGAAAATATAGCCTCTGGTTGGTTGACGTTGAAAAATTGGAGTTTGCTGGGTTTGATTTATCAAGATCACAGTTATTTCTTTACGACATTATAGGCATAGCCATGACAAGATTCATTTAACTATATTATATCTTAATTCCTAAGGTATGAAATGTTATCTTCAATTATAACATATTTTTAAATACTTTATTTAAACCTCATGAAAACATTGTCTCTGTTCTATCCCTATATTTTTATTTAATCTTTATTTTATATTTTTATTACCATTTAGCCACCTTACACCCCCTTCCCCCAGAAGTAACCACACTGATGTCCATGTCAATGAGTCCTCTTTTCTTTTTGCTCAGTCCCTATATTGTAGTGTCAGTCACTAGAAATACACAGCCAGGTAGTGACAGAGATAAAATTCAAAGCCAAGTTTTTCAAACCTAAATCGTGTCCCATTTTCGTCATGTAGGCAATGTCTCCTTTATGCTGAAGTACTTATCTTCTTGATCTACATTTTGGAGAAGTCCAGACATCAATTCAGATATAAGTTCACCACAATTATAGTCAAAGAAGAACCTCATGAATCCTCAGGATGTTACGAAATGTGCTATTTGAGTAAGATACAAAGGGATGGTTTTTACTGTTTCCTCTGTTCATTTTCTCACACAACTCAGAAATTCTTTTGGCCTAAGTCTCAATCTACCCTTTGAAATATAATAATATATGTGTGTCCTGCACTTTAATCTTGGATGGACAATTATAAAATAAGAACGTGGAATATAAGGCCCAGATGCACACTGCTCACTGTTTCAAAAGTTCAATTGGTCTCTTAGCGACTGTCCTCATCCCATCGAAATGCCTTCTACAGAGATGGATGGTTCATGCTGAAGTCATACTTTGCCAGCTATGGCTCGTCCTTATGATTCCCCTGGGTCAAATGCATTCTCAGAATGCATCTTCCCTTCTAATTCCTCCTGGCAAATGTGTAAGTAAGTAGTTTTATCTGTCTTCTTGCCACTAGAGTATGATCATATTCTACAATCACTGAGTCCCAGGAGAACTCAGGAATCCCAACATTGAAATAGGCATTGAGCCAAGGATAAAAGTAACTACGGTAGTAGAGAATGGAGATAAGATGACAAGGGCCTCTTTGTGATGTGCAGCTCATATTTAAATCTTTCCAATGGGAATTTAAGTCCAGGAGTGCATCCTCTGCTTACTTACCAGGCAAAGTGAAGAACAGGGAGGGCTGGGCCTGTCCTAAATTTTTTTTTAATGGAATCAAACTTGAAAAGGATTGAAGCTCTAAGTAAAAACACAATAGCATGGTCCAGGCAAATGTTCAGTCCTGGCTCTAGTTTTTAGTAACTCAAATTTGAAACAACGTCTAGAGAATGAATTGCTTCCCTTATGGATAGAAATAGTACTAAAGGATAACAAAAGAACATAACGTGAATTTCTAAATGAAAGTCAAGACTCTCAGATGGCAATATAGGTTCACAAATAAACGGTGCAAAAGGAGCTAATTACTCACTTTGAAATAAGAATATATTAAAGTCAGCTGTTGATTTTTTCCATGTATTTCAACACATTCATAGAGTTCTGTTTTTTCAAGTTGACAAAACTAGTAGGCACTTCTTTTTATCCCACTTGCAATTATTAAAAGAACATGTATTTTTTTCATGTTCCAAAAGTTATTCATGACCACTTTTTTAAATTTGTAAAATACTGTACAATCCAATGAAACTAATAATATAATCTGTAATCGCATCACTTACTGATTACTGCTGTTAATATCTACAATGTTTCCTTCCAGTGTATATTTTTACATATATATTTAACCAGATTTTGACTTCAGTAGCTTGGAAGTTCATAATCATTTTAACATGAGGATGTTACCCAGACACCCAAGCTAGAGACTTCACTTTTACTTACACACCACCACTTACATTCAATACGTCATCAAATAATACAGATTCCATTCCCTTCTAGTCTATCTCATCTTTTCCCTCTCTATCCACAATTCTAATGCTTTAATCTATACGGAACTAGACCAAATTTATATCTATTCTCTTTAATTCACATTTCAACTCATTCTTTACATTACTTCCAAAATTAATATTTTCAGTGCACCAAAAGCTGTGGTATCCTCCTCCTTTAAAATATTTCAATGGTTTTTCATTTTCCTGAAAAATGTCAAACTCCTTAATATGAAGTAAAAAGCAATCCTCTGTCCCCTCTTACCAGTCTTTATTCTGGCTACATTCACTCCTCCCTTCTTCCTTTGTGTTCCAATTATTCTGAGCTGCTTCTGTTTCTCCAAACCACCGGGATAAATCTACGACTTGCCTAATGATTTTGTTCACTCTCTTTCTCTATCAGGAACACCCTCATCATTATTTCCCTTTGGAAAACCTCTATTGCTCTTCCCATCACTTTCCAGGTAGAATAATTTCACCCTTCTTTAGGCCTCACACTATTTGATACTTCTATCTATGTAGCTCAGCCTTCACCTGTTACATGCTTTTTCCTCCTAAAACGATACTTCTTGATGTTAGAAATCTTATTTTATCCATGTTTGTGCTCTCAGGATCAAGAGTTCAAACCCCAGTACAAAAATGCTGTTCAAATATTTATTAAAATAAAGTAATGAGTAATAGGAAAGAGTGGTGCTCTGGTATGTTGGCAAATACCAGTCAAAAACTGCAGTTGGATATCTTTTAAACAAACTCATTATTCCCATTCTATGTCATCCTCACACAATATTTATCCACTTTGACATTGTTGCCACAAATGAAGGGCAAAATTAAGCCTATATAAAATCCCCATAGAATGATAATTCATAAAATGTTATAAAGAGATGAAACTCAGCAAACACCACAAACCCATTATGAGAAAATTGTCATGCATTAAATCTGCTCAGAACTGTGGGATGCTTAACTGATAGTCACATTTGTTTTGGGATGTTTGCCTAGAAATGTTCTTTTAATAAATGTACTCAATAAGATGCATAATTTAGCTCTTTTTCTATAGTCTGCTGGCCAGTTGCCAGCTCTGAGTTCCTGCTTCCCCTCTCTCTTTCCCTCCTCCCTCAATCTCTCACCACCTTTCTGTTGAGTTTTACTCAGCACCAAAGTTACCTGCTGGCCTAGTACAAACAATCTCATTAAAAAAACATCACAGTTGAGCCTGATGGCTTCATTTCTTTCCCAATGGCTCAATTTATATCTTCCTTTGGAACAAGCAGAGAGCAAGTTCTCTGCAGAATGACTTTGCCCAGCTGTACTCTATGCACACAGATAGATAGTGACATGAAAAAATAATAACTCTTTCTTTGTTGGGTAAATGTAAAAAAAAAAAGTATCTTCTCCTAGTCTTCCTTTACTTGTCACCATGAAATTTTTTAAAGATTCTAATTTCCTTTGGAAGCTACCATGATCAGTGTTCAAGTAGGCTTTTTTTACTCCTATTCAGTCTCAATTAAAACTCACTAAGTTGAAGACCTTGCTTCAAGATAGACTATTGGAAACCACTTACTGTTTGGTGAGTAGTATAATCCCATTGGCCTTCCTTATCTTTAAAAATATGAATAATATGAAATAATCATGACCAACCCATTGGTAGTTCATAAAGATCACCCACTCAAAAAACTACACACACAGTCACATGACCTCCTTATAAGATAAATTAAATATACCAGAATAGTTCTGAACACTGTTCTCATTCTCCTTTCTGATTGAGGATTTGTGTGTTCTTTGAGTTTAGTAATTACCAAAGTTTCACTTATTTTTATTGTCCATGACCCATGAAAATTTATTTTTATAAAAATAATGGTCTTGGGATATTAGTCATAGTCCAGGTCTAGCATAACTTCTGAGGAATAATTTTTTACATCTCTGTCAACCCAGTCTCTTATCTGGTTAAGAGAACTGGGCTCAAGAGTTTGGAAATCTAAGAAGGCTGTTTAGAATAACAACATAAAGTAAAAATCAACTTCATATTCAATAAAAGCTAATATTAATGTGTCACTTATGGTAAGAAGTACTAAACATGCTTTAGACAATTTAATCCTCACAGCAATTCTATGAAGAAATCTCCATTGTTACCAGCATCTTGCAGTTGAGGAAACTGAATCATAGTTGCTGTGGGACCTTGGCCATGTTACTTTGCCTCTTCACATTCCAGAGCGTGGACCCAAACCTCGGTTTGTCTCCCTCAAAATTTATTCTTGCAGCCACTGCAGCTTCTCTTATCCACACCTAAGTCAAAACTGGCTTTAACAACCAGGAGTGCAGGGATAAACAGAGATACTGCCATCAGAAACTGACTTGTAATGAATGCTATCATCTCGGTGTCTATTAGAGTACTTTTTCCCCTTACTTTCTCCAGGACTGGGAATCTTCACATTCATCTCTCTTCACTGGGTTGTGAAACAGCCCTAGCTTGCCATAATTTTCCTCCAGTTGCTAGCCTTGTGTACAGTGGCACTGCACGCTGGCTAGCCGTCCCATAGAGAGGAGGTTGTACGGAGCATGGCATCTGACAAAATGCAGGTCATTGCTCTGAATGAGCATTACTCACTTCTGTCAGTGAAATACAGGGACAGCGGCCTACTTTTCTCCCACTCGGTTGCTAAGAGGAACTGCAGAGCATGAGGAGACATTTTAAAAATCAAAATACTATGTTCAATTTTCCCATGTTGAGAAGGGCATGTCAATTCATCTCAGGGAGACCTCATGGGGCAGAAGTTTTGTAAACACACTCCAAAGGTCCCTGTGTCCTAATTTAAAATATTTCTGTTCTGTTTTACACCAGGTACTTGTTTTTTTGTCCCTGGACCAAACCTATACATAGTTTGTATTCAGTCAAGAAGGGAGGGAAAGCACAGCCATTCATATTTATTATTCCTTAAAAAATTGTCAGTCTCAACCTTAAAGGTTTCTTAGAAAGGAGAAGGGTCAGTACAGAGGAGAATTCTTCAAAATGTGATTGTTTCCATGTAAAAAAAAAACATTGTGTTTTCACACTAAACCTGGGTTCCTTCCATTTCCATATGAATTTTAAGACCAGCTTCTCAATTTCTGCAAAAAAGAAAATGCACTGAATTTGTAGATCAACTTGGAGAAGAAGAATGCCATCTTTAAGATATTCTTTTCTGATCTATGAACATGGGATATATTTCCATTTGTTTACTTCTTTCTAAATTTTATTTAACAATGTTTTGTAGATTTTAGTGTAATTTTTGCAGCCTTTTAATTTGTTCATACAGTTTATTCTATCTGATGCTGTTGTTTATAAAGTTAGTGTGGTTTATATATTGAGCTTATACCCAGAAACCTTGCTAAAATTATTTATTAATTCTAGTACTTTTTAATAGTCTCTTTAGGATTATATATATACAAATTCATCACTTGTGATTAGAAGTAGTTTTACTTCCTAATTTTTAGTCTAGATACCTTTTTTTTCTTGCTTAATTTTCATCTGAGAATGAAGAGTCTTTAATGTTTCTCTTTTATTTTTCAATTACAGTTTACATTCAGCATTATATTAGTTTCAAATGTATAGCATAGTGGTCAGATGATCATATACTTTTTCTAATTCTTTATTTTCAATTTTTATGCATTTTATTTGTTTGTTTATTCTTTGTTTTTTGTTGCTGGGTTTTTTGTTTGTTTGTTTGTTTTTTGCCTAATTGCAATGGCTAGGATATCCAGTGCAATGTCAAATAGAAGAGAGTAGTCATCCTTGTCTTATTTCTGATCTTGAGAAAAAAAATTCAGTCTTTCCCTATTATGATATTAGCTGTGAATTTTCCTCGATGTCTTCTTCTATTCCTAAGTCACTGAGTATTTTTGTCATCAAAGAGTGTTTGATTTTGTAAAATTATTTTCCTTTATCTGCTGAGATTATCATGTGGTTTTTCTTCTTTATTCTATTAAAATGGTATAGTACATTGATTTTCACATGTCAAAACAACCTTGCATTTCCTGGATAAATCCCATTGGTCATTGCATATAACCCTCATACATGATTCTGGATTGTGTTGCATTTTGTTGAAGGTTTTGTGTTGATATGTATAAGGAATAGTGGCCTTTAGCTTTCTTTTATTCTGTTATGCCATTAGTTTTGTTATCAATTAATTGTTCTCCCCTTTGTTATTTTTTGGGAGAGTTTGTGAAGGATGGACATTTAATTTTTAAATATTTGGTAGAATTCATCAGTGGATTCTAGACTTTTTATAAGAAAAACTTAATGTACTAATTTTTTATTTGTTTTGGAGTTACTCAAGATTTTTTCTTGAGCTCTAGTTGTTTGTATTTTTATAGAATTTGGTCCCTTTCAACCAACTTAGAAAACTTATTGGTGTTCAGATGTTCATAGTGTTCTTTTATGATCATAATTATTTTGTAATGTCAGAAGTGATATTCTCTTTTTAATTCCTGATTTTCGTAACTCAAGTCTTCAGTATTTTTTCTTGGTCAATCTAGCTAAAGGCTTGTCAATCTTATTGATCTTTTCAAACAACCAAATTTGGGTTTTTACTTCTTTCTATTGGTATCTCTATTTTCTATTTAATTTATTTACACTTTAATCATTATTTCTTTCATTCTTTCCACTTTAAGTTTAGTTTTCTATTTTTCTAATTTCATAGGATTATGCTATTGATTTGAGGTTTTTCTAACTTTTTAAAATAAGTTTTCATAGTTACTCACTTTTAAGCACTGAATATTCAGAAAAACCTGTTTAAAGTCTTAAAGTGTATAATTCATATAACAATTAGAGTGCATGTTTTTAAGAAAACCACAGATAAGAATTTTATAATTTTTTTTACAGCTTACAAAAATAAAATAATTTAGTAAGTCTAATTTGGCTGGAGCTGGCAAAGACTTTCATGGGAGCTTAAATGAATATACTATATAGGCAAGTAGCTTTTTTTCAAGGAACTATTCCTTATTTAGTACTTAGAGAGAGTAAGTGTGTGTCATTAAATAGCAATTTTTGTAAGTGTTGGTTGTCTTCCTCAGAAGAGAATGGGGTTGGAAATAAAAAAACTATCCCCTGATAGTCTTGAAAAATCTCAAACTCAAAACCATAATAGATGTGAAAACTGGGGAATGTGCAGTCACTGGAAGGAACAAAATGGATTTTGGGTTCTTTAAAAAGCTCCATTCCCAGAGAATTTTTACTCTTTGATTTTTTTGGAAGTTTTTTAATTTGCTTTTATTTTAGTGTCTATTTGTCTTTATTAAACCTGACTCAGAGCTCACTCAATGAGGAAAGCCCTTAGAATATTTATTAAAAAAACAAAGATTTAAACAAACAAAAACAATGGTAATT
Organism: Furipterus horrens; assembly: GCF_987537825.1. NCBI lineage: Eukaryota > Metazoa > Chordata > Mammalia > Chiroptera > Furipteridae > Furipterus > Furipterus horrens. The sequence goes on along the minus strand of NW_028327173.1, from coordinate 196,457,508 downwards.
GTTTAACATTGTAGATACCTGCAAGGGCTGTGGTAATTGAGGCAAATAAGAAAATGGCCAAAATGTTTAAAAAGAAAATGTGGGGAATGAGAAACAGAAGGCAGAGATTTATGGAATGTATGAAAATACCATGATTCAACAATATGCTGTTTATAAAGGACATACTTTAGATCCAACAACAAAAAAGAGATTTAAGGATGAAAAACATACAATGAAAACAGTAAACAAAAGAGAAGAATAATGGCTGACTAATATTTGATTTAAAAGACTTTAAGGTAAAAAGTATTATTGGAGGTAAAGAATTACATTTATAATAACAAAAGAGTCAATTCATCAGAAAGACACAACATTATAAACACATAGGTACTAATCAATAAAGCCTCAGAATACATGAAATAAAAACTAAAAAAAATTGAAGGGAAAGTATACAATCCCACAATAATAGTTTTAGAACTTAATACCCCGTTTCCAATAATGGACAAAACAACTAGACAGAAGAGCAACAAGCAAATAAAAGATGTGAAAGGCAATGAGAACCAATTAGGTCTTATAGACATATAGGTAACACTCCATCCAACAACAACAAAATACATATTCTTCTCAAGTGCACGTGAAACATTCTCTAGGACAGACCTTATATTATGCCATACAACACGCTGGAATAAGTTTAAAAGAATTAAAATCATGCAGTGAATTCTTCAACTACAACAGAATGAATTTAGAAATTAAAAACAAAAATACATTTGAAAAACTTCTGAGTATGTGAAAATTTAAAAAACGTACTGCTAAATAACCTAAGTAACAAATGGGTCAAAGGTGAAATTGAAAGAGTAAATGAAAAATACTTTTGACATGAAAGAAACAAATAATACAAGATACCAAAACTTATGGAATGGAATTTTTTGAGGAACCCAAAATCCATTTCGCTCCTTCCAGTGACTGCTTAGCTTCAGAAGATAATTCTGGGTTTTTGGGGTTCTCCCAACCCCCCCAAAAATATATATATGTCTTTGCTCCAGTTCCCTGACATTCTAAAGCATGAAAGAGGTGGTATTTAACAACAAATGTCCTCTCATCCAAGGCACTGGTACACCTAGATTTTCATTTTGCCTCTAAACCAAAGTTTTTCTAGTCACAATGTTTCTAGAGGTTACATACTTGATAGTGCCCTGGTCCAGAGTCCAGGGACCATTCACAGGCGGAAAGAACTAACCCGTGCAAGAGGTCTCAATCCTGATTCTGCAGGATCTGCTTCCCATATTGATGTGTTGCCCATCTGGCAGGGCTCTGCTGAGTTAGCTCAGAATTCTAGTACCAGTCACCATTATGCCTGTCCTGCTCCGTAGGCATTGGGCCTGACTATGGGTTGGCCTTCTCTTAACCATGATCTTCTTCCCCATTCCAAACTCCTTTCTTCTTTTCTTTCCAGCCTATTTTTACAAAGTTGTAGTCAAATCTCATAATATTATACTTTCCTTTTAAGAACAAAATAAGAATATAGGTAGTGACACAATTTATACAAACCTTTCAGGTAAATTCATGTACAGGGTAGGGCAAAAGTAGGTTTACTGTTGCGAGTATGCAAAACACAGAATTTATTCTTGCATTATTATTAATTATTGTATTACCCATACAAACAACTGTAAACCCACTTCTGCCCCAATCTGTATAGACTACTTATATGTATTCTCCTTCCTTTTCCAGAAGCATAACTTTTTTAATATAAGGAAAAAACTGCCTCACACAGTAATATTAAGAATTTTAACAAAAAATAGTTTTCTATTCACACATGTATGTAAAACATTAATATCTATACTTTGCATAGCTCTAAAATCTATTTACCTACCACAAGAGAAACCTAAATGTGTGTGCTTTTTCTAATAGAATTTCCTAGAATTTGTCAATGTGTCTTACTGATGGCCAACATTGGAAGTATCTTCATCAGGGGATGCAATTCCTCCTTTCCCTCATAGGAAGAATGCCCAAAATCCTGCAGGAAGATAGAACACCTCTCGGAGACTTGTCATTTTTGCTTATTTTCTGTCACCAGCTCTTAAGTGCTTGTGCTACAATCAGCTAAGGTTGCCACCTTTCAAGATTCCAGGAGTCCTCTCATCATAAGTTGCAGCTCAGTCAGCTTTTTAAATGTTCAGTTCCATGGAGAAAAGATCAATTTGTAGTTTGGTAGGTGCCACCATTTCCACTCTTTTTATTTTTTTGTTGGTTCAACCAGAAAGTCATTGCACATTCCTACTCTGGTGCCTGGGTCTCAGCCAGGACTTCAAAATTTCTGTGTTCACCTAGCCCTTATGTTCCTTTCTGGGGTATATTTTGATTTTGCTTATTGTCTGCCAAGGATAGCCATGCCTATGTATATACACACATGCACATATATACACACACAAATACATTAAATAGATGGCTTTGGAGTCTTCATATGACCAGCAGGTATTATTCCTACTTAAGTCACAAGTTTGATTTCTGGCTTTAGTTGCTATAACTTATGGTTATTTAACAACTTTGTCACAACTCACAAATGTCAGAGGACATGAACACATGCCCAATTTAAACGTAAACACACTCACTTACGTGGATGTCCACAATCATCACTATAACATATTTTAATTATTTTAATGACTCAGAAATAAAAAAATAGAAATGCTAAGATCTAGTAGAAAATATTTTTCAGGTACCTGGATGAGGATATACTTCTTGAAGTCTCTTTCTTCAAAGTTTCTATTATTTCCCACTGGAAACTGTCATTTGAAAACTTTTATGATAGTCTACATTCTTGTTTAGCATCATTTATTGCTACTATTTAGACCCATTTAGGTCACCCTCAATTATTCTACCATAATATTTCTAATACGTTTGAGAATTAAAGAAAGATTTTTACTCACTTCAGCCACATGTAATTTCCCCTAGCTCTGTTGGTTATTTCTTTGATAACAATGTCCTATCCTAATGTGTGCAAAAGGCTTCTGTAAGTTAATCAAAAAAATGCTTAAATTTATTTTTATGTTCCAGATATGCTTCCTCTGTTTGGTCTTGAAGAGGTAGTTATTTTAGAGACCAGATCTATGTATAAGTTGAATCACATCCAAATGGGAATCCAAAGAAAGAAATGAAGACGCTGCTTCTCTACTTTTCAAATTTAGCCTGATTAGGCAGAATAAAAAATAAAAAATAACTGGCTTGAGAAATATAAAATATGTGTGGTTGAATGAAGATATTAACTTCATCCATCTGTATGGATTAGTAGTTTAGACAAAACTTCAGTAAAACACTTACCAAATGATGTATTCTTAAGCATGGGAACAAAAAGAGCATGTATTTCATGGGATCAGATGACAAAGTTCAAAAATACAGAGCATCGATAAATACAAAAGCTTCAAGTTTAGTTCAGTTAAAAAATAAACAATGTTCTGAAATCAAATATGAAAAGGAAAATTGAGAAAATGAAGAAAGTTTTAATAAGCTATGTGATCTGATATTGATTCAAATAATAGACTCGGCAATTCCGTTATACATTATGTTATGTATTGCAGTAGTGCTGATAAAAATTCACAGCTATAAAACCTAGTAAGCCTTTTAGTTACAAGGGCATTCTAGGGACAGTTTTAAAAAAATAAAACAGCAACTGCTTCATTTTATTTTTTTTAATGCTCAAGATTAGCGATAAATCCTGAATCAAAAATCCACCCTGAGTAATCAATATTTGAAAACAAATTTTAGTTTTTATTCTATATACTTATCCTAGCCAATATGTATAAATCATCGTTACTTATTTAATTACTAAATACAAATCTCTGGGTGGTTTTTTTGGCATATATTTCTCTCAAGCAGATGAATGATGCTGGGTAAATTGGCTTAAATTTTTAAAGATAAGCTTGCAGGTCTATGAAAGAGTCTGCACATGTATATAAAAAATATCTTGCTTTTTCAAGTTTCACATGAGGATGTCTAATTTAAGAAATATAGCAAAAATTGAAACCAAAAAGTGATTAAATAGTCATCAGAACCAGCGAAACTGTTACACAACATTTATGTAATTAAGATCATAATCTTTATGGATAAAATAATATCTCTGAGACCATCTACTCTTCAGCTACACCAAATTCTACTATGTCAGGAGAGTTAATTTCTAAGCTCACATCAGATGAGGTGTAGCATGCAGAAGTGGCAGTGAGGTTATTAGACACAGGCACACTAAATGAACCAATGGCTAAAAAAAAAATGTAACTTTAAAATTGAAGGAAAGATCAGAGGGAATATAAAAAGCAAGCACAGAGACTTCTCTATCCAAGAGCACCTGACTAAGGTCTGCTGTACTTACCCTTCTGCAGATGACAGCTATAAATTCTCGATATAATAAATAAAGTACTTGTGTCGAGCACGGGAGATTGGAGAAAAACACATACATTCTGTTAGAGACTCTAAACACAGAGTAGGGGATTTGTAAGAAACAAGTTCCTATTTTTATGGCTTTATCTTGAACCAGTCTCAGTCACTAAAATATCCGGAATTACTGAGGCAGCAAAAACTGCAGTCTTCCTGGTTTGGGTAAAACAGAAGACCACATCTGGCAAAACCATGGTTACTAATCCTAGAGAGAGAATCCCAGAGGGAAAGACACAGAGAGAAGATTCACAAATTCTAGCCACTTACCTCTTTGTCTGACACCTGAGTCAACATTTGTAGAACAGAATAAAACAGCTCCTAAGACATAATATCTAAAACAAAATAAAATGAAAACTGCCATCAAAGAAAGAGATTTTCAGTACAAAGCTCAACCAATGGCCTGGTAAAACATCAAAAGTACACAAACTTTTCCAGAAAGTTAAAGAGAGACTACTTTTCAGCTCATTCATGATGCCAATATTACCTTGATACCAAAACAAGACAAACACCTAACAAAAAAAGAAAGCCATAGATGCATATCTCACATAAACATGAATTTGAAAATTCTAAACAAAATATTTATCTACTAAAAATCAAAACTAAAATGAGCATCAGAGCAAATGCAGAAAAAAACTGACAAAATTCAACATATATTTCTGATTTTAAAAAACCTCTTAGCACACTAAAAATAGTATAGTTACAAATAATTAGAAGGTAATTTTTAAGAAAACAAGCAATATAATTTGCAATTATGTAAAATACAAATGCAGATTATTCTGGTAAAACAGGAATATATTAAAGACATGTTTACTGAAAACTATAAAATACAAAAAGAAATTAAAGAAACATAATGAATAAAAAGATTGTTTTGGGGCCAAATGTCAAGTCTCAAATTGTTTTACAGATTCAATATGACCTTAATCAAAGTCCCAAGTAAGTTGTTTGTAGAAATTGAGAAACTAATTCTAAGGTTATGGAATTGCAAAGGATCTATAATACCCAAAACGATTCTCAAAAGAAAAATTGTGAATGAAGGTTAACACTTCTTGAATTTCATATGTATTATATAAAGTTTTAGTAACAAGCAATGCGATATTAGCATTGATGAAGTACATGCACGTAAATTTTATCAACTGATTTTTAACACAAATTCAAAGGCAAATCAGCTTTCTTTTCAACTAATGTTACTAAAACAATGGATATTCATACGCAAAAAAAACCTTTGATCCATACATCTTCTCACACAGAAGTATTAACTCAAATAATAGTCCTAAATGTAAAACATCAGATGACTAAAGTTTAGATGTAAACAGGAGAAAATACTTGTGATCATATACTATGTAAAGATTTTTTTAGATACTTCATCAAAAACATGATCTATAATTTTTTTAATGGTAGATTGAGCTTCATCATATTTAAAATGTCTGCTCCTCAAAAGACACTACAAGACAATGAAAAGATAAACCAGAGGCTGGGAGAAATATTTTAAAAGATATATTTGATAAAGGAATTATATGGAGAATGTATAAAATTCTCAAAGCTCAAAAATAAGAAAGCATACAGCTAATTGAAGAAACTGAAAAGAGACACAAGTTATACAATTGGCAAATGAGTAACATGGAATGATGGTTAGCATCACTGGTCATTAGGACATAAGGAAGTTCAAATTAAAACCATAATGTGGACTTCCAGCCAAGATGGAGGCCTAGACTGACATGCTCCCTCTCCCTCCACAACTAAGAAGGAATACATCTACTGCAAAACCAGAAATAACCGGAAGTTCCAGAAAATAAAGCTACATAGAAGTCCAATGTATGAAGTTATAAAGAAGTGGTGCTTGTCCGAACGGGTATGGAGTGGAGAGGTCAAGCTGTGCTGGCAGTGGCAGCTGCGGTGATGGCGGCAGGATGGCAATAAGCACAGACACCCATATTCAAGGGGAGGTGAGAAGCTTCTGGGGAGCACCCCTGGCTGCAGACCAGACCCGTCAGCTCGTGATTCCAACACCGGGAAAGGCAGACCCCCATTGCCTCAAACTGTGAAGGCCGGAGGGGGTGGGGATGAAAGAAGAAGCTTACAGTCTCTCAGTGGAGAGTAAATGGCAAGAATCCATCTTGGACCCCTGCCCCCACACAAAATGCCACAGTGTGGTGAGAAGGGTTGCCCGGTTGCGACAAGTGCACGGGGTTCCACCCCCTTTAGCGTAGGAGGTGTGACAGCCTGTCCAGGAACCAAAGGTACACACAAAACTGTCAGGATGGCAGGGATCATGATAGAGATCCCAGTGATGCAACTGACCAGCCAGCAAATATCTGATCTAACGGATCAGCAGGTAGGAAATCTTTCTGAGGCACAGACAGTTCAGAGCTTTACTTATACAAATGCTTACAGACCTAACAGCAGATCTTAAACAAGATGGGGAAGCAATGAAGGCTAGTCCTGCTGATATAAACAAAAGCACATATGAAACAAGTGGTGAGGGAAAGAAAACCAGGGATCAAATCAACAAATCAGAACATAGAGAAGGAACAAACTGTCAACCAGCGCAGAAAGAGGAAATGAAAAGTGAAGAAAATGAGAAGAGGCTCAGAAACCTATGGGACAGCTATAAGTGGGCCAACATCCAAATCGTAGGGTTGCCAGAAGGTGAAGAAGAAGAAATTGAAAAATATATGAAAAAATAATGAAGCAGAACTTACATAACTTGGGGAAGGAAATAGACTTACAGGTCCAGGAAGCACAGAGAGTTCCAAAAAAACTGGACCCAGGGAGAACCACACCAAGACACATTATAATCAAAATGTCAAAAATTAAGGATAAAGAGAGAATCTTAAAAGCAGCAAGAGAGAAGAGAATTATGTACAAAGGGGTCCCAATAAGACTCTCAGCTGATTTCTCAAAAGAAACTCTGCAGGCAAAAAAGGACTGGCAAGAAATATTCCAAGTAATGCAAAGCAAAAACCGACAACCACGATCACTCTATCCAGCAAAGCTGTCATTCAGAACAGAAGGGCAGATAAAGTGCTTCCAGAACAAAGTAAAGCTGAAAGGGTTCATCAGATCCAAACCATTGTTATATAAAATGTTAAAGGGACTTGTTTAGGAGAAGAGGATCAAAACTATAAACATTAAAATGAAAACTGTATCACAACAACCAACAACAGAAGTTAAGGAATTGAAACAAACACAGACTAAGTAGGTAACAAGAGTGGGAAAGAAATTATGGGTATGGGGAACATATTGTGGGGGAGGTCAGTGGGGAGGGGGAAGGGGGAAAGGGAGGGAGATGGTACAGGAATTAAGAAGCATAGTAGGAGGGAGTGGAATAAATAGGAAGATGTGGAGAACTATATGCACAACCAGTGGGCATGGACTAAGGGGGGAGACAACTAGGGGGAGGAGGGTCACTGAGTGGAGGGGAACAAAGGGAAAAGAAATTGGGACAACTGTAACAGCATAATCAATAAAGCATATTAAAAAATAAATAAATAAAACCATGATGAGATACCACTGCACATTTATTAGAATGGCTATAATTAAAAAACTGACCATACAATGTCATTGACTACATTGTACTAATTTTGTACACTGATGAGTAGTTACTAAACTTATTGTAATGATTAATTAGTAAGTATATAAATGTCAGGTCACTATGTTGTACACCAAAATTAATATAGTATGATATGTTAACTAGACCTGAATTTAAAAAATACTGACTATATAAAATATTGGCAAAGATGTGCAATAAATAAAAATTTTATATACTAATAGAGGGAGTTTTAAATGCCACAATCAATTTGGAAAATATTGAAGAGCTTCCTTAAAACTTAAACATGTGGCTAAAATTCAGCCATTCAACTCCAGGTATTTATCTACAAGAAAAATATCTGTCTGTGTAAGACATACACATAACGTTCATAGAAGCTTAATTTGCAATAACCCCAAAATGGAAACAGTTTTTAAGAAAGGATGGATGGAAAATTATAATTGTATTATCATGGTAAAATACTCATAATTTAAAAATAGAGTTAATCACTCATATATGCTACAACAATAAAGAACCTCAAAATAATACTGAGTGAAAGAAGCTAGATTAAAAAGCATACAGACTTGATGATTCCATTTATATAAAACTCCAGAACAGGCAAAATAATCTACAGCCTAAGAAAACATGTTGCATCGGTGTGAGGAAGAGATGCAGAATGGAAGGACTAAAAGGGACAAATGGTCATGAGGAGGCTGAGAGTGATGAAGATGTTCAATACCATACACATATATGTTTCCTTTAACACAACAGTAATAGATTATTTTTCAAGATCAAGTGACTACAAATTTCATTCAAGCATATCAAAATCTAATCAAGTTTCACCAGTTTCAGAATGGATTAAGAAAACTAATCAAGGGTTCATTTTGGCAGTTCCCCCTGTAATTTTAGGCTCTCCTTAAAATCATGGTACTTTGCTTTCTTCCCAAAAGTCACCTTATGGTAACATTTTTTTCCTTATAAAGATCTAAGGCTCCAAACATCAGAGAAACCAAATTATGAACTATCTCATGTCCCTTGTATTCCCATTGTAAAGGAATTTTAATGATACTTTATTCCTTCAGTTTGAATAACCAGATGGTTCTTTTCCAAATATTAGCACAAAATACAAGCTGCCAATTTTCTTACGAAATAACTGTAAACCTTTGAAATAAGAACTATCAATCTCATTTTCTCAATTTTATAGCAAAGTACAATGTGCCGATTGGCAGGGTAGGTGATGGACCCCATTGTTTTGTTCTTTATTGGTTGTCATAAATGATGTAATATATATGCAAGGGAATTGAATTTTATAAAAAGTGCTTGTAAACAGTGAAATGCTATTCAAATAAAAGATCTATTTAGGTTTATGTCTTCTGGTTTCATTGGTTATTAAATTATAAAGCTGCTAGTAATTTTGGATACCTCTATTTTTTCTTAAAAACATTTATTAAAATGCTTAGTTGTTTAAAAACATGTAAATGAGAAAGATCATTTTATTAACCCAGATAGTGTAGTGTGAGCTTATGAGGTTAGAGACTTGGTACTATCCTAAGCTAAGATATTTGTTTACTAGATTGAAATGCTGAGCACAAAAGGTGTAAGTAACATATACTTAATTAAGATTTTATAAGGACACTAGAAGAAGATTTCAAGAAGAAAATAAACATTGGGAGCTTTTTCTTTTGTATGTAAGTTTATTTTTATTCTACTCTTTTAAGAATCCAATTTATATATTGTGTAATTTGTAAAGAGATAAGACTTTGCAGCTTAATTTATATGATTATCAAAAATAACTAATTTAAAAAGTGGACAACTTTGTAGAAGTGACTTTATCAGGGCGAGGAAGGCAAAATTTGAAAGGAACACTTATTTTATCACAAATACTCTTCAGTCTACAAAAGCTCTTATTTCAAGTGGTCAAACTTCCTAAAACACTTAAGCAGTTAAAGTCTCTTATTATTTTCACAATGGGAGCATCACAGACAGCATGATCCATTTCAACTTTCATTCAGAATATCAGCACCTTTTCAATCTTATCTGGCTGTCAGCTAGAGTGTAGAACTGTGAAATTTTGATCAATGAGAGAAAGTGTTGAAATTCCTGACCTAGTGTTCTAGACAGAGGCCTTTCTGTTTATGACCTGTGACATAGCTGCTCATAAATTTCTCATTGGGGCCAACAGAAGCCTCTTTTCTGAGGGTTTTCCACCACCAATATCCAATCCCTAACATGTACTCAAAATGGTGATTATGAACACACACATATACTAAGTTGCTTAGAAAAACTTCTCAGTGAATTTGTCAGAAATACCAGTGTACCCACTCATCTACCTTCTTTCTTCTTCTATTCTCTGCCTTCCTCTGCCAGCCCATTTATTAAAGTTGAGACTGGTGCACTCACTCAAGAGCATTAGACAGCAGATATAATAGTAGCTAAGGAGCTTCTTTTTGCTTAACATAAAACTCATAAGTTAGTAAGATCCTAATGTTTACAATAGGAAACTCAGACCAATATTGTAGGTAATTGTGATTAAAGTGAGATATAAAGAAAAGGGTCAGAAGTAAATTCTTTAAGGAAACTCCTATAATATACTAAACAATATACAAAGCATAATAACCTATATTGAAAATGATATTCATGTGCATATATCTGTGCTATCGTAGAGAGGGAGTCCTGGGGAATCTCCTCCATTGGCCAAGATGGCTCAGGGAGAGGTTCTTACACTGAACACTCCAAAAGCTAGAAAAATGGGCAGGGCCCAGCATGCCAAATCTAGCATGATAATTGGACAGAAAAATAAAAAAGCCCTCCACTCCCTATCCCTATAAGAACAGTGGCTTGACTAGGAAGGGAAGATGGTCCTTGAGACAGGAGTCCAACATTCTACCAGGTTGTGGCACCTGAACAAACCTCTTTCCTTTTGCACCAGCACCTGTCTCACAGTTTGGCTTTTCTTGTGGCCTTGAATTTGGGGTTACATCTACATATTTGTATATATTTTTATACACGTAAAAAAGTATGGAAGACTCATACTTCTAAATCATTTGAATTGCTAAAATAATCATAATAAAAGAAAACAATTAAGTGCTAAAAATAATATATATCAAAATCTATTTTTAATCAAAAGCTATATCAATTCATTTTAGTGTTTACTTTTGAAAATGTATTTTTTTTCTGTTTTTGTGATGGGTATAAAATACATTTATTAAAGTATTAATTCTTAGTAGCCATTAGTTGCAATGCATTTCTTTTTTTAATCTTTATTGTATTTTTCCATCATTATTTAACCCCCTTATACACCCTGTGCTCCCCATCAATCACCACACTGCTGTCCACGTCCATGAGTCCTTTTTCCTTTTTGCTCAGTCCCTCCACCCCTAACCTTCCCCTGGTTTCAGCTGTCATCCCATTCTCCATCTATGAGTCTGTCCTCATTTTCCTCGTTAGTTTAGTTTGTTCACTAGATTCTACGTATGAGTAAAATTTTACAGTCGCCAAGATATGGAAGCAACCCAAGTGTATGGTACATTTACATAAGGGAATACTACTCAGGCATCAAAAAAAGAAGAAGAAAATTTTTCCCTTTGGGACAGTATGAATGGACCTGGAGAACACTATACTAAATAAAATAAGTCAGTCAGAGAAAGAAAATGTTTTTTCTAAAGGTAGCATGATAGAGTAGGGGCAGGAAACTGTATAAGTGAACTATACATGTGCATTTGGATGTTGATAATCGCCATCTGGTAAGCTTGAGTAACTCTCCTCTGAGCTTTGCTCACTTATGAAATGATTGAATTCAACCACCATGTTCTCTCTTTTGCTACCAAAACACATTCTGGTTTCACATAAGCAAAATTAAACATTTTACAAAGACATTTAAAGTTATTTCAAGTAGTTAAACCATTACTAAGAGATTGTGTTAACTAGCTCTATTTAAAAAAAAATCTGTCTTCTTATAAAACAGAAAACCTCAGATCAGTGTTGATTAAGTCCAAGGTGACAACGGTCACTCTTTGTAACACCGTCATCTTTTGAACCCCAGGCTGTATGCTTTTGGGGAGCAAGAGGCTCACCAGATGTTTATGTCCCTAGGACATGTTAGGTACTCAATAAATAGTTGTTGCATGATTGAATAAATAGACATTTAAATTTGTCTTTTATACTCAGAGATTTATTTCATAAAGTTCAGACTTTTTTGGCATTGTTTGGGAAGGAAAAATTAAAACAACAAACAAAACTATTTTACTGGATTTTCATTTCCTGTTTGGCAGTCTTTGAAGAACTAAATTTTTGCTTTCACTTAGAAATATGAACCTCTTTCTACTCTTCTTTAAAGAATATCTACTCATTTTATAATTGCAATAGGGCACAGCAGTGCCTGTGGCAGCATTGATGGATGTATTTTCCATATGAACTTGAAGTCTGAGATGTATATACCTGAACTACAGATTAATCAGCATGCGAACATGGGATGTGGTGTCTTACTGATTAATTATGTTGAGTGATGGATGCATGTTTAATCACTTTACCTGATAGATGTAGGATGCTTGCTTACCATATCATTTCTCCATAAACTGCTCTCTAACCGGCTTACTGCAGAAACTTCAGGAAGTTGATGTTTCAGGAAAAAATAAAATAAAAGCACTGAATTTTTCATGTATCATTTTACATTTCTACTAGTTACCTTCAACTTTTTCTCTGACCAAAAAATAAAAATACTTAAGTAAATATAATAATTTTTTAGAAATTCCATTGTCTGGAAATCTATCTGTCTCATCACCTGGAAAACATAATTTAAAAGGTTAATGAGATTCATAATTGGATTTATCATGTTAAGGAAATGACTTATGCTAGAAAAATTATCAACTCATGGTTAAAATTATCTGTCTAAAAATAAAGAAGAAGAAACATAATCTCAAATTGGCTTTTCTTTGAAGAGGGAAATGCTAGATTGGTTCATACAAGATAAATTGAAAAGTTTATTGATCATTTCTCTGAGAAAAAAAAAAAAAAAAAAAACAGGATGTATTGTACAATTCAGTAGACAGTCCTAAAAGAGAAAATAATATTGGACCAATGAAATTTAACAAATGGTAGGAACCCCTCCCACTGGCACTGAAGTTAATCTCTCTCTCCCTGTTTAATTCATGTAATTTGTACTTTTATTATAGTTTATCAATAGCATAGTTTCTCACACTATTATAATTTATTAGTTACCTATATACATTGTTCTCTTCTTCATTAACAGGTAGTGGGGGCCTAGAAAACAGTGACCATCATATCTTATTTAATGCTGTCCTTCACAATGCTTAAATAGTTTCTTAGTAGTAGATGTTTAATAAAATCTTATTTAATTACATTTTCAAAAGGTAGAGATTGCACAAGGAGATAATAACTTGTCCATTCTTGATTTCCCCAATTCCTTTCAACTGTAGGTAAGCTGCCTTAAAACTCAACTCCACTCAGGCCCTATCTGAAACTATACTCATTAAAGGCTTTCCTCTAATTAGTGGGCAGAGTCTAACTTTACCTATGAGTGCCAAGTTGTCTCTCAAGATGCACATTCTCTTGTTCTCTGTCACTATGTATAGGCCATTTGTAAGTCCTCTGACTCACTGATACTTCATGATCACTTCAATATCTCTGGGGGACATGAAGCTGGGCCTGGTAACCTAGCTGAATAAATTGAGGGAGCATTGCTATGGGGCCTAGCATAGTATCAAGGTCCTCTGCTGAAATCCAAGCCTAGTCATGAACTTGACTAATTGCACTCTGTAAACTTCAGGTTTTGATGCCAGATCTTATTTGTATATGAAAACTTAAACTCTTCTCATCACTTATTTTGAGTCTAGATCAGCCCTGGTGAAGTTTCCACACTCAGATTTGCCAGAAAGAAGCCACCACTCAGGGAGATAAACCAAAGTTTTAGGATCTGAGTCCATACATGGCTGGTTTGAAACTTCAACAGAAGTGTGGGCAAGATTCCTGGAGCTCCCTTTGAAAGGTAGAAGAATAATGGCAGAGTTTTACATTTGTGACAATTACAAGATTGTTGGAACCACAAGTAATGTTGGGGGTCAAAAGCCATGGGTTCCTTAGCCAATTTCTTCTTAACTTCTCTCATGTTCAGCTTCCTTCTCTGTCCAATAGAGATAATATATGCCCTGTTGTAAGGTTTAAGTGGTGAGGAGAAAAGTACTTAAAGTATCTAGTACAGTAGCTGGTTTGTCTGTTCTTAATAAATATTGCTTTCCTTTCATACAAGAAAAGTAAACTGCAGTTAATTCAACCAAAATAGGTCAGAGAAGTGGGCGTAGCACTGGAAGTGATCACTGATCTAAAAGGTTGCCAGAAGGATTAAATTAGCTCCACCCTAAATGGCTCTAATTCAAGTCATGGAGTGAAAGGAGACCTGTGGGCCTTCCTACCATGGGGGCCTTAACCAGGAAACTTTGATATTTTTAATGATAAAACTAGACCTGGATCTTTAGCCAACTCTGGTGCTACAAGACAATACTAGGCATATGGTGACAATAACACATAAAAACAGGCCCAGCCCTAACAACTGTGAGACTCAGGATGAGAGTAAAAATGTAGGTCCAGGTGTCTTATAATTAAATATTTAAAAGTTATGAATAAAGCTATAAAATCATTAAATAAAATATATTCTAACCTCTGACCTTACAATTATACTTTCATATAAGTAGAAAAATCAGGCTTGTATTCACTCTTCTTGGACACTAGAGTTTCCTCCTGGAATGTGCTAGGACCGTAGAGCTGTCTCCAGACCCTTGTCTGTCCCAACTTAGGTCTTCATGGTAAGGGTCTTGCTGCATTCCACTCTCTTCAAAAGGAGCCCCTTAAAAACCTCCTGGGCATAATAGTAAGCAAATTGGTGGCTTGATCTACTCTCTGGTAAAGACTCAAGGAGTCGGCTTGCACAGCCCTGGAAGCTGAGTTGGGCCATGTGGGTGGAATACTGGGCATTCAGAGTACTGGGAGAGTGAGGAGATACTTTCATTAATGAGGGCATCCTCTTGGTCTTATGCTCTTCTGGTTCTCACACAGTGGAGCTAAAACAGGGCTCAAAAAAGCCCAGGGCCTGAGACAGGTATACTTCTTGTCCAAGTCGACGGGCAAGATGCTTAAGTGGTGGGTAGCAGAAGGGAAGGTGTATGAGCAGCCCTAGGTTACAAAACAGCATTGAGTTATGCCCAAGGATACAACATCTAACAATTAGGTGCTAATATGCTATGACAGTACCTCAAGAGAAATGTATATTTGGGTACTTTTTAAAATTCCTTCTTTTTTCTTTTACTTTCTCTCTTTTTCTTTCTTTGTTTTCTGACTTCTATGGGTGTGCACTTCTTTTTTTATTGTACAGAACTAGCTCTTTCCTTGCTAATTAACAGGATAAATATGCAATCCTTGAGTTCTTTTAATAAAAAAAATTACACTCAACTTTCATTTGGCTAATCTACCAGTACTTTATGTGAAAAAGCTTTGAATTGTTCTTTCAAATAATATAGCCCACCTAAGACCATCTGATCAAAGTTTCATTTACAAAGACAATACATGACTATTCAGCTTTAAAATAAAGATTTAGAACTTCTAAAACCATATTCTATTCTATTTTCCACCTAGAGGAGTTCTCCAAAGCAACATTGGGAAATTAGCTACCTATGCAGAATTACTACACTTGGGAAGGAATTCTGAATGGCAGACAGTTGCTTAGAAACTAAGGTTTTCATTATTCATATTATTGTGCCACTGAGATTAAGGGGCTAGTTCTCTGTAATGAGTATAATTGTAGCAATTTAAAATTGGTAGAAACTTTAAAAATCATTAAAATCACTGCAATAGGAGGTATATTTGAAAAAAAGTAAAAATTAAAGTGGCTCAATGAGTTGTTCAAGGTCATAAAACTAGAGATCAGGCTGCAACCCAGATCTCATTTCTTGCTAAGTACATGTCTTAGTTCAAGTTGCTACAACAAATTATTTTAAAGTATGTGGCTTAGAAAACATTTATTTCATGCATTTCTGGGAGCTAGAAAGTCCAAGATCAAGATGGTGAAGGATCTTGTGCCTGGTGAAGGCTCTCTTCCTGAATTGCAGGTGGCGGAGAAAGAAATCATCTCTCTCATATGCCTTATTATAAAGCCACCAAGGCCATTGATGATGGCTCCATCCATGTAACCTAATCACCTCCCAAAGTCTCACCCCCTCACACCATCACACTGGGATTAGGGTCTCAACATTTGAATTCTGAAAGGATGTACCTGTGACTGCTTAAGTGTGTCTCTAGATTTTCTTGGAAGATTTAAGATAAAGGTAAGACCAGTCATAACAAAAGAAGGAAAAGGTAGAGAAAAAGGAGTCACCATGTACCTTAGGGTATCTAGAAAGGACACTCTCCTGGGTCAGACACAGGGCAACTACCAGACCCAATGCCTAACCTGGGACTATTAGTATATCATTTCCCTGAAGAGAGTGGCTAATCGGAAAATAGAAAAGAGGCAGACAGTCTCAGCAAAGAGAACACCATGCAGGAATTTGAAATTAAACATCAAGTCTGAATTTGGTTTCAGTCATCACCCACCCACTTGTAAGTTTTTATGAAGTATGGAACTCAAAAGGCACAAGAAGATGAGTCAAAGTCTTTACCTCCTGTCTGAGTCGCTCTTGAAGGAAAAGAGCTGGATTGAAGAGACCAAATATTTTGTGTGTGTGATCCGAATGAATCTGACAATGACACACCAAGGAGCCATCATCAGCATTGGTAGGCAGAGCTGGTGCTACTAAGAAGCAAGCTAGAGGAACAGAGGTCTGTAACAACAGAGGTCAGTCCCAAGAGGATTTATTTAGGACTGTCTGCCACTTGTGACTCTTGGGCCAGTTGTATAAGGAGATAGACAGAAATCAATTAAAATGAGTAAATATAAAAGACCAAAGGGTAGTGGCTGGGATTGCAAAGTGACCTTAAACTTGGTTTTAGTTGTCACTAGCTATATGGGCTTGCCCCCTACATTTAGCACACAGGAGAATGAGGATTGAAGATAAACTAACATAAGATGAGTGGATTCTCCACTGAGGTAGAGTCCCTCTTATGTAAGGAGGTCCCAACAGCATGTCTTCTGAGGAAGCATCTTCAATATTAATTCATTCAGGATGAGAGTTTCCATTTTTAGGGTGGATCTATTTGTCTGTATGGAATACTGATTTGGTATCCATTCAACAGCAATGAAGGCATAATCCCTTGAGAAATGGAAAAGACAGCATCATTCTAGGAGTAATGTTGGAAGTGAATTCCTGGCCACTTTACATGAAAAACGATGGCTTTTATATATAATACAGAAAAATATATGAAAGTCTCCTAATATATTAGAAGTGGAAAAGATCCTTGAGATGATCTATTTTGATCTTTTTAAACATGAGGAGCGAAAGGGAGGGAGATGGTACAGGAATTAGGAAGCATAGCAGGAGCAAGTGGAGTAGATAGGAAGATGTTGAGAGGAACTATATGCATAACCAATGGGCATGGACTAAGGGGGGGTGGGCATCTGGAGGGAGGGATGTCACTGGGTGGAGGGGAACAAAGGGGAAAGAAATTGGGACAACTGTAACAGTATAATCAATAAAGCATATAAATAAATAAATAAATAAAATATATGAATATGAAAGAAAACATGAGGAGCAAAGTTCTAAACAAATGCGACAACAGAAACAAGATTACAGAACTAATAAATAAAGGCAGTGTAGAGTAGTGGTTTCAAACTTGTTTTCTAGCATCAGATGGCCTTGATATAAATGCTGGCTCCAATAATTACTGGCTATGTATCTTTGACTGAGTTACTTAAACTTTCTGCACTTCAGAATTCCTATATAGAAATGAAGATCATAGTTCCTACTATATTGATATTATGATGAAGATTACATGAAGTATTTTATTCAAAATGGTTTGTATAGTTGCAAGGCAGAATGTAAATACTCAGTAAATGTTAATTGATAATAATAAAATGATGATGATGATGATGTAATTTCATTATTTTTACTATGTGACAAGATAAGAATTAGTCTAGAGATCTATATTTGTGCCTTCTAATGCTCACCAGCAATTTCAGAGTCAAATGTAACTGTAATCAATTATAATCAAATGAGAGGTTTTTCTACCAGAAAAGCTTTTTGGATTACTGGCAGGATGAAGACTGAAGTACTGTTGGAATTGCTGAAGAGACTGGGGTGAATAAAAGTACAATTAAAGAGCTTATTAACATGTAGAACAATTGAACCTGAATGGACATGGAGTTTTGGACAGATGCCAGCCTGAGAAATAGAGATTTAGTGAATTGTCACAGAACTCTGTCATTAGTTTTATTCTAGGTGATATAATCATAAATGCCCTCAATATAGAAGACAATGTTTATCAGTTAGGGTTGGAAGTTTAATTAATAAGGTCAAATGTTAGGCTACAACCAAAAGATGGATCTAGAAAGAAAAAAAAAAAAGAAATACATATTTAGATTTTTCAAAAAATCAACCACATAATCAAACAACAAAGGAGACATATTTTAGCATTAACACATGTCAAAAACATTTATCAGTTTTATCTGCCATTAAACCTAGAGTGATGCAAAACCAAAGAGCAGGAAATTTATTGACAACAAATCCATACACCAGCTGAATATTATGAGCAAATATTTTATCACAGGTTGGGAAAGCTGGATGACTGTTGCCTCTCTGAAATAATATCACAAAGTAGAAATCAAATCCTCAGGAAATTAATGTTGAAATTAAAGGAGGTGAAATAAAACTGACAGATCTCAAGAAAAAAAGTAGAAAAAAGTAAAATCAACAGTCATAAAGATGAAAATAGAAGGCACACAGATTAAAAAGTAAAGAAAACTGTGGAAAACATAGAGTAGAGAGCATATAAATACAGCAACTTTATGAAAATAAATGGAAGAATAAAAAGTAAATGAGCAAGAAAATGATAGAGAAGCAGGGCTTGACTCTTGCTTTAAAAAGGCATTCTTTTTCTAGAAAAATTGACTTAAAATAGTAAATACCAATGTATCAAAACTCAAAATACAGAAATCCTTTAAGAGCCAGAAAAAAAAAATAGATGAAAACATGAATAGTGGGAAAATCTACAGGAACATTCAAACCTTTGAGTGTTGATCAACAAATAAAACTAACAATGAAAATAGAAGCCAAAGAAATTATATCAAGTCAACTGACTCTTTAGCTAGGAAAACTGTAGGCAAATAGTGTGGAATAAATGACAGTAAAGAAAACAAGTGTTCCTGTGCATCTTTCTGGGAAAATGATTGGAAAACGAAGTTCACTGCACAAGAATGACTGACGGAAAAACCGTAGCAACAGGATGGGCAGGGAGCACGGAATGCTCACTAGCTGGAAGTCAAAGGATAGCACTTAAAACTGACAGATCAAATAAGAGAAGTATATGAGCACTTAATTTGACAATGATACTAATCAAAAAAGATTTTTTAATTGATTGAAATTGAAGGGTAGTAGAAAGAGAAGGGAGGGGAAAGAAAGTGGAAATACACTAAATCTATCATGTCTCAGAGAACAGAGATTCATTTTTTAAAGGAATTAAATTTGTTATAAAACTATTATTTTAAAGGACTGCAGCCCTTCTTCAATATTATAATTACACACATAAACACACAGAAAAATTAAGAAATGAAACACAAAGTCACTTAAAATTACACAGAGAATGCTATGAAATCAAAAATCATAAACAATTTTCACAGAATTAATAAAAATATACAGGGGGAGAAGTAAGTTTACAGTTGTGTCACTACTTTATTAAAATTGAAAACATTGAATTGCGCAACAAAGTCCAATGCTTTGCTACACATGCATTAATGTTGATATTAATAAAAATAGAAATCTATTCATGATCTGGCCTTTTCTTTTATTACTCTTCTTTCATTGACTCCACTCTACCACTGGCCTCCTTGCTGTTCTGCCAGACCTGCTCCTGCCTCAAGGCCTCTGCACTCACTGTGGCCTTTCTCTGGCATTTTCTCATAACCAGTCACCTTGTATTTGTCATCTTTAGGTCTTTATGTCCCATTTTCAGACAGAAACTTTCTCAACCAATGTTTAGAAAGGAATGAATGAGAGAGAAGACAACAGATATACAGATGTGTGGATTGTATTGGCTTGTACAACAAAGAAGCGAGCACATACAGTGGGCTAGACAGAGTTTATTCAATAAATAATGTCGGGAAAGTTGGACAAATACATGCAGAAAAATGAAACTAGACCACCTTATTACACCACACACAAGCATACATTCAAAATGGATTGAAAACTTAAATGTTAGACCCAGAACCATAAAAATAATAGAAGAAAACATAGGCAGCAACATCTTGGACATTGCTCACAGCAATTTTTATCAGATACAACTCCTCGGGCAAGGGATATAAAATAAATAAATAAATGGAAGTACATTAAACTAAAAAGTTTTTGCATGAAAAAGGAAATCATCAACAAAATAGAAAGACAACCCATGAATGGGAGAACATATTTGCTGATACATCTGATAAGGGTTAATATCTAAAATTTATAAAGAACTTACAAAACTCAACACCAAAAAACAACTCAAATTAAAAAATGGACAAAAGAGTTGAATAGACATTTCTCCAAAGAGGACATACAGATTGCCATTAGATATATGTAAAAATGCTCAACATCACTAATCATCAATGAAATGCAAATTGAAACCACAATGAGACATCATCTCACACCTGTTAGAATGGCTAGCTCCAATAAAGCAACAAACAAGTGCTGGCGAGGATGTGGAGAAAAGGAAATCCTTTTGCCCTGTTGGTGACAATGCAAATAGGTACAACCACTGTGGAAAGCAGCATGAAAATACCTCAAAAAATTAAAAGTATATCTGCCTTTGACCCAGTGATCCCACTTCAGGGAATATATCCAAAGGAACCCAAAACACTAACACAAAAGAACATAAACACCTCTATGTTCATTGAAGCATTATTTACAATTGCCAAGATATAGAAGCAGCCCAAGTGCCCATCGATAGATGGGACACTTACACAATGGAATGCTACCCAGCCATAAAATTTTGTTTTACCTTTGTAACAGCATGGAGGGACCTGGAGAACATTATGCGAAGTGAATTAAGCCAGTCAGAGAAAGACAAATACGATGTGATTTCACTCATATGTGGAATCTAATGAACAAATTGAACAAGCAAAACAGAGACAGGCTCATAGAGAGCAAGATGACAGCTAAGGTGGGGGGAGGTTAGGGGGTGGAAGGATTAAGCAAAAAGGAAAAAGAACTCATGAACATGGAAAATAGTGTGGTGGTTGCTTGGGAAAAGGGGGTGTAAGAGAACTAAATGGTAATGAAAAGTAATGCAATAAAAAGTAAAAAAACATTGCTACCTATCAGAAGTTAGATAAATTTTTACATGATTAATAACACCTGTATAACAATATAAAACCCATAATACCAACTCAATACAAAGTCTGTGACTAGTTGTGACAAGAATGTGGAGAAATTCAAACTTTCATTATTACTAGTGGTTGTATAAATTAGTCCAGCACCATTGGGCATCAATTTATCAATATCTCTTTGAGTTGATTGATATTTTATACATCCTGATAATTCTATGTCCAAGTTTACACCCAAGGAAAATACTCATGTAAAAACACAAGGAAGCAAGTACAAGATTTTATTATAGAATGTTTGTAACAGTAAAATGTAAAAAGTATCAAAAGTCTTCATAAACAAAAGAGTAAAGAAATACATCAAAATAAAATACATTGCAGTAGATTCACAAAATATTATTCACAGTTAAAATGAATAAGTGAAAGTCACCTTATAGCATACATAACTAAATAAATAATAACTTTTTTTTTTTTTTTTTTTTTTTACTGTGTGGTTGCCTCTCACTTGCGCCCACAACTGGGGACCTGACGTGCAACCTAGTAATGTGCCCTGACTGGGAATCGAACCAGCGACACTTGGCTCGCAGGCTGACACCCAATCCACTGAATCACAGCAGCCAGGGCTAATAATAACTTTTAAAAACTATAATTACATCAATCCAGGTAAGTAGAGTCCAAATATTCTGTTATTCCTATTGTTGCTGTAACCAATTATCACAAATTTAGTTGCTTAAAACAATAAAAATTTATTATTTTGTAGTTGTGGAGGTCAAAAGCATGAAAACGGCCCCACTAGGCTAAAATAAATGTTTAAGCAGGACTGATTTTCTTCTGGAGACTCTAGGGGAGAATCTGTTTTCTTGCCTTTTCCGGATCTAGGCTGTCCACATCCCTTGGCTTGTGGCCTCTTCTTGCTTTTCAAAGCCAGTGGTCGATGGTCAAGTCTTTCTCATATCACATCATTCTGACACTGATTCTCCTTCCTCCCTCTTCCATCTTTTAAAGAGCTGTGTGATCACATGGATAATCCAAGATAATCTTTCTATTAAGGTCATCTAATTCATTATCTTAATTCCCTCTTTCCACGTAACTGAGTATGTTCACAGTTTCCAGTATGTTCAAAGTCAGAGGGGCGGGGGGGCATATTTATTGCACTCTGATCCATTCTCATGAGATAAGAACTGCTCAGTACCATAGAGGGTAATAGTGAAATGTTCATTTATTTAGGCATTACACAAAGTAACTCTGGAAATTAGAGAGCACAGAGTCTACAGTAATCTCACCCTCACTGTCTGTTAACTATTTGGAACTCAAAGTTTACTACTTTTGAATCCAAGGTTTATAGCACTTAATAAGATGAAGTGAAGTCCCAAAATAACCTTTTCTGAAACTCACAACTGAATTGGAGATGCAGTCAGCCAAAGTCAAAATAATATCCATAGACGTGAGCAGTTCACATTGATCATTGCAGGTGAGGCTGGTCAAAATAACAAAAAAGCCTTTCTTTCCTGAGTTTTCATGTAATTGGAATCTAATTGCTTAAATCAAGTTGGCAAAAAAAAAAAAAATTAATAGTTGCTGTTGATTTTCCAGGCTCCTGATATTTCGAGATGATTTGGAGAGTTGCTGTTCCATCAAAACCATCGTAAGTAAAGGACTGGACACTCATTTCCATGTAGAACTTCTGTTTAAATACTGATTTGACCTCTGTGCATACTGAGGGTTGAGTAGTGTATGTAAAACTGTCATTAAATTTGTATATGAAGCACAAGTTAAAACGTAGCTACTACATCTTGTTGGCAGATTTTTTCCCCTGGAATCCTGAGAGGAAAGAAAACAACAGCAGTCCATCATTAATAAAATGAGGCAAAGCAAGTAAATTTTAAAGTTCCTTAGAAAAATGTCTGAGACTTCCAATTCTGCTAAGAGAATTAGCCTCTACTTACTGAAATTAAAGTGCTTTAGGACATATTTAAAGATCTGATAGAAAATAATCCTCTTAAAACATGAGACCACCGAATGCTGTTCTGTTTTTGCACCGGAAATTAAGGGTTTAGAGCATGTCATATAAGTGTCTTCAGATTTTCACAAGGAACACTCAGTGGAAATTCTTTTAAATGTACTTAGTGGTTTACCTCCCACCCTGAGGGGTTAAAAACCTCAAGCACAGGAAGCAGTTACTGATTTACTGGTTGATCCACAACCTTTTATTTCAGTGACAGATCATTTGGCCCATTTCATTTCTCTGAATTGCTTTCTAATTTCCTGAGGACAGCAGCATTGTCCTAGCATGTTTAAAGTATGGTGTGTTATAAAGTGCCAAACCCTCTCATTTTATTTTATAATTCATCCCAGTTGCAAAGGTAGACTTGCTTGAGAGAGACAAGAATGTAGGTTTAGCCCTGGCTGGGGGGGCTCAGCTGATTAGAGTGACATCCCATGTAGTAAAGGTTAGAGGTTCAACTCCCAGTCAGGGCATATAGCTAGGTTGTGGGTTCAATCCTCAGTTGGGGCAAGTATTGGGGCAAGTGACCTATGTTTCTCGCATTGATGTTTCTCTCTATTTCTCTCTTTCTCTCCCCCTTCCTCTCTTTCTAAAATCAATAAAAACATGTCCTCAAGGATTAAAAAATAATAATAATGTAAGTTTCGAGCGTCAAGGGACCCAAGCTGAGTCCTTGCTTTGCTGTTTATTAGTCATGTGACCTTGGAGAATTCACCTGCTTTTTTCTGGGCCTGAGTTTCCAGCATCTACTTAAATAAGGGTCTTTACTTTCAAATATCCTTTCTATTCTAACTTTTTAAAAGTTATCACTATGGGTGTTTACACTAGTAAAAATACATATTGCCAGTGACTTTACTAATTATAGGAATATTGGTTCATCCATGCATAGTCATTTTGAACAAAGTTAACATTTGGCCATTAAAGAGCAAATACTTAAGAGGTTTCATTCTATAATGACATGTGGTTTGTCTTTTAACCTACTTTATTACTCTTCATTCTCAAGAGAAGATTCATTAATGGTAAAGACTAAGATGAATGCTAACCACATATTAGTTATAAAATACAAATGCTGAAACCACTGATTTTTTTTGTGCATCCAAAACATTTTTCAGTCCATCACACTTCACAAATTTTTCTCCTTTTCCTATTTACCATTTCAAACCTTATCTATCTTTGAAGGTTTAGATGGAGCCCCATCTAATCAGTAAGACAATGCATGAATAATTCAAAGTTTTTATTTTCTGAGTCACTGTAGAATTGGATCATAGCAATGACAATCAAAAACACAAATGCTTATCAACTCGTATGTGTGTACAAGCTAGAAGGTGTAGAGGAAACTTAAAAGAGTAAGGCACTGTCGCTGTTTTCAAAGATTCCACAATAACTAACATAAGACATAAGCACGTATAGTTTCAGTGAATATGTGAGACTTAAAAATTACTTAATCATTTTAAGGTTACCTATTGTTAATTATAAAATGAATGATAAATAGTCCAGGCATTTATAAATATTTTTATTTTACCCTTGAACTATTTTACTTTTACATACATACCAAATAAAGTTGTAGAACATAAGACTGGGAAACCCAGTCTTCTCTTTAGGCAACTCCCAGAGCATATCTTTATAAATTTAGCAGCCTAAAGAAAATGACATTAAAACCACAGGGCAACATGGGTTTGCCATTCATTAAATAAAAGAAACACAACCTGACTGGTAAGAAAAGTTTTCCTAGAAGCATTTTCAAAATGACTGAGCGAGTAGAGTAACAAATCTGCATCAAATTATGCATTAAGTGTGAACATTCCTCTGCAGAAACTTTTCAGGTGACTCAGAAGGCCATAGCTATGAGCACCTGGTGACTGGCAGCTTCATCGTGACAAAGTGCCCATTCATGCATCATGTCCTATGCAGAGTTTTTTGGTAAAACATCAACTCACTCAGGTGAGTCAGGCCCCCTACAGCCCAGATTTGGTGCCCTGCAACTTCTGGCTTTTCCCAAAACTAAAATCACCTTTGAAAAGGAAGAGATTTCAGACCATTGATGAGATTCAGGAAAATACGATAGGACAGCTGATGGTTTTGGGGAGAACTGTGTGAGGTCCTGAGGTACCTACTTTGAAGGGGACTGAGGCATCATTATCCTATGTACAATGTTTCTTGTATCTTTTACTTTCTTTGATAAATGTCTCAATTTTTCATAGTACATGGCTGAATACTTTCTGGACAAACCTCGTACATATCAAAAAATGTCCCTCTCTGCACCCCATTGATTCCTCAATGCTCTCTTCCCTGTCACAGACTAGGTCTTGGGAAGGGTTGTTTTTCTGTTATTCTAATTATCTTTCTCCCAAGAAACCACCCCCTTTGTCCTTTCCCTCCTCAGACAGACAGCCAGTCAAATGAGGAAACAAAAAGGCAAGTGAGAGGGGCAAGATATATAAAGAGTGGTGAAGAGTCTGAACTAAGAAGCTGGCCTGGCACAGTTTCATGGCAGAAGGCATGAGACCTCTGGGCCAGAGAACAAAGACTTTATTACTCACAGCATTAGCAGTAGCTAAAGGATCGGCATTTTTGCTTATTCTCCAGGCTCTCATTCCAACAGGGCAATGCAAAGAGGGCCACGTCATACCTAATCTTACAGTGAGTTGCATTACAGAAGAGGAACCCCACGCTTATGAAACTTGAATCTTTTATACTGGACAGTAAGCATGCCTGCCTTTTGCCCGAAAGGAAGCTATTACTATAGTATATTTTACAGTAAGCAAACTTCTTTTGGCTCTGAAGGGAGACCTTATCTCTATATTTTACTATGCAAACGTTACAGAAAGATAGTCTGGAGCAAAAATAGTCTGCTTAAAAGAAATGCAGAAAAATGAGAGACCCACTTGTGTACCAGCACAAGGCTGTGACCCTCCCCCGTAGTTATTTATTTCATCACATCTGATTAAGGTTATTATTTACCTATCAGAAATGGGAGTTGTTAAAAATACCTCAGAAGGAAAGTTATTTTAAAGAACATAAAGAGTAATAGCACTGTCTTAGTCATTTCAGTTCGCTATATCAAGATATCATAGGCTGAATGGCTTCATGACAAACATTTATTTCTCACAACTCTGGATACTGGGAAGTCCAAGATGAAGGCACCGAGAGATCAGTGTCTTGTAAAAGCAATTTTCCTGGTTTGCAGACCAGGTTGTTAAGTCATTAGGTGGTGAAGAACAGAGGAAGCAGGATAAGGGAGAGCGTTAATCCCAGAAGGAGAGCTCCACCCTCCTTATTACTCAAAGACCCTATCTCCTAATTCCATCCCATCATAGGTCAGCGTTTCGACATATGGATTTTAGGGGGACAAAAACATACGTTCAATATCACTGAAGTTTGACAGTTCATTGAAAAGGGACTAGGAAATGAGTAGTATTTCATTGCTCCAGGTAAGAGGTAATATTTAAATGTATTCGTGTGACATATTTACCTTATTTATCTGCCTGTTTGTTCTTCTTGGAATCCAGCCTCTCTATTGAACTAGCTGACAATTTCTTACATCCCATCACAGAGTACACAAAACAAATACCCTTGCTAATACAATGACATTAATTCAAATTGGGGGGCTTCGAAGAACAGTGGATAGTGCTCTTAATAACTGGCTCAGGTCACATACCATGAGAAGGTTTTTTTCACCAAGGAAAGTAATTCTCTCTTTAATGGTGTTTCTTTCTTTTTTTTTTTTTTTTTTTTTTTTTTGGAGAATTCTTTTCATACACAAATTACCTTCTGTTCATAAAGAACAATATATAAGCTCTTTTGGCACATGCCTCCAAAAAATCAGCCCATAAAAGCATCAAGATTCAAGTGTGTGGCAATGCTCTCTCCTTTTTCAAGAACCTGGAAGGTGTACTTTCTTTTTATAATTGTGTTTCTATATCAAGGGTAGCTAAAATATGTAGCTGCTTTATAATTGCACAGGAGCACTGCTAGAAATTGAATTCTAATATTGATGCTTTCCATTCTTAATGTTGTGGTCATGTTTCCTTTTAATTAATTAGAAACATAATGTTTGTTATAGGAAAATGCCTGAAGCAAAACTTGATTGGAGGTAACAATGAAAAGGAAAAACAAAGCACTCAATGCTCATCGTATGAACAGTCTCTCTTTAAAGGTTAATGCAATGGAAAGAAACTACAGTGATTTTTGTTGCTATTTTACTTACCAGAGGCAGCACTTTTATTTAGAAGCAAATGAAAGCATCTCTTATTTAACTGTTTGAAAGGTAATTTTTGCCAAATGATGATAGAAATATTTAATAATATTATCTTAGTAAATTTAGCTAATTAAGCTTGTGCTGTACCTCTGTGATTGCCTTTGAGTCCTTCAAGAATTTTGAAACCTCAGAGAAAGAAAAAAAGAATTTATGGAAGGAAGTTGCACAGCAGAGTTGAGATGACAGACAGAATAACTCCAGTAGAATAAATCTTACATATTTCGTGGAGACGTATATGCAATAATACCTCAGTACTTTAAGATGCAATAAACCACTGTCTTGAACTCATGCTGGGCAAGTGTTTTTTTTTTGTTTGTTTCCCTGTGTTTTTCTTTTTTACTTTCCCCCTTTTATAATTAGCTGTTCACATTTTAGTTCTCATTCATCTTTTCTCGTGAAAACATTTAACAATTTGTTATTTTTAGGGTTTCACCTCCTGCTACCATGACATACCATTTACGATTTCTGTGAGCCTTGTTTTCATGGTGACTTCCCCTGGTGAGTGCAGCGGAATGAAGACTGAAGTATTGCAATCCAGGTTCTTATCTTAAACTCCCCAGCAATCTGTCATGAAGATAATGGAAAATAAATACTAAAAGGTTCTCGGTTCCACTTTCAGGAAATGCCACGCTAATACTTACGCATTCCTGTGGAAGTGGATAAGGGTTTCCCATGTCATCAGGATTGTACGAATATATAAATGTGTGGGTGGGTGCGTGTGTCTGATTTCTATAACTTTGTAAGTCACTGACAATAAAACCTTGTAAAATTGAATCTATTTATAATTAGACCTTATATAAGGTAGTTTTTACTGCTGTTTTTTTCTTTATTCAATTTTATTATTGCTAATTCTTGAGTTCTCTGCTTTATCCTGAAATTAGAACTTTTTTTTCAATTTTTTCCCCCCTGGTGAGAGAGTAGAAGAGAAGAGAGAAGGAGTGTTCTCTTCAGCATTTGGTCTCAATGCCATTGTCAACAAGATCCAGTGCCACATCTACTACCACATTCCTAGACACAACTGTGAACAATTTATGGGTATATATAAAGGTTATGTAGAATAAATCACTGGCCTTTATCTTTGTATGTTCTCCACTTTGCATTATTTATGAGCAAAGAACAATGCATTACACTGGACTCCAGTGTTCAACCGCTATAATTCACCTGGTAAAACATTATTTTCCTGGAATATCTGACACTAAAGTGAAGAGGCAACTCCCTCTTTTACAGAAGAGCCATGCAGCATGTTTACATAATACATCAGAAACACGCCAACAATGCCTATTATTAATGATCAGTCTTGAGAAACAGCACAACCCCCAGAGGAATAAACGTTCTGAAAGGAATGCTACTTTTCTCGTCCATCCTGTGGACACAATTTAGTCATTTCATTGACATTTTGTTGAGTGCCTATTATGTTCCAGGTGATATTATAAGTGTATGAAAGTCTTCAGTGAAGAGAGAAACAAAAATTTCAGTCTCGGCTCAGGTTCCTCCACAAAAGGCCGGAGACAAGAGCTGGAATGCATGAGGTTTAATTTGGAAAATGAACCCAGGTAACTGGAGTAGGGATGTGGAAGAGCAACAGAGAGGGGGAGAGAAAGTTAATTTAAAATCGCATCATTGAACTGATTACCTCAGTGAACAATTGAAGCAAAAACCTTCTGCAGATCTTCTGAGGAGCCATATAAGGTCACCCCATAATTACCCACCTGAGAAAGAGGAGATCAATTCTCCTGCTCAATTGTTGAGGTTTATCTCATGAAAACTGAACCCTCTTCTGCATGTGTCAGCATCCCATTTAGAATTGGAGAGGAAATCCAGGGCCAAATCAAGAGAGTTAGAGTATAATGAAGACAGGGGCTGTCATATTACACCTGCAGGAACGGGGGGCCACAGGGATGGCTGGAATGAAAACAGGGGCCCAAAATATATGAGACAAGATGCAAAAGATGTCTGATATAGTCCCTGCCCTTGAGTAGCTTCTAGTTCAGCCAGTTCCATTTTATCCAGTTTGCATGCTCTACTTGGGGGCTTTCTAAAGAAAACAACAGGATTAAATGAGAATGGATGCCCTCACACAATAGAACTAAACCAATAGTTAGTTAAATCCTGTTAATTTAATTACATTTGGTTATTTAAGAATTGATACATAAAAATATAAATATAAAAATGCTTACTATATTTATTATCAAGTCTTTAAGTTGCAAATAGATATGCCTAAGAGAACCAATTATAGTGTGGTCTTGTCTGAATAGCTCTTCTTTTATTTTCTAGGTTCTACAGGATATAAACATGAACTTATGTCTCTCCAGATTCAGTTTCAACTGAGATCCTAAGGTCATGGGTATCAACTACTACCAAATTCTAAAACAGAAGACATTCAAGTAAAGGAGACAGGAGGGAAAAAAGCTTCTCAACCTTTACCTAAACATTCATGCCTGCCCTTTAAAGAGCCTAAAGAAGCAAGGCATTAACTTAAAAGAAGTATTCTGGAAGATGGGCAGTAAGGTGTGTACGTATTCTACCAATGCCATGCAATGGAAGCTGAGAGGGCTTTAACTTCTTCTCAATTTCAGGGAAAGGGACTTCAATGGCATGCCTTAGAGAGATTTCTGTTTTCTGTAGGTCCTGGAGTCATAGGAGGCTGTAATATTCTTGTAAAACCTAAAGGGAGAGAGGCCATGGCAGCCTAACTTCTCTGATAATAGAGGTAATGGTAGTTGGGGGGAAAGTTAAGAATCTGCGGAGAGCCCTCACTCTTGAATTTTTAGAGTATAGTCATAGAAGTGGAAAAAGATTGTTCTGATAATGCCCAAGAGAGTTGCCTGGATTGGGCCAAAAGAATGTCCTGAGTCTGGGAAGAAACAAATGATCAGCCTGAAGAAATGCATTTACTCACATCAAGGAAAATAATTTTGAAACATTCCCATTCAGTGGGGGACAAGAAGAAAGATCTTTGGAAACACCACAAATTTATCTCAGAAAGAATGAACATTTTAAATACCACCTTTGTAGCTTCTCTACTTTGAAGAACCTAAAAGACCCAAAATATTCCTAAGGAAGATGCAGTAAGGTGCCACCATAACCATTCTAAAATGAAACTAAGGAGAGCTGTCTTCCATGCTTGAGCCAATGAGGTACCACCAGTTTGAAACATGGACTGAATAGAGAGCAGACAAAAGAGAGGAGAGAGTGAAAAGAAGCATGATGTAACAGGGAAACTAAACTGGAAGCTTATTCAATGGTTGACAGTACTTGAAACGTAAAGCAAATAATGAGAAAATTTATTTTATGCTCATGATAAGTTAGTAGTATGAACTTCTGGTAATGAATATCTAGACATCTTCCTACACAGCTTCCAGATATCATGGGGCATAATGATGTTGAGATTACACGTAATAAAAGAGCAAAGAAGGAAAGATAAAAATAACAAGCTACAACAATGAATAACACAGGAGGAGGATTAGAGGCTGGCTGACTTTACCACCCTTGGGTTCAGCTGCCAAAGGGTGAAGTTCAGATTACTGACTCAGGGTGTATGTTCTGGATTCAAAAGTCAACTCACCTTTGTACTCAAGAATAAGCCAAGTAAAGAAATGCAAGTTCTTAAACACTCTGTTTTACATCAGTATTTCTGCTGACTCTTAAGGTTGTATGGATGAAATGTAGTCAGGTTAACCTTTCTTCCTAAATAGAAAATTGTGGGTGAAAACAGCAACTTCAACTGATTTCTGCTGGTTTAAATGAAGATGTTATATCACCACCCTCATTTTGCTCTCTGACCGTAACACTTCAATACCAAGAAATGCTGGTGACCTAAGTGGATGATACACCATCAATGTCAGTAAATAATATCAAAGCAATCAGCTAAAACATAAATGAGAACTTGGGTAATCAACAACTTGCTTTTCCGTTGTAACATCAAGTGACTAATTGTAGTGATTTTCTCTTACATCACAGGGTGTCACTGGTAGGAGCTGTGGGAACCGCAGTGCAGTGCTGAATATACCCTCGGCCAACAGAAGTCAAGTACAACCTGTTAAACAAACATAATCAAATGACCAGTTAAGTGAGGTATTAGGAGAAAGAATTATCTTCTGTTTCATCCTGAGAAACACATGCAGACTTCTTAGAGGTACCAGATGCTCCAAAGTGCCAGGTTAGGCATGCCAAAAGATTTCACTAAACCAACATTCTCTGAAAGAAAATTGTTAGTAAAGTTTAGTAAGGAGAGAATTTCCATTTTCTCTGAAAAGGCTTTGTTCTGGTGTTCAGACTGTGATGGATGATTTCCAGACCCTCAAGTAAACGGAGCCTCATAAACTTTGAGATTTGTCTTTTTTCTAGAAGGGATTTAGCGAAGAGAAAGTAATGGAAAGTGTGCTTGTACCTGCATACAGAGAAGGAAATTGATCAGATTTTTTTGTTTAAGAAACTAAAAAACAAAACAAAACAAAACACTAAGAATCACAAATCTCTACTCTTTGTTTTGTATTTTTTTTCTTGTTCAATTCTAACCTACTATTATTCAGTAAATAGCTTTCCATAATACATATAGATTCCCCCTGCAGTATAACACTTTACATAGAGGTGATGTATAACAGAGTTAATTGATTAATGCAATTTCAATTTACTTTAACATACCAAGTTTCTGGAGTGAAATATCTCCAGTTAATGATCAGCAGAAACTAAACTGAGGTCATTGTATTACCAATTCCCAAATTTAATTTTACAGATGAGCAAGAGAAGGAGATTATTAAAATGTATTTCCCTTGCAAATTTAATATCTTATTATGTAGATCTTTATCATCTTTTACTTTCTTCTTAGCTGGTGTTTTCCCTTATATTATTTATTCGTTGTACAGGCCTTGGGAATTAAAAGCTGCATTGCTGACATCATGAGCCTTTGTTCATAGTGTCTGGGCTTCTGGTTCTTGTTTTCAATCATAATTAAGTGAGTAGACTTAGACAAGAAAACATGGTTTTTCAAGGCTTAGACATCTGTGTTTTCATTTCATCTGCCATCCCTTTAGGAATGTGAGGCTATTTTCTAGAAGTCACATTCTTGGGAGAAAGAGAAGGTGAAAAAAAATCACTTGAAGAATCTTTTCTGAGTTCTAAGCAGGGGTGGGGGAAGCATCTAAATAATGAGAAGTCATACATACTTCACTGGGTTACCCATATTCCCACCTACTTGAATCAGTAATCCTCTGAAAAAACACAAGTAATAATTATAACAGCAAGAACCATTGTTTCAGCATTATTATGCTCCAGGTACCATGTTAAACACACCATATACTTTATTTCATTTAATTTCCAGAATGACTCCACAGTGTTATAATAATGTACCATTATCATCTCATGATTAACAGAATTGAGGACACACAGAGAGGACAAGCAAAACTGACTAGTTATACAGCTAGAGTGAATCAAGTTTTGAACCCAAGACCAACTGGCTTCAAATCTCAAAAAGCAAAAGCATATACTTCACTTCAGTTCCTATTTCTGGGGTCTTTGGTGAGTTAATCTATTCCAACTGCCACTGTTGTAACCAACTGTGTGTGTGAACTGACCAACTTTATGTGGCATACCCTAACAAAGCCACATCCCATACCTACACTGCATGCCCCTCACCTCCTGTCCCTAGGATTGAATGTTAATGTTGAGGCACAGTGAGTATCTGAAAGTGTAGAGGTGGCTGATGCCTTAAGCAAAGACATTTGACTAGTGCGAGACAGAAGCCTATTTAGTTCCTCACCCATTGTCTTCCAGATGCATTCCTTTAGAAGCAATTGGACAGCCTCTCCAAGGCTGACTTAGTGAAATGTATGAAGTGAAACATATAAGAAGAAAGTTCATACAGGGGATGAGAGGCTTATACAACTGTTGGGAGGACCAAAATTAAAAGAGAATAATTACTAATGATATCCCACAGTACCAAAATGTGTGATTCTCAAATGTGTACCCAGAAACCACCAGATGCTCTGATAGGCTCCCATAAACACTCAGAGGGCAACAGGGACATGGTGGTTCTCATGAATTTGCCTAGAATACGCCTCATACCTCCTGTCCTTCAACAATGCTATGTACCCCATCCTCTAGAGAATAAAGGTTTCTCTTCTTGTCTGCCTTCCAAGAGCCTTTCATGAGCAGACTTTAATTCAGAACCATTCAGAGAAGGGAATTCTGGCTTAGGAAAACTTAGACTGGGGGTGGGAGCGGGGCTGTTAGGATTCTGAGTTGACGGTCAAGCACGCAGGCATTTGGAAACTTGAACTTGATATAAATATAAATTCTGATTGAAAACTTTGTCAATCTGACATCTATAAGGGGTGTGGAAATCATACTGCATTTCTACAAATATTACAGGGGTCCCTAAACCTTTCCTAGGAATATAATGAGGTAGAGAATGTTTTACATGCCAGAGTTTCTTTTGGGAAATCTATGTGATTAGAAGTGTTTTAATACACCACTGAGCTAGGTAGGTACGACCAAGAGGAAACATGGTGAAATAGCAAGAGAGGATCATTAACTCTCTTCTAAGAAGGGTGGAGCAAAAAAGAAAAAGTACTCATTGACATGGACTACAGTGTGGTGATTGTGGGGGAAGGGAGGTATAAGGGGGACAAATGATTATGGAAAAAAATAGTCTTCCTTGTCTATTAAGAAACCAGGTTCACAGCAAGGTTTTTCTCTGAGGTTTCGGTGCCTCTTTCAAGCTCAGAAACTGGGTGTTCAGCCAGCAACGTTCCAGAAACAAATTCCTTACTCTGTTATTTGCTATCTTTATTAGAGTTCAAGACTAATCTTATTTGGTGAATCTCTTCTCTTTTTATTGATATGTTGCCATAACAATTAAGAGCATTATATTGAGTTAATATGTAAGTAAACTGATTAACCAGTGGCAAGACCCTTAAATATGAAATGTTTAGTTAAAGACAAAGAAAACACCAAGTGGCTGCTCCAAATGTACCTCTGTTGGAAAAGCAATAAACATAACCACAAGGGTATATTGATTTAAAATCTATTATAGCAAAAATCATTTAAGATATTCAGATGATGCTAATAAAGAACAAGTAAGAAATAATCATCATAATTCACAGTTTGACCCATTTAGGTTTTAAGATATTACTATTTGCAAGTAATTTGAATAATGCATTATACATTACTACTATTAATAATATGTATTAATAGTAATATTTCTTTACAGAGAGATTCAAACACAAGTTGATAAAATTGATAACAGCAAAATACTCTATATATTAAAAATTGTATTTGAAACACAATAAGAGGCTATGGAAGTGTTAGAGGGGACCCGAGGGAACAGCACAATTCACTTAGACCTTTCCAGCTAATCCCATTTGTTTCTATTCCTCCAAGGTAATCATCTGTCACTTCTGTAGTTGCTGTGACTCTACCACTACAGCTCCGAAGAGTTCCATTTTGGTCTCTGATGTGTAGTATTCTGTAAGGCTTTTCTTTTCTTTAATTTTTTTTAACTGATTGATTTCAGAGAGAGAGAGAGAGGAAAGAAGAGGGGGGAGAGAGAGAGAGGGAGAGAGAGACATCAATCTGTTGTTCCAGCCCTGGCTGCTGTGGCTCAGTGGGTTGAGCGTCGCCCTGCGAGCCAAGTGTCACTGGTTCGATTCCCAGTCAGGGCACATAACTAAGTTGCACCATCAGGTCCCCAGTTGGTGGCATGAGTGAGAGGCAACCACACAGTAATGTTTCTCTCCCTTTCTTTCACCTTTCCCCTCCTCTAAAAATAAAATAAATAAACAAACGAACAAATTAATTAATAAATTATTTTTAAATCTGTTGTTCCACTTATTTATGCATTCATTGGTTGCTTCTTGTATGTGCCCTGACTAGGGACTGAACCCACAACCTCGGTGTATCTGGATGATGCTGTAACCAACTGAGCTACTGTCCCAGGACATAAAACTTTTCTAATGCAACAGCAATATTTCTAAGTTATCTGAATTGTAAATGTCATGGTGTGCAGAGTAATTGAACTAGGTTGGGCATAAGTAGCCAATCTGGAAAAAGTTAGATGCGTTATCCAGCTCCCCAATTTCTTACCTTTAGCTTAATATTCTGTTGTGGTTAAGAATTGATAACAGAAAATATAGTAATAGAATAAAATTAATTAATATATGCACATATTTACCAACTTCCTAGAAGTTTAACTCAAAATATGGATAAACCCCATTAGTTGTAGAAATCATATCTTTGGAAATATTTAACCTTTTGAAAAACCCAAATTAGAACTCCAAAAAGCATGTTCAATTGTACTATCAACTCCCAGAAAAGAAATTTAACTTTTCATGATATTTTATTTCAGGAAGTACCATCCTAAGGCAAAATTATTCAATAGTATATATCCAAGGTTCTGAGGTTTTCTCCATCCCCATTAAAATTAGCTATTTATTTTATTAGGCTTATTGAAATAAAAACAATTTGTGATAAACGGCTAATATGTTTTTAACAGTGGAAAGATGGGAACAAACACAGTGATTGAGGCTGAGGACAGTGGAGTTGATATCCTGATTAAATAT
The DNA here is from genome assembly GCF_987537825.1 of Furipterus horrens. Classification (NCBI taxonomy): domain Eukaryota; kingdom Metazoa; phylum Chordata; class Mammalia; order Chiroptera; family Furipteridae; genus Furipterus; species Furipterus horrens. Next base: position 196,421,307 of record NW_028327173.1, on the reverse strand, counting down.
AATTGAAGTCCACCCTACCACTGGGCTTTCTACTTACATTATTCAACACATTGTTTTATTTGGCTGGAGTTGGAATTTGGGGGTGTTTCCTTTCAAACTCACTGATGGGCCTTTCTCACAATTAACTGTAACTCCTCTGTCCTATTTGTCACTGTATTAGCCTAGCATCATTTCCTCCTGCATTTCATTCCTAACTTGACCTTCTGTTGGATGCCAATTGTAGAAAAGACTAGTCAAACATGAAAACAAGGCTTATTTTATACCAAACTATAGGATTATAGGGGAAAGTGTAAGGGTTACTCTATACTCTGCCCATGGGATAGTGCAAGCCTTGTGATAGTTAATTTTCTCACTACCTGGAACTCAGCTCTGCATACATCATATATATGTTCAAGAAGAAGGCTGAACTTCTGGCCATCCAATTGCTAGATATATGGGAAGCAATTGTACTCATTGATCCCTTTAAGATTACATGCATGTGTGTCTTCTGTGGAAACCTTCCTTCTCTGTTGCATTCAGGAAGCTGGAATAAATGTAATGGAGTATTCTTTAAATGAAAAGCATTATTATTTCTTGCCACTAATTTTTTATTCATTTGACTCATTAAGAAGTCATGCTGAAATGTCTGGGATAGAAAAAAATTGCAAATTCACAGCATGCTGCCAAATTTTGATGCAGTAATACTTTTTTCAGGCATCATATATCATGTCAGAACCTTTTTTTAATAAAAGAAAATATAAGAACAGTAAAAAGTTGCCGTCTTGGGCACTGTAATTCTTGACTCCCTCAGAGCGTGACATCCTAAGTACAACAATGACAAAAAGCTTAAATTTGAATGTCACCAATTCAAGATGGTCCCAGAAAAGAGCTTCCTGTGAGTGGATGTGTCAGGTCCATTCAGTATCAGCTTTGCTCATCAACCCAAACTGCCAACTCCAGTAACACAGTGAAATTATCCTAAACAATATGCAACTACCGTTCTCTGGTGAATCCTTCTAAAACACATATTCAGCATACAATATGCTGTTGTGGTTGTTGTCTTTAAAATCTTACACTGCTTTACCTTGGTAGCATCCTTGTAGGTGTGCTCAGCTTATCCTCTTGAATAAATACCTGACAGTGGGACCAGTGCCTCATTTTTCTTCTTGCACCACTTCTAGGGACTTCTAGTGCACCACCCTATCGAGTTACTCTCTTTCTGGGGGCACTGGAACTTTACACTGCCTTAACCCTTTGCAGCTGTGGCTACTCATATGAATATTTATAGACAGTAAAATGTAATTGGAAGTGGTGTTTGACACTTCTTCACTGAAACAGTAAAAAACAAAAATGGTGTGTGATTCTCCATTTTCTCTTTTCTCACTGCTGTGAGCCTGAAAGCTGTGTATAGAGGTGATACTGTAGCTAAAAGATAGTAGAGCTGCCATCCCCTTATACCTCCGAATAAGGCCTCCTTATCTTGTGTAACATGAGTGTAAAGTAGATCTCTGTCTGTTAAGCCACTAAGGTTTGGAGTTAATTTTTTACCATAAGAACATATTATCCTTATTAACACAGTCCTATATATGGGAAATAAGCATTAACTTTATATTGTTTACTTGGCTTTTAATTACATCAGCCCTAATTTCTAGCTGCCTCTTTGAGCTCTTTGCTTAAATGGCAAGGTAATCAGGCCAGCATATTTGTCTTTCCCTTTTCCTTAGTATTAAAAACAATTCTTTGTCCTGGATGAAAGAATTCTTTGAAAAACTCTATCAGAGGTTTTCTTAAACTGGGATCAAGTAACATATCAAGGCCTTAAGGCCTAAGTCTGTTGTCTTGTCTGTGAATTTGCACATCTAAACATTCTAATAGGGTAGCAGATCCTTAGCCTTTTATCGTGTTTTTAATTGTGCAGAACCACAAATAGATAACTTTTAGGTTAGATGAAACCTGAAATCTCTATAGAGCAGGACCACAAAATGTTAATATATAGGACAACTGACAAAATCTGAAAGAGTCTGCATTCTGGTCTAATGCTCTATTATAAACTTATAAAATAAATTAACCATATATTTCTTCATATCTCAACATTTTATTTAAAGTAAACATGATATCTGAATGATTCCCTCTTACATTTTTCAACTACATGTTTTAATTCATTTAAATTGGTGACAGAACACAGATTCTAAGAAAATCTTTAAATCACTCATCTTGGAACAAAAAGCTATGCTACACTGTCAGATAGTTGTATAATTGGACCAATAGTTAGTTCACACCATCTTGCTGGAGTGGATGATCATGTTAATGAATAATCATTAAGAAATTGATACCTGTCCATATCCTTGTAAGCTTTTGCACCAACATGAGTCCCATAGGAGTCATTTCAACTCTTTATAATATGCATTTAGTTACTAATAGGTTGATTCACATTACCTAATGAATTAAGCCCCTATCCCAACTCCAGAAAGGTTTGAAAAATAACAATGCTTCTACAATACATTCAAAGGCCATGGTACCAGAAACTCTTGAATTGCCATATGTTGAAGCCACTCTCTTCTCACTGATTAATCCAATGAATAAATACATTAGGATGCCTGAGCTATATTCTTTTATTTTCCTATCTTTACAGTAATCTCTCTTCAAGGCTTAGTTTATAAACAAAAACAACAAGCAAACAAAACTTCTGTCTCCTGGTCATTTGGTTCAAGGACACACACCATTGCCTGAGTTCATATTAAATTTTCAGAATGACCCTGTCAATGGCCTCACCTCTGCCTATCTTTGCCACCCTACATCAGATCCAAACTTGTCTCAACCCATGGTGGTTGTCCCAGAATTAGACCCTTCCGCAAACGAACTCTTAGACTAAAAACATCTCCTTCCAGGACCTCTACTGTGTGCTTCTTGCCTAGAAACCTGTTAGTTTTCATGTAGCTTTTTCTTTCTATAGACTTAATAGATTAGATGGACAATTATTTAGTCACAAAGTTATGCTGTGCCAAGTAAGTGTTTTATTTTCTTCTCATATCAATGAAGTTGCTTAGTGACCCACACTGAATTAATATATCAAGATTTGCAATAAAGTTACTCACATATGGTTGTGTCTTGGATCACATATAGGAGCTTCACAGGCTCCTAGTGCATTACCTTGCATGTAACATGTCCTTGATAAACATGCCCTGAATTATAGTTTCAGTCTGGATGGGTTAATGAATAAATAAGACAAGAAAAGAGTGTGTTATAATAGAAAAGACGTTTGAATCTAGGAGGCTAACCCCAATTTGCCACTAACTAGCATTAACTAGCCCAAAGATCTTGAACAAGTTAATTACCCTCTCTTGATTCCAGATTCATTATCTGTAAAATCAGTGTGCTAAGATTACACGATCTTTCGTTGCCTCTTTAGTATCAAAGGTCTATGATGGATAATTACCATTAAGTTTATTGTTATAATATTTCAATTTTTCTGCCTTTGATTTCATCAGTTGCCTCAAGTATCTTTAAGTAACTGACCATTTTTCTTTCACCAATAATCTTACACAGACTGAAACAGGAACCCTACAGAGGAAGATCAAGGAACAGTTCATAACTTTGATCTTTGGTATCTAGGTGTAAAACAGCCCAAGGGTAAGAAGCAAAGAAAGGCAATGTCAGACGAAGCAGACTTGAGAAAATGGATGATCTGCACTGTGGAAAAATCTGAAGTTAACTCTTTTGCAGTTTCTGAACAAAAAAGTTGGGACTTTGAAGAAGGAAGCTGTAAGGAGGAGGAAGTAGATGATTCACCAAATGACAGACAGAGAAACCTGGTGATAAAATGGTTTAGATGTGCCTGTATGCTGGAGAACCTGTACTGGAATAAGACATTCTGAAAAGCCACGAGTAGAATACATTACATTGTTGTCATTTTTATACAGAATGAAGAAACTTCATTTTCTATACTGTGGCCATGCATGAGGGGGCAGTGGGGAGTAGGGGTAAACATCATTGGTTTGGGATTCAGTCTCATCTAAATATGAGCCTTGACTCTGACACTTATAACTTGGATAACTTTGTAGCAAGTAGCCCAGGCCTTATTTTTCTCATTGATAGTAAGTGAGGTTATCTCACAGGGCTGGGATGAGGATTAAATAATGTAAAACTCCTACAGTCCTCAGCTTAGCGTCTAGCACAAGTAAGAGCTCAATCATTACTAAGTGTTATTAGACATATGTAAGAAATTAAGGTATTTATTATTATTTGAGAACCTTTGTCCCTGGGTAGCGATAGTTGACCAAGACAGTGAAGTTGGACAAAAATGTACCAGAACCAGCCCAGTAAACATTATGTCAATGTTGCTGGCAAAGAGCTACAAAAGCTGTAGGACTAAGAGAAAGTTTGCAGACGTTTTCCCAGACTGAATTTGCATCTAAGTTAGGAATGAGAAGCAGTTTCCGAACTAGGGAGAGTTGAAAGCTTGGTTCTAAGCCGGGGAATTTAACACACATTACAACTTCCTTCTGCATTTGGTCATTACTCCACCTGTCATGCAGTAAACCACTGTTCAGTGCAATCCAGTTTTCAATACCACAGACAAAGTCATCAATGGTTCTTGTCAGTTAAGCGTTGAAAACGTTTGATCTTACCAGTCAATTCTATTTCTCTTTCTTAGCTTTTACGGTATTAAGCAAGACAGGGGGTGTGGCAGAGGCAGCGGGGGAGTATGGCAACCTTTAAAGGTCTTTTCTAGCAACCAGAAACTAAAACACAAATCTAATTGATAATTTCAATTGTCCCCTCAAAAATATACAAATCTACATTGAAAAATGCTTCATTAGGTGGTATTCTAATTAAGATAGTGATCTGCATGTTAATAACTGGGTAGGTAACCAGAAATTTTAAAACCCATGTGATGAATTTGAAATGCTTTAAATTATATATATTTATATATTTAAATCTACAACATTAGGCAGTATAATTTTAATTCCACTTAGAATATGATGAAGGAAGAGACAAAATAAATATATAAGTAATAACATCTGATTACAACATCTTTTTTCTATGAAAGGCACATTTTTGACATATATGATAATAGATTTGATGTTTCTTAATGTGTAGATAGGAGGAAAATTACACATTTTTAAGATTTGTATAGAAGTCAGTAGTTATTTGGTTTCTAAAGCATATGTTATATCATTTACTTATTTTCTTCTAATGCCTTACATGTCAAAATACAGAGGGGGAAAGATTAAAAATAATAATAAAAACAACTTCAGAAGAACACTAAAACTGAGAAATCTTTAGATAGAATAAATATTTACCTAGCTAAATCTTTAGTTAGAAGACAAAATGAATGAAATATACATTAGTAATATGAGAAATGGAAAAGAATATCAATACAGAGCCCACCAATATGAAGAAGATAAGGGAATACTTTAAACACTACATGCCCCAAATTTTTCCACTTTATATGAAAATAATAAACTTCTTGAAAGACAAAAATTATGAACATTAACTCAAGAGAAATAGAAAATTTGAGTACTACTATCTAATTAGATAAATAAAAAAGGTTATTTGAAATCTTCCCACCAAAAACAAAGGTCCAGATAGCTTATCAGGTGAAGTCCATCATTAAAGGAAGAAATCACACAAATACTGACCAAACTTTCATCATAATAAGAAAAAACACTTCTGGATTTATCATAGGAAGCTAATATTACACTGATAACCAAGCCAGATCAAAGACATTGTATAAGAACTAAAGACTGATATTCTTCATGAACACAGACATAAAATTCCTTAACAAAATATTAGCAAATCAAACCCAGCAATACATAAAAATAATACATCATGATCAAGAGAGATTCATACAAAAATGCAAGTTTGCTTCCAATTTTAAAAATCAATGAGTGTAATCTATTATACCAAGATACTCACCTTTGAATTACTTTCACCCCTGACACATACTTCAATATATTTCATTTCAATCTTTGATGTAATTGTGTTTATTCTTGCATATGAGGAATCAGAGAATAAGAATGACTCAATAACTGACCAAATGTCACATATAAAAAAAGGATCAAAAGTTTTAGCTCAGGTCTACCTGACCCTAAATTATTCTTTCCACTGTGGACACTACCTCCTACTGATGACTTGGAATAATATGAAATACCTGCATGGACGGATGAGAGGGTCTTGAGTACCTCTTTAATATATTGCATGTGCTCCCTCCAAGTAGTTCCTTTGCCAACATCTTTTATCTTCTGTGTAACAAAAACTCAATCCAAAGCAGTACATGCCGTGCCATGAGACTCATAGTAACTGCTCTACTTCCCTTGCACAGCACCAGATGCCCAAACTCCAGTCTCAGTAATAGTTTTGATATCCATGAATTTAAAGCATTAGATACCCCAAAGTTCCCCATATTTTATTTGGTTAAGAAAAGATTATCATCCTATCTGAGGTCAAAGGAAAAATGCAACTCAAAGGGCTTCAATCCTGCTTCAAAGAATGGTTTCTTTTTTTCACAAATAAGAGCAATGTGGCAGCTCCAGTGGGTTAGTCCATGTAGCTAAAACCCATAATGTGAGAAAATGAAATGTTCTTCTCTATGGAAATATCCATGCATGCTCTTCCATTAAACCTATAAACTCTTCTGAAGCATTTCAATTGAAATGTCACATAGGAAAAATAATCCACAATATCAGAGTATGTGGGACATGGAAGCAAACCCTGTGGGAAATTCAGATTAAGTTCATTCTTTAGAACTAGTTTTAAAAGCACTTTTTTAAAAATACCAGTATCAAAGTGCACAAAACTCTTTTTTTAATATTTAAAAAATTTAACGCTGAGCCTTCAGATTTAGACATCCACACTCTAAATAACATCATGTATTCTTTAGCTCCCACTTCAAGTCTGGTTCTAATTTACTTTCCCAGATGCGACATAGACCTTCAAACCCTCTTCCACAAGTAGCATCATGTAGTTCATATCTAGAACTATATAACTATCAAATCTGCCTCTTTATAAGATCAGACTCATATATTTAGATATCACAACACACATACACACATATATGCATATGTATATAAATAAACAATATATTAGCTATCTTTAGGCAATTTCCTTTATTAGTACATTCTTGTTGAATTTTCTTGCCCCTGGGGTTCCATAGCTTAGAGTTATGCCTAGAAAGAATGCCTGGGTATAGATCTCACAGTGATGAAGGTGAGCAAGTCTGAGAATCAGTGCTTAAATTGTGAATGAAAATATAGCTGAAGGCTTAAGAATCATCTGGTGTTTGTTTCTACTTTTGTATATGTATGAAATTTTTTATTAAATATCTTTGAAAACTGTTGTTTCATGGTATTTCACAAGTGTGCAAAATTCTGTGTGTTTAACTCATCGCCTTTCATCTTCATCTCTCCTTATGTTTTTACCCTTTTCTTCAGCTTTACATTTATAATCATACCTCTTCCTGTTGCTGCTGCTAACAAGTTACCACAGTCTTAGTGCTTAGTACTGTAAGGACGCTGTGAGGGGACGTGCAGAACTCAGGTCGTGTCTTTGCAACTTTGATTCCCTTTTCTCAGCCTACAGTTATTTCAAAGTTAAAAGTGTTTTATGTAGTATGTAAACGTGCAGCTGAATAGGGTGGTCCTGGTTGCAGGTTATATCTTTGTTTGCTGGACTTCCATGCACTTTGATTTTCTGGAACTTATGGTTGTTTCTAGTTTTGAGGTAATTGTATTCCTTCTTAGTTGTGGGGGGAGACGCCGCATGTCTGTCTATGCCTCCATCTTGGCCAGAAGTCCTCCTAGCGAATATTTTAATTGAATTATTATATTCTTCAATTCCTGAAGTTCTGTTTTTTAAGATATTTTCATTTTGTTCATGCATCATTTTCCTGATTTTCCTTAGTTGTCTGTTTTCTCTCGAAGTTCATTGAACTTATTTAAGATGGTCGTTTTTATTTTTGTCTCATAATTATTAGGTCTTCATTTCTTTAAGGTTGTTTCTGTGCTGGCTTAGGGGAGGGGCTCTCATGGGTGAAATAATTTTTTAACCATTTTAATGTAGCTTGTTTTGGCTTTGCACTTTCCTGGGATATTATGACTTTTTAACTGGTTTCTGGAGTTCTCTTAAAGCGTTTTTAGACAGTATATTGTTAAGTTCGTGTCTCTGTGGAAGAACAAAGTGTGGGGCTTCCTATTTTTCTAAAGGATTGGGCTGGCCTGGCAGAGGGTCCCTGGTTTATTCTTTGGGTGATTCTAGAGGGAACAGGCTATGAGGCAGAAGCCTGTCATTCTTCCAAAGTTGTGTAGTTTTTGTATTTTATGCTGTTTTAGTTTGTAACTAGCCCTATAGAAATAAGGTGATTAAAACAGGGGGAAGTGATAGCAGGGCCCAGGTGTTAGAGTTTAGCCTTAATTGATAGGCTTAAGTAATTGAAGCTGTGACTGGATAGACTTTCTTTATCACCAAACCTTTGCTTCTGGAATTTTGCCTAGAGGGTGGCGGCAGGCAGCAGGACCCCAAATTGCTTTTCGGTAGCATAACTACTATTGAATCAAGATTAAAGCATTTCCATCTCCCTAAAAATTACCCTGTGTCTTGTTGTATCATCCTTTCTCTAGCCCCATAGCCCAAGGCAACCAGTGATCTACTTTCTGTCTCTATAATTTTGCATTTTCTAGAACTTCATGTAGACTTTTATGCTTTGCTTCTTTCACTTAGCGTAATGCTTTTTGAGATTCATTTGTGTTGTTTTGTGTATCAGTATTTTGATCTTTTTTATTGCTGTGGATGTCTGTGATGCGATATTCTAGCGTCCGCATCGTTTAGAGCTGCGAGTCAGAACATGGCGCGTTCCTAGAAGCCGCTTTCGGCATCAGTGGGCGGTGGCGCGTGGACTTGCAAGCGTGGGGCGCGGGACCAACCGACGCCACTGTGTTAAAGCCAGCTGAGGAGCAGTTGAAACAGTGGGAAACACAGCCAGGTTTTTATTCAGTGTTGCTGGTAAGTTGCTTAAAAATAGTTATTATTTTTAATAAAATGAGACACTATTCTATCGTTTTAAAAACCTACTTGTGTTGGTGGTTTACTTAGTGAAACTGATCCAAATGTTTGGCTGCCATTGCACTGCCATTTACTAATTCGAGGCATGGCACTTGGAGGACATTTAAGAGATGTTTATTGTTGGGTGAGTATACCCAAGCAGGGTATTGGTAGTATCTGCTTAGAAGGTTACACTGCCAGTTTTCTATTTTAGCCTGTAAATGCTGCCCTCAAGACTGTAAAGGAGGAAAGAGGAAGGACATCTCTAAAATCAGAGAAGGAAAACTCTGACCCCAAAAAACCTCCGCTGCCTTGCGGCATACCTCTTCAGGGAAAGGCTAAGGGAGTAAACCCCGACAGAAAATCCGGAGCCGGAGTCCCTAAGGCGGTTTGACATTGTAGTCAACACCGGCAACTCCTGCGGCGCACCTGAAGCCAAGCTGTATTGACTTTGTCTTTCCCTTGGACCCTTCAGCTGCGAAGAGAGGGGGGGTCTGCTGCATGGGCAACAGCAGACCCTCCATATCACCCTGCCCAGGCTCTGTAGCTTCAGTTTCACTTGAGAGGACACTCCAGCGTCATCGCAAGATGTCGACTCAACACGGGAGGAGACAGATACCGGTTATAAGCTCATCCGATTGGCGAAGGAAACGAGCGCCAGGGGTCTCCTCTGACGGTGGGAGAGGTCATCGCACCTCACTGGACAGCTACCGTCTCGCCATGGCTCGCCTGCCCCACTGGGTGCGTGGGGATCAGAGAGGCGCCTCTCGAAAAGTGGGCCACAAAACACCCGCACCAGTTAATTCCAAGCAAACAACAAGAAAGAAGCCTCCGGCTCTTCGCCTCGCTAGCTGGAACATCAGGACCATGTGCCCCGGACTTACTGCAGACCTTCCGTGGATCAAGGGTGCCAGGAAAACCGCTGTCATTGATAGGGAACTGGCACGACTAAACATCGACATTGCGGCTCTACAGGAGACCCGGTTGGCCGACAACGGAACTATCAGAGAAACCAACTACACCTTCTACTGGCAAGGGAAGTCTCCGGACCAACCAAGACAGCACGGTGTTGGGTTCGCTGTGAAGAACACGCTTGTTAACTCCATAGAGCCACCCACAGGAGGCACAGAGAGATTACTTACCCTCCGATTGTCAACAACTTTCGGCCCAGTCAGCATTCTTAGCGCGTATGCCCCAACCCTCTGCGCCACCACCGAAGAGAAAGAACAGTTCTACCATGCACTGGACGAAGCGTTATCCAAGATTCCCAGAAGTAACGCTCTCTATCTCCTTGGAGACTTCAACGCAAGAGTAGGAGCCGACCACATGGCCTGGCCCACCTGCCTCGGAAACTTTGGGAGAGGAAAGATCAATGAGAATGGTCAGCGACTGCTTGAGCTTTTGTGTCACCACGGCCTGTGCGTGACAAACACATTCTTCAAGTGCAAAGAGATCCACCAGGTGTCATGGAGGCACCCCCGCTCCCGTCATTGGCACCAGCTTGACCTCGTCATCACCAGAAGAACGGATATTGGCAGCACCCTCCTCACCCGCAGCTACCACAGTGCAGACTGCGACACGGACCATGCCCTCGTGGTAAGCAAGGTGCGCATAATGCCGAAGAGGTTGCACCACTCCAAGATGAAGGGTCGCCCACGCATCAACACCAGTTGTGCCAGCAACCCAGTTAAGACCCAGCAATTCATCAACAAGATGGAAGATGCACTCGGCGAGGGAGTGGCGGCAGATGACATTATCGAATCCAATTGGCCACGTCTCCGCGATGCCATATACAACTCCGCCATTATTGCTTACGGGAAGAAAGAGCGGAAGAACGCTGACTGGTACGAGGCTCACTGGGAAGAAATGGAACCCGTGATCGAGGCTAAGAGGAAGGCCCTACTGGCTTACAAGGTCACGCCCACTCCCAGTACACTTCAAGCTCTACGGGCTGCCAGGAACAAAGTCCAGAAGACCGCCCGCCACTGTGCCAACACCTATTGGCTAAACCTGTGCAGAAGCATTCAGGAAGCCGCCGATATAGGCAATGCACGAGGAATGTATGAGGGTATCAAGAAGGCAACAGGCCCAATCCCCTCCAAGATCGCCCCCCTTAAGTCCAAGACAGGTGAGGTCATCACTGACCAGGAACAGCAAATGCGGCGGTGGACCGAGCACTACCTCAAGCTGTACGCAACGAGGAACACCGTAACAGACACTGCTCTTAACGCCATCCCAGACCTACCAGTCATGGAGGAGCTAGACACCCCACCTACTGCGGCAGAACTCGGCAAAGCCATCGACCGCCTCGCTTGCGGGAAAGCACCAGGAAGCGACGGAATCCCTCCAGAAATCCTAAAGAGCGGGAAACCAGTCCTGCTACAGCCGCTCCACCATCTACTCTGTCTCTGCTGGAAGGAGGGTTACATCCCTCAGGATATGAGAGACGCCAACATTATCACCATGTACAAGAACAAAGGAGACCGCAGCGACTGCAACAACTACCGGGGCATCTCTCTCCTCAGCGTCGTCGGCAAAGTATTCGCCCGGGTCGCTCTTGCCCGCCTGCAGACCCTTGCTTCCCGCGTCTACCCAGAGTCCCAGTGTGGCTTCAGAGCTGGCCGCTCAACAGTGGACATGATCTTCTCCCTACGCCAGCTGCAGGAGAAGTGTCACGAGCAGCATAAACCACTCTACCTCGCCTTTATTGACCTCACGAAGGCGTTTGATCTGGTCAGTCGAAGCGGACTCTTCAGCTTGCTACGGAAGATTGGCTGTCCACCACATCTGCTTGCTGTGGTCATGTCCTTTCACGACAACATGCACAGCACGGTGTCCTACAACGGCGCAACCTCTGAGGCCTTCCCAGTCAGCAGCGGAGTAAAGCAGGGCTGCGTCCTCGCGCCTACGCTGTTCGGAATCTTCTTCTCCATGCTCCTCCAATACGCCTTTAAGGACTGCAGCGAGGGTGTCTTCATTCACACCAGATCCGATGGCAAGCTCTACAACCTGGCCCGTCTACGAGCCAAGACCAAAGTCAAAGAGGTGCTCATCCGTGAGATGCTCTTCGCCGACGACGCAGCTTTGACATCACACTCCGAAGAGGGACTCCAACAGCTAGTCACTTGCCTTTCCCATGCATGCAAGGAGTTCGGACTAGCCATCAGCCTGACGAAGACGAATGTTATGGCTCAAGGCACGGGGACTCCCCCATGCATCACCATCGACGGATACACCCTGGAGGTTGTCAACGACTTCACTTACCTCGGGTCCACCATCTCGAGCTCTCTGTCAGTCGACTTGGAGGTCAACCGGAGAATCGCCAGGGCAGCCACAGTTATGGCCAGACTGAACCGGCGAGCGTGGAACAATTCCAGCCTCACTGAGAAAACCAGACTGCGCATCTACCAAGCCTGCGTACTCAGCACTCTCCTCTATGGCAGCGAGACGTGGACCACCTACGCAAGGCACGAAAGGAAACTCAACAGCTTCCACATGAGGTGCCTGCGACGCGTCCTGCATGTCGCCTGGCAGGATAAGGTCCCCAACACCGAGGTGCTGAAGCGAGCCAATATGTGCAGTTTGCATGCAGTTCTTAGCGAGAGACGCCTCAGGTGGCTCGGCCATGTCAAAAGAATGGATGCAGGCCGTATCCCCAAAGACCTCCTCTACGGCGAGCTAGCAGAAGGCAAGAGGATGACAGGGCGCCCAAAACTGCGGTTCAAAGACATCTGCAAAAAGGACATGACACAATGCTCCATCAATCTCAACACATGGGAAGTACAAGCAGACGACCGCCTAGCCTGGAGGCTCGCGGTCAGGCAAGGTACGTCACGCGCGGAGGCTGCGCGCAACGAGGAGGCGGTCCAGAAAAGATCGAGGCGGAAGCAGCGTCAGCAGCAGCAACAACAGCCATCTGCCTTCACCTGTAACATGTGTGGCAGGGATTGTCACTCCCGAATCGGACTGCACAGTCATTCTCGGCGGTGCAGATAGACTCTCAAGAAGCTACGCCATCGTCTCTCGAGACGGACGGCTGCCGACGACGTTCCTAATTATTTGGATACATATAGTCTGATAGCCTTTGGCACCAGACTATCACTTGGAGAAGAGTTCAGACTTTTATAGAGGTTAGACTCCTCTTAGGTGTTTTTAGAGAAATTATATTGCTGGCCACAAGACAGTGACTCTCCAGAAGATATGGTCCTATGAATGGATGGTACTTGTCAGGATATAGGAACTTCTAGAAATAAATTTCAGAGAGGGAATGTTGTAAAACTTAGGCTATGAATTACCAAAGGAACCACAACTGTTAGTGACTACTGACTGCACTCAAAAAGCCAGACACATTCACATATTATAACTGTTTAAAAGCTCAGCTCAAGAATTGCCTATTAGAGCAAGCCTTTGTTAAATGTAGGATAATGGTTGATTCCTGTATCAGGCTGTCTTAAACTGAAAGCTATACAAAACCAAACTCAAGTAGCACAAACAATATAGGCAGGAAAGGTGCCAAGCAAACCAAAACATATGCGGGAAGTAAAAATAAGATTGACCTGGCTTCCTTGACTTTGGATTTTTTACAGCCAGAGACAGGGAGGAACTTCTGAGGAATACTAGATTGTCCTTTGTGTTTATAGCAAATTCACAAAGACATGAAATGGAATGTTTGCACTTATTTACATCGCTCTCCACCACTTCTTTTTCAGTCATCATAATCCCTATCGTACCACTCTCAACTCACAGCAATGATTTTTCCCATTTATTTTCTTTAGTTTGTGTTAATGTGTGGCTTGAGGTAATAAGGAGGTCCCGTGTGTACCACATGGTCCCAAACTTGTCATGAATGGAGTATTGGACCTGAAGTCAGATTGCCTCATCTCAAGGGTGCAATGGTTTCCCATTCAGTAACGCCAATATTGAGTCCAGCAGTGACCGGCTCCTCCGATGCCATATTGCATCAGCGCTGAAAGCCTCCATCTGCTCTAAACCATGCTGTCATATTTCACATGAGCCATTCCTTTCTATTTTGCAAATATTCCAATAAAAGTGTCAGACTTAGTTAGGAAAATCAAGTATAAGTGTATATCATCAATGCAAATATAAAATCAAATCAGTGTTAGGTCTTCAATGCATTAAACTCCTGTCGAGTCTGATTACAGATCCCTCCAACATCCTTTTATTGAAGAACACGTGGTGTCACTGGAAAGGGAGCCGGAATTGCAATTCCCAAGGACAAAGAGCTGAGATTTTCTGTCAGTGCTACAGGAAATGGTAGCATCTGCTTCTTAAACAAATCTGTTCAGTTACTAAGAACTGCTTTAATATTTAGAACCATTAAGTTATTCAAAACTATTAGAACTATGCATTTCAATGAGCTAATTATAATAATAGAAATGACTAACCAAATGACTACTAGTTTGGTTTTATTCATCTTCCCTTCAAATATATCAAACCAAGAACTAAAATTTAATTTATTGTTAAAGACTTTCTGGTGCTGCAATCTCATCCTTAATCACTGGGAATCTTTAATTTTTCTAGTCTGATTAATTCCAATCTTGAGATGAGTTATGTTTCATTTTTTTCTTTACCAATTTACTGGTTTAGCACAGGTTTTTCTGTTGGTAATGTATTGACACTGGAAATTTCTGGCTCACAATAGACAATTGTTGAATATTTAGGAATTTTAAAGCTAGTTTTAAAAGCATAGATAGCTGAAACTGACTAATGTCAGAGTATTGGCAAACACAACAAATCAGTACTGTCCCCACCTCCCAGAGAACAGGTTCACTATCACATTCAAGACTGTATCAGAGAATTGTAATACCAGCCACAACCACATTATCTTTGAGTCTTTAGAAGTTGTGCCATTCATAGTTTGTACTGAGAGATTGAATACTCTGCAGGCTGTTTTCTAAGCTCTGGAGAGCAAATTCTCTTTTATATAATGTTATTTCTTCCTCTTCAAAGCTTTAGGTATTTGTACCACCACAGTGGGTACCAAATTCAAGTATAAGAAACAACCCATGTGGTAGTCTAGCATGAAAAATAAAGAGACCATGTGATTGTGAGTAACTAAATGAACAAAATTCGTTTTTGCTTCACCACTGGCAGAAGCATTACATTAGTAAAAGGAAGAGAAATAGATTGATGGTGAGCCCAACAGACAAATGGAGGATAAGTGGGTGACATAATGATAAATCACAGTTTTACAGAGCCAAAAAAAGTTTTATTTTTAAAAAGAGGCACCATAACCTCCTCTCAGCTGCCTTGAATTCAAAACGAATTTCTAAAACATAACATCAAAAGGCCTGCTGCCATTTCTTAGACTCCAATCTCCCTTAATGCCTTCTCTATTCTTACCATCAACCCTCAGGACTTTAGTTTATTTTCATGAAATCTCTTCCTTGCAACTGAATGTCCTAATTAACAACAATAATAACAACAACAACAAACCTATTCATAATTGACAGTCCTTACTGGGTAATAGATTATAAATTACAGATTACCCAATAAGGGTAATAGATCATAGACCTTTCCTTCTACAGCTTCACAAGATGGGCACTGAGCCTGTAGCTCTCTTTCCATAGACCCCTCAGGGATCACTTGTTTCGTGCCTAAATTTTAAAATTCTTTAGACCAAAAATCTTAAAATTCATGCATGTACTTTATAAGGTTCAGGAAATTATTTGCAAAATGCTACATATGTGCTGAATGTTTCTAAGAATTTTTAATATTGTCAGAAGGATTATGACCCCACAAAAGGCTATGAGTAACTGCCATGGATTTTACATGTTGTTTAGACTTTGCATTCATTAGGGTAAAGCTAACTGCTTTAACAAATAGTGTAAACCAATAGGAGATTACTTATTGTTCATGTAACAATATAAGATAAGTGAACATGTCAAAAGCAGTCTTCTTTGATTTCATCACTCAAAGATACAGGCTGATGGAAGCTTAGCCACCTTCACACATCTTCCAAAATTTCCCTATAAGTTACCTGTCTTTCAATCAGCTATAATAATAATAAGCAATGGGGAGTGCACATGGAAGATTATAAACCAAATTAATGGCACATATCATTTCTTGTCACGAACCATGGTCCAGAACTCAATCAAATACCATATGGCTTTTGATAAACATCTAACACTTCATCTAGCTGAAGTAACTGTATTTGTGCTTTCCCTAATTTTTACATTTATTTGGTTTCTTAATTTAATATCAAGTTTAATGAAGCCCATTCACTATATTCTACACAATAAAAGACCTTTTGACCTTGAGCTGTGGTTTCCTGTCCACACTTTGTCAAATTGTGTTGATATGCTTTTCAATTTCTACTCTAGACCCTTCTCAATTTTGCCTTATCACAGTCACGTGAGACTCTTGTAAAAGATAAATTAGCACCTCATTTTGGGCAACTAGTTCTACATAATCCAAAGTTAATTAATATTGCTTTTAGTTCTATATAATAATATTTACAGGCCCACTAAATGTGTATTTTAAACCTTTCTAAGTAAGGTATCAATGATGAGATAATTTCTGAAGCCCAATTCAATAACCTATAGACCAGACACTTGTCGTCTTCATGCATGATTCACTGATATTTCAATAGAGACCAAAAGTGAATGCCCATCCTTCTGTAGCCTACTCAAGTAAGTGTGCAACAACCCTTACATCTCCATGATGACCCACTAGATGGCATATGAGTCTTGACTTGCCAGTCAAGTGCAGAGGTTCAAGAAAAGAGAAAAATTATAAAGTATTAGGCACAGGCACCTAGACTATTCCTTACATAGAAAAGAGCATTATTATGAATGAATATGTGAGACCTGGAGGACAGAGAATGTTGGGGTTTTTTTTAGAAAAACTTGTAGAATCACAAGTATTTGAGGCCCATTCATTTTTCACATAAATCATTAACATATGCATTGCACATTAGAAAGACATATTGAAATGAGGAGCAGATCAGTAGTAATTTATTTGGTAAAATATACTGGCAACATTGTTAAACCCAATTTACACTGTTGTGAGTATGATAGCTGTAGTAACATTGCATTTCTTTAAAATACTGCACACCTCAGACCTTTCACAAATTCAGATCCACCTCCTTCCAACTCAGTGACAGACAAAAAATTGATTTGTGACGTTCCTCTACAAAATGGCTGACGTCTAACTTTAAACAATATTATGAGACTGTTAAGTAAATTTCATTATTATCCATGTTCACTTGCTCATAACCAAGATTAATCCCACCTTTAGATGACTGGACTCAAAATCAGAATAAAATATTAAAACTAAAAATATCATATAATTTAACTCCCTCTCTTACAGTGACATGAAGAGAATGGTCCAAGATAAAGGAGTAAATTGCCAAGGCAGTTAGGAATTTAACCCAGTGCTCTTTCTACCTGGTCACTTTGAACCCTATTCAAAACAGCATATACTTGTATAATTTTAGGCTCTGTGCGATTGTTATGAAGTACACAGTGTAGTTTACTGCAAAGTGTGGATTACTCTTTGTACACTAAGCATTAGGAGGCTCTGGCAGAAGAGAACTAATGTTTGACTGAGAATCCAAAACCATGAGATAAACTATAAGGGCAGTTGTTTTCACCTGAAAACTTATTATTATATTTTTAAATCTCCAGAAAAGAAAAGGGAGCCCTTGACTTTCATTTCCTTTTCTGTTTAGGGCAACAAGAGGGGAAAGGTTGCATAAAATGGCTAATATTTCTGGGTTCTAATATCCTCTTTGAATTTAACAGGAGCATTGCCTTGAAGCTGAAGTCTAGTCTTTTCCAACTGCAAAAATTAGCACATACAACATCCATATTCATTAGCAGCCCTGACTATGAGCACATACGGTAAGATGTTCAGGCAATCTCACCACAGAAGTCAGAAATGGAAAGAAAGAGGAAAAAAAATAATGAGTGCAGGGTTCAAAAGATGCCCTTTCATGTACATCAAGCAGTTTTGCATAATGCAAGTAACTATAGGAATTTGCTACTTAGCAGAGATGGGTCAGGCACGAGCAGGGTTTCTCCTGCTGGCAGCCTGGACTTGGTACCAGTCATCTGCCAACATGTGAAGGATGCTAACAGATTTTCCTATAATGAGCTCACCAGTCTAGAGCACTAGTTTAAAGGAGAAGGTCAAAGATTATTGTTTGTTTAGCTTCCTTCAGTATTTCTGTGTCTTCCTCACATGTGCAAGAAGCTAGATGTACCTTGTGTGCTATTGTTTCATGCTATATTAGCCAACCTGTCAAAAGGATCAAGGTAAAAAGGTCATAGCAGCCAAAAAAAAAATACAAAGTAGGTTGAACAACATACAGAAAACTCCATCAATATATTAGCACAAGTCCCCATTGTTTCATTTTTTAATGAAGTAAAAACCGATGGGCCTTAAGGCTATTGGGCTCTGAGAAAATGAACATCATATTAAAAATAAAATATTCCCCAAAGGCATAACCCTGGTGTTCAGCCTACAAGCACGTCGTGCCTTTAAGCGCATCATTATTCTTCCCCATTACATAAATAAATGTGAGTTGAGCTCACAGACACTGCCAAAGTGCTAACATTTTTTGCTGTACTAAAAGATAGTTCAGCCAAGATGCAAAAAGAAAAAAGATGCAATAGTAAAAATCTGAATGAATATACTATGTCAGGTTAAGTTCTGTAAGTTTTCATCTAACATACTCTTATTCTAGTGTTAAATTTTAATATCCTGCCTCAAATAATCTTTCTCAATAGCCCTTCCCCCCATCATTGCATGTCCAAAAATAAAATCTTTCTGAAAAGGTAACTGTTGAAGTCTTTCCTGATCTTTCTCCATTTTGCTACTATATTATTTATGCCTTCTCTCAGAAAACACCATCAAATGGCTTCTCACAAAACATAACTTTATATTTTCAAATATGTGGAAGGGGTTAATGAAACCAGAAATTGTTGGTTATTAAGGACCTGGAGATTAGTAACAGTGAGACATCCCTAGCGCCCAAAAGCGTGAAACAGAAAGAAGGCAGAGAGGGTTACTACAGTGTTAAGAGCTTGGGGAATGTACAATACAAGAGGTTGTCTTTCAAGAACAGAGGTAACAACCATTATCAGATAGCCCAGATCAGGAAGGAGGAGAAAAGGAAAGTGAGCATTCTCATCGTGTCTCACCTTCCGATCTACTACTGCTGACTTCCTTTGGCCAATTCCAACTAGAAGCTAAAAGGCAAGATGACTCAGAGCCAAAGGTCAGTCTCCCAGTGAGCAGGCAGGGCAGACAAAGGAAGAGAGTGACTGGATTTGGTGGGGAGAGTAGCAAACTGAAGAACCACTTGGCTTGCATGACAACTTTGTGGCATCCTTGAGGTCAAACTGTTTTATTGTCTTTGGATGCTTAGCATTTAGCAACATCTAGACCACAAAATTTCCTCGACAACTCTTGAACAAATAACCAAGTGAGCTTGACAGAATAAAGGTTTTGTTTTAACGCCAGTTTTGTTCTTCCATTGTACCACTGTGAGGCACACTAACTTGCTCAATCGCAGAATACATCTGTCAGAAAAGGGAGACAATTTTGGAAATCTTAAGCCTTAGACCCATGCCATCTTATAACTTTGCCCTGAGTTGATTTACTTTCTCTTCAATGCAGTTTCCTTACTTTTGGTGTTAAAGTGTTTAACAGCTCTTACAGGCAGGCTCAAACTAGCTTCATGTAATCGTGTAGTAATACTTGGAATCTAGAGAGTAGAAAATGAGTGGCTCATCATCATTCACTGAAAACTATTCTCTAAACAACATCTGATATTGCTTATGTAACAGAAGTAGTCATCACTTTTCTCAGTCTAAAATAGAGATCTCTACTTTATAACTAAGAGATAGGGAATGTGACACAAAACTCTTTTCCATCTCTTCCTTCCTCTATGGTGTCATGATAATCAATTCTCTCTTGGAGACTTAGCTACAGATTGGTTTAATTTTCAAATCATGAGCCATTAGAAGGTAGTGAAGTCAATTATGTTGACCATCACCTGCATTTTCTTTAATCTCAAGAGCAGTTTTAATTTACAAAAAAATATTGAGATAATGTAATATCATGGTATGGGAAGGAATATAATAAAGAAAATAGTCAAAATAAAGTGTATTTTACATAACAAGATGGTTCTGGTCATTATGAACTATATGTGTGTACATGTGCATTGTGTTGTGGTATTAAGTGTATCTTTTGCTATATGTTATGATAAAAAATATTTTTGAAATCCACTGTAATACATGGTTATTCTTTTTAAAGACATCTACATCACAAAGGCGTTATTTCTGATCCATCCTTCTGAAATGGAAGTCTCAATAATATATCCTGTTTGCCTTGCCTGGTGAGACTCAGTGTGTTGTCATCATCCTGTGGATCAAAATGTCCCTTAGTTTTATTCCTGGTCAAGGCACATGCTTGGGTAAAGGCCAGATCTTTGGTTCGAGGTGTGTGAGAGGCAATTGATAGATGTTTTCTTGCACATTAATGTTTCTCTCCCTCTCATTTTCCCTCCTTTTCCCTCTTTCTAAAAATAAATAAATATCCTTTTTATCTCTTTTCATATCCACATTCAGTTTACACACAAGTCATTTGATTAATAACATCGAAAAATAGCAATGAAGTCTTTTCGTGTTGTGCTACCATCAGTTTGCAAGGGTTTTCCACATAATTCCCCTTAAAATATGGTGAGGGTAGTTTTTAAGTCTTCAGTTCTGTTGTATCAATCTGTTTAAACATTACAATAAACTTCATTTCCTACCTGTTTTGTGTTTTGCTTTCTTCTCCCTCAAATACACTTCTAGAAAACAAGATGGAAATAAATAGATGACCTTTCATAGACCAGGAAAGAGAAATTTGTCATAAAGAAGAAGCTGAACTTCCTCCCCAGTGTCTATCTTTCCTTCTCTAGAGGTATTGTTGTAGCTGCTGAGGCTGTAGACATTATAAGTAGAAATATATATGCCACATAAATACAAAAGTATTAGAATTACATTTGTGTTTCCTGATAAATGGGCAAGTGACTCAGTTTCCTAAACTATGGAGTTGCATACCACAATACTTCATGTTGAATTAATTAATACAAATTGCTTATTATCATATCTAGCTCAGAATAGGTACTAACAAGTAAATGGAATTAACCATTGAGACTCTAGATTGCTAACCTTTTAACCCATAATTTATGTGCAAAATTGTATGTGTGAGGACAAATATCCTTTTTTTCATAGTAAAAATACCTATCATTTTCATCAGCTTTTTAAGTGGGTCTATAAGCAAAAATATAATAAATTACTACCTCTTCAAATTCTACTTAAATTACAGATAATACCACCTCCACTGCCCCAAAGTCAAACAGGCACTTAGAAAAGATCAGTGTAGAATGTACCATATGCCTAAGGTGCTCTTATGACATCATTTTGATATTGTAGAGTCCTATTCTTATGAGCAACATAAAGTTATGTGAAATTATATTATTTATTCTATTGATACCTGTTTCTGTTTTGGACTCTTATGACCTAAATATCCTGAGTCCTTTTAAGTCCTGGTAATTTGTTGCCATTTAATTATATTGTATCTCTGAACTTAACTTTTCTCTCCAAGTTAACTTTTACATTGCGTGTAACCTTCATTTTTGAAGTTCACACTCTTAACATTATGACTCTGTCAAAGATAGCATTTAGAAAACATTTGCTTTCATAAAGAAAAACTAAAACTCACTTATGAAAACTCCTTTATTCTTTGGACACTCTTGAAAGCGATTCTCTGGGTTAGATAGAAAAAAGTCATTAAAATTTGAAGCAATTAAAATTAAATTTTTACAAGCTAAAGCATACACAAAAGCATTCAAAACTTTAAGTCGTAAAAACTTTAAGTGCACATTCTGCATTTGTAATGCTACCAGAATCCCACAGGTTTGAAACTCACAAAACAGGGACTTGCATTCAATAATATTAAAAGTTCTATTTCACATCTGATGTTAACAATCAACAATGAGAAGACATAACTGACTTTAAATCTATTCCTGTTTCTTCATTTCTTACTCTTGCACTGAGGCTTGGTGATATATGAATAATACTTCATAATTTAGTTTTATTGATATATATAACTAAAATTTAACATTGTGTAAATTTAAGATATACAATCTGTTATTCTGATACATTTACATATTGCAAAATGATCACCACCTTAGCATTAGCTACCACTTCTACCTTCTACATAAAGGATTTTTTTTTCTTTTTTTTTTTTTGGTGAGAATATTTAAGATCTAGTTTCTTAGCATCATTCAAGTATATAATGCAACATTGTTTTGCAATTTAATAGAATGAGAAAACGTTCAGCAATTTCTCCTATGCCCCTACCCCCAGCCTCTGGGAACCAACAATCTGTTCTCTGTATCTATGAACTTGGTGTTGTTGGTGTTGTTGTTTTAAGATTTCACATATAAGTAAGACCATATGGTATTTGCCTTTTCATCTAACTTATTTCATACATAATGCCTTCAATGTCCATCCATGTTGTAACAGATTGCAAGATTCTATTCTTTTTTATGACTGAGTTTCTGTGTCACATCTGGTGTATTCATTCACCAATTGATTGACACTAGCTTATTTCCATATTTTGGCTATATTGTAAGTTATCATAAGGGTGCATATTTTTTTAGTGAGAATTTTCATTTTATTCAGATAAATACCCAAAAATGAAATTGCAGGATTATATAGTATTCTATTTTTTTTTAATTTTTTGAGGATCATTCATACCAGTTTCCATTGTGGCTCCACCAATTTGCATTGCCACCAGCAGTGTACAAGGGTTCCCTTTCCCTCTGTATCTACAGTAACACTTGTTATTTCTTGTCTTATTTTTTATAATCATTTCAACAGGTGTGAGGTAATATCTTGCTCTACTTCTTATTTGCATTTTGCTAATGATTAATGATGCTGAGCATCCTTTCCTGTACTTGGTGGCTATGTGTCTTTGAAGAAATGCCTATTTAGATTTTCTGCTCATTTATTAATCAGACCGCTTGGTGTATTTTGTTACTGTGTTATGTGAGTTTTTAATATATTTTTAATATTAGCCCCTTATCAGATACATGTAATGCATCCATTCTGTAGGTTGCCTTTTCATTTTGTCAACAGTTTTCTTCACTGTGCAGAAGCGTTTTAGTCTGATGTAGTCCTTATAATACAGAATTATTAGCTATAATCACCATGCTGTATTTTAGAGCCCCAGAACTTGTTAATATTGTTAAACTTAAAACTGGATGTTTGTACTCTTAGCCAATATTGATGGTTTATATTTTAATGCATCTACTTGAGCATATAATCTTTTATCTTCCCTTTTGAATAAAACAGGTAAACTTATTCATCTCTTCCCATCCATTCTACTTAAGCATGGTTTGGGCTCTTGAGATTGCTTGTAAATGTAATCAATATCTGGCTCCTTAAAATTCTATGATCAAAGTCCTGAGACTCCATGTTAATCTATTTTACCTATAAACAGACCCTGGTAATTCTGTCTCTCTAATTGCTGAGAGAACTTCACTATAGTTTGGCATTATACTTTTCAGCAGGCCTGGTTTGGGGCTCCTAATTCTCAGATTTAATCACACTGCTGCCAGTTGGGTTAACCTGACACAGTTGTTCCTTTCTTTAAACTAAATTCTGTCTCATTTGCAAGGAAAAGCACCTGTTAGTGGCATATTTCTGACTATTCTTCTCACCTGCAAATGAAGACCTTGACTCCAGGAAAGTGTGAAAAGCTATTTCAGTCCCTTAGGCCAAATAAAAATTTACATAGGGCTTTCTGGAAGTATTTTTGCTCCAAAAATCAGCCTCCACCAAACCTTACTTCTAAAATATATCATTTTTAGAGCATAAAAGTAATAGAAATAATCTTTCAGTTGAAGAAAGTGGCCTGAACAACAAGAAGTAAACTCTCATCCTGATACCTATCATAAAGCTTCTTATTTCTCCCATCTGGCCTCCATATTGTGATATGGAAGGAGGGGAAGCAGTTTTATAGATCCTTGGTTATTAGTGTAGCCTTTAAAAATTAAACACAACAGAGTAGTGAGTTATT
The DNA here is from genome assembly GCF_987537825.1 of Furipterus horrens. Classification (NCBI taxonomy): domain Eukaryota; kingdom Metazoa; phylum Chordata; class Mammalia; order Chiroptera; family Furipteridae; genus Furipterus; species Furipterus horrens. The sequence continues at coordinate 196,397,187 of NW_028327173.1, read as the reverse complement.
ACCAGCAAACACCCAAAGGATGAGGAGAGTAATAAGAGAAGAAGTGGTCTGTTTATTACTGGCAACACTAAATTCAAATGTGATGCCAAATCCAGCCTCTACTGTTTGTTCAAAGAAAAGGACTCCCAGAAGTAACAACAACCAGATGACCATGTCCCATGGAGGTTGATGACTAGGTTCCTTTTCTTATTAGCAGGTAACATAAATATTTAGAAAAGTTTAATTTAGTTCCTTTGTGTTGGGGTTTACATAAAAGATTAAGTGGAATAGCAAACATAAGACACCTCACAACATTTAACACACCGTTGTTACTTATATAATATTAGATTCTCCTCCCTTATTTTTCCACTTCCTTCTGTCTAACTTTTTCAAAATACCTTGAATGTTATAAGCCAATGGGGGCAGGGTCCTTGTCTGATTTAGCTTGCCAGTGTGTTTTTAATGCACAGGTTCATGTATGCATTAATGAAGGAAAGGGTTTAGACTGATCACCTTCATTGTGTCTACTCTTTGGACTTATGCTAAGCCTGGATGAGGTGAGGGCCATGATGAATTAGACAGCATTCTTGCTTATTAAGAGTTTACAATATAGGGCAGAAACAGAAATACACCAGCCTATGTGGCTATTATCTGAGGCAAAAGAACTATTGTAATAGAGGAGAAATGTGATATCCAAAAATTAGAAATTTTGCTACTGAAGAAAATATTGAATCCAGAAAGCCTTCTGAAATATGAAAAGATTTTACTTGAACTTAAAAGTCTGTGTATGAAATATTAATTGCTTTGTTATTATTGTACACCTGTGTATGCGTGACAAACAAGAGAGATAAAATAACTCTGATTACAGGGTTTCTTTATCGGACAGAAGTATATTTTAAACATCAGTCCAAGGCATATCAAGGCAAAAAAACTAAAATAAGGGGAACCGCTGATAAGAGCAAGACAGAGGCTAATGTAGATCCAGAGAAACTGAGTAATCTGGTGTGATATTCTGTCCTAAGTAGACAAGAGCAGGAATCTTCATGCTTTGAACTAAGTGTTTACTATACCAGGTGAGAAGGGATATTGCTTTGGCTTGGATCAAGAAATGAAGGAACAAAGAGTTTATAAATGATGTTTAAAATGATTAGAATTGATATTCCACACCAAATTTCAGATTTTGCAAAAAATTTCAAGAGGGAGAACATTGTGTCTTGTGTCAGTCTCCAATAACCTGCAAATGTCCATCTCTCATTAAGTGGTTGTTGAGTGAGTAAACTCAAGTGGATGAAACAGGATGAGAGAGACAATTCATGCGAGGTTACAGCTTTCCTAAGTTGAAGGACGATAACAAGGAGTCATAGGATAGGCATGCATTTTGAAACAACGCATGTATGGGTTTGAAATTTGAATCCACCGTTTATTGCATTGAGAAATATTTTTCAAGCTTCTGAGACTCAGTTTCCTCATCTGTAAAATATGGATGATAGAGTAACTCATAGGATTGCTACAAGAATTAAGTAAAATAATACACATAAAGCCTTGTGTTTTACACATATTAATTAACTAAATACAGGATATCTTTTCATACTATAATTTTAAAATTTATTTTTAGGTGCCTCAAGCCCTCCAAATATAAAATAAAACACATGTATACAAAACTTTGAAGGAACAGGTAAGAAAATGAGAGCACCAGGAAAATGATCTGGAAATAATCTAAAATTAGATTAATAGAAACTTTTCCATATGGTAATGAAGAGTAAGGGGCAAGATTTGAAAGTAATATGCTTCCCTGCAATTTGATGGAATTCACTTTACATTATGTAGATACCAACTGAAGCGCCTTAATTAAATCATCCCAAACAGAGAGGCTGTGTGCTGACTTCTCTGTCATCAAACTGGTCTTCAGGGGCCCTTCTAACCAAATCAAATAAGTCAAATGCTACTTCTGCTTTTTTTTTTTTTCCTCAGGACTTTCAGAGATAGAGTCAGCACCACAGTCAGCATTAGATTGATTGTGGCCTTTGGGAAGTCACATAGCTCCATGTTCAGAATCCCTAGCTGCTTCTCAAGGTCAAGCATGCCTTGCTTGAATGAAATATTTATTCCTAAGAACACGCTGCCAGTCCTGAAATTTTCTTGAGGCTTTAGGTAAAGCACTTCCCTTGAGGACATTTTCATTGAAGGAACTTTATGCTTGTCTGTGTAGTCTGTGGGAAAATAATCACCTGAAAATGTGTTTAATTTACCTTATTACTGAAAGGAAAATGTGCTCCAATGTTGCATTAAAATTACTGCTGGGTGAATGTGCTTTTGGGCATCTTCCAGTATATAATATTGAAAAACTGTAATATGTTTTTCCTGAAGAGATTGGTAAGAAGATGTAGAGTAAAAATTTTAATTAAGAACTACACATTTTAAAAAGCAAAGCTTTCTTCTCTCCTCTGAGAAAAGTCCCTTGACAAAATATTACACTTCAATAGTAGCACTTTCCGCTGAGTTTCTATTTGCATTATTACTTATATATGTTTATTTCTATCATTAATAATGTTCACCTAGTGCTTTTAATTACTTTATGTCACTTTTCTTTCTCTATAATAAAATTTCAAGTTCATTGCCTATAGGTGGATTAATGCCTGAGTTCATACAACCACTTATTAATGACCGATCACGTGCAAGAAGTACTTATACTATTGTAGAATACAGCATGATGTAGTAACAGGAAGTGCATACATTAAAGGCCAGTGACCTCGAATTTAAACTCAATTTGTACAGTTACAGCCTTATGACCTGTAGTCATTTTACTTCGGCTCCTTGAGCCTGTTTTCTCATCTGCATAACAGTACTAATGGTACCTAATAGGCAGAGTCACTTTGAGAGTTCAATAAAATAATATTTATAGCTCAGACATTTTCTAATATATAATATGTACTCAATAAATGTAAGCTCCTCCCCAGGCCCTATATGTCAGGTGTTGGAGAGCTATATGATAAATAGGCCATACTCCCAGGAGCAGGTATAACTATTTTATTTATAACTCAGATCTGTGCTAACATATTAATCTAAAGGCAACCCTGCACTGCACAGGCTCCTCGGTATCCCAAGCAGCACTAAATGAGAACTAATATTTCCAGAGCCATGTTATCTCTCATTTGGGATATTTCCTAAAGAAATGTAAGAAATCTTGGCACTAGGAAACCTAAATACATTTACAGATTTGTCTTCAGCTTGTCTTTTGCATTCTCTTAAACACAAAGCACTTTAGAGTTTATAAACGAGTGCAGTTAACTCATATACCCCAGGGTGGTTTTGATCTGCTTGCATTTAAAAAGGAACACTCTATCAAATGATGGAGTTTATTCTTTTAATAATTAGGAAGACTTCTATTAAATTCTGCCAAGGCCATTCTTCCACTTAAAGGTTGCAACCTCTGTTGTGCAGAAAGATTGTAATGACCTCCTTAGCCCTTCTCAATTCAACAATGATTTATGACTGATTGTAATTTGCCTCCTTCTGGGCCATTCGTGGCCCGGCATCCACAGCTATGCACACTTTCCTATCTTAGCTGCTTTGTCAAAGTCGGAGATTTGTTATCACCTTACTCATAACTTGTTTTTCAGAGTCCTGGTGAAAGGACCATCCACTTGACATGCTGAAGTTTCAGGAGGACTGTACTATTTTGCACAACATTTTCCACATTTCTTTAATTACATACATATTAGATAATAAATATTGTTGACTGATAAGCTTTTGTTGCATTGGTTTAACAATTAGAATTAAGAAGTGACATATGTTCATTCCCTTGTCACAAGTCTGTGTGAATACAACTCTTAGATGCCTCTGGTTTCACCTTGAACATGAACTAAATGGGGAAAAGAGAGAAAGTATCCAGGCCACTGTTGTGGCTCCATACCTAGAGAAGACTGCAGAGGAGTCACAAATACCCGATATCTCTGTCCCGTTTGGGTCCATTGGGCTCCATTTTTACTACTGGTTGCACTCTTTCCTGAATTTGGGAATGCCTTAGTCAACTTATTTACTAATTTTCTCAAATCTAAAATCACTCTTGTCTCTAACCCTCAATTCTCTGGGAAAAATGAGCTTACCCCTTTTGTCCTATTCCTGAAATGGGTGAAACCACATTATCCTTTCTTTCTAGTTTTTGACGCAATAATGAATTTATAAGTCCCCAGGAGGATGTTATTCATCTCCAGGGCAATAATAACGAGTAAAATGGTTAATGAAACCTTGCAGGCATGGACTGTGAATGAGTAGTACAGCAGAGACATTGGGAATCAACTTCCGGAGTCAGGTTCCCTGAGAATGAATGCCAGGTTCACTACTTTCTAGCTGTGTAACCACAATTGAGCTCTTTAAAAACTGCTGAGCTTCTGTTTCATCTGTAATGAATGGATAATAAGAGTATCTATCTCATAAGGATTGTTAAAATAAATAACCATGTTATATAGCAATATGAAGCATAGTTGGGGCCAATAAATATTAACAAATTTTTGTTACAGGAAGATACCTTGATTTAATTTTGACTGGGTTATAACAGAAATCAGGTCACGCAAGGAATAGAACCTACAGTGAAAATCCCCTGAGAAATGGGTCTGTGAAAAACCAAAGGTCGTAAGTGCTTTTCTAACATGTCTCATTAAGGAAAACCATGTCCTCTTTATTTCAAGAACAGCCCTTAAATCCCTCAGGATTAAAGAGAAAAAAGGAAGCCAGAGCAAAATAGCACAACTCTAACATGACAGAGGTGTCCTCTGATGCAACCATCAAGCTGCAATCAAAAGGCGAAATCAGCAGTATTGTTGGAAGGAATGAGAAGAAACGAGAACTCACTAACGCAAACTCCTGCTATGGGCTCTTGAAAATTTGTATCTCAGGAAAGGAAGCAAAAAAAGGACTGTGCCTAGTCTTTTTAATTGATGAATAATTTATGGGTGATCAGCAGGGACATCCCTCCAGGCAACTGATTAAATGTAAAGTGTTTTGATAAGCAGAGAGTTACCACCGCAGGCCTCACAGGTAAAGGAAGGCATAGCCAGGAGTCAAGGGCAGCCCATACATTGACGGGTATGGCCCAGTCTTTTCCAGCAGCCTATCTCCCTATCCCATCCCCCTTTGTCATCGCAAGGGAAAGTTACCTGCTCTGTGGATTTCTTTCACCTGTCAAAATGATGGGGGTTAAATGTGGATTTTAAAAAAATGGCAATTAAAATAGATCTGTCACAGGATGCTACCCCAGTGTGCCATCCCGATTTGCTTCTCTAGTGTGAACCACTACTGAAGAATGGTAATTGAAATTTGTCAATGTTGACAGCTGATGACTAATATGGAGATTTTCATTACATATCCCTCCCGGAATGGAAAAGAGACGAGCGCATATTAAACTCCAGATGGAGGCAGCTGCACAACAGGGGAATGCAGACATTGCTCCAGCCAGCAGGGCAGTGACTGCTGGGGAGGCCCCGAAGACGCTCTGAAATTAGTTTTATGAAAAAAGAGATGGCATTCATTTTCTTCATCTTCCATCTCTGTAGCCCCATTCTCCTCCCAGCTTATTTATGTTAATATCAGCTGGAAGCCTCACTCACTCACCTTTGGCAGAATCAGTTTGAAAAGGATGTATGAGATCTATTATTTCTTCAAGTGTTTCAATGTTGTAATTTTACAATATTAAAAGCCAATAATTATTTCAGGTATTTGTTTGCATTATTTTATGTTTTATATATGATTTTCCTGTTTAACAGAATCACTAAAAGGAATCTGACTAATTATGTTATCCAAGGATAATTCTGCGAAAAGAGAAGAAATCATGTTTAGTTGAAATTTTTCTGAGTTTTCACATTGGTCAAGAATGAATACTCAGTTTAGTGAATTTCAGACACAAAGTGAAAGGTCTCCAAAGTTGGGGTGCAATGTTCCAGTTAACTATTGCTGTGTAACAAATTACCCCAAACCCAGTGGATGAAAACAACAACTTGTTTTTTATATTAGAGAAATCTATAGATCAGGAATTTGGACAGGGCTCAGCTGGCTGATTCTTCAGGTCCACATGGCACTGGAGTTACATTGATAGTGTCCAGCTCACAAATGGCCTAGCGGGTGTAAGATAGTTTCACTCACATTCTTCCTTCAATTAACTATATTTTCTTATTTTCTGTGTTCTTGAGGCTCTGGCATCTGGCTCCTTGCTGACCTAGGAGAGACCTCTTGGAGCTAGCCAATTCTAGAGATTGCAAACTACTCCCCTGCAAGAGTGCCTTCCATAGGCAAATCAACCAATCGAAGTCTATATCCTCACCCACCCTCTTTATTGGGCTCTCATAGAGCATTTACACTCAGGGCCAATATCACTATGTCTTAATTACCCCACAGCCAGGTACCAGACAATAAGGTCAGCGCTTACATCTGGAAGTCTGGAAGCCAGCTGAAATTATTAAAATTAACCAGTCTCCCTGATTTCCCTGCCTCTGCCATTCCTCCCTCTGCTTCTTTACCAACCCCTATGCATCCCCATGCAACCCTGCCTGGCCTTGCATGCCTCTTTCTCTTAGGAACTATGTATGAGTAACAAACTATATTTTTAATGGCAGTTGGCTCCTGATTTGTTGGCCTCACTATAGCTGAATTACAGGACCTACATTAAAAACAAAACAAAACAAAAAATTCCATGGCAGAGATAGCAGGAAGGCTGGATTCTGCTGGAACTATCATGTGGATCACTCACACATGATCTCATAGAAGTCAGCCTTCTTTTACAGCATCTTGAGGCTCCTAGAAATAGTATTCCAAGAGAGCTGAGTAAAAGCTCCCAGGCTTCTTATGACCTTGCCTTGGAAGTCTCAATGTCACTTCCTCTGAATTGGTCAAGTAAGTCACTACTAGGTGAGCCTAGATTGAATAGAGATGAATTAGTCTCCATCTCTCAGTGGGCAGAGTATTAAAGAATTTGCAACCATCTCTAATCTGCTGCGCACAAGCTCATTTCAGTTAAGTCTTTATAGATCTCTAATAGAAGGACAGTGATGGCAGTAATTCTAAAGGAATTTTAAGGGAAGTTTTTTCCTAATTTTGTGATCTCCTGGGGATTGGACAGTCTTCTCCAGGAGTGTAACCTAGGATTTCTGTATGATTTCTGGCCTGGATGTATTTTATTAGAATAGGAATTGATGCAGAAAGCAAAAAACAAATAAAAAAATAATGGGGTAGGGGAGCTCAACTTCAGGAGACAAGCTCTGTCACATGCCTGTGGTAAGGGTGACACAAATAAATATATTACCTAATTTCATGGAAGGAGCTATGACATTAAAATGATTATAATGAGCTAGGAGATAGAAATAGAGGTGTGCAAATGTCCCTAATGAGGCATTAGCATTGGGTCTGTATCCCATTTATTTTCTAAACCACATGCTTTCTAAACATGTATTTGCATTTAGATATAATGAGTGTAATTTGCTCTTGCTGACCAAAATTACTTTAAATGTGAAAATGATGAAGTTTAAATGTGAATAACTCAGCTGATCAATCACCAGCATGCTAATTGCCCCCAATTTAACCAGGAGGACTTTCCCCCTCGGGAACAGCCAGCTAAGAGCCATGACCCATGCCAAGAGTGAATTTGGTGTCTTGGGTCCACTCACTCTCTGATGGGAACATTGTCATCATCAAAGAAGAGGGGAGAAAATGGCCAAAGAAGGCATTTTACTCTCTTTAGCCTCCACTGTGACAAAGGGCATTTAAATGTGTAATGAAGCATTTTAAAAAAATACTGTGCCTATTTATTTTTTATCAACATGTGGTAAAATATGAATACACACCAAATCTAATTACATCAAGAATATCGCACAAGCAACTTCCTTACATTTCACTGAAAAGAAAGAGCAGTCATAGCACTGGACTGCATTCAAAAAGCCATTGCTTTCCTATTACCAGACAATTGTGCTATTTTACATAATCAGTATTCAGGGGATGGTATTGTGCTAATAGGCAAAATCCTACAGTGACAATTTAAATGGTTTGAAACATGCACGAGATAATCTGGAGCCACAGCTCTGCCAATTGCTAAACAAGTACGGCAGGAATGTAGGCTCTCTAAGCATCAAAAGATACTGTTGGGGGAACAGCCTGTCCAGTTCGATCAAGGAAGCTCTGCTCACATCAAGCCAGGAGCTCAAGCCAGCCGATGTCAGCATTTCAGGCTCTCACTAGGGGAGATTAAGTGTCTTCCCTGGGTAACTCCATTGCTCACCGTGGGTGGGAACATAAAACGGGCAGATGGTTTTTAACGGTTCAGAGTGCAAACTCGGGCTACAATTAAAAAAAAAATTTTTTTTTAAATCTCAGTTTCAGCCCCAGCTCTGCTGCTAAATAGCGCTATGAGATGGGGTAAGTTGGTCTCCCAAACTGATTCTTCTTCTATTTATAAAATAAAAACAGGTCTTACCTCCCAGACCTGTGAGGATTAAGTGAAATATTACACATGAAACAGCTCTAAGCCTGACGAATAGTAAGTACTCCATGAAGGTTAACATCTGCTGTTTAAGATGGAGAATTAACAGAATTTGGAAATAATAAACCCCACATGAATGGGCTTTAAGGGGTCAATGAAACACCACAAAATGTGACAAAATTTTCAGTTTTTCTGGGAAGAGGTTTCACAGCTTTCATTAAAGTCTCAACTAGGCTCACAACAAGAACAACAAAAAGTAATGATTACTACCTTATGTATTTTCCAGTATAGGCTGGGTATGTTTATGGGCCTTCAACAAATATTCTTGAAGTTTTACTTAGTACCAGGAGCTGCATGAGGCACAATCCAACTTGCACCACTCAACGGACCCTATGCCTTGAATCCTATGCAATCACTTCACAAATACTGATTGAGCCCCTACTATGTGCCTGTTACTTGGTGGGACAGTGGGGCTACACAGGTAAACAAGATAGCAACTATGAATGAATGTTACCGAAAGTAAATCTGAGGTGTTGGGAAGCATATGTTAGGGATAGGTCACCTAGTCTAGGGACACTTTCCTAAGGGAAATTTTTACAGTTTTTAAAAAACCTATTATATTAATTTCCTATGCTTCTATAACACATGACCACAAACTTAGTGCTTTAAACCACTTTCTCCTTCCTTTTTATCCTGCATATTCTCCTGATGCAGTTCCAATAGATTACAAACTTGGTCCTTTGAAACAAGACATCTCTCACAGTCCTAGAGGCCAGCTAGAGTAATGCAGGTTAATCTCCTCATCTCAACACCCTTAACTGAACCCCATCTGCAAAGCCATTGTTTGCCATAGAAAGTAACAGTCACAGGTTCCAGAGATTAGGACATGGATATCTTTGGGGGGTGGCATGGAGGGAAAGAACGACATTATTCAGCCTTCTGCACTCATTTGTTTATTTTATTTTTGCATTGAATTTATATTCAGAGATTTCTCTTTTGGATAAGAAAAATATAGCATAAACCTTACCCATGATTTTTTTAAAATAATACTGTATAGAAAGTGACGAAAGGCATAAAATCTCAATCCAGATTACTTAAGTGGGCTGGAGATCTGAAGAATTCACTCCATTACTTGAATGCCTGGTTTTATTATTTTCACACACTAGCTACCTCCCAGAGATTGTATTGTTATATTTGAGACTTGAAACATAAGAGATAATACACACACATGCACACACACAAACGTATCTCTTGTTGATTCTGAGCACTAAATGATTGGGGACTCCTAGCTAATATTTGTAGTAATCATTTGCGCTCCGAATATTAACATGTACTACTTTTCTCCTCATAATTTAAAAAATAATCTCTCATTTTCCCTTCCCCTTTTTGGTTCCAGCATTTCCAGTCCTTGGTTTTCTCTAGCTGATCCATCATGTTCCCAGCTTTGTTCCAAGAACTGCATAATCAGGTTTCCAACTTGCCTTGCACCTAAACTCTGCTGAGTGTGAATGCAAGTTACTTGTTTATTTGTTGATTTCTTTATCAAGTGTTACAAAATTACCATAGCTAAACCAACTATTCAGAGCTCAAAAATGACCAGAATTTATTTTTCTACCTTCTATATTAATGAGAAAGATAAATTCTCCCCCAAACTTATTGAGTAAAATTTTGAAATAATATAGTAATCATTGTGTGTGTGTGTGTGTGTGTGTGTGTATGCCTTTAAGTTGGCACAGATCTATCAAGTCTCTATAAGACTCAGATTATAGTTGACATTTACATTTGGCAAGCAACAATCCATCATTCAGCCATGATGACATTATTACTCAACCACTGATGCATTCTTTTAGCTGAGATTTGGTTTCTGTGCCCTTCTAAATGGGATGCTCTGGCATTACCAGTTTGTCAGAACTGGCATTTGAGGGAAAACCTCTTTTCCATCTCTGGATAGGCTTTCACCCTTGCTGACTTTATATTTGAAATGTGGTCATAAATACACATATATTCAGATAAATGATACAGGAAGTATATTTGCATGTCATGGTAATTCTTAGGGAACCCATGTTTTTAAGCATACCTTTATTTAGAAATACAACTCTATGTGCTACTTTATCCAACAAATTAGTCTCGATTAACTTTTAAGGACAATAATAACTATAAATTAGAGGAAAGCAAAAGTTATGTTCTATTTTCCCTTTGGTATTACATGCTTTTTCCTCTTCTTCTACTTCCTCTTTTTTTCTGAATAAAAAATAATAACAGTTGTTGTTTTAAAATAATATGTAGCATTTAAAATATCCCTGCACAACACTGAGGTGTTTTAAGTCTAATAAAAGTTGAAAATGTGCTTTGAAGTGCTTTAAGTCATGAATTAATGATATAGTTTATCTCATCACTACAAGAAATCCAATAGCTCTTGGGGTGAAAGACAAAACTCTCCTATGGGAAGGAAGATGACTGACACCTCAGAGGAGTATAGAAAATTAAAACTTTACCGATAAAAATGGCAACTTGTTTTACAACTTAAATGTTAACTCCCTTGCAAGTGAGTCATAGGAGAGCTGCTGAAGACTGAAATACTATATATAACCCAAATCACTACTGGTGATTCAGTAGCAATAGAAACAGTAGCAATATATTTGAGACCAGCCCTCCCTCAGGCTATTCTGTTTTTGTGGGAGTTGGTCATCAGAAGAACGTGACCACCAGTTGACTTTCCAGGACTACTTGGCTTTAAGTCTTGGTTTTTCCACCATACTATACTGTATATAATTTTTACATTACAAAATTTTTAATTGCCTTTTATTTCCATAAGAGCTGATTTTTAAAGTCTATTGTATAGGTAGGTTCTAATAAGAAGAATTATAGTAAAGAGCGTGACTCCATTTTTTTTTATGTTTGACAGCTGGTAGCTTCTAAGCCTCCCCCTGCTCCCTTCTCCCTCCACCCCCACCTGGTGAAGCTGACACTAAGGCTTCCGGTGCTCCCTCCTTTGGGACTGGTGGATGTTCAAATCACTGGCAGGTGCCCCCCCCCCCACCCTCCCCTCACCCCCGCTTCAGTCCCACACCTCTAATTGCTGTAAAAATCCAAGCTTGTCTCCTTGTTCACGCAAGCCATTTTCGGACCAGCTTGGGGTCCTGCCTTGAACTTTTCAGAAGTCCTATTATGTCAGTACGTCAGCAATAAACCTTTTCATACCCTTTCGATGTGCATGTGGCATCATCGCATAGACCAACGGTTCTCAACCTGTGGGTCACGACCCCTTTGGGGGTCAAATGACCCTTTCACAGGGGTCGCCTAAGACCTTCAGAAAACACATGTATAATTACATATTGTTTTTGTGATTAATCATTATGCTTTAATTATGTTCAATTTGTAACAATGAAAATACATCCTGCATATCACATATTTACATTACGATTCATAACAGTAGCAAAATTACAGCTATGAAGGAAGTAGCAACGAAAATAATTTTATGGTTGGGGGTCACCACCACATGAGGAACTGTATTAAAGGGTCGCAGCATTAGGAAGGTTGAGAACCACTGATATAGACATTCAAACCTAATTTTGGAAGAGATTTTACAGAGTGACCACAACAATGACTACAAGTGTTTGTCTTAGTTCAGACAGCTATAAAAAGAATGACGTAGACTGGGTGGCTTAACAGAGGTTTGTTTCTCACAGCTCTAGAGGCTGGGAAGCACACTAATTCTATTCATGATGGCTTCACCCTCATGACCTAGTGACCTCCCCAAAGGCCCACCTCCAAATACCATCACATTGGGAATTAGGACTTCAGTATATGGATTTGCTTGGGACACAAACATTCACTTCATAGCAGTGTTATTATATTTCTAGAAATAATTTAAGTAGTAAATGAAAAAAGGAAAAAGCAAAAGCAAGAATATTTGGTCTAACTGTAGGTAAAACTGACTCACAGATAAAATTTCTTGAGGATAAAAAAGCTTTATTTGAAGAACCCTTGCCTGGGAACATGTTATGTGAAACATCTATGCATTAAAAATTTTTATATGAAATTCAATTTGATTCATTCTTATAACTTTGATAGAAGTACAATTATTTTCCATATCCAAGAATATTCAGAAATAGCTATTGTGTTAAAGGCTAGTCTTAAAGCACAACCAATATGAGGTTGTTAAATATTTTAACTACTAAGAATTAATATTTCAGGATTAAAATTCATTGATTATTGGATTTCTGCTATCAAGTTATTATAAATAAATAATTCATGTGACTTCCATAGAATAGCTTTCAGTTAAGAAGTTGATAAATCTGCCAGCTTAAGCAGGGGCACAAATACCATGTAAAGATATCACAGCATTTCAAAGTGGTTTTGAAAGAAACCAGCCTTTCTTCACTGGAGAGCTATTTATGTTTCAACAAAATGAAACAAAATCACAGAATTCAAAACCTTGATCATTGAGCCCTTAACTACAAAAAATGAAATGTTCATAGAAGTCCAGGAGCCTACGGATGGAAGTGGCTGTTGCTATATGAGAAACAGATCTTAAAATAATTAGCCTACTGTTCTTATCCCTTAAATACTTCTCTAGAAATTTTAATGGAAAGCAAAATATGCTAGAAAACATATTTTTGGAATCTTTAACATAATGTTTATTAGATAAATGCATTTCTCTAGTCAAAAAAAATTGCTTATGTACATATCAATTTCTAAATAGGGTTGCTGCTAGCTTATATGGTACCTTTGTGCAAGTAGGGAAAGACATCCCTCTGGGTAGATGCGACAGGAGGCAAAAGTGCCATATTCTCAGTCCCCAGAGATCCCTCAAAGTGTTGTGCCTTCTGCAATATACAAAGTGACTCTCATCCCCAGAGGCCCAAATTATTAGGAAATTCTTAAATTCTTTCTCTCTCTCTCTCTCTCTCTCTCTCTCTCTCTCTCTCTCTCTCTCTCTCTCTCTCTCTCTCTCTCTGTCTCTCTCCTGTGTGTGCATGCTCGCTCTTTCTTCAAATCTTCCCCAACTCCCACTCCTACTCTCCATCTTTTCCATATTTTCAGTATTATTTTTAGTGTTCATGGTGTTCCATTTAGGTTTTGTTACTTGCACTGTGAGAGGCCACATGCAGTGCAGTGATTTAAAGTACACACTTCAGAGCCAGACAGCTGGGTTTGCACCCCACCTCTGATGGATACTAGTTGTGGGTTTTGTCAGTTTACTTAACCTCTCTGGACCTCAGTTTTCTCAAATGCAAAATGGCAACAAAAATAGCAGTCTCCTCATAGGCGTGTTGTAAAGAGTAAGTGAGTTAATATACATAAAACATTTTAAATAATTCCTAACACAGAGTAATCTCTATGGAAATGTTTGCTCTTGTCATTATTCTCATAATTCCTAAACTTGAATTGCCTAAGAAAGTCACTGTAAGATTCAGACAAGATGTGTAGTCTATAGGGTGTGAACATGGCAAACACAGGGCTTCCAGGAATTCAATGACCAAGAATCTGTTCCTTCACTGGACAGAACACAGTGAAGTGATCCCCACCACAGCATAAGCTGTAATGTACAAATGGCCACAAAGAGGTGTAGGAAGGCAGGAGGTTGCTCCAAAAGGGAGAGTGAGTGTCCTGTCACAGGTTTTAAAGTCATGTGACCTTAGGGATAATCAGTTGCTGGGGTCAGCAGAATACCTCACAGATGCCCTCCCAGACTTATAAATGTGGCACCTTACGTGGCAAAAGGAAGTTTGGAGGATGAGTAAACTGAAGACTTGAGATGGGGATTACCCTGGATCATCTGAGTAATCCCAAAGGTCCTCAGAAATGAAAGAGGAAGGCAGAGAGATTTGAAGATGCTGTGCTGCTGGCTTTGAAGATGAAGGAAGAGGGTACAAGCCAAGGAATATGGGCAATCTCTAGAAAATGGAGACCATAAAAAACAGATACAGGCCAGGAGCCTGCTAAGAAAAGATACAGCCTTTCCAATACCTTCATTTTTGTCCCATGAGGCATGTATTGGGCTTCTGACTTACTGAAACATAATATAATAAATCTGTATTGTTTTTTAAACCAGTAATTTGTTACAGCATCACTGGAAAACTAATTCAGTCACCCAGTGCTTCTATGTCCTATGATGCTTTTTGTTCTATCAAGAAACACATTTCAATACCATCACTATACTATGTGGTTACTATGAAGATGTGGGTTCAGATGGTGCTGAGAGTTTCTAAATTCTCAGCTTTCTTCCCATGCCTCTGTTAATCTTGACTCAATAGTTTGATAACGTACACAAATGCCTTGGCTCATTTCTCACCCCAACATAGCAAGATGTCTGGCACTGAGCACTTCTGTTGTTCCCTTTCTCTTCATGTATAGCACTATCTTTGAGCCAATTTCCTGATCTCTGAGCTATACGGCAGGTGAGTAGTCAATAGCCACCACCGTCTGCTCCAGCCAAGCCTTTCCTGACCTACATTTTATCACGTCCAAACTCAAAGTTCTTTCAAGGAAGGAGTAAGGAGACTAAGCATAATAAATAAGGGAGATAGCACCTGACCTTGAGAAATGTACATAGGGGCCCTTCCCTCTAAAAATCAAATCCAAGTGCCTGCCTTAGAATATGGGAATGTTAGCTGCTGTGTGATGATTTTTCTCAACTCAGTCCAATAAATGTTGATTGAGATCTCACTTTGGGCAAAAAAGAATGATAATTCAGTCACACTTGGCATTAGGGAAACTGCTGACATTTGTGTTGATGACAGATACTAAAGAATTAACAAAATTAGAAGGGAAAACCTAAAAAAAAGTTGAGTGATAGTATAAGAGTAATACTAATTACAGTAATTTATGGGAACTGCTTATCACTAATGCCTAATTATTATGCAGCACAATCATGGTTATGCATGGCATTAAATGTGTGTGTGAAGGACTTTGGTGTGTGTTGTATTAGATTAGATTAAAAAAATGAAATATAAACATGCATGCTCAGTCCTCATAATGTGTTACTCATGCAGTAATTTGTCATCTGCTCACAATTTTTAAAAATTAGAGAGAAATACTTAGCCTATAAGATAACTTGGTTCTTCCTTTATACCGGTGAAACTATAAATTTATTAATGCACTTGATTTTCTAAATGAGTTCCCCGTCATTGCCATCAAGAATTGTAGTGTTTTTTCTTCCAGGCTTTCTTATAAATAATTTTAATTCCCCTTTTGCAGCATTCTATACTAGAAAAAATGTGACTCTGAGAGGCTCATTATCTTGATAGTCTGCTGAGGAAATGAGATAGATAGAATGTCTGACCAGCTCTGTGTGGTCAAATCAATACATCCAGCAATTTGCAGATTACTTATCAATCAGACAAGAGGACCAGGTCTCAGTTACTTCAAGTTCAGTTAAAATCACTGAGTAAGATGGTTTCAGTGTTAATGTGGTTGAATCATGCACAAGGTGACATCTATGTCGCACTTCAAAAATTCAATGTGAACTTCTGGAATAAAGGCATTTAGAAATAAAAAAGAGCCCCCAATTTTGCAAGGCTGTATTCCAATTCAATTTATTCTTTCAACCAAAAAATGTATTACACATCTATTATGTGTCAGGTACTATGCTACACACCAGGAGTGCAGAGATTATTAAGATTTAGCCTCCCCCAGGAAACTCATGGTCAAAGTTTCTGTGAAGTCTACAGAAGGGTAGTAACTGCTTTTTGTACATGGCCCTACTTTAAACACAAAAGTATGAATCATGAACTTTTCAAGGCTTTAAAATAAATTTAAGCTGGATATTTTATATGTATAACTATTCCAACTTCTAAGGCCAGAAGTACACCAACCTGATACCTCTACCTCTATTTTTATAAAAGATGTTATTAATTTTTCATTTTTAGAGAGAGGGGAAGGGGGGGAGAAGGGGAGGGAGAGAAACATTCATGTGTGAGAGAAATTTGTTGCCCTTTGCACAACCTGGCTCACAATCCAAGCATGTGCCCTAGCAGAGAATCGAACTAGTGACTTTTTGGTTTGCAGGCTGGCACTCAATCCACTGAGCCATACCAGCCAGGGCTCCACCTTTTTTCTATTCCACGACTTCAGCTAGATTAGCAGCAGCACATAAGATAACTAGAAAATAAAGTTCAATTACATAAAATAAGGTATATTCTATTGAAACACCAGAGCCAGTTATTCTAATAAACCATGATGCCTCCTACCCATTTTTTACCCTCCGCCTTGCCAAATCCATCACTAATGAATATGTGATCCTACCCATCACCTCCTGCTTTACTCAATGGGTTAATGAAAATGAACCTCCTTAGTTCACACCCCCACCCCACTGTTATTTCACACTGGAATCTCATTCCTAGAAACTCCAGCCTATCCCTCCTTACCTTATCCAGGTCTTTTCTTCAACTGCCATTGGGACTTTCAGGACCTGTACTTTAGCCTCTCCTTCAAACTCTGCCCCAACTTCCCTCTTAAGTGAAACCCAGATTTCACTTTGAAGAGACAGTAGATTCTTTCTTGTAACTCACAGCAATTAAAGCTATTTCTCCCACGCCACTTGACACCACAGGTAAGTAAAATAGGTCAATCTATTTTATTTTTATCACTGTTTCATGTTGGCAGTCATGGTCCTAGGATGATTACAATGTATGTAAGAGTGGGAGGATGTATATCAGATTAGGAATATATGTGTGTGTATATATATATATGATGTTCACTAATGACGTTCTACCATCTTTGCCTTTTCTTGTTTAAAATTCTTACCATACATTAATAGGGTTCCCCGGGTTTGATTGTGCAGGTTGTGCCATGCACAATGTGCCCATATGTGGGAGCTGAAATGCAGCTGAAGTACCACTACCTGCAATCTGAGGCCTAGAGAGGTACAGCACCAAAATTTTCTAATTACATAAAGGCAAAATGTAGTTCGTTGTCACCCTGCGTTTAAAGTATCCTTTTCTCAGTCTCATTATTCTCATTATTATCTGCTTAACTGCTATAACTAATGACCTAGGCATAACCTTTTGGTCCACCACATCTCCATGACTACTGCTGGTACCTTCCAATCCGTGTCAATGATCCTTAAAATGCCAGCTTCACAGATCCTTAACCTCCTAACCTACAACAACCCTCAAGTTCATTTCATTCTGTTTTGCATACCTTGAGGTTTGGCATTATTTAAAATTGCTTTGCCTCCAAGATCTAAAACACTGAATTTCCCCACTATGACCATGCCTTTCATCCACTTTCTCTGCTTGATTACTCACTATATTGTACATATTCTTCTTCCCCCTTGTTACCGCTACTTCTCAGTCCCTCCTTCTTGCTGCAATGCAGGTGGCTCTTTTTCAAATTCACTTGCTTCTCTACCTGGTCTTGATTAGTACAGTAGTTCCTCTCTATATCGCGGTTCATGTATCACGGCCTCACTGTACTGTGGGATTTTTTTAAATATTATATTTAATTATTTATCATGGATTTTTCACTATATCGTGGGATTTTGTGGTAGTGTACAGTAAATACTAAAATAAATGTAAGGTTCCTACTTCATGGATTTTCACCTATCATGGAGGGAGGATCTACAACGTAATACACACGATAAGTGAGGGATCACTGTACTATACCCATTGTCATGATACTCACTTGAATGTCCGTATCATTCAAAACACCTTTTTATATCTAAACTTTGAATAAACATTCTCCACTTACGCTCCCAGGTCACCAAGTATTAGTGGGAAGAATTTCACAGCCAGTTCTATTGAATTTACTGCTATCTATCCTCAATTAGGCCTTTGCTTTAACTGCTCAGAAAAATATTATTCACAATATTTTATGAAAAAGATGTACTTAAAATTAGTGTCTCCATTTCCTCAAGTATAAAATGGTGATCATAATACATATATGTGTGATATATAATCAGATAATATAAACTACCTAAGCAAGTGTTTAATTATGTATCACATATTCAACCCCAGATAACTACGAAACATGAAACTTCGATAGTAGTGAAGGTTTCTCTTAAAAAGGATCTATGGTTATTGACTTTGATAACTGCAAATGGTGGGCATTCAGTGTAATTGTTGTATGAATCAACTTGCAATCATACTTCACTAAAATTGGAAAGAGGAGGCTTTTGGTTAGATAATGATTGCAGCTCCCAAGGTTTCCCATGTCTTCCTGCTGAACTGATGCACTGTTTTAGGTCCTCCTTGAGAAAAGACGAGGACAAACTACATCATTTCCATTTGAAGGGAAAACTTTGTTTTGCTCTGTACTCTGCTGTCAATACTTCACTTCTGACATGAGATATGTGAATGTTTTTTCCCACATGGACCAATTCTCAAACACCAGCTCAATGTCTTATAATTCAGTTCTAATATTGGCTACCTAGAGGTAACTTAAGATCACACAGTTTAAGGGCGCAATCCCACAAGGGTTCCCTACTTCAGATGCCAATAGAAAGTCTGAGCCTCGCTTACTCTGTCTATAAATCAGAGGTTCTCATGACCGCCTCCTCCATCTTGAAGATTTGCTAGAACATCTCACAGAACTCAAGGAAATGCATTTACCAGTCTATTATATAATAAATGATACGAAAAGCACATAGATGAACAACCAGATAAAGAGGTATACAGGCAAGGCCAAAGGGTTCCCAACCACAGGAGCTTCTCTGTCTCCATGGAATTTAAGACTGCCACCCTCCTGGCCCATGGATGTGTTCACCAACCTAGAAGCTCTCTGAACTCATAATTTAGGGATTTTTACGGAGGCTTCATAACATGGCTATGCTCAATTATCAACTCAATCTCTGGTCCTTATTTTCTCCCCATGGGACAGGAGGTGGGGCTGAAAATTCCAAGTTTCTAATCATGGCTTGGTATTTATGGTGACCAGCTCCCATCCAGGAACCCAACAGTCCTCTTTAGAACAAAAATACTCCTATCACCTAGGAAATTCCAAAGAATTTAGGAGATCTGTGTAAGATGCTCATATCATCCCCATCACTCGGAATAACAAAAGATTTAAAAAGTCTGTGCCAGAAAATTAGGTCAGAGACCAAATATATGGGTTTTTTTTAGTATTTCATAGTCCATACATTACAGCAAAATGATATTCAACTCAAAAGCTACTGGCCCCTTACTAGAACCCCATGCAGTCATTAATAGTCCAGTACATCATCATATCATATGAAAATGTCTCCCCAGGTGAGGCCACTCAGATTTGTAGGCTTTCATTTGATCTTGTCTGGTTCCCTAAACAGGAGTATTCTCAGTAATATGAACATCACCTTTTGGGAATCTGACACAATTGAGCTAAAAGTCAAAATTGTTTCTTGCTAGGAGCCTCTATCAAGGTGTTAATGTAATATTAGATCTCCCTCTTTACATGAGCCATGTATTACTTTACCCTCCAACTACTATTGTTCCTTCTCTCTGTTTCGTCAAACTTTTCTATCTTTGGAAAGAATATTACTTTCAGTCACTGTGCTTGGTCTATGTTGGAGGTGCAATACTCATCTAGCATATCATTCTCTTAATTTTAAATATAAACAGGCTAGGAGATGGAGTATCAGGGATAAAGTCACAATAGGGTGGATTTGAAAAATGCTTAAATTAGTACCAAAATATTGAGCAAAATAGAATCTGGGTGGTTAGGATATTTCCCAAGGCTATGATGTATGTCTCTGAATAACTGTGTCCATGATGTTCAAATTCAGAACTACACTGGATTGATGCAATTAACTGTAATAGCCATAACTACTCTCGAAATAGTCCATAAACGATGGTAAAATTACAAACCTACACATGGAGCCGCCTTATAAAATTTAGAGCAGTTGATCTCACAAAATGAAACTATAGACTGACTTTAATCCTGTGTAACTGACTACTTCTTTGTATCAACTCGCCATGCTTAAAAACTAAAAATCCAAGTATTTCTTAAAATTTCTTCAACTTTTAATCCCTATCTAGGGGAAAGCTAAGCCTGACAAAAATCAAATATATACACATAAATTTCTAATTTGTTTTTATATTTTCTAAGGAAAGGGACATTTAAATGTAACAGAATTTAACAGTTTAGTGACTGAGAGAAGTAAGTGCAAGTTCGGAATCTGTTGGCTCTTCACTCCTGCCACTGATAAGCACCCATGCGTATGAATTTCATGAGCCACTTGAATGGCGTTAAGATTTACAGAAAAGTAGGGGATCTAAATTATAATCATGGGTTACCATTCACTTTGGCATCTAAAAGTTCAAGAAAAATAAAAATCACCTAGAATACGCAAAGGGAAATATATAAGTAAGAATTCAGAAAAGAGATAATGAAAACTATATATACAAATTAGAACATTGACATAAAAAACCACTTGAGATAGTAATCTGGAGAATATTTTCATCTAAAAACTCAGGTCATTGTAAGTGCATTTACAGTTATTATTTTATAATGCATAAGTAAATAATGATTCAGAGTTTATTTTTATAAAAATATAGAGGAGACCCAAGTCAAAATATATTTGAATGTAAATATCTATACATCCTACCCCATTAGATCCCAATTAAATAAGCACAAGAATATAAAGTGTTGGAAATTAGAAAGAAATGTCAAAATTTGAATATTTTAACCAGATATAATACCAATGGGACTTGCTATGATGTGAATGCTAATGCCCCTTCCCCCATTTCATATGTTGAAATCCTAATGTCTAATGTGATGGTATCAGGAGATGGGACTTTTGTGAGGTGCTTGGGTGAATGGGATTAGTGCTCTTAGTAAGAGACCCCACGGAGCTCCCTAGTCCCTTCCACTGTGTGAAGTTACCGTGAGAAGATGGCCATTTATAAACCAGGCCCTAACCACCTGCAGACTCTTACCACATGGGCACCCTGATCTCAGATTCCTTACTTCCAGAGAAATAAATATCTGTTATTAATAAGCCACCCAGTCTATAGTATTCTGTGACAGCAACCCAAATGGACTAAGACAGGTGGAACATGTGAAGAGGGCTTCTTGATGTTCAGAGGCTTTCTAAAGTTGGTAGGTGATAGCATTAAAAGGAACCTAGGTACAGCCATGCCAGTTATCTGTGGTGCAGAACCAGTAAAAAGAAAGCAGACCACTGACTCGCTGGTTTCCTAAACACAGAGAAGAACCTAGAGGTGAAATGAGCTTACAGAGGCATTGTATGGGCTTCACAGAGATGCCTAGATTAATAAAGTAGTGCCATCAAGTTAAATTATTTAGTTATTTAATCATGAATCGAAGATGAATAGGTGAAAATAAGTAAACAAAAAGAGGCAAGCATTCCTGAGAAGCCAGCATCTTTCCCATTCCTGGATTTCTTTTCACACAGTGACCACTCTATTAGCATAGCCCTTCTTGTCCACTTCTTCCCAAGGCAAGCCAAGTGACAGAACTGGTTGGTGAGGTTTTTAAAGGATTAACTGAGCATGTTCAACTCTGATTTTCTCTTTTGCTCTGACGGTGAGCTGACCACAGGAAGCCAATGTTTCCTTCTCCTCCAAATAGAAAACATGCAAACTGTATTCTCTGACTACAAGGCAATAACCAAGGAAATATTATTGGGGATAAAACTCAGGGTATGTTGGGTATATTCACTTTGGGAAAATTTATCTAGCCATGCAGCCATGGCTTTTGCACTTCTGTATATATGTTTTATTTACTTAAAAATTTATCAAAGTATACAAGTACAAACAGTATCAAAGTATAAATCAAAATCCAAAATTTAGAAGCAAATGCACAGCTGTGTTATTATTTTTAAGGAAGAAAGAATAAACTAAGCATTTAATGTAAGAGATTATAAAAGAATACCAAGCAAAAAAAAATGTAGCAAAGAGAGAGGAAGGAATTTAATATGGCATTGACATGTAAATAAATCAATTAAGAAGCTATAAATAGTATAGCCAGTACATTTATCTCAAAGTTGTTTCCTTGTTGAGGTAGGGACAGGGGGGATATAAACTACAATCCAGCCTAATCAAAATAAAAGGAGGAAAACACAGAAACATTAACAACAAAAAGTGAAAAATCAGGAAGAATTTTAAAAAGTGAGGAGGCTTTTAAATTGCATGAAATATATATATGTGTTTTTGTTAAAAAATTATTTACAATGATGGAAACATGGTAACAATCTAAATTTCTAGTAGGAGAAAACTAACCATATAATATTGGTATTTTTATATAATGGAATATTATGCAGCTATTGAACAGATTTATGTAAATATAATTATTATTTGTCGACAAGATTTCTTAAGTGTTATCCTTGAAATACTGCCTCTTAATGGGATTATTAAGATTATTAAATGAAAACATATGTTCATTGTTTCCATGCAACAATTTCATTCTAGCACTTTCTATTTATTAGACACAATGCCAGGTAGTAAGGTAAAGTAAAAAGATAAATCCTTGCTTTTATTTTATTGACTATCTACTTGGCAAATCAGCCATTAATCAAATTACTATATAAATTAACCATAATGAATATGAGATATTTTCAGTATAGCCTGGGTACATATAACAAGTAACTAACAATCCAATACACAGCAGATGCTCAATCCATGTATGTATTGGCTTTTCTTCCTCTCTTTGTGACACCCAACCTATTCCTCTTTTCAGGAATCATATTACTTCTCAAAGGAATCCAGAATAGATGTATTACAATTCCCAAAAGTAATTGCAAAAAATACTAAAATCAAGAACATATTGACAGTGTTGCAGTGGAATATCTAGCTAGTTAAAACTACGAAGAAAATATTTCAATTAAAGATCATTTGACAACTAAAATAGTAATAATGACAGTAATAAAAATGATGAAATCAAAAAACCATAAAACCAATTTTAAGTCTAGACATCAGGGAACTCTGGTCCATTGTATGTTAATGACATCACATACAGTCTCTCAATCCCAATTGTTTAGTCTTGCCCAGGTGAATGAGATATGAATTACCTGTGCCTGGTACCTCATTACCATTCAAGACTAGGTCAAAGCACAAAGCTACTGAAAATGTTAATATGGCTTATAAATCTGTGTGAAAGCCTAATTTTAGGTTGTACCTGACTACTCACAGGCTCCCACCCCAATTGGGTCAATATCACCACAAAGGATCCCATTGGTTACAGGTAGGAGCACGGAGGAGGATGTGAATATACCATAACACTCCAAGATACTTCAAATCCCCTACATAACATTTACTGTGCTTTGTAATTACACATGCATCATGTTTGCTCCTATTATTATTTTATCCCTTGCTTTAATTTTTTGCATAGCACTTTTCACTAACTGATGTTCTTGTTTTTTATATCATGGAGCAGAAGAAAGAAGAGGAAGAACAAGAAGTTGGAAAGTTCTAGCAAGGAACTCTGTTCCTTCCCTGTGAAGTCCTGAAAAATAAGAAAACACCCCAAGAGTGCTAGGGCTGCATGTCTACTTTAGATTGGGGGGGTCAGAAAAACTTGACTAAGGGGTGACATTTAAGCTAAATGACCATTAAAAGCCATCTATACAAAGACTGAAAAAGCCAGTTCCTGGCAGTAGAAATAAATCATGGAAAGGTCCTGGGGTGGTGAATTGACTGGACTTGGTTTAGAAATACCACCAATTGGGAGCTTAGAGTGTGAAGGAAAATTGGTATTGAGTTCAAAGAAATGGGCAGTAGATGGATCTTGTAGGGTTTCAAAGCTGGGAAAGAAAATCATTTGTTCGGCAAAATGCAAGGAGAAGCCCTCCTTGCACTACATTTCATCAAAGGAGTGATGTGATCTTATATTTTGTACGAATCACTTTTGCTGCTGTGTAGAGAATGATTTATGGAAGGGTTCAAGTATAAGTGGGGAGATCATTCAGGAGGTACTTGTACTTGTCAGGGCCAGAGGAAATGGCGCTTGGATCTGCAGAAACAGTATTTTTATATATTTTGAAGGAAGAGTGAGCAGTATATACTGATGGCTTTGAGATGGAGGATGTAGAGAGAAATAAAGGGCAGAAAAAATAACACCCAGGTTTAGTCTCTTAGCCTAAACATCACCAGAGCATTTTACAGAAAGATAGAATACAAGAAGGAAGAACTCATTTGAATGGACAAACCAATAGTTCACTTCTCATTTGAAATGCTTGGCAGACATCCAAGTGACCATGTCAAGACACTAGCTGGCATGAAATATGTGGAAATAAGATTATAGTCTGGCCCTAAAGGACTAGGAAGTATTTTGCCTCTGAAAAAATTTCACATATCTTTGCTCTGAGCTATTACACCATATATTTGTATTTTGATATGTAATCCTCAGAGGCCAGATATCTCACTTGCTTTCATGGTCTTGAGAAATTCTGTATCTTAGCCTCCTAATTGAAACATGGGACCATAATCTCCATGATCATCACACATGATGAACCTTGAAAACCTATTCTTGACTGACAAGTTTTTTTGAAGGCAAAATACCTAAAACAGTGAGATAAGTAGTTAGAGAGACAGATAGATATTAATATGTATTAAAGTGATAAATATCTCTGAATGGTATATTCAAAGTGCTCATTGTTTATCTTGACAATAACTCTTATTGGGAATTCTATTTTCCTCATCAACAATTGCTTTAAATATAGGAACATGATATTTTAGTACAAACTATAATAACAAGATGCAGGAACTTGTATTAGTAGTTATCCGCATGATCATGGTCAAGTTATTATAACATTCCAATTTCCTCTTTGAAAAAATAAAAGTCCCCAACAAGATGATTTCTGTGTCCCTTCCATTCACAAAGTTAAATTTAAAAGAAATACACAATTCTCCCCATACCAGGCACCCTTATCTGTGTCACATAAATAATAATAATGTTTCACAGAGTGTATGACACATCGTAAGAATTGTTTACAAAATGCAATTTAAACAGATCGCATTTTATGGCTTGCCATTTACCGTAGCAGTGAATAGCAAATAGGCAGTTGTGCCTATGTGTATTTGCTGATCTGTCAGATGCTGGAAATAAAGCCAGTGCATTATCCCTTTATAAACCAGGGCATGCATTCATTCTCTGAGAAAGGCATTACAATTATATTGAAAACGACAAACCACTGCAGAGAGGGTAAACCACAGAGGGGGCCCCTTCCATTACCGTTTAACACATGCATGCAGAGCTTTCAGAATGAGTTCCGGTGTTTTCTCAGCCTTGGTTTGACAGGTGGTGGAATTGGCATTCCCGTCTATTCCAGTGAGTTTAAAGAATACCGTTTTCTCATCACATTTTGTCTACCCACATCAGGCTGCCATTCAGCTTCACTCACCAGCTCTAATTATGTGACTTCTTTCTCCTGATTCTTTACCTCAGTGTCTCCAAATGATTTGGTTCCATAGATTTCCTAACATTCTTTCCAGGCCCCAGGTGACTATCTCTTCAAGCTGAAGTCTTCTTATGCTCTTAAGATAATGTCCTTCACCCATGGAAATGTAAAAAGCATAGCAATAATCATTGATTATCAGTATGAAATCTCTAAACATTTTATGCCTTCCTTCTTTTAAATGCCTTACATCCTTTTAATGAAGTAAAAAAAAAAAAAACTTGGATCTTATAGCATCAGCTCTCTTATACATGCATGAATAATCAAAATTTTATGTGATCTATGTAGTTATATACATGAGTTGCTATTATATCTACTGTATCATCATCTATTTTATTTCTCTGCAGAATTTACAATGGGTACAGTACACTGTACTCAGCTGCTACATTACACATTGCTTGTGCATGGGAATCGCTGCTCTGAACTGTATTACAGAAATTGGAGAGCATTTTATTCAGGCTCTTTGCAGAGGTCAGAAATCAATAGAATTTAAAGGGTAAGTCTGACTCGGTACTGAGCTTTCACAATTTATGGGTAGTTGTTCAGATATCTGAATTGTTTGTTGATATTTTAATCTGTACCTTAGAAGTAACATTAACAATTTAAAGGACAGAACTCATTAATTTTATTCAATAAATGCTCCAAACAGTATAAAACTTAGTGCATGTTAAACCAAATTCTCATATATCCTGTATAGAATGGAGCACAGAGTGTTTCAATGCATGGGGAATTGATGAAAAATTCTGATTGGTAGATGATTCTGTTTGTGCCTTAGTGTAAGTGATATAGCGTTTTCTCTTCATATATGCATCTATTTATAAAGTAATACAGATGCAAAACTCCTCCAAAGTCACCCATATGCCTGGGGGGTTCTCTGCAATCTACAACCATTTCATGAAATTATGCTTCAAAATTATTGTCTTACCATAAAAGGAGGCTAGTGCCTTGAAGGGAAAAAAAATGCACAATTTAGCAGAAACTCAATCCAGAAATCAATTCTTTAACCATGGAATATAATCCCATGAACTCACTTTTGGATTATTTTTGGTAACATCTACATAGAATCAACTGGTCTTCTTCCCCTGAATGGGCTAGATTTGCCCTGTACTATTAGCACACCATAGTAATGATTATTAACATATAATTTAAAGCAAAAAATGAAATCCCAAGCACAGTTCATTGCACTCTGGTATTCCAGTCCTAAGGGTCACCCCTTCTCTTTTTTCATCACAAGTCAAGGGCAAACTTGCACTTCCAATGTTGCTTTACCAAATAAATACATGAGGCATTGACTGCCTGCTTGCATAGCCCTGACTTTAATGCTTACATGGAGAAAATTCTATATTTTAATATACAGCGTGTTCTAAAAGTGGTGCTTGTAGTTGAAGGTCTAAAAGCAGAAACAACGAGCTTACAGACTCTAAGTGGAGGTTCCATTTTCAGAAAACCTTAAGTTTTTATACATTTCTTATTGAAAATATACAGACATTAATGGGTTTTTCTTTTGGTTAATATTTATCATTACTTCAAATGTTAACAATATGGATTTTCACTTGCTATGAGCTATAAAAATTAATTTTATGTATTTTAGAACGTTGACTTTTTTAGCTTAATTAAGGTGACATTGAGAAAAAATTGGTTCTAATATTGGGAAGAAGGCATTATGATATAAAATATTACAAGGGAATAAGCACAAATTAGTCTGCAATTGTGAGGCTGTTTTCGTTGTTTTTGTTTTCTGTTTTTGTTTCCTGTTTTATTTTGGGGAGGTTTTCTGAGATTTCTTGGTTTTCTTTTTGCCTATGTCACAGATGCCACAGATAACAAAATGTAATCATAGGAATAGGAATGACAACCTCCTCTCAACAAAGGATTCTCTGGTGAGCTCTAAACCTATCAATAGCTATGTAGGACTATAAACATCCCTTTGCATATAATAATGTTTTTTAAGTTTCTATTTATTCATTTTTAGAGAGAGGGGAAGGGAAGGAGAAAGAGAAGGAGAGAAACATTAATGTGTGGTTGCCTCTCGCGCACTTCCTACTGGGGACCTGGCCCGCAACCCAGGCCTGTGCCCTGACTGGGAATCGAACCGGCAACCCTTTGGTTTGCAGGCTGGCACTCAATCCACTGAGCCACACCAGCCAGGGCTATAATGATGTTTTGATACAAATTTGTATGACTATGACCAGTTACCTGAGGCTTCCTCATCATTAAGCTGGGAATAACAAACATATTGTTGGATGACGATTTCCCGTGGGTCTTTTGCATTTTTGCATGTCTTATAAATCAAGGTTCTGACAGCATTTTGTTCCAAACTTCCTTTTCAAGAATGTTTTCAGAGCAGACAACCTTGTAAGATAGAGCCAGTGACAGGATAGAAGCATACCTCTTTCTGTTATGAATAATAATAATAATGTCTTCCTCCAGGGCAAAAATCTGACACATGTGCTTGTGGCCCCTTTAGAAGATTAGGGTTTCTGAAATTTGGGATTTCTCCAGGAATGCCACCCAGAGTCACCTGGCCCTCACTGCATTGTTTTTTATGAATTTGGACTTCGGAAACTGGTACAAATGTTGCTAGTCTGGCTTCTGATGTTTCTGTAATAAACAGCTTTTTGTCTTTTTTTTTTGTTTGTTTGTTTTATTGTTTTTCTATTACAGTTGTCCCACTTTTTCCCCCATTACTCCCCTCCATGCAGCCCACTCCTTCTCTCACAGTCAGTCCCCACCCCATTGTCCATGTCCATGGGTCATTTATACTAGGTCGTTGACTAGAGCCTTCCCCTTCTTTCCCTCCTTCGCCCTCTCCCTCCGCCCCCTGCTCACTGTCAGTCTGCTCCTTGTTTACACGCCTCTGGTTCCATTTTGCTCCTCTGTTTGCATTGTTCATTAGTTTCCTGTATTAGGTGATATCATATGGTATTTGTTTTTCATTGCCTGGTTTATTTCATTAAGCATAATTCTCTCTAGTCCCATCCAAGTTTTTTGTCAGTGATCCAATAGTCTGTATCGTCTACCTGCACCCACTAACTAACCTGTGTCATCCTACCTTGTTAGCTGGCAGGTAGAATAAAACTTCTGCCCCTTCATATTTCCTAATATATATTTCATACAGTTGCTGTGGGATCAAGTTATAAGATACCTAAACCTATCCTCTGTGGTTGGATAAAAAAGCATGTGAAATTTTTAGCTACAACATTATTATTACTCAAACCACAGTTAATAACTTCTCATAAATTTATCTCTAAACCTCACCTTTCAAAAACCATTCAATTACAGATTTCTAGAATTTCATACCATTTAGCCTTTTATTTTCTTTCATAATTGAATTAATTTAAATGAACATTCAAGTGGATTAAATGTTTCACTTTTAATATGCTTAATATTGCCATCTTTCCAGTACTTTTAATTTTCTACTCACTCCAACAGACAAGACATTATGCCATTAAATAGTCAAATAATTGCACAAACACTGCTATACGAAGGTACTAATACTGTCAGAATCAAGCAGCTGGTGGGCACCCCATGCCTAGGGTACTGGTGAATATTTGCCAACTGATTATGAAAGCAGATTTAGTATAGGAATGGCAGTTGAGGGATGGGATTGATTATTTTAAGTCTATAGACCAACTGTGGACATGATATAAATTAAAAATTTTTAATTTTATATATCTGTTCATTTCTTTTACTGATATGAATCTATGCCTTTCATTTAATAAGCTTTTTCATAGCTATATCTACCTGTGACCAAACTACCAAACAGGTAAGTGGAAAAAGTCAGTCAACCTAGCATTAACATAAAAACAAATAAATGATCAAACAATTAGCATTAAAAATAAATATTTACTAAATACACCAAT
This sequence comes from Furipterus horrens, assembly GCF_987537825.1. Taxonomy (NCBI): domain Eukaryota; kingdom Metazoa; phylum Chordata; class Mammalia; order Chiroptera; family Furipteridae; genus Furipterus; species Furipterus horrens. The sequence continues at coordinate 196,367,546 of NW_028327173.1, read as the reverse complement.
TTTCTGATGTTTGGGTTTGTAGTATATAGATAATTTTCTTCAACTTAAAGTACTTATAAGTGCTTCACAGAAACAGAAATTCACATTTTAGTGTGATATTCAAAGCATCGACACAGATATAACTATGCCCAATATATGTGTGTGTGTATTTGAGAAAGATGTATGTGTACAACACATATTTGTAAAAATTAGAGAATTTTGTTACAATAAAAATTGCCCACACACATTCACAAAAGGAAAATAAATCTGGAGCATTTTTCCTATATTAATTTATTGAGCAATTATTGTAGTGTACCTTTAAAACAGTTATAATCATTGCATCTGTTTTAAAATGTAGATATTATTACTCAGGCATGGTGGGCCAATAGATCAGGTGACTGCTGTTGAAAAGGTAGTTGGTTGTACTCACCAATCCCAAAAGGAGAGACACCTTATTCTACAAGGGAGCCCCACACAGAAGCACTAGTGTGGGTCAGGAGGCAGAGGCAGCAGTGGTTTTCACAAGGAGGAACAGCAAAGCAGAGTAAGCAGACTCAGTGCTGGCTGGTATAAATAATTCCAGTGGGCTCTGAGGCACCGGCACTGTCCCAAGTCTCCTGGTATCTGGTCCAGGAGAACGGTGGCCCGGGGTTTGAGAGCCTGAAAGAGGAGGTGTTTGGGGGAGTCAGTCTCCTGTTGAATGGTTTTCATGTGAAAAACACTTTGGCAGGCAAGCCTTTTACTATTTCTAGGAATTGGCAGTCCTTCCAAGGTCACCAAGGCTTCAAGAATTAGAGATATATGGCTACTATACCTGAAAAAATAGGAGACTTTATAAATCATTGTTTATAAACCAACTATAAATGTTTTGAGGATAATTACAGTGGAATAGCAGTCAGGATCTCACCAGAGAAGCAAAAAGATAAGAGATAGATGGATAGAGAGAGAAATAGGAGGGACAGGGAGGGATGGAGGGAGGCGTGAAGGGAGGAAGGTAATAAGTAGGTAATCAATAAATACTGAATAATTATAAGCAGACTGTATAATATTTTACAGTGTTTCTCTTCAACCCTCTGTTTATGTATCTTAGTTTTTTCTATAGAGGAAATCATTTTGTCAATTAGAGACAACTGTATTATTATAGTTAAATGTTATTAATACAGGTATTCATCAGTACTCAAGTAAAATTGTTCTTAAACAAATAAAATAAATAATAAAAGCAGAGTATCTTATTAAAGATAAAGCTCACTATCAAATTGAAGATTTGTTTTGTATCAACCAAAAATTTCCCTAATGATTGATCTGAACATTTTCAATGAAAAATTTTTAGAATGAATGAGGTAAGGAATTTTACATTCTAACTATCTAAATACTGCCAAGCTTTTAACTTGCATACAAATATACTTCTCGTTTTGTGTGTTGTTCACACAAAAGAAACATTTATAAGCCTGTATCAAAGTAATATAAAATCCTCCTACCACACGTACACAGCAATTGTTTCTTTCTGAAGTAGATATTAAGTTGCTATTACTCCTTGCACTACTTTTCAAAATAAGGAAAATGTATAGACTAAGAGGAGAGAGGACAATTAAAATAATTATAATAGTGAAGATAAATTTTAAACACAAATTTTTTAAATATTGCATCCTATTTATTTCAAAAAATATATGTACATCTTCTAGACTAGAATTCAATAATGATCCAATAGTTGAGCAACACTATGTGTACGCATATTTGTGTAGTTCTTTAAAAATCACAACTCAGAAGTCAGTAGGTGTTTCAAAAACACAGGGAACTATAAAATGGAAAAACTCAGCCCTTTAAAATTAAGAAAGATTGGTCAGGTCAGTTCCATAAGTATACATGAGCACATGCTTACTGACCCCAGTAACAAGCTTAGTCTTTGTATAACACTGTTCATCTTTAGAGTGTTTTACCAATGATATCTAATTAATAAGCAGAGACAAATCTTTCTGTGTCCTTCAAAGCTCTCAAATGTCATTGCTATGGTCTGGATCTAATTAAATCAAAAACGTACTTCTAAGAGTTTAGCAGCAATTATTTAAACCACATAACATTTTCAAAAGCATATTATCTGATCAATTTTAATTCCCATGAAATTCTATGCATTTAAGGTTTGTTCCCTAAGACTACCCAAACACTATGTTCCTCTCCATAAGTATTTATAACTAACCTCTTTTACCTTGAAAGTTGGTAGACCTATATAAAAGGAAAAATGCAGAAGTTATAGCTTGCACAGAGCTTTTAATCTACAGTAAATACAAAAATGTAACCAGGCATTTCTAATTTTAGTTCAAAAATGTTCAGTGGACATCATACCTTCCAATGAATGATCGGGCCGAAATATTAAATAACTAACATTCTTAAGGGAAAAATAGTATACTCAGTTTATTTTTATTTTGGAAGAGTCCACTCATGTTTCCACAGGCCTTCTTTTTTGGTTTGTATGTTTTGAATGTTATTTGATATTTCTCTAAGCTCTTGTTTTCTCCGTCAACAACCTGATACAATAAGTAGGTTATAGCCAGAAAACATCTGTTTCAGAGAGATAGGAAAACCTCCTAGTAGAATATTAACAAATCCTAGTTCCAAGTGTAGCTACCTTATTCATTGGTCTAAATTAGGGCTTAGAAAAGAGGAAAGAAATTTTAAGTGGAAGGATAACTGGAGATTTCAATATGTCTTTTCCCATCTCTATGATTACTGATGGAACCTTTGCCTTTTTCACAGAATCACTGGATGATATTTGGGATGTGATATGTATTCATAATTGCCAAATGCACCATTGGTTAAAAAAATAAATAAAATCCTATAATAACCAGGAAAAAGAGAGATCAGAAAAAAATATTTTTAAAAATCAACAACAAAACAATTATTATCAAAGACACATTTCTCCGATGTTCTAAACAAGGAGGAAAATCATCTTTACGGACCAAGAAGCTTTAAAAAAGCTTCCCCTTCCTTTGGAAAAGTTTATCAATGACTAGGTACTGAGTGCTTTGTTCCATCCACAAGCCTTCATTTCCAAAGAAATTAAGAAAGGATCTCAGAATAATTCTGTTATCTATTCCACTGAAAAAATATTACTTTCGTTTTCACGAGTGCTTTTAGCTAGAAGCATTACATGATATTTAGCATACCTATCCTGGCTTTAATAAGGAAAAATCTAAAGCGCATACATCACAGGTTTCTCAGAGGACCATCCTATCCCCTCTAATCCTTGCTCACAGGGCTTTATAACATTTCTTAATTCAAGAAAATTCCATGTCAGGGCACACCTGGAACTAGCAAGGGTCTCTGACCTGACTCCAATACAAATTCCTTGACTAACAGGAATTTAGGCATGTGTGTGTGTGTGTGTGTGTGTGTGTGTGTGTTTGTTTTCTTTTTCTTTTTGCATTCTTTATTTTTGATAGGAACTTAACTTTTTTGAGGAAGCCCTGGAGATACTTACTCTGTTGCCTCATTGTGATTACTATTTCTCTTTCTAAGGCTGGATTTCAAACATTCACTTTAAATTTTCCTTTTTGGTATAACTATCTTGACTGCTGAAATGGATACCAAAGAAATATTGTACAGTATATAAATTGAAAAGGTGTTTTGTTTTGTTTTGCTTCATTATTCTGTTTTTGTTTTCTCAGAAATAGGTTTTAATCTTGACTCTGCCAAACATTACCTGAAGTGTCCTAGAAAAGCTATTTTATATCTATGTACTTTTATTTCCTCGTGTGTCAAGTGGACTAATAATGACTAACTTGCAGTGATTTTGAAGATTGAAGAAATGATGCTTATCACATTTCCAGATCATAATAAACACTCATAATAAATTATAGTTGTTTTCATTGTTGTCAGTGGTTGTGATTTGGTAATAAAATCTGGTTCTTGTTTTTCAATAAAGAGCAGTCTACTGTGGATGCTGAAAAAGAAGATACCTACTAAGAAGGGCTCCTGGTGCCTAACTGAGCTCAAATTTAGAAATAAAATAAAACAGAGCTTAGCAGCTATTTCTATACAGGGTCCTCTCCTACAAATTGCACTTCAGGGAGAAGACTGCACTAAACTGCCTGACATATGAGCAGCCCTTATAAAGGAGTTCCTGGAATTCTATTTCAATCAGTAGGACTGAAGCTTTCCCCCGTCCACTCAGAACTACACATCTCCAGCCAACCGGAGTGGCTCTATTGTGACCAATCAGGACAGTGCCCTTTGGACTAATCAAACTGTGATGACTTGGAGTCCTTGTTTGATGAGAACAGATCAATCAGTGACCAGGGACAGGACTTCTGTCTATATAAGCCATCTCCCCTCTGGTTCTGGGAGTACATTTTTTTCTTTTCTTCAAAGACTGAAGACTGTGTTTCCCTGGCTGAACTGAAACACCAAAGATGGCTGAACATGGCAGTCCAGAAGAGACTGGCACAAAACCAAGCAGATTACACCAGAGTATAGCAGACCAGCCTAGAACAGAGCAGAGCATAACAGAGGTGTGGGGCATCCTGGCCCCAGGGCTGCCTCACAGCCCTGCTGTACCACAATTGAGCTGTTTTGCATTGAATGAAGTTTCCATCTTCATTGCACCCCAAATTGGGGATCACTGTTGGTGTTGAATTGGCATCAATGATCATCAGTTGTCACTAATAAATATGATACAAATAGTAATAAAAAACAATATTAATTTAAACAGAATAAAATTTTCAGATTATATATTTAGAGACATTCAAACTGAAGGAGAATATAGGGAGCCAAGAATGTTCATAGATGAAGTAGAGGGTCAGAATGAACTTGGAAGGGGGAATGGTCCAATTATATGGACAACCAAATGGGATTGCAAAAAGCAAAGCATGAGCAAAGACTTGAAAAATAAGATTGAGAAATACTGATAGGTAAAATTTAAATATTTTTAAAAATAAAATTTATGAGTAACTTGAATGTCATGCTGTTGAGTGAGGACTTGGCCCAGACATAATCAGTAGTTATTAGAGGTCTTTTTTTAACACAGAAAAAATAATATAAGATTGGCATTTTAGAAAGCTAATTCCAAAGGCCATGTGTGGGATGAATTCAAGGTGAGAGGAAATGAAAATAAAGAGAATGACATGAATTAAAAGAGGGTGGAAACTGTGGGAATAGAATGAAAGAATCAGATGCACAAGACATTTCAAAGAATGGATCAGTAGAAATTAATGGACTGAATATCTTAAATTATATATTGAACTTTCCCACTGAGGTTTCTTCTTTAATATTTTTACAGACACAACTCTTGCTTCTAACCCTTCATCTGTCTCTTTGGAAAAGGAAGAAAATAATAAATAACCTCATCAGTTATGTCTCAAGTCTATATCCATATCCTTGGCTCTCAAAATATAAAGGCCAGGTTTATAAATCAAGTGAGAAAGAAAACATATCACAGTGCGGGCATAAGTGCTTTTCAACCTAAGTTGAACCAGTGACAAGATATAGTGGCTCTGTTATAGGCAGTTATAAAAACAGAAGGCTCTAAGGTAAAAATAGTTCACCATTCAACCAGCAAACCTAGGACCACACACCCAATGCTTTTTAATCGTATACCACAAATATATGATTCAGTTTCTAAAACTGAGTGCCAGTAAATTTATTTAAAATCTTGAACTTCACTTTCTCATTTTGATAAAACCAAATATTTTGTTAGCAGAAAAACTGTTTTTCCCAACACAATTTCACATGAAAACATAATTAAAACAAGCAAAGCTGTCCTGGTGAGATCAGAGGGATGGTCTCAGAGTCCCGAAGGTACCGCATTCTTCTCACAACTGCAGGATAGAAATATTATAAAACCCTAAAGTCTCCGCAAGACTGGTGTTTAAATAGTTTGAAAACCACTGCCTCGATGGATTTGAGGTATTGTTGTTGAATCAATATTTATGACAGGGTTGGGGATAAGGTTCTAAAGTAAGTGTTCTCTCTGCCAAATCAATTTTAGGGTTAAAATATGATCTTGGACTCATTCTGTGAGTACCAAGTGGAACTCACCAAGCCAATGCACAAAAAAGTCAGGTGATACTGAAAAGAAAAAAATTAAAATACCCTCTCACTTTAATTGACTTAGATGCAGTCAGTTTAACTCATTTTAAAACCTGCATTTGGTTTGGGCTCATATACGTGCAGCATCCTATAAACTAACTATAGTTCCACAAAGGAATTATCTATTCATTCACAGAATTACTGACTGCCAAACATGCCTCCCATTTCAAGTCTACAAAAGAGAAAATGGTAAAAAAAAAAAAAAATGAGGAAGATAAAAATGAAAGAAAGTAACATTTTGTAGAAATTTACAGATATAATGGTAAATTTCAATGCATTGTTTCTATAATCTATAATCTTTCCAAAACACTCAGGGACCAGAAAACATTATTATTTTCATTTTTCAGACCAAAAAATCACCAGAAAAGTAAAATTTAGAGCGAAAATGAAATTTGTTCAAGACCACTAACTAGAAAGTGACAACAAGGGCATGACTCACTCAGAAATTCATTTTGAGTTCAGAAGAAGAGAAAAAAGATAAAGAAAGATTAAAAAGCATGATTTATGAAAAAAATCTGAAATAAGATTTCATTAAAATTAAACTCTTCTGATCTGTGAAAGACTATTAAGAGAATGAACAGGAAAGCCAGAGACTGGGAGAAAACATTTGTCTAACCTACATCTGATAAATAATTGAATCCAAAATATACAAAACTCTTAAAATACAAGAATAGGAAAATACATGACCCAATTAAAAAATGGGCAAAATATCTACACAGACAACTCACCAAAGAAGATATGCAAGTAGGCATATGACAAGATCCTCAACATTATATGTTAGGAAATTGCAAATTAACAATGAAATATCACTACACACCTATTAAAATAGCTAAACCCTAAAACAATAACACCAAATGTTGGTGAGAATGTGGAGCTACAGGAATTTTCATTCGTTGCTGATAAGAATACAGAATGCTATAGTAATTTTGGAAGACAGTTTGACAGCTTCCTGCAAAGTTAATTATAGTCTTTTCATAAAGTCCAGCAATCACATTACAGTACTTGGTATTTACTCACATTAAGTTAAAACCTTATGTCCACAAAAAAATCCTGAACATAGATGTTATAGGAGCTTTATTCAAATTTGTCAAAACTTCATATCAACCAAGATGTCTTTCAATAGGTGAATGGATAAACAAACAGTATATACATACAATGGAATATTATCAGTGGGAAAAAAAATCAGCTATCAAGCCACAAAAAGATATAGAGAATCATCAAATGCATATATGGTTTTGCAAACCAATGTCACCCCAATAAGTTCAATTTAAAAATGCATATTGCTAACTGAAAGAAGCCAGTATGAAAAGGTTACATACTGTATGATTCTTAATTACATGACATTTTGAAAAAGGCAAAACTAAAGAGACAAGTAAAAAGATCAGTGGTTCTGAGGGCGAGGCAGGGAGGGATGAATGGGTGGAGCACAGGGGATTTTTAGAGGGATGAAATTATCCTGGATGACAACATAATGATATCTACATGGAATTATACATTTGTCATAACCCAAAAAATGTACAACATCAAAAGTGAACTAAAGTGTAAACTAGGTGTTTTACTTAATTTAAAAAAAGAGAGAGAGAAAGAAAGAAAAAGAAAGAAGAGTGCGAGAGAGGGAAAAATGGCAATTTGGAACAAAGCCAAGAAGGCAAGGGCTGGAAGCACCTACACTGACCACATAAATTTTGGCATTAGCTTAGTGACTGTCATTATATTGGTTCAATTAACTGTTGTCATATAATACTTTTATTTATATTTTTTCTTTTCTGTTTATGAATCTTTATACCAAGATTTCTGAAAACTAATCTTAACCCACCTCTAAATCAATCCTCGTCTCAATATAAGATGATGTTGCAGATTATTCTTTGTCATAAGAACTTAATTATCCCACACTTAATTAACTTGTACTTTTCATAAGTAATAATTTATCTACAAGTTCTCTAAAAGAGTAATGCACAGACAGACTCAAGAGGCATACATATACACATGTATACAAAAATACACACGTAAAACACATACACTTAACAAGAACAACTCATCTTTTTACTATAAAACTCTGACCAAAGATGGCAGCAGTCTCTAGAGAACTCTACCTAAGGAACAGGAAAAGTATAGAACTCCTAAAAATTTATAATATTGAAATTTTAAAAAAGGATAAGTGACAAGTCACTAATCATGACATGATTATCACAAACATGATGAAAATAAATTTAAAACATGAGTAGAAAAATACTGCATTCTGGGGAGTTTTCAAGTAAGCAACTAGCCCATGAGCTTAATTAACAGCTTAATGGGCCTTCAAATCACTGAATAAACAATAAATGGCTCTGGAGTATCAGGGAAGGCGAGAATTAAGAGAGGCATGATTTTGCATCGCCTATTGAAAGAATGGAGGAGGAAGAAAAAGGAGTTAAGAATGAAGGTGAAAGGATTAATATTCAGTGTTATTTTTATTGCAAACATCAACAGGAAGATAATGACTTCTGGGCCTGGCTCCTGAGATGCAGGTTACCTCCACCCAAGGAAGGAGGTATGAATAATTAACAATCCACTTCAAAGTTCACAACCCCCATCTCCTCCCCAAGGTAGTCATCAAGAGAGGCAAAGCCAGCTGATGGAAGAATTACTCGGTACATCTCATGCAAATTGAAGCTCCTCTGCCTCAAGGTTTTCTCTCTGTTGCCAGCTCAGGAAGCAGCTGGTTCCCTGAACATTTACTCCCTTTCAACCACAAATCAGCCACCCAGTCTTAGCTTCTTTAAATGTTCAGAACGCCATAGGGGTCTGACCATCAATCAGTGACTGTGGTTTTCACTCAGCTCACTGTAGCTGGAAAGTTACTATTGCTGCAGAACCAAGTATATTACCAAAACTACAGACCTCAATATACACAGGGACCTAATTCATCTGCACACCCAAATCCAAGCAAGATAACCACTGTCTTTCAAAGGGAAACATTTAGAAAGCCAGCATCCCTCCCTGATGACCAACAAATATGAGGCTGGGTGCACTTGTTGATTTTACTCATCTTTTCAAAGATCTTCCAAACCCAGTATCACAATTTCAGAGAATTTATTTAAAATGGGGGCTCCTGGACTCCACTCCTAGAAGTTTGATTAAATAAGTTTTAGGTGGGGCTGAAGAATTTGTATTATTACTGAAAGGAACTCAAGTGATGGTGATGCAGAAAGTTCTCGAATTAGACTTTGAGGAACAATGAGGAATGCACAATTGGCACTTACACTTTAGGCATACTTGGCCTAAATATTCTCAGATTAGACTGTTTTTCATCAGACATTAATTGTGAATGTCATATGTAGCATACCTGAAGCCCCAAAATATAAACAAAATTTGTTTGTGGGAGCAAGCTAATATAAAATATGTTGCATATTTCAAGATGGCTTTGTTTTTGTCTGCTCATTTCTTTTTTTTTTTTTTTTTGCAATGATTCTCACATAATGGCTTCCCTTACCTTCCCCCTCAAAAGAGAAAAATATCTTCCCTTGAAAGTTGTCACCAAAGGAATAAAAACCTTTTTGGAAGAGTTGATAAGGTAGACGTGCAGGACAGCTTGATGAAACACCAATCCAGAGTAACAGAGATGAACTCATGAGCGACCTCCATAGGACTCTCATGGATGTCAGTGATAAGTAAGAGAATAAGGAATTTGTATGCACACACACTTATAAACGCATGCGTGCGTGCTCATATTCTGCCACTAAAAAACAGCAAGTCAGTGTCTCGGAAGGTCTAAGTTTCTCATCTACAAATGAAGGCTATTTTCATTTTGCGTTTCCAAACTGCCCATCAGTATTTAGAGAGTATATGGAAGTGTATGTCTTAAATACCTATATTAGTCAGGCTTCCAAAAGTAAGCAATTGGCACACTCAAAGTGTTACGGAGCAAAGCAGGGCTAGTTCACGTGGTGACTTGGTGTGTGACCCAACAATTAGTGTTGAGAAAAACAGGTCTTTATTTACAATATTCCAACCTAGGGTGGGGGTCGGGGGAGGCACTGGAAGCACTCCTGCTCAGAGCCCTCTTCTCCCATGAGACCCAGCACTTCCCTTGCTCCCCAAAAGGCTGCAAACCAAAACCAAACCCAGAAGCTCCCCATTCCTTATCTGTTAGCTCTCTCCTTCAGGATCTGTGGTACACTGTCATCAGCCTCCGTATAATAGTCCAGGAAAGCATGTGCCGTGTTACACTGGGTCATGGTGAAGTCCAGGAAAAGCACAGTCCTAAGAGAGTGTCCTCTCCATATGTCCTGAGTTTCAAGAATCCAGATAGAATCCTGGTCTGCAAGGCAGAGTTCTTGGTGGCTTCAGAGTCAGCTGGAGCAGACACAATCACAGCAGCATCATGACTGCTATCCTACAAGCCTAGGCCACATGGCCGAATTCTGACTACAAACTGCAGAGCTACTTCTTCCCACATGGCTGCCACAGCCTGCTAATCCATTATGCGCCTTTAACATGCTCCTTCCATTGTTCTTCTTCTCATGACAGATGGTGGGGTCCTTCTTCATCCTTTCAAATAGCATGGCCCCTTCCTTATGGCTGGTGCCCTTCCTTCTGGTTCTCTCCTTTCCTTATGGATCTCTTCTTTAGGAAAGGCTAAGCTATCTCCTTGTCATTGATATGCAAAGTATTTTAAACCAAATCATAGGCCCTTTTACTGGCCCTAGCTACCAGCCTGCCATATATAGGCAAAGTACCTTAAAAGGTGCATTATTTCCTTTCCCCTCCCCCAAAACCATGGGCTATGGGGAATTTGGGGGTCTCTCCCCCACTGTTACAAAGGTAGGTATTATGAGGAGGATTTAATACATAAGCTACTTTGAAATTGAGTCATTAGTAAGGGAATCACAGTGGGCAGTGTGGTAGCCTGGGGCCAGTCACTGTAGAGGAAATGTTTTCATCTTTAGGACTGAAGGGGTCATGGGACAGGGAGGGGAGACATGCTGCAGGACCCGTGCTCTTTGGTGGAGGGAGGCAACTAACCCATGGCAACTCTGCAGAAGAGAAATCAGGGAACTACATTCACCACCTCATTTTCTTCCCTCCTTCCACTAGCCCAGTAGTCCTTTGTCCAAACCAAATCAGCAGTCAGAGGGGAGCCAGCCCCTTGACAAAATCCATCAAGATTAGCATCCTGGGGCACAGAATATGGTGAAAAAGCATGAAGAGTGGTTCTAGAGGGGAAAAAAAAATAGAAAAATGTTCAGCAACATTCTCACTTTTTCTGTTGACATTAATGGCAGCCCAATGAGGTTTCTGCAAATTCCCACTGGCTTACAATTATCCCAGTCACCTCCGGATTCAGGATCCTGTATAAGTTGAAGTCTAATGTTCATGTTTTCTTATGACTGTTATTTTATCCATGTTTCATGTCACCTCAGACTTCAGACTTGGCTGTTTTCCTCGATTTCTACACTTGTATGAAGCCTGCGTGCACAGGGCAGACATTACTAAATGGTAAGGGAAGTAAGGAGGTTTAAACTCAACGGTGCATCAAATGTTGGACGCCTGTGTCTCCAAAGGCTCTCAATTATTCCCACCTGTTTGGGCTCCAGTTTCTTACCATATTTTTGGGCCCCTGTCCTATCCACCATCAAATCCCTCCTTCACACTGAACCCTATACATCTCACTTGCTTCTGTTTCCTTCCCCTCATCACACTGTCCTATAATTTCTTCCATTACCATCTCCCTGCCCAGCCTGGCTCCAGGTACTTTTTGAGGACTGAGTCATTATCACATCTGGATCTTAAGGGTCTGCCCCCACACTTTAGGCACTCGATGAATGCCTTTTGAATCCTCCTACATGTGCACATATGAACACACACCCCTTTCATCACATACAGGCTTATAAAAACAGGCTCTGAGAAGAAAAATAACATGTCTCAGAACTGCAGTACAAGAATCCAGGTGTTTTACCTCTTCACGTGAATATTCCCCATAATACTATGCTACTCCAACCTGCTTGCATGTAAATGTATCTGGTAAATTTTCTCATTTTAGCACTGTTATAAAATATCTCTACCACTTTTTCTCAACAAGTTATGCTTAAGAGGAACGAGTTATAAAAAGAAATTTTCTACTGACGGAGAAATTTCCCATGTCAACATCCTAGAATTGTCATCAATATGTGTAAATTCACTGCATTTGCAATATTAATGAGTATAAAAAAGTGCAACTAGAATTAATCTTTGGAGTTGGTACTAAACCAGAAAAGAAGGAAGAAGTTAACACTTGGTGATAGAGATTTTGGCCTCAAAGTATTCTTTTATCTCTAACATTAAGCCTAATAATTCCCTGTACCCAAAGCTTTTCTCTAGGTAAGGCAACAAAGAAACAGTTCTTACAAGTGGTATATTTTGTTTTTCTAATAAAAATACATGAAGAAAAATTTTTAATATTTCTAAACAGCTCAGCACAAGTCTGTTAACCTTTTTAAAAAGATTTTTGATGTTATTCCCTCAGAGAGTGTTACCATCTCATTATCACTGATCACCCTTTCATGACTCATTAGTTTCACATCCAAAATGAACTGAATATTCTTACTGCCCTATTCACACTGCCAAAACCTGACAAAGAGAAAATATAGTATCATCCTTTAGAAGTTTCTATGCCTCCAGGTAGATTGTATTCCTAGGTAATCTTAGATGCTACCAATTGGGAGAAGAGAAACTTCCCCTATGTGCAACATCCTGCAAACCCTTCCTCTATCCACAGCTTTCCATTATCTATTTTTTATGACTCTCTATGGCCAAAATGAAAGTAACATTGTTATGATAGAGCCACTCCAGAAATGCATTTTTCAAAGAGCCAACTGATTTATTTGTACAAGTTCTTCACTGGTTTATGTTTGACAATGTAAAAACAGTCTTTAACTACTTTTCTTGTCATATCTGTTGAATTTTTTTTTTCTTTTGCTCTCATCTTACATGTAAGAAAATGATTCAAATTTATTAGGCTTGTTCCCAAACTTACTAATCAGAAGGTGTTAGAGCTGGTGTAGGTAATGTTTTTAAAAACCTCCAATAACAATTACTGTGCACAGTTAAACAGGCTGGCCATGTCCGAGGGCACTAGGCAAAGAAACGAAAGACTCCATGCGTCAATGCAGTGCTGCATCTTATCCAGGGGAGGTGTCTTGTCTCTGATTCACATAAAAGTGATGTAAGTGCTACCTTTTTTCTTCCTACTAGAGACAACAGCATATGCAGATCCAAAAGTCAGAAGTCAGGCATAACCTGTCCCTTTTCATCCAATGGCCTTGATCCTTCTTGGGTCTCTTAAAAAGTAGAAATGTTGTAAGTCTACCTCTACAGCTATACATTAACCACAATAAAGGCACCTCACAGTTGAGGTAATAACAACAATAAAATTTTCCTACTTAATAATAAATAGATTCTATGATATGTCATGACTTTTGACAAGTCATTTATGCTTTCACTTGATTCTATTTCTTTATCTTTAAAACTAGAGCAGTACACACTTCATTTACATTGCAGTTGGAAATTAGAAGAATCTAAAGAAATAATGTACATGGAAATGTTTTGTAAAAAATCCTACAAATAATTCAAATATGAAATCACATTAATATCATGAATACAGTTGCAATTAAAATTAATGTTGGGAAGAGAATACTCTTTGGACTATGACGTTACACTGAGAATAAGTTATACCAATGACTTGAAAGAGCTTATAATTCAGTGATGGAGCCAAGACAATCCATAGAAATAATTTCCCATAGATTCAAGTGGAGTAATAAGTTTCAATTGAGTCAAATGAACAATAGATGGAAAAATATAATGATTCTACTAATGTATTCCAAGAAAGCTGGTGAAGGAATAAAAGTTAAGCTATACTTAAAACAGCTATTAGACTATGGGTAGAAGAAATGGTGGGAAAACCTGAGAAATGTGACTTTTAATTAACACTTTTTTTCAAGTTCTTCTTTTAAGGAGTGTTCCAAATATTGAATAAACTTTTCATCCTCTCAGGCAAAGTCATTAGAAACAGAGCATAATAGAGCAATCAATAATAGGCAGATCAGTATTAATAAGAGAAAGGCAATTAGAAGAAACGAAAGGTCACTTTGGCTTAGAGCTTCAATTATTGTGTAAGAGTGTTGGTTGTCTTGTCATTTCACCTTGCTCATGGTAAAGTGTTCATTTAAAAGTCTGGCCTAAAAATAATTAGGTCGATAAAAGAGATATTTTCTCAGTGCATATATCCCTCTGGGCATGGAGTAAAGAGATTTGTCTCTAAATGTTAAGTCCTCTTTTCAGGATCTCAGAGTTTACTGGGGCTTTCCTCAGAGAAACCCTCCATTGGGAACAAGCTCCTTTTCTCATTTAGATTTCAATTGATGCCTCAGGGCTGGGTATGCTTATGAAGTCCAACTCCAATGTTGGCTTGTGAAAAAACAAACTCAAGCTCTCTATCATTCCAGCTTAATAAAAGTGATTTGGACCAAAAATAAAATGAAACAGTTTCACATTCACGTAGGCACAAAAAATCATGAACATTTTGAAATTTTCTAGTAACCCAAAAGCATTTATATAACACAGGTCACACTGCAGCGTTCCTGTTGGCCCCATATTTTTAGGGGCATGTCATGTAATTCATGGCAGGTGAATATTTGGTAACTGGTCACCTGATGTTTCATGGGACCTTCTAAAAGAGTTGTTGATTAAATAAATGAATTAATGAGCTGATAAAGCAGAGATAAGATTATGAAAACATTCAAACCTAAAAGCACGCGTTTAGCAAAGGGAACTTCAGTTTGCATTGGCAATAACAGCAATGGAGCCATTTACTGAGTGTCAGATATAGTGCTTAGATTTTTGTACTCAGTAATGAATATTCCTCATGACTACCCCTTGAGGCAGATTCTATTACTATGTTTATTTTACAGATGAGAGAACTAAGGCTCAGTAACATGTTAAGGTCACACAGCTCAGAAATAGCCACACTAGAGCTCAGAACCAAACCTATTGAATTCCAGAGCTGAGTTCTTCACCTCTGTAGAGTTTCTATTTCTATTACTCTTTCAAGTTTCACAGCTAGATTTCTAGAATGAACAAAAAGGGACAGTAGAGGAGAATTTGAACTGCTTGTGGGGATGTGATGAAATTTTTTTTTAATCTTTCTGTAGGGCCCTAAACTGAAAATGTAGGTAAATGTATAAGATATAAGATTATATGGAATGAAAGAAAACTAATTTTTGTGCACATTTTCTATGAAACATGCTACCCTCTGGGTTTCAATCTACTTTTGAATTATGTTTTTTCAAGCTTCCTCAGTAATGGTTGCCATTAGTAATACTAGCCACAATTTTTAATAAATTAATAGGCTCTACAGGGAGTCTACACTTTAATACTATTAAGTGAGAAGGAAAAATGACTAGTGATCATGACCTAACTATCCCTATAATTGCATGGTAATATTACATAGCAACCTGAATTATCCCTACTCTTTGTGCAGTAGAGACATTCATTGTGACATAAATAAACTTTTTCTAGGCAGTAAAAGAAACTTTAATCATTTATCTTGGTACTATCCTGTGGGTCCATGTTATAGAAGCTCCAGTCTAATACTTCCTTCCAAGGCTTATTTCCTTGAGGTACTTGCTTTAGCTATCTACAAATAATGATGCCAGAGATTTTTCTGGTGAAAAGAAACTCTCATCCACAGTTCAACTAAATTAACTTGAAATAGTATCTAGCAAAGTGAACTTCTGTTTCCTTAGCTGTGAGACAAAATAAAACATAAATATTTAAAGGAAAGGGGTATAATAATAATAGCTGTTCAACTGTATTTACTCTGTTTTGAGGTAGTTGGATCAAATGCTACAGGGAGATGGCATAAAAATGTGAGCTATTGTGTTAAGGAGATATGCATATTCGGGTAAAGGAAGACTTCCATTCACTCACTATTTTCCAAAAATTCAAGGGGATTAGGTAACAAACTCTTCTGTTTTTCCTAGAATCATTGTTCCTCATTTTCTGTAGCCAAGCAACACCAAATAGTGACTTGATATAAGTGCTTGGAATAGTGCCTGCAGTTTGCCATTATGCTAAAATGCATTTTCTTCTTTGTATGACTCTCAAATTTTTAAGTGCTTCTTTATTGTAGGTATCAGTGTAAAATACAGTATTTTTATTATAGTTGAACATGTCTAGAAGACCAGGTAAGGTATAGAGGGAAAAGACTATTTAAAACTGGTACATTTTTAAAATAATTATACAATTTTCCATAAAAGGGTTTTATCTTTGTCTATGTATCATTGCCAATTTTCTGGTCTCATGTATTACCAAGTTTATCTGTATCATTATCAAGATAATATAACTGTTATTCTCATTATTGTTAACCAATACCTAATAATGAACCAGGTTATTTATGCCACATGATTTTATTTATCAGTCCCATTTTAGAGGTAAGGAATTTAATGCCAAACTAGCATTTAAAACCAGACCTGTCTGTCTTTGAAATTAAAGATCATTTATTTCAGCTACATTATGTTCTAGGTATAGTATTGTGTATGATAGCTTGTGAGAATAATTTATTATAAGATTATTGTATTTGGTAAATTGTATAATTTTAAGTTGGCTATATTGTTGATGATAAATTTTTTTATTCTCAATGTTTCACTTCGATGAGAGTATATTTTCAAAATTATATTACAAATAAGAAAAATATGGCTATTATACAAAAACCCAATTTACAAAACTTTAAGTGAAATATATTTATCACTGAATTTTATTTTTCTGAAATATATCAAGATGCAAAATGAAGACATTGTCATTAAATGATGTGTTTGCCTACTGAGAATTTCATAAGTCTCTGAAATAATGAAATGTTGCCCCTCCCTGAAAGTATCTCTATAGTTAGATCAAAGTGAAATAGAAAAAAAATAATTTCTTTCAAGAACAATATCTGTCATCAAAAGAACAAAGAAACAGGGCTCTAACTGCTGTATTTTCTGCTTCCCTGAGATGTCTACGATTGTCAGAGGATGACAGGTTCTGATGTTCTCTTTTTGAATTTTAACCTCCTGACATATTCTTGCACCAGACCACAATCAACATTCAGGAAATATGGGCATGAGAAATGACGTTTATTGATTGCATTCTACATGGAACAGAGCTAAGCCTTTACATATACAGTGTGGGGCAAAAATAGGTTTTCAGCTGTTTTATGGAAAATAATACAATAATTAATAAATAATAATACAACAAGAAACTGTTTTGCATACTCACAACTATAAGTCTACTTGTGCTGCACCCTGTATGATCCTCACAAGATTTGTTATAAGGTTATGGGAAAATAAATGAAGCACATCTCTCCACCACAATTGGAAAAGAAGAAAAATATGATCAGCCATTTTATTACTATATCAATACATAATGAGAATTGCAATACCAGTTTAAAGAGGTTATCTTTATTCTATGCCAGCAAGACTTGATTCTGACTAAAATAAAAGCTCCGCACATCCCTCTCAATGGTGGAAGAATAGTCATCAATAAGAGAAAGAAGAATTACAGGGGTTAATTGGGCAGTGACCATTTGGATATGGACTACGAGGGAGGGATCCTTACTAAACAAGCACAGCTATCTTGGTCCCATTGGCAAGGTCCTTCCTACAAGGAAGGCGAGTAATAAATTTCTAGCCAAGAGAATTCAAGTGCTTCAGTCTCAAAGGCATGTCTCAGGATATCTTACCCTGTTGTCATTCAGCAAGTAATTAATCTAATTGCCCTTGTTCAGAGTCAATGTTCCACAAATAACCTTCAGTTATGATTTATCTTTCCAGTTTTCTCTGCTAGAGGGTGGAAGTGTTGACTATTCCCATCTACGTGGCAGAATTTTATTTTTTTATTATTAATGAGTATACTGGCATCCTGATTGTGGACTGGTTCCTCAAGGCTGTCTGCCCACAGGGAAAGACTGGACTGGTCAATTTGACATGTTCTCTAGTCACAGGAGAGTTAGATGTCTCAAGGGAAATGTATGAGCCAGCCTTGTGATTTTATGCAACAGTTTCATATATTGGTTCATGTGAGTGCACCCCTAGAAGGGATGTGGTAGCTGAGACTATACCTTGGTATAGTCACAGAGCATTTTCTCTGACTGCTGTAACAAATCGCCACAAACTTGGTGGACTAAAACAACAAATACTTATTCTCCTATAGCTCTGGAGTTCAGAAGTTTATAGTCAGTTTCACTGGGCATGACTCAAGCCATTCTCCATCCAGAGTCTCTAGGGAAGAATGTTTCCTTGTCTTTTCCAGCTTCTAGAGCTGCATTCTTTGCATGTATTGACTCCTATTCCCTCCCTACAGATACAAAGCCCGCAGTGCAGCATTCTGATTCAGTGGTCATGTAACTATTCTTCTATTTCAAATTTCCCTCTGCCTCCTCTTATAAGGCTATCTGTGATGGTATTTTGGTCCCACTCAGATAATCCAATATAATTTCATCTCAAAATTTTTAATTCATTCACATCTGTCAGATATTTTTTGTCATATAAGGCAACATACACAGATTCTAGATATTAGAACTTGGACATTGTGGGGGGAGGCATTACTCAGCCTACCACACCATCCTCTGAAAACTTTTCAGGAAGTGAGCGTGCACATTTTTCTGTATTCTGGGGTGAGTACTTTAATATTTTCTTTGAGATTCTACAAACATTGTAGATCAATCAAGATTCCATCAGAAAATAGGATTCACTTCAAATGGTTCCAGTGAATGTTTAGGGGGCAGAATTAAAGTAACAAAAAATGCATGTGAGGCATTCAGCAATTAGCAACCATGGGGAGCCTTTACCCGACATCCCCAGAAAACAGCATTCCAGGAACCATAAGGAAGGTCCACCTGGAAAAGTTCGGGTCATGACTGGACAAAGCTGCCAGAGATCTGGGGCCAACATTGGAAGGGAGTGAGGAAGAAACCTGGACTTCTCTCTCTCCCTGCGGGTACCCTCCATCGGCCAATCCCAGCCTGAAGTCAGAGCCGTCAGGGGAACCCAGGGGAAGCAATCACAGAGGTTAGTGTCTCCAGCACAGAACACAGCAGGAAAAGGTAGGAAATGAATACAGACTTGGAAAATGGGGAGACAGAATAGCTGGCACATATACTCTTCCAACTTTACCTGTAAATAAGTAAGTTTCTGGAAAATGGGGAATTCAACCAAAGTAGTGTAATATGTAGTTAGACTTAAAACTTGAATTCATGTCTGTCTGAGACTTGAAAATCCTCTTTTTATTTTTCTCACAGCGTGCTGCTTCATAGTATTTGGAGCTTAAATTTGCCACATTTGGAAATCTGACTCTGAATGGCTTAACAACAGTCAAGCAGTAAAGAATCATTTCTAATTTTTGTAACCACTCAGTATACAAAATCGTTATCTTTCATTTCTCGTCTCAGATTGATTTGTCTCCCTGACGCTGGGTCCCTCCCCCAGCATCACTTCTCTAGCTGAGGAAAAAGTGTCCTTGATTTGTTCAATTACTCATCCTTATAACAAACTCCAAATCAAGAATAATTAAAATCCATATTTCCCACTCCCAAATCTAATATTCAAAGAGTTTGTTTCTTTTGTGAGGAGTCTCAGTTTCTAAGGATGTTTTACATCTCACCAATGTCCACATAAACATATTGATTTATATGCGAAGCCTACGAATAGAGCCGTTATACTCTTAGTCTCTGTCGGCTTTCCAGATTTTATATTATTTTAACCAGCAGCTCTTCCCCGTTTCTTCCAGGCAGAGTTAATGCACTCAGCATGACCTCTTTCGGAGCACTGCCATCTTCTTGTCTAAACGGAATCCGCTGCTTATCCACTCACTAAATCACTCTCCTCTCCCCTTCCACGGCATCCCAGGTGCATCACTGCCCTCTCAGCTACCGCCCGCTCATCCCCATTCTAAAAAGTCCGCAATGAGTCGCATTCTATCTGCTGCTGCGGAAATCAGAGCCTGGCTCCAAATCCCATGCCCCGTTAACAAAACACCCTTCTCCTTGCCCCTCTGACCCCGCCTGGCAGCCGGAAACTCTCCCAGAAGGAGAGGGGAGAGGAGCAATCAATAGCGTCTCTAAACAGAAGATGCTACAGGCAAAGAGGTAGCGCGGGACCCCCGCAGTGAGCCGCGGGCCTCTGATGAGGACACCGCGCGAGCCTGATTGATCTGCGGGTCCGTGCAGGCTGCACGCGGACCAGCCGCTCCCTCCGTCTGCGGCCTCAAAGGGACACGTGGTGCTCAGGTCTGCGGAGAGCCTGAAAGGAATTACTGACAGCTGAGCATTCTCCTCGAATTGATTCTGCGATCAATTAGGAGAGATTTCGTAGAAATGGTGATTGGAAATGCAAAATCCACATTAGTTCACTTCCACCGACTGCCCCCGTAGCCTCCCCCACCAAACAGAGCTAGGTCCCAATGGTCTGTTGGGCAACTTGACCCAGTCCAGCTTGGGACCATCCTGGTGCTTTGCTGACACCACAGACCTGTAGGTCACAGTCATATGACCTCACAGTACTTTTTACATACAGCCAGATCCTGGAACATGAGGTTGGAGAGCGGTTCTGGTGAGCCTACTCAGGATTTTCCCAACATGGAAAACATTCAGGTTTATTCCATATTCTGAGTATCCAGGTATGTATTAAATGCATACATAGATATACAGTACCTAATATATGCATAATGTGTCCATATATAAATGCCAAAATAAGGTCTACAAAATTGTAGCAAGTTGTAAAGCTTATAATGTATGAATTGGGCTATATATTTTTACTTTGTTTTATATATTATATATTTGTATATGTACAGTATATATGTATACTATATATTTATACCATATTTATGTACTATATATTGTACCAATTTATAATATAACAGTGCAATACTATACAATACTTGCCATATGTCAGGCCACTCAATCAGCCACTATAAGAAGGAAAGATAATGACTGGCATTTATATCTTACTTAATATGTCCAAGCATTTTACATATCATTAATCTTCCCTAAAACTCTGCAGCATGAATATCATTAGGCCCATCTTGCAGAAATAATGAAAACTTAGAGAAGTCAAGTAATTTGTCCTAGTTTGAGCAACTAGTGAATAGCAGAGTGGGGAATAGAACCATGTGATTTGTTCATTGACAAGGAAACAAAGAAAGATAGCTTGGTCCCTACCATCCAGTAACAAATAATTATATTGTGGAAATAAGACATTCACAGGTAAAAGGTCGGGCAATAATACAAAACCACATAGAAAGTGTTCTGGGTGATAAAAATGACTAATTCCAGAAAGACTAGTATAAACAATAAGTATTTGGAAGTCAGCAGAGAGAGTGTCCTTTCTTTCAATTGCTCATAGCCATGCTGCCTGAAATCCTCTTTGCCCTTTCCTCTCCTTCCTAGGTGTTTACGCTCACCACAAACCTCTAAACATTTATCCTTCCCATCATCTTGTCATTCACTCAAGTGTATTATATACTTGGCCTCTGACAGTTCCTAAGAACTCAATACTTTTAACCTGCCATAGACTGTATTTTCTTCCATTTCACTGAACTCTTTCCAGCAGTCTTATATCTTTCTGGAATTGTGGCTCTTTGGCAAGCAAAGGCAGCAACCAGTTCAAATGAAACTAGGGGTCATCTAAAATAAGCCCTCAAGTTTTACTTCTTCCTTCTGTACATCATGGGTGGGGTATTAAATCACAAATATTTCTCAGAGAGAGCAGAGCTCAATGTGCACCAGCTACTTGTCCATCAGTCACAGGTACAAGGCATCATGGGAGGGAGATAGCTTTAGTAAGAGAATGGAGTTCCTTAAACTTGACAATATTCTGTAGGAATTTAGAAAGCCCTTCAGTTATGAAAATCATGGGTAATTTTTAAAGTTATGTCAGTTAGCTGCTTCTTTATAGAAGAATGTCTAACTTCTACACAGATTAGTTCTGTAATACAGGTTATAGGGTAGGTTGAAAATATTTCCAGTCCTACCTGATTGTGTGTGTGTATATATATATTATATATTATATATATATATATATTATATATATATAAAAAATATATATATATATACAATTTATGCTGGACATGTAGAAAGAGACATATACTACCACCATATTTCCAGGTTTCTCACAGTTAAGTGAATCCATATGATAAGTTCTGGTCAATGGGCCATGAGTGGGAGACACGTGCATCATTTGTGTATCACAAGGCTGAAGCATAGAAGAGCCAATGTGTGTTCTTTTCCTTTGTTCTGGAAGCTCATCATTAGATGATGAAACCACAACTTGGGAGAGCTTGCCATTAGTCTGGCACTTAGAACAGCTATGTGGAAAAGCATGCCCTACAAACTGTGCTGAACATGTAGACAGAGAGACACTAATTGTTGTTCGGCCATTGATGCTTCAAGCTTAATTTGTTTCTGCAGCAAAGCCTAGTCTATCCCAACTAATATAATACTTCAATGCTCCACAGGGACAGACTGCATCAGAAAACGTCCACATCATCCTGGGATTTCCTAGAAATATATATTGTAAAATTTTAGGTAAAGATATTTAATTTTCTATCCATGTTACGTCATTGCTTCTTAGCTGTTACATTCATAAAATGGAACTTTGTTTTTCAAATAAGTGTATGTACTAAACTTTTAAACTCTGGGCTTATATTTGCTACACTTTGCTTTTTGTCCTTCAGCCATGTTTTATTTTATGTGTTGAATGACTGCATCTATGATAATTTTTTCTTTAAAATCAAGTGGCTGTGCTCTCCTTCTTCCCCAGATCTAGTCATTTGTTGTTCTGCCATTTTAAAAGTGTCAAAAACCTCAGTTCCAATCTACAGCTTGTCATAATATTAACTAACTCCACAGGCATGCCTTTGAAGTAGGTATAGTTAAAATACTAAAGAACAGCCTGTGTAATTATACCCTTGGGAACTGTCCCATATCTCAACCACCAGGTGGCAATTTCATCACATTATATGTCCCATTAGGTAAGCAATGGCCTAAATGGTGTGAAAAACCTTTTTTTTTTCCCTCTGCAAGTTTGTGCTTTAAAAAAATAGACCGAGAGAACTACAGAGCTCAAGACCCTGGGTGAAGAGAGATGGAAGCCTTCCTTTCTCTGGAAAGCAAGAAGTCACTGCTTCCTTTGCGTCTGTGGTTGTGCCAAGCAGCCTGCGGGTGGTTCTAAACTCTCTGCCCCAAGGGAATCACTCAGCAGTCAGCCGAGATCTCATTTTAAAAAGAAGAGTAACTTTAGGGTATCCGTAAACATTCTCTCCCACTCTGGTGTTAGAATTCAGGTCATTTCTCTGGAAATCAAAGCCCCTAGGCTAAATCTGTTCACTTAACTAAGACTTCCAGCACTTGGTTCAATATTTTCACTGTTTTTCTACTCTTGATGAATATTCACTCAGTAGTAGTCAGATTTCAGCACACTAGAATCCCCTGGTAACTGGTGTCTTCACTTTGCAAGTGGCTTTGGTTTGTCAGAGGCCCCCAAGGAGATGGGAGGGGTTTTGACCATAGAATGGTGAGGAAAAAGCACACGAGGCTTGTGCAAGGCTCTGTAAATGATCAGAACTGGTTACCACGCCCACTGCATCACAGGCTGCAGTCAGGGACTTAAAAATAAGGCGGCAGCCTTTTTCAGGGAGAGAACCTTGTGGTTTTGAAATGGAAGAGACAACCATGCAGTTTTGAAAGGGTGCGGAGCCTGCAGTCTAAAAGTAAGAAAGGAAGGCCTTGTGGCCTAGGCTAGTAAGGAAGCCAGCCTGCTGCTGCTGCCGCTTTAATCATGCCGACTTCAGTGAACTCCAAAGCCTGGACTTTTGGACTTTTGGACTCCTGGAACTCAGGACAGGCAGTAAGGACTCTGTTAAAACTTGGACTTCACCATGATCCAGTGCAACACAGCACATGTTTTCCTGGACTATTAGATAGGGGCTGATGACATCATACCCAGACCCTGAAGGAGAGAGCTGACAGATAAGGGATGGGGAACTTCTGGATATGGTTTTAGTTTATAGCCTTTTGGGGAGCAAGGGAAGTGCTGGGTCCCGTGGGAGAACAGGGCTCTGAGCAGGAGTGCTCACAGCCCTCCCCAGGTTGGAATATTATAAATAAAGGCCTGTTTTCCTCAACACTAACTGTTAGGTCTTACACCAAGGTACCACCTGAAAGAACCCCCTTTTTGCTCAATAACATTATTTTTTTTAAATGTTATAGACACATACACCAGTATGGTGATTACAAGAGGGAAAGGGGGGTAGGGGAGACAGAAGAGAGTAAAAGGGAGGATAAATTGTGACAGAAAGAGACTTGATTTTGGATGGAGAACACACAATACAATATACAGATGATGTATTATAGAATTGTACACCTGAAATATCAACCCAATAAATTCAATAAAAATATTAAAATATATATAAATAACTAGAAAAAAAGAACTGCTCATCCTTAAAGGAAAGACAAATAAATAAGCAGATAACGGTGTCTGTGCCATCTTCATCAGGGAGGCCCAATTCCAAAGGAAAGGAATTATTATTCATTAATATTAGCAGTTGTACTTTCAAGATTCTTTCAGAGGCTTAAGGGAAAAAACAACAGACATCTAATTGGCTCATGGAAATGAGAAGTCCGGAGGGGTAAAAGTGACTTAGAGCTCATCTAAATCCTGGTGTTCTTCTGATATTTCTCTCTCTCTCCCCCTCTCTCACCCTCTCCCATTTTCTCTTTCCCATAACCTCATCATTTAGGCTTGCTTTCCTCTATGTTATCTTGACTTTTATACCACTTTTCTCTATAAGATAAGCTTGACAGCCATGAATAAACCCTGCTTGGATTAGGCGCCCATCTGTTGTGGGTTGAATTGGTGGTAGAAGACACATCCACCCACAACCCGTGAGTGTGATCTCTAGGTGAGATCACCTAGGATTAACTGGGTGAGTCCTGACTTCAATGACAGGTGTCCTTATGAGATAGAGAAAGGAAGAAAGCAATTTCTTTCTTCAATTTCTTTCTTCAGTGTCTTATAATTTTCTGAGCACAGGTCTTTTACAACCAGATAAAAAGTCAAAGTGAAGACAAAAGCAGAAATTAGAGTGCTGTGTCTACAAGCCAAGGAACACCAAGGATTGCCAGAAACCACCAGAAGCTATGGGATATAAGACAGATTCTCCTTGCAGAATCTCCAGAAAAAACTAACCATGCTGACATATTGATTGTTGATTTTCAGAAGTGTGAGAAGAAACATTTCTGTTGTTTAAGAATTTCAATAATAGAATTAACTCCTGTTTCCGTTGACATGATTTTTTTTTTAATGCCAGCCCAGAGAAACCAATAATACACCGGTGATCCTTTAGACCAGTTGCTGAGGATTCCTGGTCAACGAGGTCCCAGTCAGTCTATTGCCCAACCCTTCCAGAAGAGAGGGCATAGAACAAACTCTTATTGACAGCCTCATCAGAACTACAGTATTCCCTCACTTATCACGGGTATTACATTCTAGACCCCACCCCCGCGATAGGTGAAAATCCACGAAGTAGGAACCTTACATTTATTTTAGTATTTATATATATTTTAAGGCTTTATAAACCCTTCCCACACACTTATAAACCATTCCCAGTCCCTTATTAACCTTTCCCACTCCCTTATTAACCTTTTCCACACTTATAAACACTACTTATGTTCTTAAACATATTCTACACTCTTCAACCTACGTAACTTTAGCAACATATGTATACAATACCACAAAATCCTTCAATATAGGAAAAATCCATGATAAATAATTAAATATAATATTTTTAAAAATCTTGTGATACAGTGAGGCTGCGATAAGTGAATAGCAATATAGAGAGGGACTACTGTATACACAATGGGGTGGGATATTTACTGAAGTGAAATACAATGATGATGATGATGGTGATGATGACAATTTTCACTCAGTAAACACTTATTATCTTTTAGACACTGCTCAATGAATATGCATTACTGCATTTTAACTGCAGCATGACTTGGGGAGTAGATATTTTCTACCCCATTTTATAGATGAGTAAGAATCAGAGGTTAAATGTCTTGGCAAATATTGACTTAATGGTAGAATGAAAATTGAACTCTATTTTTTTTTTTAATTTTGAAACCCATGTTCTGAAAACTACACTAACTGTCTCTTGCTATTCTCATCCCTCAATTTAATCAAACAACAAATAAGCATATCTAGGATTTGAACCCAGGTGAACCTGTGGACAATAAGGTGGCCCCCACTGGCTTCTACTCAGCACAAGTAAGTGAGTTATGGCTCAAAGGCTGTTTTATGCAGGGCTTCATACCAGAATAAACCCATGAATATATAATTTATTTTCCAGGGTAGTGTCAGGCAAGGACTCATATTCATGACACTTTAAGTTAACCAGTTAGAAATACCAATGTGCAAGGGTGTCTGCCAAGAAAATAAGTTTGAGATTAAGAGAAAATGAAAAATATAAGGAGAGAAATCTCAGAAGCATTCTTGAAAATATCCAAAACGGGAATTGGGGGCAAGAGAAGACAATGTCATTGCTCAGCACAAAAGAAAATTATAACAATGATGAGAATAGGTAACATTTATTGGATGCTTATTATTTTCCAGGCATTGTTATAAGTGATTTATATTAAGTTTCACAACCATCATAGGAGGCATACATTATTAGTATCTCCATTTTGCATACAAGAAGCTGAGTCTCAGTGAGATTAATTTGTTTAACTAACACTTAGCAAAGAATATTTCATTTGATCTGTATTTTTAACCACATTTTATGAGAAGTCTGTGTTTCATGCTGCCAAGACAACTGGATAGGGCTAACATCTTAAAAATACATTTCTAAAAGACCTGCTGGGCTAGAAGTAATTGAAGCCAAACCCAGTACCCAAGTCTTTTTTTTTTTTTTTTTTTTCCTTGCATTACATTTAGCTTGCTGGAGAACAGTTATCTTGGTCTTCATCTTTTCAATGCTCTAAAATACCATAAAGAGTAATCATCTATCAGTTAGCTTTATGCAATTTCATTGGTTTCTTTCATGTGAGAGCTCTGAAAGAGTCCGCTAACCAGAAACAGTTGTATCTTGAATTTGAATTTGAAAGGTGGTCAGGGGTATCTGCATTAATGATCTAAGAACTAACCTAGGTGATGGTAGTTCATTCCCATCCTTCACTCCCCATAGAAACTCAAAAGCTATGTGATAGCCTTCTGCCTGATAGAGAAGAAATTGAGAGTGCCTAGTTCAACAAGTTTCTAGCCATAATATATTTCATGGTTGCTACTAAAATGTGTGTCTAAAATGAGTGTCAACTTGAGGTATAAGAAAGAAAGAACATGGGTCTGAAAGACATATAAGAATGTGGAACCAAATCCATGTTTGCCTTTAAGTGAACACATAATGAGGTATATGAATCTTGAGTATATATTTCCTATTATAATAAGTGCTCAAATCTCTTCTTGTGATAGCAATTCCAAAAATTTCCTCATGTCTATTCTTAGGCAGTTTCTTCCCCCAGTCCCCCACCTTTCTGATTTCTTTCATCATAGATTAATTTTGCTTATACCCCTGCATGTAAAATGCTGTTATTCTCTAGGTGGTACAAAACTTCCTCTTTATCCTTAGCTTTCAGCAATTTAATTATGCTCTGCTTTTGCTTTTGCTGCTTTGTTGTTACCCACAGGTTCCTAAGGCTCTGTTTATATATTTTAATCTTATTTTCTTTTCTTCAGATTATTCTTCTATTGACTCAACTTTGAGTTCACTGATGACTTCTCTTAACATCTCTATTCTGTTGATAAGCCTATCAAGGGAATTGTAATTTTAGATTTTGTTGTTAGGTTTTGTTTTTTTGTTTTGTTTTTTTTTTCCATTCTAAAACTTCCATTTATTTCTATTTCTCTACTGTGATTTCCTAACTTTTTATTTATTTTTAGCTCATTTTTCTTTACCTCACTGAATATAATTATAATAGCTGCTTTAAAATCTTTGTCTACTCATTCCCACCTCTGGATCATCTATTGGTTGATCTCAGTTGAATTCTTTTTCTTTTGAGACTGGTTCTCTACAGATTGAGTAATTCTGTATTGTATGCCAAACATTATGAAGATTATGTCATAGAGATTCTGGATCCTGTCATGTCCCTCAAAAGAGCATTGATGTTTGTTTGTACAGTCAATTAACTTGGTGCACCCACATTGCCAATTTTCTTTTGAGTGGCAGTTCAATTTTAGTTTAGTCTGTGAAGAATTGAGTCTTCTCTGCTCCTTCAAGTACCAGAGATTTGGATGCTACTTTTATATTGAATTTGGATCTGCCCCTCTCTGATTCTCTCCATTCCAGGAGTCCCCATCTTTTTTTCATGGCTGGTGTCCCCCACATCTGTCTTCTGTTTTCCAGGCCAGAAAAGCTTCAGATATTCTTTCTGAATTTTGACCACCCTAAACAATGCTGACATTTGCCAGTCCTCAGGATAAAAGCCATAAAGACAGAAAACTTATCTGGCCCTGATCCCTTCTTATAAGATTCAACTCTTCTACCAGAATATACCTCTTTCTCACTCTCAAGTGCCCTCAGTCCATTGTTTCCTTGTATCTTGTCTGAAGTTTAAATTGTTACCTGTAGTAAGGTTGTATGAGAAGAAATCCTAGAAATGCAAACTTGGAATTTGCATATACAATCAACATATGTTTTGTTATGATAAGGGAAAGTATAAGAAGTAAACAGAAATACATAGGAGGTGAGTACAGATAACATAAATTAGTTGGTCCCAAAGGGCCTCCTGAAAGAGGCATTTTCTAAACTGAAATTGAAAAGATATGATAGGAGTTTGCTAAGGTAAGAAAGCATGAAGTTACCTGGCTGCTGTGACTCAGTGGATTGAGCATTAGCCTGCCTACAAACCAAGTGTCGCTGGTTCGATTCTCAGTCAAGGCACATGACTAGGTTGCACGCCAGGTCCCCAGTTGGGGACACGCGAGAGGCAACTGCACATTGATGTTTCTCTCCCTCTTTCTCCTTTCCTCTCTCTCTAAAAACAGATAAATAAAATAAAAGAAAAATAAAGTAACCTTGTTTAAAAATAAATAAATTTTAAAAAGAAAAAGAAAGCATGAAGTTAGAAAGAATAATTCATATTTTTAAAGTAATAAAAAGTCTTTGTGTAGATCTTCTTGATGTGGGAGAAAGCAGTAAATCATTGTTACAGAAGATTCATATCTCACTGAAATATAAAGTTTGGGATCTGGAGTATTAATTCAGCTATCTTGAGTTTAAGAAGCTCTATCTATGAAGTTTTTAAACTCTTACTAGAAAAATGTTACATACATTAGCTTTATATATAGCTTGTTCTCATAGAATTACTAATGAAAATACATAATAAGATTAGCAAATTAAGCTGGTTTTTGTGTTATCATTTTTTATCATTTGCTACATAAACAGCTTAAAAAGCAAAAGGTTATAAAAATTTAAGGTCCTACCATTAACTTATTTATATTTTTATAAGTCAGATAAGGTAAATATAGAGATCAAAGTTAATATTACCAGAGCTATCAATAGGATAGAAGTTACTCCAAGTTAAGGCATGGAAACAGAGCTGTCAATTTCTGACTAGGCATTCAAGAATGAAAGTGGCTCAGCTCTGTTGCGATATGAACAGCAATAGTACAAAGTCGGTCAGAGGTGAATGCTCATTACCTGCTTTACTTTTGGCTTGGTGCTTTCAGGTTTTATTTGTTCTTTATATCTTACTAATGACATGCCCTTTATAGACTAAACCTGATTCTAGTTATATCTAGTTTGACAAAATATGGTATATATCAATGTTCTCTTCTCTTTATATTTCCAGTGTTGAGCATCCAAGAATCTTGTTGGCTGACAGTGTTTGTACAATAAGTGCCAAAGAATTTCTAACAATTTTCTATATGAACACTAATTGTAATCAACTATTTGAACTCTCAAAAGTAACTAGGAGCTAGACTACGAGTAAAAGGAGAGTAACATGATCTACTATTAAGTTGTTTAGTAGTAAACCTAGAGAAAGAATGACTCTGGGGGAGAAGAGGGTAAAGAAGGGGAAGTGTCTTGTCAAGGAATAAGTATAAATGACCCATGGACATGAACAGGGTGGGGATTGATTGTGGGAGTGGTGGGTAAGCAGGGCAGTAAAGAGCAATGGAGGGGCTTTAGGACAACTGTAAGAGAACAACAATAAAAAAGTAAGTTTTAAAGAATCAAAAAAAAAAGAGAATTACCTTAAGAAAACAGTTCCTTATACTGGAAAAAAATTATATTGAACAATGTCATCCTAAGTCAAAGAAGTCAACATCTACCAGAATTGAAAAGGAATAAAGTGATTGCACATATTCAAATAGAAAAAAAAATACCAATGCCATCTGGCATACTTAATACTCTTCTTCTGTTTGCTAGTATATTTGTACCATGTGTATGCTTGAGGTATGGGCCCAGTCTCATTCTAAGAATTGCTTACTAAATGACATTGAGAAACATCTGGAGGCTATGTGGGAGGAACACAACAGGTGACTATTTTTTTTGTAGTAGAAATGGACAGGCTATCAAGAAAAATACTCATTAAAAAAAAAAGACAAGCTGCAGGCAAAGAAAGAAGCAAAATTGAGGACAGAATATTATCCTTTACCCTAAATTGTCTACAGAAAAGTTCCCAGGGACTGAACCTTTCAACCCTAAAGAGAGAAAAGATGTGACCAATATAATCTGAGGATCTATGTCTACTTGCAAAATGTTAGGATATAAGGCAGCCAGAATGGAATGCATCTTTGGAGAAGAGAGGTACTGCCACGTCAATACACCAGATACTCCACAGAATTATCATGGAGTCATGGAACCCTTCAGAACCAGCACCAGGAACCACCAGGTGAGACAGTAGCTGGGATAGGGAGATGTCCCCCACAGCCCAGCAGGGATCGAAGGCTCAGCCCAGAGAAGGAAGGAGCTGAAGGCCTTCAATCACACCATCACTGAGAAGACCTCTTCATTAGCCCACGGTGACATGTGATTTCCAGAACAAGGGGGTGGTTTCTCGGTGAGCTGAAGCCTCACTTAAATAGATGTTAATGATTATTCTTTACTGAGCAATGAGTATGCATCAAACACTGTGTGAACGGATTTTCTTGTATTCATTCAAACCCCACAACAACCTCATAAGGTAGGTTCCATGAGTACCACCATGACACATGGGAATACACTTAGACCCAGCAACTGTAACCCCACTTCTACATTCAGGTTTTATGGCCTAAGGAAACAGAGATGTGATTAACTTTTAGCTAACAAAAATTCCAAAAGCTGTGTCTTCAATTCACTGGACTATTTTATTATGTTAATCTGACATTTTCCTAGTACTAATTCATGTGCAAAACAGATAAACTCAACCGTCCGGCACTAGATATGGGTTTTGTTTCTGTGGCATCCATCTTGCTTGGGAAGAGGCTTGAGCACCTTCACAGGTGTCATCCTCATGCTGTCTACTTCCTGGTCTGTGGAGCTGAACTGGCTTGCTGTCATACTGCTTCCTTACTGAAGCTCAAATTCTACCCAGTACAGTGCTCTGTTTGGCTGAGTTCTGAGCCCTCTTTTATAATTACAGTATTCCTTCACTTATCATGGGTATTACGTTCTAGACGTCCCTGAGAAGTAGGAACCTTACATTTATTCTACACTCTTAAACCTTCGTAACTTTAACAACATACGTATACAGTACCGTAAAATTCCACGATATAGCGAAAAATCCACGATAAATAATTAAATATAACATTTTTAAAACTCCTGCGATACAGTGAGGCCGTGATAAGTGAACCATGATATAGAGAGGGACTATTGTATTTTCAAAAAATAAAATTATATAAAGAATAACTATAATCTCATTTCTCAAAATAAGAATATGGCTGATTTTCAGAAAATGCTTTATGAATATACAGATGATGTATTATAGAATTATCCTCCTGAAACCTAAACAATTTTTTTTCAGATTTAATGTGTTTTATTGATTAAAATATTACATTTGTGCCAATTTCCCTTCCCTCTGCTCCCCTCCACCCGGTGGCCCCCCTCCCTCCAGTTGTCCCCCCCTTTTAGATTATGTCCATTAGTTGTGCATACAATTCCTCCCA
Source organism: Furipterus horrens (assembly GCF_987537825.1). Lineage (NCBI taxonomy): Eukaryota > Metazoa > Chordata > Mammalia > Chiroptera > Furipteridae > Furipterus > Furipterus horrens. The sequence continues at coordinate 196,335,297 of NW_028327173.1, read as the reverse complement.
ACCTCTCTCCGTCTATTCCATTCCCTCCTACCATGATCCCCAATTCCTATATCATCTCCCTCCCTCTCCCCACTCCCCCTCCCTGTTGACCTCCCCCCAATATGCTTCCCGTACCCACAGTTCCTTTTCCACTCTCGTTGCCTGTTTAGTTTGCCTTTGTTTCATCTCCCTAGCTTCTGTTTTTTAAACCAGTCCCTTTAACATCTCATATAACAGTGGTTTGGATCTAATGAACTCTTTCAGTTTTATTTTGTCCTGGAAACACTTTCTCTGTCCTTCTATTCTGAATGACAATTTCGCTGGATAGAGTATTTGTGGTTGTAGGTTTTGGATTTTCATTACTTTGAATATTTCTTGCCAGTCCCTTCTTGCCTGTAGGGTCTCCCTTGAGAAGTCAGCTGATAGTCTAATTGGGACCCCTTTGTACATAATTCTTTTCTTCTCTCTTGCTGCTTTTAAGATTCTCTCTTTATCTTTAATTTTTGACATTTTGATTATAATGTGTCTTGGAGTGGTTCTCCCTGGGTCCAGTCTCTTGGGAACTCTCCTTGCTTCCTGGACCTGCAAGTCTATTCCCTTCCCCAAGTCTGGGAAGTTCTCCTTTATTATATTTTCACTCAATTTTTCAAGTTCTAGTTCATCTTCCTCACTCTCTGGCAAACCAATGATTCTTATGTTGGGCCTTTTATAGCTGTCCCAGAGGTTTCTGATCCTCTCATTGTTGCTTCCCATTTCCTCTCGCTGCATTGATTGACTGCTTGTTCCTTCTCCATATTCCAGTTTGTTGAAATGAACTCTGGATTTTTTTTCCTCACCATCTGTCTCGTATGTGGTTTTGTTCCTTTCGTTATGAATGTTTTTCGCTTCTTTCTTATCTTTTTCCTGCTCTTTTGTGAATTCTGTAAGCCACCTGATAACAATGGCCTAGAACTGAGCCTCTGACAGGTTTCTTATCTGTTCATCTGTCAGGTTCTCTATCTGCTGCCTGGTGAGTTGTGTTACCGGTATTTCTATAGTTGTCTGCCTCATTTTGACAGATGCGTTTTGTTTTCCTGGGCTGTCTGTCGGGGGCAGTGCCTGTGTACGCGTCACAATTCAGCGACCGGCGCCTGTCCGCGACCTATTTCGCAGCCCTGTGGTGCTTTCTTTGGGGGCGGGGGTCCAAGATGGATTCACACAGTTATTCTGCTAGGAGACCGGGATCCGTCCTCCCGCCCCCTGGGCCTCACTGTTCAAGGCGATGGGGTGGCTGCTCTCCCCAGCGCTGGGGTCACGCACTGCCAGGGGCTTGACTGCCGCCGGGATTTTTCGCCACCCCGCCGCTGTCTCAGGTGCGACTGCAAACAGCGCTGCCCTCTTTAACTCTTACCTGCTCAAATGGCACCGCTGGTTTATAACTTCATATGTTGGGCTTCCGTGTAGTTTTATTTTCTGGAATTTCTAGTTATCCTTTGTTTTGAAGTAGTTGTATTCCTCTCTAGTTGTAGAGGGAGACCTAGCGTGTCCGTCTAAGCCTCCATCTTGGCCGGAAGTCCAAAACCTAAACAATTTTAGTAACTGATATCACCCCAATAAATTCAATTTTTAAAAATGTTATGTCAATTTTTTGAAACAAAAATGCTACTAAAAAGGCAAATTATAGAATGTATAAATAAATTTATACCTGTTATCAGCTTTATATATGATTTTTAATATCTTAACATTTGGGTATCAGTTTGTAGTAAGTTCATCATCTGTTTTTACATTAATTATCTCATATAACTCTGAGAATATTAACAGATTAGCCAGCTGCTTGTTAGTGAAGCAAGATAATGAGATGCAGCCAAAATATTTGGTTTAAAAAAACTAATTTTACCACTTATTCTCTGTTTAATCTTGGCCAAGTAACTTAATCTCCTTGGGACTTGGCTTCTTCATCTATAAAATGGGATGATGAAAATAGTACCCATCTCTAGCTTGGATGATAAATGGATGATATATATAAAGCACCTAGCACATAATAAATACCTATTCCATCCTGGACAGAATTCTAAATGCTCTACATATATCAATCAATTTAGTCCTCACAACAAAGTAAATAGTAGTATCTGTGTTTTACAGATCAGAAAACTTAGGCACAGCAAGGTTTATAACTTGTCCAGGGGCATATATTCTCTCAGAGTGTTAGATATTTTATTCTTTTTTAATATTAGAACTATTTCTTTGTTTAAAGATTTAAAAAGCAAGCTTATAAAAATAATGTATTCTCATTATTACACTAGAAAATAGTAGAGCTGAACCTTATGTCCATCTTCTTTACCCTATTCATGTGATGAAAAAAAAATCATAAAATCATGTGAACTATGGGGCACAGTGAGAATAAGTGAATAAGCCAGGACTTGAACCCAGACTTTCACACTTCCTAGAAGGTAAATGGAGCTGTAATAACTTTAAAATAAGAGAAGGGGTAAATACTCAGGCAACTAGAGGCCAGAACTAGTTTGGAGGTGGGGGTGGTCCTAAGGATGAGGAGGATTATGGGAGATTTAATCCTAGGCTTCATGGGGTCAGGTCACCTGAAAGTGACAATTGCACATGGCCCATGTTCCTTTAGGCCCTTGAATTACTGTGTCAGAACCTGCTAAAGCACCAGGTAAATGCCTCCCAAATAAGATGAAAACTGTAGTTCACAGTGCCTAAAGCAGAAGTTTTTAAATATTTTGTATCTTTGTCATTCTGGAAACAGAATAATATTGTTAAATGTATAAAATGCAACTATTCAAAGGAAAGCAGATAAGTTACATGTTTTCTAAAATAAACAAATTTGTGATATATTACAACTATCTTCTAAATCATGCACTAAAAATAAGATCTATGACTACTACAATTTCAAAAATATCTGAGATATATGCAGCAATTGTAATAAGAAATATTTATGGTTTCTCTTGGTGACAAGTAATTGCAGGTACTGCTAAAATTACTAAGGTTTGTGGCTTATACTCAGTTGAAGAAAATGCTAAATATCACCTAGAAGTTAATGAAAATAAAGATGTAATTGTTTCCTATTCAGATTAAACAACCCCCTGAATACTTTGACAAAGAATTCATGGAACCCCTGGAGAGGAAGAACAAAACAGAAACTTCAGGAATGAAAGTGAGGAGTGTTCCACTTCTTAAAATATACCCCCATGTCCCTGCATTGCTTCACTGTCCTATTGAATGCATAGCTGGGTAAACAGTGGAGAACAGTGAATCCTAAACTCATGAAATTCCAGTTAAGAGGGTGTATGTGTGTGTGTGTGCATGTGTGTACAGTGTGTATGTTATTAAACTATATTACAAGGCCACTGTAATAAAGACAGTCTGATACTGGCATAAGAACAGATACATAGATCAATGGAACAGGATAGAGAGCCCACGAATAAACCCAGGTCTCTATGTCAATTAATATTTGACAAAAGGGACAGGAGTATAAAATGCAGTAAAAATGGCCTCTTCAACAAATGGTGTTGGGAGAACTGGAATGGTACATGCAAAAAAAAAAAAAAAAAGAAAGAAACTAGACCACCAATGCACAGCATACATCAGAATTAACTCAAAATGAATAAAAGACTTAAACAAGCTATGATACCATAAAAGTCCTAGAGGAAAACATAGGCAGTAAAATTTTGGATGTCCCCCACAGCAATATTTTCACCAGTAGATCCTCTAGGACAAGGAAAATAAAAGGAAAGAATAAGCAAACAGTATACTACATCAAATAAAAAGCTTCTGCACTGCTAAAGAAAACATCATCAAAATGAAAAGGGAACCAACCATATGAGAAAATATGTTTGCCAATGATCCCTCAGACAAAAGTTTGATCTCCAAAATATATAAAGAATTCATACTACTCAACTCCAAGAAGACAAACAACCCAATTAAAAAGTGGGCAAAGGACCTGAACAGACACTTCTCTAAGGAAGACATACAGAGGGCCCATGGGCATATGAAAGGATGCTCAACAACACTAGCCATCAGAGAGATGCAAATTAAAAACAAACAAATGAGCAAAATAGAACCAGATGCATAGAAACAAGGAACAGACTGACAGTGACCAGAAGGGAGGGATGAAGGGGATAAGGAGGAAAGGAGGAAAGGGTCTAGTCAAGGAACAGGGGTAAATGACCCATGGACATGGACAACAGGGTGGGGATTGACTGTGGGAGTGGAGGCATGGGCAGGGCAGGGGAGAGCATTAGGGGGGGAAATTGTGAAAACTGTGATAGAATGATAATAAGAGAAAGAAAGAAAGAAAGAAAGAAAGAAAGAAAGAAAGAAAGAAAGAAAGAAAGAAAGAAAGAAAGAAAGAAAGGAAGGAAGGAAGGAAGGAAGGAAGGAAGGAAGGAAGGAAGGAAGGAAGGGAAAGAAAGAGAAAGAAAGAAAGAAGAAAGAAAGAGAGAGAAAGAGAGAGAAAGAAAGAAAGAAAGAAAGAAAGAAAGAAAGAAAGAAAGAAAGAAAGAAAGAAAGAAAGAAAGAAAGAGGAAGGAAGGAAGGAAGGAAGGAAGGAAGGAAGGTAGGAAGGAAGGAAGGAACGAAGGAAGGAACGAAGGAAGGAACGAAGGAAGGAACGAAGGAAGGAAAAGAAACTCAAAGAACTCAGGAGTGGCTGGAATGTAGAAAGAGGGAAAGAGAAATGAACAAGGTGAGGTTGAAAAAGTACCCAGCAGCCATACTACAGACTACCTAGTAGGCCACCATTATGGGTTAAATTCTGTACCTCGCAAAGACATTGAAGTCCTAATCCCTGGTATCTGTGAATGTGACCTGATTTGGAAATAAGGTCTTGCAGATGTATTTCATTTAATATGAGACCATACTGAATTAGGGTAGGGCCTAATCCCACAAGATCGGTTCGCTTATAGGAAGAGGAGAATGCCATGTGAAGGCACAGGGATCACAGAGAGAAGACTGATTACAGCTAGGCCGCCAGAAGCCTAGAAAAGCCTGGAGCTATCAGAAGCTGGAATAAGGAGGGATCCTCCTCTAGAGGCTTCTGAGAAAGTGTGGCTTAGCTGACACCGTGACTTCAGATTTGTAGTCTCCAGAAATGTGAAAGAATACATTCTTTTTGTCTCATGAAATTTATTGGGGTGACATTGGTTAATAAGATTATGTCAGTTTCAAGTATACAATTCTATTATATATCATTTGTAGGTTGCATTGTATGCCCACCACCCAAAGTCAAATCTTCTGTCACTATATTTGACCCCCTTTACCTTTTATTACCTTTCTATCCCTTTCCCTCTGGTAATCACCATACTGTTGTCTGTGTCTATGAGTTTTTGCTTGTTTTTCCTCTTTGTTCATTTGGGGCTTTCAGTTTTCTATCTCACATGTGAACGAAACCATATGGTTCTTAACTTTTTCTGTCATATTTTGTTTAGCATGATATTCTCAAGATCGATCCAAGTTATCGCAAATGGCAGTGTTTCATCTTTTCTTATGACTGAGTAGTATTTCACTGAATACATGCACCACATCTTCTTTATCCAATCGTCTAGCAAAGGACAATCTGGTTGTTTCTATGTCTTTATCACCACAAATAATGCCGCAATGAACATAAGGGTTCACAAATCTTTGCAATTAAGTGTTTTCAAATTTGGGGGGTGGATACTCAGAAGAGGGGTTGCTGGACCATATGGTAAATATTATTAATTTTTTGAGGAGTTCCCATACTGTTTTCCATAGTAGCTGTATCGGGTTACATTCCCATTAGCAATGAATGAAGGTTCTTTTTTCTCCACAACCTCTCCAATATTTGTTATTACTTGTTGATAATAGCTATTCTAACATTTTTCTTTGTTTGTTTTAACCCATCCAAGACTGTGATAATTTATTAGAGCAGCCATAGGAAACCAGTACCTTGACCCTATTTCTTAAGCCAGAAGAATACCACATGCAAGATTTGATTCAGAGAGCAACAGTATAAGGATGACTCTGATGGTACTGGAAAATACAGGCTGGCAGGTGAGCAAGCCTCGTTAAAGAGAAACGGGAGGTTGTATAGCCGTAAAGTTGTGCAGACCGGAATCAGACCCAATTAGTTCCCATCGGAGTTGTTGCCAAAGTGCTGTGGCTTCTGCTGCTTGGCATCAACACTGCAGCTCAGCTGAAGATGCTCCTGGCTTGGAGGCAGTGCTCTAGGACTGGTCGCCAGGCTAACCTGGGGACGGAGTCTGCACAGGCAATTCCTTCATGCTCTCCTTTTAGGGAAAAAGTTATCTTCTGTAAAATAACTTGGTAATAAAGAAAGCTGTAAAACTAACTCCCAGCCTCCACTTTGTTGTGAGAGTATTGTAATGCAAGAATGTTTCAAGCCCAAGGAGCCAAATCAAAAGCCACATGTAACCAATGCCCACGATGCTCCGTAAATGGGATTATCGATTCATTAGCTCTTAAACCATGAATCTGGGGGTCACATTTAATTTCTCCTTATCTTTTCATTGTATCTAATTAAACTTCATATTTATGTCAACTTTACAAGCTTTAAATCTCTAAGCAAATATTTTTATCTCTTTTGTCCCCTTACCCACCCCCACCCCTTGCATTTCAGTGTACCTGGGTATTACCCCTGGCTGCATAACTTCTGATACTGGTTATCTTGCCATTCTGAGAATTGGGGGACTACCTAAGATACTTAAAGCTAAAACTTTGTTGTCAGGCCAGTCAGAGAAGATTCTGGTGTTTATAACCAAAAAATACGACTTCCATACCAAGAGAAAAAAAAACTGGAAAAAGAGATTAGCTGTGGTGTAAAGGGATGGTCAGATAATAAATTGTCACAACAGGTCATGTCCATAGACAAAGAGACTTCCTACTTCCCTGGATTGTATTTAATGAACCCAGGATAATGAAATATACTGACAGCATTTGACACCACCACAACTAAAACATTATCTAGCTCATTTTCTTATCCAAATTGGAGTTTGGTGACAAGTTCATCACTAAACAAATACATAAAATGTGTAGTGTTTTACTTCTTGGTGTGTATAAACTAGTAAGGGTACATATGTAGGATAATTTTAGAATTGTTCTGCTTTCATACTTGGATTTTTCACATATGTGTCTGCTTTAAAAACACAAATAATGTAATTAAATCTTAATTTCATAAAAGTTTTTGAAAAGTGGCCGAGTGTCCTATCTGATTTGGTATTGTAGTGAACATAGACAGCATCTATGCAATGATCAATATAAATAACTGGTTCTTAGAAACATGTCAGAAAGAGAGAGCCTTCATGATCTCGTTCCTGCTTAATTATCTGACGTCATGCTTTCCGTTATGTGCCTCCAGCTACAGGGGCCCACCTAACCATGTCCTACCTCAGGCCTTTTGTATATCTTCACCATTTATGAGGAACATCTTTTTCTCTACTCTCCCAGGGGATACTCATCATATTCATGCAAAATAGTGTACATTTTCCTTCATAATGTTTTCCTTGTAGGGTCATTTTTGAAGTTTAAAGGAAATAGCCCTAGCATAATCAAAACTGATCTCATTTTTGGTGTTGGTTTTATGTCTCCAAAAGAGAAACACACCAGGTGGCATGCATATGTAACTCGAAATGCCACCTTCTTTAATTCCCAAATCTGCTCCACCTCTAGCAGGTTTTGAGGGTCAACAACTGGGATAGGAGAGATGTAGTGTTGAAAGGAAATGGCCACTGAAAGACTATTTTTTCAGACAAAGAATCAATTATATCCAAGATTGGTCTAATTCACCATGCGGTGTTTCTACAAAATTCTTTGATAATAATGGCAATCTGAAAACATAAATCCTGTCTTTTAGAAAAGGGGTCCAGCACTTCTTGAGAATTTAGGAAAAGTCTAATCTCTAATGATACATGGTGAACTCAAGAAAGTGAGGAAGGAAAGGGCACATTCACCCTGATAGGGACGTCACTTGACAAAAGTGTAACATTAACAGTAAATGTACAGATTTATTCAGTTCTTTCCTGGAATATGTATGTTCACATTGCCTTAAAGGAGTACAACTGCCAATTACGTTTTTTTTCATTGTCAATTATTTAACATAAGTAAAACACATACTAATATAATGATATATTCACTCTGTTTCTGTTTCACAAGATGTAAGGAAAAAAAGAACTGTCATTCTATTTTGTTCCATGATGTTTCATACCAGGCAAATGGTAAAATGGTAAAATGCAACTGTTGTTCCCAATTAAAATAAGAAAGTAACACTCTGTGAGACCCATTTGGCAGTTCTACAAATGTGCCTCTAAAAGTTTCTCTTCTCTAAGACACAAAACAATGAAGACTTGGTTGCTGGTAAGGGTCTATCATATGGGAAAGCTCAAAAGAAACAACGCAAGGTTTTTCTGACTGTTAACTCTTCCAATCAATCTCATAGAAGGAACATTTTTCATCAGCCTGTCAATGGGCAGATTCTAACATAAGGCCTCGAGAAAGGGTGTGGAGGGGGAGATGTATTCCAGATTGCCCACTTAGCCTCTCAACAGGCCATGACACATGTTGCCCATACACTAAGCAAAAGATAAAAGAACCTGCACATCTTTGAAGATTTTAAATTACAATCACTTTTGTTGGATGATATTGAACATATTTATCAACATCAATCATTGTATAAAACACTCAAAACTCTCTCATTCTCATGACCCTTAGGAAAATAGTCTCTCCTTACATAAGAGGGAAGAAAAGAAGCCTGAAGTGTCTCCTAGCCCCACCCAGCCTGCTTTTCCCTGCACTGACCTCCATTATTCAGGGGCACCGTCTACACCACCCTAATTTCCTTAACCCAGAGGCATGTGTTCTGCCTAAAACATTCAGCCGCGAAACAGTGACTGATCCAAAGAGCAGAGTTCCCTGCTCAGGGCACTTTGCTGAAGCTTCCTTTAAACCATTGTTTGCCACAGTCATGATCACACAGCTTGCTTCTGAGATCCAGGGGTGATGAGAATTAAGACTTCACTTGATTTGGTAGAATTATCTCTGTGACTAATTCTGAAAGTGTTAGGCAAACCTATAAAAATATTCAGTTCTGTAAGGGAAAGAAGTAATATTGGTTGTTTATCATGATACAGACAGTAATTTCCAAACCTTTGTTAACATAGAACCCCTTGGCCAAAAGAATTTGTTTGTTCATGTGTTTAATTGCAAAAACAGTTTGTTTGTTTTTCTTTTCTTTTTTTTTTTTAATTAATTTATTTGTGTGTTTGTTTGTTTCTTTTTAGAGAGAGAGGAAAGGAGAAAGAGAGGGAGAGAAATATCACTGTGTGGTTGCCTCTGACTCGCACCCCCAACTGGGGACCTGACATGCAACCTAGTCATGTGCCCTGACTGGGAATCGAACCAGTGACCTTTGGCTGGCAGGCCAACGCTCAATCCACCGAGCCACAGCAGCCAGGGTTTCCAAAAATAGTTTTAATGTTTAATTATCTTTAGTGGGTTAAAATAGATAACAAAACTTGTCCTTTCAACCATTTTTAAATGTACAATTCAGTGGCATTAATCATATCGACATTGTTAACAATATTCACAATTAGTGGTACAGTCATCATCACTATTACCAAATGAACACCCCAAATGTGCCCATTAAACAATAACTCATTTCCCCTCTCTCTCAGCCCCAGTAACCTCTAATCCACTTTCTGCCTCTATGAATTCCTCTGTTCTGTATATTTCATATCGGTGGAGTCATGCAGTATTTGTTCTTTCTCTCTTAGTAAAATGTTTTCAGTGTTTGTCCATATTGTAGCATGTGTCAGAATTTCATTCCTTATTATGTCTGCATAATATTCCATGGTATTACATATTCCATTTTGTTTATCCACTCATATATTAATGGACACTTGATTGTTTCTACATTTTTGTTATTGTGAATAATGCTGCAATCAACATTGGCATGCAAGTTTCTGTCTGAGTCCCTGTTTTCAATTCTTTTGGTATATACCTAGGAGTAAAATTGAGAGATCCATATGGTAACACTATGTTTCCCAGTGGCTGAATTATTTTTCATTCTGTGTGTTTGTTTTCCCCTGAAACTGAATATGTGAAACACATAAAGGTAGAGTGACCCTAGTAGAAGCTTCTTTAATTAGCCTCTGAGGAAGCACCCAGAAAGTTTTGACTTCTTCGAACACCTTTAAAAAGCTCCTCAATTTCTTCTTCAACAGATGGCAGCAGGGAGGACAGAGAGACTGGCCAAATTCCCTTAGGTCACACAGCTAGTGAATGCTCATGGAGAATATAATACCAACATTGCTGAGTTCCTGAATATAAGTTAGGTTCTATTTCCTGCTAGTTACCTCTGGCTAACTGGGCATGTTTTTCTTTAATATTTTACTTTTTGCCTTCCCAAAGAACAACAGGTAAGATGTTAAAGTGAGTATTTGAAAAGCTTTCCTACATATGCCTGAGAATGAAGATAAGAGAATGTGATAAAAAAGGCCTATGCAATTACCTGCATTTGTGGATTGTGTTGACCAAACTTAATTATTCAGATATAGAAAGCAACTTTCTCTTTTTATTTTGTAATTTCAGAAAATGGTACCAACACAAATCTGCACAATAACGTAAAAGGAGAATAAAGAGCAGAAGTGAGGTCTCTATAAGTCCTGATTGTAGGATCTGAGGCAGAAAAAATACCCTGATATTGATTCAAAGCCTCCTAAACAGGCAGACAATATGTTGGGTTATTAGACTTATTACATCTGCAGCATCTACAGAGGGGGTGACTCTAAAATTCTGTACTTTGTGAAATAGGGTCAAGATAAAAATATTAGGATATGAAACAGAAAAGGTAACATTGCTTGATTTTAGTCACATAGACTTCTTCATTCAATTGGATAGAAGTAAATACATGATAGGTTTTTGTTTCTTTTTTACTTTTAAACATATTTAATTCACTGTTTTCTTACTACATTAAATCAAAGAGGAGACTTCTGAATTTATGGCTGGACCTTTAAGAAACTGCTTTTCAATGTTCTAATTCTAATGCCAAGATGTGGTTAGATGAAACAGTTTGAAAATTTGGTATACATCAGGCATTATCTGGAATCAAATATAATTCAAAATCTCATAAAAGGAGTAAGTCAGTTAACTAAGTGTGGCTGATTCTTGGCTTTCTTCTTAATATTCCATAATCACAAAAAACAAATTCTGAAGGAGTAAAAGTATGTCTACCCTTGGGAGATGAATCACAAATATTGGAAAGAAATCCAATAGTTAACCACATTTAGTCAATCATGGAAAATCTATTCACATTAGCCAGTAATTGGTTTAGGTACGTCACATGGTCAACTTCTAGAAAATAAAATGCAAGGAAAACTTCCCAAGAGGAGACTCTGGAAAATATTTTTCTTTGACAATGAGAGAAGTATGAAGAGAAAGGCTTTTCCTCGTGTTTCCTTTTTTTTTTAGAACACTGCTTGATGCTTAGAGCTGCAGCCACCGTCTGGCAACTAAGAAAGGGCTCATTATTAATACACTGAGAATGGTACTCTGGCAAAATTGAACAATTTTGAGTCGCTCTGGTACTGCTGACCTACCTCCAGAATTCTTATTAAGTAAAACATAAGCATCCATATGGTTTGAGCTGACTTTAATCTGGTGATCTGATACTTGATGTCAAATGCATTCTGGTTGGTACAGCATACATATGCCTAAGCACCCACCTGTCTCTATAAGCTAAATTCAAGAGATCTTCAATCTGTATGCTCAGCTCCTTTCCTTATGTAGTCTATGCCAATAGGCAAAAGAAGTTATATCTGGTTCAACAACATTTATAGACTATCATGGAAAGATAGTTGAACTAATGGTTATCCATGTGACAGAGGTGATTCCTGATTACTCATCTTGTCTCCAAGTCTCATTCTTTCCCTGTTAGATAAAATGTGGGCTTGGAAATTTTCCCTATTGTCTGTAAGCTTCATTCTAGATTTGGAGTTGGTCTTGCTCTGACCTTAGTTGGCTAAGGTTCTGATATACTGCTTAGTCCTTTCCAGAGCCTCCTTCTGCATATGAATCTTGTTACCTCAACCCATAGCTAGAGACCCGCTCTTACTAAAATGATCATCTCAAACCTTAGACTCCATCATTTAACATGCTTTTTTCTATGGTTCACCTGTAGCCTTGTTAAATGGAATGAATCCCCGGTATTTCTTTTTGGAAGAAGAATACCAATATTTGCCACACCCTTTGTAGAGTTAATCTGTTGGTCCTTGCTGGGTCCAGCCTGCCCACTAAATTAGAGTCTCCAGCTCTCCTCTGCAGCCTGCAACTCTTCTTTTCCTTGCTGGTCCATGTTGCTAAAGCCTCTGGATGTCTCCTTCCCAAAATGATATCAGCTGGAGGGAGTAATAAAATGTAGTACAAAGAGCGCAGGACCAGGAGTCAGACGATCTGAAATGCAGTTATGATTCTGCCCCATACTGTCTGTGTGACCGTGGGCAAATCACTTAACCTCTCTGGGTCCCAGCTCTGTCATCTTTAAAACGAAGGCATTGAACTAAATGAACTCTAAGATCTCCCCCTGCTCTAAAACTTCAAAATCAAAAGCCAAGCTTTAAACTAGTGTGACCACAGTCATTTATTTTCACAGTGGGAGCCTTTGAAAGCTTCCCTTTTGCTTGGAGTGCCTTCCATTTTTTCTGTTCTACTTTTCCTTCCGGATAACCATTTCTCCTCCCAAAGGTTATTCTCTATTTCTATGATAATGTCCTCAAATGTGGTTCTCTATGAAATATCTAGGCTTCTTACCAAAACAAGCAATAGCTGTCCCAATCCTCAGGACATTCTCTCATTTTCTTTCCCTTTGGAAACAAGCATGATGAAAAATCTGAATATTAGGATAATATTCAGGTGTGCCTTCCCATTATAACATCAGGCTAAGAGCAACTCAGCAGAAAACCAAAGGAAAAATCACTCCAGAGACCTGAATGAATAGAAGTGTCACAAAAGATTAATTGCCTTTGGAAAGGTTTTCTTATTAGTTCATCCCACTGTGATTCTTTGTCTACTTACTACATTCTAATCTGTACCAAACAAACAATCTAGCATTTGAATTTTCCTCTAGTTTTGTCCATATACTTTATTTAGATATGTACATAATGCTTCAAAACCTTTATGCAACAAAGCAGATAATGAAAACATGAATTAAAATTACCCAAGCAAGGATGTGCGGTCCATGGCTATCTTTCCAGGGAAGGAATGAAGGTTGCTTTCCTGAAAGATGGCTACAAGTGACCTTAAGGCACAATGGAAAACCAGAAGGACTTGGAAAAGACAGGCGTTTACAGGCAAGGCTGAATGGCAAGTATGTGGCTCAGCTTCTGTGCCCTGAAGGGCAGACTGAAGGTCACCCTAAATATTCCTCGTGTAAGTTCCAGCAAAGCAGACTTAAAGATCATAAGTGATCATTTGCTGCTCTTGTTGTGTTTATGCAAATGAACAGGATAAATTAAAAATGGACCTAATGCAGTCCCTTTAATGACAAGGAGGGTACTCTTAAGGAGAAAAATCGTGATCCAAGGAAAATAACAATGCTCAGTGGTAGACTATAAAGTAGTGCAGCTAACTGTCTTTAAAGTTTCTTTTCATTTAAAGTTTCTTTTCATTTGTAAATTAAACTACATCTGTGGCGTCATCAAAGATATTTAATCTACAGGCAAGAAGAATGTCAAATTCCTTGCAACTGGATGTCTTTCCAATAAGACAGTCTTACAGATTTAGAGACTGGATTGTGGGTTATGTTGCATAAATTAACATGTGTTTTCTGTTTTCAAAGGGCATAAGCCTATGATCTCATTACCTGAGTGATTGTCTGTATGTATAGTCCTCACTTAATTCTGTCTGCATCGCTGCCTCCTGAGTCTCAATGGTTTTGCTGAAGTGGCTGGGTTGGTGAAGAATGGGGTAGTCGGTGGGTTTCACCTTAAAATGGGTTTTTCTTTTCTATCCTAATGGCTTGGACAGAAAGGACCCAGAGGTCTGAGAGGGGGGGAACCTAAAATATTTTCCTCAGCCCAAACTAAGTATAGTGGGCAAAAGGGTTTTGGACAGGTATGATGTGCCTGGCACACCTTCCACCAAAGAAGCCCTTCTTTTCCCTAATGGGGGACATTGAAAAATTAATACCTGCCTTTTGTCTTCTAGTGGTTATGGATTGAATGATGTCTTTTAATCCTGTTGCCAAATCTGTTGCTCCTAGAATACAAGGATGCCAGCCTGTTAAACCAAGCATGCCACTGTCCAGAGACAGTCAACCAACCTGGAATCTGCACGATCCTTCCCCATGTGGGAAGGCCACCCTCCCCTCCACACCCCCACTCTTATTAGGGATTTCTGGACCCAAGGGTAGGTAGGACAATGACCACGCCCAGCTTGAAGCAACTAGAGGAGCATGAGACTGTCGTCCATTGTACTCTATAACACTATAAAGGGTCTCAAGTCTGGGGGGGGGATTGTTATTTTTTATTGTTATAAAAAATTAATTTTAAAAATAATAATAATATAGGAAAGGGAGAAGTCAGAGAGCTTATATGCGTGACCCATGGGCATGGACTGGGGGGGAGGGCAGGATTGCTGGGGGAGGGGGCTGCTGGGCAGAGGGGAGTAAGGGGGGAAAATTGGAACTATTGTGACAATATAATCAATAAAATATACCTAAAAAATAAAGTTACCTAAGCAATAGGTTATGCAGAATGTATATAATATAAATATTACATATATGTGTATATGTATATGTGTATATATATTCCAAAATAATCTAGATCTAAATGTTCTTCCTTGGAAAGGTGTTGGGTGGGAAGGGGTAGGTAGGTGGGGAGCAGGGAGGAGGTGGCATAATTCTAAGGTTTTCCAGTGCCGATGAGTCAGCTCCGGTGCTCATATTAAAAAGGCTGCCCCTGCAGTTGCCTCTGAGATGCACCCACAGAACTCTCTCCTGAGAACATATGTGCAGGAGGGGAAGGTGAGTGTTCAGTTTTGACAACTCTGATGTGCAGTATGCAGTCAGCTCTGAAACCCCGAGTTTGTGAAGAAGGCTGGAGAGAGGAAGTAAGGGGCATAGGTTTTCTTCATTCCACTTCACAGCTCTGCCCTTTTTCTCTCTCTAACCAATAAACTCTGACCAACAACAAACTGGTCAATAACTACATCTTGAACACTTAATCTATATAAGGCAATGAGGAAGGTAGCATGCAGAGAGACATGGTCCTTGACTGAGACGCTGGGCACGCTTAAGAAGAGACATGTGCTCACATATGCAGGTCATGTGAAGGCTTAAACAAGGAATGAGGTTGTGGATAATGGTGGGTTTGTTTAGTTCCTACACTCTCATCCTGAGCCTCATTCATCCTCTTCCTGGGAGCAGGACTCACACCTACACCAGTCCTGGGCCCTGATAAGAGCAATGGAAGTAGGGTATGGAAAGACAAGGACAAAGTGATAGAGTTCAAGTTAGGATAAAAATTGCACAGGAATGAAGCTAAAGAAAAGAAGTAACATATGTGAAAGGAAATCTGTTTGCTAATAGGTCATTCACGCTAGGACTGAGCCTGGGACTAGGGGACAGAGAGCCATCACCTCATCTCTTTCACCTCAAGTGCTTGAAGAGACTTGAGGCACTTCCTCCAGTTCTTTCCAGGAGGAGATAAAGTGAAGCCCAATGGCTGACAGAATAATTCCAGGGGCCTTACAATGAGGAAGAGGGCTTTAAAGTCAGTTCTAGTCACCCTTCTAAAACCTTCCAAACATTTTCCACCTTACCTCGGAATAAAACTCCGAGTCCTGAAAGACCTTGACATGATTTGGCCACCCCACCCCCCATTCTATCTGGTCCCCTTACACTGTCTCCCTGGCTCTCTCAGCCCCGGGTGTGCTGACCACCCTGCTGCCCATCCAACCTGAGGATCTTTGCATATACTGCTCTCTACCCAGAGCGGATCTCTTAAATAACTCATTCTCTTAATGTCTTTCAAGTTTCTGCTCAGATGTATCCATTCAAGAGAGATCATACCCCAACACTCTTTCTGAAATGATAATTCCACCCATTTGCTCCCCTCTTTACCCTGTGCACTAGCTTTCTGATGCAGCTCCAACAAATGACTGCATACTGTGCTTTAAAACAATAGGCATGAGTCTGGAGGCCAGACACTTGCAGTCAGGCTTCCTGGACCAAAATCAGGGGGTCGGCAGGGCTGTGTCACCTCCAGGTGCTCTAGGGGAGACCCCATTCCTTGCCCCTTTCAGTTTTGGATAGAAGCTGGCATTCCCTGGCCCATGTCTGCATCACAGCAATTACTCTCTCTGAGCATCAACTTCTCTTACTGGATCTGTGAAATCCCTCTCTGCCTCTCTCTTATGAGGGATACTTGTGATGACATTCAGGGCCCACCCAGAAAATCCAGAATAATCTTCACATCTCAAGATCCTCACCTTAAACACATCATCAAAGACCTGTTTTCTTCAAAGGAGTTTATATTTACCAATTGTAGGAATAAGAACTAAAATTCTTGGGGCCATTTTACAACACTCTGCTTTATTTTTCCTAATAATATATTCTATTACTTCATGTCATATTACATATTCACTAATTGTCTGTTTCTCACACTGTGCCTGTCATATCCCCAGCATAAATAGATATCTACGTGTTGAATGAATGAATGCAGAGACTCCCTCATGGCCAACTAGAAGGAGCAGAGACAGTCGAAGAGATGGCTCAAGTGGTGGAGCAGATGCTCATGTCCTTCAGGGCTCTCGTATGCTCCAGAGACTCCAGGCTGCCAGGAGGCACGTTACTGCACCTCACGGGTCTCATGTCCAGAACCTCCGAAGACCATGCTGCCCAAGCAGAGCAGAGCAGAAGACCCCGAGAAATAGTACACCCTAGTTCTCAACAAAGGCCCCTCACGTTTCAGTCTATAAACACCCCAGGTCCCTTGGTCCTCAGAGGAGATAATTCTAGGTGTGATTGGCTTTGTCATCACTTTTATAACCAGAAATTTTGAATGTTTTTTACATAGTAAAACCTGTCTTGGTTTCTTTTACTCACGTTTTTATTGCGTATATTTAAAGTATTAGTCACCATACAGGTTCACAAAAATATTCACCTGTATTTTGCTTTGTTTTTGTTCATGGCCTAATTACTTACTTGTTTAATTATTTATTTATTTCACATATAGTTCTTTAAATCATCCATATGTGGTGAACTCTAAGGTAGCTCTATGATCTCTCTCTTGAAATGAGAACCCAGCCCATTTGGGTGCAGCTTTGCCAGGGACCCAGCAAAGCCATGCTCAGAAGTCTGACCTATGGAAACTATGAGATAGCCAAAGTTTCTTGTTTTAAGCCTCTAAGTTTGTTCTAATTTGTTATTCAGATAGAAAACAAATACAGATTTTGTTATCAGTGCAGGGTTGCTTATGTAACAAATACAGCCATGCTTCAGTACTTGTTGGCTTCGGAACTCATCGAAACCTGTACTCGTCACATTTTGATGAGAGTAAACTGTTTCAGCTCTCAGTACTTGCTTGGGACTGGTCACAGTTGCCAGAACTTGTATGAGTCATGACAATGCCCACCAAGAGAAAATGCTTCCTCGTTCCATACTCATTCGTTTTGGCACTTGTCATGAGTCCGGGAATGAATTAATGACAAGTACCAAGGTACCACTGTGTATTAAAATACAGGAGTGTCTTTAGAACCTATCAAGGAAGCAAAAACCCCAGAGATAAAAGTATTGAGTCCATATAAATTTCAAGAAAATAATTGATGACACAACCTCAAAACGGAGTACATAGAATATTATCATGGATGTGAAGAAAAGTTTTTGATATTTATTGATACATCATTAAAGGAGCATTGTAAATAGCACCATGTACATAAATATATATATATATGCATACACATAGAGGGAAAAAAGACAAAATATAGGCAATTATCATCAAAAACATTGATGAAAGTTATGGGTGGGTGATGAAATTTGAAGGTCATTTAGTTTTTTTGTAATGTCATTGTAATTCTATGTTGGAAAAGTATTGTGTGTAATAAAATAATAATGTTTAATTGGATAATATAATGCATAGTAAAATACTATGTAAATGGTTAAGTGCCATTCAGATGTGAGTTATTATTAATCTCTATTTTTCCTACCCAGCTGCTTCTGTGACTTCAACATAAATCATATCAGTGAGAGGCCTTTGGAATAATAGAGACCTGGGGGTTAAATCTTAGCTTCCCCTCTTGGTGGCTGAATGACTTTGGGCAAACTAATTAACCTTAGTATGTCTCAGATATTTTAAATATAAAATAGATATTATGATACCTAACATCAAAGGATTGCTATGAACATTAAATAAATTGGCTAAGATAGGACCTCATTCTAGATATAAATAGTAATTTAATATAGGTTAGCCACACTTATTATCACTGCTGTATATATTTAACAAACATTTGCTGAGTTCCTACTCAGTGTCAGGGAAAAATCTCTTGCTTCAAGGAGATCACAGACCTGGGGATAAAATAGATGAGGCCATTAGAAGGTAGTCTTATGCCTAGTACAGAAAATATAGTACAATAACTGTTGAATAGACAGCTTGGGTTATTTTAATGATAAAGTATATGTGCGATTCTATTAGACTAGGAAAGAGGGACATGCACAAATGACTAGGAGAGAGTGGCAAGTTCTTATAATGGCAATGACACCTGAGCTCAGTTTTAAAGGACAAGTGGTTGTTCAACAGGCAAGGGAGGGAGAGAGCATGAGAGAGAGAAGAAGGAGCAGACTCCAAATGAGCGCCATCAAGAAGTCTTGTGTGTGGAGAAGTGGCTTCATAAGGCTAGAGAACACAAAAGAACAATCATTCAAACACAGGCATCCCCTTGCTTTCCATCAAACACAGGTGAACTTCCGGAGTGCACCTGGAAGGTTCAGATGTGACCAAGTAGAATTAGTGCACAGTGATATACAAGAAGGCACCATCTCACAATTAAATTCACGAATTAAGCTGCAAGATCTTAGGAAAGATTAGAGGTTTCAAAATACATTTCACATATAAAATTAAGAAAAATAAATTGACCCTGGGAGCAGACTTAATGTTATTTTCTCTGCTTTCATGATCACTATGTAGTATTTTTATAATTACAGTGTTAAACAATATTAATACTGATGATTTATGAAACCACTCATGCCTACCCTTTTGGTCCCTGGAAGAATACACAAAGTAAAATTTAGATGTACTTTACCTTTAATAAGAAATGAAATCCAACATGGAGTTTGACTGCCTTGGGTGGGCGCTAGAATGTTTCTATTAGCTCTTTCTTTTTATAACAAGAGGACATTTTAGACACAAAAAGTACATGAAGTGGAAGAATTTTTTTGAGTGAAGTATAACATCTCTTCCAGAGAAAGGAAACCAAGAGACTAAAGGTAGCCTACCATCTCAGCTGCCATCACTTAATTTAGCTACATCAGCTTTTTAACTGTCTTTTTCCTCCAGTAGCCAGGCAGTCACAAGGGGTGGGGACTAGTTAGTTCTTCCATTACCTTCCATAGACTCTGCAGAACATAAGATATTTCCTGGAATACAGTAATTAATCAATTAATTTGTTAGATAAATAAATGGATAGATATTGCCATTTTATGGCAAAGAAAAGAAGTTTAGCAAAGCTAATAACCCACGACTAGATAGTGGCATTGATGGAACAAGATTTCAAATGCTACTGATCAAAATTATATCAGTTTTCTTTTAAATTCAGAAATACATATACTAAAATCCTATTACATGCCAAGACTGTGTTGGGAGTTGAAGACACAAAGACAAAAAAAAATGCCTGTTTTCTACTACTGATATGGTTTTGTGCTTTAAAATAATGACATTAAAAACCCAAATTTAGAATGTCTCATCTAAACCTCTAGGAGCAAAGCTGGTAGGTGGGTTGCTTGGGAAATGACTGTGACTTTGAATATGGTCTCTACAAAGCAAGGAATCTAGCTGGCTGCAAGACACAGCAGCCGGGGGTCCAGGCAGCTCGGTCACTAACGTTGTCATCTCACCTCGCATAGCTTCTCCTCACCTTCCTGCACTTCAGTTCCCTCATCTATAAACAATCTTCTGAGTTATATTTCTCTAGTTAGCATAAATAGACTCTCCAAAAAGCTGAACAGTCCTTGAGATCCTGACTCAGATCCTCAAAGCCGCAAACAGGAGCATTTTGGGAAAGTGAACAGAAACAAACCATCTGAAGTCCCCGTTATCCCAATGGAAATATCGGCCCCCAGCAAGCCCCATGATCCAGTTACATCCCGCACTGTGTTTCCTGCTTAAGTCCATACCTGCTAATCATACGTCAGAGCTGTCACACAAAGTGATACATGCAGAAACCAGCTTTCTAGGGAAGGGGCCAAAAATTCTCTCTTCCTGGCCAAAGAAATCAAAAGAAATGATTGCCTCATTCAACTCCCAGGGCCCTAGTGTGAAGGAATTGTTTTAAACCAGGGAAAGGAGTCTATCTTCATCACTGCATGTTCTCAAGGACATTCCATGGCTTATGAAAAAGGCCCAGAAAAAATCTAGGAACACCATTAGCCCTGAGAGGTACCGCTTGCTTAATTCATCACTGCTCTCCATGATGAAACTCAAGTAAAACATTCCCCTGACCCCCGTCCTCATTTGTATCATATGCCCTTACTCTGTGCTCTCAGATTCCAGATGTAAACCTTTATCAAAGTACTAATTATTCATGAATTTCTTTCATGTCTGTATGGCTATATAGTGAGCTCCTACATCTCAGGAATTATATCTGTCCTGTTCTTTATTGTGCCCCCCATAACAAACACAGTGCTTGGTATAGAATTCCAAAAAAAAAAATGTTAACTAAAGAAATCGCATAGTTCCATCTGTCTACTCCACTAGAGTGGGGCGTGATTGGCGCGTGTCGAGCAAGTGATCGGGGCGTGATCAGTGCGTGTCGAGCACGTGATCGGGGCGTGATCAGCGCTTGCCGGGCACGTGATCGGGGCGTGATCAGCGCTTGCCGGGCACGTGATCGGGGCGTGATCAGAGCGAGTCGGGCACGTGATCGGGGCGTGATCAGTGCGTGTTGGGCACATGATCGGGGCGTGATCAGCGCGAGTCAAGCACGTGATCGGCGCGTGATCAGCGTGTGTCAGGCACGTGATCAGCGTGTGTCGGCCACGTGATCAGCGCGTGATCAGCGCGTGATAGGGGAGTGACCAGCACGTGATAGGGGCGTGATCAGCACGGGCCGGGCACGTGATCGGCACGTGGTTGGGGCGTGATCAGTGCATGCCGGGCACGTGATCGGGGCGTGCTCAGCGCGAGTCGGGCACGTGATCAGGGCGTGATCAGCGCGAGTCGAGCACGTGATCGGGGCGTGATCAGCGTGTGTCGGGCACGTGATCGGCGCGTGATCAGCGCTTGATAGGGGGCAGGTGGCTCAGACACCAAGTGGGCCATCTCTACTCCTGTAAAGGAGGAAAGAGGAAGGACATCTCTAAAATCAGAGAAGGAAAACTCTGACTCCAAAAAAAAAAAAACTCCGCTGCCTTGCGGCATACCTCTTTAGGGGAAAGGCTAAGGGAGTAAACCCCGACAGAAAATCCGGAGCCGGAGTCCCTAAGGCGGTTTGACGTTGTAGTCAACACCGGCAACTCCTGCGGCGCACCTGAAGCCAAGCTGTATTGATTTCGTCTTTCCCTTGGACCCTTCAGCTGCGAAGAGAGGGGGGGTCTGCTGCATGGGCAACAGCAGACCCTCCATATCACCCTGCCCAGGCTCTGTAGCTTCAGTTTCACTGGAGAGGACACTCCAGCGTCATCGCAAGATGTCGACTCAACACGGGAGGAGACAGATACCGGTTATAAGCTCATCCGATTGGCGAAGGAAACGAGCGCCAGAGGTCTCCTCTGACGGCGGGAGAGGTCATCGCACCTCACTGGACAGCTACCGCCCGCCTCAAGCTGGGCAGCCCCAGCCAATTAGGTGCCGTCTCGCCATGGCTCGCCTGCCCCACTGGGTGCGTGGGGATCAGAGAGGCGACTCTCGAAGAGTGGGCCACAAAACACCCGCACCAGTTAATTCCAAGCAAACAACAAGAAAGAAGCCTCCAGCTCTTCGCCTCGCTAGCTGGAACATCAGGACCATGTGCCCCGGACTTACTGCAGACCTTCCGTGGATCAAGGGTGCCAGGAAAACCGCTGTCATCAATAGGGAACTGGCACGACTAAACATCGACATTGCGGCTCTACAGGAGACCCGGTTGGCCAACAACAGAACTATCAGAGAAACCAACTACACCTTCTACTGGCAAGGGAAGTCTCCGGACCAACCAAGACAGCACGGTGTTGGGTTCGCTGTGAAGAACACGCTTGTTAACTCCATAGAGCCACCCACAGGAGGCACAGAGAGATTACTTACCCTCCGATTGTCAACAACTTTCGGCCCAGTCAGCATTCTTAGCGCGTACGCCCCAACCCTCTGCGCCACCATCGAAGAGAAAGAACAGTTCTACCATGCACTGGACGAAGCGTTATCCAAGATCCCCAGAAGTAACGCTCTCTATCTCCTTGGAGACTTCAACGCAAGAGTAGGAGCCGACCACATGGCCTGGCCCACCTGCCTTGGAAACTTTGGGAGAGGAAAGATCAATGAGAATGGTCAGCGACTGCTTGAGCTTTCGTGTCACCACGGCCTGTGTGTGACAAACACATTCTTCAAGTGCAAACAGATCCACCAGGTGTCATGGAGGCACCCCCGCTCCCGCCATTGGCACCAGCTTGACCTCGTCATCACCAGAAGAACGGATATTGGCAGCACCCTCCTCACCCGCAGCTACCACAGTGCAGACTGCGACACGGACCATGCCCTCGTGGTAAGCAAGGTGCGCATAATGCCGAAGAGGTTGCACCACTCCAAGATGAAGGGTCGCCCACGCATCAACACCAGTTGTGCCAGCAACCCAGTTAAGACCCAGCAATTCATCAACAAGATGGAAGATGCACTCGGCGAGGGAGTGGCGGCAGATGACATTATCGAATCTAATTGGCTACATCTCCGCGACGCCATATACAACTCCGCCATTATTGCTTACGGGAAGAAAGAGCGGAAGAACGCTGACTGGTACGAGGCTCACTGGGAAGAAATGGAACCCGTGATCGAGGCTAAGAGGAAGGCCCTACTGGCTTACAAGGCCACGCCCACTCCCAGTACACTTCAAGCTCTACGGGCTGCCAGGAACAAAGTCCAGAAGACCGCCCGCCACTGTGCCAACACCTATTGGCTAAACCTGTGCAGAAGCATTCAGGAAGCCGCCGATATAGGCAACGCACGAGGAATGTATGAGGGTATCAAGAAGGCAACAGGCCCAATCCCCTCCAAGATCGCCCCCCTTAAGTCCAAGACAGGTGAGGTCATCACTGACCAGGAACAGCAAATGCGGCGGTGGACCGAGCACTACCTCGAGCTGTACGCAACGAAGAACACCGTAACAGACACTGCTCTTAACGCCATCCCAGACCTACCAGTCATGGAGGAGCTAGACACCCCACCTACTGCGGCAGAGCTCAGCAAAGCCATCGACCGCCTCGCTTGCGGGAAAGCACCAGGAAGCGACGGAATCCCTCCAGAAATCCTAAAGAGCGGGAAACCAGTCCTGCTACAGCCGCTCCACCATCTACTCTGTCTCTGCTGGAAGGAGGGTTACATCCCCCAGGATATGAGAGACGCCAACATTATCACCATGTACAAGAACAAAGGAGACCGCAGCGACTGCAACAACTACTGGGGCATCTCTCTCCTCAGCGTCGTCGGCAAAGTATTCGCCCGGGTCGCTCTTGCCCGCCTGCAGACCCTTGCTTCCCGCGTCTACCCAGAGTCCCAGTGTGGCTTCAGAGCTGGCCGATCAACAGTGGACATGATCTTCTCCCTACGCCAGCTGCAGGAGAAGTGTCACGAGCAGCATAAACCACTCTACCTCGCCTTTATTGACCTCACGAAGGCGTTTGATCTGGTCAGTCGAAGCGGACTCTTCAGCTTGCTACGGAAGATTGGCTGTCCACCACATCTGCTTGCTGTGGTCATGTCCTTTCACGACAACATGCACAGCACGGTGTCCTACAACGGCGCAACCTCTGAGGCCTTCCCAGTCAGCAGCGGAGTAAAGCAGGGCTGCGTCCTCGCGCCTACGCTGTTCGGAATCTTCTTCTCCATGCTCCTCCAATACGCCTTTAAGGACTGCAGCGAGGGTGTCTTCATTCACACCAGATCCGATGGCAAGCTCTACAACCTGGCCCGTCTACGAGCCAAGAACAAAGTCAAAGAGGTGCTCATCCGTGAGATGCTCTTCGCCGACGACGCAGCCTTGACATCACACTCCGAAGAGGGACTCCAGCAGCTAGTCACTTGCCTTTCCCACGCATGCAAGGAGTTCGGACTAGCCATCAGCCTGACGAAGACGAATGTTATGGCTCAAGGCACGGGGACTCCCCCATGCATCACCATCGACGGATACACCCTGGAGGTTGTCAACGACTTCACTTACCTCGGGTCCACCATCTCGAGCTCTCTGTCAGTCGACTTGGAGGTCAACCGGAGAATCGCCAGGGCAGCCACAGTTATGGCCAGACTGAACCGGCGAGCGTGGAACAATTCCAGCCTCACTGAGAAAACCAGACTGCGCATCTACCAAGCCTGTGTACTCAGCACTCTCCTCTATGGCAGCGAGACGTGGACCACTTACACAAGGCACGAAAGGAAACTCAACAGCTTCCACATGAGGTGCCTGCGACGCGTCCTGCATGTCGCCTGGCAGGATAAGGTCCCCAACACCGAGGTGCTGAAGCGAGCCAATATGAGCAGTTTGCATGCAGTTCTTAGCGAGAGACGCCTCAGGTGGCTCGGCCATGTCAAAAGAATGGATGCAGGCCGTATCCCCAAAGACCTCCTCTACGGCGAGCTAGCAGAAGGCAAGAGGATGACAGGGCGCCCAAAACTGCGGTTCAAAGACATCTGCAAAAAGGACATGACACAATGCTCCATCAATCTCAACACATGGGAAGTTCAAGCAGACGACCGCCTAGCCTGGAGGCTCGCGGTCAGGCAAGGTACGTCACGTGCAGAGGCTGCGCGCAACGAGGAGTCGGTCCAGAAAAGATCGAGGCGGAAGCAGCGTCAACAGCAGCAACAACAGCCATCTGCCTTCACCTGTAACAAGTGTGCCAGGGATTGTCACTCCTGAATCGGACTGCACAGCCATTCTCGGCGGTGCAGATAGTCTCTCAGGAAGCTACGCCATCGTCTTTCTAGACGGACGGCTGCCGACGACGACAACTCCACTAGATCATAAACTTTCTAAAGACGACATGCATCTTGTTCAATTTTTACTGATGCTACTTGACTTAGATGCTGGTTCACAGTCAAGATATGCTTGTGGAACAAATGGATGCTCTCTAAAGAGATTAAAGCATACTTCCATCTTTCGCTTGAATGGATTTCTCTAATGAGAGTTCATTATGAAGATTTCCATCATTTCCCCTTTGTATGGAATCCTCATACACACACATACACCAGGCTGGAAAGGCTGAGAACCTGTATCACGGCATTCATTGCTCAACAAACAAACCTTTGTAGCCTGAGACAACCGGACCCAGGTTCTAGTAATATGGGGTCTGCTTTAAATTGTCATAGGTTAACTTTCTCCTACATCCTCCCTCCTATAACACTCTGTTAGGTTTTCCCATGTAGCAGGAAGTTCAACGCCCTGTAATTCAAGAATTTTGAGCTCTAGTCCCAATTCTGCTACCAAACTCTGTGAACTTGTCATGCTATTTGGGCTCATTGGGACTTAGGTCACCAATCTATAAAATAGAGATTAACTGGCATCTTTCCAAGGCTTCTTCCAGGAAACCTTACATGTCATGAAGGTCTATCATAGGTCAAATCCATGACCAAAGGAATATAATTAAACACTGTTCTGGATCACTCATTCCTTCTTCTTCTCCACAGAATCAACTATTCAGAGCCAAAGAGCTATATGTTTTGGGTTACTATTGGAGACTTGAATTGAAAAGAGTTATTGATGTGCTTTCTGATTTCTCAAAGAGTTCCATTTCTGTGAAGACTGACCAAAACATCTGGTGGCATTATGAATGAAGTCTCCAGATCCACAGGATATACAGTGTCGCTTAAGACATACTCCGCTCTTAAAGCTGAAAGCTGAGGTCTGTTCACCTCTTCTTCTGTGGTCCAATTCAAATATTGCCCTAATGACTTCAGATTTCCCACTTCTTGCAAATATGATACCCTTTTGCACTGTGTGGTCTCTGGTCTGCTTCTATTTAAGTGAAATGCATGGCTTGCATTCCTTCTTTTGAGACTCTTCAGTTATTTTCTCTAAGAAAAGCACCCAGGAGCCACACTGAAAGTACAACCCACCTCCTAGAGCCACACAGCAGAGCTCAGCTGACCTAGGCAACAGGAAAAGCATTCTAGGTGGCTAATGATACTTTCTATGGTGAAGTCACTGCCTTTGCGGCACAAAAATCACCTATTAAATTTCAGGCCTTAGTAACTGGAAAAGAATTATCCACCCAAGACAATCGTTTTTGAACCCACTTCACTGTGACCCTAAGCATAGATCAGTAAGTGTATTTTCAGTTAACAGAGACTGATGTCCCCCCACCGCCTTTCTTGTGTATACACACATGAACACACACAAGCACACATGGAGAGAAATTCTATAGTCAATACATGCACAAGAGAGAGACCATGATTTTGAATATTACTTTAAACACTAGTAGGTAGAGAGGTTGCTTACCAGTTCTATAGCCTTTAGATGCAGAAATCAGGTGGATGTTTTTTTCCAGCCTGGGCATTTCTTCAAAATGTGCTCGTCTCAGCCAGCAGAAATATGAGTTACACTTTGCAAGACTGAAGGGTAACAACTAACAGCAAAGCAGGTCACTGGTTCAGCTTTGAAGCTGGAGGAAGGGTACCACTGCCAGGATTGTACAATATTTTATAAGTGACTCAAAAGACAAACTTCCAGGCGTGGGCACAGAGCAACCAGTGTGCTATAGTTGGGTCTCTCGCAGTAAGTCTGTTTATTCTGTCTGAGGCTAGAACGGATCATTTGCTGAATAATTCCCCTTATTGGCCACTCGTCTGAAACAGAGCTTCTTACATTTTAATGTGCAAATGATTCACTTAGCAATCTGGTTACAATGAATATTCTGGTTCCGAAGGTCTGGGACAAGGCCTGAGATTCCGCACCTGTAGCAAGATCCCAAGTGGTGTTGCTACTGTTCCTCAGACCACCCTTGAGAAGCAAAGATCTCAAACAGATCAGTCACCCCTTTATTTCTAATGATGCTTCATTGCTTTTTTTTTTTTTTTTGTATTCATCATTTTATTTGTAACACTATCTTAAAAGGTCTTTATTCTGAACTTAGATTAAATTTTTTTTTATTGTTGACAGTATTACAGATGTCTCCATTTCCTCCCCACTTGGTCTGCCTTCACTCATCTCCCAGGCCCCCCCACCCCCCACCCCCCGGGCCATCACCACGCTACTGTCTTTGTCTATGGCTTATGCACACATGTTCTTTGGCTAATCCCTTCACCTCCTTTAGTCCAGTCCTCCCCTCTTCCCTCCGATCTTTCAGCTCTCAGTCTGTTCCATGCACCCATGTCTCTGTTTCTATTTTGTCACTTTATTTTGTTCATTAGATTTCACATATAAGTGAGATCATATGTTACTTGTCTTTTTCTGACTGGCTTATTTCACCTAGCATCATAAACTTCAGGTTCATCCACGCTACCGCAAAAGATAATATTTCCTTCTTTTTCAAGGCTATGTAGTATTCCATTGCGTAAACATACCAGTTTTTTAATCCACTATCTACTGATGGGCACTTGGGCAATTTCCAGATCTTGGCTATTGCAAATAACATTGACATGAACATACGTGTGCCTATATTCATTTGAATTGGTGTTTTGAGAGTCTTAGGATATATTCTCAGCAGTGGGATCATTGGGTCAAAAGGTAGTTCCAGGGGAAAAAAAGGCAGTTTCACTTTCAATTTGTTTGAGGAAACTCTATACTATTTTCCACGATGGCTACACCAGTCTGCATTCCCACCAACAGTGCACTTGGGTCCCCTTTTCTCCACATAGTGACAAGAAGCAGGAAGGATTTAGTAGCTAGAAAAGCTTTTTGACCTCTGCAAATAGCCTACAAATAAAGTATTTCTTCTATAGTCATTTTCTATTCTGATTTGGTTACAATTATCAGAGTATTGTTGGGAGATAAATGATAGGTTCCTATGGTTATACAAAGTACATGGTGAAAAATATTAAGACTTGATACATATTTAGAATTGCAGATCTCAGAAGAGGAAAGACTTTCACTGTTGATTGGATCATATCCTAGGTATCCCTGGTGGGTCCCTAGAGCAGAGGCCAGGGGATTAAGGCCTTACTTGTGATAGAGACAGAAGTAAAACTAGAATTCAATTCTCTGACACCTACCAAGGAGTGTCATTTACCAAGCAGACAGGACACAATAACAATTCAGTTATTTTAGTTATTTCATCTCTATTTGCTACAACTACACCTTGTCAGCATCCCTAGAGATATGGTTGCAATAAACATACCTATCCCCATTTTAAAATGGAAAGAAATCAAGACAGTAACAAAATAAGCAAGAAATTGTGGTTGAGAAAACACACACGCACACACACATGCACAAAAATGCACAGGCAAAGCTACAATGAGGTTTTTCTCAAACAGCACTCTGATCTGTCATTAAGCCAAGCTTTCTCCTGGTTTTGTTTTGTATAAATGAAATGTGACAGATTAAACAATGTGCTTTGTTTTTGTTATTATTCTCTTTGTTTCCTTTCTTTCCCGAGTTTGCCCAGTGTGCAAGCATTGATCTTCTTCTCGTATAGTGCTATATTGTGGTTTTTTGTTTTCATCAAAACAATTAGTTGCAGCTCTGAAAATATAATTCTACTGGCACATCACAATCCTGTTTCTTGCCTGCTTTAATGAAGCCAGGCATCCCGGGAAGCTGAAACACCAGGGAAAAGAATGCATTGTAAAGTATAATTGTTTTTCCATTTTGAATTAAATGTTGTAGAATCTCTTTTCATTTCTTTTCTTTTCTTTTTTTTTAATTTTCTGACCCTTCTTCAAGGATATGTTGTGCAATGCCCTGGGCTTAGGTACAACGTTTGTCCAGCTTTCAGGGCTGTTAATGCAGAAAATGGGCTGAGATCAAAGATTCATTTATCAGGCTTTTGCCCCTTGTGCCACAAATGCTTGTCTAACACCATGATTGCTAATGTTTTGATATTGAATCATTAATGTTAATGTTAGATGGTAATACCATGCTTGCTAATGCTTTCATGTTGAATCATTAATGTTATCATTAGACCGTCTCCACCCTGTTTGGACACCCACCTACCAATTTCCAAACCCACTCAAAGCTTAAGCTTTTCATTTGTTCCTACGCTTCAGCCCCACTAGCCTTCTTTAAATGCCTGGGCCTTGTTGCTGCCAGGAGGCGTTTGCCTAAGATGTTCTCCCACCTCATCCCTGCACAACTGGCTGGTGCTGCGGGTCTAGAGAGGACATCTCCAAAACCTCCATCTAATGACACCCCAGCGAGTCTCATTCACTGCACTCTGCACCCATGCTTTTCCGGGCGTTCGTCACTACCTAATACTCCAGTGATTTGTTCAGTTTTCTGTCTGTCCCAGCAAAAATATAGGCTCCATGAGATCAGCGATGCTTTCAACTGTGATCACCACTATACTTTGAACATTACTTGGCACACAGTAGGTACATAACTAGTATTCGCTGAATGATCACATGACTGAGTAAAATGAGTCAGTCACATGGTATGTATTTAAAATCACAGAATCTGAAAGTAGCAAAAGAACAAAAAGTTGGTCTATCTACCACTTAAGTTCTAGAAATATAAAATGAACTCCAGAAAGCTACAATGCCATGTTTGAGAAGGCGTTCAAAAGCTACCACAGGGGAGAAATATCTTTCATTCATTTTTTCCAGCAAAACAGGCATTAGGTGCCAGGCACTGTACTAGAGTTGTAGGAACCAAATACTGGGAAAGACAAGACATGGCCTTTGCCATGGACCCATGTAGGCTGAGATGTGGTGAAAAGGGAGAAAAGGAGCCAAGATCAGTATGGCTTTGTGGCAACATTATTCTCCCCACCCAGTGAACTGATATAAAGCTCCAGAGTCTCAAAAGCAAAGATAACTATGTGGCTCTCTAAACCACAGAAAAATATAAAAATAAAGGAAAGTGGTGATGTCAATTATGAATCCATTGCCAGAGCTCCATTGTTCTGTGACTTGGAAAAACTCAATGGTCTCCAAATGGAAAGTAAAACTGAAGTGAACTCTCCATGACACCTCTTGGAGAAGCTTCCTACCCCCACGGTGAGTGGCCCCTTCTCACCAGGGGAGCCACTGCTGTCATGATTGCCCCAGAATTCACGAGGCCCAGAAGGAAAATCCTATCGGCAAGATAAACAACCTAGACTAGGATTGCATTCATCTGAAAATGATTAGGAAGGAGTTCCTAGGGAAATGAAGATAAATCGAACTGTGCGAAAGAAAGTTTTATCATTAAGAAGGTGCAGCGAACCCGCAGTCAGCGCTATTGAAGTGGCAAATTTCTAGGGACCCACAAATAAAAAGTGTTATGCAATAGATAATTACACTCCAGTGGATGTAACTTAATCATAACATAATTAGTGGCAGGAAAATACAAAATATTTCACATAAGCATTAAAAGCTGCCAACTTAAACAAATCTTGCTCATTGGCACATGTCAGAAGCAGAGGCTTAATCATAATACAATCTTGATTTTGGTCCCCCTTAGAAACCACAAGCACAGCCTCTTAATTATTATCAATGACCCAGGGGATAAAATGGGTAGGTCTGGCTGCAAACCTACCGAAAATTGTATATTTATAATAAATTTAGAGCCTGATGGTTAATCTAGATTATTCTGGACAAATGTGCTTGACTTTTTGGAGGCTATAAATGGAGAAAGAAAAGAACGTTACCATGCTTCACTTACTTAAGTCTCAAGAAAATATATTTTCCTTAGTGAAGTGTTAAAAAAATTTCATCCACCCTATAAATCTAGGAGTCATTGGCCTTGGTTTAGGGGGCCACTATCCAAAATAAACAAAAAAGAACAGTTTCTTCTCTCTGGTTGCATCTGTGTAATACCAAATTGACTATCAGCTTTGAAAATAATCAGTCAATTATATGAACAAGTCAAGCTGCTTTTAGTCCTACAGACACAGGAATGAAGATTGAACAAATCTTTCTACTTTTTCACTAGTGTTAGGTCAAGTGCACACTTCTCATAGAGCTCCTATCAATTTCAAAGGCCTAAGTCATATAACAGCACAAATCAGGATAGAATATTCAATCCTTTATGCTCAAAATAGTCTTCTCTCTACAATGTACTTCAAGCTCATTGGCTTCCCACCATTTATACCAGAAGATAACCAATTTTCTGTGAAGGACAAGATAGTAAATATCCTAGACTTTGAGGGCCGCTTCTGGTTCCTGTCACATATTCTTCTTTGTTTTATGTTTCATTTGTTTTGGTTTTTACAACTATCTAAAAATTGCAAAAACTATGCTTAGCTCATGGACCATACAAAAACAGGCCACTAGCCAAAGTTTGTCATCCCCTGACTTATAACCAACACCAAAGCCTATGAGGTGTGCGTACTCCAAATAAAGGGTGAAAGATGTGACTTTTTTTTTTTTTTTCATTTTGAAGACCCCTTCATCACTTTAGGGAAGTTTTACCTGGATCTTGCAGCAGAACTTATTTTTAAAACTATATTACACTCCTGCTTTATTAGTTGAAATAGTGACCACTAGCTGATATAAGAAATAAACTCCCAAATCTCAAGTAGCTACCCTAACAACATTTGTTTTTCTCATAAGAGGAGGATAGACAGGAATTGCCTGCACTGTATAGTCACATAGAAGCCCAAGATCAACCAGTATTAACACAAGCCTCTCAATGTTCACCATTGAAGTTGACATTTGACTAGTACACAGGGGACAAGAGAGCGCACAAAGTATGAAGACCTAGAGTTAACACTAAAAAAATGTCTTTCACATTTCATTGGTTAGAACCAGTCACATGGCCACACTTAGATGAGAATGTGAGAAATATGGATGCAGGCTGAGCATCCGTTTTCCAGCAAAAGCTCTGCACTGTAGAACATGAGTGCAAATATTGGTGGAGCTGGAGTTTTCTACCCCACCGGGAACTCCTAATTGTTTCCAATTGCCCCAGGAATCTGTACCCATCAACAAATTACAGCCAAAGTGTTTTCAATTGCTTCCAGGGAAAGGCAGACTGATCAAAATAAGAAAGCTATTGCTTAATTTTGTTTGATCAAAGTAGACTTTTATAGATTTATAATT
This sequence comes from Furipterus horrens, assembly GCF_987537825.1. Lineage (NCBI taxonomy): Eukaryota > Metazoa > Chordata > Mammalia > Chiroptera > Furipteridae > Furipterus > Furipterus horrens. Next base: position 196,302,787 of record NW_028327173.1, on the reverse strand, counting down.
AAACAGTATTCCTGAAAGCAAGGCTTCCAATAAAATAAAAGGGTTTGATGAAAATTCAGAAAGCTGGATTTTTATATAATAAAAAGCAGAGCATCAGGACATAACTGTAGAGAAATTGCCTCTTTCCTTGGAAATCTCAAATTCCTGCCTCTTTTCTCCTTTGTCAAGAGGGACACATAAACCTCAACTACCCAATGTGTTTTGAGGTCTTATATCTTACCACGTCCCCCTACATATACATCCATAATAAACTTTAGGTAATTTCTCCTGTTTAAAAAAATACATAAATGTAAAATAAATATAGAGCAGGAAGGAGATGAAACTTGAAATAAAGCATCTTTCTCCCCATAAGAAAAGGCAATGCTCTTCCCAGCCTGAGAGATGGGGGGCGGGGGGGTGGGCTGTGGACTGGAAGAACTAAGAGTGAGCAGTTCTGAAGGAACAAAATAGGAGTTGAATGTCACTTCTGTATTCAATTGGGCCCTGAATCCCCTGGTTACTGTCCTAAAGTGAGGAGGCAAGCAAACCTGGGGCAACCACAGTGGAGATGAAAGAAAGGTATGGAATTTTTATTGCTTTCAGCAGATTCAAGAGCTCCCACATACCTCAGTGAGGGAGAAATGAGCTCTAAAAATGTACTGGATGTCAGAACAAAAAAGGTACACAGTGGACTTCCGGCCAAGATGGAGGCATAGACAGACAACTGGGTCTTCCTCCACAACTAAGAATGAATACAACTATCTCAAAATTAGAGACAACCAGAAGTTCCAGAAAATCGTGCTGCATGGAAGTCCAACAAAGATATAAAGAAGAAATACTCATCCAGACAGGCAGGAGGGCGGAGCCAGGGTGGAGAGCACATGGTGTGATGGCAGCGGCAGCAGCAGGCCAGCAGAAAGCTCAGTCACACGTTTTAAAAATCGGACACTGGGGGAGCATTCCCAGCTCCTGACCAGAACACACAGCTCATGGTCCCAGCACCAGGGAAAATCAAGCCTCATTGCTTTTGACTGTGCAAACCAGTGGGGGTTGGGATTGAAGAAAAAACTGCTGATCTCCTAAGGCTCCACCCCTTACAACATAACAGATGCAACAGCTCAACCTAAAACACAGAGGCAAACAAACACAGAAGCCTGTCAAGATGAGGAGACAGAGAGATATGGCCCAAAAGAAGGAGCAGATCAAGGTTCCAGTGGGAGAACTAAGCAACGAACAGATAGCCAACCTGACAGATGCAGAGTTCAAAACACTGGTTATAAAAATGCTCACAGGCTTGACAGATACGCTTAAGTGTGCTAAATGCATAAGGGAAGAAGTGAAAGCTATACTAAATGAAACGAAGGGAAATCCACACAAAACCAATGGTGAAGGGAAGAAAACCAGGGTTCAAATCAATTATTTGGAACATAAAGAAGAAAAAAACAGTCAACCAGTACAAAATGAAGAAACAAGAATTGAAAAAAAATCAGGAGAGGCTTAGTAACCTCTGGGACAACTTTAAATGTACAAACATCTGAATCATAGGGGTGCCAGAAGGAGAAAAGGAAAAGCAAGAAATTGAAAACTTATATGAGAGAATAATGAAGGAAAACTCCCCAAATTTGGTGAAGGAAATAAACATACAAGTCCAGAAAGCACAGAAAGTCCCAAACAAGCTAGACCTAAAAAGGACCACACCAAGACACATCATAATTAAAATGCAAAAGAGAGAATCTTAAAAGCAGTAAGAGAAAAACAGACAGCTACCAACAAAGGGGTTCCTATAAGACTGTCAGCTGATTTCACAAAAGAAACTTTGCAGGCAAGAAAGAACTGGCAAGAAGTATTCACTGTGATGAAAAGCAAGGACTTACAACCAAGATTACTCTATCCAGCAAAGCTATCATTTAGAATGGAAGGACAGATAAAGTGCTTCCCAGACAAGGTAAAGCTTAAGGAACTAATCATCACCAAAGTATCATCATATGAAATGTCAAAGGGACTTACTTAAGAAAAAGAAGATCAAAATTGTGAACATTTAAAATGACAGTTAACTCACAACTATCAACAACTGAATCTAAAAAATAAAAACAAAATCCAACTAAGCAAACCAGAATAGGAACAGAATCATAGGTATGGGATCATTTGCAGGGTTATCGGCTGGGAGAGGGAAGGGGGAGAAATGGGGAAATGGTTCAAGCATTAAGAAGCATAATTGGCTGGTACAAAATAGACAGGGGGAAGTTAAGAATAATATAGGAAAGGGTGAAGCCAAAGAACGTATATGCACGACCCATGGACATGAACTAAAGGGAGTGGGATTGCTGGGGGAAAGGAGGGTACTGGGAAGAGGAGAGCAAAGGGGAAAAAAATTGCAATACTGTAAGAACATAGTCAATAAAATATATTTTAAGAAATAAGAAGGTGCAGGGTTTGTGACAGCTGGGCATCTGTAGCAGCTATAAGAACATGTCACAGACCAGTCGAGGCAGTTCCATAACCAATAGTGGCTGGCATGGATCCAGAAGCTATTGCACTAGCCAGAGATGCCCCTCCCCTCCTGGCACCCAACTGCACACAGAAAAAGAAAAGATAAGAAAATATGTGAGGTCACACAAGCCTGAAATATTGAGTTTTCCTTCCAGTGTGAAGAAGCTTCAAACTGGGCGGTAGCTGAAATAATGCTTAAATTTGACTGCAAATTCAACTAGATTAGACTGAATATACCCAAATGGCATAAAAAAAAAAAAAAAAAAAGCTGTCTACTCTCAGCAGCTTGAGGGAACTTGAGAACGAAATGAAGCTGAGTTATAGAAAATGAAAAAGTTATAGTTCTGTGCCCCCGAGTGGCAATGCGTAACTTTATACCTGATCCACCATGTTTATTTTTGTTAAATTGTCTTGTTCCCCCTCAAGCTGAAGGCAATATGTCAAAACACTTTTACCTACTGCAGGAAAGAGCGCTTTACGTGTGATCTCGGGATGTAAGATATGGAAGAGATTTCAGAGCAATGTGAGATTTGTGTAGTTGTTATAAACACAAGCTTTAGTGAGAGACAGACTTTGGTGCAAATCATGGCTCTGCCACGTGCCAGCCGTGGGACTTTGAACTTGATCTTGAGCCTCAGCTTTCTCCTTTATAGAACAGCAATAACATGTACTTCACAAATGTAGTGGCAGGTTAATGAGAATGGACATGTAATATTCTTATCACAGAACCCAGCATGTGATAAATGTTCAAAATAGAATAGTCAGAGACAGTCCAGCCCCCACATTTTCCAGGTAAGAACATACCAAGTCAAAAGTTTCAGTGGTTCACAAAAAAAAAAAAAAAAAACATTAAAATTACTAATTCTATAATTCAGGTTTAAACAGAGTATGCATTAAAAAATATATAAATCAGAGTCCTGTGTCATCATTGTTGTATTTTGACCATCTAGACCATCTCTAGAAGCAGGAATTCCAATTCATAACCAATAACTGACATAGGGACAATTCCATGCAGTATGCATAACCTGTGAGTGTGTTTCTACTTTAAGGCTAAGATAAAGCTATAATGTTGTACTTGTTATAGGAGGATTTTTTTTTTTTTTTTACAAAAGCACTTTGCTGAAACTTTGGAAGTTTGACTATTGATTATACTACGTAGGCACAAGCTAAATGTTCAAGGCCAAATTAGTCTTCAGGTCTTGGCAAGCACTGCCCGTTCCACAGACAGTTCAAACAGTGGTGATGGTATCTGGTGGCACAGAGTGGCGACAGGGGTCGCTCACATGTATTATCAAGCACTGTGCTGAGCATTTCACCCTGCCTAAGTTTATTTTATATTTAAAATAACTCTATAAAGGATCTCCTGTTACTATTTTCACTTTAAGATGAGGAGTAGGCTCTGGGAGGTGGCCCACCTTTACAGCTGCTCAGAGACCAGGATTTCAATCAGAAATTGACTCTGAACTGGTCTTGATTCCCTTTGTGCTAAGATCCTGGGCCAATTATCTCTGCACTTCCCAAGTGCAGAAAATGATGAGGATAGCCTTCCTGTTTCCTTCAAAGTTTGTGTTTATCCACAGTCCCTGGCTTTTCTCCTTCTTCAAGGTATCATTTGTTCTATTTTTAAATTAATGCTCATTGTTGGGTAAACAGAGATGAACAAATACCACCTCTAAACAGTACCAACATGGCCACCCCTTGTCAATAGAGACTCTGTAGTCCACCCTCCCAAGTCATGTGACCACAGTCAGAGCCTGAAAATAGGAACAGGTCAGGACCCAAGTAGTCACTCCCCCTTCAAAGACCTCATGCTTAGGGAACAGAGTCAGTAATTGTATTAACTATGCATGGTGTCTGATGGCTACTAGGCTTATCTGGGTGACCCCTTCATAAGGTATATAAATGTCTCATCACTGTGTTGTGCACCTGAAACTAATATAATATTGTATGTCAACTACAAAAAACCCATGCCTGACAACATTCATGCTTGACCACTATTTCTTTGTTGTATTGGTAGTCATGTCAGCAGAGATAATAAGAGAAACTCCCAAATCTCTGGTAACCGATCCTAACACTGGATTTAGGCAGTCTTTGGTAAATCAATTTCTCTGAGTCTCTGCTCATCGCCAAAATCGGATTTGAGCACCTGCTCACTTGAGTGTCACAAAGATGTACTGTAGTAATGTTTGTGAAATGTTGTGGCACGAGAACGATGTCCTGTCCCAAAATGCCAGGGAAAATCCCAAACTTGTTAGGATGCGGTGCCCAATGCACACTGGTGAAGGACGATGTTACCTCCCAACGTGGGATTTAATTCCAAAATAAATGTCACAATTAAAATAAGAGACTCCTGAATGAGAGTCTCTATATTATATTTGTAATTGACCTAGTTCCTGAAGTGCTCTTGAAACATTTTTTTTTTTTTTTTCAGATATTGGAACATATTCTCCATGGTGACCAAGTGCAGGAGATGATGATAGTACCCTTTCTAGTCCTCAGAACCTTGGTTTGGTATTTTCCCCTCTTCCTCATGGTATCATTTTTCTTCTTTTTTCCATTTATTCTCATTGTTAGATGATGAATATTTTCAGTGATGAACTGTAGCCACCTATTAGTAGTAAAAATAAGACCAGTCTTCTCTGCAGTGAATCAGCCTCTCATCCTCTAGAACCTTCTCATCTCAGCATCTCTGAAGCTCCTCTTCCCTTCCTAGGATGGGGAATCTGTAAGTTCGAGCTTCCAAGCTGAAGTTGATCGGAAAGAAACTAATCAGAGTCACAGACAATTAAAACTGGAAGAAATCTTAGAATCTATCAGCTTCACCCTCCCAATTCACATTGAGCTAACACTGAATATTTAGCATGTACCAAACTAGGGTTCCATTACATTGACTCATTTAATTTCATATAATCCTTACAATGATCATGTAACATCTCCATTTTAGAGAAAACAAAACAAACCTTGGAGATGCTGGTTGCTTGTCAAGTAACAACACTGTGTCTGTCACTTCAGGTCAGGAAACCAATTTGTTTCAAATTCAGACCAATCACAGTCTGCTGTCCATAATCCACAGCACGTGGTCCCGAATAACGAACCAACAGGCTGAAAACTAAATGAACACTAAAACAAAATGCCAAATGCCAAGGGTGACATCCTTTAAAAATATTCTAATTAAAAGAAATCTTTTTGTTGTACATTGTTTACATACTGGTTGTGCTTTATTTCTGACACAAGGGTGGTAAGAAATGTTTCTCTAGATTTTCTTAAAAGAGAATTCACTCGCAGTTGGATTTTGTTTTTTTCGATGGTGTGAACGATGAAATAGAGAAAAGAGACTGGTAAATAATTTATGAACAAGGCTGCTTCACTGATCAGATTGAATGATGAAAACTTCTTTGAAAACCCGTGAGGGACATTCTTAAGGGAAATTATTTGTGCTTCTCTTGGGTCGTCCTTGTCTGCCACCGCCCACATCCCGTTGCCGTTAGATTTTGGCTTAACAATCACCACTGTGCAGAAACGTAGGAGCAAACACAGTGAAAAGCTTTTCCACCTGATTATTTTCGAAAGTAATAAGACATGTGTGACCTGGAAAATCAGCCCCTCCAACGTGTCAAGTAAGGAGCTTGGATGATTATGTTTTTTTAAATGCCGCTTTCACACCAGATAAGAGCCTAGAGGCAAAATTCCAGGAGTCTAGGGTGGACGTTTGCTGCCATCTACTGGTCAGTGGTGGAGGAGCAACAGATGCTCCTGGATTCCCTGAAATGAAAATGAGAACTTCAAGTTGGGGGTTGGGGAAAAACATTCTTTTTAATAGGTAAGAAAATCCCTGTGAAGAGGAATTTTTACAGCCAGTCACGGAACCAAATTGTAACTTGTGCTGAAGAATGTTTAATAGCAACCCTCACCTATAATCTCTGGATTCTCCCATGAGAAGGGACGTCACTCTCCCTTCACGTCTACAACCACAGTAAGACCAAATACATCCAAATTCATCTTCAAAACTGAGGCGGAACAGCACAATAGTTTGGCTATTCATATGGGCTTTTCTCATTAGCAATCACTAGCTGCCTGGAACTTCAGGCGAGTAACTCAGCCCCTGTAAACATCGTTTTCCTTATACAGAAGCGGGAAACAATCCTACCTCACAAGGGCATTGTTCATCTTTCATCCCATGTACGCTTATTGAGATGCTGGCATGATGATGGTATGTAAGCTCTCAGTGAAGGCCAGCTGTTGTTACCCTTAGCGTTTTCACTGTTTATTTCACCTAGCAATGAAGAACCATTCCCAATCTGTGGTATTGAAGGGGGAAACTACCCACAATGACCTCGTTGAGAAATTAACTCATTTTTTTGTGCCTCAAGGAAGACCATGACTAGGAGAGATGGCAAAGCCAAAACAGAAAGAAAGCCACACAGATCAGAGAATTTCTGCATTGATTTAGTCTGGATGAAGAGTAGAATACATCCCAGCTCCAGTCCAGTCCATTTCACCATCTCTCACCAGTCTGAGAGATGGTGAAATGATTCTCTAAGGCCAAGAAGTGTGAACAACTGGTATGTGGAGATTTTAGATGATTATACTCAGATCATTTCATTTGGTCACATGTATTTGTCTCATGGGCAACACTTGTTATCTGGTCAGATATGCAGACCGAGGGAAGATTGAAAGTTATGCTCTTAGGAGAGAGAGGATAAATAGAAATAGAAAAAGGACCACTTTCTACTGATGATGTATGTAAGTATGTGATATTTTAAAGCACTTGTCTTCTTAGCCTTATAATCATCTCTATTAAGAGAATTTGGGGAAATAACCATGCCATACTCATAAGTCTTCTTCCAACATATTCACTATAAATGTCATTTAATAAGCTCAAGGAACCTGTTGAAAAAGGTAGCAATTGTGCGGGATCCTATGTTGAACGCTCATAAAATTTAACCCCAAATCCATAGCAAGACGCTTCATTTAAATCAGAGGCCACATCATTGCTCAAAAAATACACGTTAAGGGGAGGGGTGGGAAACAGTAAACCACAGAATAGCATACAGCAGAGAAGCATATAACCAGGTTATATGCTTCAAGGATGGACTCTGAAACCAGGCTGCTGGGATTCAAACCTCAGCTCAGCCATGTACTGAGTGTGAGAGCTTGGACAGGCCCAGTTTTTCCAACATGATTTGTCACTTCCCCATTGTTTATTCTTCTCTCCCTTGTCATAGGTAATTGACCATATAAGGATGGGCTTATTTCTGGGTTCTCTATTCTGTTCCATTGATCTATGTGTCTGTTTTTTTGTGCTGGTACCATACTGTTTGATTACTATAGCTTTTTAGTATAGTTTGAAATCAGAAAGCATGATATCTCCAAATTTGTTCTTCTTTCTCAAGATTGCTTTGGCAATTGGGGGTCCTTTGTGGTTCCATAGACATTTTGGGATTATTTATTCTAGTTCTGTGAAAAGTTTTACTGAAATTTTTATTAAATCTGTAGATCATTTTGAGTAGTATGGGCATTTTAACAATATTGATTCTCCCAGTCCATGAGTACTGCATGGCCTTTCATTTATTTGTGCACAAAAATTTGGGGGAAACGAGCTTTACCTCAGCACATTGGAACCAGAAACACCAATGGTGAAAGACATATAACTTCTTCTCATGCCCACCCAGACATGCATCTCACAGTGTCAGGAATTAGTTCTTAAATCACAAGTGATGAAGAGACCAAATACAGACTACATTTGGGAGCACCTGGGGAAGATGTACTGCTTGGTTCACCAACTCTAGTCTTCATGTACTCACTTGCTGTTCATCTAATGAACACACACCAGAGGAGGATGGGACACGTGGCAGGTTACAGCATAACAAAGTAAAACAATCTAATTTCAGCACAGGTGTTGTGCTGCTTGAGACACATTCCACAAGTCCTGGTGTTCCATGGCCCTTAGATCACAAAGCCCCATCTAAGGTTGGGTCTGATATTCAACCAATAACATATGTCTTAGGATGACAGGCTCAATCTCCTAATCAATTGCTCTTCCTTATGATGACTACGGTCTTTTGTTTTTCAAGGTTAAAAAAATGGTGCTTCTGCTCACTTTGGAGCTGCTGCTGCTGCTGGTGGTGGTGGTGGTGGTGGAGGTGCCTCTTAATAGTGTGGTTTGGAACTTAAGTCAGCTGCATTAATATTGCTTCTTGAACAAATCTATTCAAAGAGATATTTCCACTAAATGAAATTATTGCAGCATTTGTCAAAGAGTTATTTTAGTTTCAGCACTTCTATAGTAGCTCCTTTTGAGTACACCAGTAATATGTTAAAGGTTTGTCATGTATGTTTATTCCTTCAAGTTTGTAATGATCAAAGATCATTTTTATAATGTCTGTGGAAGAGCAACTCAATTTCAGATGTTCTTTTTCAAAGTCTGTTCAATACAAGGACTACATAGAAGTTTTAGAATATATTCCGATTTACATTTCTATTTGCATTGGGGCATCAGTAAGTTTTTTACAATTCTGGATGCTCTATTATACCACTTGACATTGGTGATGCTTCACTAAATATTTTCTAATTATTCTTCCTTTTTAATATTACCTTAAAGGTTGAAATCTTTTAAAATGCTATTTTGGTTAGACTATATTGAGTTTTTCAGGACAAGACACTTCTGTCATCTGCCAGAATGTCTTCCATAATGCACAGGCAAATGCTCAAAAATTATTTTTCAGTAAAAACCTATCAGTTCAATAATTTTCTATTTGCTGTCTGAAAAAGGGAAATGGCCTAAAAATTTATCTAAGAACCCCTCACATAAGAATATGAGGTAGAAGGATAAAAACTGGGTGGTTGGCAGGAGAAATGTGATCTTATAAAGAAGGGGCATTGGCTGTGAAGGGTCTGCTAGTGAACTAAGTGGGTCACAAGGAGGAGAGACAACTTCACCTAATAAATGTTGCATTTATTTTCCAAAGCATCCTCTTTTAAGAAAGCAGTCAAACAAGCAAAAATTTTATATCTCAGCATAAATAATATTTGATCTTCTCTTGTCATTGATATTTGCTACTGACAAATTGGTTTAAATACTTGAGATATTTTTTAAAAATTGAAGTCATTGTACTGAAACCAGTGAATACATTTTTGAAGAGGTGAAATGGAATTGGTCTAAACATGAGGAAAGAGACTCGATATAGAGATGGGGGTTTCCGTGTCTCTTACTATAGTTCCAGACTTTTCTGGATAAGGGAGAGGAGGGAAAACAGATAAGAAATGAGACCCACATTAGAGTTCAAAGAAGACATAAGGCTTTGATGTCTTTACTCTCACCCTGGGGCAAATTTCTTCCACGTTACTCATTTGGACACTGCTTTAAATTAAGTATCTCATAGATGGATTTAATCTTGATTTAGTCTCTCCATAAAAGGTATTGCATTAAGTGTGTGTTAAGACATAACTTTTTTACTGCTTTTTAAATAATGCTTTTAAAGAATACCTTTAGGTGTTCATAAGCCAGTTAATGGTAATAACATGCCCCAGAATAGTAAGAACAAAAATTAAAGATATTATACAGAAGCAAATGAGAGTATAGTTTCCTTTCAGCTTCTTAGTGCTTTTGAAGCCAGGATTTTGGATTTGGATCCTTGGGGAATCTCTCCTATTTGCAGAATTTTTGTCTTATACTCTGAGAAGGAGATCTTGGTAAATATGAGGCCTTGTGTTCAGAAAGACCGGGGTTCCAGTCCTGCCCCGTGGATAAAGTAACCACTCTATAGCACAGATGTCTTATCTGACACATGCCAAAAGATGATAATCACTGCGGTAAAGGTTTGTTTTAAGTAATAAACAGGAGAAACCCTTTAAAAAGCACAACATGTGCCACATAGTTAGCACTCGTTAATATTAGTTATTACTAATATTATTGTTTGTATCCCTCCAAAACGTGCATATCAGACTTTCTCATGGCCTGAGGTTATTTTGCTGCTGCTTTCAGATCTGAGTCATGAGATTGAACTCCAATTCAGCTACTATTTCCTAAATTAACCATCTTATGTAATTAGCATCTCCTGATTTGTATGTCTGGGTTTTTATCCCCATAATTACCTCTTCTTTCTCTTAAACAATATTGCCACCCATGTAGGATTTTAAATTACAGCTTTCATAGCCTTAGCTCATAAAACTGCTCAAATGGCCATCTTTTTGTTGTTGTTGTTGTTGTTGTTCTTTTAATCACAGTACATCAAAAAAGTCCTTGGGGAGGGCCACTCTGTTCCTCCATCATGTATGGAGGGCCCTCCCAGAAAATAAAGGTGAAAAGAACGAGTTTGACCTGGGCATTGCCCGAACAGTGAAATGACCCCACTATCGTCCTCGCCCCCAGTGACTTCCTCGATATCCTCAGTCAGGGCTCTGTGACTGCTGAAATTTAAAAAGTCACGCTGACCTTAGAATTAAAGAATGAACCAGATATGCCTTCATCCCACTCACTCTCCAGCCATGAACACTAAGGCCCACCAGGTACGCTGACAGATCTAGAGGTCAGTGTGAGTTATAGAATATGAGTTGCTGAAAACTCAGAAATGAGTACAAATCATTGTTCCATAACCCTATGCATCCCTGCCAAATGCATCCTGGCAGGTGGAGCATGAAAGAAAGAGGGAAATCAAAAGGCAAAGGGAAATTTTCTTCCTGTCAGGAATTTACATTTACGGTTAGCCGCAGAGAGCAGACATCGCGTGCATGACATAGTACTATTTGATTTTTGTTCGTTTGTTTTTTTGTTTTTTAACATTACCCGTTCGCTTCTCTGTTTCAATCCAACTTTTTTTTTTTAGAAAGAAAATCTTAGCGCTGAAATTTACCAAAAAAAATGTACTTCACTCCAAATGAAAATCAGCAAGATTGCTGGCTCTCTCATCAATTGTGTAGATATCCCGCTGAGTAACAAGTTTAATGGATGGCACAGGAATATTTCAGCAGCTAGATCATCTCAAAACGTAACCATCGTCTAGTGCACATTAACATAACTTCCTCAAGCTGTGGAATTTAATGAAGAGCTGGAAAGTTTGCTGGCTCCATATTTTTCTAACACCGCCTTAAAGGAAGACTCCACATAGTTCCTTTCTCCTATAATTTAGAAGCTGTTGTTTTCCCTATGCAAAAGAAAAAAAGGGCAATTTTCTCGATCTCTTAGACTGAGTGACTCTCCACATTGATAAAATCCATCAGCGTGAACATGAATGTTTCTTTTATATATGACAATGTATAAATTATTAAAGGCACAATTTTGCCTGAAATTGAGAAATTTTAAGCATTTCAGTTATAAGAAATTGAAATGTTTTTATTAAACTTTTCCTGAGCATTTGAGCATATTATCTGGGACTGAGTAATCATGTTAGAATAATGGTCTCATTTAACGAGCCCACATTCCTCTGAAAACAGCCTTATGATTTTCCCCATTTTCTCAACTGAGGTGTCTAAGCTTGGGATGTATGTCCCAATGTTAAGTAGTATGTCCCAAAAATAAATGTGGAAGACTAATCAGGTTTGATCCATAGCGCATTTCTTTAACCACTGAACTAAATGTATTAAAAGGAGAAAACTAAAAATAATTAACTATGTAGAGTTTGGCTTATTATCAGTTAAGAGAATGTATCAATAAAAAGCATCTACAAATACATTTCTAAGTTACAAACACCGAGGGGAGAATTAACGTGAAAGAAAAGGAATAATGGAGGTGTGATGAAATGAAATCAGACGAGTATGAAGTCTATCTGTATCGACAGCTCCCATCCACTCCTGTTTGAAAAATAACCATGCTGAGAACAGAGTAAAGGACTCTTTGTTTCCATATGCAGAAGACAAATCATTGAGCTTCTGACGCTGACTGTTGTAGCTGCCACTCTCTTCCTGTTTCCCTGCTTGAGGGTCCAATTAAAATAGAAAAAGACTGGAGTTTGTGTTTTTCCGTTACCAATAGCTATATAGTATTCACTTTGATTTCTCTAGGCATAAAAAGTATTGAGCTTGTGAGTGGGAAAAGGAAAAGAGACCAGTGGCTGCCATCTGCTCAGATCATAATAAGGGCAGCCCAGCCTGTCAACAGAGCACTTAATAAAGCCATTTCTTCCCAAGAGTGCTTATCACCTGTAGGGGCTGCAGGTCAGGTCGCAAAACCCTGGGTGGAGCTGGCTTGGCCAGATTTCATGAGGTTCCTTCACATGCCTCCCTCTCCACAAATATCAGTGTCATAGCTTCAGGGCAGTCCACACACACCCAACAAACCCATTATAAAAAGCAAATAATTTCACAAACAGCTGGAGACATTGAAGTGTCTAAATGCTAAACGAATATCCAAGTAAGTCAATATTTGTGTCATTTAACTGACTGCAAAGGGCTAATCAAACGTGTGGTGTATTAGGATAGAGATAGCTTTTTTGTATTATATCGTGACATCTCAAAAATTCAGGGACAGTTACCGTGACAGTTTTGTATTGACAGTAGTATCGAGAGTCTGTGTTACATTAACAGTTCTCAGATAACTACATGGTGCCCCAAATACTTTCTCAAAGGTCTCAAGACTAGGAAATGGTATAGCTTGGACTCCAATGTGTTTTCTTCTCCATTCCAGCAGCTTTCCCACTGTATCAGAGCTCCCTCCTCTTGTTACACAAACATCTTTACACAATGAGGCATGACGAAGGGTGGAAGAATATCCCACCCCAAAACCTGCCTCTTTTTTTTTATAAAGATTATTTAGAGCTGAAGGCAATTTGGAAAAAGCAGTTACAAGAGAAGCTCTTTGCCTCCTTTCCTTGTAGCATAAAACAGGGTATCTTTTTTTTTCTAACTTTTTTAATTTAATTTTTACTTTTTTATTTTTTAATTATAATTGACATTCAATATTGTTGTATATTAGTTTTAGGTGTACAGCATAGTGGTTAGGCAACTATGTCACTTTTGAAGTGATTCCCCAGATAATTCTAGTACCTACCTGGTCCCATACATAGTTATTATAACATTATTGACTATATTTCCTGTTCTGTGCTTTACATCCCATGACTGTTTTGTAACTAGCAATTTGTACTTATTAATCCTTTCACCTTTTACATCCATCCTCCCACCCCCTCCAATCTGATAGCCCTCAGTTTGTTCTCTGTATCTATGAGTCAAAAAACACATCAATTTGTAAAGGTGCCCCCCACCTCCCCTTTTTACTAGGAAGGACAGAAATTAATCATTGTAGACAACTCTAGACCCTTATCAGCCCAGAGGTGAAACCAGAGGAATCTACAGTACAAACTCTACTAATTAGCCCTTAACTTACATTAGTTTCACTCATCTACTGATTTTCCCAGTTTGCTGCCCTTGGAAGCCTAAAACCCTTTTTCTTTGCCTTGTTAACTCTCCACAAATTTGTTGTTCTTTATTAAGATACTGTAAAAGCCTAAGTTTTAACCACCTCCTTGAGTTATTCATCGCTAACTGTGCTACACGCATTAATGAACTGTTTATTTTCCTCTTGTTAATCTGACTTTTGTCAGTTTAATTTGCATAGCCCCAGCCAATGAACCTAAGACGGATAGAGGAAAAATAAAATTTTTCCTCCCCTACATTGGCATAATTTATATCAGTAATATTAAAACTATATTCTGGATATATTTTATGGCATGGGTTTATTAATTAAGTAAGAACAACTTTAGGTCTTTAAGGCTCTTTATCTAGCTGCTGGTTTTTAATTGGCCCACGCATGCATATAAATGCCAACACATTGTATCCACAATCACTTGTTTTCATGTCAATTTTTCATAACATCAAGTGAAGAATTTCTTCATTTCTGCCTGGAACAAATTAGTTCGATTCCCCCATTGTCTCAAAATCTGAAGAAACCCTAATGAAAAAAATAATACCTCAAAGTGGAAAAATATATTCAATTTCCTCAAAAGCCATTGCCTGATTTCCTTTAGCGATGGCCCAGTGCCTTTGATTACCTTGATTTATAACTGGTTGTATTAAAAATGGTCTAAAGTATGTGCTTTACCAAAGCCAAGCCCCTCTCATCTACCTATTCTGTCCAGGTGAGAACTAACACTCTTGGAACTGAAATAACCCAATGTCTGAGCAGAACTCCCTTTCTTTACCAATTACTCACATGTGTTCCAAACTGTCAGTGAGCTGGTGCCGAGTGGCTTTTGGGCGTCTCCATGTAGTGAGACACTACACTCTAAGCAATTGACTTATGGGTAATGTGGTGTGAAGCTTGCATTTCTAATTGGAATTCTCTTTTTCAATTCCCAGCTTTGTCAGTGGCAATAGAATGTCATCACCTATAGATTGATTTTTGATCCTAATACGCCACAAAGCATTCATCTCAGAATTGTCCCAAGGGAGTGACTGTCAGCATCTCAAAAACTAATACCAGAAAGCAGCATGTTTCATCAATCAATATATGCAATATTTTCTTTAAAACTCTGAAAAGAATCCAAGTTCTCCTAAACCTCAAGCCAAGTCCAGATGCATGTAAAATGTTAGTGATTGTTCCCCTGTAAATGACTCTGTTTTATGCATACTTTTCAAAGATTTAGGTGTTCAGGTAAATGATGTATAAAGTCATTTCATTTAGTGGCAACCAAAAACCAGGTGAAAAACAAGAGAACTGTGGCTGACTTTTCTTTTTCAGTCACAGATTTCTTCCAATCCATATGATTTTGGGGTATAATTTTGTAAAAACAAACAAAAAAAAATGTTCAAATAACAAGAAGCATCCAGCATTTATGGAATTCAACAACTTCCATGAATAAGGTAGCTATTGAAAAAAACACACACAGGAGATTTCTGGCCAAGATGGAGGCCTAGATGGACACGCTGTGTCTCCCTCCACAACTAAGAAGGAACACAACTACCGCAAAACCAGAAATAACCAGAAGTTCCAGAAAATAGATTGAAGTCCAACATATGAAGTTATAAAGAACTGGTGCTCGTTGGATGGGTAGGAGGGGTGAAGCCGGGACAGAGAGGTCAAGCTGTGCTGGCGGCACCATGTGCAGTGATGGTGGCGGGACTGCGATAAGCACAGATGCCCATATTTAAGGGAAGGTGATAAGTGCCTAGGGAGCACCTCTGGCTGTAGACCAGCCCCGTCAGTTTGCGATTCCAAGCTAGGGAAGGCAGACCCCCATTGCCTTGGACTGTGAGGCCTAGAGTGGGTTGGGATGAAAGAGGAGGTTCCCAGTCTCTCAACAGAGAGTGAACAGCAGAAACCCATCTTGGACCCCCACCCCGACAGAAAATACCACAGCATGGTGAGAAGTGTGACCTGGTAGTGATGAGTGCATGGGGCTTCACCCCCTATAGCATAGGAAGTGTGACAGTCCCACCCAGGAAACAAAGATAAACACAAAACAGTCAGGATGGCACAGATCATGATAGAGATCCCAGTGACACAGCTGATCAGACAGCAAATATCCAATCTAACAAAGCAGCAGATAGGAAATCTTTCTGAGGCACAGTTCAGAGCTTTGGTTATAAAAATGCTTACAGACATAACAGCAGGTCTTAAACAAGATGGGAAAGGAATAAAGCCTAGTCCTGTTGAAATGAACAAAAACACATATGAAACTAGTGGTGAGGAAAGGAAAACCAGGGATCAAATCAACAAATCGGAACAGAGGGAAGGAACAAACAGTCGACCAGTGCAGAAAGAGGAAACGAAAAGTGAGGAAAATGAGGAAAGGCTCAGAAACCTATGGGACAGCTATAAGTGGGCCAACATCCAAATCATAGGGCTGCCAGAAGGTGAAGAAGAAGAACTAGAAATTGTAAAATTATGTACAAAAATAATGAAGCAGCACTTCCTTAACTTGGGGAAGAAAATAGACTTACAGGTCCAGGAAGCACAGAGAGTTCAAAAAAAACTGGACCCAAGGAGAACCACACCAAGACACATTATAATCAAAATGTCAAAAATTAAGAATAAAGAGAGATTCTTAAAAGCAGCAAGAGAGAAGAAGAGAATTATGTACAAAGGGGTCCCAATAAGACTCTCAGCTGATTTCTCAAAAGAAACTCTGCAGGCAAGAAGGGACTGGCAAGAAATATTCAAAGGAATGAAAAGCAAAAACCTACAACCACAATTACTCTATCCAGTGAAGCTGTCATTCAGAATACAAGGGCAGAGAAAGTGTTTCCAGGACAAAGTAAAACTGAAGGAGTTCATCAGGTCCAAACCACTGTTACATGAAATGTTAAAGGGACTTGTTTAGGAGAAAGAGGATCAAAACTATGAACATTATAATGAAAACTGTATCACAACAACCAACAACAGAAGCTAAGGAACTGAAACAAAGGCAAACTAAGTAGGCAACGAGAGTGGGAAAAGAATTACAGGTATGGGAAACATTTTGGGGGGAGGTCAGTGGGGAGGGGGAAGGAGGTAAAGGGAGGGAGATGATACAGGAATTAAGAAGCATAGTAGGAGGGAGTGGAGTAGACAGGAAGATGCTGAGAAGAACTATATGCACAACCAGTGGGCATGGACTAAGTGGGGGGGACAACTGGAGGGAGGGGCCACTGGGTGGAGGAGAACAAAGGGAAAAGAAATTGGGACAACTGTAACAGCATAATCAATAAAGCGTATTTTTTTTAAAAAGAAAAAAACAAAACTGCAAAATTGTGATAGGAACTAAGGAATGTCCTCCTGTAGAATAAAAGTTATTAACCAATCTGCAAATCTTTAAAGCAGAATAGGATCTAGGTATAAAGTGAGCGGAGGCAGATTTAACGTTGGGCACACCAGGTGTGCGCCCTGGTCCCGGACTTCTGAAGGGCCCCAGAAAACCCCAACTTTACACTTTTTTCTAATGACACCAAGTTTGGTTTCATTACTATGCTGCATAAAATATGGTTAACATGTATTTTTGTTTTTCCTGTCTCTCTCTTTTTTAAGAGGCCCAATATTTTCTTCTGAGCCCGGGGCCTCAACCGACCTTAATCTGTCTGTGAAAGTGAGGAACATCAGCTGAAAAGAAAACTTACTCTTTAAATATTTGTTACGAAGAAAGGGCTGTTCTGACATTGCTACTTGTAATTTATACTAATAACTTCAGGATATTTACAAAGGAAGGAAGGAAGGGAGGAAAAGAGGAATTGTCAGTGTGATATTAAATTTACTACATTCTTAATGAAGAGGGATTTAGATGATTTTTGTTTCATTAATTAAAAATTAGTTAAAAAGAGCCCTGGCTGGGTTGCTCTGTTGGTTTCAGTGCCATCCCTGCACCAAAAGGTTGTGGGTTTGCTCCCCGGTCAGGGCACATACGTAGGTTGTGAATTCGATTCCCCATTGGAATGCGTATGGGAGACAACCACTCGATGTTTCTCTCTCACATTGATGTCTCTCTCTCTCTCTCTCTCTCTCTCTCTCTCTCTCTCTCTCTCTCTCTCCCTTTCTTGCTAAAATTAACAAACATAAATATCCTCAAGTGAGGTTTTTTCAAAAATAGGAAAAAAATAAATTATAAAACTCATAGACACAGACAACAGTGTAGTGATGGCCAGAGGAAAGGTGGACAAAGTGGGGGGAAATAGGGACATCTGTAATAATGTAAGAAAAAATAATAATAATAATAATAAGGAAAAAATACAAACTTAGATTAAATACATAAACATTTGCATAGCAATATTTTATTGAAGGCCAGGTTCTTTTCTTTGAGACTGGCTCTAATAATTGAAATTTTAGCTCACCTTTCTTGCATAAAACCCAAGTATTTCATCATCTAAAATCCCCAGTTCTAATTTCTTTGAAGAAAAAAAACAAAATTTAAGAAATTAAAGAGTAATCTGAATGCAAGATCCTTCTAGATGTTTATTTGTGTCTAGGCTCTTTAAAATCTCTCACTAACA
The DNA here is from genome assembly GCF_987537825.1 of Furipterus horrens. Lineage (NCBI taxonomy): Eukaryota > Metazoa > Chordata > Mammalia > Chiroptera > Furipteridae > Furipterus > Furipterus horrens. Next base: position 196,284,427 of record NW_028327173.1, on the reverse strand, counting down.
CCTAACTTTATTTTAATTTGTTTAACAATTTATTTTTATCAATTCTTTAAAAAGCATTCAACAACCAAGTTTGTTCTCTAACATGATTCATTAGCCAGTATAATGTGAAGTAAATTATGTAATTAGAATGATGAGCACATCTGACACACAAGTATAGAAACAAAGACAACTGACTCCTGGTAAGTACATAATTCAACTGGTGTGAACAACTAGGGTGCTCTTGTTACAGAGCAAAAGGGGGTTCTTTCACGTGGCACCTTGGTGTGAAACCCAACAACTCATGTCGAGGAAAACAGGTCTTTATTTACAGTATTCCAATCTGGGGAGTACAGTGAGCACTTCAGCTCAGAGCCCTGTTCTCCCACGGGACCCAGCACTTCCCTTGCTCCCCAAAAGGCTATAAGCCAAAAACATTCCCAGAAGTTCCCCATCCCTTATCTGTCAGCTCTCTCCTTCAGGATCTGGGGTACGATGTCATCAGCTTCCGCATAACAGTCCAGGAAAACATGTGCCATGTTGCACTGGATCACACATGGTTCTCTCTTTGCCCTTTCAAAGCCGCATGGATCTCTCTCTCTCTAGAACCACATGGTGCTCTCTCTCTACCTCCACGTGGAGTTCCCGCCACTCTCTCCTCTCTGCAAACCATGTGGTTTCCCTCTACTCTCTGCCAAAAATGGCTGCCACCTTATTTTTAAAACCCTGACTATGTCCTGTGGTGAAGTGGTTGCATTAACCAGTTGTGACCATTCGCAGAACATTTCACAGGCCCTGCATGCTCTTTCTACACAGTTCCATGGTCAAAATCCCTCCCATCTCCTTGGGGCCTTGGAAGAACCAAAGCTATTTGCATAACTAAGACACTAGTTACCAGCCATAGATATGCAAAGGTATCTTGAAAGCTGTCCACTTCTTCCCCCAACCCACAGGCTCTGGAGATCTGGGGGGACCCCACTCTGTAACACTATCAGGAATGTTAAGCATGTGGGGGCATAAATCTCACATGTTCATATCCACTAGCTATTGCCATAATAATGCTTCAGTAACAAATACACAAATAAACATAGTGTCTTAATGAAACAAATATGTACATTTCTCACAAGTTTCGGGGTCATTTGGGGCTCAACTGAACTGGGCTCCAGGTTGCACGTTAAGGTAACATTGCTCTGTGTATCTCACTTTGTAACCCAGTCTGAGAGGACCTAGGATTCTACCTGGGAACTGTTCTTGTGGTGACAGAAGAAGGACAAGAGGGCCAAGCTAAACCACACACACACACATTTCAAGCCTCTTCTTATGTCAGATCTACCAATAACCCATTGGCTAAAGTAAGTAGTGTTTCCAAGTTCAAAATCATAGGGTGGGAAAGTACACCCCATCTATTGAGTCCATGCCCAGAGCGTGGCTGTATAATTCTACAACAAGGAAAAAATCGGTGCTAGTAGCAACAACATTTGACGTAGTGAAAAAGCAGTGTTTAATCCAGATAATTTATTAAGTGGAAGTCAAGAGAGATTCTATTATACTCAGTTCCAAATGAAGTAATGAATACAGTGAACTCTAAATTTATTTCTTGATTCACCCATTCACTAATTCATACAATCAACACAAATATATATTGTGTGCGAGGTTCTCTGGAGAGATGAAAAAATGAGGAAAGAATAACCTTTGTCCTTCAGGACCCAATGGATTATCTATTCTGAGAGTTTAAGAAGAATGGTTCAGACTAGGCAGTGAAAAACAAAAAAGTTGGTTACTTGACTTTGAATGCCTTGATTAAAATGATTTACCTTCCTAAGTATGCTTTTGAATGAACTACTAATAAAATAAGCTAAAATGCTCTGATTATTTTTAATAGCAAATAATTACACATTGCCTTTTATCCTTTCCCTTCAGGTTGTCACACCTAATGTATTAAGTGTGCGAGAGCAAAGAAATATAATATATTCTACAAGACTAGGACACAGCAGTGTTGTTCAGAAGAAGACATCAGGATAGCACCAATCAATAAATGTTCAGCCACTTAACAAAGGAGAGAAAGGATTTGCAATAGGAGAATAGAGCAATTATTGTTCTGAAGATATTTCTATTTTTCCTACTACCAGCAGACAAATGTTAAGTGTACTCAGGAATCTTAGATAGGGTAGAGAAAAAAATCCTGCATCACCTAAGATTCTTCCATTTCCATTTTTTAAAAGTAGTTTAAGAATTTAGACACTCTGGAAAAACACTGTAGAAATCTAGTGCTTGCTCTGCTACTAATTAGCAGTGTGGCCTTTGGCAAATCACCTGGTACTTCCCTTGAAACCTTCTCTGATTGCTCTTCCTCTCCCAGCTGGGAGAGATTGGGACCCCTTTATTCCTTTATATATTAATTCTAGTTCCATTACATTGCTAATTAAATTGTTTTGTAATTACTATGGATATATTTGCCTCTTGCACCACTGAGATGCTTGAGATATGAGTCAATGTCTTACGTATTTTTGTAGAATGAATCTAAGAAAGAAAATAAGGCTTTTTGATGACTGGTCTAAATTGTTCACAATTCTACTATAGGCTCCTTTGAAACTGTGTAAAAATCTGTGAAGTTCACTTTGGTTGAGCATATCCCAACATTTGCCTAAAAACAAATATCACTCTCCCGTAAAGTATAATAATTTCTATTATAGGACCCAGGCCCGAATTCAATAGGATAGGCTGATATTTTATCCTTCAATATTGCATTTAAACAACTTTCAATGTAAAACTCAAGGCTTTGATTTACCATGTTTTGGTTGTTTACAAATAATAAAAAATATACAAAAATGAAAATCTTAATATTTCTTGGACTTGCATTACCTTTCTCTTAATACAACCTTTTAATAGACCATTGCTATGACCTAGAGAAAATGCTTGAATGAGAGATGAAGTAACTTGCACGAGATAGCCAGTAATCTCATAAATGATATCCCCAGAACCTATACCAAGTCTAATGTAATTTTTTAAAATAATAAAGAAAAAAGAAGAAACATTACTCAATACCTTGCTTCCTTGCATGTCACATATATCACTTCCTTTCATTTGTCACCCTGACAAGTTTTCATGAACATTGCGCAATCTAGAACACCAAACTCTTATTTATGACGAGCGGTGCAATAATGGGCAAGCCATGTTGACCTCTTGGGTTTCAATTCTAATAAGGAACTTGACTGTATGACTTCCATGATCCCTTCTGCATACACTCTGGGCAATAGAGAAATTAGATTGGAATTTGGAAATATATGTTATAGAAGTGGGAGTTGAGGTATATATACATGTATAAATGACTCAGAAGGCTTAGACATTTTCTCCCTCAAAATAGGAAGTTCTCATTGTGATGCCAGAGTCTTGGGAACAGGATAGACTTTCCTATGGCACTCAGACTTGATTGAGGTCTGCCATTATTTGCCAAGGGGTTACAAATAGTTGAAAGCTCTTGTAAATGGGTGATATAATTTAAAATTATGCCAGGGAATTGAGCATCAGAGAAAGAAAGAGAAGCAAAAATTTGTGTGTGTGTGTGTGTGTGTGTGTGTGTGTGTATACACAAATACATATGCACATATTTTTTATCTTTTATTGTTGTTAATTCATTTTCAAAACTCTGATATTGATTTTTATTTTTATTATAATACCTATTTTGGAAGCATTTGTAATGAAATGAGCAAAATTAAATATCTGGTAAGAGCTTAATTCTGATAATATAATAAAAGTCTCATAGATAACTACTTTTGATCTAGCTGTAGGAATTTACTCCAAAGAAAAAGATTCACATAAGAGAATATTCAGTATATTATGAAAACTGGAAATAAATGCTCGACGTGTCCAAAAGTAGCAGTGATAACTTAGTGGCAGAGCGCCAACCACACCTAGGCCTTCTGATACCCCAGCAGAGGTCCCTCCGTTATTATACGCTGCAGCCTACTCTCTGAACCACAAAAATATTCAAAGTGGAAGAGTCCTTTGTCATCACCTTCTCCAAACTTCTCATTTGATACATAGGAAAGTGATGGCAAAGAAGTGAAGTAAATCACCTAGAGCCATTGTAGTCACCATGGTGACTACATAACGGCTCTCACTCTTCTTTGTCTAATCCAATAATAATCCAATTTTGCTCTTTGTCTATCACAGCCATATTACTTGGCAAGATACCTAGTTTCTATGAGCACTATTTCTCTTATTAGGTCAGTTTCCAGAGGAAAATAAACATCACCCATGTGTTCAAAAGCTAACCTACTTTTTTAGTGCTGATGGGTACAAAGACACTACCATATCTCATTGGTCCACACAGACTGTTTCCCAAAGGACTTCAAAATGCCTAGTAAATCTGGGTTCAGTCTGTAATTTGTAAGAAAACAAAATCCCTGGCTTTTCTCATAAAACACAGTGGAAAGCTTTTTCCTAGCTCTGTCTTCTATCTTGCTCTTGGTGCAAGACGAAGTATGCCTTTGAGTAGATTACGTAAAACATCCACCTCATAATGACCTATTCCAAACTTTATCTTCTGAACAATCATATTCTCTAGGACATTGTCCCATAGAAGGTTAGTGTAAATATTTTGTATGGCACCCAAATTTTGTATTTGCATAGCACAGTAATCATTTCAAGTAATGGGGAAATAATGAAGGAAGGCCTGGAACTAAGCCATTAAAAGCCATCTTTTGAGGCTAATGTGCAAATGTGTTGGCTGGGTTCTGCTGCTTTTAAGGCAAGGTAATTTAAATGACTATTTAAATCCTTTTAACTGCAACAGTATTTAAATTGCATTTGTATGTCTGAAGACCAGAGGACCTGTAACAAATCTCACAGAAACTTACAGCTAATTTATTAAGTAAGGAGTAATAGCTTTAGTGACCATAAGAATTCACAACACATGTGAGTCTGAGAACATACTACAAAGATCACCAGAAGCCTGGAGCCAACGTGAAATTGGCTCTCCTCACTGTAGAAGGCACAAAAAACGTGTCTTCCGCTGGAGCAACTGAATCTACTCCCTTAAGGAGTTCAATGCCTTAGCCCATGCATGCCTACAACCGCCCTTCTTCTAGATGCTTTGAAGGCAAGTTAGCCCTCTGGGTTACACAGAGTCTATAACATAACCTGAAATACAACACGATATAAACCCATCACCAAAAAGTCTTCATGACTACCCTGTTCAGTTTCCCTCAAAGCACCACTGTGCATATGGAGAGGTGTTTCATAATCCTTCCTTGCTTATTACTTATTTCCAGCATTAAAGTACATAAGCATCCAAAAGGGATGATTTCTTGGCCGCAACTGCTCATTCGAAATGCGCTCTATAATTAACAACTTTAAAAGCAAAGAAGTAAATTTTGTCGCATGTATTATTAAAGCAGAGTGAGGTCCCCTAGGACCAAATTAGTCATCTGATTAAAAAATGCCCGTGTTAAATGAAACAAGAAGATAGGGAGTTGTGCTCTCAGCAATCTCAAATGACGCACTGATCAAAGCGCCTGTGCAAGCCATGTGGAGAGACACAGACCTTGGGACTGCCTGGGTGAATGAGGACACAAGAGTCCCAACCTGAACACAAGTCAGGCAGCATCAACTTCAACAGAACCATCTGCAGGTAGCAGATAAGGGACTGGGATGAGACAGCCGATGGTCAAGGAACCACCTGGTAATGAAAAAGTGATCAATGAGAATTCATTCTGCAACAAACCAACTTTATTTTCAAGTACTGTGCTAGATGCTAGGTTATAGGCTTCTAGTCTTTTTTTTTTTTTTCTTTTTTCTCTGCCACTCTTGATCTTGTCAAGATCCCTACCGCCTCTATCCCTACCGCCTCTACACCTCTGTTTCCACATGTGTAAGTTGAGGGGGTGGGAAGAAATGATGACTAAGAGAAGAACTCTAACATGATTTTAGAAAACAGAACAGGAGTTAAAAGTATAAGCTTTCATTTTGGTGTGGGGCGTGGTACATTTTCACTTAACTACATTCAAATTGATTTTATAAAGGTTTTAAAACTCCTACTCTCTGCTAAATGTCTGGAATTATTTGCAGTAATCTCTGAGAGTGCTATACAGCCATCAACAAAATAAAATGAAATAAAAGCCAAACTTCAGCACAACTTTGTCAGACAAGACTGTCACTTTAGAAGAGGAAAGTTCCTGAAACTCTGATGCTCAAGAGAGGGGGGCCCTACTAAACACCCTCTTAAGGTATTGGCGATTGTGGCAGGGAAGACAGAATTTAACGAGCGGAGCAAGGCAGCTCAGTGGCTCTCTGCCTAGACTCAGCTCTGTGCATCCTGCACCCAGAGAAGTTTCTTTGTTTAAACAAGCCTGACTCTCCAGAATTACTTTTTGTGGGGGACAGACAGACATGGGGAGATGTGGGAAGCAGACAGGCTTGGTTTAAAAGACCCTGGCCGCTGTGAGGAGCCGCCCCCAGCTGGGCCCTTAGCTGGCAGGTTGTCTCCCAGGCCTGCTCTGAATCCCACCCTCCGGGGATTTTAGAGATAGAATAGAAATCCAAAGTGGCTTTTAAGGAAAAAGGAACCTGCTCTGTGATTCTCTGTAAAGCCTCAAATCCTTGTCAGTAAAATGTGAAGAACACAACAATTATGTAAGAGGAAGTGCTTTTGACCTTGTGTAAAATACCTGGGTGTTTCAACCCTGTATTGATCTTCATTTCCCTTTCACTTGTACCATTTGGGGAAGTGCTACATATTTTCCTTAAGTAGTTCTGCATGTGGAAAGTGGATAGAAACCCTGGCTAATAAAGAAACGGGGGCGATTTTCCACTAGAGAAAACCCCCTCCCTTCCTTCCTCAGATGGAGAGTGTCTGAATAGTTTCTTCATCCACTCCGAGGGACCCAGAGTCACTCTCAACTTTTGTCCTTTCTGGTTGTCTCCTAGGACAGTGTGTTTGCTTGAGAGAAAATTTCTTCCCCAAAGGAATTAGCCACCGAGGATGGATATAACATAAAATGTAATTTAAAAAAATTTTAAGCTGAAAAAGAAAAGAAAGCATGCTAATGTAGCAATGCCAAAGACTCTACCTTAACAAGCATGCCAACCGTGGCCAAGGAAAAATGATTGTGGAAATCATAATTTGCAATTTCCTGCCTCATTTAAATATCCCAGGGCCAAACTGCCATAAAGAGCTTCCTAATATTGAAATTCCATCTTTCCAGAAGGTAAAAAAGAATCTACCTTTATATCCTAAGTAAATCAAATTGAAGAGAAGAATTAAAAATTGCCCCTTGATTCATCATATCACCCCTCTGTATCTCATCAATGAAACGAAGGGTTTTGGATCTTTTAGTCCCTAGCCAGCACTAATACTATATGTACGATTCTGTTGTATGGGTGTCACCCGGTAGTTGAGGGTTATATAAACCCCACAGGAGTAAGAAGGAACCACTAAGGAAAGGCAGTTAGAAACATACATCTCAGATCTCCCTCAAAATGTTAGCCTCCAGGCTTATTTTTGTTTTTGTTTCTGTTTTTGTTGTTGTTTTTTGGCTTATTGCCTTTTTAGCTTTCAATTATCGAATTGTACTTCATCCACAAGACTTTAAAAATGAAAACCACTTAAGTGATACAGACTCTAAGAGATGGCTTGAAGCTAAGAAGGTAAAACCTGCAGGTGAGTAAAAGATGGGGATGACCATTCATTCATTGATCGATGTTTTCCATGGTTACTTTATACCATACTCTGAAAGCGTTTTTCCTAAAGTTCTTATTTCAAGATATGACCCAATCTTGAAGGAAGAAGAGAAGAAGAGAAAAGAAAGAAAAAGGAAGGGAAAGGGTATAGACTTTAGGGGTAAGTATGAGGTTATGGGATAGAAGAGCAGAGGGAAATCCAATGACCCGGCTTTGCATTAATTTGCTTTGTGCTTGATCTTGAGTAAGACAGAGCTCCCTGAATCTTAACGCTTCATCTATAGAATGACTTGGCAGGATTATTAATGATTATGAATGGTGATTACCATTTCTTCTAATTCAAACATGTTCTAACTATAGATGACTTAAAAATAGTGATGATTTGAACACCCAAATGGAAGGTAAAATAAAGGCCCAAATTGTAATCTGTAAGATCAAGAAAAATTTTGGTAGGTTTGAAGAGGGGGGTTATCAGTTCTTTGCTTGTTCTGAAAGTGTTATTAACATTCTTTTTTCTCTCCACACTGTCAGCTCCAGGAGACACATTTAACCTTAGCACCCTTACTAAATTCTGAATTCACAATATGCCAGAAGATCATCAAAGTTGTCTCATTCTTTTCTCTAGGGATCCAGGAACAATTATTCAACTGTTTGCCGCTTATATTGAATGAAAGCAGCATTGGAAATGTTGAGGAAGTTAGTTTAAAGCTTCTTGTCAGTGATCCTAGATGGAGGGATGATAGGAGACATTGAAATGTAGATAGCAGAAAGAGAACATTTAGAAAGCACTTAGAGATTTAAAGATGAAAAGAATTGTATCAATGCCAATGAGTATTATTCCATAAAAATTCCCTTTGTGACTGATGAGAAGGAGCTCAAATCTTCAATTAAAACATTTAATTCACATCTGACAGCAATTTTCAGAGGATGGGACAAGCAAAGTTAGCAATTCCAATCTTAGCCCAGGGAAAAGCTGTGCAGCAGAATAGAGTGGCAATAAACTAAATGTCTGTGGTTCCTGAAAAAAGAAAAACTCTGAAGAGAAAGGCCCTCCCACAAAAAGAGTAAATCCCACTTGCTGGCCTGAGTCCCTCCCACTTTCAATTAGTAGGTTAAGGGAGTAACAAAACTCATGTTATTTTGGCACCGGCCTACCTCACACACCAGCACACACACATAGTTGACCTTTGGTATTTGTGGATTCAAAATTTGGGTTCCTGATCATTCCCAAGTAACTTCTAGGGCCTTTGATTTGTGGTTGTCACTTTACTGGAATCCCAGTTTGAATTATGCTGGAGGATGGAGGGAGGGATTGCAGAAATGAGTCAGTTAGTGGTTGAATTAGCAACCACTTCTCAATGTGACTTTACTACTCTCTACTTTTTGTTGTTCTTGTTTCTTTGCATTAATTTCCATGAAGCAATATGCAAATTTCCTCCTTGCAAATGGGGAAGAACTATAAGCAAATAATAGATGTACAAATCTGGGCTTTCCTGGGCATGAATACTGGGGACTGAGGCTGAACAATTACATGCTTTGCCCCACCACGGGTAATCAATTGAAAAGCAGAAGGCAGAAGAGGATGAAATATCAAAGAATCTTTGGGTGCCAGTAAACTGTATTAGAGAATTCAATGTAGCCTGTTGCCACATTTAGGCTTCCCACTGTTTTCCTCCTAGAATTAAGCCCACCTACGCAAAAACAGGCCTTTGCTCTCAGCCACTTGTGGCAGTAAGAGAAGGAAAACATGCATGTCCTGAAGTCAGGATGCTCTGAAAAGAGAAGAGGGACCGGGGATGAAACTGTATTGATCGTTTACTTACCTGATGTCACCAATCAAATATGCCTCTACCTCCTGGCAAAGAAGTAAAAGGTAAAAAGTACAGCTGAAAGTGTTGCTCGTGGAAAGCACGTGGATACTGCTGTTCAAACTTGAGTCTTTCCCCCTTCCATTTTGTTTCTGCAAGAACTCATTGAGCATGAGCTGATAATAATAGCAAGAATAACAATAAAATAGTTTTCCAAATCATTCAAAATAGGCCAGGCTATGCTTTAGTAATAAACAACCCTAAAACCTCAGTGATATTAAAAATCAAATTTTTGCTTCTTAATGACATTCTAGGACCACGGCAGATTGGTTATGGACTAAAAACCAAGGGCAGAAAACAAAATAACAGACAATAAAGAGATAGACATGGAAAATGTAGATATTTAAAATGTGTGATTTAGTTCAAGAAATTGTTGGAATGTAGTTCTTTACAGGTCTCAAGTTTCTACCCATCTTTCAAGAAAAGTACCGAAGTTTCTTTTCTGAATTATCTTTTAAGACATTGATGTAGAAACTGCATAGCAAAAAAGGAATAGTTCTCCCTCTGAAGCAATAGGACGGTTGGTTAATATGCAGTATAATAAAGATATTATAAGACAAAGGGGAAAGATTTGTTTACAGCCTATTATAAAATATTTGGGTCTCCCAAGTTGGGGGCCCTTGGCTATGACATAAAACCACTGCATGTGCAATATCCAGCTAAATTGTTCTGGGTATATTGGGGTGATCACTTCATAAGTTAAGTAAATGTCAAATCTCTATGTTGTACATCTGAAACTAATACAACATTGTCTATCAATTGTAACTGAAGAATAAAAGGAAAACTGATAAATTGTTTCTTACCATCTTAGAGGTACTCGAGGAACAAAGGAAATCATACAATTATGAAACACATACATGTTGCTGTGCTGTGTGTAATAGTGTCATAGTTCTTTTACCCAGGAGACATGTATCTTCTGTCAAGATCCATGAAACTACGACATCCTACCTTGCTAGTTTGCAAATGGGATAAAACCTTAGACCCTTTCAAGGCCTTGAGAGTAATTAGACAACTAGAGAATTTCAACAGAGAGCTGGAAACTTAAAAAAATGAAAATCTTAGAACCGAAAGTACCTTAACTGAAACTGCGAACTCAATAAATAGGTTCAAGAGCAAATTAGACACAGCTACAGTGAGGATTAACAAGAAGATACTTGAAACTAAAATAGCCAGATTGTTGCCTGACAGAAAAACAAAAAATGCAAACACAACTGAAGCTCTCTGTGCACCCATTCACAATTCTGTTACTCTCCCCATTCTAAAAGTAACTATTTTTAAATTCAATATTATCATACCCATGTATGTCTTTATACATCTACTACAGTTTATATATATTTATATATACATATAGAGACAGAGACACATAAACACACATATCTTTATATGTGTACCAAATACTGTAGAACATTGATTGTATTTTTAAAAACTTTATATAAATAATATTATTTTGATTACTTTTTGGTTTAATATTTGAATCTTATAAAGACCTCTTTTTACTAAATTATTTTCACTGACTCTGTCTCTTATTTTATAATACCATGGTAAAATTGTTTCTAACATAGTAAATGTATCCTTTGCATCTCAATGTTAATTTTTTATGTCATGAGTGGTTCTAACAGCTTTCTAGGCAGTTTCATGTTTACTTCCCAACTGCATGCACAAAGAAAAAGCTTTGACTTTGGCTGGGTGGCTCAGTTAGTTGGAGCATCATCTTGTGCACCAAAAGGTGGCAGGTTCAATGCCCAGTCAGATCAATGTTTCTCTCTGACCACTCTCTCTCTCTCTATCTCTGTCCCTCCCTCTCTCTCTCTCCCTCCCTCCTGTCTCCTTTCTAAAACTCAATAAATATATCCTTGAATGAGGGTTAAAAAATAAAAGCTAAGATTTGAAAAAATTAGAAGTTAAGGAATCTATTTAAAACTATGAAAAACATTTAGATGCATTATCAGTACATGACAGGACCTAGAGAAACATGTGATCTTTAAACACTCAGAAAACTTTTTTTAAAAGTTACCAATTAGAAAATTTATAAGTTCCCTAAGGGAGTTGGAAAAGGCTAAAAAACTAAAAACTAGTGGCAGAGTTTCTTAACACAAATTATTCTCAGTAACTTATAAATTCCATGCTATGAGATGATAGTATGCATTGAAGATCATAAAGTGATGACAATAACTTTTCAGTGACCAGATTAAAGAATAATCAGATTTTTTTTTTTTTTAGTAAGTCACATGAAGCATTTATAGAATGGATATGAAAGCATGTCAGTACATTTCAATCTTAAAAAATACACAAATTTGCTCATTAAAATTTCTCACTAAGATAAACATTGACATATTTCTTTCAACTGGAGGAAACTAAAAAGTAATGTCTAGAGTACAGAAAGTTTTTTAAATATCACTGACTGAAATAAGGAAAAAGATAATTTCAGCATATGAAAAATTCATTTTATTACAGCCATTGAAATGAGGAAAGACTTGCTCCAGTAAAAATATTCAAAAGAAGGGTTCAATATCATATTCCTGGAACAAGTTTTCCTGTAATGAAAGTGGTGAAGGTTAAGACAATATTTAATAGGGCACACTTTGTAATAGATATGCGAAGAGAGGATTTTGAACTATTTAATTTAATTCAACTTAAGCCTACCCTAGAAAGGATGACTTGACCCCAGGCAAAATAGCTCTTGGCAGCTGAGACAAACCCTGATGGAACTGACACCTTGGGGCTATCTGATGAATGCACTCCCTCCTTCTTCGAAGAAAAGGAAATTCTGAATGCTTGACAGAAATGCAAGCCTAACTCTTGAGGTAAAGGTAAGACTCCAACATAAGCAGCCTTCCATGATTGGTACTTTTCTTTTGGCCCCTCTAAATCCACTCTCCAGCCTCGCCTCTACACCTGTACCCCGTGGGATTTGCCTTCATTGATTGCATCAATGAGTTTTCTTGCCCTTAGGTTTGTTGTTGGGTTCAGTCAATAAAAATTACATGAAAAACATCAAATTGAACAAAGTGGGCTTCAGCTGTCCACCACCACCAAAAGGCAAACTCTAGAGGCAGAGGCTGGTGAGAAAGGAAAAGGGTTTTTTTTCAAATGTAGAACAATATGAGAGAATGGAGAATTCCCCTTCTTAAAGCTCATCTCTTCTGCAAAACCTAGACAAGACCCAGCCATCCCCAGCAAGACCAAAACAAAAGGCAGTGCCTAAAATTCCTGCTCTATTTTAAAGTACCATCCTTTGGAACCTGAAGTCACTTCTAAGTGGTCATCCAGGTCGCCTAGCTTATTCCCAGCTGCTGTCCATGCCCCAGAGGCTTCATGTGGAGCCAGCACCATCACTGGCCATACAGCTTCTTGGGCCATAAGAGCCCGTGCTCTCAGGCCAGAGAACGTGCAAACACACCAGCGAATGCTCCACCAGGTCAGCAAGAGAGAGACTCTTCCCTGGGGGCCATGGGCCATGTGACTGCTAAGGCCACATGACTGAGGGTGGAGAGGACAGGTCATTACACCCTCCAAGTGCAGGTCCCAAGCAGTGAGCCACAAGCCAGAGAGAGATTTCTTCGTTCCCCTGGGGTTATATTAGTTTCAGGTGTGGGAAAGACCAGGTGCTTTCTCAGCATGACCAATTAACTTCCTAAACTTTTGCATGCTTTTGGTGGGTCCACTTCCCAACCAACCCCTTATTTCCCCTGGCTAGACTGATAGGCCTCTTTGGTCTAGCACCTCCCCTTGCCACCATTTTAACTTTATGGTGCATGTGCTTGCCTACCCTGCTCCCACCTCCAAACTGGAGGGCTTTATTCCTTTTATCTAATTATCTTGCTAGCCTTGCAAGTGCTCAGTTTAAGAACTTTCTTCCACCACCATCTTGCCCACAGGTAGGGGAGCATGTGCTAGATTACCTGGGTAACATAGCCCCACCTGTTGGAGTGCTGAGTGCTGCAAAACTCAATGTCTTTGCCATGGCCCTGGGCAGTTCGCGAAGCTAGTGTCTGGCTGCGCGCCATGGAGTCAGTGCCCTCAGGGGCGTGGCTCACTACAGAAGTGGCTTCCAGGTTCCGTTCCATGGCCTAGCTCCATCTCCTCCAGCAGCCCTTCCTACTCCCCACCCTCAGCCCAATCCCAGCGGTCTGGACAACCTGTCTATTCGTATCTAAAGGGCAGAAGAAAGAGAAGATCAGGGTGTTTATTTCACAGAGTCAGCTCTGCCAGGTTATATGTTGGCAGTATTCTCCTCCTGGATCTCAGCAGCTCTGCTAGATGACCTTCCCCTCCAGCAATAGCTCTCTCTCCAAGAGTCAGTAATGGCTTCCTCCAGCAGATCCTTCAGGTTTACAGATGTGCTTGTTGTCTTTTGCTACATATGGGGAGCAAGTATGTCACCATCCCAAGTTGGTTTCCTTTAACCTCACTAATGTCTATGCAAAAACTCCCTTTACTAAGCTGTCCTCAATTACCCTATCTCTGACCTTCACTAACGTACTCTTTTTTGAATACCTCTCAAAGACAGTAAAGAGATCCAACAAATGGGGAAGATGAAAATAGGAGGACAAATTTGTAGGGCATAATTAATAAGGCTGATTTTGATGAGAAGCAACAAGTCTCTTGTCTCTTAATTTTGCCAGGGAAGCCCTGCTCAATTTTTGTGTCAGTTGACACCCCCCTTTTGAGTCTTTGGAGCATCGAACCACATAGTAGTTGATCTGCCCAGAGCCCACTAGGCCAGAAAGCTTTCCAAAGAGTCCGGGGTCTCTTGTTCATGAACCTGAAAAATTAGTAAACACAGTTTATGGCCAATAGAATCACACACAGAGCTTGGGCAAATAACAAAGTGAGAGTAGTTTCTTATTAAAGTTATGATTGGGTTTATCTAATCTAATCATAAAAGTCTCACCAGGGAGACAAGTAAGCAAGTCTTCATTATGCACCACTACCTGCCAAAGCCAGAAGTCTCTTAGGGAGAAAAAAAGCCCAAGTAAGCAATCACATGCTTTTGGTATATACACGTTAACCCAAAAGAATTGGCCCAAAGAGGAACTCACCTAATAATCGATCACTTGACCAGTTAGCTGAGCTGCATTTACCACAAAAGTAACGAGGCTTAAGTTTCAGAGTCATTCATTTGCACAAACCCCTTCCAAGGCTCCAGGAAGAATCCTAATAATATGATCACATGGTCCATATGTGTTTATAAAATTTGCCAAAATAAAAATTTTAATCGTAATTGGTTAAGACTATTACCTTATTCCACCCCACTTTCTCAAACATTGGACTTCCAACTTTGCTGGGGGATGTTCAAATCGCTACAGGCATTTTTACAATTTAACTAATCAGAAGTTCAGTTTAGGGAAACATTTTGTTCTAATTTCTTTGACATGTATATGGTTCTCAGTCACTTCTGTGTATAGGTATTGCAAACACTCTCCTTGTAGGAATGGACCTTAGGAATACTTCCTCGACCCACAGTGCAAACTCACCCTGCACCAGACACATAGGTACTGGGCCACAGTGTTACCATGACATAAGTATGGTGCCCCAGACCAGAAACATGACAGTATTAGGGGAGAAACAGGGGTTGAAAGGTCTGGAGCCAGAAGCTACTATGTGCAGTAATGAAAACAATTTTATATATCAGACAGGTGAAATTATAAGAAAATTAAGTTCTTAAAAATGTATAATCAAAACAGAAGTTCTCTTCTATCAGAAATTGACTCAATAATACACAAGATACAATTACAAACACATACATGTCTTTTCTTTTTGATGGAAATCTTGCAAAATAAGAATTGAATAGAATTCCTATGGTTAAAGGATACAAATCTGTAGCCATTCTACAAACAGTGAAGTATATCTGTATTTTTATTATCAAAAATATAATAAAAGTGTCAATCAATCTCTCCAGAGGAAAGATTGAGTTATCTTTCTATTCCCTCAATAGAAAATGATATTACAAATGCTTTTATGTGAAGAAGCCAGCAAAATAGCTGCAGAAAAAAATATGAGAGACAAGTGGCAGGCTGCAAAATAATGTAAAAATTATTATTTTTCTATATTTTTTATGTCTGCGATACTCATTACCTTTTTTTTTTTTTTTAACGTGAACCAGTTTTTGTTTTTTTTTTTCCAGATAATATGAGGAAGGACCCAAAAGAACCTGGAACTTATTTATTAAAAATTTGAGTATTTAAGAGACTTCCGGCCAAGATGGAGGCTTAGACAGACACGCTAGGTCTCCCTCTACAACTAGAGAGGAATACAACTACTTCAAAACAAAGGATAACTAGAAATTCCAGAAAATAAAACTACACGGAAGTCCAACATATGAAGTTATAAACCAGTGGTGCCATTTGGGCAGGTAAGAGTTAAAGAGGGCAGTGCTGTTTGCGGTCGCACCGGGAGCGGCAGGCGGCGAGGAATCCCAGCTACGCAAGCCCCTGGCGGTGTGCGACTCCGGCGCTGGGGAAAGCGGCCGCCGCATCGCCTTGAACAGTGAGGCCCAGGGGGACGGGAGGACGGATCCCGGTCTCCTAGCTGAATAACTGTGTGAATCCATCTTGGACCCCCGCCCCCAAAGAAAGCACCATAGGGCTGTGAAATAGGTCGCGGACAGGCAGACGCCGGTCGCTGATTTGTGACGCCAAACGGCGCCCGCCGGTCGCTGGGTCATTACGAGTACACAGGCACTGCCCCCGACAGCCGGCCCAAGAAAACAAAACGCATCTGTCAAAATGAGGCAGACAACTATAGAAATACCGGTGACACAACTCACCAGACAGCAGATAGAGAACCTGACAGATGAACAGATAAGAAACCTGTCAGAGGCTCAGTTCTGGGCCATTGTTATCAGGTGGCTTACAGAATTCACAAAAGAGCAGGAAAAAGATAAGAAAGAAGCGAAAAAATTTCATAACGAAAGGAACAAAACCGCATACGAGATAGAAGGTGAGAAAAAATCCAGAGTTCATTTCAACAAACTGGAATATGGAGAAGGAACAAGCAGTCAACCAATGCAGCGAGAGGAAATGGGAAGCAACAATGAGAGGATCAGAAACCTCTGGGACAGCTATAAAAGGCCCAACATAAGAATCATTGGTTTGCCAGAGAATGAGGAAGATGAACTAGAACTTGAAAAATTGAGTGAAAATATAATAAAGGAGAACTTCCCAGACTTGGGGAAGGGAATAGACTTGCAGGTCCAGGAAGCAAAGAGAGTTCCCAAGAGACTGGACCCAGGGAGAACCACTCCAAGACACATTATAATCAAAATGTCAAAAATTAAAGATAAAGAGAGAATCTTAAAAGCAGCAAGAGAGAAGAAAAGAATTATGTACAAAGGGGTCCCAATTAGACTATCAGCTGACTTCTCAAGGGAGACCCTACAGGCAAGAAGGGACTGGCAAGAAATATTCAAAGTAATGAAAATCCAAAACCTACAACCACGAATACTCTATCCAGTGAAATTGTCATTCAGAATAGAAGGACAGAGAAAGTGTTTCCAGGACAAAATAAAACTGAAAGAGTTCATTAGATCCAAACCACTGTTATATGAGATGTTAAAGGGACTGGTTTAAAAAACAGAAGCTAGGGAGATGAAACAAAGGCAAACTAAACAGGCAACGAGAGTGGAAAAGGAACTGTGGGTACGGGAAACATATTGGGGGGAGGTCAACAGGGAGGGGGAGGGGGGAGAGGGAGGGAGATGATATAGGAATTGGGGATCATGGTAGGAGGGAATGGAATAGATGGAGAGAGGTTGGGAGGAACTGTATGCACAACTAATGGACATAATCTAAAAGGGGGGGACAACTGGAGGGAGGGGGGCCACCGGGTGGAGGGGAGCAGAGGGAAGGGAAATTGGCACAAATGTAATATTTTAATCAATAAAACACATTAAATCTGAAAAAAAAATTTGAGTATTTATACTTACATGTTTAAACTTCAGTCACCTTCAAAGTACTCTCCATTTGATACAATACACTGACCAAGATTTTTTTTCCACTGCTCTAAACAGATCTTGAACTCATCATTTTTGATGCCTTTTACTGCTTCTGTCGTTTTTGGTTTCACCTATTCTACATTGGTACAATGTTTCCCTTTGAGAATATTCTTTATCTGGGAAAACAAAAATAAAGTCACTTGGGCTCTTCTGGCCAAGACAAAGGCTTAGACAGTCACACTGCATCTCCCTCCAACTAAGAAGGAATACGACTACCTCAAAACTAGAGACAACCAGAAGTTCCAGAAAATCGAGCTGCCTGAAAGTCCAACAAACAAAGATATAAAGAAAAAATACTCATCCAGACAGGTAGGAGGGGTGGAGCCAGGGTGGAGAGGACTCAGTGTTGTGGTGCTGGCAGCAGCAGTGGCAGTGGCAGGCTGGCGGAAAGCACACTCACACATTTTAAAAGGTCAGGAGGGACACCTGTGGAATGCTCCCAGCACTAGACCAGACCACAAGCTCACAGTTCCAGCACCAGGGAAAATAAAGCCTCATTGCTTCTGACTGTGCAAACCAGTGGGGGTTGAAATGGAAGAAGAATCTTCTGGTCTCTCAGTAGAGTCTGCTTATTTGAAGGACCACCACAGTCCAAGAACATCCGCAGACCCACCCACTCTGGGAACGATAGCCACAACAACAGCTAAAGAGGTGCCAGTCCTATACGGAAATGGGAGAAGTGCCTAGAAAGGGGGCCAGTGCTGAGCAAGTGGCATTGTTCCCTCTCAGACCTCGCCCCCACATAGAGCACCACAAGATAGTGAAAAGGGTCACCTGTCTGATGAATACCTAAGGCTCCACCCCTTACAATGTAACAGATGTGACAGCTCTACCTAAGACACAGAGGCAAACAAACACAGGAGCCTGTCGAGATGAGGAGACAGAGAGATATGGCCCAAAAGAGGGAACGGATCAAGGTTCCAGTGGGAGAACTAAGCAATGAACAGATAGCCAACCTAGCAGGTGCAGAGTTCAAAACACTGGTGATAAAGATGCTTAAGTACAGCAAATGCATAAGGAAAAAAGTGAAGGCTATGCTAAATGAAATGAAGGAAAATCCACACAAAACCAATGGTGAAGGGAAGGAAACCAGGGTTCAAGTCAATGATTTGGAACATAAGAAAGAAAAAAAGTCAACCAGTCCAGAATGAAGAAACAAGAATTGGAAAAAAAATAAAAGAGAGAGAGAGAGAGAGAGAGAGAAGCTTAGGAACCTCTGGGACAACTTTAAACATACCAACATCCAAATCATAAGAGTGCCAGAAGGAGAAGAGAAAAGCAAGAAATCAAAAGCCTAAATGAAAAAATAATGAAGTAAAACTTCCAAAAGTTGGCGAATGAAATAGACATACAAGTCCAGGAAGCACAGAAAGTCCCAAACAAGCTAGACCTAAAGAGGACCACACCCAGACACATCATAATTAAAATGCCAAAGATGCAAGCTTAAGAGAGAATCTTAAAAGCAGCAAGAGAAAAGTAGAGCGTTGCCTACAAAGGGGTGCCTATAAGACTATCAACTAATTTCTCAAAAGAAACTTTGCAGACAAGAAGGGACTGGCAAGCAATATTCAATGTGATGAAAAGCAAGGCCCTACAACCAAAATGACTATCCAGCAAAGCTATCATTTGGAATGGAAGGGCAGATAAAGTGCTTCCCAGACAAGGTAAAGCTAAAGGAGCTCATCACCACCAAACCATTATTATATGAAATATCAAAGAGACTTACTTAAGAAAAGAAGGGCAAAATTATGAACATTAAAATGACAACAAACTCACAACTATCAACAACTGAATCTAAGAAATAAAAACAAAATTTCACTAAGCAAATAAGAATAGGAACAGAATTATAGGTATGGGGATCATTTGGAGGGTTATAAGCTGGGAGGGGGAAGGGGAAGAAATGGGGAAATGGTTCATGGATTAAGAAGCATAATTGATTGGTACAAAATAGACAGGGTGAAGTTAAGAATAATATCAGAAAGGGTGAAGCCAAATAGCTTATATGCACAACCCATGGACATGAACTAAGGGGGGGTGGGATTGCTTTGGGGGAAGGGGTGTACTGGGCAGAGAGGAGAAAGGGGAAAAATTAGGACTACTGTAACAACATAATAAATAAAATATACTTTTTTTAAAAGTCACTTGGAGTGATATTGGGTGAATAGGGAGGGTAGGGCATGGGGGTTATGCCATTTTTAGTAAAAATCTTAACACTCATTGTGGTGTGGGCAGGTATGCTCATAAATCACCCATCATGAAATAGTCAAATGCATTGAAAGATTCTTCAAAAAAAATATTTACTGAAGCCGAACACAGCCTCTCACAACACCACCAGCTGGTACACTGATACTAAGGGGTTCCTAGAATACTCACCTAGTGGGGGGAGCCTGTACTATAAGGGGCCCACTCTTCAGAAGATCATTCCATATACACAGAGCAAGCACTGCATACAAGGTAGGATGGAACATAAGGGAGGCCTTGATGTTACAAAGAACAACACATTTCAAGGGTAACAAAACGATTTCCATTTGCTCAGAAATGAAAGTTAATCCATTGCCTCTAGAAGATCATCCTGTGTCTGCTGTTTTCCAGCAAAGAGCTATGAATCTGCACTTCAGAAAAAGTGCTTTCTAGTTCTAGCTTTACCCATAACCTCTTCTAACCAGAAAGAAATCAAATAATTTCTTTCCGTCTTAGTTTCTTCCTGCTGAAAATAGGTTGCCTTCCGGACAAGCTTCTCATTACTATCTCTACAAAATGGTTCAAGCTCATCCACACCCTCAGCCCACTTTCTGAGACTTTCCAGAGAGCCCTGCACCTCATGGTCCTCTCTCTCCAAATGTCTACTGTGCTGAGTTCTTGAATGCCCCACTTATATCTCACTTCTTACAGCCACTTAGCTAGGCTATAACCTCTCTTACTTCAGTCTCTAAAATAGCACTTAGACAAGGATATTTTATACAACAGGTTTCTACTACATATTTTGGTAATGAAGGAAGATTACAGCACAGTGCTTGACCAGATGTTATTTTGAATAAACATCAGACATCACACTGTGCCTCTAAATTCATCTGACATGTATTGCTCAGAAAATACTCCACCTAAGTCCATACCTGTCCATAAGCCCCAAGCTTTCTCCTGTTGTGGGTGGGGAGGGGTCTTTTTACTAGAATGTTTCTCCCATTTTCTCTTCACATTTCCTAAATCCTTTCTTGACTTTATTGTATAGATCAATTTCGATCATTTTTGTCTAAATGGATTTTGAATAGAAAATGATCTAGGGTGGGCGTGCGGTCATACTTCATGAGGAGAAAGGTCTATTCAGGCATAAAAAAAAAAAAAAAAAGGAAATCAATTCTCTCTCAAAGAATCCATTCTAGTTTCTTCCCTGCTGACCAACTCAAACTACATGCAGCTGTTTAGGGCAGAGAAAATTGTCCCAATATTCAGGTATTAAAAACTAATAAGAAATAGAAAACTATTGGGAAAACTTTTTTTTAATTAAGATTTTATATGAAGATATAAAGTATGCATTAGTAAAATGCCACTATCATGTATTATGTTATTTCTAGTGGAAATTTTATTATTGCTACCCCAAATTATCATATTGAATATCCCTTTTTCCCGCTATTAAATGAAGTCCTATTACAGAAATATGCAGCAGATTAGATAGAATTACAAGGAATCAGTCACAGAGAGATAAGACAAATGGATACAGCTATTCAGACCACTTTATATGTCACTGTTAGGAAAACCCAGCTACGTTACCATCCCAGGAAGGGTTGCATCCACTCCTCCAAAGACAAAAAAAGTCCCACCTCATGTATATCAATTGGCTTCCCCAGATGTCTAATTCATCTATATAAAATGGGGCCAAAAGATGAGAGAAATAAATTATATCCTCCTCAAACATAGAACTTTCTTTTAAATAAGAGAATTATAAGAAGACTTAAAATCATTTATTCTACTAGACCCACTCTAAAAATAAGGAAAACAGAGACCCAAATAACCTAACTGGCAAATGCAGAATCAAACCCATATTCAAGGCTATACTGGACACCAATACAGCTCTCCTGGCCAAGGCCATTATCACCTCTAAAATGTAATTACTTATTTCAGTTTAGGATGCTAGAAATGTTTATCCTTAAGTTTTAGATACTCAGGATACAGACTCTATGGAGCATGTACCAATTACACACCATTTCAAAATATCAGTTTTATGTTAACTCACAACAAGAACCTACTTGTTTTATAATTTTTAAACTCAAACTCATTTGATATGCTCAGCTTGTTAATACCTTTTTTTTCCCCCTTCAGAAACAAAACATTGACTTCAGTGAACAGCCAATGTTACAGGCATTTAATTGCACATGGATTAATTGTGAAGCTAGGTGGGAGTTTTAACAAAGGGATCAATCCCTTCATTACAGGAGTAATGAGTCTCTAAGGGTTCATTGGTATACCACACCTCGTTGCCTTCCCAATGCTAGGTTGAACCCTCTGCTGCCCAGCTAGGTGTTAATCACTGTCCCTGACAGCTGACCAAGGGCATTAAAAAAAAAAAAAAAAAACAGAAAGGAGAGCAAGAAATAGGGAAAAAAGATAATAACCTAATGTTAGCACTATAATAAGAGATCTCAAAATCTACACTTCTGAGAAATGGTTTTAGTCAGGTCTATTGATTGCAAATTACAAAAACTCACCTGCAGTTTAGGTAAAATAGGGATATTAGTGGAAGGTGTCTTATATAAGATCCAGAAGAAAAGAGGGTGCCGCTGAACTTCAAGGACAACCACAATTGGCGTTGCTTCTCTCATCTCTGCATTTTGTACATTTTTATTTTATTCTTGGAGACTAACATTGAGCCACAGTGGGAAGCATGACTGCCAACAACTCCTCTGACTTGTACCGCCAGCACTCAAAGGGTGTTCAAGCTTTGAAGTCCTGGGGAAAAACATAATTGGCCCAACTTGAGTTAGACATTCATTCCTAGACTACTTGCTTATAGTAAGGCAGACAGGACCTCATCAGGCAAAAATTTCAAGAATGAAAAAAAGAATGTGCAACATCCAGCAGAAAGAAGTGCTGAGCAGATTAAAAATTAAAAATAATTTAATATCCACTAAAAATATTTTCAGTCATGGAAGCCATGAATACATCACTGGGACAGCAGGGTATAAGTGGTCCTGGTTTCTTTTTCCAAATGCAATAGTTCTGGACCTTGTGCCAGTACCTTAACTCACCAAGCTTCTCTGACCTCAATAAATAATTCATAAAATTAGAATAAATATTTTAAATTCATGAAGACAGGAAACTAGAGCAGGCATGTGGCAGCCATGAGCACATGCCTCGAAGATGTTCTCCATGGGGGGTGAACTGGAACAAGGACCTCAGCTGCTGTGCTTTGAAATTCATTGCCTGGTCTGTGCAAAGGCTGCTTCCAGACAATGGCTGAGAATGGGGCAGGAGGAGTTGCATGAGGCAGACCCATTCCTGGGGGACATAGTTACTCTACTGTCATCCAGTTTTGGCTCAGTGTTCTCAGTGGCTTTGCCATATCTTTCCTAGACTGTCTACAATGCTTCAACCCAACCTTCTCTCCCTCTCTCCTTCACCTGGAATCATATATATTTTATGTTCTGAAGGATACCCCAGTTTTTTCCTCCCAATTTCCTTTTACACGGGTATTTACCCTTGTAAAATCCTTGAACATTTAGTCCTATCTTTGTACCTGCTTCTCAGAGGCCGTGACTAATACACGATGGTATCAAATTTCCTTCATGATCTATGAAATGATTTAATGCTTTTCACCTAGGACAACAGTTTCAAGGAAGAACTGAATCAACTGGGAATTTTTTTAAAGTACTGATACCTACTGAACCAAAATTTCCCAATTTTTGAGGTAGAAATCTATATTTTTTAAAAAGGCTCTTGTGATCAATATGGTAATTATTAAAGCTCTTCAATATTTCTTTTCAACACGCCCCCCCCCATCTTGAGGGCACTAAGTGGGGCTATACTCCTTGATTCTCTCTCTGTTGGGGATGGGAACATATGACTAGTGTTGGCCAATGAATTTTGAGAAGAAATAACATGTTATTTCTAGGCCAGAGCATTTAGTTACTAGTGTGAGACCCTTCAAGTCAAAACTACTGCAAATGTGGGCTGAAAACTGATCCAGAAACAATTTTTCCCAGCCTATGACAAGTACAGGGATGTAAACAAGCATTTAGATATTTTATTAGTAACTGAATATTGCTGAAATATCTAAACATGTGATCAATAATTTATCTTTCTCATATTTTATAAAAGTATTGACCGATGACAGATTAGAAATAAAACAGTAAACATTGGTCTTTTACTTCAGATAAAGTACTGTTTTCGTTTTTTTTTTTTTTTCCTCTGGCACCATGAATAGCAATGTTCAAGCTATTTGGCTATTCTACTAACTTAGATTCAAAAATGACTATTGGATGGAACTCCCACCCTACCCTTGCCTTCAGTTCTTGGTGAACATAAGAAATGAACAAGAATTTAAGACTTTTGGAGAAAGGGAGGTGGATGAGGAGAGAAAAAGCTGGGAAACCAGGTAGGCTGGAGTCTATGAGAAATGCCAACCAGTAGGAACTCCCTAATGATAGGGAAGCCAATGGGAGCTATGATCATTTTAAACTGTTTGCATTACTGGGATGTATATGTTCTATTGCCCTTAGCATTCATAAAGCCTCAGGTTGGTGATATATCAGGGGCATGGAGTCAATGGGAACACATCTCATACACAGTCACATCACGCCAAAAGTGAGCAACACCACACATCCACTGAAGTCACATGGCAGAATCAGGAACTTCAAGTCAGCCTTAATTTGAAGAAAACTTTAGAACAAATACATATGGAATTTGAGCCAATTCTATTTCAGCCTCAAAGGAGCCCTAATTGACAACTACACAATAATGATAATAAGTAAAAATTTGAGTTTATAAAGAAACAAATATGATTACAAGATTTCTCCAGTGGCAAATTATACATTGTTTAGAGCACATCATTCTGAGTCATTTGATTCTGGCTTCTCATAACCTTTGAGCTATTTTTCAACTGTATAAGTTGTAGAAAATTACAATGAGATGAAATAACTCTTGGCATGAACATGTAAATGAATTGTCTGGAGAAAGGATAACTTCCCTCCTCCAAGAAAATTTTGCATCATTTGAAAATTAATTTTATTATTTCTGATCTATAAATCTCTGGAGTATTTTTCTTACATCTCTTTTGAATCAGATATAATATCTTCCTAATTCCTGCACTAATAATGAGTTAAGTAAAATCATTAACATATATTTATTTTATAACTGCAAAAATAATGACTTTATCTTTTTAAATTTATCTTTTCAATAAAAATACTTTGTATATGCTAAACATTATACTATATCTTTTACATATGTGTATAATAATCATATCATCTTTCCAACAACTGGCGTTGGGTATAATTATTATTACTGTTTTATGGACCAAGGGTCAACAAATGACAGCCCAGTGGGCCAAATCTGTCCTGCCAAAGTCAGCCTGCAGCCTGTTTCCGTCAATAAGATTGTGTTGGAACAGAGCGTGCCCTTCAGTCTGTGTGTTCTCTGTGACTTGCACCAGAGACTGTGTGTCCCACGAAGCCTATAATTTATTATCTGTTCCTTTACAGAAAAGTTTGCTGAACCCTGCAATGGATGAGAAAATAGACTTTGAACAGTTATGAAATTTACCCAAATGCACACTGTTAGTGAGTGGCATAGCCCAGACTCTTCAGCCTCCCTCCCTTCATATTTTCTTAGAGCTCAATGCTCCTGGGAATCTTTTATTTGTCCCTAACTGGAGCAGCCCCTATGCAGCCTAATGTGGTATCTTTAAATGGCCCTTTCAGCCTCCATTTTCACACTCATGCCTGAATTTTCTTCAGGAAGGAATCGTTCTTATGTATTGTCATGAGAAAAGACAAATTAAAAGTTAGGTCTGTGTGAACGTGGTAACGACCGTGAACAGATCTTATTCTCTGAATAGGAAAGAGCCCAAGTCATTTGTTTGCACCTGGAGAGAAAAACAAGAACCAAAGGAGCGGTGGTTCAAAGGGAGGTTGGCGCAAACACAACCGAGGTTGCCTGAGGGCAGCCAGGGACCTAACCCAGCATATCTCCGTGGTTCCTCTCCCTTACCATGTCCAGTCTGTTTTGTATTTTGTTGTCAAAAGTGAGGGTAAAATGTTGTAACCTCGTACTAGCCTGTGTCAGCTGCTGAGGACTTGCTTGAAAATGGCAGCATGATTGTTACATCTAACCATTCAGTGAAGTGGGGTTTAACAACTTTCCTTTTGAAATACTGTCATCCTTCCCTCCTCCCCCCCACCTCTAACTCCCTGCTCTCAAATGACCCCAATTAGTGAGTGTGTGTGTGTGTGTGTGTGTGTGTGTGTGTGTGAGCTCACGTAGGAGGGCCCACAGGGTTTTCCTTTAAAGAAACAAGTGCACAAAACTGTAAAATAACTGTAGTCTGCTCAGCATTCAGGCATGGATTATAGTTTTTCAAAAACCCATAAAGAAGACAAAGGGCCAAGTTGTCAATGGAAAGGCTAATCAGAATTTAAAAGGGCAATGAAAACCATATAAATGGGATTCCACTTGAAATTCTGCAAAGTGCTAAGGATAAAACATTTTGGGCCCCTAATTCACTAGTAATTCAGCACAACCCGGAACAAGAGGGCTACTTGGATTTCACTTTTATTCCTTCCAAAAAGAAGAGAAAAAATTTTACCAAAAAACACTAGCCTCTTCTCTCAACTAAATCTCGAGGCAACAGGCAAATCTCTTAAAACAAATGAACAGATGTAAGTTCCAACCACAAAAAGAGAGCTAACAGGTAGACTTCAGGGTGACCAGGAAGAAAACTCATCACTGTACATGGCAACACCCTCTGAGATAGATAACAGTCAGTTCTCATTATTCGCGGTAATGAAGTTATATAAAGTCATCACAAACACTGACTTAGCGAATACTTACTCATTGCTGCTGGGGGAAATACAGAGGTAGGAGCCTTGTTTTACATGTGTTTCTTTTTAAAGACACCTTATTTAATATGCATTATTGATTCATTAACATTAAACTCATAGCCAACGTTATAACTCATGCCTGAACAACATTTATCTAACACGCATATTTGCATCTAACACACGCTCTGTAAGGCACCTTACGGACCCCTTGCACTTAGGAAACAGACAGCCCTTCAGCACTACACTTGGGAACTATTTTAAACAGTGAAATCCCCACCAACAACCAAGAAATCCCACCAAAGTGTGAAAACCATTGGGCTAAATAACCCAGAAAGGACACGTGTGAGAACCGAAACAAGAAGGCACACCATTGCCTTGTTGAACTTCAGCTGGGAAAGTATGTGTCGGGCGACTCAAACTTTTCACCACCCTATCCATGTGCATGTCAGTGAATGACTACAAAAGCACCTTGAGTATTGATTGTGTGGTTACAAACACCTTTTAGCAAGTAGACAGATTTGCAAACACAGAGTCCATGAATAATGAAGATTGACTCTATCTATTTCCCCCCAGAAAATGCATAAGCAGCAAATAACACCTGGGGCATAACACAAACAGATCGGCATGGCCAGGATAAATAATATAAACATTTCTTAATTCCAAGGGCCTCCGGCTCAAGTATCAAATACTGTGACTTCTTTAAGGGGATGTCAAGTTGAACAGTTGGTGTGAGCGATTTGTGAATGGGGAAAATGTTGACTGCTTCATTACCTGGCAGGGACAGTGTGAAACATTGGCCATTCTTGACATCCAGAAAGCTGGCATAGTAATTGATTTCCCAGTTCTATAAAATTAAGCATCTAAAATCCAATCTCAAGCAACCCTAAGGGGTTTTCAATGTGTCCTTCCAAAAATCTTTAAACCTGCAGTACATTAACCTTGAGAATATTATAAGTCTCTAGGAATAAAACCCGGAGGTATAATGAGCCTGCTAAAGAAAAGCTATGGGATTATAACTTTTTATTGTTTTTAAACTATTTTGTAACCATCCTGTGCTGCACATAACTGATAGACATGTGAATTCTGTCCAGTCTGGTAGAGATTTCATTGATTCCGCTTACCCCCAGAGAAAAAATAGTTTTGCCTCCATTGGCAATTTATTTCAAAATGCCTTTGCTTTCCAGAGAAGTTTATGATATTTTAACTTTTCTTTTGAACCAGTTATAGCATCTGCCTGGTTCCCTCTGCCTTTCCTTCTACCCTCTTCGGTACAGTACCGGGAAGCCTGCAAATTAAACCAGCAAAAGACAGAGTAGCAGAAGAAAGGCACGCAATTTCCATTAATATTTATGTGCATTGGAATTCAATCTCAAAGAACTGAGACTTAGGGGCTTGTATACCATTTTAACAAAGAAAAGGATGCTTGGGCTTCAAGAGGTAATAAATCAGGGAGGAGTTACTAGGAAATATATGAGAAAACTAATGGAAGTCTTATTTTTTAGTAAAAAACTGTTGTGCAAAATTATCTCGGTGTCAATTTTCAGTCTCCAGTGATGAGTGCTCATCTCCTTGGTGGAAGGAGGGGTTTACGGGTAGGAGTGAACTAAGGGCAACTGAGGCTCTGCTTTTAGGTAGATGGAGTGGGATGAGGCAGGGGGCAGATAACTCTTCCTGCATCTGTTGATTCTCAATTGCCATCTACTCAAAATAATAAGTGGCATTTACTGGGGAGGCATATCGGGAATGCTATTCACCTCATAAATGAGTGAAATAAAATCTTTAATACTTGGTCAGTTTTTAAATCTGTATAATTGTCATTATTTTACTTTTTTTCTAAAAAGCTATTCCCAGAGCCTGTATTCCATTGTGCACTACGGGAGAAACATGCGAAGATACAAGGCAGGTGTTTGCTAAGTCTTACATATCATAGTTCAGGCAGGGTATCAGCTCTGCTTACCTGGTCGGCAGCCATCCGTCTCGAGAGACGATGGTGTAGCTTCTTAAGAGTCTATCTGCACCGCCGAGAATGGCTGTGCAGTCCGACTCGGGAGTGACACGGTATCTGTCTCCTCCCGTGTTGAATCGACATCTTGCGATGACGCTGGAGTGTCCTCTCCAGTGAAGCTGAAACTACAGAGCCTGGGCAGGGTGATATGGAGGGTCTGCTGTTGCCCATGCAGCAGACGCCCCCCTCTCTTCGCAGCTGAAGAGTCCAAGGGAAAGACGGAGTCAATACAGCTTGGCTTCAGGTGCGCCACAGGAGTTGCCGGTGTTGACTACAACGTCAAACCGCCTTAGGGACTCCGGCTCCGGATTTTCTGTCGGGGTTTACTCCCTTAGCCTTTCCCCTGAAGAGGTATGCCGCAAGGCAGCGGAGGTTTTTTGGAATCAGAGTTTTCCTTCTCTGATGTGCCCTGACTGGAAGATCGAACCAGCGACACTTAGCTCGCAGGCCGACGCTCAATCCACTGAGCCAAACCAGCCAGGGTTAGCTTACCCGGTACAGCTCTGTAATCAGTGTGTGGATGGAGGTGAGGAAAGGGCATTTCAGAGAGTGTTTCTGTGCCCTAGAAAGAGTTAATAAAGGACATCTATTCATCAGAGTAGAAAGGAGTTGTAAACAATTTCCTCAAAAATGTTTCAAACCTTGAAAGGCACCCAAGGTTGGAATAGTACTCTAAGCAACTTACCAAGAAGGCTCTTAGAGAAATCACTCAGAAATTATCTTGCTGAGAAACCCAGGCTCCTCTAGAGCCTCAGGCATCATCTAAAGGTAGTTACTACCCACAACATACTGTTAAGAGATCATTCTAGTCGTCGTCGGCAGCCGTCCGCCTCGAGAGACGATGGTGTAGCTTCTTAAGAGTCTATCTGCACCGCCGAGAATGGCTGTGCAGTCCGACTCGGGAGTGACATCGTATCTGTCTCCTCCCGTGTTGAATTGACATCTTGCGATGACGCTGAAGCTACAGAGCCTGGGCAGGGTGATATGGAGGGTCTGCTGTTGCCCATGCAGCAGACCCCCCCTCTCTTCGCAGCTGAAGGGTCCAAGGGAAAGACGGAGTCAATACAGCTTGGCTTCAGGTGCGCCGCAGGAGTTGCCGGTGTTGACTACAACGTCGAACCGCCTTAGGGACTCCGGCTCCGGATTTTCTGTCGGGGTTTACTCCCTTAGCCTTTCCCCTGAAGAGGTATGCCGCAAGGCAGCGGAGGTTTTTTGGAGTCAGAGTTTTCCTTCTCTGATTATAAAATCATACATGGGGATAAAATATATCTCCGTCAGAGTAGCAGTTACCTCTGAGAAAGGAAGAAGGGGAGTGGGATTGGGGTGAGACACACGGGAGGTTCCACACACGTTTGTAATGCATTATTTCTTTTTTAAAAAACCTGAAACAAATGAGGCAAAATATTAAATTTAATAAAGCCGGAGAGTGGGTATGTGGGCATTCACCTATTCTGTATACTTGCCGTAAACTTGAAATATTTCCTTTACAAAAAGAATAGTATAATCCTTAACATCAGCGCAACAAAGACCGTTCACATGAATGTGGACGTGGCACCCTCCTCTCTCTTGTGTCAGAGGGGGTACACACCGAGCCAGTTTCTGTTCGTGAGAGCAGCTCAGCCAATTTCCTCTTGCTCTTCCTCTATCATGTCTCATTTTCAGCCTCCTTCTTCCTATGTGACCAGCTGCCAGAGAGCAGACGTGAGCTTAGAGGAAGGAAACTGCCCCACCTGTTCCATCTGTAAAGTGTCCCTTTGCTGTCCCTTGCTGTCTCCACTATGGATACATCTCCTTCCATGGCCTCACCAGGGGAGGGAGGCATGACTAATGATTAAGGCAGGATTTGGCATATCTGATCCTGGATATAATATCATTCTAGTATAGTTTCCTTTTAAGTGTGTGTTTGTGTGTGTGTGTGTGTGTGCCTGTCTCACTCACACACACATTACTTAGAAAATGGAGAGAGAGAGACCCTCCATTATCTAAGTAATATTCCAGAAGAGTGATTGGTGGAAATTGTTGGACTTTTCACTAAGGAGTTTCTGTAACAATTACCGGAAATGCAGAAATTCGTGGCTGCCAAGGACCCCAGGAAATCTGAGAGACATTCTCTGGTTAATCATAGCTACCGCATTCCTTCCACTCTGCACACTTGGAGACACTTAATCACAATCTGGAAGCTCAGCTCAACTTTCATAGAAGCAATCATGCAGCTATTCTGACCTAAAGAAAGAGGTTCTTAAATATCCCAGTCCATTAACTCCTGGATTCAGACTCAAACCATTCCTGCTACTTAATCAACACAGTTGCAATGTCTCATTTCCAATTGCTAAACTTACTTTATTCCCAAGTCCCACTCCCTTGAAAATATCATATATATATGGCATTTGTTCATTAGTTCATTAGGGTCATCTAGAGTTCAATGTCCTCCTTCCTATTTGTACCTTGAGCTCCTCTGTGGGAAAATCCTTCTCTACATATATTCTTGGAAGGAAGCAGAGCTCACCCCCTGCCTCATAACTCAAAGGAGCTGTATTATTTTCTCCAGTAGGATGGGTGCATGACTTAGTCTCAGCCAACCAAAGATGTAATGTGCATTTACTTCTGAGAATATTCAATTATACCAGATAAATCAGTGTGTAGTTTATAAAAGTGGGCAAAAACTTGAAAGGTATAGGAAAGTAGCTTGTAAGCAAGAAGTTTGTTGGCAGGAGGCAGAACTTCTGGACTGTGATAAGCCTACCATAAGAAGCTAGCGAGTAGAGCGTGTGTGTGTCCAACATAGGGAAAAGAAAGGACCGACAGATGCCAAATATTCATAAAGCAGCTGTGTACTAAACATAGATGTGACTAAATATACAAGAGGCACTAAATATTCAGTATACACTAACTACATATGAGCACTTAATACATATGATGCTTTACTTCATCACCTTGGGTGACACCCATTCTGGTTCCATGTGTCCTCTGTCCAAGAAACACAGCTAAAACCCATGGCTGCTCTTCAGGCTAACTTGCAAGCTCCAGCTGTGACGAGTTGTACTTGTCCCTGTGTGTCTCCAATAGAGCCAGTATGTGTCATTGGCCCAAGGCGTCAGCAATCTGTGGGCTCATTTGCTGAAACCTCAATTTTGGTTCTCGTTAATCACACTTTTGGTGGAGAAAACTGATGTGGCACAGAGAGGTGGGACATATGAACATTGCATGGCCTAAGAGGCAGATTGTGTGGCCCTTCCATGTGCACGTATCCTAAGTGGGTTACCTTACTCCAGCTTTTTCCCCTTGCTTCTCACTCTGTGTTTTATTTCATTTAATAAATCATGTCATTTGAGCATCTTAATTTGGTCTGTGAGGTTTTCTGTTCTATGACCTCTGGGTTGGCCTGCCCTGTAGTATGTTTGGAAGCTACCACTGCCTCCAGGTAATTTTCCTCTGACCTGGGACTTTGAGTCAAGTGTGAATGATGCAAGGCTGGGTCACAGCGGCCTGAGGACCAGGCTGTGTTTGCACTGGAATCCCAGCTGTGGTGGCTGCCCTTAACCTCTAGAGTCTTCCTGATTCCAACAGGTTTTCTTTCTTTCTTTCCTTCTTTCTTTCTTTCTTTCTTTCTTTCTTTCTTTCTTTCTTTCTTTCTTTTCTTTCTTTCTTTCTTTTCTTTCTTTCTTTCTTTCTTTCTTTCTTTTTTTTCCTTAATCATAAAAGATGGCACACATAGGAAAAGTATATAAAATATGTATAAAATTTGTCAAATAAGTATAATATTTTACAAACAACCATGAAACCCCACCAGCAGGTAGGAATTAAAACCAGATGGAGAAGTTAAACTTGCCCAAGTCTAAATCTCCTGTACATTGGTCTCTTAGAAAAAACAACTGTTTTCCTACAATGCTCCACAGAAATGGGCTATGGCCTGGTGTTTCAGGCAATTGATCTTGGTCAACAGTGAGACTTGGATCACAGTCTTTTGGGTGTCCCATTTGAGGGTGAATGTTGATTTGACAAGGCCTGTCACTTGCTTGCTATGCCATAGAGCTACAATTAACCAGGCTTAGATACCAGTCCCTGGGTTCGAAGGCATGGTGTGACCTCCAACACAAGACTAGGCTCCTGGTGTAGGGAGAGAGCTAAGGTTCTATCATTGCAGCTAAAAGCCCCAAAGCCCAACAGTTGCAATCCCTCCCCCAGAGTCTTATATCTGGGTTAACTGGACATCTTTGGACTGCCCCGGGGTCTGCACATGTGCCACTGATACTGTCTTTGTGAATCCCCCCCAAAGAACCTGACTCCAGCAGACACAGCAAGTGTAATGCCACATGGCTTGTCCTCATTTGCATGATGCAAACATTGCCAGCACTCCAGACCCCAATCCCACATACCTTTCTCCAGTTGCAATCCTCTCTCTCCTAGAAATAACCACAGTACTTCCTTTGTGATTATTATTTTCTTGCTTTTCTTTTATTCTACCTTCTAGCATTCAATTAAATAACTCCTTTAGTTTTGTCTCTTTATCTATTCTGGAACTTGACATCACATCTAAGATTTGTCTGTGCTGGTGTATCCAGATGCAGTTTACTTGGTTTCGTTGCTGAGAAATATTTATGGGTTCATTCTCTCACAGTTGAGCATCTAGAAGTGGAATTGCTGGGTGATTAGGTGTGTTTGTGATCAGTTTTGAGGAGATAATGGTAAAGAGTTTACCATAGTGCTTGCACCCATTTATGCTCCTGACATGGATGAAAATCCTCTTGTTCCACAGCCTCACCTCTACTTGGTATTGTCTGATTTTTTTAATGTTTGCCAATCTGGTGTGTGTGTAATGATACCTCATTATAATTTTATTTCGCATCCTCCTTATTTCCCGTGAGGCTGAGCACATTTTAATTTACTTATTGGCCATTTTAATCTGCTCTTATTACATGTCCATTCAAGTTCTATGTACACATTTCTATTCAGGTATGTCTTTTTCATATTTCATATTTGTAGGAGCTTTTATATATTTTGGATCTAGATATTTGGTAGGTATCACAAATATCTTCTATTCTATAGGTTGTCTTTTCATTCTTTTTAAAGTGTCCTTTGATAGATGAAGTTCTTAATCTTAATGTAGTAGGCAAAGCAATCTTTTCCTTTATGGACAGCCTTTTGAGGTTACTGCAAGAACATCCTTCTCAACTTTGACTTCATGAAGATATTTTTCTGCACTATCTTCTGAAAAACTTTATAGTTTACTTTTTACATTTCGGTTTTTAAGTCACTAGGAATTGAGTTTTTGTAAATGCTCCTGCTTTTTTCGCAAGCCAGGTTCTCCAACCTCCAATCAACTTCACAATTGCCCGATCATCTTATAATAAATTCTCTTTTTCCTTTAGCTAGCCAGCATAAATGTCTGCTGCTTTCAATCAAGAGCTCTGCCTGATAAAATAGACTACTGCCTTGGCTTCCGCTCCTGGAATTCTGCCTCTTAATCCCAGCCCAGTTTTGTGTCCTGAGACTAGGTGCAGATTGGTTTTTGTCTGTGGTTTGGACTAGGCCCAAAGATTGCCATACTCCCTGATTTTGTGCCCTGCCCAGCAGGTTACT
Organism: Furipterus horrens; assembly: GCF_987537825.1. NCBI lineage: Eukaryota > Metazoa > Chordata > Mammalia > Chiroptera > Furipteridae > Furipterus > Furipterus horrens. The sequence continues at coordinate 196,250,293 of NW_028327173.1, read as the reverse complement.
TTGTATTTCAGACCGTGCAGCTGGATTGGTTCCACCAGCTTCTGTCCCACTGCCCAGTTCCACTATAAGTAAAAAACCATGCTCCACTGATTCTCAAGATACGACATGAAATTGTATGCCAGCCCTTAGACACCCAGCTGGAAGAGTAAGAGACCCACAGTAAGCGGGTTATAGAGATAACATTCATAAACCTTTGCCAGTTGACGTCATCTGCTAAGCCAGACAAGTGAAAGCAGGCTTAAATCCCAGTTGGGGGTTTCAGATCTTATTGCCATTCTTTGTCTCTCCTATCAGGAGACCTTGCAGGAAGATTCACACTTCTTTCCAAGTGGTTTATTGATTTGTGGATTCAGTGAAATGCGCATCAATTGAACTAACTATCCCCTTTTAGTAAGGGGGGCATTCACACTGTGCTGAAATTAACAAGCACAACAGAACTGACTCTTAGAGTCAACCACAGCACAATAGAGGCACACAGTGTGAGGGCAATGCAGAGATTAAATAGCTCTACTTCATTCCCAGCGATCAAAAGCCAGTATGCTCTTATTTCTTCTATTTTTTCTTTTGGCTCCTTCTTCCCTTCTCCCAGATATACACATTGCAGAAAGATGCTGTACGCTACTTAACAGAAAATAGATTTTCTTCCCATCCTCCTCCTTCCTCTGTATATCTCCAGGTTTTATTATTCCTCACTGTTTCTTAAATGTGTAGCAAACCTTGAGTTCTTTCTTCCTAGGTGACTACTTCACTTCACACCTTCTCTGATCAAGTCACAATGGAAATAATGTCTAAGACAGGATGGCAAATATGCCACATTAAATCAATAATTTTTTTCTTATAAAAATGTAAGTATCTCATACATAGGTATGATTCTACTGATCTAATTTTTTTATTTCCTCTTGATAATGAATAGATAAATCCCCTTTCAACATGTCTGAATATGACTCTTGAGACTAAAAATTATAATACCTAGAAATTCTCTATAACTTTTACAGACTTCAAAGTCCTTTGACACAATCACCTCATTTTGTCTCTAAATGACTCTTGAGATAGGTAAGATCTTTCATTTCCTGAGAAGAAAACTGAGGCTCAGAAGAAATTAATGAATGTTCTAACGTATAACCAAAGCCCAGTCTTGATTTTTATGACTCCTTGGCCAGTGCTCTTTTCAAGTTGATTTTCCCATATTTAAAGTTTCTGTGGGTCATTATAACAATATTTATTTTATGCACAACTTACCAATAATCAAATGGCAACACTGGCCATATTTACATCTTTTTCAAACACCAGATTCCATATTTGAAATAAGCATGCAATCATATGGACTATAAGAACATAATTTGTATGACAATACTGTTATAAATATTACCATGCACTAGGATTCTGGGAGTGCCTAATAATATTGAATACAAGCCGACTTGATGTTTTTAAAGTTTTCTTTAGCTATTCAGAATTTAAAATTATCTTCTTCATTATTCAGATTAGGAAGCCAAACACATTCCAATAAGATGTGTTTAAACAAGAAAGGTCAAATTCCAGACTTCCATTTTTATTAGCATACAGATGGAGTAAACAGGCTTTTTGCAAACATAGTTAGGTCTTTATAAGTGTACAGAAGAAGCAGGGGACTTTGGTGTCAGGGCACAAATCTGATAATACAATCTGTCCCTTTTAATTTTTTGAACACTCAGCTGTTAATTTTAAGGCTGGGTAAAATTCTGCCTTAGAAATAAAGAATTTGTTTAAATAAGATTACTAGACATGAAAAAAGAATGTTGAAGAAAGTTTATTGTATATGTATATATTTTAAATCTCCTATGGTGGGTATTGTGATTCTGCTGAAAGAACAAAGGGAATTTCTTTTTTAATGCTGTTATTTCGTTAATTCATTCTTCTGTTTAATTTCATTCACTTTTTAATTCAATCTTCATTATTCATGTAGTAACTACTATGTTTTCCTTGTATCAGATCACAGTCTATAGCAATATGTGTGGTAAGTGTAACTTCATGGGTGAGAGAAGAGGTCCCACAGAAAGAGAACCAATCACCACCTTGAAAATCAGGACCAGCTTGCCAGAGGAGATAATATTTCACCAGGAGAGAACAAACAGGAGGTTCCCTTATACTAAAGCTAGTTTCTTTAACTGTCCTGTGAGCATCAAAGCCTTTCTATGGCATTTAGCAGCATGTAGAATAAACAAGAATTTTGTGGTTTTCATTATTTCCATCACAGGGTCCTAAATTCCTATGGTTCCATAAACTAGTTGCAATATTTCAAACAAAATAGGAGAACTAGAACAGCTCTTGTTCACTCTTGTTTGTTGTTTACTGGCCGCCCTGACTCTGAACTTCTATATCAGTCTGAGCTAGCATACTTCAGAAGACAGAACTTATAAATCACGTCATCTCCAACACAGGTAAGAGAAATTACCCCAAACTTCTTTATTTTGCCTCAAAGTCTATTCTTGTCCTGCTTCACTTAAACTACTTTAGAGTTGGATGTGGTTCTGCATCTTTCTGTAGAGGAGTTACAGGGTGGCTTTGGGAGAACTTTAGCCCTTCATCATTATAGTCACCCTCCACTTTCCACACTCACAAGTTACTCCAAGAAAAAAAGAAATTCAAATTTTAATAAATAAATATGTTGTTTTATGTGAAAACAGCATAAAAAAATCACTTGGTCTCCTCCTCTAATCAGGATGTTGGCTATAGCAGACGCTGTTTGTGAGATCCCTAACAAATTCCCTCTTCCAGCCTTGCTAAAAGAATCCTTCTTCTGTCCAGGCAACAGACAACAAAGTTCTCAGAAGAGATGGACTACTTCTCCTTCCCTAGAGACTGAACTGATTGGGGGAAGACTACCATGCCAGTGATTGACTCAGACATATATACAAGATCCGGTTCTGTCCATTGGCATCTGAGGACAAATTGACCAAGGGATTCTAGAAAATATTTTTCTCTATGATACAAAAAGAGATACAGTAGTCCCTCTCTATATCGCGGTTCACTTATTGTGGTCTCACTGTATCACGGGATTTTTTTAAATATTATATTTAATTATTTACCATGGATTTTTCACTATATTGTGGGATTTTGCAGTACTGTATATGTATTTATATGTGTAGTATTTATGATTTTAATAATTTTTGTCTAAAATTTTTCAAAAAAAATATATAAAAATATATAATAAATGATTCTAACATTAAAAGAATATTCGTTGTCGTCGTCGGCAGCCGTCCGTCTCGAGAGACGATGGTGTAGCTTCTTAAGAGTCTATCTGCACCGCCGAGAATGGCTGTGCAGTCCGACTCGGGAGTGACATCGTATCTGTCTCCTCTCGTGTTGAATTGACATCTTGCGATGATGCTGAAGCTACAGAGCCTGGGCAGGGTGATATGGAGGGTCTGCTGTTGCCCATGCAGCAGACCCCCCCTCTCTTCGCAGCTGAAGGGTCCAAGGGAAAGACGGAGTCAATACAGCTTGGCTTCAGGTGCGCCGCAGGAGTTGCCGGTGTTGACTACAACGTCAAACCACCTTAGGGACTCCAGCTCCGGATTTTCTGTCGGGGTTTACTCCCTTAGCCTTTCCCCTGAAGAGGTATGCCGCAAGGCAGCGGAGGTTTTTTGGAGTCAGAGTTTTCCTTCTTTGATGTGCCCTGACTGGAAGATCGAACCAGCGACACTTAGCTCGCAGGCCGACGCTCAATCCACTGAGCTAAACCAGCCAGGGCAATTAAAAGAATATTAAATTGAAGTAAAATACTGCACACTGTTTACAGTATGTATTTTTTTGTGGACAAACACATACATTGTGCTGAATACAAGATGTATGCTCGAGCTCATTTGCCTACGTGAGATTATACATGGCACACGATTGGCTGATTGATGGAAGGCGACCAACCAGAGCATCGTCTTGTGTATCCTGGGCACTGATTGGCTCAATAACCGTAGCATCAGTCTGTCTGCTGTCCCGCACTGTGTGCATACATTTAGCATCTCGCCTTGTCCATTTCACTCCTACCTCCAATCGCTGTGCATAGTTTTGCTCCGCAGTGTTATGTTTTGTGAAATTTTCCTTAAAGACTGAATTTATTGCAAGCCCTATGATGCCACCCAAACATTCTGCATCTTCTAAGGGTTCTGGCAGTGAACCCAAGCGCCAGAGGAAGATGCTTACCATGAAAGAGAAGGTGAAACTTCTCAACATGTTGAAGGAAGGGAGAAGCTGTGCGTCTGTTGGCCACCATTACGGGATCAATGAGTCTACAGTTTGCTATATAAAGAAGGATGAGAAGAATATCAGGTCTACAGCATTGGTGACTTTCAACAAAACAGCATAGAGGGTGGTTACTTCCTGCTATAAGATCATTGTGAAGATGGAGTCTGCATTAGCTCTGTGGCTAAATGATTGCAGAGAAAAAAATATCTCGCTGAATACAAACACTATCCGGACAAAGGCCAAGCAACTGTATGATTGTTTAGCAGCAAAAAGGGATGATCACGACGGTGATGAGAATGAAGAAGAGGAAGACGACAATGACACTGAAGCAGGTCCTTTGAGTGCTTCTCCAACCAGACCAATTCCATTCAGTGTCAGCAAGGGCTGGTTTGACAAATTTCAGGAACACTTTGGACTCCAGAGCATTTCTCTGCACGGAGAGGCTGCCTCTGTGGATGAAGCCAGAGCCTAGGAGCATGTGAACAGCACGTTCAGATGTATCATCAAGGAAGGAAGCTATAAGCCTGAATAAGTTTTCAACATGGATGAAATGGGCTTATTCTGGAAACGGATGCTGTCTCGCACTTTCATTATGAAGGAAGAGGCAAAAGCCCCTGGTTTCAAGGCCCCCTCAAATAGGGTAACTTTAATCATGTGTGGGAATGCTGAGGGCTTTATTATAAAGCCAGGGCTTATTTATAAGTCCGAGAACCCAAGGGCCCTGAGAAACAGAAATAAGAATGTGTTGCCTGTGTACTGGATGCACAACCCTAAGGCTTGGATCATGACACTCCTCACGACTGATTGGTTTCATCAATGTTTTATCCCAGAGGTTAAGGTTTAACTGGCAGAGAAAGGCCTTGATTTCAAAGTGCTTCTGATAATGGGCAATGCTGGAGGCCATGCTGTCGACCTGACGTATGATGGAGTCCAGATAGACTTCTTGCTGCCGAACACCACATTGCTCATTCAGCTAATGGATCAAGGCGTTATTTGCGCTTTTAAGGCGCTCTACACCCGAAACGCCCTGCAATACCTCATTGAAGCTATGGACTCGGATGAAGTGTCTCCAAAATATTCAAAAGGCCATAAAGGAGATGAAGAGTGGGACTTCGAATGCCGGCTAGAAAAAAATGTGGCCAGAAGTGGTCCATGATTACAAGGGATTCTCTCCTGATGAAATCCATCATTCTGCGGTGGATAAGGCTATGAAGCTGTCAAAGTTACATAGGTTTAAGAGTGTAGAATATGTTTAAGAACATAAGTAGTGTTTATAAAAGTGTGGAAGAGGTTAATGAGGGAGAGGAAAAGGTTAATACGGGACTGGGAATGGTTTATAAGTGCATGGGAAGGGTTTATAAAGCCTTAAAATATATATAAATACTAAAATAAATGTAAGGTTCCTACTTCGTGGCTTTTCACCTATCACAGGGGAGTCTAGAATGTAATACCCGTGATGAGTGAGGGTACACTGTACCTAATAAGAAATCTTCTTTCTTCTTGCCTGTGGATAATGTCTTGAATGCTTTGGGAATCCTTTGGGCTTCTTTAGACAAGGACATAATGCCATCTTATGACCATGAGTAGACAAGCACAAAAGCAAAGCCGATGTGCTAGCACATTGTATTTGGGTGCTTAGTGCCAACGCATTATGGTGGGAGTGGGCGATTTTTGAAATATGTGTATAAATTTTGTCATTATGTAAAACCACTATAACTTGAAAACTACTTTGAATATTTTTTATGAAACTTTGATTTTCTTACCTTAGAATGTATTCTTCATTTTACTTATGAAGATAAAGGCACTTTATGCACAGTTTGTGAAAAACATAATTTTACATGTCCTGACAACAATGTGCTAAATATGGTAGAGTAACAAGTTAGAGAGAGCCTAGATCCTAAGTAACCTCATTGATCCATTGTACAATTCTGGAACTATCCTATCTCTGAACTTCTTTTTAATTGCAAAACAAAATGTTTTTCTGGTTTAATCCTATTCTGTAGAGAAATTTTGGAGCTACCATTGCCCTACTTCCCTTTTTACTCAATAACATACCTAATATTTTCTACCTTAAACTTTGGTTCTCCCTAAGGAATTTAGCCACAACTTCCCATCCCTACTTCCTACCTTGTCTGGATCTCTTTCCAATCTAACAGCACCAAGAAAACAAATAGCTCAAGCCCATGGGCCTAAACTCTGACTTTGAATTATCTGGTCTATCCTGGTCATTTGAAAGAAGACAGTATAAAGATATACTTCATTTTATATGTCTTTGATGGCAATAAATGTAAATCACATTACATAATTATTTTACCTTGGGGCAGACAAAAATAGTTTTAAAAGTGAAGTACGGGGATATGTTTTTATTTTTTTAATTTTTAGTAATAAAATGTTTTAGAATCACTATCATAATTCAGGTCTTGATTTTCGCCTCATGGGAAAAATCTGGAAGATATGAATCTGTTTAACACCTGGTCAACTGAAACCTTTTGAAAAGCCATAGACAATTTCAATCCTGGGTAATTATCCAAATAAAAAATTCCAAATTTAGAAAAAGCATAAGGTAAAAACAGATATTTATTTATACAACTAAATATTCAAAACCATCTAAATAATGGTAGAAAATCAATCAAGTAGGTTATGGTGTGCCATATAATTAATATAATTAAAATAATATTTTAGTTTCAATTAGCATGTAAAATGCTGATTTGTTATGTAAGAATACAAAGTATAGATAAGAGATGTATAATGTGCTTTTTATGACCCATGTTTTAATGGAATGAAAAAATGACAAGTTAAAAATATTACTAAAATGTGAAAACAGTGACTATAGTTGATAATTTTTAAATAGGCAATTTTCATTTTCTTCTATTTACTTTTCAGTACTTTCCAAGGGTTCTTGTACAAAAAGGTATGACATATTTGGCTGCTAGGTGGCTTTCTTTCAGCCACAGCCTGAAACTGGACCAAGGCTTGGCAAATGCCCCCAAATAAATAAAGCATCACTAGTGCACGAGTACATCACACCAAACCAGATGAGAACTGTAAGTTTTAAGCCAAACAATCTAGATGTTACAAAACCCCAGATATTTGTTGGAAAGCAAACTAAATCACCAGATCTTTAACTACTTAGTTTTGTTGCCCATTTGGAGTTTTGGCTTTAAGTAGTTGGATGTTGAAACTACAATAGCAGCTAAGATTTCTGAAAAATGGAGCGGGTGCCTTGGCAGAGAAATACACAAATGTTTACCAAGCACCTGTCTGAACTTCATCTGTACTACAGCAATGAATTGCTTCCAAAGAAAGATTCAGCCTTTTAGTAGAAGCATGTCTGGTACTGTAGCTTACTGGGTGTTTCTGCTAGGCTAGAGAGGAGAGAAATACTCCTTCTGATATAAGATGAAAGGATAGTTGGGCTCCATTACAAATCTCTTATAAATCTCTAATCTTGCCTGCAAGGACCATAAAGAGTCACCTAACCAAAAGCAGGGACTAGTGTTTTCCAGAATACGCACAGCTCTTTAGCTGCCTCCTAATCTCCCACTTCCCTGAAGAAGTGCCAAGGTATTAACATTTAAATCGCCAAAAAGGGAATTTGGCCTCTCTGAGATGTTCCCGTCCCATTGAGGGATGTTATAGCCTTGAACTTCACAAGAGAATGTAAAACTTCAATTTATTGGTATCAGAATCAGCTCAAAGGAAGCAGCTGCAGCATCTTGGAATAAGAATTAGGTGGGGAATCAGGAAGCTTCACTTCTAATTCTGGCTCTCTTGGGAACAACTTTGACCTTAGGCAATCCACAAAAATGTTCCGATCCACAGATTCTTCATCTTTAGGATCTTGATGGGTTGATCCCTAAGGCCTTCGTGATTCCACTTCTTTAGCTTTCAACATAACCTGGATGTCTGCCATCTGGATGTCCATAGATCCTCCCAGAATAGCCTTTTACCTTAAAGTGTAGAAATTCCTGCGTTCCCCCCATGTTTTCTATGAGTTATCTGGGAATGTATTGTCTCAACACCACCTCTTGCTCTAATTTCCTGCTTCTGCTGCATTTTCCATCACTTCATTTATGTGAGGTCCAGCCATATTCTCTTCTCTTTATACTTTTACCCTACAATGTGAGACTTTCTTTTCTTTTTTTATTCATTCTTTTCTACCCCTCACCCTCCTCCCATAATAAGCAAGATAAGGGCTGGAGAAAACAGATAATTTGACAACAGAGACAGTATCCAATGGAAAGCAGGCTTGAGAATCAAGATGTAGGATAAATAAAATATCCAGCCTAACAAGGGAGACTGGGAAGAGGAATGAAAATCAGATCCAGTGATATAAATAAACACTTGAATAAATAAATAAAGGAGAAGAGACAAATCTCCTTTAGAGAAGGATTCCAAATAATGTATGAAGGAACTGGAGAGGAGGAAAATTTTTTTCTTCCCTCCCTCACCCTAAAATCTTTGGCTGGAGCCCTGCAAATTAGAATGTTTTTAGATTAATAAGAAAAAAAAACCAGAAGTATAGTAATATATGTAGAGAGCATTCACATGGGAGAACTTCGAACTCAAAGAAGGGGTTAAAATTTGGACTTATTAGCGTCTTAGCAAAGAACAAAGGAAAAATGTTTTAGGCTTCCAAGGGTAGACAACTGTGGTAGGTTAATATATTCGGGGATGGGGGGTTGCCCATGAAGGATCCAGTTTACTTCTGCAGGTTGGTCTCAGCACCTGCTTCCTGTCTTCTCTGTGGCCACAAAACTTCCCCGGGGCAGAAAATTCATGGCAGTGCTCATCTTTCAGCAGTTCCTTCTTTTAGTCAGGTATAAGGGAAGTTCTGGGAAGGCTTCTTTCTGCATTTTTGACTCTAAAATGCCTTCAGCTCAAAATAATGCGTATGCTAAAGTGGCATATTTTGGTCCCTACAGTTCATTCCCTTCCAGGAGGTGGAGCTTACATGCTCCCTTTTGAATGTGGATGCACCTAATGACTTACTTCCAAAGAACACAGGGTTGAAAGGGAAAAACAAAAAAGTAACTCTACAGTGGATAAACCAGAAAAACAACCAGCTCGGACAGATTGAGTTCAACAGTGATAAGGCACGTTGATTTTTTTTTTTAATGGCATTTCACTTCTGTGATCGTCCTGCCAAAGACCTCTAACCCCAGCCTTATCGTGAGAAAAAGATCAGAAATATTCATATTGAAGAACATTCTACAAAATACTTAACCAATGTTCCTCCCAACTGTCAAAGTCATTAAAAACAAGGAGAACTGAGAAACTGTCAGGACCAAGAGGAGCCTAAGGAGACATGGTGACTAAATGTAATGTGGTATCTTTGATGGATAAAAGACATCGTTGGAAAAATACATAACATGTGGAGACTAGTCCATGGGAATGTGCCAATGTTCATTTCTTAGCTTTGACAAGTGAACGAGACTAATGTGAGATGTAAGAATAGGGTGCATGGGTACTCTGCACTCTGCAAATTTCCTGTAAATAGGACAATATTCTAAAATATAAAAGTTTATTATTTAAAAAAATTCAGGTCCACAACCAATATGCTGAATTTGAAGATGATCAGAGTAATATCACAGGAAAATTAGGAAGGAGAGGAGCCTGGAGACATTATAGAAAGCAATCCCCAGACTCTTGCAAGGGAACTGAGGATTTATTCAGGTATAAGGCAATAGCTGGGATGGCATAGTCATTAGAAAGCAGAAAACATTACTTAAAGGTGTTTGCAGAATGAATGGCTTTTTTTTCACTGACATGTCAGGAGAGGAACAATTCAAAAGTCAAAAGAACTGTACTTTCCATTTGGAAAGCCCAAGACAAGCCGTGGCCTCAAGACCAACATTTCCTTCCTTAGGCACTTGCTTCTAATAGTGCATTGCCCTTGAAAAGATTTTGAGGAAAACAAGAGAGCCCCAGAAAAAATATACCTTGCTGAAACAAGGAGAAGTGACAGTGACTGACTGGCTTGAACAATGCAAGATTAAAACTGCACCTGAGGACAGGAAAAGCCAGGTGGGAATCTGACTAAAATTGCCTGCTGTCTCAGAAAAGAGCCCGGACAGACATGTCACCTTTTCACTCAGAGCACTGGCTTCAGGCTCTCTGCAAGTCACATTGACTGAACTACCTGGAAAAAAAAGAGAGAAAGAGCCACCTTTTCTCCTATAAAACCCCCAGCTTCCATACCACTATGTGGAGGCTGTGCCTACTGCCCTTTTCTGCCTTTCACACCAATCAACTGACCTGGGAACTCTGTGACAGAAGTAGGTCAGCTGGCTCTGGGGGCCAACAATGGGAAATGCCAGCTGTCTTTTTCTCCCCCTTCCGACTCAGTGGTGGGCAGGTTACTTTGAGATAAACGCAATTGAGCTTCAGGTTCAGGAGAAAGATTTGCCCCTCCCTTTAATTACCTAGAAGAACTTGAATCAGGGGCCTGTCCATAATAAGGAATTATCAGCGCTAATCTCTTTTTTAACCCACCTGTAAGGCAGGACACACTTTTATTTGCTAAATATCCACTCTTCTTATCATCCTGCAATGGTCCTTTGAAGCCCCCAAGGTACGTCATTTCATCTCTAGCTCAGGATGTTCTATATACCCATGTTCAATTTCTATATCTCAACCTCTCATGCATGTGGTGTCTTTGACTCTCATGTATGCAGGGTTCCCATACACATGTATGTATTAATTTTTTTTTCTCTTGTCTATTAACAACTAGAGCAGCCAGAAGAACCCTGGGGGTAGAGAAAAATTTGTTCCTCCCCACTCTCCCATATTTCAAGGGATGGTGCCAAATCCCAAGAACGAAAGGGGCAAAACCATCTTTCCTAGTTAATACACCAACAATCACCAGCCTAGCTGCAGCAGCCATGCCTGAGTCCTACTTCTCTCATGCCCTAAATCTATCTCACCAGCAAATCGCACCAACGTAAGCACTGAAACATTGCCTGCATCTGCCCAAATCATTCTACCTCTATGGCTAACCCCATAGCACCCCTCGCCAACTTCTCGATAACCTTATTTTGCCTTTGGAGTTCTCCAGTTTCCCTATATTCTACGTACGTTCTCTTTATCTATTATAATGGGACTCATTGGCATTTCAGAATCAGAAGATTGGAGTTGTTCATTTTTTAAAAACTGCAAACGTATCCTCAACCAAATTTTCAATTTGTGATTTGTCCTATTTTCTCTATTATCTTCTGGAACTCTAATTAGATTTTTGCTGGGTCTTCTCATTCTCTTTCGTATCCCTTAAAATCTCTTACATATTTCCAACTATTTGCTGCATTCCATGAAATTTCTTTAGTTCCGTATTTCAGTTCACGAGCCTTTACTTCAGTTGTATCTAATCTAGAGTTTTCTATCATCCTTTGACCCCCAATGTCAATTATTCAATTTACAAGTTGTAGTTGGTCCTTTTCAAATCTACTAGGTCAATATTCATAATGTCGTCCTAATTTTCTATTTCTTTAAAAACTTATAAAATATACTTATTTTTATAATCTGTATTTTATCATTTCCATTAGATGTAGTTTTTGGCTCTGTAGTTTATAGTTTCTGTTGATTCACAGAGGCTCGTTTTCTCATATCTTTAGAATTTTGAACTCATAAAATAATGTGAAATTTTTACAGTTGTATTTTAACCTGCATTCTTCCTAGGAGAGTTTGTTTATGAGTTTTCCAGGACTTTGGGAATCTTATTACCACTACATTTTGGGCTTCTGAGTTTCAGGGCATCCCAGCTATTAAAAATTCAGAGACCAAACCTGCGTAAGTGTAGGTTATGGGGAGCCATTCTCAGGGGACACTTTTTCATTTTCCACTAAAGTCTATATAGACAAGTATCCTATCAGCCCCACCCTGGGGGGCAGATTTTCCCTAGTTCACTCAACGAGATCGGTCGTTATCCCTTGAGGCTCCTAGTTTTGCACACAACTTGCAGATATAACCTCCCACCATGCTTTGGTCTGCTTAAAATCCAAACCAATAGCTGTCAGGATGGTAGATAACACAGAACACTGGGACCAACTCCTGCTTCAGAGCTTGCTTACACTGTGAATTCGTATTTTCTTTCTGACTTGGAAGGAATTCTATTATTTTTCCTCAAGCTCGGCCAGACATTAAGGACCATGAGCATTATTATTTTTTTTTAGGTCTAATATTTTCAAGTATGCTATGCAAGGAAGGTTTTCTGCAAACTTCTAATTTATCATAGTTTCCAACACAGAGCTTGCAATGGCCTGCTAATGGGTCTCTGACTTCACTCTCACCTCTTACAACCCCCTCCTCCACCCAGCAGCCAGAGCTTTCTTCTTAAATAGTCTTGAAAAAAGAATTAATTAATAAAGATCTCACAGGGTATTTTCAGAATCCCATTTGCAAACATAGCCCTTTCCTTCCAGTTCTTCTTGGGGAAGGCCCCGTGACAAACTATGCATCCACGACACATTAGTGGCATATGTAGCCGGGCTGTCAGTCTTAGACTTTCTGAAATCACTCAGTTTGCTGGATTTTCTTGCCCTTTAAGATGGAAGCTTAAAATTGAATTACATTTCTATTCCAGCACCAGGCCTTGGGATTCTGAGAAAACTTATTTTTCTCCTCAGCATCTCAGGGTCCAAGTTCCTGCATCTGCAGAGTTAACAATCTGTCTTTCATCTTACTTCCTCAGTCTATTCTCCCTTCTTTCTCCTTGTGACCTGGTGGGGCACCACCCCAATCCTGTCATTCTCTAAGTCATTTAAAGGATAGAAGCATTGAAAAAATTAGTGTCCACAACCTCCCTATATTTAAAAAATAAAAATAAAATATATTGTTGAAATGTCACAATTTACATGTATGTTGAAACAAAAGGCTTCCAAGTAAATTTTCCTACTGGCAAATTCTGTAAATGTTAAACTAACTCTCCTCCCCCATCAATATTCTCTCAAAGCCTCAGAATGTGCATATTGAGTAATGCACCAAGTACAATAAATGTTATGTGTAGATAAGAACCCAAAGGCTTAGGCCAATTGAAGACTGGGTGAGAAATTTATGTCACTTCTCCACAAGCATAGCCTGGCCAACAATTTAAATCTAAAGAATCAGCATCAATAGCAGACATCACAGTTCTCAAGGTCTCTCAGCCATTCTCACTTCTAGATTGATATTTTGGGTCATCCCTACTTGAGTCTCAGCATCTGTTGTATATTGTTGGGCCTTCAGCTTCTCTCTATTAAACTCATTCTCCTCCTGGGGTCCACTCATTACACTCATAACTATCATCAATTCAAGTGAAGAGCCGTTTACCCAACTCATAGCAAGTTCACGCTATGCTTGGAGGGACTAACTTTCAAAATCAAACATGCCTACCACTTTGCAGCCCCAAATAAAATCAGGCCTCTCCTTAAGGGGGTTCCCACACTAAATTGTCAACAAACAAAATAAAACAACAAAAGAAAACCTTTTATCCTATTGTGGGAACTCATTTGGACCCCATAATTGGTAGGAAGGTTATTTTAAGCTGAAGATCTTTGAGATTCAACAGATGCAGAACAAAGCCTTCTCAGAACTTTTCTTACCTGATTAAAAGCAACAACTTCTGGGAAATGAGGCTTTCACAAATTATCTCTTCAGGGTGGGTATACTCCCAGGAGAAAAAAGAGAACAAACTTATGGTTGATTCCCCCTCTCCAGGGAATATTATGTCCCTGACTTAAATGGAAAGCCCATTCATATGTCCAGAGACAAACACTATTACAAACTTTCTCAACTCCTATATGTTTTCCTCAAAATTCATTTGTCTTCTCTAAAGAAACCTTTCTATTCTTTCCATAGAAGCCTTTTTCCTCACTCCCTTTCTCCTTCCAAATTGCCTCTATTAAGCCTGTAACCTTAACCATTTAATGTGCTATTTCTTTTGTATTCTTCCTTATGCGTACAAACATTTTGTCCTGTGAATTTGTCTTTAATCAGCTTACTCTGCATGTCCTACTTACTAATTCCAAAAGTGTAGAGGAAAAAGTTTTCCTCCCTGACGTTATCACACATGCATAATCCCAATTTTCATATTTTTATTGCATGGTTTTCTTTTAAACCTAATGTTAAAATTAGTTTATAGCTGTCACTTAGCACACGACAACTGATAGTTACGTTTGCGAGCAAAACACATTCTTTATCTGACTTGGGAAAAAAAAAAAAAAGGCCTTCTAGGATCTACGTTCCCCAAAGGCCTATAAAGTTAGTAGCCTTTAGTTTGGCTCTCTTGGACAGTTCTTCCTTGATCTTACCAGACTGTGACCTTCTTGCAGGTGAGGCCTTTCCCTCAGTCACTGGTCTAATGCCAGCACTCGTAAGGAAGAGCTCAATAAATGTTTTCTGAATTGAATGAATCAGCATGTTGGTTGTAAATTTAAACTTGGGAATAAAACAAGTCATAATATACATGTTTTTAGACACCTTGTGAGTGCAGAAAGATGTAATCATCACAGAAGTAATATTTACTGGTCAAATAAAACAGGTTAAGTACAACCTAAGCCCTGTTAACCAGGAACTATAGGAAACCAATATAACATGAATAGTACTCTTCTCCCCTCCCCACCCAGATTATATAAAAATGAAGAGCCCACCCCCAGGACCAAGCTTTTGCTTCTTCCCCAAGTTGCTCACTTCAATTCACCCTATAGAGAAGGAGCAAATGTTCTTATGGCTTATTCAAAAGAATAAACTTAGATGTAGAAAACCTTCAGTCTCCTATGCCTAATTCCATCTTTCCAGCCCTTATTAAGGTGAGAAGAGTGAGCGTGAGAGACACACAGAGAGAGAGACAGACAGACAGAGGAGAGACAGAGAGAGAATGTGTGTTTGAGATTAGTTACTTCTTTTATATTCTCCCTGTAGTCTTTATGATATAATTTTATGAATGCTTCTTCCCCCATTAATTTTGTACTTGATGAGTTTAAGTTTTTGTTTATTAAATAAGTATCTTACACTCAAAATACATAGGTAGAGTTTTTTTAACTATATTTTATTGATTATGCTGTTACAATTGTCCTAATTTTTTCTCTTTGCTCCCCTCCACCCAGTGTCTCGCTTCCATCCAGCAATCCCACCCCCATTAGTTCATGTCCATGGGTCATGCATATAAGTTCTTTGGCTTTACCTTTTCCTATATATTCTTAAATTCCCCTGTCTATTTTGTACCAACCAATTATGCTTCTTAATCACTGAACCATTTCCCCATTTCTTCCCCTTCCCCTTCCCAGCTGATAACCCTCCAAATGGTCCTCATACTTATAATTCTGTTTCTGTTCTGGTCGTTTGCTTAGTTTGTTTTTATTTCTTATATTCACTTGTTGATAAGTGTGAATTTGTTGTTATTTTAATGTTCATAGTTTTGATCCTCTTTTTCTTAAATAAGTCCCTTTAACATTTCATATAATAATGGCTTGGTGATGATGAACTCCTTCAGCTTTATCTTGTCTGGGAAGCACTTTATCTGCCCTTCCATTCTAAATGATAACTTTGCTGGATAGAGTAATCTTCTTTGTAGGTCCTTGCTTTTCATCACTTTGAATACTTCTTGCCAGTTCCTTCTTGCCTACAAAGTTTCTTTTGAGAAATCAGCTGATAGCCTTATAGGCACCCCTTTTTAGGTAACTCTCTGCTTTTCTCTTGCTGCTTTTAAGATTCTCTCTTTATCTTTAACCTTTAGCACTTTAATTATAATGTGTCTTGGTGTGGTCCTCTTTGGGTCTAGCTTGTTTGGGACACTCTGTGCTTTCTGGACTTGTATATCTATTTCCTTGGTCAAATTAGGGAAGTTTTCCTTCATTATTCTTTCAGATAAGTTTTTAATTTCTTGTTCTTTCTCTTCTACTTCTGGCACCTCTATGATTCAGATGTTGGCACATTTAAAGTTGTTCCAGAGCTCCTAAGCCTCTTCTCATTTTTTTCAATTCTTGTTTCTTCATTCTGTACTGGTTGACTGTTTTTTTCTTCCTTATGTTTCAAACCATTGATTTGAACCCTGGTTTCCTTTCCTTCACTATTGGTTTTGTGTGGATTTTCCTTTGTTTTACTTAGCATAGCCTTCTCTTCTTCCCTTCTGTCAAGTCTGTGAGCATCTTTATCACCACTGTTTGTGAACTCTGTGTCTGTTAGATTGTCTATCTCCTTGTCACTTAGTTCTCCCACTGGAATCTTAATCTGTTCCCTCTTTTGGGCCATACTTCTCTGTCTCCTCAACTTGACAGGCTCCTGTGTTTGCCACTGTGTCTAGGTGGATGGAGCTTTAGGTATTTATCAGTACAGGGCGACCTATTTCACCATGTTGTGGTGCTGCATGTGGGGGAGGGGTCTGAGAAGGAACAATGCTGCTTGCTCAGTACTCACCCCTTTTCTAGGCACTTCTCCCATTTCCCATACAGGACTGGCAACCCTCTAGCTGTTGCCATGGTTCCCAGAGTGGGTGGATCTGTGAACATTCTAGGACTATGGGGGCCCTCTAAACAAACTGACTCTGCTGAGATACTGTAAGCTTCTTCCTCCAACCCACCCCCCACTAGTTTGCACAGTCAGATGCAGTGAGGTTTTATTTTTCCCAGGGCAAGAACTGTGAGCTGCACAGTCTGGTCTGAGGTTGGGAGTGCTCCCCAGTTGTCCCTCCCTACTTTTTTTTAATGTGTGACTGTGCTTTCCATTGGCCAGCTACAAAGCATCTCAAAATTAACACTTTTTCACCTCCTTATGACAGGAAGGAGACCCAAGGGGGAAAGTCTGGTAAAGACCATGTTTCCAAGTCCTAATTCTAGTTTTCAAATTTGCACCTACATCTGATTCCTTAAGTAAACTTGAAATGTAGAAGTCAATGAGAGACAATTTCTAACCCTGCCCGAACCCTCTTGTTCATCCTACTAGAATTTCAGATAGACATTCTATATTATTAGCAGTAGATGACACAGGAAGAAAAGACCAGTGAAGAAAGACATAGAAGAAGGAAGACAATGAATTTTAAGATTCATCTCTCTTTGGCCAAAGGTCTGGGAGGTGAAAAAGACATTGAACAAAGAATCTTTGAAAAGTTCTGGATCTCCCACTGGAGCCTAGAGTAGCTAATTGAGCAGCTCCTTCCCAGCACATCAGTTCACTGTGGTAAGGGATGAGGCTTCTTTCCAGCAGAAGAGGAGAAATTAAGAGCTTTGTCGTCGTCGTCGGCATCCGTACGTCTCGAGAGACGATGGTGTAGCTTCTACTGAAGCTACAGAGCCTGGGCTTTGTACAGTTTTCATTATTACATCTTAGATATATTTGGCCATTTCTAGTCAGCCTCTAAAGGCAGTCATTTCTCTTCACCCACTCAGGACTTGCAGTTGTAAAGACCCAAAAGGCTTGAACATGGAAAAACTTGAAGGGAAGTTTCATGACCTTTCAGAATCCTTAAATTTAACTCTGTAAAACTTCCAAAGTTCTCAATTCCTATTGATCAAGCAACTATTCAAGTTTGAATAATGGGACACTAACTGACTCTCTCGTTTTAATTGCAGAGGTCATTTCCCTGGAAGTGTACTCAAGAGGGAAGTGGAAGACAATGGCAGACTCTCTCTGGGACAGACCTGAATAACTTTATCCTCAACAATTATTTGGTTGAGAATGACTCTAGCTTTAAAGCAGTAATACTTCTTTTTCATTTTGACTGTTGCTTCCATGCTTTGAATTTAGTCCTTATAAGATATGATGTCATATGGTCACATTGCTCCTCTGAGCTACGAACTTCCTTTAAAGATTATTGCCTGTGATAGTGTTCAGACCTCTTACCATGGCATAGGAGCCCTTTCACCTCTTACATTTGCAGCCTCATTTTCTAGGGAACACTATCACCTACCCTGTATCTAATGGCACTGGATCATTTGCTTTTCCTAAATGCACACATACCATTTGGCAATTCTGTTCTATGCATAGGCTATATCCTCTGCAAAAAATGCTCTGTTCCACTTTTTTTTTTTTTTTTTGCCAGGCAAATTCGTTCTTCAAAATAGAGCTTAGATACCACCTTCTAGGTGAAGCTTCCCCAGATTTCTTTCTAAAGAGCTATTTGTTTCCTCCTCTGTGCTTCTGGAGTTCTATGTACATTTCTTCTATTTTTAATGCTCTGTCTCCCACAACAGATATCAACATTTTTTAGGATGAGGACTCTTCAAGCCCAAGACAATCCAGGTACATAGTAAGCATGCACATAATCATCAGATACATTTGGGTGACTCTCCCACTTGTAAAATTCTGTTAATAGCTCCCAACACTTATGGCTAAAAGAGGTGCTATAACATTTATTGCTCTTTTAATGCTTCCAATTAATACACCCTACCTGCCCTCTTTCAAAATGGCATTTTTAATGATTCAATTAACAACTTTAAAAAAAATTGTTCTCCTAATTTACTCCTTCCACTTTTACTCTTTTAAACTTTGCCTCTCACTTTAAACCAGTCCTCTATGGGCAAGTATATCAAACTCTAAACACAGATCCAATTATCTAGGAGCACAGTGATGTTCACACTGGGGCTTCCAGTGTGAGGTCACAAGGGACCCAAATACTAGGCAGTATCAGGAGGCCCACTAAACTCCTGCCTCTTTCAAGAAATTACTAGGACATAATTAAATTTCATTCACAAAGAAAAAGCTTCTGGATATTTGTTTTCAGAAAGCAAATAAAGAACAGAAAATCTTTATTTTTCAAGAATGTTGAATATAGAGAAAATCAATACTACATATGCCTCTTCTACAAAATTCTTCCTTTCATGCCTAAGCAAAGAAATTCAGGTCTCTCTTTCTACATAATTATTCTATATTTTCACCTTGTCTTTCATTTAAAACTAGTAGAAATGTGTCAGGAGCCTACATTTGGATGAGATAAATGACTGGCCTACAAGGAGTTTACGATCTGTGGGGAAGACTAACACATAACATAACTAAAACAAATACAGAAGGGCGACATAATGGTACACTTAATTTGGTGGAAGAATCCAAATGAGGGAATTTTAATTTTGACTGAATATCAATGAAGGCCTCTCAGAGAAAATAGCACTTTAGCACTTAAGGATGAGGGGAATTTACATTAATGGCACCATGAACATAGGCATAAGGCATGAGATAAATGACATACCCAATAATAGTAAGTATTCCATTGCAATTGAGAGAAAGTAGACATATATGTTGAAATATTTCAAAAAGTTAATTCTGGATGGATATTTTGAGGTCAAATAGTCAAGATCTTAGAAGTTATAAAGAAAAGTTAATACATTTTTTTCTGAAAGCATTAATTAATTTTGAACAAACCAAATAACTACTAATAACTAATCAAGACAATAGTGGTATGTAGACCACATTTCTATTTCCATTTTATTGAACACATTACCACCAAAGCTTATTTCAAATGTAACCAGCTGTAGGTAATTTTGGGTGGCAGATTAAAATCCCAGTTCTAAAACTTCGGGGTAGGGTGCTTTAGGAAAATTATATAACATCATTAAATTACAATTTCTACAGCTATAAAGTGGGACTAATTATAATAATAGCTACCTTGTAGGCTGAGTCTTTAAAAAATGGATATTAAGTGCTTAGTTCAAATCTAGAAAATATATCTGTGGGACATACATAAATGGCATCTATTAAATGTCAACACCTAAAAACTGGAACTTCCAGCCAAGATGGAGGCCTAGACAGACAGGCTGCATCCCCTTCCACAACTAAGAAGGAATAAAACTACCTCAAAACTAAAGACAACCAGAAGTTCCAAAAAATCAGCCTCCATGGAAGTCCAACAAACAAAGATATAAAGAAGAAATACTCATCCAGACAGGTAGGAAGGGCAGAGCCAGGGCAGAGAGAATGCAGTGTGGTGGCAGCAGCAGCTGAGGGAAAGGCAGGCCTGCGGAAAGTGCATTCACATGTTTTCACAAAGTCAGGAGGGACACCTGGGGAGCTCTCCCAGCACCAGACCAGAACGTGCAGCTCACAGTCCCAGCGCCAGGGAAAATAAAGCCTCATTGCTTCTGACTGTGCCAACCAGTGGGGGTTGTGGTGGTGGTAGAAACTGTCAGTCTCTCAGCAGGGTCTGCTTGTTTAAAGGGCCTCCATGGTTCTAGAACATCTGCAGACCCACCCACTCTGGGAACAACAGCCAGGGCAACAGCTAGAGAAGCGCCAATCCCATACAGAAGTGGGAGAAGTACCTGGAAAAGGGGTGAGTGCTGAGCAAGTGGCATTGTTCCCTTTCAGACCCCTTCTCCACGTACAGTGCCTCAACGTGGTAAAACGGGTCGCCCGATATGACAAATACCTTTGGCTCCACACCTTACAATGTAACAGGTGCAACAGCTCTACCTAAGACACAGAGGCAAACAACACAGGAGCCTGTCAAGATGAGGAGACAGAGAAGTATGGCCCAAAAGGGTAAACAGATCAAGGTTCCAGTGGGAGAACTAAGCGAGGAGATAGCCAACCTAGCATATGAAGAGTTCAAAACACTGGTGATAAAGATGCTCACAGGCTTGACAGATATGTTTGAGTATGGCAAATGCATAAGGGAAGAAGAGAAGGCTATGCTAAATGAAATGAAGGAAAATCCACACAAAACCAATGGTGAAGGGAAGGAAACCAGGATTTAACTCAATGGTTTGAAACATAAGGAAGAAAAAAAACAGTCAACCAGTCCAGAATGAGGAAACAAGAATTGAAAAAAAAAAAAAATGAGGAGAGGCTTAGGAGCCTCTGGGACAACTTTAAATGTGCCAACATCCAAACCATAGGGGTGTCAGAAAGATAATAGGAAGAGCTAGAAATTGAAAGCTTATGTGAAAAAATAATGAAAGAAAACTCCCCAAACTTGGTGAAGGAAATAGACATACAAGTCCAGGAAAGACAGAGTGTCCCAAACAAGCTAGACCCAAAGAGGACCACACCAAGACACATCATAATTAAAATGCTGAAGGTTAAAGATAAAGATAGAATCTTAAAAACAACAAGAGAAAAACAGAGAGCTACCAACAAAGGGGTGCTTATAAGACTTTCAGCTGATTTCTCAAAAGAAACTTTGTAGGCAAGAAGGGACTGGCAAGAAGTATTCAAGGTGATGAAAAGCAAGGACTTACAACCAAGATTACTCTAGCTGGCAAAGCTATCATATAAAATGAAAGGGCAGATAAAGTGCTTTCCAGACCAGGCAAAGCTAAAGGAGTTCATCATCATCAAGCCATTGTTATATGAAATGTCAAAGGGACTTACTTAAGGAAAAGAGGATCAAAACTATGAACATTAAAATAACAACAAACTCACACTTATCAACAACTGAATCTAAAAAATAAAAACAAAATCTAAATAAGCAAACCAGAATAGGAACAGAATCATATGTATGGGGATCATTTGGAGGGTTATCAGCTGGAAGGGGGGAGGGGGAGAAATAGGGAAATGATGCAGGGATTAAGAGCATAATTGATTGGTACAAAATAGACAGGGGGAAGTTGAGAATAATATAGGAAAAGGTGAAGCCAAAGAACTAATATACACGACCCATGGTCATGAACAAAGGGGGGTGGGATTGCTGGAGGGAAGGAGGGCACTGGGTGGAGGGGAGCAAAGGGGAAAAAATTGGGACTACTCTAACAACATAACTAATAAAATATACTTTAAAAAGAAAAAAAAAACCTAAAAACAAACATCCAACCTGATGGGAAAATCCAGATCTACCCCAAAGCAGATAACTTTGTCATTGTTTGTTGGTTTTTCCTCATTGCCTGGATTGTTCAAGTAGAACAGTTGCCTTTCATTTGGGGTGGGTACCCGGATGGCTTTCCAGCATGCTATGACAAATATAGAAAATAGATATGATCTAATGCGGGAAATCAGTTAAGTTCAAAGAGAAAAGTGATAGCAACAGCAACCTAAAATTTCAGGTGGAGTTGTTTTTGTTTTTCACATGGAATTTTAATTATAGTTAGAATTCAAATTCCCTGTAATTTAAGGATGGGGAGGGGGATATATGTTTAGTCATGCATAGTTTTAATTGACTTCAAGCTTCAGTTGTTGTGGAAAGGCAACTTTCAAATCAGAACCTGGGCAACCCTACTCCTCAATATATTTTTTTTAACTCCAGTCCTAAGTTTTTTTCTCTTGTTCTACTTCCTGCCAGCCTGGAAGTTGCATGGGGCCTTGTGAATAATTGGTGCAATTTGCTGTATTGACTGGCAAAGATGCAAGTTCACACAAAGCAGAATCAGTCTCTCTGATCATTTAAAGAAAGCTCATTACAAACCAAATAATTCATGAACTAAGGCCCATCCATAAGGGATCATTTGCACTAATTGTACTAAATTAAGTTGATAAACGCTATAGGATTCTGAGACAAAACCTCGTTATGTCAATATGGAGATATTTTCCAAGGTTTTGAAATGTAGACTCTCACTAGCAGGTGCTGGTGATTCCACTTTGTGGTGTTCTTTCCAACAGATGAAACATTAGTCCTCAAAAGTACGTATGCTGCCTGGAAGTAAGCAGCAGCCTTCTATAAGCAATCTTGAAGCATTGCTATCTCTTGATTGGAAGAGAATGTTACTTTCTTGACTTTGAGGTTCCCCCTTGGCACAGAACAAACTTAAGTAAAGCATGTCAAGTGAATTATTTCAATGGTGTTGCTGGTGGGAGTGGGGCTTTTTCATGGGATCACAAGGAAAGCATTTCACTGATGCATGCATGGGAGACTGTGGTTGGCAAGGCTTCTTTGGGTGGAAGTCTTGGAAGGCTGCCCCTGTGTTCCATCTCTGTCTGTCCCACCATGGAAAAAGTAAAACTCAGTTCTCAGCGAGGCCTAAACAAACGTCAGTGTCCAGAGTTTGTGTCCAGATATTAAAGGTTGGTCCTTTGGAGCCCACAAGTGGCTTCTAAGTGATCTCAGTCCCTATCCAGGTAGCTTAGCACTGTTCTAGGCTGTGCTGCTGTACTCGGGCTCCCACCTAAAGCCTGTGTTTACAGTCTTCATGGCTACTGGCTGTGTGGCTGCTAAGGCCACATGGACATGGAGAGGTTAAGCACCAGTTTATGGGGTAAGCACAAGTCAGAGAAAGGGAGAGCTCCGCTTTATTCTCCTGGTATTATATATGTCTGGTTTGGTTGGGATGGACCAGGAGCTTTTTTAAAATAATCTATCAACTTCCCAAGTTTTCACAGGCTTCTGATGGGTCCACCCCTAGTTAGACTGACAGGCCTCTATGGCCAAGCACCTCCCCCTGCTCCATTTTGACTTCTATTATGTTACCTCCTCCTGCTCCCCACAACAATTCAGTACCAGAAAGAGGAAGACCAATGCTGTGGTCCTCTGGAGTGTATGAAGCTGTAGCTTCCTGGATAAGCAAATATGCTTTAGCTCCCCAGTTGATTATGCTCAAATATGTCCAGTTCTCTTGTTTTCTTTCTTATTAATAATTAGCTAACTACCTATGATAACAATAACAATCTAGAAATAGAGCAGTTGCTAGATTTTTGACCACCATTAGAGATCATTCAGAGCAGATCATTCTGCAGGTAACTAGGCAACATAGACTAGTCCTTAGGAATGTTCTGAACCCAGATTGATTTCTAACTCAACAGAACAGCTGTATACTCCCTCTTGAATTTCGCCCTTCAATAGCATAACCTGCACAGTTATGAGGTCCTGATTGATCACAAAGACCTAGGAAGGGCAGTGTAAGTAGCACAGAACAGTGGAAAAACTTTGGGCTTTGGAACCAAGCAGAACTAACACCGACACTGTTGGTTTTGTGACCTTGGGCAAGTCTGTGATCTTCTGTTTACTCATCTTTAAAATGGGAATAATGATATAATTTACCAAAATTACTGTGAGAGTTAAATTAAATAATGCGTGCAAACAATCACACATTCCTTAAATGTTAACTGTTATTATGATGTTAGTGCTCAGGTTATGGAAACAAAGTCTATTGGATGATAATCTGCTGGGGCATCCTGACAGTGCAGATGAATACAAGTCAAGACACTTGATACATAGGCAGGAGAAGAGTAGCATGAAGGACCTGGAAGTCCCATTTAGCCAGCTTCTAACTGGTCAGTGAATGAATCAATTCCTTTTCTAGTTATACAGATCCAGTGTCATGAGCAATCTAAGAGATATATATTCATGTGCTGCATAACAATGTTTTAGTCATTGACAGATGGCATATATGAAAATGGTTCCATAAGATTCTAATGAAACTGAATTTCCTATAAGAAATAGAAGGATACATGGTTCAGGAGAAAATTTTTTTTCTCTGATAGGATCAGTACCTGTGGGACTTGGCACCTCAGAGCACCTCAATTTTGAGTGCATAGGTTACATCTCAGTCCATCAGCCACTGACCTGTTTCTGCACAGAGGAGCCTGTTCTCCCAGATCTACATATTCAGAGGGCGCTGCAGCCCTCCCAGATTTAGCTTCATGGTCTTCAGACAACATTGCTGTAAGTTCTTCACTGGGAATCTAAGAGCCTATACAAGGACATGGATCCACAGGAGCTGCTTAAGAAGTGTTAAGTGCCACTGACACTTTAATAAAAGCTTTCTGTAGTAGTATGCAATGGTTCCCAAACTTTCTGGCGCCAGGAACCAGTTTCACAGAAGACAATTTTTCCACAGTTGAGGGGTGGGGCAGAGGGGTGGGAATGGAACTCAGGTGGCCATGCAGGTGATGGGGAGCAGGATGAAGCTTCACTCACTTGCTTGCCCACTGCTCACCTACTGCTGTATGGCCTGGTTCCTAACAGGCCAGTGACCCGAAGGTTGGGGACCCCTGGTATAGAGCCAGCCTGTCCCTGTACTTGGGAAATATTTTCAGGTTTTAATGATCGATTCAATACCAAAGTTTTCTGCCAGATAATGGCCAGTAAAACCAAAAATCAAATTTTCATCATCAAAATATTGAGTTCTCAGTTCTGTACCTTCTCCATGTTAAACACCGTTTTTTTAAAAATGAAAACCAGAGTTCTTCAATGTGATCACTGTGCCAACATGCAATAGCCAAAATTCCATGGTCATCACAATCCCCCGTATTCCTTTATCTCTCTGTCTTGATTTCTTTTTCCTACTGATTTTCATGCTACCTTTCCCTCCCTCCTGACAGCTGCTATTGTGATGATCTACACCTTACCCAGCCAGTTTCTCCTTGATATTTCCAATCAACCCAGCCCACACCCCTGTTCATGGAGCAGCAATGACAGCTTCCATGTTCTATTTTGGACCCTGTCCGAAGAAGGAAGCAGGAAGAAGGTTTATGGGACAATGTTTCCAAAATGTCCACTAGTGTTCAGTAATGTCCCAGGCCTTCACATTTACTCACCTCTCACTCATTGACTTACCCAGAGCAGCTTCGAGTACTGCAAGCTCCATTTATAAGTGCCCTATACAGATGTACTACATTTAAATTTTATACCATATTTTTACTGTGCTATTGTTTATGTTAAGATATATTTAGGTACACAAATACCGTTGTGTTACCATTGCCTATAGTATTTTATATTAACATGCTGTACAGGTAGGTTTATGCCCTAGGAGCAATAGGCCATACTATATAGCCTAAGTATGTAGCAGGTGCTTTACTATCTAAGATTGTGTAAGTGCATGCACCCCATGATGTTCACACAATGACAAAATCACCTAATGAAGCATTTCTCAAAACATCAATAAGAGACACATGAATATATGTATATATAATCCCAATTTTAATAAAACTTTCATTTATGAAATTTATGTCCCAATGCCCAGTATAATGTCAACACACTCAATTAATATAAATATTTTCTAATCAATAAATGTAAATTAGTTTCTTATTTTCAACTTGGAAAAAAATGTTTGTCAAGATATGAAGATTCTTTTAGTAAAATAGCGAAGATAATGTGGCTCCATGTATCCAGAAATGTTGAAGATTTATAAAGCTAGGAATCAATCATTTGGGATGTAAAAAAACTTAACTTGTAGACTGGCTTTACTTTAGGGGAAAGCTGGAAGCAGATCACACTCTGGAGAATTAAAGCTAACTTGGCAAAGCAACTTCAGTTCTGGCAGGTACTGAGGTTTCAATTTCACCTACTCTTGTGTTCTCAGAAGAACTCTGAGATAACCCAAGCTGAAAATAAAATTCCAATCTGCCGGGTTTTTTTTATTATATTTCAGCTTAATGGGCTCCATGGAGCTTTAGGGAAGGTAGCTGATGAGAATCCTTCAGTATATATAATTTAGAGATGATATTTAGAAGTAAATAAAGAGTTCTGGGGGACTGATTTAATGAAATGAACTAGTTGTTGAACCGTCGTTTAGGTGAAATAAGTTTTTAAAGACTTAGTTTCTTCCATCCTGAATAAAATGTTCTTACTCAGCCTCAATTTTTAAAAAGTAGTGGAAACCCTTTTAAAATTCCTGGTTTAAGGTAGTGCAAAATGATACTGTTGCAAGATAAAATTTGTAGCAATAGCAGACATGTTTTGGAGCATGGAATAAAGTTCTAAAGAAGTATGGAAGCCAGGTTCTGTGCCCAAAGGGCCAAACAGATCCCCATTCTTTTCTCTTCTGGTTGTCACACTTGTTTCTTCTCTCGGTGAGGACAAATTGAGAAGGTGGGAAATGGCAACAGGAGTGGGGTTAAAAAAAAAACTGTGTAATTGATGATCCCCTCATTGGCCTCCTTCATATGTCTCCTCATTAAGACATAGGGAAAGGAGAGAGGAAGAAACAAACTGAATATTATGTTGTCTTGTTCAAATTCAGGATTGATGTTTAGAGGGTGAATCAATTTCACTATATGTAAAATTTCAATTCATTAATAGGTTCTCAATAGGTAAAGAGTCTCAAAGATACTTAGTCTTCATCCAAAGCTTAATATTCAATGGTCTTCAAGTTGTGTTCCATAGGTCCCAGGGTTCCTCAATGGTGCTTCAGCCCCAATTCAATCTGAGAGGTGGCATGGTTACCTGATTAATATTTTGGAATTCTGGGAAAGAGTTTATTTGGTGCATGGGGAATAAAGAGTTACACTTTCAGAAAACAAACAAACAAACAAAAAATCTACTTTGAAACCACTGAACTACTTATTCCCAAGAAATAGCAGTTCCATATATGAGTACAAATACCTTCAGCACTGAGGAACTCACCACCTCATGAGGCAGCCATGCAAATTTAATATGGCTAAATTGTTAAGAAACACATTTTCATGGCGAGAAGAAATCTGCCTTCTTATATCTTTCACTCTAGTTTTGTCCTCTCAGAGCACAGAAAGAAAGTACAAGCCTTTTCAACACGAGTTTCTCATTATTGAAAGAAGACTGGAATTATGTCACCGTCCTCTGTCCCTCACCTAGAGATGTCTGGTCTTTTGATGCTTGGTACAGCTTTAGGTTCTTCCATCATCCAAACAACTCCGCACTGTACCCTTCAGAGGGTTGATCCCCCTCTGTGTGCTATTTATGTACAATGGAAGAAAAGTGGGTTGACTGGTACATCTATCTCTTCTGCCTTCTTCATTTCCCATAAGACAAAGGAGCGAGAAGGACAATACCCACCAAACATTTGAAGCTGTCCACTCTGTCCACAATCTAGCTCGCACATGGTCTAGAAGTGGCATAACACAATGACACTTCTAAAAAATAAATTTTGTAGCAACAAGAAACCATTTGGGGGTAGAACATGAAGTTCCACTGAAGAGCTACCTGTCAGTCTCCAGGGCTTTAATGAGCAGATGGACCTGTATCCCCACTGTTCTCACCCATTCACCTTACCCGTTCTTTCCCCTGGTTGGAAATGAAGAGGGGACAGGTACATCCTGCCATAATCATTCTAATCATCTCTCAGAAGTCCCAGATTTTAGCAGACAGGCTAACCAACAGGAAACTAGTATTACAGAACAGTTAAAGGGAAGAAAAATAAGGTTTTAAAGTCAGGAGAAAAATTGGGTTCCAATTTTTTCTCTTCAGGGGCACCTTTAGTAAATCATTTCACCATTCTGAACCTTACTTAATTCATGAGGCTCTAAAATTGTTATGTGTAGAATAATGTATGTAAAATAGCACTGAGCCTGATAGTAACTATTCAATAAATATCAAAATTATTATAAATTCGAGCATTTATATCTCTTTTATTTTAATAGCACTAATTTCTATGCATCAGTATCAGAGAATGGGACATTTCCATGGAAATTTCCAGAGACTTGAACCTTATACTTTAGGACCAAACCATTTCTGTTTTAACAATTTTAATTAAAACTTATCCCAGAAAAATATTTTTTACTGTTGTGACTGTAAAACAAAATGACTAATACAACTTAAATATTTATAGATATTTTATCATTTTGATGTTTATATTACAGTATTAACAGAATTTGGTAGTGACATTGTGATGTCTGCAAGAAAATTTGAGGTGGATGAGACCATTTTCCTCTGCATTAAAGAATTTCAGACTTTTATAATATTTGAAATTGTATCTCTTTTTTTTTCAGTATGGTTCTAACTAGGTCAGTCATGTTGCTCATATACAGGGTGGGGGAAAAGTAGGTTTACTATTATTTGTATGGAAAAGAATGCAATAATTAATAAATAATAAAACAAGAGTAAACTCTGTGCTCCACATACTCACAATTGTAAACCTACTTTTGCCCTACCCTGTATGGAAATAGATGACATACTTCAACAATAGAAAACTTTATGGTTTTCCTATTTTCATGAGACTACTTACTATTTCCTTAGCAAGAGTTTTGGGGCCATGATATTTGAATGAGGACTGCCACCCATCAACAAACAGAATCAATTCTGTATAGCTCCTTTATCTCAGCCCTGTGAATACTTTTCATTACAATGGACTGGGCCACCTCTCTTGACTTATATAATGTCCTGATGCTAGGATACTGTAGGTTGAAGCACAGTCTGCAGCCCATGGAGAGAGAGGTCAGTTGTCTAATAGTAGTTAGTAGCTCACAGTGTGACTGCTGGCAACAACAGTGTAGCCAGTACAGCAACAGCAAACATTGGCTAAAAGTACAGTGTCAAGACAAAAACTTAGAGCAGAAAACCCAAAAAAGGCTCAGGAAGTTGATTTTCAATGTGGGTAACCCTGGCCCGTCCCACTGCCACCTCCAGGACATTTAAAAGAAAAGCAAGGATATGTAGCTCTGGTTTTGTCATTTAACATAGACGGTGTGGGTGGAGCTGACTTGGAGAAAACTGTCAATCATACCATGCCTAAAATCCACCACCAAGTAACACCACTTTCTTGTGTTATTTGCCACACTGCCAAAAATACTTCTGACTATTCTTGCTGCTGCCAGAGTGATTTCTCCAACTGTTTGCTGCCTCTGACTTCCAGTGCACTCTAAAAACAAGTAAATAAGCTCTATGAGGTCTGTCCAGAAGGTATCCAGACATGTAATATGAAAAATATAGACATTTATTGAAGATACAAGATACAAGAAACATTGTACATAGGACAATGATGCCTCAGTCCCCTTCAAAGTAGGCACCCTGGATCCTCATATAATTCTCCCAGTCTCCACCAGCTGCCCCATCATATTTTCCTGAATCTCATCCATGGTCTGAAATCTCTTCCTTTCAAAGGTGATTTTAGCTTTGGGAAAAGCCAGAATTTGAAGGGTGTCAAATCTGGACTGTAGGGAGACTGAGTCACCTGGGTGTATGATGTTTCACCAAAAATCTCTGCTCAAGACATGATGCACACGTGGGTGCATTATTGTGATATCCATAGCTGCAGCCTTCTGAATCATTGAAAAAGTTTCTATGGAAGAATGTTCAAGCTTAACACAAAATTTAATGCAGATTTATGCTCTACTTGCTCAGTCATTTTGAATGCAATGGCCACGCAGTATACATGTTCACTCAATGGTGTCTACTGCCCCCATGACTAGTACAGTGGAGACATCATTATTCACACATGCATATTCCAGGCCACCCTACTTGGCTGCCAGGTTACACTGATGTCACATGAACCATTCTCATTAAATTAACAATGGTTGGGTTTCTTCCAGACAGACCTCATAAAACATTGTCTAGAGTGAGTCTGTTGTCACTGCATAAGAGCTGGAGAATAGTTTCTTGAGTATATTCTAGAATCTTAATCTATAGTCCACATGGCACCTGTTTTAATTGCTCAGGACAAAGTCATAGTTGAAAGAAAAGGGCAGATGGAGACAAAATCAACTTGCTTTTATCTCCTTAATAGACACTACAGCATTCCCTCACTTATCACAGGTATTATGTTCTGGACCTCCCTGCAATAGGTGAAAATCTGTGAAGTAGGAACCTTACATTTATTTTAGTATTTATATATTTTTAAGGCTTTATAAACCCTTCCCACATACTTATAAATCATTCCCAGTCTCTTATTAACCTTTCCACTCCCTTATTAATCTTTTCCACATTTTTATAAACACTACTTAAGTTCTTAAACATATCCTACATTCTTAAACCTACATAACTTTAATGACATATGTATACAGTGCTGCAAAATCCTGCAATATAGCAAAAAATCCACAATAAATAATTAAATATAATATTTTTAAAAATCCCACGATACAATGAGGCTGCGATAAGTGAACCATGATATAGAGAAGGACTACTATAGTTCTACAATTTCACCATGTATCTAGAGTCATGAAAGACATCCATTACATCCCTTTTGAAAATTACAGCAGCATATGATTTATAAAAAATACATAGGACTATAGAAAGCTTTCACTCTGAAAATCAGAGAAAAATTAACAGGAAGATTTATAGCCCTTTAAGCACTTCCAGTCCTCTTTAAGCATCACAGATTCAATTTTCCAACCTATAAACCATCATTGTGGTTTGATGGTCTCTCCAGTGTCCTCACTTCATTAATATGGATGCTTATGGTATTTGCTATATAGTTGCATAACTATGATAAGATTAATTAAAAATGGATGTCATTTTAATATACATTTGAGCTTAATTATATGAGCCTCTGATACAAAACATTTAAACATTACATGTTTGTATTAAAATAGCTGGTGGGCTATGGCATAAGAAGAGATTTTAAATACTGGCATTTAAGTTTTGTATGCATTTGAGAATGGATAATTTTTTAGGAAACAATTGTCTTAATTATTGACCCAATGATAAACTCATCAAATACATCTTCAATAAAAACTTAAGTCAACATCTATTATGTGAAAAGCCATTTTGCTAGGTATTAGATAAATGAAGACATATAGAGACAATCTCCCAATTAGAGGGTTTATAAAGTAAGTTGTAATTCAAATATAAACTATCATAAATGCTTAATAATTATTCCTAGCTACTAGATCATCATGAAGACCTTTGAATTTTATGTTATTAAAGAAGAGAATTTAGAGTTCAATACATCCTTTAAAAATGAAGAAATTGAGGCCAGATTTAACAACTCCATTACTTTGTTCAGACCTGGCTCATAGAAAAAAACATACAAAATATTTATTAAGTAAATGAATGAATGAAACTTCATACAGTCATTCAGTGAGGGAAGAGTATGTCTGACTACAGAATCCAGAATGTCCCAATTCAGCCCTATGGTCAAATATCCCAGACTTCCATCTTGGGTCTACGATTTTTTTTGTACTATATTTTTCTGGTTATGGTGTTAGAGTAGCTTTATAAAATGAATTGGGGGGTTCCCATCTTCTATTTTCTGGAAAAGGTTGTGTAGAATTCTGTTAATTCTTTAAACATCTGGTAGAATTCTGCAGTAAAATCATCTGAGCCTGAAAATTTCTTTTCATGGAGTTTTTAAAATATGAATTAAATTTCCTTAATTGTTATATAGTTATTCAAATTATCTATTTCTTCTCTCCTTGTGGAGGGACTCCGATAGCATTAATGTTCAATGTTTTGTTACAGTGCCACCCATCCCTAAAGTTCCATTTACTTATTCATTTTAGTCTTCTTTCTCTGTGTTTTTCAGATTGAATAAATTTTATTGGTCTTCTAGGTAACTGATTCTTTTCAATATTCCTTCCATTCTACTGTTGAGTCTATCTATTGAGTTTCTTTATTCTGGTTATTGTATTTTTAGTTCTAAATTTTTCATTAGGTTCTTTAAATCTTCCAGTTATCTGCTGAGACTATCTTTTATTTTTTCAAGCATGTTCATAATGTTCATAGAAGCATTTTTATGATAACTGCTTTAAATATATTGTTGGATAATTCTAATATCTCTGATATCTCAGTGTTGGAATCTAATGGTTGCTCCCATCATTCAGTTTGAGATCTTCATTGATCTTGCTACAATAAATGAATTTCAATAGAAACCTGGACATTTGGATGTTATGTCAGGACACTGTGAATCTTATTTGAATTTTCTTCTGCTCTAACTGCCCTATTTTGACATCACTCATGCTGAATGGAGGCGGGGGTTCTGACTCTCACTAGGCCTCCACTGATACCTTGTTGGCTAGGAGGGGTGGGAGGGCCTCATGACTGCTCCCCACATGTTTTCCACTGACACCATGGTGGGAAGGGGTGGCCTTGTGATTGTTGGGTGATAATAAAATCCCAGCTTCTACTTGGCCTTCTCTGACCAGATGTCAGTGTGGGTTTGGGGGCTCCTCATTTCAGCCTCATGAGTTGTTAAAGTCTAGGTTCCCACTTGGCCTTTGCTTGTGGGTATGGCAGTGAAGACAGGGGCACAAATTTTTCTGTGGAGTTTGTCAAGAATAGAATATAAAATTTTCCTGTCTTCCAAGGCTTTCACTTTCCTGGTCCTGTGTTTAGAAAGAGCAGAATATTGTCAATGGGGAACATGGCACTGATGAGAAATAGGGCAGTCCTGGGGAGAGCTGGCAGGATCTACATCATTGATACTTCTAAGTTTCTGGCTTTTTAGCTCCAAGTCAAACCCATGGAATTTATCACCATATTGATGTGCCTTGGGTCTCAAGGTCCCTAGCCTTCTTCTCTCTACCGTTCAGAGTTCTCTGATGTTTGTCCTTGGAATTTTAGGTATACTTAATGAGAAGAATAGGAAAAAGTATGTCTACTCCATTTTCCCTGAGCAGAAGTTCCATTTCACACCTGTTATTTTGACCTCCTTATGTGAAGGCATAATCCACCAATATTTCAACTCCAAAAAATAGTATTTTTCATATTATGCTTTGGGATCTTCAAAAACGATATCACTGTACCTTCAAAGAAGTCTGTCAAATACAGCCACTATGAGGAACCCCTAACTGTCACACAGACATTCCATACCTTCCCACTTGTGCTTGTGTATTGCTCTAGAAGCTGCTCACAGAACCTTCATCACTCCTTAAACCTTTCATGAGAGAGCCAATGAGCACTGTTAGAGTGTGACCTCAGGATGTCCCAGAGCTTCCAATCATTAGGATCTCAGAGTACTGTTGAGCTCCCTACAAAGGTGAGAACAGTTTCTACCCTAATTATGACTTGTCTTGTATGACTTGTCTTGACATTTGGACCCCAATACCATTCCCTTTGTTCTTAAAGACCATCCTCCAATCCCTTCTTTCCACAGAAGCTGGAGACCAATAAAGGTACCAGGTGAGAGCTATTTCCCATTTTACTGCTCATGTACATTGCCCTCTTAGCCTTGCTTGGACCAAAATACCTCCTTCATCTCCTAGAATAAAAAAAAAAGCCCCATGTATATTCATGGGTGTAAGTAACTAATGTTCCTTACATTATTACTATTACTATTATTACTATTCACTCTTGTCCTAAACCAGTTAAATACTGCCAACCATATATTGCTAGCATATTAACTGCATTAGGGGATTCAAAACAGTATATGACAATATACCTGATATCAAAAACCTGATCATCTAGTTTAGGAGACAAGAGTCATACTTCCAAAGAAAATCTAAATTAAAATAAGTAGCATTAATATGTTATGTTTGAAGACTTGAAAAAAATCCCTCATTAATTTTTTCTCTTGATTTTAGACAACACTGAAATTATGAGGATCCTGACCCCAGAAGTTTAAGTAGCTTATCCAATGTTATTTGACTAGTAAATTGTGATTCTGGGACTAAAACCTGGCTGTATCTCCTCAGAGTACTGGACCATGTTAAGATGCTTTCAGTAAGATGAGTAACTATTTCAGTTCATACAAATAAATATCATCTGAGGATTAAACCGGAGAATGGTAGCGGGAAGCAAAGTTAGCCAAGTGGCTGCAACAACAAATTAAGCTGTAAAAACAAGCAGCCTCTAGAAACCAATAAGATTTGAGGTGTTTATTTTATAATGGTGCATATTTAAAAAAAGAAGAAGAAAAGATTTATTTCTCCTAACAATTTAACAAGACTAAATTCTGTTTACTCTTGCTTTAATGCCTAAAGCTCTCACTGCCTGGTAGTTCCTGATTCAATAATTAGTAAGTGGTAAACAAGTAAGATTTAAAGTTGCCTAATAAAAGTATCCTTATAGCAGGCACTAAAAGTACCAAGAAGATGTACCTAGTAAAAATGGTTTCCAAATAGTAGTCTATAAGCCAAAGTATTTGATGACATGAAAAAAAAAATACATAAAAAGCATTCTAAAGACAGACTATTATAAATTCTGCTTTTATTATATTTCCTTTGCTTAGAACAATGTATGGCACATGGTGGGAACTCAGATATTTGTGTAATGAATTCCAGGAAATTATCTCTTTTATTAGCAACAAAACGCTCTTAGACACTCACATGACATCATTTGATGTCTCAAGGCACCTGTCCTGAGGCAAAGCTAACTGCTGAGCCCTTTGACCTCATCCTCTTTGTCCAGTCAACCAACAGAGTAAATAATGTATCTGCAACTCTGACAAAAACAGTTTCATCACTTATTGGAGGAAGCTGCTCTTGATGCACCAAAGCCAGGTTTTTCTCTCCATGTGCTGTGGGAGCATAAAACAATAGGGAAAAGTGGAGGATCTATTTACAGATGTAAGTGCCAATCCCAATTGTGTCATTTGCTCAGTGAACAGCTATGACCTTCACTTTTTTTTTTATCTGAGGAAAGAGAATATCATCTCTTAAGATAATTATGATGGTTAGGAAAAAATATGGAAAAAGAGAGATACAATGAATTATAGTTTTCCTGACATATAATATGCACATATATTATAGAATATTTATATCAGACTGAAAATTTACCCCTTCTCTATAATGTTTATCAACAAATTTATCAGTTGTCTCAGGGCAATTTTTTTAAATTTCTCAATTACGGTTGACGTTCAATTTTATTTTGTATTAGTTTCAGATGTGCAACATAGTGGTTAGACAACCATATACTTTACAAAGTGGTTCCCCCTTTATTTCCAGTACCCACCTGGTAGCATACATAATCACTACAATATTATTGACTGTATTCTATCCCATGGTAATTCTATTAAGTTCAGACCCTAAAGAACTAGACATATGGTTATTTTCATGGATAATTTACACCTATCTAACTCCAGCTCTCTCTGTATCTGTTCAAATCTATTGCCTTTGACAGTTCATATATGGGGAAAATATTATCTCTCTATTTATCCAAAGCCGAGATGTAAGAATTTCCAGAAAAATTATAGGCTTTAGCTGTTTAGCACACAATCGATAAATACATATGGTGTGGCTAACAGCACAGTAGGCAAGCATGGCTCCATGTTCTCATGAAAGCTCAAACATGACCACTCTGGAAAACAACACCTCAGGGCTGGCTTATTCTGAACTCTGGATGAAATGCAGCCGAAGAAGAAATGTTGTCAGTGTGTTCAGCCCTGATCTGGATGGCTGGAGTCAAAGAATTTAATTTTGCTTTCCCATCTTAGATAGGGAACTAGACAAGACTTAGATGAGATGTCTTCAGTCTTCTTCCACATGGATCTAATTCTTTCCCTTCTTATTTTCAGCGTCCTTGATATATATGAACTTGTGCAGTTACTTAGGGGTGCCCCCCCAAAAATGGCTGATAGATAACTTGATTTCTAAGGGCATCTCTTCTCTAATTTCCTTGGTTGTGTGGATGTCTGAATGGTAGGTGATGTAAATATCTAACATTCCTTTGCTATGTGCCAGGAATGATGCTAAGCACTTCCATTTAATCTTACTTAATAACCCATAGGTGCTATTGACATTCCTGCAAAGGAAACCTAGGCAGGCAAAGTTTCTGCGCTTTTCTGTGGTCCACAGCTGGAAGGGCAGAGGTGAGATAGGACACTAGGCTGTCAGCCCAGTGTCCACACCCTGAGCCACCTCCCTTCTGCCAACCAGGACATCATGTAGAGAGGCTTAGAGGTCAGGTTATCCAGCCCAACTTCTGAAATATGAGCTGCCACCATCTTCTTTTTGATGATTTTTAAAATAAAAGAAAAAGGGAAGTCAAAGAGAAGAATCAGGAACTTTTCTTCATGTAATATAACAAAGGGTCCTTTCTTGAACTTTTGCTATCTGTTTCTGAGGGTAAGAATAGAAGTAGGAAGACATGGGGAGGAAATGGTGGCTGAAGTCAGGAAAATGGTCTTCCAAAGCTTTAAAGTACAGGAACTAAAGTTTACCTAAAAACGTGGTAAAATGCTGCAATTCACATTTCTCCCAATCTCATCTCTCAAGTCAACAGCAGTAATGAGCAGGAAAAAATATATGAATATATATATGGTGTCTCTCCCACTTTTGTGCATTTTGCACTTTAGGCTTATTAAAAATAGCACTCATTAACACCAAACAGGAATTTATATCTACTATACATAAATTAGCATATCAATTTTAATGATCCTGACTCCGTAACAATGAAATAAAGTTAAAAAGAAAAACCAGGCCAGTTTTAGTCATCCTTTTCCTTCTCTCTCCTGTATTCTCAATTGATCTCCTGCCTTCTCTAACCCCATTTCCAGCTGCCAACTCCAAGCTGTAGGAGTTTTGAACCTCAGGCATAGAATGGTATTTATCTGGAGGCTGATTGCTATAGCTGAATAGCCCTGTGACCAGTCGGCCACTCCAGGTTCACAGAAACCCAGGCAAAGACCCCATGTCCCCTGCAGTCTTGCTTGTGCTCTCTCTACAATACGCCCTCCAAATGTTCTCAGGGCATATATGAGGTCTGTTCAGAAGATATCCAGCCATGTAATAAGAAAAATAGAGATATTTATTGTAGAAGATACAAGATACATAAAACATAGTACTTAGGACCCTGGCTGGTTTGGCTCAGTGGATTGAGCGTCGGCCTGCGAGCTAAGTGTCGCTGGTTCGATCTTCCAGTCAGGGCACATCAGAGAAGGAAAACTCTGACTCCAAAAAACCTCCGCTGCCTTGCGGCATACCTCTTCAGGGGAAAGGCTAAGGGAGTAAACCCCGACAGAAAATCCGGAGCCGGAGTCCCTAAGGCAGTTTGACGTTGTAGTCAATACCGGCAACTCCTGCGGCGCACCTGAAGCCAAGCTGTATTGACTCCGTCTTTCCCTTGGATCCCTCAGCTGCGAAGAGAGGGGGTGTCTGCTGCATGGGCAACAGCAGACCCTCCATATCACCCTGCCCAGGCTCTGTAGCTTCAGCTTCACTGGAGAGGACACTCCAGCGTCATCGCAAGATGTCGATTCAACACGGGAGGAGACAGATACCGTGTCACTCCCGAGTCGGACTGCACAACCATTCTCGGCGGTGCAGATAGACTCTTAAGAAGCTACACCATCGTCTCTCGAGACGGACGGCTGCCGATGATGACGATGATGAGTACTTAGGACAATGACACCTCAGTCACCTTCAAAGTAGGCACCTTGGGACCTCACACAGTTCTCTCAATCACCATCAGCTGCCCCATTGTGTTTTCTTGAATCTCACTGGTGTTCTGAAATCTCTTCCCTTTCAAAGGTGATTTTAGTTTTGGGAAAAGTCAAAAGTCACAGGGCTGTAGGGAGGCTGAGTTACCTGGGTGATTTAATGTTTCACAAAAAAAAAAAAAAAACCTGCAGAAGATGTCATGCATAAGCAGGTGTGTTATCATGATGAAGCTGCCAACCACCAGTTGTCCATAGGTGCAGCCTTCAGAATCATCTAGTTTCCATGGAGAAATGTTCAAGCTTAATGCCAAATATGATGCAGATTCATTGTTCTACTCACTCAGTTATTTTGAATGTGATGGCCACGCAGTACACATGCTCACTCAGCAGTGTCTACTGCCCCCACCAGCTAGTACAGTGAAGTTGTCATTGTTCACACATGCGCATTCCAGTCAACTGTCCTTGGCTGCCAGGTTACATAGATGTCGTGCCAACCGTTCTTGTTAGATTAACAATGGCTGGACATTTTCTGGGCACACCTCGTTGTATGTCAGTGATGTCCATGCAGGAGAACTTTCCAGACCTATTTCTTTGTCCTTTGTCAGGGTCTTATATGTTTTTCATGGCCCTACAAAATATTTTTCTTTGTATCTTCAGTGAAAGTCCCAATTCTATTCTGGATGCAATATGTGTTCAAGTGGGAAGCTTGATCAATTCTATTTGTGTCTGCTTTGTTAATGGATCCCTTCCACAGTGAATGTGAGTATAAGGATATGTCCAGGAAATCCAAACTGTGTTCACAGTTGTTAGACACAGTCAAAAGACAGGGTGATGATACTGATACAAATTACAGGCTTCTTTTAATCAACAATGCAAACAAGATAATAGAGAAGGTGGAATTGTGATGTGTGTCTGAGCTGGGAAGATAATATGCACTATAGAAAAGGCTTGCCTTGTCTGAGAGCCTCAGGCTTAAATACTTAATATTCAGCTTTACATACTAAGTAAAATCACTCATCCTACCCTAAAAGAGCTGAAAAATGGGGGGAATATGGAATGAAATGGTACCTTATCTAGAGACTCTAATCAAATGTTTAAAAAGACTTTGGCATCCTTTTTTTAGTGGGGTGGGGGAATCTACACCTTTATTGTTTTATATTTATATATACATATTTTTTTTAAGAGAGGGGAAGGGAGGGATAAAGAGAGGGAGAGAAACACTGATTGGTTGACTCCAGTATGTGCCCCAGTGGGAACCAAACCCACAACCTAGACATATCCTCTGACCGGGGATCACACTGGCAATCTTTTGCTTTGCAGGATGATGCCCAACCAACTGAGCCACACCAGATAGGAAGGCATCTATTTTTTATTTCTTTAATATTCAAACTTTCATAATCATTATATTTCCATAAGGAAGACAGTCATTTGTTTATTCATTTAAAGAATGCATTAAATAAACACTAGGAAAGTCATAGTGCTAAATGGTGTAGGCACTACATAACTATCCAAAATAAGGCTGCTATTCTTGAGAGATGGATGGTGTAAAAGAAAGGCTTAGAGTCCACTGTTTGCATGGACCACAGTGCTACTGGGAAAACATATATTAAAGATCATTTAGTCCGGGGCTTCTCAAACATTAAGGTGCATACAAATCACTTGAGGATCTATTTAAAATGCAGATTCTATAAATTGCTTTAAATAAGTAAGCAAAATAAAAACAAATAAATGCAGATTGTAACGCATCAGTTCTCAATAGCGCCTGAGAATCTACACGTCAAGTAAACACCCTGGTGATGCAAAAGCTGCTGGCTTGTGGCCCACACTCTGAGAAAGAGAGGGAGACAGTAATCCCTGCTTAAGGTACCAACGCATTTCAATGCAGCTGGCATTACATACCAATAGCTATTACCCCCAAAGAGCAGCCTCATAATATCGTTATGACATAATGTCCCCCAGAGAAGTATCATGCCCACATCTGTGACTCACCAGTCATTCTGCCTTTGCAAACTATTTATGTACCTAAGCCTGTTTATTCAGTGGTGGAGAAGACAAAAGAGATCATGCTAGTATGATGCTAGTACATAAAAACTGGCACCCAATAATGAGTTGTTTTTTTAGCATTATTATGAATTGAGAAAAATGGGTATTTCTTTTTCATTTTAATAATTAAACTTCTTCTAGTCAGAAAAGGTAATATCATTAAGAAAAGTAAACCTCAGTAGAAATTGGCAAGATGAGTCATTTTCAAAGCATTAGCACGTGGTCAGAGGCTCCCACCAGTAATTAAGGACCACTTGCCATCAGCAGTATGCATTTCCATTATGTAAGACATACTGAGTTCTGAAAGAATCAACCCAGATCTCTCCCCTGCTAATAAGAAATTGGGAGGCACAAAACAACCCCAGATGGTGCATGTTTATAGTAATGAATGGAGGTACTTTATTGGTGTGAATTAAGTTTTACTTTGTTCTTAATAAGGGACTCTCTGTCCTCAACATTTTAATTGTAAATTAGATTGCCCATGAAGTCTTAAACTATTTTATGTTAAACATTAAGCTTTG
Organism: Furipterus horrens; assembly: GCF_987537825.1. Classification (NCBI taxonomy): domain Eukaryota; kingdom Metazoa; phylum Chordata; class Mammalia; order Chiroptera; family Furipteridae; genus Furipterus; species Furipterus horrens. Next base: position 196,209,738 of record NW_028327173.1, on the reverse strand, counting down.
TAAACTTGTATGGGCAATATTATTCATCCCCTGAAGCACAGGGAATATAAAAATATCTCATAACGAGCCGTGAATACATAACATAACCCCAAAAGTTTAATAATACTACTAACCTATTTTATTTCACCAAATGATTTCTTCTTCCACCAGAATAAAGACATATTCAACTAAGAAGAGTGAAAGACAGTTTCAAAGAGATCAACAGTTATTTTCCTCAAATTCTAAGCTAAAAATAGCCAAGTGGCAAGTGGGATGAGATTATTTAACATTCTTTTGACAGAATAATCTGAATAGTCAGGCAAGTCATTTACCTAATTGTTTTCCTTGATTATCTGAAAAGTAACATTACTTTCAGACAACTTATTTAGTAAGATCCAGTTGCCATCTCCTAAGAACCATTCTAACTTTAAAGTTCTCTCTCATTTGGGCGAAAGTTTTTTGCAAATGAAGACTGAGGGTAAGTAAGAAGCCAGTTGTAACACTTTTAGAGCCTTTATGAAAGATTATGAAAATGAAACACCTGGAGGCACAGTAAGAGTCAAGTGTACTCCATTTCAAGAAAAAATTAGTTTATAGTCCCATCTTTGCCACAAGTACGGTTGACCTTGGACAAGTCAATAAGTCCCCCAGACCCCTTTCCTTGTATCCCAAGGAAGAGTTTTTCAAAATATAGTTGAAGATCACCTACGTATAGCATCATCTGGAGCACTTCTTAAAAGTGTGTATTCCTGGGTAACACCTACTGCTACTGAATCAGACTCCAAAAGTGTCATTTTTCTTGACAAGTTTCCCAGGTGATTCTTGTCCTCACAAAGCATGAGAATTACTGGAGTAGATTAGCTCCAAGGCCTTCTGGCTTCAACATTCTTTGGTCTGGAATACACACTCAACCTAAACTGCAACTCTTGATAAATTCCACCCCCAACGCACTATATCATTTCCTTATGAAACTGTATTTCGGTCTTCATTTGGACCTTGAGTTCTCCTATCCACTTGACAATTATTAATTGTGTACCCACAGCATGAAAGTCCTCTCCATCTCTATCTTACCTGAAATAGGGCACATGAAGAACATTAGGGGTAGTGTGTGGAAGAGCATACAGGCCACTAGCAAGACACTACAGAATGACTAAGAGTAATATATTCAAGACTTCCTTCACTTTATAATCAAAGGACTCACACTTATGTTAAAATACTAGAGTTGAACTAGTAGCTAAAAGTAATATGCATTAATGTGTACCTAATATTATCCTATTTTTATAGCATAATATCAAAAACTCTATTTAGGGAGATGTATATGTGTGCAATGTCTAAATTGGTGCATTGATAATTTTAATATAATATATAAATATAAGCATGAAAACTAAAGGAAGTGATTACTTTTCCTGAAAGGCTGAGAGTGAGAAGTGATTTGGTTGAAAGGAAAAGAAAGAAAGAGACAAGAAAACAATAAGAGAGTGGATTAGATACAGTGATTATACATTTATGTAAAAATTATAAATCTGCATATATGTAATATTAAGATAAAACAGAATAAAGTTGAATATGAAAGACTAAACCAGAGGTTATGCAAATAACTCAACAGTTATACATATTAAGTGTATCACATAAAACTGACCATCTGTAGTCTCCTTCTGAATATTATGCTTCTATTCTACTTAGTTTCTAATGTAAAACCTAGAAACCTTGGGAGTTCTTTATAAAGGAGAAACTTTGGCTCTGTTCTGGACAGAGTATAAGTAAAAGCTTTGATGTGGATTGCAATAACATACCAGGAATTATTTGCACAATTATGAGCGGCTCCTGTTGTCACTCTGGTCGTCATGCAATCATTGGTAAAATAAAAAGATAGAGCTAGAAGCTAGATTTTTAAAAATTTTCCATGACTGCTCCTGCCATCTGAAAATTCTGCCTCTGTAGGAATCCAAACTTTGTTTTCTTTTTTACCAAGTTTCAAGCAAAAAAAAAAAAAATTTTTTTTGTTTTGTAAATATTTTTAAAGTAAAGCCATCCAGAAAACAATGAAAGGATAAAACCACCATAAACCTTCCAGAAGACAATGAAAAGATAAAATTCTTTCCTGAAGGGAAACGTAGGACTGGAGGAGAATCCTGAAGCTGAGTGTTCTCTAAGAATGGGGGGGGGGGGGGCGGTGAGGAAGAAGGGGGAAAGGGAGGGAGGGAGAGGAGTGGTGAGGAAACAAAATCCTGAGCATTTGCACTATAAGAAGGGGTCTTTTTAATCATGCAGGTGTGTACCCATTGAATGCAGCCTGCAGGAAAAGGAAACTGTCCCAGAGAAAGTGGCAGTCTTACCTTCTTATCCTAGCCAAGATGTGGGTAATAATCCCATCTGTTAGGGAGATGATGAAATGTAAGGCGAAGAAAATGAGTTCATGAACCTGAGACGTTTTTAAAAAGAGAAAGAGTGGGAGCTCATTCAATATCTCAGAACTGCCTCAAGCTCTTTTGAGCCAAACTTAATTTCCTTTGTCAAGTACAATTTGCAGATCTCAGAGGACATCAACTGTGGGTGCGTGCACTTCTCCTAGTACATTTTGTACTGCACTGTCCATCTGCAGCAGCTCAGCGGGGTGAACATGTGAAGTAATTTACCTAACAGCTCAGATTCCTTTCTGTAATATTGGAATTTTCAGGTCCAAACAAGTCTGCAGAACACATCACCAGCCAGTTTTCTGCTTAATAAAAAAAACAATGCTCTTTCTGCCCTGGAACTGAATGTGCAAACCTTGAACTTATAGATTTCAGTGCTCCTGAGGATGTACTTTGTGACCTTGAAGATAGATACTTCACCTGACAGTGTCCTCCTCAGTTTCCAAAAAAAGAACTCATGCATCTCAGATTCAAAGCAGAGGCCCAGAGACAGGCAGTGACACATTCAAGGACCCATAGCTGGTTCCTGGTTGGGTCCAGGAGGACTGTCAGTTGCAAATGATTACACACCCAACCCAAAATGGCTTAAGCAAAAAGAGGAGTTACTGGTTCAAGTTAAAGAAGACTAGCTTCAAGTAAACTTGATGTAAAGTCTCAAAAAAATTCACCAGGACCTAATTCTTTCTCATTGATTCTCCATCTCCTAAATTGGCTCTATTCTCAGGTAGATCCTCTCCTTATACTGCCAGGTATCAGCCATTACCTCCAGATTTTATCCTCTTGGGATGAAGTCCAGTGGGAAGGAACATCTACCTCTGCGCCATAATTACCAACAACAACAAAAAAAATCCATTGTGTCTCAATGTCTCTGTTAAAGTAAAATGTCCTATTTGAATCAAAATGTTCTGCATATAGACGGGACTAGGTTGTGACTCGATCACATGCCTAGCCCTAAGAGAGGAGCCATACTCCACAGGTAACACATGGACTGAGAACAGAAGAGGCACAGAGTGTCAAACATCTTAAGCCATTAACAGAACAAAGGAAAACAGATGACAGGAAGCTCACCAAGTATCTGCCACACTGGCAGAGCCTGAAACGGGAGCCAAGTTTCTGGATTCCGGTTCCTACCTCAACCCGCTTTGTCCTTCTGTGTGTGGCTGTGATATTAACAACTGATGGGAAGGTTAATGACATGGTGAGTCCTAAGATTTAAATAAAATCAATGTTTGGTGATAATCGAAGGAACAAACACTACTCATGTATGTTAACATCGTACACTAAATGTCAAGTGTGTTGTCATTCACCTTCATGACCTTGGATTTGGCAATGTATTCTTAGATCGGACACCAAAAGCATGAGCAACAAAAAATTAAAAATAAATTGGGCTTCATCAAAATTTAAAACTTTTATGAAATAAATAAGTCATGGGGATGTAATGGACAGCATGATGACAGTAGTTAATAACACTATATTGCATATGTGAAAGTTGTTAATAAAGTAATTCTTAAAAGTTCTCATTGCAAGAAAATATATAGCTATATATAGTGACAGATGTTAACTTGACTTATTGTGGTAATCATTTTGCAATGTATGCAATTATTAAATCATTATGTTCATGCAACAACTAAAACTAATATAATGTTATGTGTCAATTATACTTCAATAAAAATATTTTAATTTGTGCAGCAAATGACATTATCAACTGAGTGAAAAGGCAGCCCACATAGTGGAAGAAAATATAAGGGTTTAATATCCAGAAAATATAAAGTACTTTTACAACTCAACAACAGACAGGCAGCCCAATTAAAACATGGGCAAAGGAATTAAATACATATTTCTTTTTTTCTCCAAAGAGGATATATAAATGGCCAATAAGCACATGAAAAGATGTTCCATATCATTAGTCATTAGGGAAATGCAAATCAAAAACATGAGATACCACTTCATACCTGCTGTGTTAGCTATAAAAAATTTAACAAAAAAATGTGTTGGCAAGAATGTGAATACTGAAACCCTCTTACATTGCTAATGAAATATCAAATGGTGCAGCCATTTTGGGAAATAGTTTGGTAGTTCCTCAAAAAATTAAAGATAGAATTACCATATGACTCAGCAATTCCACTGCTATGTATATATCTTTTTTTAAGTATATTTTATTGATTATGTTGTTACAGTAGTCACAATTTTTTTTCCCCTTTGCTCCATTCTGCCCAGTAACCCTTCCATTCAGCAATCCCACTCTACTTAGTTCATGTCCATGGGTTGTGCATATAAGTTCTTTGGGTGAATCTTTTCCTATATTACTCTTAACTTCCCCATGTCTATTTTGTACCAAACAATTATGTTTCTTAATCCCTGGACCATTTCCTCATTTCCCCATTTCTCCCCTTTCCCCTTCCCAGCTGATAACCCTTCAAATGATCCCCATATCTATGATTCTGTTCCTATTCTGGTTTGCTTAGTTGGATTTTGTTTTTATTTTTTAAATTCCGTTGTTGATAGGTGTGAATTTGTTGTCATTTTAGTGTTCATAGTTTTGATCTTCTTTTTCTTAAATAAGTCCCTTTAACATTTTATGTAATAATCACTTAGTGATGATGAGCTCCTTTAGCTTTACCTTGTCTGGGAAGCACTTCATCTGACTATCCATTCTAAATGATAGCCTTGCTGGATAGAGCCATCTTGGTTGTACATCTTGCTTTTCATCACATTGAATATTTCTTGTCAGTCCCTTCTCACCTGCAAAGTTTCTTTTGAGAAATCAGCTGAGAGTCTTATAGGCACCCCTTTGTAGGTAACTCTCTGCTTTTCTCTTGTTGCTTTTAAGATTCTCTCTTTATCTTTTACCTTTGGCATTTTAATTATGATGTGTCTTGGTGTGGACCTCTTTGGGTCTAGCTTGTTTGGGATTCTCTGTGCTTCCTGGACTTGTATGTCTATTTCCTTCACCAAATTTGGGAACTTTTCCTTCATTATTTTTTCACATAAGGTTTCAATTTCTTGGTCTTCCTCTTCTCTTCTGGCACCCCTATGAGTCAGATGTTGGCACATTTAAAATTGTCCCAGAGGTTCCTAAGTCTATCCTCATTTTTTTAAATTCTTGTTTTCTCATTCTGTACTGTTGACTGTTTTTTCTTCCTTATATTTCAAATCATTGATTTGAACCCTAGTTTCCTTCCCTTCACCATTGGTTTTGTGTGGATTTTCCTTCGTTTCACTTAGCATAGCCTTCACTTCTTCCCTTATGCATTTGCCATACTCAAGCATATCTGTCAAGCCTGTGAGCATCTTTATCACCAGTGTTTTGAATTCTGCTTCTGTTAGGTTGGCTATCTCCTTGTCACTTAGTTCTCCCACTGGAACCTTGATCTGTTTACCCTTTTGGGCCATACTTCTCTGTCTCCTCATCTTGATAGTCTCCTGTATTTGTTTGCCTCTGAGTCTTAGGCAAAGCTGTCACTCCTGTTACATTGTAAGGGGTGGAGTCTTAGGTATTCATCAGTACAGGGCTACCCATTTCACCACCTTGTGGCGCTCTATGTGGGGGAGGGGTCTGAGAGGGAACAATGCTGCTTACTCAGCACTCACCCCTTTTCCAGGCACTTCTCCCACTTCCCTATGTGACTGGTGCCCCTCTAGCTGTTGCCCTGGCCATTGTTCCCAGAGTGGGTGGGACTGTGGACATTCTAGGACCATGGGGGCCCTTAACAAGTGGACTCTGCTGAGAGACTGGCAGTTTCTTCCCCCACCCCAATCCCCACTTGTTTGCATAGTCAGAAGCAATGAGGCTTGATTCTCCCTGACTTGGGACTGTGAGCTGTGCAGTGGTCAGGAGCTGGGAACACATCCCAGGTGTCCCTCCCCACTTTTTAAAATGTGTGACTGCCCTTTCCACCAACCTGATACTGCCGCCACCACACAGCGTCCTCTTTGCCCTGGCTCCACCCCTTCTACCAGTCTGGATGAGAATTTCTTCTTTATATCTTTGTCCATGCAGCTTGATTTTCTGGAACTTCCAGTTGTCTCTAGTTTTGAGGTAGTTGTATTCCTTCTTAGTTGTGGAGGGAGACCCAGCAGCTCTGTCTATGCCTCGATCTTGAACAGAAGTCTGTATATATCTTAATGAACTAAAAACTGGGATTGATTGAATCAGATATTAAAACAACAATGATTCATTCTGTTTTATGGCTGAATAATATTTTATTATATGAACATACCACATTTTGTGTACCGCTTCTTCTGTTGATGAACACGTGGGTTGTTTTCACCTTTTGTCTATTGAGAATAATGCTGCAATAAGTAATCAGTACCAATGTACTCTATCCCAGGGAAAAATCACAATCTTAGTGATTTCACAGCCCTTTGAAAGTGACTGTCATAGGCAGGGATGTGAGTCATAGTTCTGGCCCAATGAAAGTTTAGTAGAAACTTCTGAGAATTCTTGTTCCTTTTCAAATAAGAGACAAACACTTGGGGAAATGATTCCTGCCTCTCCCTCTCTGCTTTTGCATATTTTGTACTGCAAATGGGAGAAAATGGGTATAAAGTTAAGGAAGTCTTGGGGAAAGAGAAGATGTGACAGCAATCTATATGGAGCTGGATTCCCAGAGTCCTAATGATACCATTGGTCAGGGGATTTGCCCTTTCTGTTGTTAGATTCATGATTGATAAATCTTACCCATTAACCTCTACCTTTGTGCAGTCAGTATACGATGAGGATAACAGGAGGATCCAAGGGAGGTCTCTGTTCTGCCACAACTGAGGCATGGTACACATGCAAAGCATTACCATCTTGTCATCCTTTATTTCAGGAGGGGTCCTCATTAATAACTGGAAGCTGTATCCTGCCATAGCCATAAAGAAATCAATAGTATAGAAATGTACCATAAACAACTTCTGATTGCACTAACTTATCACATCAGAACCAAGGACTGCTCCAGATTAACAAGCAGCTCAGTTAAAGCAGATACAGGGATTTCATTTTCTACATAGCTCTTAACCAGCCTCTAGAAACTGCCACCATGGGGCATTACCTCAGGGCCCTCACTGTACCTCCAGAAGAGCAACTAGGGTCACAGCATGCAACACAAATGTCAAGTATAGCCCCTCCCAGAGTTTGCTACCCATTCTAATTGCTCACAGACTCTGGTCAGAAGGGTCATCCCATGGTGGCATACTGTGTGATTGGCCTCTTACTTCATAAAATGGTCTGTAGCTGTTTCTTCATGGCTAGAGCTATGCTACAGCAAACCCCTCATTGCCTCTCCCAGGTCTTGCCAATGATCTGACTCAGACAGTGCTGCTCTTTATATAGAGAGTTTAGCAATGTTGACACCAACCGAAAACTACAGCTGCCAGTGAAGGACGGGTAAACGTGGTGAAGGACTCTGTAGCCTCCTGTTTAATAACTGCTTAGTCATTGAACTCAGTATTAGGGTTTAAGCTGAACCAGAGTGGAGAAAGTGGAACACTCCCATGGCAGGGCACGGTTTCCTGCACGAACACTCATTCCTGCCAGTGACAAAAGCAGCGTGGAGTTCAGTGTATCCTCCCCTGAAGCAGCAGCTGAAAAATGCCTTTGGAACCGCTTTTAGCAAATGGTCATTCAATTCTCTTTTGCAATACACGATGTTCAGTGTCTAATCCTCCTTAGTTCTTTGGATTCTGGACATTGTTGCTTGGAAGATATAATTATACTCATTAGAATATACAGGACCTAAAACCAGCTGGAAAAGTCTCAAATTTAAAAAAAAACAAAAAACTAATTATACCACAAAAACTAAAACATGGTAATTAAAATGACCATTATGTAGCAGACTTTCTATAATTATTGTTATTCATTTTGGCAACTGGGAGTTTGGGGGATTGGATTTTATTTTCCAAGCCATAAGTGTAAAAAAAAAGCAATTTATTTACTTTACGGTTTAACACTGGAAAGTAATTTTTATGAATTTCTTCAGACTTTATTGAAGGACTATATCACTCTTCTTTCTCCTTGTCATTAATTTTTAAGGGATAGTTTTCCTGTCTGTGCTTCTCAGGCTACATTGACAAATACCCTTACTGCCTGTGCCAATCACAGAACTCAATGCAGAGTCTCTTCTAGCTACTCACATTCTCGAAATACCTTTTTTTTCCCCTATCTGGAGCAGAAGAAAATTAACTCTAGAGAATTACTTGGACCCAGCTGGAAATATGTTAAATTCTTTAATCCTGCCATAATCAGTAACTAATTATTGCTAAATCTATGCCTAAACTTAGATTTTACCTAATCGCTACTCTAATAACGTCAAACAGAGAACTTACTGTTGCAATATAATATGTGAAAATTAAAAAAAATTTTACAAAACAGAGAGATGCAGACCATAAAATGAGGAAGTGAGTTATTATTCTATGAGAATCAAAGGAAACATAGGTATTATTCTATGAAAGTATTACACACATCAGATATGATTCTGGCCATATTACGTGCATTCATCATGTACCTAAAAACAATCCTAAGAGGTATTTCTGTCTGCAATTTATAGTTGGGGCTGAGAGTGGTTAAGTAACATTGTAGCTATATAATTTTTTCCTACTATTACCAAATAATTTAGAAGTAAAATAAATTACCTATGTTTGGAGACAGCTAAGTAATAATATAAGCTACCACCTTTCCTTTTGTTCAGTTGTCTATACTTTTTATATATTCAGTGACAGAACTATAATCCATACCAGATTTCTATATTCCAAAATTCAAAACAATCACTGTTTTTAATTAATGTTAGCACGGTATATCTTTCTCCATATCTTTGCTTTTAACCTATTATAAATCTTTACAATTCAAGTAAGTTTCTTGGAGACAGCATATAGTTTGATCTTTTCTTTTTACCTATTCAGAATTTCTGTCTTTTAATTGGCACATTTAAGCCATCTACATTTATAATGATTATTGATGCAGTTAAATTAGTATCTATTATCTTTTTAACTGGTTTTTACTTGTTACATTTGTTCTTTGAGTCCTCTTTTCCTTTTTGCACCTTATCTAATTTTAATTTAGCATTTTCTATAATTTTATTATAGCCCCTATTTTAGTATATCATTTATACTTTTTAAAATTTTGGTGATTACCCTAGAGTCTAAAATATATCTTTTTAAAATAACCTAAGTCAACCATCAAATAACACTAAGTTATTTCAGCAGATAAAGTGCTTCCCAGATAATGTAAAGGTAAAGAAGTTCATCATCACCAAGTCATTATTATATGAAATGTCAAAGAGACTTACTTAAGAAAAAGAAGATCAAAACTATGAACACTAAAATGACAACAAACTCACAACTATCAACAACTGACTCTGAAAAATAAAAACAAAATCCAACTAAGCAAACCAGAATAGGGACAGAATCATAGGTATGGGCATCATTTGGAGGGTTATCAGCTGGGAGGGGGAAGGGAAAGAAATGGGGATATGGTGCAGGGATTAAGAAGCATAATCAGTTGGTACAAAATAGACAGGGGGACGTTAAGAATAATATAGGAAAGGGTGAAGCCAAAGAACTTACATGCATGACCCACGGACATGAACTAATGGGGGTGGGATGGCTGGAGGGAAAGGGGGTACTGGGCAGAGGGGAGAAAAGAGGGAAAAACTGGAACTACTGTGACAACATAATCAATAATATATACTTTTAAAAAAACACTAAGTTATTTCATATGCACCATAGACATATAGACGAGTATCCCCAATTTCTCCATTTCATCATTTGTAACATTGCTGTCATTTATTTCATGTATCCATATGCTATAGTCAACTAGTACACCGTTACTGTTATTGTTTTTTTAATCAATCTTTTAGATTAACTAAGAATAAGAAAATTTTTTTAAAAAATTTGCCTTTACTTATTCCTGCTTAACACTCTTCCTTTATTTATGTAGATCCAAGTGTCTAACCTATATCATTTTTTCTTCTGCCTAGAAACTTTCAAAACATTTCTTGTAGGGCAGGTCTGATGGTAAGGAAGCCCCTTAATTTTTGCCTAAGAAATCCTTATTTCTCTTTCACTTTTGAAGAATAATATTGTTGAATATAGATTTCTAAGTTAGTGGGTTTTTTTCTTTCAACCCTTTGAAGATTTCTTTGAAATCTCTTCATTCTTGCATAGTTTATGATCAGAAGTCTACTATAATTTTTTATCATTTTTCCACTATCAGCAAGAGAATTTTTTCCTTCTCTGGTTTCCTTGAAGATTTTCTTGGTGTTTGATATTTTTTTTCTATCTTTTAGGCTTGAATAAGTACACTGAGATGTGGGTTATCTGGTATTTATTTTGCTTGCTTTCCTCTAAAAGCTTCCTGGACTTGTGGATGATGTCTGTCATTAAATTTGGATAATTCTCGGTTGTTATTACTTCAAATACTTCTGCTCTGTTCTCTCTTCTCTCTCCTTCAATATTCCAATTTGTATGCTATACTTTCAACACTGTCCCACAGGTCTTTTCCATTCCTTCTTTTTTTCCCTCTCTTCATTTTAGTTTGGGGACTTTTTATTTGCCTGTCTTTAACTTCACTGATTTTTATCCTCAGCTTTGTCATGTCTACTGATGAGGCCACCAGAGGCATTCTTCATCACTGTTACTCAATTTTTTTATTTATAATATATCATTTTGATTCTTTTCTATACTTTCCATCTCCTAACACTTCCCATCTGTTTTTGAATACTGTCTACTTTTTCCATTAGAACGCTTAACATATTAATTATCATTATTTCTAATTCCAACATCTGTGGCAAATCTGAGTGTAGTGACTTCTTTGTCTTCAGACTCTGTGTTTGTCTTGACTTTTGGCTTCCTTTGTAATTTTTCTTTACTATTGAAAGCTAGACATGTAGTATCAGGTAACAGGAACTAAAGATTTAAATAAGCTATTATTGTGAGGAATTAGGTTAAGCTGGCCATTAGTTGAGCTGGGTTCAATGTTTGCTGTAACTACAAACACCAAAAAGCTTCAAATTCCTCTTGTGCCCTTGTTTTTGTCTCTCTTCTTGGCTATGAGGCTTTGCTATGTATTTTCAGCTATAACCCACTATAACCATACTGGAGACTTCTGCTGTGATGGAGGTCACTCAATAATGTTTAAATCATGTCTCCATCTTTTTGCAGGCCCATGTCTTACAACTGTGGCCTTCACAAGGGTTTCTGTCCTTCCTCCAGTGGTATTGAAACAGAGCAGGGGAGGGATCCCCAAAGTCCCCACAGTCCATGGTTTGGGGGATGGGAGAAGTAGGTAATACAGTATTCCCTCACTTATCATGGTTACTACGTTCTAGACTCCCCTGTGATAGGTGAAAATCCAGGAAGTAGAAACCTTACATTTATTTTAGTATTTATATATATTTTAAGGCTTTATAAACCCTTCCTGCACACTTATAAACCATTCCCAGTCCCTTATTAACCTTTTCCACACTTTTATAAACACTGCTTATGTCCTTAAACATATTCTACACTCTTAAACCTACATAACTTTAACAACATACATATGCAGTACCGCAAAATCCCGTGATATAGTGAAAAATCCGTGATAAATAATTAAATATAATATTTTTTTAAATCCCATGATACAGTGAGGCCACCATAAGTGAACCATGATATAAGGAGGGACTACTGTACAGAACTTAAGATACCTTGCATATCTGTGGCAAGTTGGTAGCTAGCTAATAGCTGTGTTACCACCCTGGGGCAAAAGGTGTAAATGACTTTCAGGATTAAAAAGAAGGGTGAGCAGCCTTGAGGAAAAGGTGCCATGATAAAGAAGCAGGATGAAAGTGTGCCATGATGTAGAAGCATGTCATAGCAGCCATGTAAGAAGCAGCAAGCAATTACGCAGTTTGTAGTCAGGATCTGGCCATGAAGCCTGGGCTAGTAAGAAAGCAGGCAGGCTGCTGCTTTGATCGTGCCTGCTCCAGATGACTCCAAAGTCACCAAGAACTCTGCCTTGCAGTCCCAAACTCTATCTGGACTCTTGGAACTTGGGACATACTAAGAGGATACTCTCTTAGGACTTGTGCCTTTCCTGGACTTCACTATGATCCAGTATAACATGGCACATGGTTTCCTGGCCTATTATACAGAGGATGATGACAATGTACCCCAGATCCTGAAGGAAAGAGATGACAGGTAAGGGATGGGGGAACTATTGGGGTTGGTTTTGGTTTATAGCCTTTGGGGGAGAAAGGGAAGTTCTGGGTCTCATGGGAGAACAGAGCTCCAAGCTGAAGTGCTCTCAGCCCTTCCCCCCCCAAAGGTTAGAATATTGTAAATAAAGACCTGTTTTTCTCAACACTAATTGTTGGTCTCACACCAAGGTGCCAGGTGAACAAGTCCCTGTTTGCTCGATAACAACATAGCTTCTTCTCCAGCCTCTACTCCCTTCCCTGGCTGCAGCATTTCCAATATATCTCCTCGTCCTGTGTTGACTACACTTTTTGTTCCCCATTCAGATAACACGGGAGCCATGAAGGGGGTTTAGGGATAAGGTTTCAGAATCCTGCTCTGGAGAAGTCCTTTCTCCTGAAGGAAACACCTATGTTATGAAGTCCCAGGGCATATTTCACAACAATTTCTTTTCCCCTCTCTCTGTCAGGGTTACAAGAGGATCTTACAATAGGCTGGACCCCAAGAGTTTCTCACCTTTAAAGTAGTCCACACTCAGCCTGCAGCAATTTGTGAAAATCACCATCTAAGTGTTCCTACTAGTGTACAGTTCCAGTGGCTTCTGCTCTCGGTTGCTGGTCTCTCTGGCTGCACCTGTCCCTACAGATTTCAAGGTAGTGGTTTGCCTTGAAACCTCAGTTCTCTGATGGGTCCAAGCAAAGTAGATGGTTTTCTTTCAGTTAGTCCAGGCTTTATTTGTTGTAAGGATGGGAGTGACACCTTCCAAGCTCTTTACATGTCAGAGCTAAAACTGGGAGGAATCATCCTTTTTGGTGAGGAAGTTAATAAAGAATAAAGTTTTATTAATCACACATAGCCAAGTCTAAAGAACTGAAGCTTTTTCAGAAAGTGTGTTATTCATTTTAGACATTAAAATTCTGCTTACAAATAATGGAAAGTGATGAAGGTTTCCAGATTTTCTCTCTACTTCTACCCATGACTTGACCACAATTGCAAGTTCATTAAACACCCTTCTGGAAAAAACTCCCTTATCAAAAAGTTTGAGGATAAAGGCTCAGAAAAATCCTGCATTATTACTTATACTTAGTGTTTCTATATTTAATTATGGAATCATTTTCTTCCCTTCTTATTACATATTCACATCTGTGACAGACAGAATAATGGCACACCAGAGTGATCCACATCCTAATCCCAAGAACATGCAAATATGTTACCTCCCTGGCAAAAGAAACTTTGTGGATGTGTTTAAGGTCTGGAGATAAGATGACCCTCCTGGATCATCTGTATTGATCCAGTATAATACCAACGGAGGCAGGAGGGTCAGAAACAGAGAGAAGGCGATATTAACATGGAAGGAAAAAGAGATTTGAAAGTCCTATGCTGCTCACTTCGAAGATGGAGAAAGAGACTACAAGCTGAGGAATAAAGGCAACCTCTATAAACTGAAATAGTCAAGAAATAGAGTTTCCAAAGGAACCAACCTTCCTGATACCTTGAATTTACTTAGCGCAGTGAGACTGATTTTGGACTCTGACTTCTGGAATGGTAAGATAGTAAATATGCATTGTCTGAAGCCATAAGAGAGTGCTAATTTATTCCAGTAGTAACAGAATACTCATACAATACCCTATTGTGTTAGTCTTCAATAAAACACCTTCTGGGAAATGCTCCAGTATAGGCAAGGCATGCTCTTAGGAATTATGAGGGCTACAAAGAGAAATGCTCTGTCTAGGCTCTAAGTCTATGCAAATTAGAAGAGTATGCAGAAGTGGAAAGAACTGATACAAGACAGAATATTTTCTTTAAAACTACTTCATAAAGATGTCATTGAGAGATTACAAAAAAGGAGAGAGAGAGAGAGATATTAATTTTGACCAGGGATATTTGCAGAATTTAACAAATATTTTTTCAAAAATTACTGTGTAATAGGCATGGTACCAGGGAAAGTAGCTATAGAGATGGAGAAGAAATTGTTCATGTTCCTCCTTTGATAAATTATTTTGCATAAGATCCAATTCAACCAAAAGAAGACTGGTTGTAGTCTATGTTAGAAAAAAAAATGATTTGAAAAGCTTTATTAGGTTTATACAGTTGAAAGTATTTAAATTATTGAATGAGAGAATGCAATGAGAATATACACACTTTTCTAATCTAAAACACTAATTTCAAGGCATGTTAGCAATATGCCAATAATCTTTCATCCCATTACAAATGTTTCATAGGCATCATCACATTTCATCCTCAAAATATCTAGGAATAAAAATACTAATACTATTATTCTCACCTTAAAAATAGGGAAATTGGCACTTTCTGAGTTAAGCCCCCCAAACTTACCACTTTCCCTACCTATAAAACCTTTATTCCTGGGCAGCAGAGAACTGGTAACATTTGTGAGCATGGGTGTGGCACACCAAACCTATGAACCCCATTGTCCTTTTCATGCCATGACTTGTCATCCTGAATCACTAAAGATGCCAAATGCAGACTGGTAGTAACAGCTCCCTTCACTCTGAGGACACTTTTCTTCTTACCACAGAAAACTAAGTATAAGTAGCGTTCCATTGCTTATCAGTGAATAAAGTCACAAAACATGGAGGTTACATAGTTCATGTTAAAACTGCTGGTATTTCTGGCGCAAGAAAATAAACATTAAAAGGAAAACACTCAATTTACCCACACACTCCAGTCCCCAGAAGGCAAATACACATTGCCATCCAGAATACTTCCTTGGGGCATAGCAGTCACAGAGTCTATATCTCATCTTTGCTTGGAGGTTCTAAATCAGAATTGGTTGTTCAAGTCTACACACATTTCTTCACACAAATGGTACTCATTTTGTCCCTACATTCTAAGTCTTATAAAACTCTTTCTTAATCCAGATGAAAGAGTAAAAGTCATTTTTTAAGTGATTATTTAAGTCATAAACCCTGAGAAATAGTTATCAGAGGTAGTTAATGACCTAGCCTCTTGGCTAATGGAGGTTAACACTCTAATAAAACATTTGTTAACTGCGGCAATTGACTGATTGCAAAAGAATTATGGCTATTATAAGTCACTTATGAGTGATAGGAGGAAAAGACACAGCTGGATGGGGACAGCAAGTACAAGCACACCAAAAGGTGATGCTAGAGAAAGCCGTTGTCGCCTGTGAGAAAGGGAGAGAAGCCACCACAACATTAGTATGCAGTGAATAAGACCATAGGAAATGTTAGTCCTGGGATAAAAGTAAAAATTCCCATAACTAAGCCTGCCTGAAGGACTCAAGTGTATCCTCACAAAGATGGACACTGAATAGTCTGATAAAAGTTCAGAACCCCTCAAACCCTGAGCAAACTCTGACAAAACATTTGCCGTCACAAGGAAATGTCTTTTCAATGCAATTCAAATACTTCTCAAAAATGTGTATTTTGAGGACTGAAAACTGGAATCATGTGTCCATGACAATTAGTGAGTTTGTTTTTTTTTTTTAATAAGGACTTTTTTTTAAGTAAGAGAGTAGGCACGATCTTTCTAAATCAGAAAGTCAAGAATATGCAGTTTCGGTTAGGATTATATTTAATGATTGTGAGGGAGAGTGTAGTAAAAATAAGTGGCTTAAGTCAGATGGAGTTTTATTTCTCACCTTAGAGTCAGGCAGTCCATGCCGGTGGGTGACTGCAACTACATGAAGGCATCAGTGGCCCAGGTTTCTTCTCAGATACCATTCCAGTAACTACAGATGATGCTTCTTCCTGACAGTGATGGGTATGAAACCTCCACTCATTGAACTGCTGTTCTAGACAGCAGGATGAAGGCAGGAATTCCTGATTCTCTGTGAAGTGGAGAATTAACCCTACTCAAAGAGAGGTCTGGCCTTCACCCACAGCTACTGGGAGGTGATCTCTTGGTACCTGGTAATGGCCTCCAATGACCTTGTTGGTCTGGGTTGTTACCACTTGGAAGACCCTTTGCTTCCCAGAAGGAAAATCTGAGCCCTAGATGAATGGTATCAGTAAACTCTTAGAAGGCTACATTTTTCCCTCTCTGCCTCCTTTCCGTCACCTATTTTATTTCTGTGTTATCAATTTAAATCTGTTGGTTAGTCTCTTTCAACCTAAGTTCTTTGCAGTTAAATGGTGGTATTTCTAAAGTCTGCCAGGACTTCTCTGGACACCAGTCCTCTCCCAGGGTCACCTCTATTGATTCACAATGAATTGGTTTTAAATCTGTCCCTGGGTCTCTTAATCAGGCTGTGTCACAGATGTCCACTGCACTAGCATTCCTTAAATTTCTACACAGCATCAGATTTGAGGTAGGTATAAAGTTTATCCTACAGACTTTTATGCAAGAAAAATAGCTCTCTTGTATAGAAGCAAATGTCATAGCTTGATTATGCTACTCTTCCTCAAGATGTCGGGGGCTGCGGGGGACCCTCCCACCTCCTTTTTACAGAGATGCAACTGGGGTTTTGAGAGTTTATATGGTTCCTGCGGAGTGGGACAGGTGGCACCTAGTCCTCTGTAGCCATCCAGGACACATCTTCATCTCTTTATGGTTTTTGGTCACTTCCGTCGGCCTCATCCCAAGCCCCACGATCTCACCAAGTCAGCTGCTCTCTGCCAGCCAGATCTGAATCCTTCTAAAGCAGTGGTTCTCAACCTGCGGGTCGCAACCCCTTTGGGGGTCGAATGACCCTTTCACAGGGGTCGCCTAAAACCATCGGAAAACACATATATAATCACATACTGTTTTTGTGATTAATCACTATGCTTTAATTATGTTCAATTTGTAACAATGAAAATACATCCTGCATATCAGATATTTATATTATGCATTCATAACAGTAGCAAAATTACAGTTATGAAGTAGTAACAAAAATAATTTTATGGTTGGGGGTCACCACAACATGAGGAACTGTATTAAAGGGTCACGGCATTAGGAAGGTTGAGAACCACTGTTCTAAAGGCACATGGGGATCAATTTTCTTTTTCCTGCCCTTTACTGAAGCTCCAAGAAACTCCGTAACAATGTCTCAATCCCATCTACATTCCTTGTGGTCACTTCTCCAGCTTTTCCTGGACCTAAGCGATGGGAACTCCAAGGCTTTGAAGCTTCCCTGGGCTCCACCTGGGAGAGGACACTTGCCCTCTTTGCTCCCAGACCTACCAACCCTATCTGGGGGTTCCATTTTTCCCCATTTCCTTCCAGCATCCCCTGGGGAAGAGCCCAGAAGAGACAGATCTGGGAACCCACCCATGTCTACACTTTTCCTTCTACTTGGGCATGTTTTTCAGACTCAGGATCTACAAGAGCCGGATAAGAGTGATCGCGTATTTTCCAATGCCCTCAGGAGCCTCATAGTCTGGACTTTCAAAATGGAGAGGCCTTGACTATTTTTCTGCCGGCACAACCCTTTTCTGGTTTGTGGGTATTACAGAGAGGCACAGTGGAGTGTCTTCAAGTGTGGCCCTCAGACTGGTAGGATCTGCATCACCTGGGAAGCTTGTTAGAATGTAAAATATCAGGCCCCACCCCAGACTTACTGACTCAGAAGGTCTGGGGATCGTACCCAGCAATCTGACTTACAGAACCCTTTAGATAGTTCTGATATGTGCTCAAGTCTGACAAACATAGGGCCAGCTTAGCTTCTAGAAGCAGACTGCCTGGGTCTAATGAGCTGTGTGACCCTGGCCAAGTGACTCTGTACCTTCTTCAGTTACCACATCTGTAAAATGGGGATGACATTTGTACTTACCTCATGTTGAGGCTTTTGTAATGGTTACAGGGTCTGGCATGTAGTAAGTGCTATAAAAGTAGGTAGTATTTTCAGTCAGAAGGTGTCATATCTTCTGACTGAAACTTAAATTGCAGGAAGGGCTGGGGCTTCATAAAATGTTAAGGAAAGAAGCCTCAGTTACTATTTCAACTATGCCAGCTCAAAATATGTTAGAGGAAATAAAACTGCTTTCCTTCAATTTTACTTTCAATTCATTCTATAATTCACATTTTATATCAGTTGGCTTTCCCACTTTTTACATCAGGGTAAAGATTGCATTGAACCATACAGAAAAAAATTTTTTCTAAAATAAATTATTTCATATTTTCACCAAAAGAATGGAAGAATTTTGTGGAAACTAATTTTGATATTCTGTCAAACACTGTTCATCTACCTGCAAGCAGCTGACCAGTGTTTTACACATTCAGGTATTGTGTCAAAGAATCGTGCCACTGGGTGAGAAATTGGAAAGAGTTTTAAAATGCAAATTCTTTTTCTTTAATAGGATTTAAGCTGTATGACCAAATACTGGCTGAGCTTACTGTTAAATAAATTACCTTTTGAAAGGAATTGTTCACTCATTCACATGAGGGGAACTTAATTCTTCAAGGAATTGAATGTCCCATTTAATAATTTAGGTAATTTGCTAAGCGTTAGTTATTTACTCTAGTTTTCAGAAAACACTTGCCTCCTCTAATTCCTCAACACACCTCTAAAGATGAGGTCAGTCAAAGATTCAAACACTGATGCTTTCTGCGACATTGTGAAGCCAGCTGACTGATGGCCCATCTCTTATTTAACAGGGAGTGTTATTCTGGTGTCGCCATTCTCTCGGAAGGTTTTCCACAGGAATTACTAAAATTGAGGACAGGTGATAGTAGCTTAATACCTTAGCCTTTGCTGCTCTCCTATAAGGAACATTCAAGAAAGCATGAAAGGCAAAAATATATAAGGATTAGCTAAGCTACATCTTCTAAATCCTCCGACTACCTGCTTCATTTTGACTGGCTTTCTCTCACAACGTTCACAGTGAAGAAGAGTCTAGTGTTGTGTATTCTGCTGAAAACAGAAAAATTTCTTAGGAAAGAGGAAGACATGCTTTCCATGTAATGTGAAACGTCTGGGTACTTGAAAATATTGGTATTTTTGCTAATCTTTCAAGCGTGGTGTTGGTGATGTTTGGGATCATGGACATGTGACAGCAATGAAGTTAAAACACATTAAATAAAATCACAACATTTTTTAAATTGGAAAAAACCTTATTGATGAATTATCTCATCCAGCTCTTTGATTTTATACACAGTAAAACTCAAAACCAAATTGGCGTCCTACACACAAACTTAACCTTTTCTTAAAACACTCTGGATTTACAAACACATGGACTTAAAATGAAAGACTTTGCAAACCTAATCTTTTTCTAAGAAGGGATGCATCTACACTCTCCTGAACACTGGGAGTTCTGAAACTGAGTACGATCTGTCACTTACAACCATGTAATAGAGGAAGTAAGACACACATCAAATTATAAAATGAGATACTGGTCTAGTTGCAGGGAAAGCACTCTGGAAGAGAATGGCAGGGCATCCTGCTTAAACACAGATGTTAGAAGACTTTAAATGCATGCCAAGAGAAATGCACTTTATCTGTTAATAACAGCAAACACTGATTGATTTGATTATGTGCCACTGTGCTAAGATCCTTACCTACATTACTTCATGAAGTCCCTATTATAACCCTGTGAGGTAGGTTCCATCAATATCCTTTTTCACACAGAGAACTGAAGCAATGAGAGGTTACTGGGTTGCCCCAGTCAAATGGACAAAGGGCCAACTTGGGACTGACTCGAGCTTGTCTGACTCCAAGGCTCAATCCCACAACTGTTTGTTCCTGAGCAGGGGAATGACATGACCTGGCGATTCTTCTAGAAGACTGATCTGGCAGCAGCACAGAGCAGGCACTGTCTTTTTCTTGGCCCACAGCACAAGCGGGAATGCTTAACTACAGCTTCCTTTAGCCACGTGGAGATTTGTGAGAAAGTTGTTTCAGACTTCTTGGGTTTAAGAATGTTCATTTCTTTTTGCTTCCACGTTTTATTTGTTAAGTCATGAGCTGTGACCTGACCATTCCCTTCTTCTCAGGCTCTTCCCCCCGCCCCCCCCCTTCCTCAGCAGAGCCCATTTCTCTCTCAGTGACCACTATTGTTTTCCAAAGAGCTTTGGGCAAAAAGACAAGCACCTCCTACCCAGGCTAATCACCAGGAAAGACACAAAAAGGGGAGGAGGGAGGGAGGGAGGGAATGTGCCAATATAATTACAAACTATTGTACATAAAGCTTCCTCCATCGCTTAATGCTGAAATGCATCCATTGCAACTAATTAGTTTGGGGGTGGGGTGGTGGGGGGAGACTGCTAATAAATTGTAATATTTCTCAAAGAGAAATGGCTTGTAATTTAATTTATATTAAGCTGTTACTGAAGTTTTTGCTAATTAAATCTGGGCTTCAACAGCAATTAATCCCAGGAACAATCTGAAAATGTAAATAACGTAATAAAGTAACTCTGCATGCTCCCCGCACTGAGCAACCGGCCTCTAGTCCTTGAGTTTGTGTACAAGGCAGCAAAGGAAAAGAGAAACTGCTTCTTGCCCTCTCAGAACAGAACACTTGCTTTTTAATAAGCATATCTATATTCTGCATGAATTTCCTTCAGAGAATGGACCTGCCTTTGTAAACGTTGAAGGTTAGCTCTGGAGGTGTCTTCTATGAACAAATGGCTTGTCAAGGGCCGCCCTGGGAAGAAGATGAACTGAACAGCATGGAGGCCCAAGGCAATCTCCGAGGACAATGCCAGGCCTGAAGGTACATCCCAGAATATGTATGCTGCTCCCTTTGATATGTCTAATTGCCTTCTGGTCTTCACACCAGAGAAAACACCTACTCGGGTATGTGTTCTCCCCTTCTCCCCATTCAGCAAACCCTGAGTTGTGCCCACTAATAGATGTGGTGTATCTCTGTGCCGTTTATTTTTTATTTTTTTATTTTTTTTCCCATCTAGACTGCCTAGGTAGCACAGGAGACTTTTTAAAGTTTTGCAAAATCTTCCCAGTGAAACCCCATGTAGCCACAGAAGGGCTAATGTTGAAAAGGGTCATTTATAGCATAAAATATGTACCTGCCAAAGCAGGTACCTTCTGCACCAAACCTTTGGAGCCCTTCAGCACATGAAAAGCTAAAACTGCTGCCCCTATGTGGCTTTGCTGATAGTGTTGTTCTCAGAGATACAGCATTCCCAGTGGGGAAGAGATAGGGTGTTAAAGAAATCCCCTGGGGGCTGAAGTGAGCAAGGCCTGTGGCTTTCCTGACAGCCCACCTGTCACTCAAGGACCCAACTCCTGTGTACTTTGCTAGACCGCCTTTTCTGGAATTCTCTGTCTACTTTGCAGCATTGTAAGGATCGAACAAGGTGATGTGCATTGGAGGGTGCTCTAAATGCCAACCCTCCCTAAAAACATCAGGTCATTAATACTTTATATATGTTATAAAATGTGCTGCTTAGAGAATTAAGCACTGTTCCTGAAACTCCAATGGGAGAGGACAACTGGAAGCTCTGGACTTCATTCTACATGCCTTTCATCTCTGCTGGTTTTAATCTTTCTCTTTAATTGTAGTAAACTGTAACTGTGAGTATAATTTAAAAAGTTTAAAAAACAACACACACACACACAGAAAAAAAAAGACATAAGGCCATTTATCTTTGAAAAATAAGTAAAGTAAATAAATCCCAAGTCTTCCCAAATATGTTTCCCCAAGCAGTCAGTGTCTAAGCAAGAAGGTAATTGAGAGATCAGGCAAGTCAAGGCTTCAAAGATTGTCATTACATAACACCTAGTTATTTACAAAGTGTCATACTCGGCATCTCCATTTATATCACACCGAATTTAACTCTTAAAACCTTCCCCCAAATGAGACGTGGTTGCCCCCACCTCAAAAATGGGAAAATTGAAGCACCGAAGAATAAGAATCTTGTTCAGTGTCACACAACCTGTCAATGTCGAACTTACATTCAAACCCAGGATTCATGAATTTGGCTCCCAGATATATAACAGTTGGGAAGGAGCCAATTTTTCTATCTTCGGTTAAACCATCTTCTTTGAAAACCCTATAATGACTGCCATTGGAATATAGCCTACCAGCAGCAGACCTTTCACATGAGGTCAGACCCACATCAGCTAGACATTGTTAGGCATGGTTTTCACTTCTCCAGCCTCAAATATCCTCACCTCATTGCCTTTCCCCTTTCTTACATGTCCATTAAATTTTGCAAGGTCCAAATACCACCCTCAAGGTACCCTCATAGACCACTACCTCCTTAAAGCAGGCCAAATCTTTTCTTTTTTAAGATTTCTATTTATTGATTTTAGAGTGAGAAAAAGAGAGAGAGAAACATTGATTTGTCCTTCCACTTATTATTGCATTCATTGGTTGATTCTTATGTGTGCCCTGACTGGGGATCAAACTCGTAATCTTGGCATAGCTGGACAATGCTCTAACCAACTGAGCTGCCCAGCCAAGGCTTTTTTCTTTTTTTTTCCTTTTGTACTTCTCTAGAAGGACCCTATGCTACTCTTTGAACATTTAACAATATTTATTGAAAACTTATTATGGGCCAGGCACTTCATATGTGTTAAGCAATATGTTTTACTTCGTAGGACTTTTCCCCCAAAATACAATTTTTATCCCCATACTAAAAAGGAAGAAGCTGAGCTTGAGAGACCATAGTGTCTTGCTCAAGGTTTCTCAGCTAGCAGAGAGCACAGCTGGACTTGATGAAACCTGGTAAGTCTGAGTCCAGAGCTGACTTCTCATCCATTGGGTTGGTACTGCCTCTCCACAGGGCAGGCAATTCACACTGACCTTAAGACAGTATGCATCCAGTATGTATAGGAAAATGCAAGACCATACACAAAATTATTTGAGTTTAAATTTGGTTCCAATTTTCAGCATGCCTAAGGACTTGGTATTCAACACGTTGTGTTCTCTGTGTATTATTTAACTGTTGCTTTAGTGGGTTTCTGACATTAGATGACAGAAAGGCTAGCGGTTTCTGGACTCATATTTGGCATCTTTAGGTTTTATAGTCCCTATGAGTTCTAGACTATGAAATTGTGAATCTGATATCAGTGTGTGCTACAGTCTCCTCTAATTAACACTGAACTTAGCAACAACGATGCAGTGCATATCTAATGAGAAGAGCTTTTGTTAACACTGACCTTCCAGCATCCTATGCATTGCAGACAAATATTAGGCTGGTCTTACCTGAAGGCAAAATTCTTGAGCATGGCATCTACTCTCACAGACATGCAACCCAGTCAGAAGCTGTCAGGCACATATGAACAAGTATAATCATATTAAAATACAGAAGAATGAAAAAGAGCAAGGGTTATGTGATTAGGGAAGATGCACACTGACAGCAGATAAGAGTAAGAATAAGTGCCCAGAGACGCCAGCACTGTGAAAACGAGCGTCAGAAGCGGGAAAGAGAAAACTGTACATCATGGTCATTCATGACATCTACACCATGATAGCAGCGCTTGGAGAGTTAACTGAAGCCAGCCCGTTGTAGCATATATTTAGGTAAGTTCTAAGATACCTCATTTTCCTTCTCACATTTCTTGCTTCTCTCAAGTAATTATACAAACTATACTGCAAAGCCCAGAAGGGAAATGTAATGTTTATGAAGAAAACATGGAAAATTTTACACATGAAAACTATGTTTAAATGTTTTTTTCTCCTCCACTTCCCTCATTTCCCATCTATTTTAATTAAAACTCTCTAGTTAGGGGACAAGTGATTTTATATCCTAAGAAACATAAACAAATGTTACTATTTTCACAATGTTTTCTAGTCTTTCACTGGATTATCTTGCAGGTCAAAAAAAGGTTTTCTACAAAATCAATTACACTAAAGTGAAACAAACTAAATAACCTTAATTTGAACACTTACTTATTCCCTCATTGTTGTGTATTGCATACGTCCTTTAATTTTTATTCACACACACGTACACACACAGTACCCTTTATTGCCAATATCTTTCTGAACAGCAGAAGGTCAAAGAGACATCTTTCCTGTCTTGTTACTAGTAACCTTTCAATATTAGGAAGAACCACCTGAATGAAGGCCTTTGTCCCTCTTTAATGCAATCCTTATCCCATTTCATATATCCTTCCACACAGGAGGTGCATGCAGACCTACTTCATCACCTTCTGCCATTTTTATGTTTGGGATAAGTCAGAAGAAATTTAATACTCTAAGTGAAACAGGAGTTTAAGCATGGTTTGAAAAGATTCACACATGGCAAGATTGCTAGTGCTACTAAAAGATAAAATATTCAGGGTAGATTGTGTATCTCTACAGATCATCACTGCATGAATATAAAAATATCCATATATATCTATCCATTTAGGCAGAAGTATTTTTCCCACACAATTGCTGAGATAGGCTATATAATATAGCAGGTCAGGAACTTTTGGGATAGTCCTGGAAAATTACTCTACACACATATGGCACTTGATCTTTTCCAGAATTTTCAGGGCCACAGTTTTATTTGGTTGTCATATGGATGGTGAGCCAGTATGATTCTCACTTTAGAAATGAGAAAATCCAATGCTTAGTGTCAGAGACTCCCAAACTTTGATCAATTATCTTGCTGCAACAATATACTTCTTATTTCTTTTATTTTAAAATACCCACTTACAAAGTTC
The DNA here is from genome assembly GCF_987537825.1 of Furipterus horrens. Classification (NCBI taxonomy): domain Eukaryota; kingdom Metazoa; phylum Chordata; class Mammalia; order Chiroptera; family Furipteridae; genus Furipterus; species Furipterus horrens. The sequence continues at coordinate 196,184,679 of NW_028327173.1, read as the reverse complement.
TCATTATAAAATAACTGTAAAATCAAAATATATTATTATTTGAATTGTCTGTATAAAGATAGAAAAATAATTCTTCCATAACTCTAAAGGTTAGACTCCAGTAATATCCATAACAATTTTTATGAAGTATTTATAACTCTAGTTACTTATATGTATATCTTAAAGAGCAGGAGTCAACAAACTACAGCCCACAGGCCAAATCTGATCTGCCATCTTGTGTTTGGCTGTTTCTGTTTTTTTAACAGCCTGTGAATTAAGAATGGTTTTTACCTTTTTAAATAGTTGAAAAACAATATTTTATCACAAGTAAAAATCATATGAAATTAAAATTTCAGTGTTCATAAATAAAGTTTATTGGAATACTTCTACATGTTCATTTATATCTTGTTTTTGCATTTGCTACTGATTTGAACACTTACAACATAGGTCACATGGCTCAAAAGTGAGAAATATTTATTATCTGACCAGTTAACAGGAAAAGTTTGCGACGCCTGTTATAGAGTACACTCTTTTTCACTCCTACTACATTACGTTTTCTTGATCAGGAAATAAAAGAATGTTTATATTTGGAACAACCCCCATGCATACCCATAGTATTTCTGTTCTTAAAAAGGGAAGTGAAAAGTTAAGAGACCTTTGCCAGGTACATGATTCTCTCACTAAAAAGCACAGAAATTTCTACATGAAACCAGAATCATGTAACGGGTAATTTGGAAGGTCCCAGAACCAAACCAGCCCTATTAGGGAGAGCAGGAACTATAAGATAGAGGTATAAAAATTTTTAACAGGCTGTACCTGGAAACTCCTACTCAGCTCTTTGCAGTAGCATCAATGAAACACCTACCCAAAGTAGTGCAGAGAAATTCCCCTAAGTTCTAGCCTCTAACAGAGGATATTTGCAGAACAGAAACCCCCAATTCTCTTTCCCCAAACTATTAAAACTACAAAATGTCCAACTAACTCTACAGGCTACTGGGCCCAGTTTTTTTCTGGATATGGGCCCACTGTAAGTCACACACATTACAAAACTGAAACTTCAGGCCATGCCTAAAACTTCTGACCCAGTCTGTTAAAAGGACCGGCAACCAATCTATTAAAGATAGAATGGCAAGCTTCCATGTTTTGCAGTAGTCACAAGTTCAGTGTCATGTAAAAGACTTTCGTCCCTAGTGCTGAGATAATGAGCTTGTTTCTTCGTGATGATTTACGGGATGCAGATGAGAAACTGGCTGATTGAGGCTTTGGAAGATGAAAAGTTTTCCGCTCTTGGCAATAATACCAGTACCCTGGAGAATGTGGTTTAACTGCTCCAGTTCCATTACTGCCATCAGAAAAAGTCAATAACAAATTATGCCAGGTGAATATAAATAATACTTATTTCACTCAATTCCCTGGCTGAAAAGCATTCTGAACTCCTTTGCTAAACCAAACTATGGTATTTTGATAGCCACTGACATATCCCAGGGTCTTTTTTGTCCAGAATAGCCAGCTAGTCCCTAAATTATTACCCCTCCTTTAATCATGGTCTTACATGTATATATTTAGGCTTCTACATTCACTCCCTTCCCTGTTAGTCCTGAGCCTTTTTCTAATAACTGCTTAGTGTGACTCAATAAACAATTAAATTTTGCAAGAATGTGAAAGAATTTCAAGGTACAATGTTATACACTTGAGGTTAATGAGTACAATCTTGCATTCTAGACTTTGCTTCAAATAAGCATTAAATAAATCTTCTGTCCAATACCGTAACCACCAGCCACAGGAGACTATTTATACTTAAATTTAAATTACTAAACTTCAAAAAATGTAAAATATATTTCTTTAGTCACACTAGCATATTTCAAGGGCTCACTGGCCATAGGTGATCAGCAGCTACCATACTGAACAGTGCAGATGTGGAATATTTGCATCATTTCAGAAAGCTCTGTTGGACAGATCTGCTCGATACATTAAATCACAAAAGTAGAATTATTCATCAATCCCTCTCTTAGTCTCCACTTACTCATACTCCAAAGCAAATTTTTTTGTCTTTGTGCTACTTAAAAAGTATATATAAATAGACTAATATTTTTTGAGCATTTTGCCATGTGCTTAGCATGGGTTTTTGGTTCCTCCAAATAATTTCATCTAAATCTCTCAAAATAGTCTAGGAAGTCCTTCATTCCCAGGTTCACTCTCTGTGAGGCCCCTGACCTAGACTATCTCCACAGTGAAGTCATCCCTTCACTATTTATTTATGTATTTATTTATTGCCATTGAATAAACACTTGCTGAGCACCTACGATGTTCTTGGGACTGTTCTAGAGGTTCTTACCTCCCTGGTGCTGTCTCGGGCAATTCTGCTTTCTTGACCCTTGAGCTGTTTGCCTTTCTCAGGAATGTTTTCACAGCTCCTCCTGTTGGAATGAGTGTAGCCCACATTCTCTCTGAGTACCTGTCTACAGTTTTCCTTTAACGACCACGGTGATCCCCAAACCTTCCTCCTCTCCAATGATTCATGAAATCTATGATGCCCTTTGCCAACAACACAAGGGAGATCTAAATGTCCCCACTGCTTTTCACAATTTACTCAAGAAATCACAATTTTTATGCGTACACTAAAAGGCAATCACTGTACTATCACTGCTCTGAGAAAGTCTAGTTATCTTAGTTGAACATTAAATACATATTAGAGGCTGTGTCACCTCAACTTTAACCAGTCTTCAAAGAAGAGGCAACATTTTATTAGATATATACTGAATCCTTCAAGCAAATTTAATGCAGATGCCTTCTAGTGAACGAGAAAGCGTGGTGGATGAAAGACAGTCACAAATTCTTTGACAACACTCCCACCCGAAAATGCAATGCACTTCTCTTCCCCATGGATCTGGCTGGCCTGTAGCTGCTTTAACCAATGGGGGACAGTGGAAGCGATGCCGTGCCACGTCCAAGCGTAGCCTCTAAGAGAGCTGGCAGCTGCCTCATAGCCTCTCTTAGTAGGTGAGTCATCATGTAAGAATTCTGACTGGAGAGACCACATGGAGAAATCATGAGACTACATAGAGAGAGATCAGCCTTCCAGATGTCCCTCCAAGATTCCAGAGCAGTCCAGCCACCAGCTGTGTATCACCCAGTGACCAAAGTGCTGCTTAATTCCTGTGCTGGTAAGTCATAATAGATGATGAAAAGGTTGTTGCTTAAACCATTTTATTTTGGAGTAGTTTTTTATGTAATGATAGATAACTAGAACTTAGGGCAACAGATTAACTGCTATGATTGGCTACCTCATTTAGACGTGTTTCAAGATGGTCCTCTAACAGATACATGGAGATGGGAAATAGCCAGGTTTTATGGAGAGAGTGATATGACAGACATATTGTGCTAGTAGAGAGACAAAAATGATGTGGGAGAGGAAACAGAAGGAAACCCTCACTGATTCCTCTGGGTGCTCCTTCTCAGTATTCCAGCTGCACTCTATCCCACATTTAAGAAAATACCACTTTTTGATATTTTTAGTTTACTTGCCTTTCTGCCCACTAGGCTGTAATTTTCCTAAAGTCAGGGATCTCCTGTCTACATATTTCCCTGACATCTAGAAAAAAAACATTATCAAGGAGCTGTGAGAGCACTCACTTTCTAATCCTTCCCTCCTACTTTCTAGTAACTTTGTGTATTTAAATTTTGTCATTTGTAGAATAGGGATAATGCTATGGTAGCTATACTTCATTGGGTACTAAGAATTGAATGACAAAATATTGTGTTGGTGAATGAATTAAAATACCAGCTACTTGAGAATCTTGCCCTAACCTGCCTTCATAGGCTTCTAAGACCCTACCAAATTACCCACTTACACACTAAAAATTAATTACAACACTAGAGGGGATGTCATAGACTAGGCCAAGCAGGGTCCTCAAAAACCAGGCTTTCCAGGAAAGTACATTGTAATGCTAATTGGAGATCTTCAATCTGTTCTCTTTCAGCTATATCTGTCTCATCATAGGAGTTGACTTGGAGTAGCTCCAAACTGTTATTGGACTTGGGGCTGTTGTGAAAGAGAGAGCAGGAAAAGATTTTTAGTCCTCAGGCTGAAGAGCAATATCCCAGACCCAAATCGTTTCCCTGCACTAGCCTCTGCTGGCCCAAAGCCTAATAGGTCCACATATGGTTCAGTGACCAGGAGACCTGACAGAATTAGAGAAAACAGGAATGAGTGCTGAATGCCTGAGGTTGCTCAGATATGGTTGCATTGTGCTGGAGGTGGCTTCTGCTGGGCAGATGGTGGGAGGTGAGGTTCATACAGCTTTTGCTGGGGACTCCATGGCTGAGGCTGAGCTAGGCCATAGAGAAGGGACTCTCAGGAGGTCAAGTGGGAATCTGAAAGCCATACTGCTTAACTATATTAGGGGAAGTGGTGGTGATGGTGGTGGAGGAAGAGGAAGGTGGAAAAGAAGGAGGAGGAGGAGAGAAGGAAGAGGAGGAGGAAGAGAAGAAGGGAGAGGAGGTGAAAAACAAGAAAAGAAAGGAAGGGAGGGGGAGGGGAGGAGGTAAAGAAAAGAAAAAAGTAAAGAAGGGGAAGAGAAGGAAAAAGAGGAAGGGGTGGAGAAGGAAGAGGAAGAAGAAGAGAATCTTAAAAGGCTACTGAGGAGTAAGAATAGCATAGAGATGAGGATACAGGTTCTGAAATCCATTCACCCAGATTGGTATCCCAGTTCCATTACTTTCTGGCACAAACTAGCTATCCCTTCTCAGCCTGTTTCCCCATCTGGAAAAGGGGCACAAAAAACAGTACCTCCTTCAAAAGTACTGTGAAGATTCCATGAAATAGTTCAGGATACCCTATTCCATACTTACCCCATCTTAAATACCTCTTGACCTCTTCTACTTTTCTATTGCATGTAATACCTTCTTACATTTAAAAATATGTGTATGTGAACATATGTGTATGTATAAACTATGCAGAGAAAGTTTATTCTTTACTGTTTCTCTCCCTCTTCTAGAATGCAAGATGCAAAAATGCAGGTATGTTTTTGTCTGTTTTATTTTTCAATGAAGCCCAAGTGCTTAGAAGGATATCGGATGCATAGTAGGTTCTCAGAAATTGTTTTAAATGAAGATAAAGCACCTGACACAAAGTAAACACTCAGCAGCTGCCATTTATTTTCTTACTCCTGCTGCTTCAATGCTGTCTGAACTACATTCCCAGAAGTTGTTCCCTAATGCTCACGCCCTTCTCACAATGCAAGTGTCCAGTTCAGCAACTAATGACCAGGCCAGTGTGTGCAATAAGCAGTTGAGAGAATAGCCTCTTGAATCAGACCTCAGTTTGAATATCCAGCTCTGTCACTTGCTGGGTGCCCTTGGGCAAGTTACTCTCACTAAGCCTGATTTTCCTCATCACTTTAACAAGTGTGATAGTTGTTTTACACTCATAGAATTGTTTTGAGGATTGAGTGAGACACTGCTTTTATCATGCTCACACAGTGCCTGACACACAATTAAAAAGGAAGGAAGTTATCAGCTGTGATTATTCATCATCACCTCCCCGTGGTATTTTGCATGGTGCCTTGGGCAAAGCACACAGTCAAGCAAACCATCACTGAACAAATACATCACAGATTTAACCTGAAACAATCCACTGCTTCACACAGTTCTCCGAATGTTCTCTCATTCTACCCTGCCTTGCTCTCTGTCCCAGCTCTCCAAGCCAACTGAGTTTCAATCTCCCCTGCAGACTGACTGGTCACCCCTCATATTGTCCTGCTCCCATTCCTGAGCCAAAGCTGTCATTATTACAGCAGTCTGGCAGGACCGCAGGTTACTTAAAAGGCTGGTTCTCCTCCAGCTTGTCAGAGATCAGGTCAAGCAACAAAGGAAGAGATTAGACACCAAGGACTTGCAGCATTTTAATGCTTGGTTACTGGCCCATATTTATGCTAAGGGACGACAATTACAACAATATGACCTCGCATAACAAATGGCTCTGTCAAACCAAGCTTGGCAAAATGATTTGCATGAATTCAAACTTTACCTGTGATCCTCCAACACACAGTTGTTATATACACACTGGCCTATCATACTCATTTGTCAAATGTGAAAGGAAAGGGAAGCCTTCATTCATTTATTTTTCCTCTTATCTGTTCCCCACTCATTTGCTAAGTGCTAGGCTAAGACAGTTGAATGAGACACTTCGAATATTGAAGGCGCTTACAGTCTAGGGATAGAAGTTATAGAGGAGTCAATGTTCTATGGAGAACAGGCTGAACCCCCAAATTTTTTATTTATTCTGGAAAGCTGAGCTAATGTCTTAGTTAGCTTGGACTACTATAACAAAGTGCCATAAACTAGATGGCTTATAAACAATACAAATTTATTTTTCACAATTCTGGAGCCTGGAAAATACAAGGTCAAAGTGACAGCACAGTCAGTGCCTAGTAAGGGCCCACTTCCTGGTTCACAGACAGCCGTCATCTTGTGCCCTTACATGGTAGAAGGGACAAGGGAACTCTCAGGTCTCTTTTACAAGAGCACTAATCCCATTCATGAGAGCCCTACCCACAGGATCTAATCCCCGCCTAAATGCTCCATCTCCAAAAATTATCACATTGAGGGTTAGGATTTCAACATACGAATTTTAGGCAGACACATTCAGTCTATAGCTGCTAATTGAGACAAGAATATAGAAAATTGGAAGAATTGTGGCATTTTATATGCACCCCCCAATCATCTAGATAATCATCTCATTTTCAGTTCCCTCTGCCAGGGCAAATTTGAACACTCCACTATGTGTAAGAGGGCAGGCACGTTCTGTCATTGCTCTCCTCAGAAGTTTCCCAGTGGTTTTATCCACTTCTGCATTGATCAGTGTATTAATTTTCTATTGCTGCTATAACAACTTATCACAAACTTAATGGCTTAAAACAAAGCAAATTTATTATCATATAGTTTATGGAGGCCAGGAGTCTAACAGGGCTGGAATTAAGGTGTCAGCAGAAGATACTTAATAAAAGAAAAAACCCCAATTGATATTTCAAAATTTGTCCCCCCATGTGTGCTTATGCAGGTTAGCACTGTAAGAACTCAGCTTTGTCAAACTCTCTGCCCTAGGATTACACTGTGAATGGTATTTCTCTTTGGTCTGAGAGGGATGAAGGGCAGAGGACCCAGGACCCCTGTGAAGGTCTATTTGCATTTAATTGTCTTGGCACTTAAGGAAGAGATGGAGTCACTGTTAATTTAAGTGCATACATTTAAATCAGGTCCTTCTTCCTGCCTGGTTGATAATTACCATATCTGACAGTTGCTCATCCTCAGTGATGCCTGAAACTTGTGAATAATTTAGGAATGCTAGGTTATTCTCTAATCAAGACAACAGAATAACAGTGAGATCTAGATTTGTAGTATCAGCAGCTTCTTGCAGAAAATGACAGCATTAAAATAAGGGAAGTGATAGACATATTTAGATGAAGCACTCCCCCACAGCATTCTGCAATGTGCTCATTACACAGATATATTCCCTTCCTTATATTCATATCACAATAGCTACAAGTACTGACTTAATATATAATTGATGACAATGAAGAGAAAATTCACCAGTCCTATGTCCTGAATTTTATGGAAGACTTTCTACAACAAATAGGCTTGGCCCTGGTCTCCCAAAAACTGCATGTCATAGTGCTTGGTTTGAAAAATATGGTCACTCTTTCTTGTTCAATTATCAAAATTGAATCAAGTGCCTACTCTGTGCTAAATGTTGGGCTAGGCACCAGAATAAAATGATTTTTAAAAATACAGGCCAAGGGTATATACAATTTATTGGTAGAAACAGATGTCAAGCAAATTATGCCATAGTGTGTGTGCATGTGTGTCTATAACATAGAGTATACAACAAAGTATGTCCAGAAAGTATCCAGCTATTTACTACGAAAACACATTTATTGAATAAAATAGAAAATATAAGAACCATTGTACATAGGACAATGACACCTCAATCTCCTTCAAAGTTATGACCTTCTTGAGGAAATCTGGTTCATTGGCAGTGGTTTGAATCAAGTCATTAAAAATACAACACAATGTTCCTTCCACTCTGGTAGCAGAAGCCATGGAACAAATTTTGCTCCAACATGTTTCATGCGAAGATCCTGTGTCAAATGTCAGACATAGTAGTTTTTGGGATCTCCAGATCAGCTTCTAGTTCTCAAACTGTCAGTCACTGATCTTTGTTGATTGCAGCCTGTACACGTTCAACATTCTCAGATGTTCTGCTTGTTGCAGGCCTTCCAGAATGTGAATCACTTTCAACAGATTCTTGACCATCTTTGAAACATTTTTGCCACACTTCTATTTTCACTGCACTCATTGCATCATCCCTGAAAGCCTTCTGAATCATCGAATGGTTTCCATGAAAGAATGTTCAAGCTTAATGCCAAATTTTGAAGCAGATTCATTGCTCTACTCACTCAGTCATTTTGAATGTAATGGCCACACAGTACACATGCTCACTCAATGTCATCTGCTGCCCCCACTGACTAGTACAGTAACATCATCATTGTTCATGCATTTGCATTCTAGTCTACTCTCTTTGGCTACCAAGTTACATCAATATTGCGCAAAACATTCCTATTATATTAACAATGGCTGGACTTTTTCCAGATAGACTTTGTATTATATCTATATATATATAGACATATAGATATGTAGATAACATCTATATATCGATATATAAAATTATCCATTATAATAAATGCTATTAAGGAAACCTTAAAAATGAAATGAGAGTTTAGTATAAGAAAAACTGATTTGGATTAATGGGAGAAGATAGAGTTGGTGTCAGGGAAGGTTCCTTTGAAGAAGTAAAATTTAAAAAAAAAGAGAGAGAGAGATTCAAAGATTGAGTGAAAATGAGGTGAGGAATAGAAGTAAGAGCCCTCAAACTAACTGACATGAAAACTTAGTGGCAGGTGCAATATAGCAGCATTTGAGAAACAATGAGAACCAGTATGGCAGGAGCTTAATGAGTCAAAGCCAAAGTAGCAGAAGAGCAAGTAAAGAAGGAGACAGGTCAGATTGCAATAGGGCAGGTGGGCTTGCTGGACTCCAGGAACAGAATTTCAGTCTCAGTGAAAAGGAGAGATACTTCAGTCTTAAACAAGGGAGTGCTAGAATTAGATTGCATTTCAATCTAATTGAAAGAAGGAGCCCTTGGAGCAGGCTTTCCAGAGTTGCATGAGGATACAAAGATCCATTGGGAAGTTGGAAAAGCAATATTAGAATACTAATATTTCTCATTTAAAATTGATATTTCTATATATGTTTTGTAACGCATAGGAACACTAGTGCAGTACTACAATGATATTATTTATAAGTAAATAAACATATTGGAGGTTTGTGCTTACTGATAAAACAGTAAGACCGCAGAATCAACAGCAACAACAAAAATCTGGTAACCAGTTGCTTAGGCATCTTAGGTGTCCATAGAGAACATGAGAGATGGATGGACTTCAGACAGGACCTGTAGGGAAGAGGGAAAATCTTTCCTTCTACCCTCTTAGGTTCTGCACCTAGGGTCCACAAGTCAGATTGATGAAAGATTAACAGGAGAAAAGGTGTATTGATTTTATTTGTTAATACTTTGATTTTTACATGCACAGAGCTCTACAGAGGAAAGCAGTGAAAATGCAAAGAATCAGACTCAGGGGGTTGGATATTATTTTAACAAAAGACAATAAATTTGTGGAGAAGTGACAAGACAAAGGAGAAGGGGTTGGGGGTCTAGAGGCAGTAATTGTGGAACAGTAAATATATGGGGTAAACTCACAAAAGATAAAGGTTATTTCATTAAGATTTGTTTCTGCAGACCCATCTTTGGGTCCCCTTTTTATCTGCTGGTGATAAGGGTTATTCTCCTTCCTACAGAAGAGGTGTGGGAGGTGCTGATGACAGGCTTTTAGGCGACAGGGGTACGAAAAAGAGCTCTTTGTACATTTATTGTTAATTATCTTTAGCTCAAAATAATTCTTATGCCACAGGGACATATGTTGGAGTCGCATATTCTGATCCCCTTTCTTACCCATGCCAAGCATCACCCTGGAGATGCTACATAGAGCTGCCCATGTGAGAAGGAACTCAATCATAAACTAGCAGCCAAATCAGATTCTTCTTCCAGCACTTTGGGTCTTGGGGGTCATACAGTGGATAACAATGGCTTTCTTTGCCCTCCATGTTTCAACATGTTTGGCACACCTGTCTTCAGATATGGCTCACCCTGGGGCTCTGAATTGTGTCTTTCATTTTAGCTACTCAAGGGAAGGACTGTTTAAGGTGTTCCCATGGCCCCCAGACATAAATTCTGCACACTTTACATTTTTAGTTCCACTATCCCAAATATACCCTGTACAGCTGGTAAAAATCCATCCAGTCTTTTTTGTAAGTTGTGACAATGGTCAAATGAAATCTGACATGCTACTGTCCATCCCCCTCCTGACTTCTGACTCATAAAGAAACCTCATGAAGAGTAAGACTTTCAGCTTTCAGGCCTCATTTTGCATTCTTTACTGTGGGGCCATCCCCAGAGCCCAAGGCTTAGGTGGTCTCCACCACCATCTTTTCTGTGCTGAGATCAGCATCCACTAATCAGAAAACTAAAAAGAAAAAAAGAAAGGAAGAAAAGAAAAGATTTGCTTCTGCAACTGGGAAAATTTGCTAGGGCTGTGATGTGCCTGAATATGACTGCAAATTTCACTGTCTTTAACCTCAATCTGCATAACAAAGCAGATGTTGGCTGCTCAGCGTAATGGGAAGATGTTCAGAATACTACTCACACTTGGAAGGCTCAACAAAACACACATAGGCACAGCTCCAAATCTTAGGACTCCAGATGAAGGAGGATTCTGCTCTCCCTTGACTCCTCCCACTGTGTGGAAGGCAGCCAGCCAGGGACACAGGTGTGCAACTCATTAAAAACAGAATTAAACCCAACGGGATAGGTAGCAGGCGCATGAAGAATACTCCTTGAAGTACAGGCACTCTCTTCCTGCTCTGACCTTGGGAGGGGAGTCAGAAGAAAAATGCTGCCTCCCGTCTTTACCTGTTCTCCACTCTGCTATCAGCCCCACAAAAAGAGCCACAAAATTGTTTTATGTCTAGACCTACAGCAGGAGGCCCTGAGATATAGTTGTTTTTAATAATATTTTAAAGGAAATATCTGCTGAGCATATATAGTATATCAAAAACTTTCCTAAGAGATGGGGAAGCTAATGAAAGTAGCAGAAAGTCAGCATTCCAAGGGAATCTCAAAATACATAAACACCACTAAAACATGATTTCTTACCTAACAGTTGTTTACAGATAATAGAGCCACACTGAGGTTCAGATGGTCAAATGTATCACTTCTACCCAGCCCAGTCTCACAGAACATGAGTTTCAAGTCACAGCTGTAACACCATCAGAAGTCACTTCATGCTATTGACCTCAGGGGTTGCTATCAAATTACAGGAACTAGAAACAAATCCTCATCACCTAAGGTCTATTTGCAAAAAGAACGGGGGCACAAAGAATTTTATTCTAGAGTAGTGAACAAAATATGGGCCACATAGAGGCAGGGTTGGGAGTTTCTGAGTGGAAACTACATGAGGAACTAGAGTTTTGATAACCTTATTATTTTATTTTATTCTAAAACATTGAACCCAGCAAGAAAAATTTCATGTCTTGTTTATTTTCTTGAAAGCTTAGGAAATTCTTTAATTTTTCTGAGTTCCCTGGGACTCTATCTCTAACCTGTATAACTGACATCAAATAATAAATGAATCTAGACTTGGTAAGGAGAGAGAATTTATTTGAGAGGATTATTGCAAGGGTAGGGTGGTAGGAAACTATGGCTATAGGGCCAGGGGGCTGTTGTGATAGGAAGAGCCTTTGACTGTGAGATCTGCAAGGACCTTCAGAGTTAAGTTTTATAGAGAGGAGTAAACAAAGCTACAAAGAACTGGATATGAGGAAGTGGGATGAAAGGTGAGACTATGTTTTATCATAAATCCAGCCTGTCCTCAAGAGGGGCTGTCACGGTATGTTCAAGCTGCAATAACAAATACCATAAACTGGTTGGCTTATACCCAACAGAAGTTCATTTCTCACAGTTCTGGAGGCCAATCTGAAATCACAGTGCCAGCCTGGTCAGATTCTGGTAAGAGTCCTGCTGTGGTTTCGAGACTGCTGACTTTTAGTTGTATCCTCACCAGTCAGAGAGCAGAGGCAGGAGTCTGATTAAGACACAATCCCATTCATAAAGGATCACCCTCATGACCTCACTGAATCCTAACTACTTTCTCCTAATGCCATCCCATTGCAGGCAGGGTCTCAACATAGGAATCTGGGGTGAGAGGGGGAAAAGGAATAATCAGTCCGTAACAGGCTGTAAAGGAGGGGTTCCGTGCAGGCTCAGGCTGCAAGGTGGGCTGACATTCAGTGATCTGAGGGAAGGAGGGAATCTGAACCAAAGTTCAGTTAATAAGCATTTTTGTCTTGATTGATGAGTGGGGACAAAACAATTCAGCTAAACATTTATAGAATGAAAAATGGGAATTTGGAGGGTCTGTGTCTGACTTTGTCATGGAGTGGCATCCGTGAGTCATATCTAAGTCACATGAAGAAGTGGTTCTTTGTACTAAATTGTTTCCAGGAACACAGAAGGTAGGAGGATTTCTTGATGTTTGTTCTTTTCCGATAAGTACAGTGCTCAGAAAAAAATGTAGTGTTGTCAGTCAGGATGATTATAGAGGTAACAAGTTTGTTTGTTTAAAATAAGATTGTCTCAGAAATATCCAGCTTGAATGGAATCTCTTTTAGTGTTTGGGCATGCTATCTTCGCCCATAAGTAATTGGGCATTTGCTTTTCTCATAGAAATCCACAACACAAGTACCCTTTGAGGGTGCCCTTAAAATACTGCATTAATCTGACAAAGCTTTCAATATAAACATATGATAGTGTAAGAAGTAATTTTCATCACGAGGAACCCTCTCATTTATAACCAATTCGGTACAGAAGTACCTACAATATGCATCTTGCTTATTACTTACATTTTTATGCAGGAAAATTCTACCACCACTCAATTCCCCAAACCCAGCTTTTCAATAAAATCTAGCTTAAACAGCTTGTTCAAGTATTCCTACAAGAAACTCATAATTTATACACAAAAGAAACTTTTGTCAGGGTAACTGTTTCTTTTTTTCTCCTGTTGCCATGATTTTATCTGCGTTGGTTCTACATGAGTTGTACCAAGAGATATTTCTTAGTTGCTGGATAAAAATACTCAGATGTCTTTAGAAAACTCCTCGTAGAGAATACCGTACACAAAAGGGCATAGAGAACAGCATAAGAAATGAAAACGATAAAAAATTAATTACAACTTAATCCATAAAATGCTTTACGACCTATACACACAATGTACTGAGCTAACATAATAAGCAGTATACATTTAGATAATCTATTTTTAAATATTACTTCTAAACTGTAATCGCCCTCAATTATAGAACAAGCATAAAGCATCATTTAGCATGTAACAATGGAAGGGTGAGCTGGCTGAGTTACATGTTATAAAAGTAAACACTTTGGAAGTGCCCCCCTGCCTCTCCACCTTCCCTCTAATTACATTTCTCTTTCTGTTCTCTCCACCCACACAGCCCAGAATGACTTCAAAGAAACTAAAGCTTCTATTTATCGAGTTGCCAGAGCATTAATCATGTCTAATGGTTTTAACACAAAAGCACCCAACCCTTAAATGTGTTACTTAAAGGCTATTACTGCTTTGCGCCCTTTTGTCCACTTGGTCTTCTATGGTGATTTCAGTGAACCTCCCTCCCCTACTAAAATCAGCACCTCTGTTTTCAGTGAACCTGTGTTGGGTTGGGGAAAGGGGAGCCATCTGGGGAAGAAACAGCAACAGCGGAGAGACTATCAGCTTCAGAAAGGCCCCTTAGTAATTCATCTCTATTCCTCTATTCCACCATCACCACTGTAGGGGAAACAAAATTATCCCTCTACCTTCTTAAAGTTTTTCAAAAGGGCCTGAGAATTAAACCGACATAAGACAGATTAATGGGAGAAAAGCACACAGATTTGTATAGATTTAATATGATACAGGAGCCTTCATAAAAAAATGAAGACCCGAAGAAGTGGCAAAACCTAAATATTTTTATACTAGATTGAACAAAGAGAGGCAATTGTGGAAAAGCAACTGAAATGCTCCTGGGTGACTATGGGAAGATAAGAATTATTTTAACAAAATGTATTTGTACGGACTTCTCTCAGCTTTGACTCCCCATTGAAGAATGTTTCTTTCCTCCTGATACAGGGACACATGCGAGTTTTTACTTCCTGTTTTCAGGAAGAAAAGGAAAGATTAGAAGGCCCTTCTTGCACCTGCTCTTTTTCAAGTGCTTTTAGCTCAAAATAATCCCTGTGCCAAAGTAGGATATTTTAGGGTGGCATATTCGGACCCCCTTCACCATGTAACTTCGTCAATACTGACGAAGTGAATGGGGAGAGCAGGAAAGAGAGAGGAAGGCAGGTAGGCAGGCAGGTGATGTTACTCCTCATTAAGAGGGTGAAGAGCTCCCAGGTTCTTGGAGAGAATATACCAAACAGTAGAAATAAAGACACAGGGTGGGGGGAAACTCACACACATTCCTGTTTTCATCCTGTTCTATAAATGTTTGCCCTTTCAAGAAGAACCCAAAGGTAGGTATGGGAAGGTTGGTTCTAGGACACAAAGAAAAGCTATCTTTGGAAGCTTCTGCTGCCAGACTCTCTCTTAAGTAAATTCAGAGTCCATTAGATTAATGCAGTGATGTGATAAGTGCCTCAGGACTCCAGTCCCGAGACTTGAGGACCATTGTACATCATTACTGGCTGGGGAGAGTTAAGAAACACAGGTGTACGTGGAATGGGGGTGCAGCATTGTTAGCTACTAACACTGGAAACCTCCTACAAATCACTGTTTGGTTTTATTTCCCATTCTGCATAATTTTCTGAAAAGGTATAAAGTGATCATAATTACTTAGAGTACAATGGCCAGAGTTTATTGTTTCTCTCCCAATTGTGTCAAAAACAACAACAAAGGGACTGAGCCTGTACGTGGACTGTGTGAAGCAAGAGGTCTAAAGGAACACTTGGTGCTCTCCTTAGGAGTTATTGTTCTCCGAACACTTGACCCTTTACTAATGCATTCCCACCAGATAACCTGGGAGATTGGTCTGGTCATTTCGTTGATCCTTCAGTCTGTTAGGAAGGGAACAAGGACTGTGAGGGTGATGTGTGCCAGATTTGTCACCGTGAGTCAGTGAATGAGTGAGCTGTGCCTGTCGGACAAACCTGACCTCCACTTCAAAAGGAAAGCAGCATCAAGGAAACCAAGGGGGCACAACATGCACCACCATTAAGCCTGAAAAAGCAGCATACCATTATTGTAATTAATAATCATGTATTAGTAATTCATGAATTTTTAAGGATAAAACACCCACCAACTCCACAGCTTCAGAAACAGTTAACAAATCCTCAGGCTCCTCTAATTTTCTTGTCATAAGAATAAATTATTCATAAGAAAATGTGAAATGCAAACTCTGATTTAAGAATAAATGTATGCTATAGTAGATACAGATATGTCTATATGACTCTAAGTGTACATGTACAAAAACACATGCAAAATTACATGCACACACAGATGCACACACCAAGTTATGACGTGCCAATCTAGCAACCCAGGCTACAAAGTCAAAGATGTGGATGCAAACAACTACATCATTCCAATGTAGCCCTGTCTAAAAATCTTTCTAGTTCTAATTATACCAGAGCTCAGTGAAGCATTAATTTCTCTTGATAACATTCTGTGGCTTCAACCTTTAAATTATTTAAGAAATGTGCTCTGGTCATGAGCATTAATTTCTTGTTAACACCTGTACTTGACTAATTGAAGATATTTCTCTACCTATCCAGAGTTCACCCAGACCCTGAAACTTCAAGAACTAGCCCTGCTAATTGAAAGGATGATGGTTGGGTCATAATAAGAGGAGTATGATGTGAGAATGGAAGTGCTATAAAAGAAAGAGAAGAACCTACCCCTATTTTTTTTTAGCAAAGTTTCAGCCACCTGGGCCTGTGATGGCTCTTCCTGAGTTCCATTCTAAAATCTTAAAATTTTTGTTCTGAAGAAAATCAGAAAGTAGACGCATCTACATACACCAGGAAAAATCGATTTCAAGCATGTCCACGAAAAGTTAGGGATAATCCCACGATAACAGAAGCACACTAAATATTTTTGTAATCCAACTCTACAATCACAAATGATTTCAATGCTAAAACAAAGAGAGAAGGTTCTAAACAAATGTGTTTTGTTTATGAAAAGTCCAGAATTCTAGAATTGTGCTGTCCAATATGGTAGCGATCAGCCACATGCGGCTGTTGAAAGTCAGGTTAAAAATTTAAGAACTTAAAATTTAGTCCCTTGGTTGTATGAATCACATTACAAGTGCTCAATAGCCATATGTGACTAGTGGCTGCTAGTCACAGAAAGTAATATTAAATAGCACTGTTTCAGAACATAAGGATTTTTCTAGAACTGTTTAGAAATCAAGATTAATTATTAATGGTTAAATAAATCAAGTTGAACTGTGGTACTAAAAGAAGCCAAAGTTATGATCATGGAGTTAGTTTTTTTGAGACATTCATTAAAAGGCAAAAAAAAAAAAAAAAAAAAAAAAAAAAAAACCAAGTGAAAATAAAAATTCAAAATGAAAAAAGATTCTAAAAATTACAGTCTAATAAAATTCATGTATTATATTTTGCAACCATACTAATAACCAAAGAGAATGTTTGTGTACACATAAAAAAGAATGGGATGATTTTTAAAAACCAGCATAAGTTCAAGACAAAATACACTCCCTTCTCTTTTGGGTAAGGAAGTTTGGTTAAGACAATGCAGTAGTCACACTACAGTCAGATTTCAGCAAAGCTGTGACAAAGTTTTAGGATACCTTGTAGACAGAATGAAGAAATGTTTGCTGACTAATAATACTGTTTTCAGAAAGGGTAGGACACTGTAACCTAAATGATATTGGTTGAAGTATTTATATCTTTCTCAGAGAAGGTCTCAAATGACAGATCTAAGGGTCTAGTTCTTGGTTCTATCTTATTCAATAACTTTATCTAAAGCTTAGGTTAAGACATAAATGTCATACTTATCAAATGAAAGATGACAGAAATTTTAACTGAAGGACAGGATCAAGCAATGGAGATGCTTAAGGGAATGAAAAAGGACAAAGAGACAAAAAGTAACATGGTAAAATTCAGCAGGAATGAAAGCCTAGTACTGTATTTAGTATTTTAAGATATTTCATCAGGTTGTACCACTACTTAGAGTGAGATTCAGGAGATCAAGTCCAGAAGGCTCTAGTTGACCTTGTACTCTCTGTATGCTAGGAATTTCAGCTTTATTTTATTCTTCAAATTGTAATTTGAGGCTAGACTGACATAATCAAGAGAAGTCACCGTCACTCCAAATTCTCTGCAGTTAAGGCAGAGGGAGAGCCAGAGTCTTATAGCCCGGCCAGGAGAGAGGGAGAGGAAGCACCATAGGTGGGAGGGGCACTGGACAAGCCCCTCTCTAAGGCCATGTGTTGTGTCCTAAGTCACATGGTCTCATCTCCACATTACAACTGACCCTTGAACAAACAGGGGTTGGGGTGCCAACCCCATGCAGTCAAAAATTAATTTATAACTTTTGACTCCCAGAAAATGTAACTACGAATACCCTACTGTTGATAAAACCCTTACTGATAACATGAACGATCAACTAACACACATTTAATATGTCATCTATATTATATATCATGTTCTTATAATAAAATAAGCTAGAGTAAACATTAAGAAAACCATAAAGAAGAAAATACACATTTATAGTATTTATTGAAAAATATCTGCCTATAAGCCCATGCAGTTCAAGCCCATGTTGTTCAAGGGTCAACTGTACTTCCTCTAAAAGAATTTCATTACAGTCATAACTACCATGGTGTCAACATATTTCCCTTTAAAATCACTGGAAAGACATTCCTTTAAGAGAAATGCAGTCTTTTGTCCCCTTTCTGTTCTGAAAGTTATGTTTAAAGAGAAGATTGAAGACCTAGGGTGGATGTTGAAAAAGGTGACTAGAAGAATAAAAGATTCAAAAAAAGTTTCCTCAACTCATTTAGCATAGGGAAAGAAAATAGAAATATACACAAATGAGTATGCTAATTGGCATGCTATCAATTCCAAATGCAAGAAGCAAATAAAGTGCTTTGAAACTGTCATTTAAGGAATGGAGATTTTTATTTAGCCTCTAGAAAAAAGACTGACAGAGGACATGATAGGAGCTTCAGCTATTTGGAGGGCAATTATAAGAAAGATAAATTAAATCTATTCTGTGTTACTCCAGAGGATAGAATGAGAGCCACTGGGTAAAAGTTATAGGAAGCATATTTCAATTCAATAGAAAAAAAGGATTTCCAAATAATTAGCTCTGTCCTAAAGTGAAATGAGATCCCTCCATAGAGCAATCATCATTCTCAGTGGGGTGATCAACAGAAGCCGTATGTCAGTGACACTTGGGGAAGATTCCTGCAGGAGCATGTGCAGGAGATTGAATCAAATGACCTCTAAGAAACTTCCTGCTTCTGAAAGTTTATGACTGTTTTCTGCTTCCTCTCACCTGCGCTGATCCTACCAGGTGAATAACTGGGGAGTGGCCAGTCTACTCACTAAAGGATCACAAATCAGACTTTCCGCTGTTCTCTGCCCCCTCACTGTCTCCAGGCAAGATAATGTAACTGACCTCTCAAAGCTTGCAATGTGTGGGAGGTCATGATAAATTAAACTATATCTGTGTCTTAAATTTATTTGGCTTCTATGTAAACAACTTAATTCATCTCACTTTCCCTTCTCTATAGGACGCAACACATAGCATTTGTTTAACCCTTTTATAAATATTAAATGTACGGTTCAAAGCCCAAGGAAAGCTTACAGTACAAAATATAAGGCAAACTAAGGTACAAGTGGCAATTCGTTACTTTCTTTAACTCTTTCAACCAAATACACATCTGTAAAGTACTTGCTTGGAATGTAGGTCCAATTACTTAAAAAATACTTTTTCTTTAAAATGACACCTAATTAAGGATTTAGCTGAGGGACTAGGGTTCTTAACATGGTGCTTTGAGATTCTATTCCATTAAAAGTAATCTTTAACACCTACTATTTATGAGGCTTATTGCTGAGCACTTTAGAAAACACAAAGATAAAGAAGATAAAGACTCTGACATTAAGAAGTATAAGACCTAACGGTACACAAATAATTGAAGCAGGACAGAATGTGAGTGCCTCTATAGAGTTACATGTCCTTTGGAGAGAAAGTTCATAATTGGCCAGAAAAAAAAAATCAAAGCAGACTTTCGTCAAGGGAAGGGCAAAAAGCCATATCGTGAAGGGCCATTAATCCTCTGTGTTCTGCACTTCTGAGAAGTCAGTGAGGGTAATTGTGCAGGATAGTCTCATAAAAGAAATTATGTTTAGGAAAGATCAATCTAGCATCAATGTATATACCACTGAGGGAGTGGCAGAAAGGATTGTTGGTCCCAATGGAAGGGATGCAACCAGGCCTAAAAACTATGTGATAGAAGAAAGAGCAGAAAGGAATAGCTAAACTGGAGATATTATGTGGGTCAATTTTGGAAATGTATAGGATTGGTGAAGTCTATTAATTCAAATTTGAGAAGACAAATTGAGAGGATTTTCAAGTGTAAAGAACTTATTGACTAGAGTAAAAGAAGGATATAAAAGTGGACAAGGGGTGCACAGATGGTGAAGGACATTTCAGAGAACAAAACCCAAAGTGAGAGTGAAACATGACCAGTTTAGTACAGTGCTTCATCTTGGGAGCTCAAGTACAGTGGGACTGAGGAGGCTGGAGTATTGGGGGGAAGTTAAATTCCCAAGTATGAACATGGAATGTCAAGTTAACTGTGTGGGAAACGGGAAGGAGATACTTACGTGGAAAAGAAGACAGAAATCCAATAATTAAGGATCTGGAGACAGTCTAGGAGACTAGATTTATTAATCATGCCCATTTCCATATTTTCTGATGTTTTGGCATGGGAGGTTGGGGAGCACTTGCTAATCCTTGAGAGACTGCCTCCCAGGGCTAGCCAATTCCTGGAGTTAGTAAAGGACTCTCTTGCAAGTGCTTCCTTCATATGCAAACCAACCAATCCAAAAGCCGTACTCCTAACTAACCAAACCCCCTTAGTGGGTTCTTACACACCATGCCATTATCCACCTGCCTTAATCATCCCAGAGCCGGGTGCCAGACAACTCAGGACCAGACACTTCAGGACAGCCCGTACACTCCAGGGCCCACGGAAACTATCCACACTAGCCCATCTGAAACTGTTTACTCTGCTTCACCCATTCCTTCCCATAGAATGCACAATAAAACCCCTCACCCATGTTTTTCCCCAGCTCCCTCTGCCTCCTGACTAACCCAAAGCTCCCCAGCGTGGTCCCACAAAGTGCGCAGGGCCCCTTTTCTTGAGAACTATAAGTTTCCACAGGCAATTGTCTCTTGATCTGATGGCCTTACCAAATGTGAATAATAATAAAAACGTACATTTTAAAATGCTAGAGATGACTAAAATGAGAAAAGAGAGAAGTAGAGTGGACAGTAAGAATGTCAAAAAACACATAATTTTGAATGAAGACATTAAACTAAAGTCAGAGATCGAAGTTTGTCAGGAAGATTAAGAAAATCTTTATAAAATAAACTGTCACCCAACAAGTACAAAGAATGTTAAATTGGATGTTGCAAGAAATAGACCAAACCTTGACTTGGTTCCCAATGTTCTGGGAAACACCAAGGGATTATAAAAAAAAATAAGTTACCAGATATTTATCTGGTATTTATTTGCTATGTGGGGTCAATCAGTAGTTTTAATTAAACCTCAGTAGAAGCTACAACAATGTGTGTGTAGATTAAATAAGACTTAATCTTAAAGAGGGTTACCAGTACCAGAATAATGTGAGAGGAAAAATTGGTTTCAGTTATTATGGCCAGAGTGAGGGGATATCAGAGGTAGGTTTCTAAATTACATAATACTGGGTAGAATAGAGAGACAGATGTCATTGCGTTAGTGAGATGGGAATATGGAAACACATACATGTATGGAAAGATATGCGGAAGGGTTAGTACCTGTGGTTTAACTATCAATAAGAGGAATTATAGGAAAAAAATGGGTTCACAGTGCGACAGGGAGAATATCAAGTAAGCAGAGCTTCAACTCTAGAAGAATTTATAGAACTCTTAAGGAAGGAAAGAAAGAAAGAAGAAAGAAAGAAAGGAAGGAAGGAAGGAAGGAAGGAAGGAAGGAAGGAAGGAAGGAAGGAAGGAAGGAAGGAAGGAAGGAAGGAAGAAAGAAGAAAGAAAGAAAGAAAGAAAGAAAGAAAGAAAGAAAGAAAGAAAGAAAGAAAGAAAGAAAGAAAGAAAGAAAGAAAGAAAGAAAGAGAAAGCTACTTTGAATCTCTGTGTTCCCAAAGAGTCCTCCCCAAATGACCGGCCAAGACCAAGGGACGTACTTACTAACACCTTTAATCCAAATAATAGAACCTCAAGACAACTCCTCTATGAGTATAAATATAATGGGAGTATAACCTGTGCTCAGTGGTGACCATAGCTAGGATCAGAGGAATTGAACTTGAAAAAAAACAATAAGACTTTATAAAGTCACCAGATATTTATCTGGCACTTATTTACCATGTGGGGGCAATTTGATGTTTAAATTAAAGCTCAGTAGAAGCTTCAACTATGATGCCATAGGGATGTATTTAGCTTAGAGGGTTTTTGTTTTTAATCTCTGAAAGAGAAGAGCAAAATTTTCATGAAGGGGAGCCTTCTTCCCATCTCAACCTCCAATATCTAACTTGCATTAAAAAGCAAATGTAATGTATCAGAGTATTCGGACAAATGTTATAGAACAAAGAAAAACAAGGCAGGTCAGGAGTGCCAACCAGATCATGGCAGAGCGCCAGGTAAGGCATGAGGTTGGATGCTCAGGGAAGCCTCACTGAGAGGGGAGATCTGAACAAATGCTTGAAGAACATGAGGGGATGAGCCAAGTGGCTGTAAGAGAAGAGCACTCTCTAGAGGCCAGGCACCGTGCAAAATGACCTCATCTCCCCCCTCCCCCGAAAAAAAACATTTACTATTGTTATCAACACCTGACTGATGAGGAAATGGAGCAGAGAGAGGGTAACTCACTTTACCAAGCTCACGCAGCAAGAAAGTACCAGAGTCTGCATGTGGACTCAGGCAGTCTGACAATTGAAGCCCATGGTCCTTTAAAAGCTCCTTTTCTCTTCTTAAGTTCATACAAATTTTACCATGCTCCACCCTGCTACACAGAAGGAAGAAATGCCAGAGAAGAGAATGTTGGAGAGCTGGCTACAGGAATGTCATTGCTGTGTCGGTGTACAAATTCTGCCACAGGGAAGGGAAAGAACTTACTAAACATCAGAAAGAGAGCCCCAGAGCCAGACTGTACCCTCAGTGCACAATGACATCATCCCTGCAAATGTGGCCCACTGAGGGTCATGGAACCCAGCGATCCTGTTAAGGGGCTTCTCCTTCCTGGGAGAAGGCAGAGAGGAGGTAAGTTTAAGTGAGGACTTCTCCTTAGTCTCTCAACATACCCCATTGTCTCCATTCTAATGTGCTGCTCATTCATTTATACATTCATTCTGCAATGGCTGACTGCCTTTTATGTTCACTCAATGGAACTCTAGGTGAACACAGAAGACATGGCCCCGGTGCCCACGATATTGTACTTCCAGCCAAGGGAGGGAGGGGAATGTGAAGAAGTCATATATGATGTGGAAACAGGAAATCAGGAGAGAAAACATAAGTAATTCATTTATGGCAATTTTGCAGAAAATATATGAAAGAATTGGAAAATGAATTCTATGTCTAGAAACTTTAAACTGAAAAACTATTCATATTAGAAGAGGTGAATTATGGATTTATTACTTTCAAGATATTTGGAGATAGAATCTGAATGTGGTCTATAAAGTAGTTTTCTTGCATAGCTGCCCTGAAGTCATCTTACTCTTCAGTGAAGACATTGTGTTGTGACTGAAGGAACTGGAATGGAGACCTGACTCTACTCCATATCAGGTGGATTATTCACCAATTAACTATTGAGCCCAGTATAATTACATGAATCCTTAAAATCAGAGCTTACTCTCAGCTGAAGACAAAAGGAGAAGTCAAAGAGATTCAAAACATGAGAAAGACCTGATGTGCTGGTTTTTATATAAAGAAGGTGATGTAATAAGAAATGCAGGAATTTAGAGAGGTCTGGACCTACAACCAGTAAGGAATGAGGACCTCAGTCTTATGACCACAAGGAACTAAATTTGGCGGACAACCTGAATGATCTCAAAAGCAGATTCGTCCCCAGTGGTTTCAGAAAAGAAGGCAGCCCTATCTATGTCTTGATTTCAGCCTTGTGAGGCTCTAAGCAAAGGTTCCCCAGCTGAGGCACACTGGACTCGAACTATTGATATGTGATAGAAGTGGGTGTTGTGTTTAAGCTGCTAACATAACTCACTACAGCAGCAAAGAAAAATGAATATGTAAGTCATTGTCAGATTATGGCAAATCTGTTTTATGGTGTCATCGTTCATAGAAGTCTTAGGCTTAAATCCCAGTTCAGCCACTCATGAGACATGTGACTGTGGGTGAGTCACTTTACCTCTCAAAGCAGAGGTTTAGAATATTAAGTTCACAGCCATATAGTCTGTCCTTAAAGGAGATATAGTTCCACTGTGAGAATTAAATCAGCTGAGATAAAAGAAAATGACTATTTTTAATTTACTTAAATCTATAATTCAGATTTATTTAGTTTTTACTTAATGACCTTTTCCTGGTCCAAGGTTTTATATTACATTTAGTTTTCATGCCTTCTTAAGCTCTTCTTGTCTGTGGCAGATTCTCAGACTTCCCTTGTTTTGAAGACTTGGACAGTTTTGAGGAGTACTAGTCAGGTGTTTTGTAGGTACCTCTCTATTGGAATTTGCCAGGTATTTTTCTCATGATTAGACTGGAGTAATGGGGTTCAGAAGGAAGATTACAGAGGTGAGGTGAAGTGTCATTTTCATCATTTCATAACAAGGCTGCCTGCTATCAACATGATTTATGACTGCTGATGGTGACCTTGATCCCTTAGCTGAAATAGTGTTTATCGTATTTCTCTACTCTAAGGTTACTTTTCTTCCCCCTTTCCATAAAATAGCTCTTTGGAAGAAAGCTACTATGTGCAGCTCAAACCTTAAGAAGAGGACGTTATGCTCCACCTCCTTGAGGGCAGAGTATCTACATAAATTACTTGAGTTCTTCTTCATGGGAGACTTCATAACAAACTTTTAATACACTTAGTTCACTTTTAGTTCTCAAAGGCTTCCAAGTTCTAATTTTACAATATCATCTTCCTCCCTCTGAATACAAACAGAAGAAACCTGATTAGGGAAAATAGGATTATCATCCAAGGGGAGAATGCATTTATAATCTCTCTCAAAATGGGGCTGAGTGTTCCGCAGACAGTCATTTTCAGATGACACCTGTTCTAGTCATTATCTTCTTCCCAATAAAAGTACATCTGATTCAGTTCAAGATTTTGAGAGAAGGTCACACAACTGTCTGTCACCTCTCAATAAACCGGTTTCTCAAGTCCAGATGTCAGAGACATCAGATCACTGTCTTCAGCTTTGAAAACCAGTGTTCTCAAGGGTGCTTCAACACCATGTACTTTTGACATAAGCCACAAAGAACATCTACAGCACTTCACTCTTCCCCTGTATTAGTCTAGACTACATCGCAATCCTTGGCATAACTGTCATAACCAAAAGGAAAGAGTAAAATTAAAGTTAGAGTTGGACAGACAAGACCTTCTTCCTGGCTTCAAAGTATTAAACTGCAACTCGAAGCCACTAGCCTGAGTGCAAAGTTTGGGAATCCCACCAGAAAGGCTGCCTCTGCCATTTTTCCATCTCTGTCTGGACACGGGAGAGTCAGAAATATGGGAAGATTCTTTCTACCTACAAAGTCGTGGTAGCCCCAAATTGCACATTGTTGGGTTTGGCCAGCTTCAGCAGGCTCTTCAAAGAACATCTGTGCCTCGAAGACTCAGCTAAGCAGACCCCAAACCTCACATCAGTGCTGTCATTACTCACTGGGATACAGAGCAATATCCAGTGTTGACAGTCTCCCAGATTTTCCCATCACAAAGGAAAGATGAAATTAAGCTATGGGCAGAGGACAGGAAAGGAGAGGTGCCAAATAATTTTTATGACACATGTAATATAAACAATCAGAAAGTTCAGGTACAGGAAATTTACATGAAGAGCTTGCTCTGAGAGTGGAAACCTATTCATGGAATGCAGAAGAGAAGAAAGAAGAAGACCTCAAAACTCTATGGTGCTGACATGACCAGATTTTTCCCCTAATTATATAGTCAGCTATCCTTTTAGTTGTTACCAAATGAAAAAAAATTTTTTTTCCAAATGTTAACTATAGTTGCCATCACCAAAGATTAAAATTTGAGCCCTAAGTCTGTGAATACATTGTTATCAGTATTAAAGCTCCATTAACTGTTCATATTTCCCCTCAGGTACTGGAATAATTTTTTAAAAGACCAAAGTGTGTGTGACTTCATGGCTTATTACATTTACTGTCCTTGGCTGGAGTGAGTGAGGAACATGGCATATGGCATAGACATTAGGATACTTTATGCCTGTCTCACAGGTCTACTATACCTTTTTCCATGTTGAAATTATATATATATATGCCCTGGCTGGTTTGGCTCAGTGGATTGAGCGTCGGCCTGCGAGCTAAGTGTCGCTGGTTCGATCTTCCAGTCAGGGCACATCAGAGAAGGAAAACTCTGACTCCAAAAAACCTCCGCTGCCTTGCGGCATACCTCTTCAGGGGAAAGGCTAAGGGAGTAAACCCCGACAGAAAATCCGGAGCCGGAGTCCCTAAGGCGGTTTGACGTTGTAGTCAACACCGGCAACTCCTGCGGCACACCTGAAGCCAAGCTGTATCGACTCCGTCTTTCCCTTGGACCCTTCAGCTGCGAAGAGAGGGGGGGTCTGCTGCATGGGCAACAGCAGACCCTCCATATCACCCTGCCCAGGCTCTGTAGCTTCAGCTTCACTGGAGAGGACACTCCAGCGTCATCGCAAGATGTCGATTCAACATGGGAGGAGACAGATACCGTGTCACTCCCGAGTTGGACTGCACAGCCATTCTCGGCTGTGCAGATAGACTCTTAAGAAGCTACACCATCGTCTCTCGAGACGGACGGCTGCCGAAACGAAATAAACTTCTTCTCCAAATAAAGAATCATTTAATTATTTTGCAATTCCAGCCCCTCCCAAGAAAATAATGAAACTACCCACATCTTATAACATGTTGAGGAACAAGTAGGGAGTATTATAAAGAAGAATGGGATCAACTAGTGGTGTGCCACAGTGAATTTTGTCCTAACAATTTCCTTAGGAGTTCTGGATATCTTATAAAACTCAACCATAATAATAGTGATAGCTTAAAGTTACAACAGTTTGAAACTACACAGTAGTGTGAAATTACAATGTCACAATCTTGTTTTAAACATTGTGCATATGTTAATTCACCTAAACTTCACACAACAATATTATAAGAGAATTGCCATTGTTACCTTTGTTTCACAGATGAACAAAGTGAAATAGAAAGAGTTAAGTAACTTGATCAAGATTATGTAACTCTAAGTGAAGGGCTGAGTTTCACCTTTGGAAATCTGGTATGAAAGTGCATGTTCTTAGCCATTAAAATTATTCTTTCCCAGGAGCCAGGTTTATTGGACATCTGATGTGAGGCTTTCTCCCACATGAATTCTACTCATGGAATAGGAGAAAAGAGAAAAAGCAATATGACAACATGAGTAAATACCCAGAGAGACTATGACCTGATTATCCCTCTTTGCTTACTTGGGAACCCAGAAATTCAACTAGAGACACCCTAAGAAACCAAAGAAAAAGAAATGATTGTTAAATGACCATCTGACTTGAACAAAACCACTTGTCAACATCGCCATTCTAAATGTTGTTCTTCAATTTTCACTTTTCATTCACAACCTAATTGTGTGGTCCCAAAGTGGAGCTGAAGTCCATGTACAAGCATTGAAAAGACAGAAAACGCTCTTGCAGACTCTGTATTGCTGAAAGAGAGGCAATTGTGTCTGTTAGGCAAAGTAAAGCCATTAGCAGGAACTATACACCAGGATTAATGAGCCAGAGAAGTTTACAGGCAGTGAATGGGGCTTCTGGATAAACCAAGAGTTTACCGACAAGGTAGCCTGCCAAGGTGTGTTGAAACCTGTGCACTGGGTTCATGGAGTCTATAGACAGAAATTCTAATAATTTTTTAGACAGTGGAAAAATCATGAGAAGAGTAGTAATTGAAAAGACAGAGGGCTCTCCTGTCTGCTCATTTTTCTCTGTGTAGCAAGCCAAGGTTTTGCTTTGCTTTCAATTGTCCTTAGTTTACAAGATGAAAGTTTCTTAGATAAATTTGTTTTCATATCTAAAAGACCTACCATTGCACTTGACTGACAAAACACAGCCTATTAGTTCTGCCTCCAGGCTTCTGTCTTTGCCCTCCCTTCTCTCTGATATGCCCTTTCCCACACCGAGTCTAAAGCTTAAATATTATCCCCACCTCTTGGCAGATTCAACCATTCTTGCTGTTTTAGAAGAGCAACAACAGCTGAAGTCTACTCTAAACTATTCAGAGATGAACAGGAGGTGAGGAAACATAACCTGTAAGTTTGGGGGGTGAGTAGAAAATGAGTCCATGGGCATTGATAAAGTTAAGAGAAATAGGTTTTCTGACAAGGAGAACCTGAGAATATTTGTAGTCATAGGGAAGCTGGATTTTATGTGTTAGATGAGAGAAGGAAATCAAGAAATAATCAGAGGAGGAATTGACTGCAATTCAAAGGAGCAGAGCAAAAAAGGAAGAGTTAACTTTGGAAAAGAAAATATGGGACTATCATAATCTTAGAGTAAAAGCTCACAAGGAATTAGATAAATTTGGGACACATACACATCCTCCCACAGCCACTCCCCAAAATAACAGTGCTTTCTTACCTTCATTAAAGAAATAGGAATGTGAGGTTGAGAAGGTACTCATTCCTGTCTTGGGATTATAAAGATCAAAGTCATGCTGAATCAAATCAGGTTGTTGAAAATGCTTATATGAAAGTGCTTCATGTGCCTTAGTTGAAATGCCAAATGTGAAAACACAAAATTGTATACTCTAAACAGTAAATATGTGGTAGCTGTCGTTGATATGAGCCAACAGTGGGAAAGGCACAACAAAGCACAGGCTTTTAACCTTATTCATTCATTTTGGGTTATGGGTCAGAAAAATCTGTGAATTGTCCCGGTAGACCTGTGAATATTTTTAAGTGCCATAACAAGGAAGGTAAGTCACTTTAATTTTTTAAAGCTTGAACCCTAAGCACATCATGTATCTTAAGGAGTAGAACTGTATAGTTTCACAGAAGGGAAAATTCTGACCTTAGCAATCTGAGATGTCCCTGTGGACATGAGGATTAAGGGTCTGAAATGCAGCTGTAATACAGCGGGGAACTTACAACAACCACTGGGGCATGAAATGTGAGAGGAATAGCGAGGCGCGTTCAGCTTCTGAGAGGCAGCATTAAATGTGTGCTGGTGTGATTGTAAGAGCAGAAGGTTTATCCATGATACACTCTATACATATTTTTTTTAAAGTAAGGATGAGACTGTGCTGAGTATGACACTGCTGAAATATGAGCCAAAGAGAACAAGAGAACAGAGGCATGATGTTCTGAACACAAAAAAGCAGCAAAGATGAGACCCACTTGACAGCAATAGGAAAGAACCCAGACGCCACGCGAGGATTTGTAAGGCTCTAAAGCAGTGGTTCTCAACCTTCCTAATGCCACGACCCTTTAATACAGTTCCTCATGTTGTGTTGAACCCTAACTATAAAGTTATTTTTGTTGCTACTCCATAACTGTAATTTTGCTATTGTTATGAATCATAATGTAAATATCTGATATGCAGGATGTATTTTCATTGTTACAAATGGAACATAATTAAAGCATAGTGATTAATCACAAAAACAATATGTAATTATATATGTGTTTTCCAATGGTCTTAGGAGACCCCTGTGAAAGGGTTGTTCGACTCCCAAAGGGGTCACGACCCACAGGTTGAGAACAGCTTCTCTAAAGGAACCAATTGAAACTGTCTAAGGGGAACACTTTCCCCAGCCAAAGCAACGCAGAACAATGGAAGAAATGGCAGGAGTGATGGATTTTTTGAAGCAGATGCTGTTGCTGGTTGCTGGTCCATGGTCCTGACTGGATCAAGTTCTAGAATGCACCCGTAGGATGTACTAGTGCTAGTGTGTGACTTGGAGACACACCAGAGCGTTCTATGAACAGTGCCGGTCCAAGTGCAAAAGAGAGAGGGAAAGCGATCAACACTACAAATCAGGTTGCTAAAGCCAACAAAGGAGAAAACTTTGAGGTCAGGTCCTGCATCCTCATCTCTGCTGTTGAGCCTCCATCTAGTCACTCAGTCTCTTGTGGTTTCTGCTTCTTTACTGGGGGTGGAGAGTCTTGGTCATGCATTCTTATTGCGCATAAAGTCTACTAAGGCTGGAGAAAAAGTACTGCATCATCAACTAATTCACTCCTCATTATAACAGGCAACGTAGGATATTGAATACCTCCAGGAATCTCACTTGAAAGGTGAGTATTATGAGAAGATTATAAGATTAAGCAAAAATAATGGCTCTAGGCCCATTCTCAGTATGTGGGGACCATACACGTCAAAGGGAGCCACATTTGACAATAAAAATGAAAGCACTTCAGAAATAGCTTTGCTACAAAATTCTCAGTGGTAGTCCAGGCTTATTTAATCTTTTGGGAAATCCATCCCAGCGACAAATCTAAGAGCTGATGTTCATCCCCACTGAGACTAGACACAGAAGGGTGGGGAATCATATAATGCCTTTGAGTCTGATAGGGTACTATCATTATAAGCAACAAAAACAAATGTATTATTAGAAGGATGTTGATGGGAGAATAAAGAACAAGGCTTAAAACCTGGCAGTTCCGGATATGTAAACAGCAGGAAGTACTCAACAAGTCTCTGCCACTGAAATATTGGACCCAACCATTTTTTTCCTGTGTCACTCTACTCAAGATTCACAGGCCCGGAGACTCTGTTGAAATTAACTTGGCTCATATGTCTGTCCTTCAAGCAGAGAAAAGTAGGGTAGCTTGATGCAGGGTTCCCGAACCTCCAGCCTGTTAGGCACCAGCCACACAGCAGGAGGTGAGCTTGAATGTCATGTGCTGAATCATCCTGAAATCATCCCTACCCCCACCCTGGTCCATGGAAAAATTGTCTTCCACAAAACCGGCCCCTTGTGCCAAAAAGGTTGGGGTTGTACAGTCCCCTCAAGACAGGCCATTAAAAAGAGGTAACTCCCTAAAGAAATATCAGGACAGCATGAAAAGAAAGATTAAAAGCAAGCATCTGCCTACACTGAAAGAAAAGGAAATTTTGACATAAGAATTTTAGTGCAGAAGCAGCTATGGCCTAAGGCTAATAACACATATCAAGGAGGGAGGGGCAAACCACTGTGATGGGTGATGTTGTCCTGTCACCTTGACTGGATCACAGAGTGCCCTTTGGTCAAGCATCATTCTGCATGAGCCTGTGAAGGTGTTCTTGATTGAAATTAACCTTTGGATCAGTAGACTGAGTACATTGATTGCCTTCCTTAATGCTGGTGGGTTTCACACCCAGTCAGTGAAGACCTTAATAGAACAGAAAATCTGACCCATGAGTGAAAGGGACTCCTCCTACCTTGAACTTGAGACATAGGTTCTTTCCTGCCTTTGGACAGGAACTGAAGCCTCTGCTTCTTCTGGGTCTCGAGCCTGCTGGCCTTTGGACTGGAACTCACACCACTGGCCCTTCTAAGTCATCCGCTTGCAGATCACAGATCACATCTGTTTCTCTGGAAAACCCTGACGCAAACATGTGCCACCTTGAAGTGAAGATATAGAGATATATGTTTGTCCTCCTCTGCTGTATTTAAAGTAGCTTGCCTTGTTCTATAGTCAGTTCATTAACGCTGTGTATCATTTGTCTTTCTTCAGTGGGTACAGGACTTGAAACCAGAAACCTATTTTTAAGTGTTCTCTTTGACATAAATTTAATCCTGGAAAAACTGCAAGAAACTTTAACCTTCAGTTTTCCCATCTACCAGACCTGGACAATCACACCTCCTTTAAAGCAAGATGGTTCTGAGAAAAAAATGACATAAAGAGGAAGTGTCCAGGTGATGTCTGGTAAATAGTAGTTGTTCAATGTCTATAACATCTAATATGGAACATCAGTCATGACAGGGTCTGTGTTGTCTACTTTCTTGTCTACATTCAACAGAGCACTGGGCATAATAGGCACTTGATAAATGTCTGTGAGAAAAAACAAAATATACTGATTAAAACTCTTTCTTTGATTTCTAATTATAACTTATAGACACTGCTATGTGCACAGAATGGAATTAACCAAATAATAGCAACCACCAACACCCAGCAAATGATCTCAGCACAAAAATGAGCAATTGAGCAAGACAACTAAAAGCTTCTGGGAAAAGGAACATCCTGCTGATAGAAGTGTAATCTTCAAGATAAATGCCAGGCTGATGTTGTGTGGGGGTCAAGTGTTAGGAGAAATTTTCTGTTATCTTCAAAAACGAACAAACAAACAAAAAAATTTGAGTCAAAGCTAGTAATTTCTTAAGTGCTATTGATGTAAATTCTAGTGAGCATGTCATATTTACTATCATCACTAAGGCTCATGTCTCAATAAAAAACAGTCTTCTGACAATTGGAAAATATTTGCAACTCATAGCTCAGGATTTTAAGGGCAACTATTCTGGTTTAATCTCATCTTTAACTGTTTATTTAAATTATGTCTATATAACCTGAAAATAAACTTTCTCTGCTGTCAGATAACAGATTTGATTAAATCATTTAGTTATTTTGGCCTTGAGAGGATATAGCCAGAGAAAGATACAGAGTACTAACTCTTGATTCCAATATTATGTGTCTTTTTTTCTTGTAGCTAACAAAATTTTAAGTCAGTGAAAAGAAAAATCCCCACAGAGTCATAAAATAAATGTATATAAATTCTTTAAGATTCTCTATTCCATTTAAAGAAAACTGAGAACCAGAAAAAATATGAAATTTTCCCATTTTTACAGGACTAGTTTTGAACATGATCCAAATTCTCTGATTCATTCTTTGATGCATTCTTTCAGAAAATACTAATTAAGCATCACCTTGTGCCAGGTATTTGTCCAGAAACTGAAGACACAGAGAGCAGAGGACAGCACTGTCATGAAACTTAAGAGTTTAGAAGGGGGAACTCAAACAATAAACAAGTAAACAAATCAAGAAGAGTCCCAGATAATGAAAAGTGCTGGAAAGATGGTATCAGGACACTGTAGCAGAGAGTGATGTGGAGCCTCCTCAGTGGGAGTTGTCAGCATTAAACTCCCCAAGAAAGTGACATTTGGAGTGGATCAATGATCGCAAAGAATCAATCTTGTAAAGACTGGATCAGGAAATTCCAGGCAAGGGAACAGCATGAGGTCCCTGGAATGTTATCCACTGGACAGATAAGAGGGACAAAGAGAAAGTACTGTGGTTGGAGCGTATGGATGAGGAAAAATATGGCAGGAGGCTGAGTTGTTTACGACCATGATGAAAATTTGGGATTTTCTTTGAAAAGCAAGGGATACGCTCAGTCCAGTCTCAATCCAGTGACCCCCATTATCACGAAGCCACAAATGGCTCTACCTCTTGAAAAATAACTTAAAAGCCAGTTTGGCTTTTTTGCAGTAGGATTGCATTTATCTGTAACATGAGGCTGTTCAGTAAGACAAGTGATTCCATGAAACAGATTCCCTCGGCTGGACCAATCCATTTCATCTACCAAAGGGGCACCATTAGTTCCCCCCGGGCTGTTGCAGAGCCGTGTGTCCATCCTGGACATGAAGGAGCCACAGTGGGCGGTGACAGACGGCCTGCCTCTGGGGAGTACACGTCCTCCACGAACCCACATCAGCTGCGCTGGGCCTTGCAGCTTCTTCTCTGGAACAGGGACCAACTCCACAGGCACTGTAGAGACAAGAGTAATTTCTGCTCCCTTTTTTTTTTTTTTTTTTTTTAATTCCCTGCCTGAGAAACAGAGAGAGACAGCTCTGTTTTAAATCAAGCCCCCAATTCAAGGCTTGTCTTCATCCTATAATGGAAGTTAAATGAAACAAGTGAAAGTTGTTTTGACTTACACCCAGTGGAGTTAGAAACTCATTCAGGCATTCAGTGAGGAATTGAGGCGATCAAGAGAGTGGCCAGGTTAAGGTGCAATCTCAGGTCTTCTCGTTTTCCCACTCTGGCAATTCTTTGTTACAGCAAATGTGATCCTTTTATACGTCAGATTTTCTGCCAGACTTCCATACTGCCTAATTCTACCATGACATCAATTCCATCTCTAGATGCAGATCTATTTATAAATCTTTATTCCATCTATCTCTGCTTAGAAAGAGAAGGGGAGACTAGCAAATCAGAAAGCATGTATCAATCGTGGGTCAACTTGATGTGAGAAAACAGAACCTCCCTTGGGAAGTTATATTTGTCTTCTAAAACTTCTTTACAATCTCATAGCATCTCAGAACTACATCAGATACTGGATAAAAATAACGATAAAGCCAGCGAAGTAATTATAAAACACTATTCCATGGGAAAGAACAACAATGATAACAAAGTAATGTGATTTATTAAACACTAAGTGTTTAGTACACTTAGTACAAGTGCATCATAGTACAAGTGCATTGGATACATTTTCTTATTTATTCCTCAGCATGACCCTGTGAAATGGGTAACCTGAGAAGTGGTGGAATTCTGGTCTCCATAACTGCAAAATCTATACTGTAAACCAAAACTGGAGAATATGTTAGTTATAAGCTTCTTATTTGAAAAGCTAATGCTATTTTAAGATGGTAGGTGAGTTGGGAACACTGATTAGTCTTCTCTTTTTTATCCCTTATATCAGGGGTCAGCAAACCATAGCCTACAGGTCAAATCTGGCCACCTCCTTGATTTTGTAAACCAAGTTTTATTGGAACATAGCCTTGCCTGTTTATATATTGTCTGTGGTTATTTTTATGCTACAAGAGTAATCAGAGTTGAGTAGTTGCAATAAAGGTCATCTGGCTCACAAAGTCTAAAATATTTATTATATGACCCTTCCCAACAAATGTTTGTTGACCCTTGCCTTACATCCTCAATAATTCTCTTCATACAAAGACTTAGCATATCTGCAGTAGGTCCTGGGATATCCCTGTCATAAACCATTTACTAGACACAATGGGTATTTTGCATGGTATAACAGACATTGTTGTTGCCCGAGCAAGATTTCCTTAACCCTCCAACTTTCCTGAGCTTGGCTCCTAGAAGCTCACAGTTGCATCCTTCCCATGAGAGTTGCTGAGAGGAGCTTAACTGGAGTCACCCCCCTAGAAATGCACCCCTTCCAGGGGCAGCCCAAAGTCAATGGTGAAACACTATAAAAAGAACGAGCTCCCTTGTTTCAAGGTGGGACCAGCATGTAGTGCTGTGGTCCACAGCTCCACGCCAGGCTAAGGCTAGACTTCAGCAGAATCCACAGCTTTGCAGACATTCTTACTCTACCCTATCCAGCTCCCCTCACTCCTTTTCAAATTTCAGCTGCAGCATTTCCTCACCAAGTACCTTGCAAAAGAATCCTTTCTTAGGCTCTGCTTCTTAATGACACGTGGCAATTATATACAAGGAGTATTTATTATGTTTATACAGTGATTCCAGAGAAATTTGATGTGAGTGATATGATGACGTGATGAAAGTGGAAAGTTTCTGTAGGAAAAGAAGGCTTTTCCTCTACCCACTTAGATTCGGTGATGGGGTTGTGCAAATTAAACTGACCTAAGACACTAACCAGAGAAAAGGATTTATTTATATAACCATGGTATCCAACCAAAAAGTAGCTGGCTCCTTAAATGGTGGAAGTTACAGGCTTCTATATGATACCTAACTTAGTAAAGAAAAAGAATGGGGGTAGAAAAGGCTTTATGAAAAGGACAAATAGTTATCTTTAGGAACATAAATGAGTTTTAAGGACAATCTACAGCTAAAAAAAGTTGTGATGTTTGTCTATACAGATATGAGTGAACTTTGTTTCCTTCAGGGACATAAAACTCCCCAATAAGGGATTTGAGGTAGGTTTTATTCTCATTCTTCCTTCTGGGGGAAGATCTGCCCTAAAGAGGAAATTAGGCCTTATTCCTGGGAGTTCCTGTTATGGGGAGCTCCCAGAGGCTTCTTTCAAAATAATGCTTGTGCCAAAGTGCATATACTGATCCCCCTCCATAGAAGCTCTGGGGTTCCAAGTGGACCGCACTTTGGGAAGGAAGAAATGGAGGAAGGAATTAGGTGCCATCTATAGGCTGTAATAGTCTGCTTTGCAGATGAAAAATTTAAAGGAACCTCCATTCTCTTCCTTTTCTTCTCGGTAACATTGCCTGTCACCCCAGGAGAGCACCTCTTCTCGCCCCAGCTTTAGTGACCATACACACACACACACACACACACACACACACACACACACACACACACACCCTTGAGAACTCTGCATCAGGTTGATTTCATTGCCTGACACTGCAAGTGTTGTCAGCCTTCGTTCCTGTCAGCTGAGGACTCAGAAAGAGCAGCAAATGACAGCTGAACATAAAAGAAATGGCCCATTTAAAAATGTATTTTGTATCTAATTTCTAGCCTGACATGTTCTTTGCCACATGAACCTCAGAGGCTTACTGGAGTGAGGAAAACAAGAAGAGCTTTCTTCCTTCGTACACTGCACAATTTGTCATATGCTTTTTAGCTAAATTGTGTTCTTTGTTGATTTGCTTACATCTCTAAGGCTTAAAAGCTAATGTTCTTGGGCTCCTTCTCCCCTATAACAATAGTCCCCACACACACACCAGCCCCTGTGAGATGCTGTTACCCTCCCCTCTGCCAACACACACCCTCCAGGGCAGACAGCCCATTGGAACGTCTGTTAATAAATACCCTGAGGCAATTTCTTTAGCTGAACAATTAAGAAAAATTTCTAAGAGAATGAACCATGTGTGACCTAAATTGGCTTTAAAAATGCTGTTCAGAACAGAGGGAGCAACATTTGCAGCATAATCGCCTTCCACCTTGACATTAATTATGCACCGCAGTGTGCAGAGAGCAACTCTGAGCCAAAGATATAAGTGTTTGTAAAGTAAACATGTCAAGCAAGGCAGAACATTGTAAAATGAAGAAAATGTTCAACCCAGTGCCGTTATGATCCATTTCACCACTCTTTCTTTCTTCATAAATCTTCTACATTCAACCTACAAAGGGATGGCATTTCCCTCTTCAAAGAGAGATAAGGTGACTCAAAGATACTTACAGTTTAGATTTCTTGAAAGAGAAAAAGAGAAAAGCAGGTGCTTTTTTCCACTTCGTGATTGAAAATAAAAGGAGCTTGCTGATTTAAAAAGCAGCACAGCCTTGGGGAGCCTTTGGAAAGCATTCTCTACAGGAACAAATCTGTTTCTATACAGCCAGAAAAACTGCAATTTCATTCTCCCTTCTTCATCATCAAGGACATTTTCATGACAGCAGGGTTCTGGCCAGTCCTGAGTTTACCTATTCCTAATCTTTACTTCTTTATTTAGTGTCATTAGCCCTTGTAGGTGGCATCTTTATTAATTGTTATAAATATTATTCCGGCGCCACAAAAGAGCCCAGCTTCAACAAGAAGCTTAATGAGAAAATTCTATTAATAAGAAAAAATTCTAAGATAGTATCAAAAGTATTCAGCAGGTTTCAGTGGTTTTCCAAAAAATTTTTAGTCACTCTTCAACGAAATCTAATGACAAAGCCCAAGACACACACACACACACACACACACACACACACACACACACACACACACCCCACATACGAATGAAACATTCCTATCCTTTCTCCTTGTCCAAACATGGTAGCTGTATGGATTACTCAAAAAAACTCTCAAGTTTAGAAATCAATGATTTAATCAACTCACAACATATTGTTGTCTTCTGGATAAAATATTTATGTTAACTGACAATAGGCCTATTAAAAACATTTCATTTTAAAATCATTTTTACAGAAAACCATCTCTGTCTAACAAGATATCACTCACTGGAAGACAGGTGAAATACTTTTTTTTTTTTTCCTGGCAAACACCACCTTACATTTTTAGAAATGCCCTTCAACAAACATCACTGCCAGGAATTTCAAGATCATAAGATTTCATGTTTAAATCAAGAAATAACTTACTTCTGGTAAAGCTCACAGAATTCCTGAAGCAGCTAAAGTTCTCTGTGGTTCAAAAATTTTTTTCATTTTCTTTGAGAAAGAAATTAACAAGTACTTGAGAGCTGTTACTGATAATTTGAAGATACAGAGTGAATACAAAGTGTAATTTTATGAGGTCAAGTGTAGAATATCTAGGATACAGGAAGATGATCTACCCAGTGATAGACAGACCAGTGCATGAGAAAGAGACCAAGGGAATGAGATTATGTTTGATTAAGAAAGGAATGAATTAGAAATTGAATTGCATTTATGTTTTAAATTCCATTAAGAGAAGTAGACTTACTCCGTGTCACAAGAGCAAAATGAGCGGAGTTTACCAAAAACCAGCTTTTACTTTAACATAAGAAAAGTTCTTCAAACTAGATTCGATAAACTAGATAAACTTGGGAGGTAAGAAGCTTCTGATACTAGAGACATACAAGTATAAATTAGGTTAACTAATGGAAATGCTTGAATAGAATCTGGTATATGGTAAACAAGAACTTAAAAGCCCTTACCAATTCTCAGTACATGTATTCTAATTTGGCTGCAGTAACTATGCTAGAAGATAAACTGAGGCATATTAAAATTTTATGAATGTATTTGAGCAAAAAATTGTTTCGAGTTGAGCAGTGCCCAAATCAGAAAAGGCTAGAAGTGCTCTGTGCACAGAGTTGACCAAAAACTTTTACAGAGAAGTGGAAGCAAAGTAAAGAAATTGATTGGCTTAAAGCTTAAAACCTAGTTGGCTGTTTGCGAATGGTTGTTTTTAGGTTTCAATTTTATAACCTTGAGGTATTTACAGGCTTAAATTTTGTTTTAAGTAAGAGCCACAGCATTAGGGTCATCCAGTCCAATGGCATTCTTGTTTGGTTAATTCAACAAGTACTAGTGGAAGTCAAAACACATTCTATCAAATGTCCATGAACAACCAAGAGTGTTGAAGTCGTCATCAATTCGATGGATGTGGCAAAATCCACATATAATATAACAACGGAAAACATTAGAAGCATCTTTGGAAGCTGTGATGTGACCTCCCAAGTGGTTGTAAATTGTATTTTTTGTCACCGTTTAACCCCCTCATATATGATCACACAGTGTATCTTGGAAACAAAGATAACAATTGTATACATTATTTTACTTTTTAGTTAGTTATTTTAAAGAGAGGGGAAGGGAGCAAGGGAGAAAGGGAGAGATACATGGATGTAAGAGAGAAACACAGATCCATTGCCTCTCATACATGCCCCGACTGAGGACCGAACCCACAACCCAGGCATGTGCCTTGAGAGGGGATCAATAATCCAGTGACCTTTTGCTGTGCGGGACGACGCCCAACCAATCTGAGCCACGTGGGTCAGGGCTTGTATACAACATCTTTGAAAAAACATAAACATACGTCTGAAGTCATTTTTAAAACTAAAAGCTATACCTTAAATAATAGGAGACACACGCAAAGAAAAATGACATCAAATCATAGAGCCTCGGGATTATTTGGGGTTTTCTCACACCCTTTGTCTAAGTCTCTGTATGATCTGTATATTGTTTGACTTCAATTTGGGGTCCCTTTCCTCACCCTTTGTAGGAAACAAAATAAAAATAATAATAAACTTGCTTTTTTGGCTGCACTACTGTACAAACTTAAGTTCCTAACTCAAATATATCTTCCTGAGACAGGCCATTTCTAACCGTCTGATCTAAAAAAGCACCCCCTTTCATTATTTATTTGTTCTTGTTCTTTGCCTAAATAATTGATTTTTCTTAATCTCAAAGCCTGTACTAGATTAAAAGTTTCATATTTATTTAGTTCATCATTGTAAATTCAAGACCAAAATCACAGAAGTCTCAAGAGAGAACGAACAAGTTCAAAAGTAGAGGGAGAAACTTGTTCCTAAGGTTGATTATGAGAGGTCACTTTTTAAGCTTTTAAATTTATACCATTTATTTTAAAGTGCTTTTAAAGAAATTTTAGTTATCCTTCTTTCATTTTAAAAATGTAATTTTAAACCAATAATTAAATGAATAACCATTACAGGCAGAGTTGTTCTAGGAATTGTGTGGTATATTAGTAAATGTTCCAGATAGTATGTACCCCAAAACTTTACTCTATTTGGATATATAATATATACTCAACTCTTAGGCAACAAATGATATTTTACAGATAGGCAATCTGGCACCATATTTCCAACAGGAGAGAGATGAAAGAGACAGCAAATATATTTCTAAATCTTCATTTTCTTATATCTCCGTGTGTGTGTGAATATATAGATATAGATATAGATACATATGAAAGACTAATGCAATGTAGTATACAATAAAGACTCAGTATTATAAAGTAATTGGATATTAAATATAACCTTCAAAGGATTCATAGTCTTCAATACCAAACTTATTTAAAGCAAATTTTCCAAAATGTTTAGAAATCCATGTAGACTAAGACCTGCGTAGAAATGATGCAGAAGTGGAGGCCTTGAGGAAGATATTCCAGGCAGAGAGAACGGCATTGCTAGAGTGAGGGAGGGAGGGAGGGAGAGTATGGCTTCTTGCAGAAACTGAAGAATCCAACTGAAAGAAGTATGGCTGGAGTATATAGTATACCTGGGCGTGGGGCGAAACAGAAGAGGCGAACGATGAATCTAGAGAGGTAAACAGGAAACAAATCCTGAAATCTCACTTAAACCAAGTTCAAATTTTGTAGTGGTTTAGCCACAAATAATTGTTTTTTGAATGTGGCATGAGCATTAATGGAGGCTGTTTTTTGGCCGAGAAAACTCTTTCTATATAATTAGTTTGTGATGTTTAGTGAGTTCTAAAATTTTTGAAGGAAAAATGGCAAAATGTTGTGATTTACTCAAGCTGAATAGTGTTTTTAATAGTATTCTTTATACTTTTACATTGTTTGGCATTTTCATAATAAACACATAGGGTGACACAGACTGATGCATGAATCAAATTAATCCAATAAATAAGGGCCTCCACTTTCTGCTGTTACAGCTCTACCACTGTTACTGTGAAGAAAGTCACACAGGGTCCAGACAATACCCCTCACTGTAACTCTTAGAAAGCAGAGCCTTTATAAGTTAAGGACCTTTCAAAACACAGCTCAAAACGTGACAGGCTTTCTTGCTTATAGCAACTTACAATATTTGTTGATGTATATTGGTAGGAAAGAGTCATACAAAAATTAAGGGAAGGTAATTGGATATCCCCACAATATACCCAGATGTGCATTTCTGCCTATTGAATACCCTTCTTACATAAGCATCTGCCTACTGATATCCCTGAATCATTTCCACCAACCGACTGGAGTCCTGGCCTTCTGCGGTCAACAGAAGATGCCTGAAAAAATATCATGCACCAGCCTTTCACTCCAATTACAGTCTCAGGTTTTGAACATGTATGGCAATGTATAATCACTGTTTTGGTGTTTCATTTTTAAATATATATATTTTGCTTCTGAACTCCTAAGCCTAAGCCAAATCCAAAAGTATAACAAGGTAAGTAAGGCTCATGCCTGGATTGGGGTAGCTTGTTCTGGGAAGCATGAACCAGCCTCATCTCTCCCTTTCCCTCTAACAAATTTAGGTCTGTGCTCCAGAGTATGAAAATTAGTGTCCTTCTTCAAAAGCAGTACCATAGACCTCTCGGCATTTAGTTGTAAAATTACCCAAATGCATAACAGTCCTCAACTCACCCATGTCATTCCAAGGTCATCTCTACCAACCAGGAATGATGTAAAATTAAAGATGGTTACATGCATGCAGTTAAGAATGGCTCTCACATCCTTTCCAATTCCTACCTTTCCTCAGAAGTTGCACTTCACGGTGACATGTTTTCTATCCCTAGAATATCACTTATCACAGAGCTTCATAGAGTTATGTGTGTTCCTACCACTCTTGCTAGACTATAAACTCTTTGAATGGACATTCTAACTAAGGACTGTTTACCTTCTAAAATTTAACATGCTGCCTATAACAAAGAAGAAGCTGAGAAAACCAACCTTGATGGGCTTGGAACCCTATCTTTTTCCATAAGAATTC
This sequence comes from Furipterus horrens, assembly GCF_987537825.1. Lineage (NCBI taxonomy): Eukaryota > Metazoa > Chordata > Mammalia > Chiroptera > Furipteridae > Furipterus > Furipterus horrens. The sequence goes on along the minus strand of NW_028327173.1, from coordinate 196,143,037 downwards.
AGCTTTCTGGGAAACCATTGCTGAGTCAGACATTGGCAAGAGCCATTTTATACTCTACTGGCATGTGGTTCTCTCCCTATTTTAAAGATGTTTCTTTCAAAATAAATATCCCCTGAGCAGAGCTCAGGTGTTGACAGCCAGTTGGGTGTATACATTTTCATCAATTGCAGAACTTCCAATGCGGTTAGGGGTGTGCACTGAAATTAATATACACACTTTTCCCAGTGTCCCTAGTACTGAGAGGGAAGAAATCTTAAAATTGAAGTTCCAATATTTAGTGAAAATATAATGAATTTATAATATTGCAAAAGAAATAAAGTTTGTCTAAATAGTTCTGCCAATGGTCGTAGAAACACATACTATATCAACTTATTTAAAACAGAAACAGAAATTTAAGAGCGCCTTTAAAAGTGTAAGAATTGAGGGCCTGTACTTTATCATTCTTCTAAACGCCCACCTACAAAACCATAATGAGCTTTCCTCATCAGTTTTGACTTTATGGTCACAGAAGCAGTGTGCTTTCAGAAGGAGTGCACGAAGTTTACATGCATTCACTCTAATTTAGGGTTTTTTGTCTTTTTCTGCTCATGTCTGCTAGTGGCCCTTGTGTCTTCTACCTCTCACTATAAAAATAACAATCAAAAATATCTTAAAATACAATAATTTGAAGCTTTATGACACCCAGTGCCAAGGAAATTAAATAATCTTGCTTACAAATAGAGAATGTAGAGTATTATAAAAAAAATAAAGGTCATGATGCTACATGACCCATATGTACTGCTGTTAATAGAAAAATGAGAATGTGTGGTTGGTGATATTTGTCCTGATTTTAATGTAAGGAGAAAGAAAGTTGTGTAAAAACCCTGAGAGATTTTGAAAAACCAGATGAATGGAAATTAATCTAGAGCACGGAAGAAAAATTCCAGAAAGGCAATCTCTAAGAAATGGTAGGAACAGGAGGAAAATGCCAAAACCCCTTCTGAGTACAAGAACTGCAATTCCCTACAGATTCTAGAGCACAATTTTGGTTTATTTTCTCCTAATTATAAAAGAAACAATTAACCCTTGTGAAATACATGGAAAACTATTGAAAAAGTAACTATCATTTATTATTCCAATTCCCAGAGATAAAGTCTGTGAATATTATGCTATATTACCTTCTGGATAAAGATGTAGGCATTTTAAATATATAATATTTGTGTACTAAAAAAATGTATTTGCTTCCTCCAGTGCCATGAAAAACACTTTTAATGCAACATTATATAGATGTTCTATCACATACTCATAGATTTTCTTAATGTTGAATTTGTTATTTTCGATGATTCAATTATTTTTAAGAATTTATTATGAATTCATAATCACCAAAAACTGGAAGCAAGATGTTTTTCAGTAGGTGAATGGATAAAGTGTGGTACATCTATACAATGTAATATTATTCAGCAATAAAAAGAATGAGCTATCAAGCCATGGCAAACACTTCAATAAATATTAAATGCATATAACTAAGTGAAAGAAGCCAGTATAAAAAGATGACATCTTGTATGATTCCATTTAACATTCCATAAAAGGCAAAACTATACAGATGATAAACAGATGAGTTTTTGTCAGTTGCTTTGGGAATGAGAAAAGGGTTCAGTAAGTGAAAGCCAGTGACGTTTTTAGAGCAGTGAAACTCTTCTGTATGATACTGTAATTGTGGGTGCATGACATGCATTTGTCAAAAGCCGAAGGACTTTTTAACACAAAGAGTAAACCTTTATGTATGTAATAAAAATAATTTTAAAAAATAATCTAGGAGGTCAGGGATCCCCTGAGGGAGTGCAAACCACAGCCAAATAATCATAAATCTGCAAATATATGAGATGACATTGAAACAGATAGGGAAAACATTCTAACCTGTAAAACTTTGGAAATGAGTGGGGTCTCCAAGACTAAAGGTAAAAGGAACTGCACATAAGCATTGTACTCTTTTTGATAAAATTGTCTCCATTGGGGGTGTGGATAACAGAAGAGCCTGTGAGTTGACAAATGGGAAGAAATGGAAAGGAACCTTCTATTGTGGTAACTCTGGAGTCATATAAAGAAAACAATCAAGGGTACTAAGAGGAGGACCCCCCCAAAAAGGAATTTGGTTATTAAATATTGTGTATTTATTCTTACATGTTTAAAATTCCATCCTTCAAACTACTCTCCATTTGATGTAATACAACTATCGAGATTTTTTTCCCACTGCTCAAAAACAGTTTTGAACTCGTTGATTTTGATGTCTTTTAGTGCTTCTGTCATTTTTGGTTTTACTTCTTCCACATCCAGGGACACACACACACACAAATGTCGCTGGGGCAAGAGCAGATGAATAGGGAGGGTGGGGCATGCGGGTCATGCTGCTTTTGGTCAAAAACTGCTGAACACTCAGTATGGTGTGGGCGGGTACACTCATAAATCACCCCTCATGAAATGGGCAAACACATTGAAAAAATCTTCAAAAAAGATTCACTGAAGCTGAACACAGCTTCTCAGAACAATGTCAGCTGGTGCACTGATAATGGGTTCCTAGAACACTCCCCTAGTGGAGAGACCCTGTACTGCAAGGAGCCCACCCTCCCGAAGAAAATTCCAGGTTATTTTAGGTCTCTTCCCACACATCGGGTTCTCGTTATAAGATAATGTCTGTGTATGCTCACTTCCCAATCAACATTGTTATTTCAGGAGAGCAGATCTCCTGCTGAAGTTAAAAATTTCTTAAATGAAATACACATCAGCAGGATTCAGACAAGGCAAGGTGTTAACATGTATTGCTGGTTCACTATCCCAGGCCCAGAAAGATGAGTTAATTCTTGAAGGAAACAACATTAAACTTGTATTATATTTAGTTGCTCTGATTCAGCAATCCACAGCAATTAAAATAAGGAGATCAAGGTTTTTTAATAGTATCTATATCTCTGGGAAAGAAATAGTTCAGCAGGTGGATAAAGAAAATAGAAAAATCTAAGAGTTATCCAGCTATGGAAATAATACGTGGGATGACTTCTAAGACCCTATTTGTGATATTTTAATGTACAACATAGTGCTTATAGTCAATAATACTGTATTATATACTTCAAAGTTGCTAAGAGACTAGGTTTTATGTGTTCTCACCACAAAAAAAAAAAAAGAAATTATAATTATGTGACATGATAGAGTGGTGACCTAAAGCTTCAATGGTAATTATATTGCAATATATAAATATATCAAATCAACTCATTGTACATCTTACACAACATAATATTTCAATTACTGTATCTCAAAAAATACATCTACGAAGTGTAAATTGTTATGGAATTGTGCACTTTAAATGGGTAAATGGTATGGTATAGAAATTATAGGGCTGTGATAACTTCTTTTTAATTTTCAAAGTTGTAAGAAAAGCCCTCTGTGGGTAGAAGGAAAGAAAGGAAGGAGAAGAGAGAGGGAGGGAGATATGAGCCATGTGTTCAAGGAGTGACTGGTTTGACTAGGGACTTTTGATGGAAAAGATGGAACTTCTTGCTTAGTCTGACAGAATAGCTAATTTTCTGCTGGCAAAGAATGGATAATGTTCACTTCTGGTTAATGGAGCAACTGGAGCAAAGAAAGAGACATGAAAGTGCATAATATTTATTAGAAGCCATGAGTGACATAGTGAGGCTTGGATACAAGGGACAAAAGGAAAATTCTACCAGATAAGCCCAAAAACTTGGGTTCAAGCAATACCATAAAGGCCCTTGAACTTGAATTCAGTGATGTCCAACCTGAGAAAGTTAAAAAAGATCCACAGTAGCATGGAAAACATATTGTAACTTTTATTTGTATTTTTTCTCTTTCATTTTAAATTTATATATAGATATACTAGTACTTAATAAATACAAGTATTTTATAAATAAATACATAAATCTACATACATTGGATGTATAGTCAAAATTTTCCTATTGATAAGGTCACAAACTCAAAAAAATTTAGAAGCACTGCTACAGACAATAGGGAAGTCTAGGAATTTTTGAGCAGAGGATGTTGTGATTCTGTCTGTATCAGAGGAAGATAACCATGGCAGCAGGGTGAAGAATAAATTCCAGATAAGAAACTTGCAACAGATGGACCAGGAATCAGAATAGAGGGGTTGAAATCCTGGTTTTGCCACTCAGCAATTATGTGATCTTACTGAAGTCATACAATATTGCCAATATTTAATTTCTCCAGTTGCAAATGGGAACAATAATAACAGAATTGTATGAGAATGAAGTGAGATAAATATGTAGAAATACCCACGATTAATTACAGTAGATGCTTTAGGAATGTTCACTGGATTTGAACTTGATATTCTAATACACTTTAAAAGGTAGAAGCCTACAACCAGTTACCAGACGATAATGGTCTAAAATGAGGACCCTGTTGGAGGGACTAAACAGTTGGAATCAACATAGAGTTAGTTTAAATGAAGAATCAACAGAATCTGTTCACCGATTAGTTGTGGAAATGGGGAGGGAGCTGGTTTGACTCTGCCATTTCTTGCATGGATGCATGGAAAGATGGACTTTGTATTAATAATGGCAGAATACAGGAAAAGCAGCAGGTGACAGTAACATGTTAGTTTGGTGCATGTTGAGTCAGAGATTCGTCGGCAGCCGTCCGTCTCGAGAGACGATGGTGTAGCTTCTTAAGAGTCTATCTGAATAAAAACCACAATGAGATACCACCTCACACCAGTCAGAATGGCCATAATCAACAAATCAACAAACAACTTGTGCTGGAGAGGATGCGGAGAAACGGGAACCCTGGTGCATTGCTGGTGGGAATGCAGACTGGTGCAGCCACTATGGAAAACAGTTTGGAATTTCCTCAAAAAACTAAAAATGGAACTGCCTTTTGAACCAGCAATTCCATTACTGGGATTATATCCGAAAAATCCTGAAACACCAATTCAAAAGAACCTATGCACTCCAATGTTCATAGCAGCACTATTTACAATAGCCAAGTGCTGGAAACAACCTAAATGCCCATCTGTAGATGAGTGGATCAAAAAACTGTGGTACATTTACACAATGGAGTTCTATGTAGCAGAAAGAAAGAAGGAACTTCTACCATTTGCAACAACATGGATGGAACTAGAGAGAATTATGCTTAGCGAAATAAGCCAGGCAACGAAAGAAAAATACGTTATGCTGTCACCTATTACAGGAAACTAATGAACAACACAAACAAATGAGCAAAATTGAACCAGAGGTATGTAAACAAGGAGTAGACTAACAGTAACAAGGGGGAAGGGGGGAGGGAGAAAAGGGGGTAAGAAGGGGAAGTGTAAAATCAAAGAACATGTATAAATGACCCACAGACATGGGCAACTGAGTGGGGACTGAATGTGGGGGAAGGGAGGGGCAGGATACAGGGAAGCAAGAGGGGAAAAAAAAAAAAAAAAAGAGAGACAACTGTAATGGAAAAACAAACAAAAAAATTTTTTTTAGTGGGGGAAAATGAAAATATGAAGAATGGAAATGCCAGTTCAGTGAATATTAGGACAAAGATTTTCCTTCACGTTGTATATTTTTCTCCCTATTTGATCTCTCCAGAGTTTGGCATTCTAAACAAGTAAGTAATGACTTAAGTTTCTTTGCATAGACCTAATAAGACCAGTTGTTAATAGAGGTTCCTTTTTCTGAACAAGCCTTTGACTGGAATGTCAAGCCTAAAGGAGACATGCTTGGGCTCATGTTGTTACCAAAAAGCCCTAAGGAACTGGGAATGACTTTCAAAGGTAATAAAAGCCCGCGAAATAAAAGGCCTGCTGCCATGGTTGGTTGTGCGGTCCACAGCAATCTCTCCAGGGAAGGAACGAAGGTTGTTTTCCTGAAAGATGGCTAGAAGGGACCTTAAGGCACAATGGAAAACCAGAAAGACTTGGAAAGGACAGGTGTGTACAGGCAAGGATGAATGCCAGGTATGTGGCCCAGCTTCTGTGCACTGAAGAGCAGACTGAGGGCCACCCTAAATGTTCCTTGGGTAAGTTCCAGCAAAACAGAACTAAAGATCATAAGTGATCATTTGCTGCTCTTGTTATGCTTATGCAAATGAACAGGATAAATTAAAAATGGACTTAATGTAGTCCCTTTAAAGACAAGGAGAGTAATCTTAGGGAGAAAAATCAGTATTCAAGGAAAATCACAATGATCAGTGGCAGACTGTAAAGTAGGGCAGCTAACCGTCTTAAAAGTTTCTTCTCATTTAAAAAATGGTTTCACTTGAAAATTAAACCATATCTGTGATATCACCAAAGAGATTCCAGTTGCAGGCAAGTAGAATGTCAAGTGCCTTGCAACTGTATGTCTTCCCAATAAGACAGTCTTACAGATTTAGAGACTTTTTTGTTGGTTATGTTACATAAATTAACATGTGTTTTCTGTTTTCAAAGGGCATAAGCCTATGACCGCATTACCTGAGTGATTGTCTGTACGCATAAGCCTCACTTAATCCTCTCTGCAGCGCTGCCTCCGGAGACTCAACAGTTTGGCTGAACTAAATGGCTGAGTTGGTGAAGAATGGGGTGGTCTGTGGGCTTCACTTTAAAACTGAATTCTCTTTTCTATCCTAATGGCTTGGACAGAAAGGGCCCAGAGGTCTGAGAGGGGGGAAACATAAACTATTTCCCTCAGGCCAAACTAAATAAAATGGGCAAAAGGGTTTTGGACAGGAGAGATGTGCCTAGCACACCTTCCTCCAAAGAAGCCCTTTTTTTTTTTTTTTTTTTTTTTCTCCTAATGTGGAACATTGAAAAATTAATCCCTGCCTTTTGCCACCTAGTAGTTATGGATTGAATGATGCTTTTTAACCCTTTTTGCCAAATCTGTTGCCCCCAGAACACAACAAGGATGCCAGCCTGCTAAACCAAGCACGCCGTTGTCCGGAGACAGCCAACTGACCTGGAATCTGCATGATCCTTCCCCGTGTGGGAAGGCCACCCTCCCCTCCACACCCCCACTCTTATTAGGGATTTCTGGACCCAAGGGTAGGTAGGACGACGACCATGTCCAGCTTGAAGCAGCTAGAGGAGCTTGAGACCTTCGCCCATTGTCCTTTACAAGATTACAAAGGGTCTTAATATCTGAGAGGGAGGGATAGTTATTTTTTACGAACCATGGGTATGGACTTGGGGGGGGATGCTGGGGGAGGGAGATACTGGGTGGAGGGGAGTAAAGGGGAAAAAATTGGAACTACTGTAACAGCATAATCAATAAAATATATTTAAAAAAAAAAAAAAGAGTCTATCTGCACCGCCGAGAATGGCTGTGCAGTCCGACTCGGGAGTGACACGGTATCTGTCTCCTCCCGTGTTGAATCGACATCTTGTGATGACGCTGGAGTGTCCTCTCCAGTGAAGCTAAAGCTACAGAGCCTGGGCAGGGTGATATGGAGGGTCTGCTGTTGCCCATGCAGCAGACCCCCCCTCTCTTCGCAGCTGAAGGGTCCAAGGGAAAGACGGAGTCAATACAGCTTGGCTTCAGGTGCGCCGCAGGAGTTGCCGGTGTTGACTACAACGTCAAACCGCCTTAGGGACTCCGGCTCCGGATTTTCTGTCAGGGTTTACTCCCTTAGCCTTTCCCCTGAAGAGGTATGCCGCAAGGCAGCGGAGGTTTTTTGGAGTCAGAGTTTTCCTTCTCTGTGAGTCAGAGATACCAGCAGGACATCTATAAGGAGTTTATTAGGCTCATAAATTTAAACCAAAACTCCAGAAGTGAGATCTGAGCTGTGTCTAGAATAAAGCCGTCCTTTGTGTCAAAAACCATCCAGCCGAACCTCCTGGCCCAACAGCAAGTCATCCAGAACTTGTGGCCTGTACTATTCCCCAGTAGTTAATTTGCTTCTTGTGGTCAAAAGACTTGTGTGTAAAGAGTCTAATTAAATTCTAGGGCATTTTAATCCCATTTTCAATGTTTTGAAGACACAACGTACATACACAAATGTGAATGGAGGGTCTTGCATTTCTCCCTGTGGAGTTTGTCAGGGTGTGAGAGTGAGTCACAGTATTTTACCCAATTGTCACTCTGGTTCTCCATCTTTAATTTGCATAAACATCAACCCTGGTAGCTTTTTATAAATACAGATTCCTAGATCTCTTTCTGTAAGATTCTGATTCAGCAGAAAGTTTGAACAGGTACTCAGATTATTTAATGTAGGCTTCCCAGAAAAGAGGTAACAGCAAGTTTCTACCATGTACATGGACTTTTCTTCTAGTCATGACATCAATAATCAGTAGATCAACTGAGTCACCAAGGATATATTTAGGACAGAAATTGTAGTAGAGGGAGTTGAATAGAAACCAGAAGATCTTTGTAAGAAAGTCATTAGGAGTCACTGCAGCTGAATTGTGTCCTCTCTGAGTATCTGTGTCTATGTGACTATAGTGATTCATAGCAGTGTAGTGGGATTTCACCACAATAGTTTGCAGGTAATAAACAACTATTCTTTTAGAGTTGAATTCAACCTTTGCCTGTTTTATAGCATCCCAACACCAGGAAAATTGTAAAATAAACATTTATTTAGCCCAAAGACTCTTATACTTGTGTTTATTATAATGATGTTAGTAAAGATATTGATCATCATATCCTCTCTTTGAGGACCCGAGGGACAAATTTCTGTCTAGTCTATTAGGGAAAGCTATACTTTTTCTAGGACTGCCATCTATCTTACTCTTATATAAAATCCAAATTATTCAATTGACCAGAGTCCCTTTGGGGATTGCCTGCTAAGCATCTCAGAATCAAATTACCTGGGATCAAATGGAAGTTTCTTTGTGTTATGAATATGCTTTCCATAACAAGATGAGATATAAATTTTTTTAAAAAACATTGTATACTACTTTTAGAATTTACCAAGCACATCACATACATCTTATTAAGTTTTTATAAGTTATTCTCATTATTTTAACAGGTGAAAGATGGAGACTCAGAGCAACTAAATAAGTTGCTTAAGATCACGTAACTAGTAATTGGAAAACTAGAATTTTAACATTCAGTTCTCTTTTGCTGCCTCTACAAAGAAAAGAAAAATCATTTTTATCATGCTCTTCAGTTTATAAAAGTCTAGATATAGATATAGATATGTATAAATTCTGTTTAATCTTCATACCAATCCTAGAAAAGGATTGCTTTTATTTACCCAAATGTTTCACAAATCTGAGACTCTTAGAGGTTTCAGGACTTGCCCAAGGTCAATCAGCACACACCATGGAGCTTGAACTGAAACCCAAAATTCATAACACCTAATCCTGAGCTTTCCCCAAAACTATCCCCAACATGAAATCTGCTATGCTAGAGGTAAACTGATAGTCCCTCTCTCTGACCACTATCACTACCAGAAAGATGTTAAGAACTGAAATGCCAAAAATCTTCTAGCTCAATAATTTTATATTTATTACAATGATAAAATAGTCCAGAGATATGAAGCTGTATCCTCCTCTTACAATGTGCTGGTATAAATGAATGTGCATTGAGCAGAATTTAGGAAAAGGTGGATATGCAGAGATTCTGAGAACATTAAATGCAAAGAAAACAAACCAATGAGAAGGGAGAGCTGGGAGGCAGAAATTTTTATAACCAGCCTTGCCACTCTCAGTGCTGCCCAGGGAGGAACCCAGACATGAGCAAGATATTCTACCATGCCTGTCCCTTTGCTTCTGTTTGCAAAATGAGAAAAATAAATAAATATTAAACGTATGTGCCTCCCATTATGTTAATTTATCAAGAGCCTAAATTTACTTGTAATATGTTACTTTTCTTAAAATAACTATCTGAAAAAAAAGAAAGTCATCAAATAATTTTTCAGCACTTTACCGGCGTGCCCCCAAAATAGGTGCATATGTGGAAACTTTGATACACCCATCCTAGCTTATTGGAGCTACAATTCTTGTTTCCAAGCAGATTGTCCCGATGGGTCATTATAGATGGCACTGGGGTGCAAAAGGGGACTAAGTGGAAATGCAAGGCTATTCTGTCAGGCCCAACAAAGACAAATATCCACCATGTTTCACAGTGCATATTGTTGACTATAGATCTCCTGACATGATAAATTTTATGGAGAAACGTGGTGGCATTTTGCAACCCCAGGTCTACTAAGGATGGTTAGTTCTTCTCTAATAGGGTCAATTTTGATAAATTGCCCTGTTGAACTCCCCATGAAATATGACATTGCAGGTTAGCCAAATTCTTTTTGATGTGCATGTCCCAGTTACCCTCAAGGTATTTGCCAGAGAAGATTTTCTAGTTAAAAGGATGAAATGATACCAGATACGCCCTTCCTGTCTTTCTTATCATTTTGTCAGCAATGAAGAGGAAGGTTGTAGAATATCTTTCCTGGAAATATTGTGAATAGATTTTCTTCTGGAGTGGCAAGCGATGAAGGGCACTGCCAGGGTAGGGAAGAAAGAAATAAGATCACCTGTTCAACGTCCTGCATCTTTCGTTAATTCCCCTGGCATGAAGCCATCACTCAGTTTTTCTTTTGGGTTGTCTTTCCTCATACATAGAAACTTGAGTAGCCAATGAACTGATGCTACTGTACACCTCAAAGGAATCTGTCACTTAACCAGAGAGAGCAAGAATGATGTTTCCATTTACAGAATTACTTAAGTGCCTCATATAAGGAAAGAAACCTTGAAAACATGTGTGGGCCACCCCACTTTTCCAGCTCTTCATGACTGGTTTATGAATGGCAGATGTATTAAAAGTACATGGTATCTTCAGGCTGCTGTCACCCTAACCTGTCTCCAATTAATTTAGTCTTTCACACAAGAGAACAAATTGTCATAGTTCAGGCTCTGTCAAAATAGCTGTGACCATGAGCAAATCACTGACCTACTCTGGGTCTAGGATTTCTCACCTATAGGATGAGGCTAATTATACTATTGAAATCCCAACTTTTCTTCCACATCAAAGCTTCTAGCGGGTAGTACAACTAAGTGCCTAAGAGCATAGACCCTGAAACCAGACTGTCTGAGTTTATTTACTCTTTCTAAGCTCCATTTTTCTCATCTGTGAAACAGGGATGATATTTCACCCACCTCATAAGGCTCTGATGAGGATTAAATAAGTTAATAATGTAAAGTGCTTATAATAATGGGTGGAAGTTTGTTTTTAGTAAATGTTAGCTATTATTACTGGGATTCTGTGTAATTGGTGTTCAAAAAATGATGACCAGTCCAGGACATAGGCAATTCTATAGTAAAACAATTAACAGAGTTTACTACCTCACCTTCACCTCTAACTAGATTCCTAAACATAGGCAACTTATTTCCCACAAATGACAGGGATTGAACTGTATAGTAGCGGTTGCTATATTTCTATTTCCTTTATTAGTTTATGTCACTACCATATCCACAAATGGTAACATCTTATACTCCTTCCTCCCATGAATTAGCTAGCCCTGCTTCCATCTCCTTCCTCAATGAGCACATACATTCAGACTTCAATCATCACACAGATCAGTTCCAACAGCCCAATATTTCTACATCACATCCTTTCTTTCCCATTTCTATTACAACTCTATATGAGGTGCATTCAATAAAATTTCATTGGTGATGGTGAATATGAGAATAATGGTCTTGGATTAGTAAATTGTGTTTATTTCCTAAGTACATAATAAGTCACATGTACTTCATTTAGAAAGAAATTCTTTTTTCTTAGAGCCTACCATACATCAAGACATGCAAAGGCTCAGCTGGGCCTAAGACAATGATGCAACATATCAAAATTTCATCTAAATATAAACTCAGGCAAAATTTCAATTATTATCCTACTGTCAGGCTACAGAGTGTTCATTTTGTAAGCAAACAATTACTTGTAGAAAATTATTCATTAAGTTACTAATTGTTTTTTCTTCTTAGGACTTTGTCTTTCTCACTGTGACTTCCTCATCTGAGTACTAAGGGGGATTGCCTAGACTGCCTCAAAGTTCAGTTTCTGCTCTGATATTATATGGAGCAAATGCAGAAACAGCTCCCTGTGATGAGGGCTTAAGGAAACAAGAACAGCCTGGAAATATAATGAATTCTAAAATAATGACTAGAAGGATATGGACAACATTGATTATTTCTAGGTGGTCAGCTTGTGGAGGAATTTTATTATTACCTTAAAGTAATGTTTCCTGTTTCTCCTCTCTATTTCTTTCCTGTTCCATTGCACTATTATTATACAGACTGCCAAAAAGAGAAAAATGTTATCAGCTTTCCCAGAACCTCTTTGTCTGGAGACGTTCTGAGAGGATACTCCTGGCTCCTAACTGATCGATGGGTTGATTGAGCAACAACTAACATGTAATGGAAAAACCATAGACTTTAGAGTCCCATTTTTTTTCCTTTAACTTATATCCAACCAGAGACAATTCACATAGCCTGTCTGAGCTTCAGGTTCAGCATCTATAAAACTCAGGCCTTCACAATTGGCACTAGGCTGGCTGTCTTACCCAGAGAGATATAGCCCTGGCTGGAGTGGCTCAGCTGGTTGGTGCCTTGTCTTGTGGACTGAAAGGCTGTCAATTCAAGTCCCTGTCAGGGCACATGATTGGGTTGTGGTTTTGGTCTCGAGTCATGATTATGAAAAATGCCGAGTCATGATTACCTAAAATACTGAGTCATAATTATGAAAAACGCCAAGTCATCATTACATAAAAGCCAAGTCATGATTTCCTAAAAATGCCAAGTCAATGTTATGACAGATGCTGAGTCATGATTGCATAAAAACTCTGAGTCAGCATTATGAAAAATGCCAAGTCATAGCTATATAAAAATGACAAGTCATTGTTACATGAAAATACCAAGTCATGGTTATGAAAAATACCATGTCAGATTATGCAAAAGTGCCAAGTCATGATTACATAGAAATGCCCTGTCATGCTTAAGGAAAATGCAGTGTCATGATTGCATAAAAATATCAACTCATGGTTTGAAAATGTCTCTGCTTCACCTGGGCTGGGACAACAAAATAACATGCTTTTGCCAGCACCCCAAGATATACCCCCAGGGAAAATCACCCTCATCTAGCCCTGGCAGGTGCAGGTAGGGTCCCGCTGGTATTCCTTCGTGGTTCTTTGCAGGGAGGGACTTGTCATGGCACTGCAGCTGCCACCCATAGTAACGGTCTCTTGGCTCCTTACCCTTGTTTGTTACAGCCCACGGCAGACATCAATTCCTAAGAGAACTTACATAGCCTCAGTCTGGCAAGTACACACATTGGTCTTGGCTCTTCAAGTGCAGGAGGCCTTAGCCTAGGGCCAGATAGGGCATGGTACCAACAGTCAGGGCATCTACTAGTCAGTGTAATCATATTAATGAAAAACTGGACTGTTGCATGTATATTGCCAGACTGCCAAGACCTACCATTACTAGTTCCTATTAAACACCTCTTTTATCACCCTAGTCTCTGCTCCACAGTAGGCTGGTAGGCTAGCAGCTGTCGGCAACCGTTCTGATTGTTGGGTCTGTGCTGAATTTCTACTGCTATCTCCGCTGGTCTACCATGGTGGATCTACCCTGCAAACCAGATACCTTGGTACTGGCTGCAAGGCTAGAAACCTCCTGACTTCCTCTTCAAGCAGATGTGTGAAAAGGTATTTTCACCTTGGTATGGTTGGCAGAAGCAGGCCTTCATCTGCAATTCGGGACAGTGTGGGTTGGTTGTCAGCATCACAGGTAGAGGTGCAAACACCTATGCCCATATGTATTGAACACAGAAATGGCACTGGAAATGAGACTGTTCAGGTTATGGGTTGGATGCCAGCAGCCCTATGCAAGAAAATAACAGTAATGACTGCTACAGACCACTGGGGATGGTCTACTAGTGGAGCACAGGCCCATCCCATCCCATGGGGAGCCTTACCTCACACTTAATTGGCCGGGGTGTTGTACCTGGGGAAAACTATGCATCTCAAGACAAGTGTTAAATACTCTTTCAAGAGTTCTTTTAAATTAGGACTCATATCAGGCATGCTATTGAGTCAAGCACTTTGACTGACCCCCTAGCAATTGTGTGCCCCCTGCAGGTACCATTCTAACCAATGAGGCCATTAAGTCTCTAGCAAATCACTCTTTGACAGCCCTTAATCACACCAGACACACTATAGCCCTGGCTTCTGATGAGGTAACTTAAATGAGGAAAGTTGTGCTGCAGAATAGAATGGCATTGGCCTTACTGCTGCTCAGGTGGGCACCTGTGCCATTCTGCACACTGAGTGTTATGTATAAATCCCTAATAATTCTCACAATGTACCCCAAGTCTTATCTGCCCTAGGAGCTGAGATTAATCATATATCAGCCGTAGCCTCTGACCGCTTTACAACTTGGTGGAATTCTCTAGGTTCTTGGTGTCATTCCCTTCTCCTAGGTCTCTTTGGGTTTTGTCTTGCACTGTTGGTCTTGGGGCATAGCCTTTACTGTATTTGTGGTATGTGGACACAGTGTGCCAACATGCTCACCACACTGGAAGAATGTAACGTGAAAACTGTGAGGTAGAGGAGCAGTGTTGGGGTGGAGTGTGGGGTCATACTGGACATGGTTCCTCCAACCTCCATAATGAAACGCTGGCCAGAGGGCCCCTGGCCAGAAGGAATGTCTATAGCTTTGGAAATGGATTGTAATTCCCTCATTATCTCCTTTTGGGAGCGGATTCTTGTCCTGTGTGACTGCTTCTTGACCTTTTCCCTCCACATATATACACTGAGGTAATGTAGTTTAGACTCATGCACAAGACACATGCCCCCTTTGCCTGGGACCCCTTAAAACAAGTCTCATACTCAGGGAGGTATGGTCCTGCTTCGCCAATCTGCCGCCCTTGGTGCTCCTTGTAATGTGAGTAATAGACTATGTTTGTTCCATCCAGTCCTCCCTATCCGAATGAGCAGTTGAGATCCCTGGGCTCAACCTCCTGCGTTACCTACCTACCTACCCTGGCTGCTTTGGCTCAGTGGATTGAGCGTCGGCCTGCGAGCTAAGTGTCGCTGGTTCGATCTTCCAGTCAGGGCACATCAGAGAAGGAAAACTCTGACTCCAAAAAACCTCCGCTGCCTTGCGGCATACCTCTTCAGGGGAAAGGCTAAGGGAGTAAACCCCGACAGAAAATCCGGAGCCGGAGTCCCTAAGGCGGTTTGACGTTGTAGTCAACACCGGCAACTCCTGCGGCGCACCTGAAGCCAAGCTGTATTGACTCCGTCTTTCCCTTGGATCCTTCAGCTGCGAAGAGAGGGGGGGTCTGCTGCATGGGCAACAGCAGACCCTCCATATCACCCTGCCCAGGCTCTGTAGCTTCATCGCAAGATGTCGATTCAACACGGGAGGAGACAGATACCATGTCACTCCCGAGTCGGACTGCACAGCCATTCTCGGCGGTGCAGATAGACTCTTAAGAAGCTACACCATCGTCTCTCGAGACGGACGGCTGCCGACACCTACCTACCTACCTACCTACCTATGAGGAAAATAAACAACCTCTGATCTGAGACTGACATGACACCAAGGCCTCAGTGTTACAGATTGATCTAAAAGCTAAGCCATGTTCTCCTATTGAACATAAACAATCTTCACACAATGTCATTATGCAACCCACAAAATACTATACATGCCCCTCTCCCAGCTAATATGAGTGACTGCTGCATTCTCCCCTCCGTATAGATAAGATTTATTGGGATATTCAATTATGGTGTCGCCTCTGCTTTCTAACAACACACAAATCTCTGTTTTCTTAGAGCCTCCTGAAAATTACTTAACCAGAGCCCAAATCACAAAACAGATTCTTTCTAAAAACACCCTCTTACTGGGATTCCACCTTCACTGGCCCCATTGTGTATACTCCCCATTGCTGCAATGAGTGAAAAAGATAAATTCAACTTGTTCAGTTACAAGTGTTCCTGGTAGCTTTTCGATGAGGAGAATTGATGAAAAAATATTTTTCTATATAATGTGTTTCAATCCATTACATTTATTATTCATTTTGATGCTTAAGTTGTCCCAACTTTGTTAGCAGGAGACCCTTAAGACCAACTCATGTGACTCTTTGACAGAATGCCATTAGTCTCTGAAAGCATCCTTGTGAGCTAATGATTTCAAGGATGTGGGAAGTCAAATGCTTCCATACCTTGCTGCTAAAAGTTGAAATTTTCTAATGATTTGAGAAAGACTTTTAAGGAATTTACAAAATTTTTAAGTATTCAGCAATCCCATTTTTGGAAATTTAACAGAAATAAATAAGAGCAAGAGAATGTAAGAGTTTAGGCACAAAAGTATTTAGTGCAACATCATTTGTGTTGGCAGAAGAGTGGAAAGTGAATATCCAACAAAGAGAACCAGGGGACTAAATTATGGTATATGATATACAGTATAGAATAGTAGGCAGCTATTTTTTTACATGAGGTAGAACTACAGCTGCAAAATATCCATGAAATACTGATAAACAAAAGAAACCTGTTGTAGCATAGTCTAATTTGGAGGCAAAGCTCACTCCATGCCTGTATTTTTGTTTGATCAAGAAGGATTTTATCACACTATTAACTCTAAAGAGAGGAAATGGATCTACATTACCTTTTATTTGTTTTTGTATGCAGCACATATTACTCCTTCTTTATTCACCAAAAATTTTAAAACACGACAACAAAATAAGAATAGCCCGAGGACACGCTTATTGATTTTTTAGAGAGAGGAGAAAGGAGGGAGAGAGGGACGGAGAGTAATTTTTTTCTCCATAGAGAAAATAATTAAGAGTAGTAATTGCTCTTTCTGCTGAACTGTGCAGTAAAAAGAACAGTCTATGTCTGTCCGATTCACCACTGGGTATCTCTAGCACGTAGGAAAGTGCCTGGCATGTCATAGGAGCCGAGTAAAAGTAGAGTAAAACCCTTTGAAAGAGTGATGTGAGCCCTAGTCTTCACTTACATTAAATGCCTGATTACATTATTGCAAGAGTAACAGAAAGCCCATGCAGTTTGCCAGCTGGGAGTTATGGAGTATGCAATACAAATCCATGTAGACCCATGCCAGTGGCTTGGCCCTCCTCACCGTGATCTGCTCTGCCTTAAATATTGACTCTTGCTCCTCTGGCTGTCTGAGATTTCCAAAACAGTATCAATAATTGTAGGCATACATACTCTTGGGCACTTTTGGCCCCAGTCCAGGAATGGGAGAACCCTGGAAATTAAGGACTCAGCCCCCTATTTATCTGAATTCATCCTCTTCTTTCTATACTGTCCCCTCTCCTAACCTCCCTTAGATGATGAAAACTTTAATCAGGGTCTGGGCAGAGAACCAATGTCAATTACCAATCACTAATCAAAGTGTCTTACTTTTGGTACACTGAATGAACGTATAGCCAGAAGGTGACCTAGATAAATGAAGGTATAGTTACAACATATCTGATGGGATAAATGAAATTAGTATGTATTGGGGCAAATGGTATTCCTAACAAGATTTTATTTTATTTTTCAAAGTGAGAGAGGTGAGAAAGAGCTCCAAAGAGAAACTCATGGAAAAAGAGAAAAAGAAAAACATCCATACTAGTGATTAACCCTATTGTGTCTTAAAAGATAGGTCACGTTTTGAGAAGTAAACAGACTCACAGACAAAAATCCCACGAATAGCAATTTTTTAAGTCCTTGGTTTCTACTAGGTCATGAATACTGACCCTCCCCATTAGTCTTACAACACATTGAAGTGTCTACATCTGGGTCAATTAATTGGATCACCTTGCTCTTCATAAGCATGAGAATTACACACTGTTTTATGTTCCAACTTTGGAGGAAACTTCCCATACCTGCCCTAACAAATTGCAGTTGGCTACCATTTTAGCTTATCAGATTTCTGAGTTGTGAGCTTCCATGACCTCTGACATCTGTCTCTTTTTTTTTTTTTTTTTTTTTTTGCCTGGATCCATAGCAATGATGGTTAAGAAGAAATTCATAAGTGTTTTGCTTTGAATTACGGTGGTATCCTCTTGAGACTACAGCAAGAAAAGCCAAATTTATGTTTTTTTCAGATTTTATTTTAACAAGACTCCAGACTGACATAATTTTCCAACCAAATAGTATCACTTTAAATAGAATAATATGGTAATATTTCTTTTACTATTTGATTTTAATATTTAATTCCTTACCCAGAAACCATAAGACATCATTCAATAATGTTTAATAGACTACTGTAATATAGAAGGTACTGTGTTAAGTCCTGCCAAAGACATAAAGGAAAATAAGATAACATGTTTCAAATCCAGCTATGCCCCCTCACACATATATATGTATGTATATGTAATATGTATGTGTTTATCTTATATATTATCACATATACAAATAACTCAAAATACATGGCAACACATAGAATCAAATAAGATAATGGCAAATTATAAAAAGGAGACCATAAAAAAGAGTAGAAACACCAGAGAATAATTAAAATACATGAACTCTGAATTGGGTTTACCCCCACCCCTCCCAAGTTCAAAAAAATTGACAATTTCAATTGATGAAAGAGAAGGGACTGGCAGATTTGAGATATGCTACTTAACTTGGGAACTATTAGGAGGTCATACTTAAATGGTATTTAAATTTTATTTTTTGGTTTTTCAATTACAGTTGTCCCATTTTTTCCCCATTGCTCCCCCCCACCCGGCCCACCCCTTCTCCCACAATCATATGCTACTGAATTTGGCCTTCACGCTATAGGTAAGAAAAAGCCACTCAAAGATTTTGAATAGCAAAGTAACATCAAGAAAGTGATTTTAAAAGGATCCAGCTAGCAGCAGCCAGTGGACTAGTTCAGGGGGCAGTAGCTTGATGGCTAATGGAACAAAACTTCATGGGGAAGGCAGAACACCCTCTGATAACCAACTGATCTGGATTCAAATCCTATTCACTAGCCGTGCGGCCTCTAGCAATTTGTTTAACTTCTCTTTGGTTTCATGGTGGCCCCATGTGTAAACGGGAATAAGGAAAAAGAAAAACTTTAACAAGTGTTTGGTCAGGATTAAATCAAGTAGAATGTGTCAAGTGCCTTCCAGGGAATTCTCTGTCTGTTTATTGTGGAATGACTCTATCTCGCCTTCACTTTATGAGATAGTTTTGCTGACTATACAAGTCATGGTTGACAGGTGTTTTATTTCTTCCTACGCTCTGAATATGTTGTTTCACTGATTTCTGGCTATAAGCATTTACTTCTCATATTGTTATTCCTGTGTATATGTTGTCCCCTTTCACTTGCTGCTTTCAACTTTTGCTTTTTGCTTTTGACTTTGAAGAGTCTGACTGTGATATATATCTAGACGAAGATCTTTGGTTTATCCTTTTTAGGATTCTCTGAGCTCCATATTCTGTCATTTTGGAAATGATCAGTTAGGCCCCTTTTAGATAATGTTTTTAAGTTGATCTACATTAGAAAGTTTCTTCGATTTTGAAATTTTGCTTATTCAGGTTAGAACTTAGCTTAGAACCATTTTTCCCATTTGGTTTTTGTATTTTTCTTTATTATTTTGCTATTCTAGCCACCTTGCAAGTTACTTTACCACTACCATCCTTTATTTCCTCTCAACACTCAGGAAGAATGGATACAGTACTAGTTTCTATGCTGTGAAGGAAATGAATCATTTATAAATTTATTGACTGCATTTAATAAGAGTTAGTATTCATTGATCACTCTCTACCATTTCTAAGCACTTGGCAAAGTACTTTGCCAATATTATCTCATGTAACCTTTCTCACAAACCTATGAGCTATACACTAACATGATTTTCCATTTTACAGATGAAGAAACTAAGGTTCAGTGGAATTAAATAACTTATCCTAGGTCGCACAGCTCCCAATAAGTGGATGGGTCCAGATTCAAATCAGCCAACTGGCTTTTAAATAGTTTGTCTCAGCTGAAACATATGTATTTAATTTTGTATTTCTTTTCCCAAAGTCAGAAATTTGTTTTAAGTCCCCAGCCCTCATTATAACTTGAATACAATGAAAATGTGTTTTAAATTTCTATTGGAATCTATTTGTACTCCAATAAAAAGGTAATATTGGGGGACTTCCGGCCAAGATGGAGGCTTAGACGGACACGCTAGGTCTCCCTCTACAACCAGAGAGGAATACAACTACTTCAAAACAAAGGATAACTAGAAATTCCAGAAAATAAAGCTACACGGAAGCCCAACATATGAAGTTATAAACCAGCGGTGCCATTTGGGCAGGTAAGAGTTAAAGAAGGCAAAGCTGTTTGCGGAGCAGCGGGGCGGGGCGGCGAAAAAGCCCGGAGGCAATCAAGCCCCTGGCGTGCGCGACTCCAATCAAGCCCCTGGCGTGCGCGACTCCGGCGCTGGGGAGCAGCCGCAGCATCGCCTTGAACAGTGAGGCCCAGGGGGGCGGGAGGACGGATCCCGGTCTCCTAGCTGAATAACTGTGTGAATCCATCTTGGACCCCCGCCCCCACAGAAAGCACCACAGGGCTGCGAAATAGGTCTCGGACAGGCAGGCGCCGGCAGGTCGCTGATTTGTGACGCTTACACAGGCACCGCCCCCGACAGCCAGCCCAGGAAAACAAAACGCATCTGTCAAAATGTGGCAGACAAATATAGAGATCCCGGTGGTGCAGCTCACCAGGCAGCAGATAGAGAACCTGACAGATGAACAGATAAGAAACCTGTCAGAGGCTCAGTTCTGGGCCATTGTTATCAGGTGGCTTACAGAATTCACAAAAGAGCAGGAAAAAGATATGAAAGAAGCGAAAAACTTTCATAACGAAAGGAACAAAACCACGTACGAGACAGATGGTGAGGAATCCAGAGTTCATTTCAACAAACTGGAATATGGAGAAGGAACAAGCAGTCAACCAATGCAGCGAGAGGAAATGGCAAGCAACAATGAGAGGATCAGAAACCTCTGGGACAGCTATAAAAGGCCCAACATAAGAATCATTGGTTTGCCAGAGAATGAGGAAGATGAACTAGAACTTGAAAAATTGAGTGAAAATATAATAAAGGAGAACTTCCCAGACTTGGGGAAGGGAATAGACTTGCAGGTCCAGGAAGCAAGGAGAGTTCCCAAGAGACTGGACCCAGGGAGAACCACTCCAAGACACATTATAATCAAAATGTCAAAAATTAAAGATAAAGAGAGAATCTTAAAAGCAGCAAGAGAGAAGAAAAGAATTATGTACAAAGGGGTCCCAATTAGACTATCAGCTGACTTCTCAAGGGAAACCCTACAGGCAAGAAGAGACTGGCAAGAAATATTCAAAGTAATGAAAATCCAAAACCTACAACCACGAATACTCTATCCAGCGAAATTGTCATTCAGAATAGAAGGACAGAGAAAGTGTTTCCAGGACAAAATAAAACTGAAAGAGTTCATTAGATCCAAACCACTGTTATATGAGAAGTTAAAGGGACTGGTTTAAAAAACAGAAGCTAGGGAGATGAAACAAAGGCAAACGAAACAGGCAACGAGAGTGGAAAAGGAACTGTGGGTAAGGGAAGCATAGTGGGGGGAGGTCAACAGGGAGGGAGAGTGGGGAGAGGGAGGGAGATGATATAGGAATTGGGGGTCATGGTAGGAGGGAATGGAATAGACGGAGAGAGGTTGGGAGGAACTGTATGCACAACTAATGGACATAATCTAAAAGGGGGGGACAACTGGAGGGAGGGGGCCACCGGGTGGAGGGGAGCAGAGGGAAGGGAAAGTGGCACAAATGTAATATTTTAATCAATAAAACACATTAAATCTGAAAAAAAAAAAAAAAGGTAATATTGTACAATGTTTCATGTACATAGACTTTTGTAACAGATTATCCAGATTCAAATACAGGTTCATCTCTTTGCTACATTTGTGACCTTGATAAATTATTTAAAATCTCTAGTTCTTTGTTTTCTCATCTTAATTCAGCATAGCAAAGAGTAACTATCTCACAGGACACCATCTTAATTCAGTATAATAAGGGTATCTCATAAGATTTTATAAGAGTAAAGTGACATGATAGATATAAAATGCTGGGACAATGTCTAGCACAAATTAAATTCTCAATAAATGTTGGAAATTATATGCATTTATATACCTTGTGAGAAGGCTTTACATTTGAAAATTTATTTAGACCTAAGAGAAAAAAAAGACCAAAAATGTCATAGGACTATATCATACTTTAAAAAAAGGGTGGGCCTATTGGTATCCTCAGAAATTCAGTGCAGCAAACATGGAATGACACCACTTGGGTTTGAAGTTCAGCTCCATTATTTGTTAGCTGTGCCTCTTCTCCATAAGTCACTTTTTGAGCATCTGTTTCCTTATTTATAGTGAGAAGATAATAGCACTTTTATTACTGGCTTTATGTCAAGATTAAGTGAGATAATTATTAGGCACAGCACTTTCACAATGTCTGCCCTGATATGAGCAGTAATTAATATTATTAAGTTACCAATGTTCCACTATGTGTCAGGCCCTGGGAATATTTACAGAAATGAAACACAGTACTTCCGTGGAAATACATATATGGTACAAGAGAAATGTAGATAAGATGACAAGAAAGAAAGAAAGAAGGTAATGTTACTGTCATTTTTGTGTTACAGATGTAGAAAATGAGGCTTAGCACCTGGCAGCAGACTAATGTCCTTAAAATTAATTCAGTGAAGTTCTACCTTTTAAATGTCAATTTGTTCTATTTAACAAATTACTGGTCTAATTGAAATGGTTTTTATAGCTTGAACTGTGACAAAACTAAAAATCAAACAGGAATACTTTAAGAGCTTAAAAGGAAGGTTTAGATTTTCATTTCTGTTACTAAAACATTTTTTAGCAAAAGAGAAATGTCAGCATTTATTATAAATTTTTTTTCAGTTTCTACTGATTTTTACACTTATTTTAATATTATTCCTGTTTCGTCAGCTGTTAGCAATTTCAGGAATTTTTAGTCTATTTTTCATATTTTTCCTTCACATTTTCTGATTTATGGTCAAGGAATAATAGAGACACTAATAATCTGATCTTCCATAGCAAAATAATATGAATAATCACACACTTTAAACTTTCTAATCCTTTTATGTTTGGTACTTCGATAAACTAATACATTGACCTGTCCCAACTGTCTCTTCTCAGAAAATAAAATTTCTGCATTTCCTATGTGATGAGATATTTTTCAAGTTATTTTTACCTTTTTAAGGTGCTTTTGGAGTTAAGATTAAATTTTTAATTTCATTTAAATATTTATATAATTAAATCAATTAAAATAACTGCAAATTTCACTTATTTTGGAATAAAGATTTAATTTCATTTAAAGTAAAATTAATTTAATTTCTTTATTATTTAATATGCTTTCAATTTAAATTTTAAATACCTATAGGCACCCACTGAAAGCTGATATTCCATTTGAGATGTTGGCAATAAAAATTTGGAAGTGCTTAAAGTTTGAAAAAATACAAAATGACAGTCAAAAGCATCCAAATTGAAATCCAAAAGAAGCAACAGAAACAATCCTAACATGTATATGAAAAGTGAAAATGTTGGTTGGAAAATAACATTTCGAATAGGAACTTTTTACCATTTTTAAAATTCTTTGACAACTTTCTCAGTTAGCATATCAACTTTAGTATAATTCATATTTTTGTCCAAACTATCACAATCAAGTTTAGCAACAACCGGTTATTCTGTTAACAGACCCTTAGGAGAATGAACATGCTTCCTAGATAACTTTCCCAAGGTCCATACTGACATTTAGTACTGGAGCCAAAATCTGCCTAAGACCCTGATCATGTGCCTCTCTGTGCACCATCTCTGAGAGCATGGGGCCAAAGAAACTCAAATGGAAGGTCTACTTTAGCAAGGTTGCCTTTCTGAAAGATTAACAGATGCTGGCAAAGTGAGATTCTCTTTGTGTTGTGACTACATATCAGGCAATATGGGCAATTCTCAAATATTTCATGTGAAAGGATAAGCCTTCTTGCTGCATCCTCAACATTCTCAGCTAACATTATCATCCCTTTAATCAAACAAGAAAGGAGATCCATTTTCTGATTCCCCAGTATTTTACTTAAAATTATATTAAATACCTCTTCAATGAGCCAGATTTTAAAACATGCTATATATATATTTTTTATTGTTGTTTTACTCCTTAAAGGAGTTGGAAAATTCTTTTAGAAGAAAGACAAGATGATGCATGAAGGAGAAAAATATATATTTTTTGATAGGTAGCCAAAGAAACAGGAAAACAAACAATAGTTGCCTCTTTATTCCAAAATTTACCAGTTTTGTCTCATTCTATGAATATGTGGTTCCTGTTTAGGAAACTCCTGTCACCAGTGTGTGTGATAAAATGTTACTAAAATACATATTTATGCTATCTCTTTACAAGAGTTATATAAACACTTATTTACTAAAAAAAAAAATGTCATATTTCTCAGTGATTTATTTTCTTTCTCTAATAAAAGGCATTTTAGAAAAAGCCATGAAAGTGAGAAGTGAGCACAAAGCAGAGCACCATACAGTGTGTAGGTGTTCCGTAAATGATATTTTATGTTGATAAGGAGGTGGGAGAGAAAATTTGGGGAGGCAGAGTATAATTCTAAGTGTGTTCATTTTCTAAATTTATGCTTCAAGACAGAATGATTTACTCACACCTCTGTATTTAAGGTAAAAACAGTGATGAAGCAATCAGTAAAATGTGAATTGGGAGGAAGAGAATAAGAACTAAGATCTAATTTTTAACCATCTTCTTGGTGAGTGGAGAAGAAAAACTATTTCACAGCCATTCCTTGATAAATGTGTTTTAGGGATTCTGAACATTGGAGAGGATATTTATGTCCCAAGGCATGTCAAACTGTGATTGTCATTTTAGTTACCAACTGTCAAGTGCCTGCCTTGTGCCAGCAATATAGTTCTTTATTTAATCTTCCAGGTAGTATTATCACCACTGTTTTATAGACAAGGAAACAAAATCAAAGAGGTTAAGAACCTTGCCCACCACTAATGACTTATAAGCAAAAGTGTTGAAAATTGAGTTTTAATTCCAGAGCCTGAGTGGAAGCAGATGTTTTGTTTTGTTTTTTAATTCTGAGAGGCTGTACTGTAAATGTTTGAGACCTGGCAGGTTCAACCTGGATTGGGGCAGCCGGAAGAAAAGACACGGAACCAAGGGGGTATCTCACATGCCTTTACTAGGTACTGGGACACTCTGCATTTGAGCTTAATCACTCCTACCAGCGGGGGTCCCACCCTCCTTATATACTATGCATAGACAAAGCTTTCTGCTTGCCAAAATATGACATCATTGTGACATAACGGGGAGTGCTCTGCGCATATGAGTCTTCACTATCTCTAAGCTATTCATACCCGGACATCTGGGTGAGGGAGCCTGACTGACTCCATTTTCCCTACGGAGGCAGTGTGCTCCAACAATTTAGAGAGCATGCATTTGAACCTGGCTCTGCCACTTACTGGCTGTGTGATCTTGGGCAGGTTACTTAACTTCTCTGTCCTCCAATTTCCTCATCTGTAAAGTAGGTTATTTTGATCATTAAATAACTTCACATATCTAAGGTAATCAGATCAGTCAGTGCCTGGCACCAAGTAACCCCTAGATAATGGTTCCCTATAATTATTGATTCTGGCCAAGGATCTATCCCCTTTCTTCTGGAAAAATTAAGCCACATTTTCCCTTTGGTAATCACTCATCCACTACTCGTATGTGGTTGGAATGGTATAACTCCACCCTGGTTCCTAACATAACTATATGCTCCAACGTGTTCAGTCAGAATAATGTGTCCTCCAGGACACTGGTTCAGGAATGCGTTTAGGATGCAAGCCGGTCCTTGGAACTTTGGGAGAACTGTCTTGGGAGTGGGGGAGGCTCTTTCAATTAAATTGAGAGCCATCAGAATGCAAGTATGGAGCTTCTCGGAACCACCATGTATAAACAGAATGCTTAAGAGTAGACTCCATGTGGGATCAAGCTTAAATAAATGAGAGAGGACCAAATCTAAAGGCATGATTTAAGCCTTTCAATCGAGCTTTGACTGACAAGATCTACCCATGAACTTTAAAGGAAAACTAGCCTACTTTACACTTCGCTTTAGGCAATTTGAG
Source organism: Furipterus horrens (assembly GCF_987537825.1). NCBI lineage: Eukaryota > Metazoa > Chordata > Mammalia > Chiroptera > Furipteridae > Furipterus > Furipterus horrens. The sequence goes on along the minus strand of NW_028327173.1, from coordinate 196,116,958 downwards.
TTGGATTTCTATAACTTGCAGGCAAAATTATTCTTACTAATACCTTTACTAGTCTCTTTTAAAAAGTTAAGCATCTACTCAGTTTCAGCAGCGACTCCTATCCACCCTCTCTGCTGAAACAAAATGGGCCCAAATCATGGGCAGTTCTAAATTTGGTTCCACACAATATATCATTTGGTCCCTCACTTATCTCCACGGTATAAAAGAGAAAGCTGGGGACTTGGGCAATTAAATACATTTTCTGAGTTCTCTATTTAGTTATGTATTACTTCAGTTTTTAAAAGCTATCTAAAGTATATTTTCAACATATGGTAAGAATTTTAAAAATTTCACAGACCCTGTTTAAATGCTCTTTCTGTGCTGAGTGATCGATTCCCCAATCTTTCACTTTAAGAAAAGAAAAAAGAAAAAAAGAAAGGAATATCCTGAGAGAAAGTTTGGTTTGACCATCAAACATTATCATAAAATTCAAGGACTTTTTATCCCTCTCTTTCCTATAAGCTTCCATGAAATTGCATTCCTCTCTTCCTATATTGTATTCATTGAATGAAGAAAGATCATGGGCCAGAGAGAGACCTGCAGCCCAGGTACAAGCACATATTTAGCATTTGACCTTCACAGATAGACTCTCTGGCTCCACACAAATGAGGCTTTTGGATATAAATTTTAAATTCCAACTGCTACTGAAGTAATATTTTCACTATTACTTCTTAGTATTACTAGATGGGAAAAAGATAAATTAAATGTGAATGCTCTGATTCTTGGCCAAACCATAAGTCTATGATACGACATGAAATTTTGGGTGATTAAACTATCTGCTATACCAGTGAAACTGTTTCTTACACAATCCAGTTAGTGATAATATTCAGGTCCATGCTCTAAGAAAATGATTTTTTCCCCTCCATTTGAAAATACCTTACATAATTTATGCTACAATGTAAATACCAGGCACCTTCATAAAAATAATTTCTGATTACTTCAGGTTGATGCAACCAACATTGTTTAATTTTCTAACATCCTCTTCATGGAACTATCTCATAAGCCATATCAGTACCAGTGGTCAAAATGTTGGAAAAGAAACAGCAGAAAGAAGGATGATAAACTAGAGAGGTAAAAAGGTTATTAATAGCTGCAGTTAGACAGCCTTGTTGAATAAACAGGATGGAGTTGGCAGTTTCATAATTGCCTCTGATTGATTGATATGACAAATGTAACAATAGCAGATGATGTACAGCAGAGCTCCAAACAGCAACAAGTCACATACATCAAATCACAAGAGCAGACATTCTTTTTCATTCTTTGGAAATTCTAGCTTAATCTTTGAAAGTTTACCAGATTCCCTGACCTCAGTGTCTGATTTTTCTTCTCTCAAGATGGGGTTTAGCTTGAGCTATGGGAACCATGCAAGGCTTGAAAGAGGCTCTCTTGCCCAGAGCAGTGGGTGCTGTCATTGCCAAGAATCCCATGGCATCAGTAGTCAAAATACTATAAGGTGAGGAGACCCAAAGATAATGAGATAAGAAAAGAGACCAGATGAGGTGGAAACTCTCTAGGAAATTTGGAACAAGCTGTGGCTTGAGCACAGAATCAAGGGTGGAAGGACAGGGAGGTGAAGTAAGGAACCTTGAGCAAAGGCAAACCAGGAGTCAGGCTAAGTGAATTCTGAAACGAAAGCTACAGGCCTCTGCTTCCCAAAGGCCCACGGCCATCATAGCAGGACAGCCACGTTCAACAGGCCGAAGACCAGAAGACACAAAATTGAAATAAGGAGAACCTGTAATCCCCAAGCTGAAGTGCCAATGGAAGATTGTTCATAGAAGAGACATTTTTAAATAATTACTAAAATTAATTCTCAGTTTTTCATCCATGGAATGTAAAACAGTACATGGAGCATATGCTTTGGAATTCTGCAAACTTGGGGATCTTGTTAAAATGAAAATTCTGATTCAGTAGGTCTGGGATGGGTCCAAGATCCAACATTTCTGGTATTATGCCGATAATGAGATATACAGACCACACTTTGCGTAGCAAGACCTTAGATAAATAATCAAGTTCAATACAAGTAGAACGGAGATCTGAAGCTCAGTAGAAAAGCAGGGGATTGAGTTGTAAATTTGGGGACATTAGACATATTCCTGAAAGAAAGTCCATATTGAGAATATAGGAAAGAACTAGCAAACCAGGGAGTTTAAGGACAAATCCTATAAAATTCAGTAGTGAATGTAGACAAAGTTAATATTTGTGTAATACAGAATGTGAGTGCAAAAGAAGTTTTAAAAAAAGAGAAAAGGGTTAATGTACAGTTCAGCAAGCAAGATGTGAGCTCTTTAATGCACCTTAGACTTCCTCTGCACAGATCAGAGGGAAAAGGCTCCCTCTGACTCCCTTTTAGCGCATTCTATCCTGATCTATCCTATAATGATCATTTGGAATTTTAGAGTAAAAAAAAAAACTGTGGAGCAAAAAGCAGAAGGCAAAGCCAAAAAAAAAGTCATTAGAGTTTTGAATGGTGAATTTTAAATACAAACTAACAGCTTAAAAATTCATCCTTAGGCTAATGGCTAACTAGACCTTTTGAGGGAGAAAAAAAAAAAAGGAGAAATATGAGCACATCCAGTGACTGAAGAAGTTAAAACTATTGCTGAGTTTTGACTGAATGCTAAGTTTAAAACAAAAAGGAAGAAGATCCCCTAACGCGCCATTCGAGGCATTTAAATTTGAGCTCACCAAAGCATGCACTAATGTTTTAACAGCAGGAGGACTTAAGCATTCTTGTTTTAGCAGTTTTAATAGCTGATGACAAGAGGCCAAAGTTTGACACCCAGAGAGCTCAGCAGCCTCACCTGAAGTGAGTCTGTTTTGATGGAATGGAACAGTGTCTTCTGAAGAACAAAAAAAAATGTTTACTAGACTGTTCTATATATTTAAATTAAAGCAGATTTTCCCTTTACTTAAATTTGACCAGCAGATTCCACACAAGCTCTAAGCAATGACTATTACAATTGCTCAATTACAAAAAGGAAAGCAGGCCATCATCAATGAACACATATCTAATGACTATAGCATGAGAGTACATTTCTATTGTGTTCAGACAGACACCACATAAAGCAAACAAGGGATTTGGCCATACGGTGAAATAGGGATTTCGTGATCATTCAGTCCATTCAGTTGAAGCAAATGGTCCCCCCGTTCTTATGTAAGCTCTATGCCCTATGACGCTCATTCAACTACAAACTTTCATGTTTCAATGTCTTTTACCTTTTATAGGAACCTGAAAATCGAATATAACGTAGGCTTTCTCCCAGGAGCACATTATCTAGTAGAGCAGATGTTATACATCCCCCGTGTAAATATGAGACACAATGCTAAGGTTTAGAACTGTGATACTTAAACTGGACCATGCATCAGAATCTTCTGGAGGGTATATTAGGTCAAGATGGCTGAGCCCCTCCTCCAGTTTCTGAATCAGTAGGTTGGGTGTGGCGGGGTGCAGAAGAGGAAAGAATTTGCACCTTCAATCAATGCGTTCTGGATGTTTCTGATACTGTTGGTTCAGTGACACTTGGAAAGGATGACAGATAGAAAGAGAACTCCTGGCTGAGACTCTGAGAGAGAAAATCATTGACAGAGTTAGCCATAAGTTGGGTCTTGAAGGATTAAAAATTGCAACATGGGAAATAAGAGCGTCGGCCTGCGAGCTAAGTGTCGCTGGTTCGATCTTCCAGTCAGGGCACATCAGAGAAGGAAAACTCTGACTCCAAAAAACCTCCGCTGCCTTGCGGCATACCTCTTCAGGGGAAAGGCTAAGGGAGTAAACCCCGACAGAAAATCTGGAGCCGGAGTCCCTAAGGCGGTTTGACGTTGTAGTCAACACCGGCAACTCCTGCGGCGCACCTGAAGCCAAGCTGTATTGACTCCGTCTTTCCCTTGGATCCTTCAGCTGCGAAGAGAGGGGGGGTCTGCTGCATGGGCAACAGCAGACCCTCCATATCACCCTGCCCAGGCTCTGTAGCTTCAGCTTCACTGGAGAGGACACTCCAGCGTCATCGCAAGATGTCGATTCAACATGGGAGGAGACAGATACCGTGTCAGTCCCAAGTCGGACTGCACAGCCATTCTCGGCGGTGCAGATAGACTCTTAAGAAGCTACACCATCGTCTCTCGAGACGGACGGCTGCCGACGACGACGACGACAGGGACTATTCCCTGCCTCCACATTTTTGTAGTCTTTGAAAATCCAAGAATAAAAAAAATAAAATAAAATAAAATAAAACAAAATAAAAACATCCCCATCTTGACAATGCTTGAAAATTTTAAAAAGCAAACTTTCAGAGGAGTTATTCCAGACCCTAATTTTACAAGATCTTCTCTAATCTCTCTGTCTCCTTTGGTGCTTTCATCACAATGACAGTCCACACCCAAAAATGAACAAAGGCATTATTAAGCAAAATAGGGGCTTTTGTCATCCAAGGCCTGATTTTCTTCTTAGACATTTATGGTAACTGTTTCTATTGCATTCTCATCTAACCACATATTAATTTAAGCTTTTGTATGCTTTTTGCTATTGTCCAGAATAGTTTTTTAAAAGGAGATATATGAAAATACTTTAAAAACAAAACATAAAAATTAATTAGAAGGCTATAAAATAGCATAGATGAGGACAATGCAGAATATAACACAATAATCCTTAAATCAATTTGCTAAAACAGTAACAAAAGAACCAAGTGGGGAAAAAATACATTATTCAAATGCTACTCAGGGCTTTGCATCTTTTTAAAAAATTATACCCTTAGTTCAATTTTGGAAATAAAATGAGACATTAAAAAAATATTCTACTCTTTAATTTGTGAAAGAGTTTACTCCAATTCTGACCCTAGGGACCCTCAAAACAAAGACATGAAGAAGAAAATATTTGGAGAATAATAAGTGGTCACGTCTTCCCAGCAGCTAGATAGACTCTGGGAACAAAAGAAAATAAAGCAGTAAAGGTAAGTTGAGGTCAGATTATACATAGGACTTAGAATGTCTAGAGAGAAGAATCAGGCTATATCCCTACCATGAGAATATTATCTTATCCAAGAACAATAGCCACCAGAAAGAGAAACAACCAGGCCCACAGAGGAGTAGACATCTGTTATATTTGTCTACCCTGCATCCCTCTTCCCTTTTGGAAACCATACCTTTCTTACTCCATGTGGTCCAGTAGGATTGTCAGTCACAGGGCCTTGCCTACACCCTAGCTGTACAAATTGACCCAAGATCTCATATATCACTCATTCCCTAAGTCACAGTGGACACTTTATCAAGTCAGAGACTATCATTTTCCTTCTAAGCAAATGTGGCATAAACTTTGGAAAGGAAGTATATCCTTTTGACTCTTACACTGAGGGAGATGAGCTTAGGACTGTCCTCAGCCCATCACAAGAGAAGCAGTTCAGAGATGGAGGCAGAGACACAGCCCTGACACCATTCTTTGAGACCCTCGATCTGGCAGAGGTAACCCCAGAGCTACTACTGAATGTTCTGCTTTTATAGGCCAAGAGATTCCCCCTTTGTCTTCATTAAGTCAGTTCTGGTTGATTTATGCCACTGACATTACAGGAATCATTAGGTAATAATAAATGTATGCCTGTTTTGCAAATGGCCCCCCAAAAAATCATATTCCTTATGAACCTTTGGGACTCTCATTTTTCAGGAAAGTTACTTCTCAGCCTGAGTTATGGGATAGGTGAGGATTTTTAGGGTATCCTTGGAAGACATATCCCCTCTCTTTCTGTATGAAGAGGCTGCTGAATTCATAAGGAAATAAGACTAAAACCAAGAGAGGAGAATGAGTGAGAAGGAGGGAGGGAAGGAAGAAAAAAAGAAAGAAGAAACACTGACCTGCAATCAAAGTCCAAAAGACTAATTCCAGGCAGTGGCTGCTGAAGTGCCTTTTGTCTGAGGAGTCCAAATTTCTTCAGAGATTAACTGTTGCATGCAAAGAACTGTAGAAATAAAATAGTACCACCAAATCTGTTTGCATGTTTACCAGCACATATTTCGATTTGAAAGGTTGGTACATCTAGTAGAATCAAACCAGACCCACAGACCCAGCCCTTGTTCCCAACTTACACTCCTTACAACAAAGGCCCCTAGTGCTAACTTTGAAGCAGAATTGCTCGCCCCAACCAAAAACCATCCCACAACTCTGATCCTCCTCCTGCCACCCTGGGACTGACCTCATAACAAATTACAGTTCAGATTTCCTTCCAACTTCTCTCCCAATTCCCTTGCAAGCCCAGTAAAGAAGCATCAAGTCTCCTCAGTCACAAAGACTTCAGCTAGAGAGCATGGCTCCATTGAGCCCTGATCATCTTTCTTGCTGCAAGAATAATAGAATAGTGGCCTCCTGGGCCACTTCCATCAATTTCTGCAATATTAAACGAATCCTCACAAGCTGTCAAGCCACTCATTTCTCCTTCCTCCTGTAGAGATGCCAGTGGATTGGGGCAGCAGGAACGAGGTAAAAAGTGTGGGGTAGATGAGGAATATGGAAGGGACTGCAGGTCCAGGCTGATTGCAGGGAAGAGCAGCAAACCCTACGTGACCTGTGTATGATGACCACAATCACAGAAACTTCACTTAATCTCACCAAGGCTATTAGGAGCTACATTCCAAGTTGCATCTAGCTGCTCCGAAAGATAACTGCTTTCCAGACTTCAATATACCTTGAGAGAATTAGATTTTTCTAAGCCAATGATTGAATTCCTTTCAATCCCCCCCCACCTTTCACTGTAACCAGGGCCTCATGCAAGCAATTTTATTTGCCTTGTGCACCAGGCCAATGACATCCTGCTAAGTATGCCAGAAACAGAGAAGACTGACATACATGATGTGTGATCTTGCTTGCTGGCTGCTTGTTTTGCTCACCCTATTTCCACTGAAGAAGCTGCTGGGAAAAGCCTTGATCAGAAAAACTATAAAATACATGCTCTCTGCAGCTTTCAGGAGCCAATCCAAGTCAGCAAGAGTGACTTTTACTTCTCACCCTACCCTATGCGCCTTCATGCATTTCAACTGATTATAAGTCTTTGCTGGGTTACAGAGGGAGCACAGAGAAGGGGAAAGATTTGTTGCTGAGCCCTCAGATGATCAAATGTCATCTCAAGGTTAGAGATATAATGTGCCAATTAAGTATTGGGACTTCACCATCTGCAGATAGCACGTGGTCCATGAAACTTCAGTTAATTTCCCAAACAGAGCCGGCCCCTCCCTTCTAGCACCCCCAGAACACTCTATTGCCACCTGCACAATATCATTTGTGAAACTCTATTGCAATTACTTATTTGCATACATATCTCCCCTCCACCATATTAGGAGTTCCTCAGAAGCAGAGGTTGTATTTCATTTATCTTTATCTCCAACTCCTACATCTGGCTGTTTGGGCAGGCAATATCCTGCACAAGGCTGATGATTCACAAACCTGAGCTAAATGAATGAGGAAAACTAAATCAATTTCTCATATATTCCTGGCTGAAGGACCATAAATTTGTTAGCAAAGAGTTTTTCCTCCCTGGAAACTAAATCAAACATACATGTATAATCAATATATACATATGGGGCTGGGACTCTTTTTAATATATTAATCATTTACAAAATTAAAAATAGTAAAATAGTAGGTGACATTCAGATTATCACTGTCAGCTCAGAGGTTTGAAAACTGTCCTTTGGCAAATCCCAAAACACCCCCTTTAGGTTAGGTGTGCCTGTCCCCTCCCCAGGGGCCATACATGGTGGGAACAAGCATAGTGCTAAGCCTTTGAAGGTCTGAGGATCAGCTGCTGCAATGGGGCAGCAGGCGGTGGTGGGGCTGTTCCCAGATGGAGGAGTACCTCTGACCAGAATAAAGGACCCAGGCCAGAAAGGAGACCGCAGGCCAAGCCATCAAAGCAGATGTCAGCTGTACCCTCCTTCTCCACAGAGTCCAGCTTGCCATTTTCCCAATTTAGAATCCCTTTTCTTGAAACCTCCCAAACAGAAGGAAACAAATACCTAAACACTCTAACCCCACTTTTTATAACTTAGAGAATGAGACCCAAAGTGGTGTGTCACTTGTGTCCTTATACCAAGTTTACACATAGTTGAGGCAAATATTGAGGAGGCCTCCTCCTGCCCTACTCTGGCTCCCACCGCCTAGAACCTCATCAAAGCCAGCCCTGCTTTAAAGTGGGCAACAGGTCACTTGCCTTCCGTTCTGCCAGCATGACTTCTCAGAAGGATCAGCTTCTAGCTTTCCTCATCCTCCACCCTCTTCATCCCAGACATTCAAGGTCCCTGTACTTCTCTTCCCGCCTCAAGAACTGGTCCTTGATTTTTTCACTAACACTAATATACAAAGGCCTAGCAACATAAAATCTTAACCTAAAGATGCTCTAGCTCTAAAATGCCCTAGAAGTGGAGGGAGATTAAGGGAGAATGGGACTTTCTCAGAATCGTTGAAATAGTAGCTCAGGGACTCCAAGGATGCCACTGGATTTGGCCTTGGTCCTCCCTGCAGACTACTGTTCAAGAAAACCATGTAAAAACTGGTGTGCCGCAACAATTTTTAAAACATGCAATATCTGACTATTTAGTCATGGGCGCTGACCTCTTTTACTTTAGATTGTCAACTAAAAACATGACAATGGCCAACACAACAATAGCTGTCTTGTGTGAATGAATCAAATTAGACCTCTTTTTTGTCAGCTTGGCAAAAAATATAATACATTTTTTGAGGCGCTACAGAATTTTAGTAATTAGTGTATGTGCGCCATGAGATGAATAAGGTTGAAAATCACTGCTATGAGATAATAGCACAAGAATAAAAACTAGAATAACAGTAGGGCATTTGCAGTAATATATAAGTCACAGGTAAAGGGAAGTAGAATGGGGTGGAGGCCTTAGGGACTCCAAGGGGACATTTGCAGCCATAAAATGGGATGTATCTCTTCTGGTGGACATCTCCTCTTTCTCTCAGCATTGTAGAAAGAGCGTGTGCTTTCTTATCAGGGAGACTGAGGCCTTTTCATTCATTCATACCTTTATTCCAGAAATATTTCTTAAGTGTTCGCTATGTACCTGGCACTCTGCTAAATTTGGCCTTCTACTTGGGAAGCTAATCTAATTTTTTAGAAGCATAAATGCTTGGGAGAAAGAGCAAATTAGAACTTTGGATTGCAGAAGCAATATATGATGTGGTTCATGCCCACATTCTGGAATGAACTAAATCTTGGTTGTGGTCCAAGTTCTGACCCATTCCATTACTTTCTCTCTTTCAGCCTCAGTCTCCATTTCTGTACACTGGAGATAATGATCATTATAACCTCACACCATTGTGACACAGATTAGAGATGATGGGTGTAAAGTACTTAGCACACTTTGGGGCACAGAACAAACATGCAATGCATATAAACAATTATCGTTTGAATAGAGAGAGGCAAAATCTGAACCGAAGGAAACCCTTTCTACTACTAAAAGGCAGGCGCAGAATGGAAGTGATAAATTTCAATATCATTTCATTTTACAGCAGCGGGAAGTAGCTGTAAAATTTATTGAAAGAGAGAAGAGTGATGAGAAATCAACATATATAATGAAGGTTTTGAATTATCTCTGAACTCTGAATAACTATACTTCATTATCACAGAAAATCAGGAATAATTAGAACAGTGCTGCTCAAGTAATGCATAGGAATCACCTGGGAATCCGATCAGGAGGCAAATTGTGATTCAGTGGCTCTGGGATGGAGTCTGAGATTCTGCATCTCCCACAAGCTCCCGGTGCTGGCAATGCCACATGTGCACAGACCACACTTTGACTCTAAGGTGTTAAACAGAATTAAAATCCAAGCTATATTTAACATATGTTAAAGGCATGTGTAGCGTTGATTGCTGACATATAAGAATATATGTATGCATACATATACATATGCTATGTACATATTTGTACTTATATTCCCAAACATTAGCAATAAACTAGTAGTTGGGATTTCTGGTTTCTTGCTCTCGTTCCGCCATAAATTGGTGGCAGGGCTGAATTTCTTCATTTTCAAACAAGCAGTGATTGAACTGTTTTCTAAGTTTCCTTCTAACTTTCGCTATTTGAACATTTGTTTTTTCCACTGGGGAATTAAAGAAACTTACTTACAGCTGAGTGGGATTTAACAGGCATAGAAAGTAATTTTTGATCCTCAGATATTTTGTTCACCTAGCCCTCAGAAAAAATCCTCATGGAGACCACTGCTCAGGACTCATTTGAAATGGAGAAAATGTAACAAATTGTTCTTTATAACCAAACAATGAATGTCAGTGAAGGGACAATACATAGATAATATTTAGAACAGCCTTAGACTTTTATGTAAAAGAACTCGATTCAACTCAATGTCATAAACAAAGCCAACCGTTGAGCCCCACATCTTTAACAATTCCAAGGAATTTATGGGAAGGGAGGGAGGGAGAGGGGGAGAGAAGTGCAGCAAGAACCTTTAAAAGCACCCTGGAGAGAAAAGTCACCTTGGCAAACTCTCCGGCTCAGAGCACGTCCTCAGTCAGCATAAACACTTAGCTACACTTGTTCCTGCCACACAAGCTATGCAAATTGTTCCCATTTTCTTCTTACAAGTCCTATCAAGTTTGTATTATTTATGAGCTAACTAACTTCACAGCTAGCCTTTCACCTTGTAATATTTTCCTGCACTCTCAGAGCTAACATAGTCTGCCTTGCACTGTCCTAGGTGCATTGTATAATATGAAAATGGGACCATTAAAAGCACTGTCTCTGACAGGAAGAGAATCTACAACTAAGCAAAGGGATTCGATTATACTAATGATGAGGAAGTCAAGATCATTTTCCAATCCACTCATCCTTCTCTATTTTTTCTTTTTCTTTTTTAGACACTGTGTTACATATTTAGAGGTATCTACAAAATAACAAATGGTTTAAATATTTTGACAAATTATTTTTAATTTATTGATTTGAGAGAGAGAGACATTGATTTGTTATTCCACTTATTGATACATTCATTGGTTGATTCTTGTATGTGCCTTGACCAGGAATCAAACCTGCTACCTTGGTGTATGGAGACAATGCTCCAACCAACTGAGCTACCTGGCCAGGGCTTGACAAATTTTTTAAATCAGAAAAAAAAAAAAAAAACCATAAAAAAGACTCTTGAGCTGACCTTGCCTAGTTTGTTTGCACAATCCCTTTTCATAACTCTCAAATATTCCCTTCAGGCATGCTGCTGGAACTGAACTAAGCCATAAGTAGTCAGCCAGGTGCTGGATAATTTCACATAGAGACAATAAATGTATCCATTTCAGAGGGTAGGTTAAGAATGAACATTCCCTTAATTGTGTTAAAAGCAATAATAAGTAAATAAACAAACGGTTTAATTTTTTTCTTTTCTGCCCAAGAAAAGAAAGGATGGATGTTTATTCCAAAGTTTAGATGAGCTCTTTTTTAATAACTATATTCATGTTTGAGATTTGAGTCATTAAAAGGCTAATGATAAATGGGACTAAATGAAAGGTGGGCCTAAATTAGGCATATCTATACATGTGCACATAATTACACAGAATGTGTATGTATTATTTGCCTTTAATGGCATTTCCATCGATATATGAAATTCCCAGGTGTCCTCAAACAAGGATGGTTTTGTGTCTTTAATGGAGCCCTGTTACCATGGGGATATCAGAGCTCCCTCTCTGAAGAGCACTTATTAATAGTCTGACAATTGAAGAAGCTAGAGAATTTCAATTAATCCATAGTCTTAGCACCTCCCAGCCCCTACACATCAAGATCTGAAATATTATTGCTAGTTTGCCTGAGAAGATGTTGACTTTTGACCATGTTTCAAAGTAGTGCATGTACATAAATAAATATCCATTCAATCCTTTTTCTTTCCATAGCCTATAACATGGAAGTATATATTGCTAGGTCCTCTCAAGGGCAATTGAACAGGATCCATTAATTCATTCACTGGTTCATTCATTTAGTTTATGTATGTTAAGTGTCTTGTAGCTATCTCCAGTGCCCAACATAACCCATGGTATCAATGAGGCTATAAACATACATACTTTTTATCCTCAACGACCTTGAAGTACAGTGTGCAATTATTATAACTGTTAAAAATGGGAACACGAGACTATAATATAAAGAGAAGTAGGACCAAGTGGGTACAGAGCAAGGATCTTGGAAGGTCAAGTGATTTAGAAAATGTCTCTGGCAAGACTTAAGAAGCAAAAAGGAGAAGATGGTTCATCATCAGCCAATGCAATTAAATTCCCCTCCTTCTGGACACACTAAAGAGGATTTAGCATGGATGATAGTCTCAAGTCAAGAGTATATTAAATAATCAACAGCTATTGGCCTGCAGCCTCCCAGAAGGCGGGGCATGTTACAATCACAGCTCAAGCAACCAAAGAAGCCAGGCCAGAGCCAGGAGAAGAGGATAGAGTTAAGGCTTCACCTTGCACAAAGCTGAGAGCAATTTCCTAGTCACCTTGGAATCCTCAGTTTCCATGTGCCCACATAATGCTTCTTATGTAACACTTTCTACTAGCTAAATCTCCTCATACTCTGTATCATCAGAGTGCTTATCCTGTACTGTGGCTATTTTTTAGGACTGCTGGGACAAGAGAAAGCAAATCAGAATTATATTGACAAGGAGGAGAAATAATAAAAGATGCCTTCTCTGACATTTAAAACCCTGGTGATTTTGGCAAAGGAAAATGGTGTAAAGTGTCACCAAATTCCTGGCCCTCAAATGCAAGCAGGCAAATTTCAAAATGCTTGGATTATTAGTCTACTAAGTAAAAAAAGTGGTTTTTTTTTTAATTGAATATTTTACTGTTGTTCTATTACAGTTTTCCCAATTTTTCCACCTTTGCTCTCCTCCACCCAGCCCAGCCCCTCTCTCCCACGTCAATCCCCACCCTGTTGTCTATGTCCATGGGTCATTTACAGTATTCCCTCACTTATTGTGGGTATTACGTTCTAGATGCCCCCACAAAGTAGAAACCTTACATTTATTCTACACTCTTAAACCTACGTAACTTTAACAATATACGTATACAATATCACAAAATCCCGTGATATAGCAAAAAATCCTCGATAAATAATTAAATATAATATTTTTTAAAATCCCGCGATACAATGAGGCCACAATAAGTGAACTGCGATATAGAGAGGGACTACTGTATACCTATTCCTTGAAAATTTTAACTACATTTCTCACCTGAATGTCCTTTTCTGGAGTTAATAAGATGTAAAGATTAAAGTCTAAATTTCTGCAAATAAGAACCTAATTCCAAAAATGACACATCCCAACTTAATAGCTGGGTGATATTGAGCTAGTTAGTCAATCTCTCTAAACCTCAGTTTCTTTATCTGAAAATTGAGGTAGTACCAGAGTTTATTTGTTTTCTCTGTACCAAGCACTACAATACCTTTACACCTTAAGTCATTTTACCCTCTTCACACCCAATGAGGAAGATACTATTATTACCCCCACTTTGCAAATGAAAAAACTTATTCGAGAGATTGAACTTGTCCAGGATCACATAAGCAGTAAGTAAGTGATAGGGTTAGGGTTTGAGATCAAATAGTTGGGCTCTAAACCCTGTACTGTTAATCACTCTGCTGCATTCCTAAAATAATACCACCTGTCTCATTAAGAAGCTCATTTGAACTAATTACATGTATTAGCCTGCTAGGGCTACCATAACAAAATAACACAGATTGGGTGGCTTACACAACAGAAATGTATTTTCTCACAGTTCTGGAGTCCAGAAGTTCAGGATCTAAGTGCCATAAGACTTGGTTTCCCATGAACCCTCTCTTCCTGGCTTGCAGGCAGCCACCTGCTTGCTGTGTGCTGACATAGCCTTTCCTCTGTGCACATGCATAGGGAGAGAGAGACCCCTAGTGTGTCTTCTTATAAGGACACCAATCCTACCATATTAGGGCCTCAGCCTTATGATCTCATTTAACTTTAATTACCTCCTTAAGGAACCCATCTTCAAGTATAGTTACATTTCTGGTTAGAACTTTAACATGAATTTTAAGGGGGCACAATTCAGCCCATTACGTTATATGAAGAATTTAGCATGGTAATAGATACACATGGTATTTACATAGTAAGCACTCAACAGAAAATACTTATTAGTATTTCATGGATTTATTTTTCAATCCTAGAAATTATTATGTAGTGGAAATATGGAATTGGAAATTTAAATAGTTTGATAATGCCATATGAGCAAGGCACTTAATTTCTGTCTCTCTCCTTTTCTTAAACTGTGAATTAAAATGCACCCATCACTAAACATTAGTGTGACCATGTGTTTCCCATTATAATCCCACCAAAATTAACAGAATCCAAGAAGGAGAGCTTCTTTGGTAGAGACCAGTTATTTATTGGGGGCCCTAGTGCTTCATGGAAACACAGGCTCTTGTCTCTGAATGGCTATGAAGTTTAGCCAGGTTACATATTCACCTCCCAGCACTTCCCTCTGATATTTACTTCCAGTGGAGAGCTCATTACAAACGGGCCTCTTGTGAAGCTTGTTAAATCTGCTGCAAGCTCATAACCTCTATGGCCCTGATCATTATCGGTCTTTTCAGGGAGGAGGTCACTGACCCCCATGCAGTGCTTTCATTGGAGGCGAGTGGGGTCAAAAAGATCTGCTAAGTTCCATTTATTAATGTATTTTATTTCTTTTAATCCCCTATTTTCCCATCTGTTTTATGGATGACCATATTAACTTGGATTCTAGCTGAAAGTTGATAATTCTAGGCTTTCAGGAAAGAGGGACAAATTATCGCTCCTTAGAAGGATGAATCTACAAGACAGTTCTACTATAACTCGGGTTTTCTCACAGTCTCTCCAGCCTTTCTGTGCTGAGAGCTATGTCTTGCCTAAGGTTGACTCCCCTGATGAGTTACATGTAAATGTAACTCTCAGTAGTGATCATTTATGATGTCTCCCTTCATATGAACATAAATGTTATTTAACCTCGAGGACTATTATTATGAGTAACTGAGGTTATAAAAATATTTTTTCAAGAGATCTTTAAAAGTACATTAGCTTCTATTGTGGGGTAGATATAATGTTATACTACCTGAATGTGAGCAAGTAGGATAGGTGACAGTGAAGGGTGATTCCCACCCCAAGGTTGCCACAAAGAACATCCAGCTGAGGGGGTGGATAAATGAGGCTGAAATCCGTCCATGGCTTTGCTCACCAAATTATTCACCCTGGCTTAGGGTTGTGTCTATCTGGAAGATAAGTGCCTTTCCTAACTTGCACAAAGGGTTTAAGAAGACCCCACTCCAAATCTGCAATCTTAGGAGTTGATTTGGTTCACTCCGCTTTTCAATTTTTTATAACAACCATTCTATTCTATGATGATTTAATAAGCATCAGGAATGTGCCATGACCAATGTACCTCATTCTTCCTGAAATATGTTAAATAATTATTGGTATTTAGGATCTCTGATTCCGGGGCATCATTATAAACTAAACACAGAACAATGATCTCATGCCCGTGGCTTAAAGGAGTAAGAATAGTTCACATCATTAAATATTGTTGAGCCATCAAAACATTTTTTTAAATTTGTGGACTAGGGAATATTTTCATATCTAATCTTTGATATATCATGACATTGTATGTCTTTATCATATATTTTCAGTTCTCCCAGTTCTATATCTTCCCCAAATACTACCATCTTGAAGTAGCTACTAGGTGAGGAGTCAGAACACCTGCATTCAAGCACCAGCTTTATAACTTGACTCACTTTTGACCTTGAACAGTCACTTGAGTTCTCAGGGAACTGCCTTCCCTCTGGAAAGGAAAAGAAAAACTAGCCTCTGACTCCACAGGGATATTGTGAAAATAAATGAGATGTAGGTCTGCAGAGTCCCTTTAAGCTCTTAGGAATGAAAAGGCTTGAAGAGATACAAGGTTTCAGCAGTTATTCTTTAATTTTTCAGCCTTACAAGTGAGAGAGACAGGTTCCACCTTAGTAAGTCTGGAAGAAGTCTCACAGACTACCCCTCTCCCCATCTGCAGCTCTTTCTCCTCTACATTCACAAAGTATATTATAATTCTGGCTGCTGCCTCGGTGAAATCAATAAACATCTGCCATACCCTCTGGCAACAAAGAAGAGTGGTCACACTCTCTATGGGGCAAACTGTCTGCTTCTGGTTGGGTATCATACAATAGTTGCCCCTACAGTGCCTGTGGAATAACAAAACAAAACTCTGATGAAGCAAAGAAACTGTTACATTGCAGAAAAGAGGAAGTTGCTAAGATAGAGTTCCCAGCCAGGATATCACTGTGACAGAGTCTAGAAGTCCTGGGGTAGAAAACATCCTGCACTTCTTCTAGAAGAGCTAAAACCACATTTTTCCAGGGTCTGAGCCACTGTCTCCTGATACCAAGGCAGTTCTGAAAGAAGCTCACAAATACCAGCTGAAACTCATGCTACTCTCCTCTGCCCCAGGATGAAGAGTCCCTGACAGGTGGAATAGATAAGTGCTGTAGAACCTGTCACTTTATCTTCCTTAAGCAAGCAGCATAATCCATGGAGCTCACATAAACTCTTCTGTGGCTTCGATCCCATTCTGACATTTGAGAGAAAGTTGACAGCCATAGATTAGAGGAAAACACTATAGTGAAAAAACTTACAATAGGTGGCCATGACTAAAGATGTGTTTGGGCAAGAATTAGCTAGAAAGACATATTGGCATGCTGACAGGGGTCTCTAAGCTGGCGGAGCAAGCTAACATCTTTGTCTCAATCACAATGGAGCCCGTGTTTACTTATAGGTTTTGATTTTCTTCATTTACTCATTCAATCAATGTTCATTGAGCACTGCAATGGAAATCACTGGTGGAACCCCCAAATCTTTTCTCCTTTTCTTCCAGAGCGTATAGTGGTCCAACTGCAACCTAACTTTTCTAGTTCATTTACAGGGAGGTGTAGTGTCTGAGATTTGCACTCATGGAAAGCAAATGGAAGTGATAGGAACAACCATCACTTGCTTTAAGGAAAATTCTCGACCTGGATTTCTGCTCTCCCCTCCCTGCTTTATGAAAGTGGCAAAGTAAAACCTACTTACCTGCCACAGACTGTTATGTGAAAGGGAAATAAACGTCTCTGGGTTTAAGTCTCTGTGTTACATCAGCCTTAGCCTTCACCTTTACAAATATAAGTGCCTTCTGGGTACTAAATCACGTGACATGCTGGTGATTCAGCTTAGCAAAACACATATGACACATGGCCTCATGAAACATATAGGGTAGGGCAAATGTAGACTTACAGCTGTGAGTATGCAAATCACAGCTGATTCTGGTATAATTATTTACCTATTTATTATTGTATTATTTTCCATATGAACAACAGTAAACCTACTTTTGCCCTACCCTGTATAGTTTAATTCTGTCCTAGTCTTTGCTCTGGGAATTAAAAAATACGGGACAAGTATCTACCATACTCAATAATAAAAATGAAACAGGGCAGGGAGCAAGAGTATGAGAGTGGATAAAGGCCTGAGCTGCAGTGCTATGCAGATCTAAGTTCAAGCTCTTGCTTTATCTTTTACTAACCACATCCATGGGGCAAATCATTGAACTCCTGTAGAACTCATTTTCCTTTTAGTGAAGCAGGAATAATGGCAATGATAACACATACCCAATAGAGTCATGGTGACAATCAAAAATATTAGATATGTAAATAAGACATAAATAACCTAAACTGGAGCTTGAGCATTACCAAGTGGATTATCAGAGTTCCAGCCTGCTCTGGTTAGCCCTAACTTCCATAAGAAGGAGCTTAAAGACAAGATATGAACATCATTGTCTTATTCAAACCATATTATGCACAGCGGATGTCATTATTCTCATTTGTAGATGAGAAAACAATCTCAGAGAGAACACTACTTAGTAAGTGGCTGAGCCAGAATTTGTTTCCTGGTTTGTCTCATTCTTAAACCCATACTACTACACCGAATGTATCAAAATCAGGACCAGTAATCACTGCTCAGCTATTAGTCTAATGGGGGTAACTCTTCAAGGCAATATCATAGAGTTTTCAGCTCTGGACACCAATGGATAAGTTATCCCCCTTTCTTATGTTCCCATGGCACTTTGTATCTCGGTTATAATTTAGTTGGCACTGTCATATAATTATGTTTGCACAAGTTGCACTCCCTTCTAGATCATGAACAACTTAAGATAGGGACTAGTTCTTAAATATCTCCGTCCTAAGACTTGGTATGATGCCTAGTATATACTCAGCACTCTATGTATAATTGTCATAAATAATTGGCATGTGAATAAAATAAAGGAATATTAAAAACTGCAGTATAAGCAAAAGTAAACTACTGAGGTGGTTATTTGGTACAAAAAAATGGAGGCAGTCTGTTTCAAAAATAAATGGATGACAATAAAATATTGAATACAATTCGTTAAACATAAGAAATGAATCCAGAGAGGCCTCATGATAAAAATGAATATTTTCCGAAAGTTGTATGCTAACTACTTTGACCTCAGAAACATAATGCAATGTTATACATCATGTATAAGAATCCAGTTCACAAAAGCTTTTTTTAAACCTCAGTTTAAACTGAAATATTTTACAATAGTATTAGAAAAAATGTGGCAAATGATATGACTGAAACACTAAAAAGAAAAAAACAGAAAAAATCAAAACTTTGTTAAAATTTAATTAGAGAAGTATAAAGAAGAAAATGTTGATTTTTAAAGGTCCTGGGTGCATTTACTGTGCCTTGCCAGTGGGTTTAGAGGTTCAAGGCATTAGTTCTTATTCTCCCTAATTCCACATCAAAGATTCCAGGTTTCATTCCCTTTACTCTAGAAATATTGCCAGCAATACCCTTATACTGAATAGTCTTGATTAGCCCCTTTTTTCCTCACAAGTGGAACAAAGAAGAGAGATAAATTTTTCTAAAATAGGTGGGAAAATTGGAAAAAAAAGAACTGTGAGTTGCATAGGAAAAGTTGAAGGAAAAATAAGTAAACTGGCCTGAGGGTGCTTGGTGTGAAAGTTGCTGACCTAGGATCAAATAAATGGTAAGAGAATAAAAAAATCAGGAAAAAGTTTCACAATAATTTTTTAAAAGGAAAGGATAGCAGGAAAGTCAATGGCTCTAGTATTCTTTCATGCTGGCCAACAAATAACACTGTTCGCCCAAGGATTTTGGTGGTTGTTAATAAAGAACTGGAGAAGCAGATATCTTATTGTAGGAGAGGAAAGGAGATGTAGTCAAGAATTTTCCAATTACATAAATAGGTTAATTGCAGCTTGATTTATTTTTTTAAGTTCCAAAAAAATCAAATGATGTTCTCCATGTCTGTTGAGAGGATAACATGAAAGACTAATTAAATGGGTATTTAAATTTGCTGGGAATATAAGGAAGAAACTCCCTGAGATGATATGCATACAAAGGCTATTGTGGAAAACTGGGAAATGAATATGGAAAATGAAAAATTAAGGGAGAACCATTTTGAACTCTTTATTAAAAACCAAGTCACTGCTTAAAAGATATAAAATTAATGAATGAATAATCCAAGAAAATATTCAAAACTACCTACATGGCTTAGCAGAGTAAAAATGATGCTTACTGGTTAAATGAGTAAAAAAAAATTTCTTTTTTCTTGGATAATGCATGCATGCTTGTTTGTTTCCTCTTCACCCCTCCCCTGCCCTCTGCTTCTCTCTCTCTCTCCCTCTCTCTCTCTCTCTCTCCCTCTCCCTCTCCCTCTCTCTCACACACACACACACTCTCAAAAAAACATTAATGCCAACATCACTTCAGCACTAAGGACAGCAGCCCTCAGTTGGTAAAGGGAGAACATTTCAATTCAAATCAGAAGTCCTTGGAGCTTAGCTCAAAGTTGTAAGCACCTGACCTACAATACTAATTTTTCTATTCAAAATATGATCATCTGTATTTGTTAAAACATTGGACATTGTACTAATGTTCTCAGAGTAAATGATTGACAAAACTGAGGACCATAAATTACTAGAACTGGAAAGACACTTCAGGAATCTTCAACCCAGACTTCTTCTTGAAGATGAGACAAGACAATTTTTACTGCATTTTATGATCCTGCCCTCTTTGTCAAATATTAATTGACCGTAGAGACCTGGGTTTATTTATGGGCTCTCTATTCTGTTTCATTGATCTATATGTCTGCTCTTATGCCAGTACCAGACTGTTTTGATTACAGTGGCCTGGTAATATAATTTAATATCAGGTACTGTGATTCCTCCTACTTTGTTCTTCTTTACCAAGATTTCTGAGGCTATTAGGGGTCATTTTTTGGTTGCATATAAATTTTTGAAATATTTGTTCTAGATCTGTGAAATATGTCATTGGTATTTTAATAGGGATTACATTGAATTTATAAATTGCTTTGGGTAGTATGGACATTTTAATAATGTTAATTCTTCCAATCCATGAACACAAAATATGCTTCAATTTATTTTGTATCTTACTTAATTTCTTTCTTCAGCATTCTGTAGTTTTCTGAGTATATGTCTTTTACCTCTTTAGTTAAATTTATTCTTAAGTACTTAATGTTTCTTGTTGCTATTGTAAATGGGATTGTTTTCCTAGTTTTTATCTCTGATATTTCATTGTTGGTGTACAAAAATGCTTTCGATTTCTAAATATTGACTTTGTACCCTGCTATTATTCCTAATTCACTTATTAGGTCAAGTAGACGTTTGTTGGATCCTACAGGGTTTTCTATGTACACTATCATGTTATCTGCAAATAATGACAGTTTTACTTCCTCCTTTCCAATTTGGATGCCTTTTATTTCTTTTTCTTGTATGATTGCTGTGGTTAGAACTTCCAAAACTATGTTGAATAGGTGTGGAGAGAGTGAAAATCCTTGTCTTGTTCCTGATCTTAGGAGGAAAGCTTTCAGTTTTTGCCCATTGAGTATGATGTTCCCTGCAGGTTTCTTATATATGGGATTTATTATGTTGAGGTATGTTCCTCTATTCCCATTTTGCTGGATGTTTTTATCATAAATGGGTGTTGTATTTTATCAAATGCTTTTTTAGTACCTATTGATATGATCATGTGATTTTTGTCTTTCATTTTGTTTATGTGATATATTATGTTTATTGATTTGTGAATATTATACCATCCTTGCATCCCTGGGATGAATCCAATTTGATCATAGTAAAGATGAGAAGAATGATGATAAGAGGTCATGAAGTTAGTTTCTAAACAAACTTTGGTCTGCATATTATGAAAATAATAGTGCTTTCATAAATTTAAATATTACACAAAATTGAGGGGTTTTTTAATCAGGTTCATGTTAGTTGAAGACTTAGGCTTTTTATTCAACCAGGCTTCAATAATAATTTCTCACATGAAAAATACCAAAATCAAAATGAAAAAAATTAGCCCTTGACGCTAATATGTTACCATTTCTTAAGAGTGATTTGACAATGGTATATCAACTTATGAAACTTTGTTTACTAAAAACATGATTAATATCTTTAAAGTATATCTGCTACATGCAAATGTTTCAGAAATACAAATGGAGCTTATCCTTCATTTTTTCACATGAAGAGGGTTATATTACTTGAATTCTGACTAGATAGAAACTTAGTAAAAATGCATCTAATAAGTTAGTGTATTCATCTTTAATTCTGGCAATAGCTTTCTTAGTAAGCCAAGCACTTAAAGTCTGGTCTATGTGCCCCTCCTCTTTACCCTTAAGGTAACACAGGCCTATCTATAGAAATGCATTTACTGGACTTCCAGCCAAGATGGAGGCCTAGATTGACATGCTCCCTCTCCCTCCACAACTAAGAAGGAATACATCTGCTACAAAACCAGAAGTAACCAGAAGTTCCAGAAAACAGAGCTACATGGAAGTCCAACGTATGAAGTTATAAAGACGTGGCGCTCATCTGGATGGGTAGGAGGGGCGAAGCTGGGGTGGAGAGGTCAAGCTGTGCTGGTGGCAGCAGTTGCAGTGATGGGTGGCAGGATGCGGTAAGCACAGACACCCATATTTAAGGGGAGGCAAGAAGCATCTGGGGAGCACCCCTGGCTGCAGACCAGACAGGTCAGCTTGCCATTCCAATGCTGGTGAAGGCAGACCCCCATTGCCTTGGACTGTGAGGGCCAGAGGGGATAGGGACGGAGGAGGAGGCTCCCAGTCTCTCAGTGGAGAGTGAATGGCAGGAATCCATCTGGGACCCCCGCCCCCACACAAAATGCCACAGTGTGGTGAGAAGGGTCATCCTGTAGTGACAAGTGCATGGGGCTCTTCCCCCTATAACATAGGAGGTGTGACAGCCTCACCTGGGAAGCAAAGGTAAACACAAAACTGTCAGGATGGCACAGATCATGATAGAGATTTAAATCATGCAGCTGACCAGACAGCAAATAACTGATCTAATGAAGCAGCAGATAGGAAATCTTTCTGAGGCACAGTTCAGAGCTCTGGTTATATGAATGCTTACAGACCTGACAGCAGATCTTAAACAAGATGGGGAAGGAATGAAGGCTAGTCCTGCCAAAATAACAAAAACACATACAAAACTAGTGGCAATGGAAGAAAAACCAGGGATCAAATCAACAAATCAGAACATAGAGGAGGAACAAACAGTCAGCCAGTGCAGAAAGAGGAAACAAAAAGTGAGGAAAATGAGGAGAGGCTCAGAAACCTATGGGACAGCTATAAGTGGGCCAACATCCAAATCATAGGGTTGCCAGAAGGTGAAAAAGAACTAGGAATTAAAAAATTATGTGAAAAGATAATGAAACAGAACTTCCCTAACTTGGAAAAGGAAATAGACTTACAGGTCCAGGAAGCACAGAGAGTTCCAAAAAAAAAAAAAAAATGGACCCAGGGAGAACCACACCAAGACACATTATAATCAAAATGTCAAAAATTAAGGATAAAGTGAGACTCTTAAAAGCAGCAAGAGAGAATTACATACAAAGAGGTCCCAATAAGACTATCAGCTGATTTCTCAAAAGAAACTCTGCAGGCAAGAAGGGTTGGCAAGAAATATTCAAAGTAATGAAAAGAAAAAACCTACAATCATTATTACTCTATCCAGTGAAGCTGTCATTCAGAATAGAAGGGCAGAGAAAGTGCTTCCAGGACAAAGTAAAATTGAAGGAGTTCATCAGATCCAAACCACTGTTATATGAAATATTAAAAAGACTTGTTTAGGAGAAAGAGGATCAAAACAATGAACATCAAAATGAAAACTGTATCATAACAACCAACAACAGAAGCTAGGAAACTGAAACAAAGGCAAACTAAGTAGGCAACGAGACTGGGAAAAGAATTATAGGTATGGGGAACATTATGGGGGAGGTCAGCAGGGAGGGGGAAGAGGGTAAGGGAGGGAGTTGGTATAGGAATTAAGAAGCATAGCAGGAGGGAATGGAGTAGATAGAAAGATGTTGAGAAGAACTATAGCACAACCAATGGGCATAGACTAAGGAGGGGGGACAACTGGAGGGAGGGGTGTCACTGAGTGGAGGGGAACAAACAGAAAAGAAAAGAAATTGGAACAACTGTTTCAGCATAATCAATAAAGCATATTAAAAATTATTTTTAAAGATGCATTTACTCATTATATCAAATATATCTATTTAGATGTCTCCTCTTTAATTCTATGACCAACTTCAGGGTCAGTGTAAAGGCCTATCTATTTAGCCTGTAACTGTGGGGTTTTTTTACGTGTTACATAGAAGTCACTATACTATGCACTGGAGATGTAATATGATTAAAGCATTATTCCTACCTCAAACAGTTTACGCTAAAGAAGTGAGAAAGAGAAGATGAAATTTACACTGTATCATAAGAGAGAGTAAAACAAGCTCTGATAATTACAGATCGGGATTTAAATCTTAGTTCTGCCATTTCTAAAACACCTGGGAAAATAAATTAAATGCAGATGAAAATGAGGTGAAGGTGATAACATCTATTATTTAGAGTTGTTTTGAAAATTAAATAATAATAAGTGAAAAGCTATTCTTGGCCATAGTGAGTGCTGAGTATGAGAATATGAACACAGCTATAATACTGATGACATATGCACAATATTCTAACAAAGCAAAAAGTAGGGGTGCATAGATTTATTATATGTTACTCCAAGAATTAACTACTTCAGAGAGATGCAAATATATGTATATGTACTAATCATTTATTAAATAAGTAATTTTATTTAAACAGGAGATTGTTACTTGATTAAGCCAATAGGGGCTATAGAGTGTGGGAGAAAAGTTATACAAAGCTTCTCAAAGGAAATGGCATTTCGATTAAGACAGAAAAGATGATTAGGCATTGACTACATAAGAGGGGTAGACAGTAATGCAAGCTGGGGAAGTACCTTTTGCAAAGATCTAGATATTGTAAAGCACATGGTGTTTTCAGGGAATTAAAAATAGTTCTATTTAACCATAGCATCAGATAAGAAGGATGCCGCCTGGCTGGTATAGCTCAGTGAATTGAGCGTCGGCCTGCGAACCAAGTGTTGCTGGTTCGATTCCCAGTCAGGGCACATGACTAGGTTGCACGTCAGATCCCCAGTTGGGGCGGAAGTGAGAGGCAACCACACAGTGATGAAAAAAAAAAAAATCAGAAGGATGCTGAGGGGTAGCCAAAGATGAGGCTGGAGGGCAAGTAGTAGCCAGCTCATGAGAATCTCAGATGCTCTTTCAAGGAGATATCAATGTATCCTGATGCAATTGATAATCACTAAAGAATTTTATTCATTGAAGTAACATAATAGAATTTACATTTTTTAAAGATAACTCCATCTGTAATGTGGGGAGACAAGTTGGGAGAAGGTATAACGATGAAGTGATAAGACTAGAAGCAAGATCCCTGGCTAACAGATTGGTGCAGTAATCTGGAAAATAACTAAAAGTGGCCAAATATTTTGCATCCCAAGTGCTTAACACAAGTGTCTGACAGCAAATGAGTGGATAATAAACTTTTGTTGAACTGAGTAGTAGGAAAAAGGAAATAGCATACCAAAGGGGGAAAGAATCAGCATGTCTACCAGCTACACAAGAGTCACATATATATAATGGGTTTCTCCAGAAAAAGTTCAGCCATTGTTAATATAATGAGAATGGTTTACATGACATTGATGTAACCTGGAAGCCAAGGAGAGTGGACTGGAATGCACATGTGTGAATAATGACTACTTCACTATACTGTGAAGTCAGTGGGAGTGGTAGATGCTATTGAGTGAGTATGTGTGCTGTGTGGCCATCACACACAAAATGACTGAGCAAGTAGAGCAATGAATCTGCATCAAATTTAGCATTACGCCTGAACATTCCTCCACAGAAACTATTTAAATGATTCAAAAGGCTTTCAGGGACAATACAATGAGTGCAGTGCAAATAAAAGTGTGACACAAATGCTTCAAAGATGGTCAAGAATCTCTTGAAAGTGATCCACATTCTGGAAGGCCTGCAACAAGCAGAACACCCAACAATATTGAACATCTATCGGCTGCAATCAACAAAAATCAGTGACTGACAATGCGAGAACTAGAAGCTGATCTGGGAATTCAAAAAACTACTGTCTGATATTTTGACACAGGATCTTGATATGAAATGTGTCATGGTAAAAGTTATTCTGTGACTTCTGCTACCAGAGAAGAAGAAACACTGTGCTGCAGTTGCTGCTAACAATTCAAACCACTACCAATGAACCAGATTTCCTCAAGAAGTTCATAACTTTGGAGGGGACTGAGGCATCATTGTCCCACGTACAATGTTTCTTGTATCTTGTATCTTTGTCTCTATTTTTCATAGTACATGGCTGGATACTTCTGGACAGGCTATATACATATACATACACACACGCACACACACACACATGGGGTGGGAGCTCCTTATAAGAAGAAGATAAGGAGATAAGAGAACTGTGATCACAAAGTGTAATCACTTCATATTACTACTGTTCAGTTTTAGGATTAACACCTATTTTTTATGCTAATTGTGATGCCTTGGCTTTTATATGTGCATACAACTTATGTTTCTTGACCAGGATTTTACTTATAATCTGCCAAAGCTCATGAAATAGCAGGAGATGCTAGTGTGTAGAAGTCTATTTATTTATACCAGTGCAAATATATATACATATTTCTACCTTCATATTTGTACATCATACCTAATTTTAAAAGAAAAATTTGCAATATTAAAAAATAACCATTGCTTACTTAGATCCTCTGTCCCTTTTGCCTTCACTGTTTAGTTTGTTCGGATTGGCTCTTGCTGTGGGATTCCCGAAGCTCATGACCACAGCCAAATACATCTACGTAGGGCTTCCCCTGCTTGTCCAATCTATTACAATCCAACAGACTTTCAAAGGGCCCTGTGACTTTCACTGGCTTCCCAGAAGCTCTGTGTGTCTAATTTCCTTCTGACCTTCCATTTCTTGGCATCGTGTTGGAACAGGTGTGACCAAACACAGGCAGGTCCATGGAGCTCAGTGTTCGGGGCTGGCATGAGATAGGGGTTATTTTCCTTCAGGAGATGACTCTGACAATGTTTTCCAGGATGCCAATTTCCAATTAGTGTCATCTTTTGCTCCATGTCCTAGGGCAAATGTCCAGTTTATAGTGAGTAGACACAGGCTGTTCTGGGAGACGGGCACTCATGCCAGAAATGAAATGCATTTCAGCTTCTTTCTTAAAGTCAAGGAAGACTAGTGTGTCAAACAGAGACATAGTCACTGCCGTCCAGTGAAAGATCAGACCCTTGTTCATAAACATAGATGCTAATTTAATTTCCAGCAATGAAGGCAAATGTGTTTCCAGTTGCTGAGCTATGAAGCAATTGTGATTGTTGGAGGCACATGAAAGAAATGGAAATCCCACTGCTAAGACCTACAAATTGTCCTTGGAAGACCATTTGTACTGGAGCACATGTTGATGTAGACAGCGAAACAAAACCTTTTGTCAACCAGACTAAGAATGGTCTTTTAACAACTGACTCATTATTAACAAAAAATTAAATTTCTTATACTAAATCTTCTAAAAACCATAGCTTTCTCTATAGTGTGTGTGTGTGTGTAAAAAAAGTGGGAGAGGTGGATTTTTTCCAGAAGACTACATTCACATGATGCCATAAGTATGCTGGTCAGGTCAATTCAATGCCAAATATGTTAAAAGATTATTGGATCAAGTCAATCACTTTTTCTGATATCCTTGTTTGTTTTTGCCAAGTGAATGGAGTAAGCAATAATCAAGAAATGGCATTGTATAGGCAAAGAGCCTTCACAAAAGCTTCTGTTTAAAACTGCTAGAAATCTTGAGCACATGCCTGACACATGAGTTCGGCAGAAGAATCTAATTCAGGAACAAGCAGAGATACCCTTGCCGCTCTGTTCTCTTACACGGGCCTGGCCCACATACACAGAAGCCCAAGGGTACCAGAAAGCATCAACTGTCAAGTGTACGAGTCAACAGGACTTTAGAGTATCCTCGCCTGCAGCCTTCGCGCTGCCTGAGCTGATGTTGAGTGGAGCAGAGATGACGGTCCTCATGCATTCCTGCCCAAGCAGCATATCTGTAAGCAAAATTCATACTGCTGTTGTTTTAAATCACAAAATTGAAGAGTAGTTTGTTACACAACACAGAGCTGAACTTCAGTAAATTAAATGCACTGCTATGATGTTAAGGGTTAAAAAATGTTTTTCAGATGATGTCTTCTGAGAATCATTTTGTTATCCGAGAGCCTGAAATAGTTTGTGATTTACTTGAGATACTACATATAACTCTGGTTAGGGTATGACCTAAACCAAGTCCAATTCAACACTGCCCTTTCCATAATATGACTATGAGGACTAAACAAGTTTGCGGGGTTCAAGGTTCAAGTGACAAGTTTGGGGCAGCTATTCTCCAAGTCTTCCAGGATTCAGTACTATGTATCTATGCCCCTCTGTGCTTCCTTCTTCTTTCTATTTAACAGAAAGCCTGATCTAAACTTGGCTTATTTAATGTGTAAAGTTGGGAGGCCAGATGAGATCCAACAGGCTCAGCTGAGCTAACAAGAATTTTTAAAGATGTGTTAAACCATGGAAGGAGTAGATGTGACTTAAAGCAAGGACGAGACAGGGAAAATGTGTTAGATGTGAGGTTGCTATTTTTCTACAGTCAGTTTTCTGAGTATAAACGCCTGGAAATTCTATAGCACTGATCAAATAGTTAGGCAGAAGCCTGCGTTTGGCAGGCAGAGAGTGTGTCCCATGATGGTTTTATTACAATAGAAGCTAATCTGTTATGGTAGACTTACTACACATATAGCCAGCCTGTCCATTAAACAATGCTATCATTGGGACGATAGTGTTCTTGAGGCTAGAGTGTTCCTCTACACCCCATTTTAAATGAAAATCAAGTCAGGACATAATGCTGTCTACCCAGTAGCCCAAGCATTCTCATGGAACCAATCAATATGTGAATGCGACATGTACACCTGTCTAAAGAGTTATGGAAACCATTAAAGACAACACTGGAATGAAAAGGAAAAGGAAGAGAGAAAAAGAAGAGAACAGAAGAAAAGATCAGAGAGCTAGGTTCACTACACTCATCATATTTGTCATTCAGTGCCTTTCTTTCATTTCCAATGACACACCTCAACAACAGGCTCTGTTGATCTCAATGTTAATCGTTTTTTCCTGGAGTTTTAACTCTGTGTCTTACAGTAATTCAACGACTTTTTCCTCTACATTCTCTTTCATTCTTGGTATCAGTATTTCAATCAGGGGTTAGATAACCTCAAGTAGCACCTGTTTTGTCAACAATGCTTTATCAGAACTTAGCCAGACTCATTAGGTTAGCATTTTCTGTGGCTTTTGCTTTACAATAAAAGAGTTGCAGCAGGAGCCTCGAGGCCAGAGCTGAAAATATTTATTTTGCTGGCCTTTAAAAAAGCTTGTTGGCTCCTAGCTTAAATACTGCCAAGTTTGTGTGCTCATTCTAACTTCTGGGAGGTTTATGGAATTTTTCATAAACCCAGTGTGAGTCTCCTTTTCCACTTGCTGGTGGAGGGCCCTGATTTTAAAGGCACAATCAATGGGACCAAAATTTCTATTATTTTGGTGAAACTGAGAATTGCTTCACTGAAATTCTCCACAAACACTCACTCTAGAATTGGCCTATAGAGAACACAGTTAAGGTGTTTTATAATTATACTTTCTTCATTTTGAAACATTTGTGGCATTTTGTAGAGATGTTGAACAAGAAGTGACGAGCATACCTTTTGTGAACTTTCTTCATTAAGTACAGACAACTAAACTACCTCTTCTATAATACTTGAGCAAGTTCTGCTTCAATAAGAAAGTGAGATTTCTTTCTCATTTAGCCATAAACTACTGGTTTTCTCGTCCTAGGGATGGAAAGATGAGAAAGACAAACATCAAAACAACATGTCTCTTACGTGGTTTGGTGCTAGGTCTGTTGAGCTACAAAATTCATGGGGAGAAATTTAGACCAAAAAAAGAGAAAGATGCGTGGGGCAAGACAAGGGAGTATAAAAATCACAGAAAATAGCAAAACTGTAGATTATTTTTGTTGTTTTTACATGGGTTCGTCTAAAGAGTCACATTAAGTGGATATCTAACTAAGCAAAGTGAATTATTTTCAATGTTTAAAACAGAATGAAATGTAGATACTGCCTACTGTTATAGAACATCTGAAATTGCCCAAAAAGTGATTAAAAGCACCTGAGAAAGGATCCAGGAGAAGTAGCAGCATTGTTGATATATGGCACTCATACATACACACACACACACACGCTTAAAAATGAGGATGATGCCAGAAAATGAAAATAGCAAGTTTAAACGTGAAGGATAAGGAATGAGGAAACTCACAGAGGTTGACCTTTTTGTTTTGCTTTGTCTGAATTAAGTGTGGTTTTCCACATTTCTTTGAAAGATGAACAAATCAGAAAAACTTTTGAAAACATCTCCATCCATACCTCAGTGTTCTGATGCCATTCCAAGTCACACAAACTGGTGTTAATGGCTCGTTATGGCATGCAAGACACATGTATGTTCTCATAACTCACAGGCAGCTACTCTGCAGTTATCTATAGATGGTGAACGTCCATCCATCACGATTAACCACCAGTTTTGTCAACCCCAGGTGGCTACATTCCCAGATGTTGACTAACTGTAAGGATTATCTTCAGATGTGTTGGGTTTTCCCACATCTCTGTCAACCCCAAGAGAGCATGTGATGCTTGTTTGACTCAGTGACCACAGATAGATCTCTCCCAGATGTTTCCTTGGCAAAAGTGCACCCTTTTCTAGAGAAATCAAGTTGAGCGGTGGCTTCTAAAAACATTAAAACGCATTAACCACTGCTGGTGGTCACCAGTTGGTTTTGGAAAAATGAAAAACAGCTGCAAATTAGCAATGAGCCTCACCAGTTTGGTGTCTCCTATAAATGATGATTTGATAATGTTATAAAAATTATCAGGTCTCAGACTTAAATCCAAATGAAGCAATGTCGGCATTGGAGATGGGCACAGTAAATTAAATAAAATGTTTCCCCAAACTGGGGGAGTGGTTTGAACCTAGATACTTCATAAAATGTTGATTGTATTTTGTTTAATAATCACTTTTTAATTTATGTTTGCCTTTGAATTTTTGGATGTTATGCAAAAATACCTTAATAGGTGAGGCTTGCAAAGTCTCAAACTAGACATAGAGTTTAAACTACTTTCAGTTAAGCATCCAGGCTTCTGGGTATTGATTAAGACTTGGCTAGAACTTTGGGCTGTTGCCAGTCTTCCAATTTTGATAATACAATAATTTCCCCACCTAGACAACGCAAATAATCTAAACATAAAGCAAAACTTAAAATAATTCCAAAGCAAGCCTTCAAGAGGTTTTCTTTTCCAAAGTAGAAAGACATTTGTCTTTTTTTCTGTGCTGTTGAGTCTTCATTTCAACCAATGATGAAAATAAAGACACTAGAATGTTATTCGGTAATTATTGTTATAGATCGGTAATAAGAACTCAAACAGTTATACCACAACCAGTTTCCCACTTCAACAAATGAACTATGTTTAGTCTGTGATGCAGAAAACATGGATGGACAACAAATATCTCAGTTTTAAACCTTTTCTAACATTCTGGTTATCTGGATAATTGACCATTTTTTCTATTCAGTTAACACATTTGGCATTAAATAGATAATACCTTACTGTGAACTAACTT
This sequence comes from Furipterus horrens, assembly GCF_987537825.1. NCBI lineage: Eukaryota > Metazoa > Chordata > Mammalia > Chiroptera > Furipteridae > Furipterus > Furipterus horrens. Next base: position 196,085,681 of record NW_028327173.1, on the reverse strand, counting down.
CAGGTGGCCATCAAGAGTTTCCAAACTGTGCTATTATTGACCCAAAGCATTTTTCTCACTCTGATATTTATTAACATAGAGTTAGAGCAGTCTTTAGAATGATTAATGATGGGATGCTCACACTTGTAGATCTCATATAGAAATGCTACAACTTGACTGAATAAAGCAACAAAAAGCAAAGTTTCAGAGAAAGATGTTTAAAAATAGACATAATCATCACATGAATTTTTATTTTTCAAAAAAAAATGCAGAAATCAAAACACAACTCCACATATTCTATACCAAAACTTTTGCCTGCTGAGCCACACGGCTTTTTAAAAATCACTTGACTGGCTTTTTTTCTTTTTTATCAACTTGATTTAACTCAGAGGGAGAGAAAGGGGGAGCGAGAGAACGAGAAAGGTCTGCCCACAGAGAAAACTATGAAATCGTGGAGTCAGACTTTCCTCTAGATCCACAGTTTCCATAGAGGTTTTGGAAGCAGCCACTGGGGAGGAGCAGAGGCTGGGAGAAAGTAAGGGTTCCTTGCAGACATCTCTACGCTTGTCAGTTTTATACACCAACGTTTCATATAAGGCTTCCCGTAAAAAGGTGGGGAGGTATCTGTAGCTAAAAACAGTTTGAATGTGGTCCTCAAAGCCTGGTCCCTGGACCAAGAGCACAGCATCCCTGGGAAACTTGTTAGAAATGCAGATTTGGAGGCCCCATCTCAGATCTACAGAACCAGAAACTGGAGAGAGGGCACAGAAGTCTGTGCTTTAACAAGCCCTCCAGACAATCTGATGATTTCCGGGCATCACTTCCTCCCAGGAGCCCTCTGCAACCAAACCCTTTGCCCTTTTCCACACCCTGCACACACGCAGATGCTGGGTTGGGTGTCAGTTTCAGTCTGCTCAAAGTGCTTAACAAAAATGCCGTTGTCTGGTGGCTTAAACAACACATATTTATACTTCACAGTTCAGCTGGCTGGGAAGTCCTTCAAGATCAAGGCACTGGCATATGTGGTGTCTGGTGGGAGTCTGTCTTTTGGTTCATAGATGAGCGTTTTCTTCTTGTATCCTCACATGGCAAAAAGAGAGCTCTCTGCGGTCTCTTTAATAAGAGCATTAATTCCATGCAAGAATGACCTAATCACCTCCCAAAGTGATCATCTTCAAGTACTATCCTTTGGAGATTAGGCATCAATATATAAATTTGGGGGAATACGACATTCAGTCCATAGAATTGTCTTTCTGGATTTATGTCAGCCTGAGTATGTGTACCACTTTTCGTGCTATTACTTTATGTGTCTACCTCTCCTATAATCATAGGAACTCATCAAGAACAGTGAGCATAGGGTACACTCATTTTATTTTCCATTTCTAGCAATTATCATAGTGGCTGGCACAAAATAGGTGCTCAATAAACATTCGTTAAATGAATGATGGGTACCTTGATATTTGTGTATTTGATTGATTCATCCGTGTTATACCTTTTTCAAATAAACTACTTAAGGTCTTACAGAAGCACACTCACACAACTACAACAGGAACAAAATTAAATCAAATAACCAAGACAAAGGCAATCAAGATGAAAGGGTTTGAGCAATCATTCTTGGAGTCATCTTTCTATCTCTATTAATGTTTGTGGCACCAAACAGTCACTGCTCATGACTATATATTCCCTCCCAAGATATTCTCTGACCCTTAGGCTTCTTGTGAGAGCAGGCTATGCTTCAGGCTACTATACCATATCACACATGGGGACAGTTGTTTCATTAGCAATGGTGACTTCAGTAAGGAAGAACTGGGGTATGTATTTCTAAAACTGAAAAGGTTAGAGTCAGTGTTTTCATTTTACCATAAACCACAGCAAAGTAACGCATTTTCCCTCTTACTCTAATATACACATACATAGATATACACATATTTTCAGAAACTGCTCATCCTTATTCCATGTGTTGCCCTTTGGTATTCTCTTTTCTATTTTATTCTACTCTATTTTATTAAAATTAAAGTACAATAAGTAAATTTCATGACCCACTATTGGGTTGCCAACTACATTTTTAAAGTACTGTACTACATAGTGTAGCAAATGATTTTAATGTCATGAAGTGGATTTTGTTTTCGTTTGTCTTTACTTGTTTTTAACTAGATCATTTTTCAAATTATTTCTTCTCAAATTTTATCTCCCCTTTATCTTTCAAACGCAGAGAACATTAATGAGTCCCCCCAACAACAACCACTCTGCAGTTGAATTTACAGAAATTCCGGTTCTGTAGCTTAGTAGCTATGAAACTTAGCACAAGTTACTTATCTGTCATGAGTAAGGCTTTCCTTAGCTGTAAAGCAAAAGTCCTAATATCCCTCTGGAAGGACTGTGATGAGGACCAGAGAATATGCTTAAAAGTATATGGCCATAGGTATTCAATCAATGATAAATCCCATATTCCTGAGAGGCCCAACAATTAATATTTTTGAGGCACTCTTGGCTATCCATGTAAGAAAGGACATCAAAATTCTATGCTATAGATCAAACTGTGCAGAAACTAAAGTTCCTACCCAAATGGTGATGCTATCCCTTAGGAACAATTCTTACAACTCCAAAACAAGTCACACCTGTCGGGAGCTGGCAAGGTCTCTTCTATGATGAATAGGATTTGGATATCTTAGGCCTTTCCAACCAGCATCTTGCACCATCAATAAATGTGCCATATACCAGTCTCCTGAGAGATTCTTCAGCGTCTTAGAGACCCATGAGCCACCTAATCATTTGCTACAGCTATTGTTGCAAATTCCACATCCTTATTGGGCTTATCAAACCTAGTCCCAAAAGATTACTGTTACATTTCATTTGCTGAAAGACAGCTCTGAAAAAAAAAAGTAATAAAAATTTTGAGGCTATATCTGCTCGTGTGATCCTGAGATATTGGATATTTAATAACTGAGAAGCATTTAAAATGTCTCCTGTTAATGCAGATGAAAACAAACAGGAAGCAAATTACAATACAGGCAGACCCTTTACTTAAAAACTCAGGACTTACAATATCCCTTACAAATAGATACCCACCACCACTCCAGTCCCACGTGCTGAATACCCCAACCCTCCCAACTTCCCCAGAGCTTTGAAGCTCTTTTGAGAATATTAAAATAGAGAAAATGTAAATTCAAAACTGGAGAACTGAAAAAAACTGAAAAGAAAGAATAGTTTAGAGCAACTGATACCCCATGTTAGGCGAAAATACACCTAACAACCCTACAAACATATTTCCCTCAATGTTTCCAAATTATGCCCATCTCCCTCTGTAACTTCTCTTAAACTTTTATCATTCAGAGGTTTTATGTTTAACGCAACATTTATAAAAAGATGGAGGGCTGTTGAGCTATCAGGCACAGATCAGGGTAAATAAATTAAGTGAAACAATTTTTCTTATAATGACAGGCTAAAGTCAGAAGATAAATTTAGGAAATTATAGGCAGGTGCTTCCAAAGACCTTCAAGAATTAATAATCCCACAAGACTGAAAGCCTAAAAGTAGACCCACCCTTCCCTAGGTCCCTGAAGCTAGACTTGGGTACATTGATGGGGTGGTGTTGGTTTGAATACACTGATGCCCTAGAGCTAGAATGATAGGAGAAGGAATCATCCAGTTGAAATTGGTTTTGATGAAAACCAAGAACCTCCCAACCCAAGACCAAAACAAAGATGAGTTCTCCATACAGCTCAGGTTTTTGGACCCTCCTCTTCTCTGCCGGCACCCCTCCTCACCTTCCTAATAATAATCAGAAAAAAAGCAGAAACAATAGCCAAAATTCATGGAGTGTATTCCATGTGCAAGATTCTGCTGTAGTAAAAGTTTTATGTATAATATCTCACTTAATCCTCACCACAGCTCTATGAATAGGCATCATTATTATCTCAACCATACCAATGAGGAAACTGGGCCTTTGAAAGATTAAGTAACCTGTCCATTGTTACACCAAACATTTTAATCCAGACCCTGTGGAGCTACACTGTTTTCATTCTACATTACCCGTGAAGGGATATGGACCAGACGGTGTAGCGATCTCAGAGGGGAGACAGAAAGCAGATCAACTCTCAGGAGAATACTAGGGTACTATTGTAAAACTATAGCCTTCTAAATATGTCCAAAGCTGTCCGTGGCCTAATCCCCAGAATCTGTGAATATATTACCATACCAGGAGAAAGGGACTCTATTTTGATATAATATGATTAAATCGAGGATCATAAAATGAAGAGACTATCCTTTACTATCAGGGTGAGCTCAATATGATCACAAGGATCCTTGAGGGAGGCAGAAGAGTCAGAAACAGAGAGATTGGAAGATGCTGTGCTTCTGGATTTAAGAGAGAGAAGAGAGCTATGAATCGAAGAAAGCGAGCAGCCTCTAGAAACCAGAATAAGCAAGGAAACATTTTCTTCTAGAGCCTCCAGAAGGAGCTCAGCCCTCCTGGTGCCTTAAGTTGAGGACTTCTGACCTCCAGAGCTATGATAATAAATGTGCTGTTTTAAGCCACTAAGTATATGGTAATTTGTCACAAAGCCAAAGGAAACTAATACAGACACTCGTGGTCTCTTTTTTTCCAGGCAAATAACACGCAAGCTTATTGGCCTTCCAAGTCCCTGGAGGAAGCATCTCAAAGCATGGACTTTAGGTTTTAGGTGAGAGGCACCGAATCTGCCTCCTGTGGCACCTGCCTCTTTGCATTCCCAGCACACTTAGCCCAAGTTTGGTATCCAGAAGTCTCTTCCAGCTTGCTGAGACCCTTGGTCCCTGGGAGCTTAAGCTTTCAGAGAAGCTTTTATTCACACTCATTGTAGCAATCAAAGCATTGTAACTTCTGATTTCAAGCCTTCCTCTTCCACCAGCCTCGTCTCCTCAAAAGGAGGTATCATCTCTTTTTCTGATTTCTGTCTTCCCGGAACCTAGCACAGCGCCTACCACAGTGATGATATCCAAGCACAGAGAAGAGGAAACTGATGAGAGGAAGGAACCTGAGATGATGCCCCAAAGCCTATGTATGCATAACGGATAAACGGCCTGAGCTAAGGGCCTGCATCCCTCTCATGTGATTTGCCCCGAGGAATAAATCTGTCGGTACCCCAACACGGAAAACGCTTGCTGCACTGCCCCACAGTCCTCAGGCCTCCACCTTCTAAGCCTCACTCTGATCCACTCTGGATACAGTGTGCATTCTGCAGAGCCCTCAATTGTCATACTTGTGGTACAGAGAACAGTCAACCAGGGTTTGTATTGTCCCTTTGCTGCAGCTTTGAAACTGATTTCTACCTACAGGACCCAAAATGAATTTGATCCCTGGAGTGTAGCCACTTAATTACATCTCCTTCTCTGGAAAATCTTACCCTTTCCACCCAAAGAGAGCTATATTCTCGGAAGTTCTATAATAGTTACCTCGTGCTTACTCATTTGGTACCAATTTGATATTTCTTGCACATTGGGTATCTTTTCTTATGTACTGCACTGTCTCTCTAACTAGATACAAATATCCCCTCACCGCCAGCTGAAGGAACTTCTGCATATCAGGCACTGTGCTAGACTCTGGGGACACAGTGATTTTAAAAAGTCACAATTCTGTCTCACATGAGGCTGGTAGAAAACCAGAACCAGATTTTTTATCTCCTTACAGCTTCGTTATCTCTTCTTAAGAGTTTAGCACAGAGAACATGTATGATCTATTGGTGTTGGTTAATTGACTTCTTGGCCAAAAGAGATAAAAGGAGGTCTAAACATAGCCTTATCACACTTCACATAATTAGCCAGAATCTTTGGGAATTACAGGTCATCTAGCCCATATCTTGATTTTATTGATAAAGACACTGAGGCACAGATAAATGAAGTTACACAACAAATTATACAGCTAAGAACAGAATGAAGGTTACATCTCTGTCTCTGGCACCTAATCCAGTGTGCTTTCTAATTGGACCCAGAGGTGACAGCTAAACTAAATTCTGGGGACCACTCAGTTGGACTCAGCCTGAAATTGCTACAGATATCAGGGCTTACTAACATTGGATTCCATCCCAGCTCCTGACCTATATCATTGCTCATCACTGTCATTCTCTCTCAGTGGGGAGCCACAGCTGGCTTTATTGGCATTCAGGGTCACTGGAAAGCAATTTATTTCATTTTTTTTTAATAAGAAAAACCTTAATATCACAAGTTCTATGTCTAAAATGCCCCTGGGCAAATTTCCTCTCTGCCTTCACTCGCTCTCATTTTCAAGTTTCTTTTTCTTTTTCTTTCTCCATGTCAAGTTGTCAGGATGACTTTGATCTCAGAGACATGCTTCTTCTCCTTTGGTGACTCTGACAGAGCTCCCACCTGCCACCATGAGACAATTCCACAGAAACCCATTAATTCTTTCAAGTCTAAGATCAGTCACTGTGCACTGTCCGCAGAGTGAGGAGGATCCTCAGCACAAAACATAGATGCAACGTGAAAGAAAAGTGTAAGTGTGCACACAGAGCAGTGGATCCGTAACAACAGAACACAGCTTGTCTTCATTGAACCCAGAGATCACAGTTCCCCGGACTTTCTATTTTAAGACAAGCTCTGGAAACCAACTTGCATATCACATGAAAAACACAGAGCTGGCGTGTAATGCAAAACAGTAGCTGCACATCCGAGCCGTGGCCAATTACTTCCAGTTGATAAGAATAGCATTTCAAATGAAGAGGAGATGATTTCAGCTTGGGGAAGCCCTTTGGTTATAGGAAAATACAACTCATCTCTTTTTACCTTCCACTTTCACGGGCATTATAGTTAATTCTAGGTCATAAAAATGTGACATTTAATCAATGGCAGACAAACATTTTGGCAGGAAATTCAAAATGTTTCTTTGGGGAGAAATAAACAAAAGGGCATTATCCATTTAACAGTCACACCCGTGCCAATGTTTCTCTGTACTTGAGTGGTTACCTCTCCCCCACGCCAGCACATCTGTGCCAAAGGACACGTGAGGACAAAAGAGAAACAGAAATACAGACAGAACTCCAAGAACTGGATGATGGCCTTACAAATACTAAACCTCTCTTTGTAAGGGTTTGCGAAAACTCAGTTCATTTAAAATATTTAATAGATGGGAAGAGCTCCGAGTTCTAAAGAACAAAAGCAACTAAGTCAAAACATCTTTGAAAACAAACAACAGATGGGGAGCATCTCTCACATCCTTACCCTTCCCATCTTCCCAGAAGCAGCGATCTGAGGCCCTGGGAGGGGAACCATAATTTTTATTTGAAAACCTCTCAGAGCTCTCCTTTTGTGTTTCCCTTTCTTTCTCCGCAGATCACAGTGGCAATTTTCTTTTATCGTCAGCTATTTATAGTTTCCTTTTCTCAAAACCTTGGCCAGGAAGAAATTGGGCAAAAAGCATTTCTTTCAACAGCTGCATTATTTTGTAGCACTCTTCAAACTATTAACTACAATCAAGAGGAAAAAAAAAAAAACTTTTTCAACTTTTTTTTTTTTTTTTTTGGCACTGGATCTGCTCTACCTAAAGAAATGGAAGCCAAACAAATATTATCCTCCTGCCCCCAGAACAGTCAGAGATGTGGGAGGAAGCGCCACTCAAATACTATCTTTCCCGCTCGGAAAGGAAAGGGCGGGAATTAAGAAGACACTTGGCATAACAGATGTGGCATAAACCTCCGTCCTGCTTCCTGTGTGTCATACATTTCACAGAAGTTTCGACATACTCTGGAGATATTGGGGTGTTTCTGGTCCAAATGTAGAAACCTGCAGCCGCCCACAACCACCAGGCATTTAAGCGTTTATTCTGCAACCACAGGACAGTGGTTAAAACATGACTTGTAGTTAGACAGACGTGACTCTGAACTCTGGCTCTACTCTTGCTAATTATGCGACCCTGGGGAAAACGCATGGCCTACCTCAGCCTCTGGTGCCTCGCTCTTAAAATAGGTATGATTTAGCCTTTAGCAAATAGATAAGGCTTAGTGCATTGTGACTCCTAGAAGCACAGATAATGCTCCCTCCCTGTTACATTGCCTGGTCCTGGGTTTGTGCACAAAGTGACATTTCACAGGCTACTGCTAGTAGTTGGGACCATGTGACTGAGTTGTGGACAATGTGACATGGGCACAGGTCATTTAAGTCACTTCCAGGCCTAGTTATGAAAGTTCTCTCTTCCTCCAGATCTCTTCATGGCAAGCATTGAAGTCAGGTATGGGTTTGGGCCCTTCAGCTTGTGTTCCCATGAGGAGTACAGCCACCCCACCCACCTGCATTTGGCGTGGAACATGGGAGAAATCAACCTTTTTGTGTTAATTTATTGAGATCCTGAGATTTATCTGTTACTGCAGCATGATCGAGTCTATACTGACTAATGTGCCCTGGGTCAGTTGAGTCCCCTAAGAAGCAGACACTAAGAGTTAGAAGCACAAGAGATTTATTGAAGGAAACCCCATGACTGTGATAGAGGAGAGGGAACAAGAATAAGCAGGGCAGCCTTCAGACCATGCTGTAGGTCAGGTCCGACAGCCATGGAAGGAGGCGGGGAAAAGAAGAAGATTGGGTATCAGGAGTGTCAGACTGTGGTGCAGCTCTGTGAAGGTCTAGGCTAGGGGGTGGGGTGCTCTGAAGCAAAGGGTGCCCCCTAGAAGAGTCTTGCATTGGACAGAAATGTCCCACCCCTAACTCCCCCACTGTCATCAGTCACTGGCTAGGAGCAACTTGGGAAGGGCGTGGCCTCAGCATAACCGGCACAGTGAATCCCCAAGGTGTAGCAGTTGGAGGCTCTCAGCTAACATTCCTTGTCTCTCCCCCCGCCCCCCACCCCCAGTTCCTCTTGAAGGGAAACATGAGCTGTGCACCTACCTCCAAGACTGCCACCACCTCTCAATAAAAACAGCTGTCTTCACCATCCCATAATAATTTGCCTCTCTTTCTCTCTCTTATATGATATTAATCAAGGCTGTTTGCCTCACTAGAAGTGAGCCCCTTCAGGGTATCGCCAAAGTCTTAGTCATCACTACATTTCAGTTTCTGGTTTGTATATAATAAGAACTTAGAAAGTGCCGAAGGATGGAATGAGTGACTGATGGAATGACAGAGTGTGAGTCCTTGGAGGTTACCATTGAGGGGAACTAATCCTGAGCACAGTGGGCTACTTCACTCAGGTTGAGGCTACACACCCAATGACGTCATTTTAGGGCTAGCCCTGGTGGAAACAGTTTGTATGCTCCAAAGAGCAGCAGGTCCTAGGATAATGTCATTTTGTTCAATATTGTTTCATTATAACATTGATGAGATTGATAGGAACTTAATTCTTGCTTATATCAATTAGACCACAGCAAAATGTGTTTTGTTATATGTTGTTTCCCTTAAAATCACAGAACTTGTTGACAATATTAAGTGAGGACTTACTGTAGCTCAGGCTACAGAAAAAAAAAAAAAAAGAAACTGCAAAGGTAGTGTCCATCCCTCCCTTTGAGAAGCTCTGGCTGGCTGTCTTGGGACTTTAGATTTGCTGCACTGGGTTAGGGAACATGGGACAAAATCAGAGAGCAAGAGGAGGAAAGTGAATGAGCAGGATAAAATGGCACAGCATAGACTAGGAAGGCAAGAAAGGCTACAGGATGCACTAAGGGCTTAACATCCTGATCAGAAGTATATAGAATATTCGGGGGGGGGGGCGGGAGGGAGTGTAGGTGCCCCGTAAGAAGGTGGCTTTTCTTGTAAAGACTTCAGTCCAGACCCCCAACCCTGAATAGCTGTGTGACCCTAGACAACTAACATAACCTCTCTAGCACTAAGAAGTAGAAGTATGTTCTGGGAAGGTTGAGACCATGTTTGCCTTGTTATGCTCTGTCCCCAGGGCCCAGCATGGTTCTCGGAACATGACTGACACTCAAATTATGTCAAAGTGAAGGTCTCAAAACTGGAGGCAGACTGACTGGATTTGAACCCTGGCTCTGACATTGATTATGTGGCCTGAGACAAGTTACTTAAATGTTCTCTCCCTGGTTCTCTCATCTGTAAAGAGGCTATACAAATGGTAATTATTTCATGCAGTTGTTAAGAAGACTGACACGAAATAATCCAAGTAAGCCCTTAAAAGAGTTTCTGGCACATAGCATGTGCCCAATAAATGTTTGCTTTTATTATAATTATTGTTTGTTGTGTGAGTGAATCTCTTGGACCTTCAGTTTTCTCACCTGTAGAGGGAGATTAAACATTACATTGTATGTTTGTTCTGAGGATTAAAGGAGATAATGTAAGTAAAAGTTTAATTCATTGCCTGGCACAAAGTTGGTCTCAAGAAGTGATGATTATTTCCACCCCTGTTCCCCCCAAATTTAACCCAGGTATCACTCTGTATCCAGTCCTTCCCTTCAAGGCTCTTATTCAAGGCTGCCACAGCCCAGCCTAGAGCCTGGAATGCATATCTGGGTCTCTCTGCAGCACAGTTCTTGGGAAGATCTAAGCCCTCAGACAAGATGCTCTTTAGCTGAGCATCAGGGTCCCATTCCCTTCACCCTTATCTCAGCGCCCTCTGACCTCCACTCAGCCACCAGAACTTCCCTCTCTCCCTCTACTCTCACATACGAGCTACTGGCTGTCACTAGTTTATTTTCCCACAGGAAGTCTCAGCAAACACATCTTTCTCCTTGGCTCAGGCCCCTCAATTGCTTTCTTCAGCTTCCACCCTTTATAGGTGCCTCAATCAAGCTGCCTTCTGTGATGCATCCTCCCTTGGGTCTCTGCTTCCAGCTGAAGCATTTTGTGATGCAGTTTCTATAAAGAATATTATGCAAACTAATGTTACATTCTACCCTATTCTAAATCTAACCTCGAGACATTCTTTTAGATGTTCAGAAGTCCAAAAGTCAATGGAGATCATAGCAATCAAAAAATATAGTAATCTGTTTTCCAGCACAGAAGATGTAAACAGCACCAATTCAGTGTTTCCATTATAAGTGAGCTTATGTTTAATGCTTCAGTGAATGCCAGGGAGAAAGGGCAAGGACTGGGCAAGAATACATGGCTTAAATCTCTGACACCAAGGGTGGCGAGCCATTCAGACCATCAATCTTCCCTCTCTGGAAGAAAACTCTTCCTCTCTCCTGATGGAAATAACTGAATTCAATCACCAATGGCCAGTGTTTTAACCCATCATGCCTATGTAACAAAGCCTCCAGAAAAACCCTAAAGGAAAGCATTCAGAGAGCTTCTGTGTTGATGAATGTGGGGAGATCTGGGGAGAGTATACACTTGGAGAGGCCACGGTAGCTCCACACCCTGTCCCCATCCTGTGCCCTGTGCATCTCTCTCATGTGGCCACAGCTGATTAATATTCTTTTATAATAAACCCATAATCTAGTAAGTAAAATGTTTCTTTGAGTTCTCTGAGCCAATCTAGCCAATTACTCAAACCCCAGGATGGACTCATGGGAACCTCTAATTGATAGCCATTTGATCAGAAGCACAGGTAAAAACCTGGACTTGTACTGGCATCTGAAGTGGAGGGCAGTCTTGTGGGACTGAGTCCTTAACCTGTGGACCTAATACTCTCTCTAAGTAGATAGGGTCAGACCTGAGCCAAATTGTAAAACTGGTATTGGAGAACTATTTGGTGGTATCGGAACACCACCACCACCAACGCCCCCCAACACACACACGCACACACACACACACACACACACACACACACACACGCTGCTCTCCCACACTGGAACTGGAAACAGAATCTTAGTATGTACATCTTGATTTAATTAGTGTCTACTATATCTATTTCCCTATTAGATCCACAAATGCATTGAATATGAACTTTATATCAAGAGCCTTTCTGATGTAGCATAGTTCCAGGTACATAGTAGCTCTCAATTAATATCCATTAAGTAGCATATGCAATGAAATAATATATGCAAAATGCCTGGTACATGTATAACACTATCAACTAGTTCTCTCCTCCCTCCAGGCTCAATGATTCACACTAAAGGAAAAAGGCAGGAGCAGAAGTAACATAAAGCAATAAAAATCCCACAGTTATTTGTATGTAGTTGCAGGATATTTTTACCCTGAGAATTCTTTGGAAAGACAGCAATGAAGCACACCATGAGCATCTGCCATCAGACCCCAAGTCTCGCCTCCCACATGTTCTGCTTGCAAATCCAAGAAAACACAGAAATGTCTCTGTCCTAGTTCTGATGCGAAACTTCTTCTGTTCTCCTGTTTTTCATTGTTCTCTGATCTTCTATGTTCCCCTCTGCATAGAAGCCTTCAGAGTTCAGAAACCCTTTACAGAGAATACAATTACTATCTGCGATTGCTTAAAATCCAGACTTTGGACAGAGTCACAGTAAAAGCAAAAAAAAAAGACAAAAATACATTTAAAATCTACATAGCCCACCATCCCCACACTAGTGAGAAATCATGTGTTCTGTGCCCTGACCCAACTATGGCTCCTCAGTCTTTTAGTTTAACTGTTTCCTTCCCTTGTGTCTGTACACTATAGTGCCTCTCAATAAAGGTTCTGCTTCTAGCTACATGCGATTACCCTTACCTGCTTGTCACACAGACCATGAACGGAACTTTTACTCAAGAGAAGAAAAGGAATATCTTGGTTTGACTCAAGACTCTCATTTTGCTTCAAAAGCAAACAAAGGAAAGAGAAACTATAGATAACATTTTCCATTCCCAAGTCCCATAGCCCAGGCACCTGATACCCAAGTGTGGCTCAGAGTTTATCCTGCCCACAGACCTCTCATGCTCAGAGCCTTGCTGTGCTTTAGGTGATTATTGAATGCAGGGTAATTCTGGTGGAATTGTGGTTCTTGTCCTTGGGGTGGTCTCACCGCCCCTTTATATACACTGCTTCTTTCTTTCCATTGTGCAAAGCGCTTGACCAATGTAAGCATTGTTCATGCCTGAAAACCTCCAGCCCCTGCGTTAGGCCACCAAATATTATTTCAGGTGGTCTGAAGGTCATGCAGGAGCTCCTACGTATTGTAAATGGCATAGAAGAAGCAGATGTGGAAACTGCAAATGCCTGGTATTCACTAAACTAGGTGATTGGGCCTCAAAAAGTTCATGGATTTCTGTCACTCTCAGACAATATTTTTCCCCACTTTTTTTAGGCATGGCTGATCTCTATTTTAAACCTACACATTCATGGCTTCTTTATCCAGTAAATGAAATATAGTTCTTTGGTAATGTTAAGTTCACATTTAATGAGGATTAATAGATTTTTATACTTAAGGGGGCTTAATGCTTTGTAGAAAGGAGCACAAGTGAATAAAAGGCTGGATTTGGATGCAAAGACATAAATTTCAGAACTGGCTCTGGTCATAACTTGCTAGACTAATTGGGCAAGTCCTTGGACAACATTGAGTTTGATTAATTCCAACTCACAACATGGAAATTGGACCATCCCTTCCCCATATTCCATGTATATTGTGAGGATCAATAGGAAAGCAGCAATTAAATTACATTAGAATAAAGCAGTGTGAAACTCCAAGGTTAAATGTCTCACTCATCATCAGCAGTAGCTTTATTCCATTTATTGCCTTAATGTTTTTCATGTTGCACGTCTGCCACCTACTGGCAGAGTTGAATGAATTTACACTTTCTTTTTAAAGTTTCACCGTACAGTTTTGCATTTGTTTAAATTTGAATTCATCTGGACTGAAGTCAAGAAAATGTGCAGGCTCAAAAAAAATTAAACAGAAATGATTGCACTTGTTATACTTGGCAAGTGGAATTCAGCCCCAACCTTGAATAAATGGGGCAGAAATGAGCCCAAGGTCTAGATTAAAGAGAAAGCCCACCAGGTGGTCTTATTCATTTTTTATTAGTCCAAATGTATTTTGCATGTTACAAACCATGCTCCTACTAACTTCCAGACATAAAATGAAAATATTTAGGGCAAGCTGTGGACCGACTGTCAGAACTGGAGGGAGTGTGGCATTTTCAAACTCTTGAGACAGAAGACTGGGTCTATTGATGTGCGAAGTTCTTAGCTTCAACTGGCTGCAGCAATCGTACACGTGGCCTAGCGGGCAGAACCTATTTCCGGGGAGTTTCAGACTCTCCCGTTCCTTCCAAAGGAGCACAAATTTCTCCTCGCACACTGTAGGAGAAACAAATGCTCTTACTCCTCTTTGGTCCTCTTCTCAAGACATTCTAGTTAGATGTTCTGTAGAGCAATAAAAACTAGTAACTAGCCTGTTGCTTTTTTCATGTCCATGGTAACTTTTCTGTGGAGGTATTCTGAAGTTCTTACAAGAACAGGGAATGCTGATTGAGCTACATATAGGAAATGAGGCGATGGCTTTACATCAAGCTCATAGGCAAAAATCAACCCATTTTAATATGAGTATCGGTCTGCAGAAAGTCGATGGCACTCCAAGAGCAAGGACAAGGTGCCACATGCTTAGCCAGAAAGAAGTCTCCTTTTGACAGCCAAGGGGAACTGCCTAACTCAGGCTTCTCTGGGAAAGTGAGGAAACTCCAAACCAGCTGCGTGAGAGAATCCCTGTATCGCAACATAAGCTGGGACTTTATGAAGATGGCAGAAGATTTTGAAGAAGGACTGGATTCATTAGCCTTTGAAACAAGAACTGGTTATACTTTGAAACAAGAACTGGCAAAACTAAGAATAAGTTTTCAATAGAACAGAAAGTCTTAATGAAAAAATGAAAACCATACTAAAAAAAGAGAACAGACATATACATTGTTTAACTGAAAAACTCAATTTGAACTCCTAGTTTGAATCAAGAAATACATTTTTAAGCACTGACTATGATTTAAAAGCAACAGCTTTACCTTTTCCTAATACTCAGGCATACCCGGGGCCTGTACAAACACTGGTCAGCAGTCCAGACCCGCCATCTTGGCTAGTCAGGAAGGATATTTTTGTTGAGTCTGATAAGATTATTATGAGCGTAAGATGAAAAAGAGTATGTACTACATTTTACCGTAAGCATAGAAAGGTAACCCTGAGGAGGAATCAAAATAAGGGTAAGAATAAGAATAGAAAAAGGAATTAGAATAAAAATTGAAATAAGATTAGGAATAGGAATGAGAATAAATGTGAGAATGAGAATGGCAACATAAAAAACCACATGTCAATTCATGCTACTTGCATTATGGTAAAAAGTTTTATTGTAAGTTTAATAATTTGTTAATCGTTGAGATATTTTGTGTGTGTTCTATATGCATGCTAGCACATTTAAGCATTTTTTACAGCTTCTGGAGATTTGTGCTTTTAATTAAATCACTTGGAGAGCTTATGAATGAGCTTAAGTTTGCAGTCAATATCTAAGTATTTGGGGAAATTTATTTTGTTAAATCTATGAGTTTTTTTATCATGATCTAAAAGTATGTTAATATTTTCAATGGTGTTTATTATTTATTGATAAATTCATAATATCAATAATTTAGACACTAAGAAAAGAGCAAAGAGGTAATAAAAAGGCTTTTCCATATGAGTTACTTGAATATTAAGACTCTTTTCATAGACAACTACACAATAGCCCTAATACAGTGAGTTTTGTAAATGCTCAGCTCCTCTTTTAAGTGGCTTGTTTTGGCTCATATATTGAAGCCTATCATCTAATGAAGGAGGTCTGTTCCCAAAGGAAATAGAAGAGGACTTCCAGCCAACATGGAGGCCTAGACTGACATACTCCATCTCCCTCCACAACTAGAAAGGAATACCACTACCACAAAACCAGAAATAACCAGAAGTTCCAGAAAATAAAGCTACATGGAAGTCCAATGTATGAAATTATAAAGAAGTGGTGCTCATCTGGATGGGTAGGAGGGGTAAAGCCAGGGTGGAGAGGTCAAGATATGCTGGCAGCAGCAGTTGTGGTGACAGTGGTGGGACGGTGGTAAGCACAAACACCTGTATTGAAAGGGAGGCGAGAAGCACCTGGGGAGCACCCCTGGCTTCAGACCAGACCCATCATCTCACAATTCCAAAGCTGGGGAAGGCAGACTCCCATTGCTTTGGACTGTGAGGGCCGGAGGGGGTGGGAATGGAGGAGGAGGCTCCCGGTCTCTCAGAGGAGAGTGAATGGCAGGACTACATCTTGGACCCCCACCCCCACAGAAAACACCACAGAGTGATGAGAAGGGTCACCCAGTAGTGACAAGTGCACAGGGCTCTGCCCCCTATAGCGTAGGAGGTATGACAGCCATGCCCAGGAAGCAAAAGTAAACACAAAACTGTCAGGATGGCACAGATTATGATAGAGATCCCAATCACACAGCTGACCAGACAGCAAATATCTGATCTAACGGATCAGCAGATAGGAAATCTTCCTAAGGCACAGTTCAGAGATCTGGTTATACGAATGCTTACAGACCTAACAGCAGAACTTAAACAAGATGGGGAAGGGATGAAGGCTAGTCCTGCCGAAATGAATGAAAACACATATGAAACAAGTGGTGAGGGAAAGAAAACCAGGGATCGAATCAACAAATCGGAAGATAGGGGAGGAACAACCAGTCAAGCAGTGCAGAAAGAGGAAATGAAAAGTGAGGAAAATGAGAAGAGGCTGAGAAACCTATGGGACAGCTATAAACAGGCCAACATCTGAATCATAGGGTTGCCAGAAGGTGAAGAAGAACTAGAAATTGAAAAATTATGTGAAAAAATAATGAAGCAGAACTTCCCTAACTCGGGGAAAGAAATAGACTTACATGTCCAGGAAGCACAGAGAGTTCCAAAAAACTGGACCCAGGGAGAACTACACCAAGACATATTATAATCAAAATGTCAAAAATTAAAGATAAAGAGAGAATCTTAAAAGCAGCAAGAGAGAAGAGGAGAATTACATACAAAAGAGTCCCCATAAGGCTATCAGCTGATTTCTCAAAAGAAACTCTGCAGGCAAGAAGGGACTGACAAGAAATATTCAAAGGAATGAAAAGCAAAAACCGACAACCATGATTACTCTATCCAGAGAAGCTGTCGTTCAGAATAGAAGGGCAGAGAAAGTGCTTCCAGGACAAAGTAAAACTGAAGGAGTTCATCAGATCCAAACCACTGTTACATGAAATGTTAAAGGGACTTGTTTAGGAGAAAGAGGATCAAAACAATGAACATCAAAATGAAAACTGTATCACAACAACCAACAACAGAAGCTAGGGAATCGAAACAAAGGCAAACTAAATAGGCAACGAGAGTGAGAAAAGAACTATAGGTATGGGGAACATTTTGTGGGGAGGTCAGTGGGGAGGGGGAAGGGGGAAAGGGAGGGAGATGGTACAGGAATTAAGAAGCATAGTAGGAGGGAGTGGAGTAGACAGGAAGATGCTGAGAAGAACTATATGCACAACCAATGGTCATGGACTAAGGGGTGGGCAACTGGAGGGAGGGGAGTCACTGGGTGGAGGGGAACAAAGGGAACAGAAATTGGGACAACTGTAACAGCATAATCAATAAAGCATGTTTTAAAAATCTAATAAAAAAAGAAATAGAAGAGGTTTAGGTGTGGTCAGTGGGGAAATTGTCATGATCTGGATGATTATTGTGAATAACCCAATTTGTATCCAACAGAGTGTCCCAAAGCTGGGCAGTAACATGACATTGTTCAAGATCCCAACACTGATACCACATGCCAATGGAAACTAAAGCCCAATCATTTAAATGCTCAGCACCTACAGTTTATATAAGAATACTCTGATAGAAAGCTAATAATAATCTAAATATTATGATATCTATTAGAGTGTACTATAATAAACAAAAATATATACCTTTGAAATATACTTATGTGGCTCATCTAAAGAGCTTTTTTTCTATGTGTATGAACAAATTTCAATATCTGAGCTGCAATTTATGCAGCCAAAATAGACTTCCTCACAAGAGTCTAAAAGACTAAGAGATTGAAACAAATTTTTTGAGCTTTTGACACCACCAAAGCCTAAAAATGAATTGCAAAGAATTAGATTAAGTCCCTTAGCCATATTTATTTCTCCTGTGTCACAATAAAAACCTGAAATTATACCCAAATGTACTCGTATGATGATAAAACTTAAGTTGCACTAAGTCTTCAGGCTCCTTTTTGGATTGAGAGAGAGAGATGATTAAGAGAAAACTGTGAATATATCTGGATACAAATTAAAATTCTGAGTGAGTAATGAGAAGCCCCAGAAACACAGTGAAGCAACTATAAAGTTGTAGTGAACCACTTGATTGGAAGCTAAGTATTACATGCCTTGCAGATATTTTTATATAAGAAAGAGCAAGACTTGGTGGAGCTAAAACAAAAACTGTCCTTTTTGTAGGAAAATAGTGTGACTGGTCCCCCTCAGTAAATTGGGATCTTTGCTGTGTGCTTCTTGCCTTTGGAATCATTTTTCCAACAGGAGGAATAGATTCCCATGGAGATTTCTATATTTTTTCCAACCTCTGCTTCTGCTCAAGGTCACACATTTTTAAAAAACACTAGCAAGGACTCCTTGAGGCCTTGTCACTCTAAGCCCCACTCAGATGCAAGGGGTGAGGGAGGGGAATATTAGTTATCAAAGTTAGTCCTTGTGCCTTGGCTGGGTGGCTCAGTTGGTTGGAGTGTCATCTCATAGACTGAAAGGTCACAGGTTCAATTCTGTCAGAGCACATACCCAGGTTGTGTGTTCAGTCCCCAGTAGAGGCATATAGAAGAAGGCGGCCAATCAATTCTCTCTCACATCTCTCTCACATCTCTCTCTCTCTCTCTCTCTCTCTCTCTCTCTCTCTCTCCTCTCTGTCCTATCTCTCTTCCTCTCTCTCCTTCTGTTTCTAAAAGCAATGGAAAAATGTCCTTGGGGGAGGATTTTTTAAAAAAGGAGAACTTGCTTCTAGATGTCCATGTCTAAAGCTAAATACTCAGCCTTACAAAGACTCAGATGCCTACTGCCTACCTACCTTATTCCTGCAAACATACTATTCCTTTCATGGGCAGTCATTGGAAAGGGGACAATAAAAGATGTGTTTTCACGAGACTCATTGAGAGCCACAATTTGGTGCTTAGCCCAGACTCCTGTCAGGAATTTGCTTAGAGTCTAGGGACAAAGGCTCAGACACGTAAAACCCACAGAGCAGATGATCTAAGGAGAATATTTAAGCCTGGTTTTCTGAAACCAAGTTGAGAGCTACAACGTCCGATACCACCTTGTGAACCTCCCATCACATTAGCCTCTTGCCGTAGACAGAGGAGCCCAGATGGCAGATGAGTAGAGCAGC
Organism: Furipterus horrens; assembly: GCF_987537825.1. Taxonomy (NCBI): domain Eukaryota; kingdom Metazoa; phylum Chordata; class Mammalia; order Chiroptera; family Furipteridae; genus Furipterus; species Furipterus horrens. The sequence continues at coordinate 196,066,471 of NW_028327173.1, read as the reverse complement.
CGCCAGTTGTCAGTAACCAAGCAGCAGCAAAATGCAATCCCGCCACTCCAAGGTCCTCTTTTCTGAAATCTCTGTCTGGTATATCCCCACCACAATTCATTCCCTCCATATTTATTAAGCGCATCCTATGCTGCAGTCACTGTTTTGTCATTGGGGTGCAACTGGGAACAAAAAGAGATATGGCCCCTGCCCTCAGGGCATTTACATACTGCTGGGGAGTCCCAGAAAATCAACATCTAAATCAACAAATTAGATCATTGCAGATAATTTCTTTGAAGTTAATAAAACTTGGTAAAAAAGAAAAAAAATGGAAATGAGGGGGTGAGCTACTTTGGATGGGATGGGGATAGAAAGACTTTCTAATAGGTAACATTTAAGCTGACACCTGAATGGTGAGAAAGAGCCAGCCATGAAGGACCTGAAAGAAGAGCTTTGCAGGCCCAGAGAACAAGTACCAAATGCAAAGAGAACTAGATGGGCAGAGCATGGGTGGCTGTAGCATACTGCAGTGGGGAAGGGGGCTGGAGGAAGCAGTAGGAGACAGAGAGGTGGGCAGAGAGACCATGTAGAGCCCCAGGGAGTCTCCATCTCCATCTCCACCTACATCCTCCCATGACTATGCTTCAAACAATATATTCTAAAACTTAACTTACTCTTCTCTCTCTTTGAGGAGATGTTGAGTTCCTTAAGTACACGATGTCTTAGTCATGATAACAATTACAGCTCCCATTTAGTGAGGTACACCAGGCACTAAGCAGGTACTTTGAATACATTATCTCCAGTCTTCACAACAACCTTGTAAGGTAAGTATTATTAACATGATTTTAAGAGACAAAAAAGAAACCAGCTAAGTGATTTACCCAAGGCCGAACAGCTAGCATGGGGTAGAGCAGGCGTTGGAATCTATGCCTTGCCCATCTCTGAAATCCAGCTTCTTTTCTCTAACTCACCTGGTCTTAACCTCATTGTGCTTATTCGGGGGTGGTGTCTCAGCACCCCACATGCTTTCTGGCCCAGTAAGTAGGCTGAGACACTCAATAAACATGTGTTGCATTCAAATGGAGTGAAGAGAATGTGAGCCTGCGAACGAGGACACAGAACTCACGAGGCCACAAACTTGAGGAGACTTACAGGACCCCACATGGTGGTGACAGTAGCCATCTGTCTCAGGACAAATTCAAAACATGGGGGAAACTGGCAGAGGGAAGACTGTACTTAATAAAACTAAATGAAAGCTATGGGGTTTCCTGCGAGCTAATGTATGACACACGGACACAGCTGCGTATCATGTTCTGAAGAAATTAATGGAATTTTAAAGAGAGAGAGGCTGCTCAATGTGCTTGCAAACTGCAGATACAGAAGAATGCACCCGATGATGAGAAGGAAAGAGCAGAGAGAGAAGGATGGCACCGTCGTAATTGCCTATGATTTCCCCCCTCCTCCTCCTGACTTTAATTAGGTTAGGACACTTGCGAGACACACACATTTGTAAGAGTGACAGAGCTAATTGAAGAAAACCACATGTCTCATCAACAACCAAATCAGGAATAATAATCAAAGCAGCAGAAGCAAAATTGGAAGCCATGGAGCTGTCAAGAGCAGGAGGAACTCAAATACAATGAGGCATGTAATTTTAAAAAAAGCAAGAGGGCTGTCAGGAGGCATTAAAAATGGGGACATGAGATGAAACTGTTAACTTGACTCGAGCTGAAACTTTCACTCCCACAACGTGGTCACAATTGACTCTGGCCAAAATCCATCTAACCCCACCCACCTGAGTTCTGAGGATGGCCGCATGAGTCCATTTCATCGCCTAGAATGGTCCAGTTAAGTGAAAGTCCCCTACTTTCTGCCTACGGTCTTCATTACTATCTAGTGCTCTCCTGTCACCACATTGGTCAGGTCTGTCCTAAGTGGAGATGAGAAACGACAGACATTCATCCTTAATTTTTAGTATTGCTTACACGCAGAGGTCATTATTAAGTTGCTCTTCCAACTTCTATCTGTAAACCTATAGTAAAAGATGGACAGATCTAATTGGGGAAGAATTCACCTTATTCCTCCTATTTCTTAACTGGACCAGATATCTGTTCCTTGCCTCCCCAGCATGCATCCTCCTTTCTCTCAACAGCACTGCCCCACTCTCAGCCAACATGGTCAAGGTGGGCCTGCATCCTCAGGCCTAACCCATTATATGGGTGTCTACTTCGGTTCAGGGCCGGGCAAGTGACCCAAGCTGGCCAATCAGAATCTTAACACATTCCCAGGCCTGCTGGGACAACAATGCCCCCTCTTTTTCATGATCTAACTCTTAGAACTGGTTCAACTATTGCAAGGGCAGAAAGGTCCCCTCTACACATTTTAGGTTCTCTGGCTGGGGCTGTGAAAATAGACTAACAGCAGATAGATTAACATCAAATGTTTCTGATGTTAAAATAAAAGTTTTATGTGGCACACGGGGCATCATAGAAAGAAGAAAAATTCCTCAGAATAGCTGGACATGGAGGCTTTTATACCATTTAGATAAAAATAATAATAATGAAGAGAAGTGGCAAAACAAAGGTAAGGGACTTTGAGCTCCTAGAGGCAGCAAACTAGAAGCTGACAGATATACAGGGGAACTAATGATAGATGAGGACAAAACAGAAAGGTTTGTGTAGGCTCCTTCTCCTCTCCAGTGAGAAGGTTGTTATCTCCTTCCTGGTAGGCAGTGGAGGAGGAGGGAGACACCTTCTCAAGGGGAAGTTATGATCTGTTTTTCAGGCAGATAGGGAGATGGCAGAGAGTTCATCCTGTATCTGCTTTTTCTTAATTGCCTTTGGCTCAAAATAATCCTCACGCCAGAGTGGTATATTTTGGAGTGGTATATTCTGATCTCTTGCCACCATGAGGAAGTTGAAAATAAAGTAATGATATCTCAGGAAAAAAGAAGGGGAAAAAAGAAATCTTGTCACATTGTATAAGTTCACATTAAGCTATTCCTGAAGTCTGAACTATTCCTGAACTTTTCATTATTTATCTAATAAATTTCACCCCATTTTTGTTTAAACCAGGTGAATTTTTACTTTCTTTGTTCACAGGAAAGAATTCTAATCATAGGTTATTAATGCAATAGTAAACAGAACAATAAAATAGAATTAAAAATAACAGCTGGTACTGTTGTTGAGTGTTCTTTATAGGCCAAACACAGGGTCTTATTAATTATTTCAATATTTTGAGTGTGTACTATTATTCCCATTTACCAGCAAAAAAATCTGAGATTAAAGAATTTGGGTTATTTTCCCCAGAAGACTAGAGATGAAATCACAACCCAAGATTTTCTTTGAAAGTCCTTTTCTCAAAATCCATGTCAATGGCAATAAAACAAGAAAGTCAATCATAATCTCAATTCTAAACGTCTTATGTTCATCAATGAGTAAATAGAGAAAAATGGCCTGTCTTTCACATTTTTTTTCTTAGGGTGGTCCCAAAGAGCCCTGATTATTGCTTGAAACTTTTTCATCATACCTTACTTATGCTATCGCAGATTTGCAGATGTTTTCTGTAAGCGCAACTCCACAACAGAAGCACACTGCAGAAACGGAAACTCTTGTCACTATCCAGGGTCTCAATCACTGAAACAGATGTGGATAAGCAGAGGCCACTGTCCAGGAAGATAGCTACAGAATTTAGAGTCTGCTCAACAGAAGAAGAGAACTGACCATTCCAGTGTATAGAGGTTACCTGAAACTAACCGTGCCAAGTCATAACAGAGCGCTATTTTCTGGGTCAGGTACCACAACCAGACCACTAGAATCAGAAGTTACCTGGTGGCTCCAAAACTTCCTTTACTGATCTGTGGGAGCCATCTGTAAACCTGTACTTCTACCTGCTTCTAAAGCTACATCATTTTCTTTTCCTTTTATTCCTCAATGCAGATATGTCAGCCCTTGATAAGTCCAGTCTGCCTGTGAAGCACCATGGAGGTAAGAACATGAGGTAGAATAGAGAGCATGGGTTTTATTTTTCTCTTTGCAGTTTTGAATAAAATGTCTGAGTGAATGTAGAAATAGCCTGAATTTCACATAAGAAAATATAAAAGGACGTCGTGTGCGTGTGAAAAAATTTCACAGATACTGCACTAATGAGACAGATGCTGGAAAGAGCTTGACCTCCATGAGAAGATGGTTAGGCTCCAAGGAAAATGCACAGGGGATATCCCAGACCCAGCAGCATTCCTCACATGGAAGATGCTAAGAGAAGCAGAGAGAAATCATGGAAAACACAGGGAATGCTTATTTGGTAACTCTTAAGCCACTATAAGCCCAGCATCAGAGTAGCTATGAAGTGGACATCACCAAATTTACTGTCAACAGATCCCAAAGGCGCGTCTTACTAAGTAGCATCAGTCTTGCCTGATGTGGCAGGTTCAGCATCAGAAAGGAAATGGAAACACAAAAATCTTAATCAAATGTAAGGGAAACTCTATACAAAAATAAAATTCCCTTTCTCTTCATACTGATGAATGAGCAAACTGGTAGCCAGATCTGCAGCTTAAAATCAAAAAGGATTCTTACAACATTGTAGTGGAAAATTAAATAAGATCATTTTAGCACAATAAAAATATCTTGCAACTATAAAATGAGGTTTTCAAATTTATAAAGTGAATATATTGATCTAAGGAAGGGATTGTCATTATTGAAAACTAAATTAGTGACCTAGAGAAGCAATTGAAAGAAGTATCTTACAACCTAGAGGAAATATACACGGAGATGAAAATAATGAAAGAAAGATACGAGTCTTAAAAGATAGACAAGTAATGACAATTTCAGAAAAAGAAAAAAGAATAGCTAGAGGACAGGCAAGAATAGCAAAGGAAATGTTCTTGGTTGGAACACTTGAGTCGGCAGATTAAAAGCTTTGAGTTCCAGAATAATGAAGAAGGGAAAGAGAGAGGAAAATATAGGAAAAAAAAGAAAGAAAAAGAGAGGGGTAAATTTACAAAAGGAAAAGGCTAAAATTGTTATGGGCTGAACTTTGTTACCCAAAAATTTATAGGTTAACACCCTAAACCCCCAGAACCTAGAATGTAACTGTATTTGGCAATAGGGTCTTTAAAGAGGTAATTAACTTAAATGGCGTCATTTAGGGTGGGGCCTACCAATATAACTGGTGTCCTTAGGAGAGAAGGAAATTAGGACAGCAACATGCACAAAGAGAAAACCATGTGAAAACATAAGGAGAAGGCAGTCATCTACAAGCCAAAGAGAGAACCCTCAGGAGAAATCAACTCTGCTGACATCTTGACATTGGACTTCCAGCCTCCAGGACTGTGAGAAAATAGATTTCTATTATATAAGCTGCCCAGTCTGCAGCACTTTATTATGGCAGCTCTAGCTAAATAATACAAAAAATAACATTGAGTTTTTCATCTGTAACTTTAGATGCTAGAAAATAGGGGAACAATATATATTGGTTAATGAGGATAAAGGAGTATAACAAAATAATCTTATACCCAAATAGAAGGAAGAAGTATATTTATAGCTACATAAAGCATTCTGAGAGCATATCACCCAGAGAACCCAACTGAGAGAAATAGTTAAGAAAGGACTCTAATCAAAGAAGTGAACAGAACAGATGGCAAGATAAGGATGATGACGAGGGGAGAAAACAGCGGTGGGCAATAAACTTTGTATGGATAATGATAGGCTCATTATGAATTTGTGATATTAAAAATTCTTGAACTAGAGGAGTCACATAGCAAAGCTGAAGCTAACAATAATGTGGAACTAAAAGTAGTAAACTAGGTCAGGAAAACCTATGACTTGGGAGGGAGTAGAAAATCACAGGCAATATTTCTATAGCACATTAGTATGAACGGTATAGGCACTGCTCTAGGCACTTTATTTAATAAATTGTCCCAACAACCCTATGAAGAAAATTGTATTATTATCTTCTCTCCACAAATGAGAAAACTGAGGCAAAAAGAGCGGCTGCCCAAGATTACACAGCTAGTGAGTGACCCCAGAGTCAGATTTTAACTGCCGCACTAGGCTGTACAAAGGAGAGACTTAAAGGCATTCTAGTGAATCTGGAAGAAGGAAAGGGTTGTCCAAGTGAGCTAAAATATTCAATTTATTGTGCATATCTGATTGTAAAAATGTAATTTATTGTATAAACTGAATGTGTTTAAGATTAAAGGGATATAATTACTAATTATGTCAGGAAAATAGAAACAAACCAGGACTTGGACAAGCAAATAAGTACAGATATTCACCCTATATCTTTAAGTCTTAACTTAATAACTGGGAGTAGTAATAAACTAAGTTGAAGGATATGGTTAATATCTTTATTTTATATAATAGTAGAGAAATACATATTCAATTATGCATATTGGGAATAACAATATTGCAAGTCATAGAAGATAAAAGTACCAAGAAATTTCTAAACTAACGTGAATAGAAAAGAAAGTGATTAGTAACTTGAACAAACACACACACACCAAAAAAAAAGAATAAGAGAAAAAGGAAACAACAAAGTAAGATGGAGGGAATAAAACTAAGGTTTTCAGTTCTTAAGTGTAAACCACATAAAACTTTTTTATTAAAAGAGACCACGAGATTAGGTAAAGAACAACAAACAAAAATATGCTAGTTATTTTATAAAAAGAAAATACATAAAGCAAAACAGAAATTTTTTTAATAAAGACATAGCACTAACCAAGAAAGAATTGGTAAAATGAACTCTGCTAAAATTAAAAACATTTGCTCATCAAAAGACATCACTGAGAAGATATCTGCAATACATGTATCTGACAAGGGACTAATATCCACAATATATAAACAATTCTTACAATTCAATAATAACAGATAAATGTACAGTTTTAATAATGGATAAAAAAACTAGGCACTGTAAAGTAGGGTACATAAATTAGCAATAAGCACATTAAAAAAGTAATCATCATGATTAGTCATGAAAAAAACCTAAATTAAATCCACAAGGCAATACCACCACACACCTACTATGATGGCTAAAATAAAAGACTGGCAAAAATTAAATATTACTGAGGATGTAGAAAAACAAAACTGTCATACATTGGGGGGAAATGGAATAACCACTTTGGGTATCATTCTGGAATTTTTCCATAAAATTAAATGTATGTCTACCCTATGAAGCAGTATTTTCACTTGGGTATTTACCCAAGAAAAACATGAAAATACATGTCTACAAGAAGGCTTGAACATTAAGGTTAATAGTAACTTTTTTATAATAGCCAAAACCTGGTAATATGCCAAGTATCCATAAACAGAAGAAACAACAAATTGTGTCTTAGTCACAGATGGAATGCTACTCAGCAAAGGAAAGCAATAAGTTACTGTAATGACCAGCATATACAACATGACATAAAGAAGCTAGACAAATTCAGATTAAGTTTTGCAGACAAACTAATCGATGATTAAAGAAATCAGAACACTGTCTTCAGAAGAAGGGGTAGGGATGCATTGGAAGGAAGCTCAAAGTATCTTTCTGAGTTGATGTTCTGTAGCTTATTGAGAATATATACACTTGTTAAGCACATCAAACTGTATACTTAAGATATGTGTATTTCACTGCATGTATTACTGTAAATGTTAAAATTCTATGAAACTATAATTTAAAAGATAAAGTCAAAAGCAAAGAGCTACTAGTAAAATGAAACAAAGCAGAAGCAGTAATGCTAATAACAAAGTAAAAGTAAAAGTACTGAAGAGAAAAAAATTTTAAGCATATTGATTATTGCAGGTGTCCTAATTTTTCCCCCTTTGCTCCCCTCCACCAAGTACCCCCTTCCCTCCAGAATTGCCTCTCCCTTAATTCATCTCCATTGGGTCATGCATATAAATTCTTTGGCTTCTCCATTTCCTGCCCTATTCTTAACATCCCCCTGTCTATTTTGTATCTACCAATTATGCTTCTTAATCCCTGCACCATTTCCCCATTTCTCCCCCTTCCCCCTCCCAGCTGATAACCCTCCAAATGATCCCCATACCTATGACTCTGTTCCTGTTCTAGTTGTTTGCTTAGTTTGTTTTTGTTTTTTAGATTCAGTTGTTGACAGTTGTGAATTTGTTGTCATTTTAATGCTCATTGTTTTTATCTTTTTTTAAAATAAGTCCCTGTAACATTTTATACAATAATAGCTTGGTGATAAAGACCTCCTTTCGCTTTAACTTATCTGGGAAGCACTTTTCTGCCCTTCAATTCTAAATAATAGCTTTGCTGGGTAGAGTCACCTTGGCTGTAAGTCCTTGCTTTTCATCACATTGAATACTTCTTGCCAGTCCCTTGTTGCCTGCAAAGTTTTTTTTTAAGAAATCAGCTGATAGTCTTACAGGAACTCCTTTGTAGGTAACTCTCTGCTTTTCTCTTGTTGCTTTTAAGATTCTCTATTTATCTTTAACCTTTGGCATTTTAATTATAATGTGTCTTGGTGTGGTTCTCTTTGGGTCCAACTTGTTTGGGACTCTCTGTGCTTCCTATTCTTGTATGTCTATTTCCTTTGCCCAATTAAGGAAGTTTTCTTTCATTATTTTTTCACATAAGTTTTCAATTTCTTGCTCTTCCTCTTCTCCTCTGGCACCCCCATGATTCAGATGTTGGCACTTTTGGAAATGTCCTACAGTCTTCTTATTCTCTCCTCATTTTTTTTTTTTTTTTTGAATTGTTGTTTCTTCATTCTGTTCTGGGTGAATGTTTATTTCTTCCTCGTGTTCCAAATCATTGATTTGAACCCCGGCTTCCTGCCTTCACTGTTGGTTTCCTGTGGATTTTTCTCTCTTTCACTTAGTGTAGCCTTCATTTCTTCCCTTATACTTCGGCCATACTCAGTGAGCTCTCTGAGCATCCTCATCACCAGCATTTTGAACTCGGCATCTGACAGCTTGCTATCTCCATTTCGTTTATTTCTTTTTTTTTTTTTTTTTTTTTTTTTTTTTGAGGTGGGGGGTTGTTCTGTTCTTTTCTTTGGGCCAAATTTCTTTTTCTCACCAATTTGGCAGCCTCCCTGTGTTTGTTTCCGTCTATTAGCTAGAGCTGCTTTGATTCCCTGTCTTAATGCATCTGTTAAGTTGTATGGGGCAGAGACTTGGGTTTTCACAAGGGCAGAGCAACCTGCTTCACCACTTTGTGGCTCTGTATGTAGGGGAGAGGTTGAAGAGGGACCAATGCCACTGCCTGGATGCTGGACACTTGCTCAGCACTTGCCCAGTTTCCAGTCACTTCACCGCCTTCTGATATGCAACTGGCACCCTTCTAGCTGTTGCCCTGGTGGTGGTTCCCAGAGTGAATGGGTTTGCATACATTCTAGGACTGTGGGGGCCCTCCCAAAAAACTCTCCTGAGAGACCAGCAGTTTCTTCCACAGCCCCAACCCCCACTGGTTTTTACAGCAAGAGGTTATGAGGATTTTTTTTCGCACTGCTGAAACCCTGGGCTGTACAGTCTAGCCTAGGGCTGCGATCACTGGCTCCCAAGGTATCCCTCCCAATTTTTACCTACTGCACAAGAATGCAGGACTGTCCACCCCACTGGCTGCTGCCTCGCTGCCACCACACTGCGTTCTCTCCCTCTGGCTCCCAGGCCCTACCCCTCCTACCCGTCAGGATGAATATGGCTTTCTTAAATCCTTGGTTGTTGGACTTTCATACAGTTCAATTTTCTGACAGTTTTGGGTGTTTTTTGTTTTGAGGTTAGTTGTGGTCCTTCTTATGGTTGCACAAGGAGACAAAACATGTCTACCTATGCCTCCATCTTGACTGGAAGTCTCCCGAAAATTTTTTTACAAAAGTAACTGGGCCTATGCTATATCAATGCAACACAACATGAGGTTGCAGCAGTGAGAAGACAAAAAATATATGAGTTTCATTTCCTTCCATAGAATTAAATATTTTCATTATTATATTAATAGGAAAAAATGCTTATCCTGTAGATCTTAAAAGAAACTAATAGAATAAAACATATTGCTTTCCTATTATAAAGAAAAGCAATTATAGTTCAGAATACAAAAGAAACATCAAGAAAGTATTGAAAAAAGGAAACATGAAATAATGTGATTGGTATATGACCTAGTAATGGTAATATCAAATGTATATGGGGTTTTTGATGGGGGGATCATAAAAGGGGAGGGTAGACAATAAAATAGGTTAATTATTGGCTTATCTAATTAATAAAAAAAGAATAAACACAAAATAAACAATGATTTATGAAAGAGAATACTTTCTTTACAGTGCCCATCTTCTCCATCTTGTGCCCGATAGCCAAAGCTCAGAGAGAGATATAGGGGAAGAGACTATGGCTAGAGAGCCAGGTTACCAACCTCTGTCTCCTGCCATGTCACCATGGTTTTTACTCTAAAGAGGGACTTCTCTATTCCTGGCTAAAGGAAACCAGAGCCACAGGGGAAGGGATGGGAAAATAAATGTGGTGAATTCCATAAAGAAGCTCTCAGACCATCCTGTCCTGGCACAATTGTTTCTATTTAGCAAGAGCCCCCTGGGTGGATGGGGGTGGTCAATTGAGTCTGACATATTGCTCTTAGACCACCTTATGCATAGGTTGGTCACAGGGGTAGCGGAATAATTCCTGAGCACTAAGGATAGCACAGAGCAGACAGCTGTTGAGAGTGAAAGGGCTTTCCTACCAGATCAAGTGCATTTCCACAGCTTCTTGTGTTGACCAGTGTATCCAGTGTCAAACCTGACAATAACTGTCTAAGCAGATTTCTGGTTAAGCATATGACCTTGAGGTCTTTTTACAAGCCACACACACACAACACACACAAGGCCACAGCAACACTCAAGTCCTCCTAAACTTGCACCTGATGGAAAATCCATCTAAAAGAGGGTTTGGAGAAAAACTTGTCATATTATAGAGGAACAAAGAAATAATATTCCTTGTAGACTTGATCTTGTGGTACTCAAATCTTTCTTTCATTTTTTTCTCAATGCATTCTACTTATAGAAGTTTGTTTAGAACAATATTTCTGTATGATCTAACTCTCTTACCTGCAGAAGCTTGGAAAGCCTATGAAATAAAAATATTTAATACTGCTTCCCCCTCCCCACCTTCCCACCAAGAATTAGTTATATATAAAGGAGAGAAGAGAGACAGAAGGATGGAAGAAGAGGGGGTGAGAGGGAGTATGCTTACTCTGAGGACTCAGTTCTGCCTAAGGGACAATGTTATTCAGCTCTAGCATCTCATTAGCAGCAGGGAATAATTGAGAAGGGGGAGAGGCTTCGGGGAATAGAGAAGAAGCCTAATAGCCTTGCAATCAGATCATCTCAAAGTCAAGGCTTAATTTTGCTTGAAGAATTATATATTTCCACAGTAGACATATGCATATTTTAAAGTTAGGAAGTCTGTATTTTTGTTCCATTTGGCTTTTACTCCTTAAAGCCATGAGTAGGTCATCAGTCCTTGTTATTTTACGTCGAAGTGTCAAATTAATACAAAAGCCAAAAGCTGAATAATTATTTCATTAATATAATTAATACAGAATGGAATGTACATATCTGGTTGATCAAATCTACAGAAAGTGCAGCAAAATATTCATCTTTCATTTCTAGATATAATTTTGTTTTGAACAAAGGGTACATATTTTAGAAATGTAAAGGTAGACCCTAATAATTAAAATATTTTTCACCATCCACCACCTGTGCATCCATTTCTTAGACATAGTTAACAGCAATACAGGTTGTCACTTAGTTTCCTGTATCAAATTTACCTTAAATATTTCTATAACTACATGTAGAGCAAACATTTCATCACAGGATTGATCTATTTTTTGCCCCACTGCTTCTAAATGATGAAATAAAATTTTTAATGAAGCAAATTTCTTTGAAACTTAAGACTATGAATATATAAAAATATTTCCCTGGTAAAATTGAAAAAATAATACAGGCTGATTTACATGTCCCCAAACCACTGTGCTAAGCCAAGATCCAGAATATAACTTGATTCTTAAAGTAAGTACTGGTTCAAGGTCATGGTCATTAACTCTAGAAACATCCTGTGAAATTCAGTTAGAAAATCTGGTAGTGATACAAGAAGATGACTGTGACTGAAAGGCTTCATTTGGACATTTAAAGGGAATGGGGAGCAGGTAAGGACAATTGCTATTCTGGGTTGGCATTAGGCATGCAGAGAACTGGCCTAGAATATAAAGCTTTATTTAATAAGGAAATTTGCTGAAGGGGTTTTTGAAGATAATCTTCATTAGACTTCCAAAATATGAAGAATAAAAGGAGACCATGTGGAAAAACAAAGAAGGAATCAAAGACAACAGCATCAAATCACTTTCCATAAATATATCTGTAAAACATTTTCTTTCTGTTCCATAGAATACCAAAACCACCACAGAGAGCCAGCAAGTAGAAATCCATTCTTGTCTGACCCAAGGCTCCCTGCCAGTATTAATCCTGGTTAGTTGAGTAACCCCATGGGGGCCAAGATATTAAGGAAGATAAATAAGGGGAAAAAAAACTCACTAGTAAATGCAGGCACTTCATTGGGAAGAGAAGCTGCCTTGGGACAAGAAGTAATTAATGATGGCCCCATTCCATAAAAACTACAGGGAAAATCCAGACAAACTGAATGTAACTATTGGACTCAAGTTGTTCTTTGGCAACAACGCTCAAATTTAATGTTCTTACCCACATGTGAACATGGAAAAGCTACTCAAGGCACAGCTACTTTCATCCCAAATGGAAGTCCCAGGATTTTAGTTTTGCAGTTGATTCAATACCAACATCAAAGCTGGGCAATCCTTGTTAAAATCCTTGTTAAAATTTACCCCCACCCACTTTGGTATGCATGACCTGAATTACCTGAGAATGTTTTAATGGAAGTGTGAAAAAAGTATATATGTAGGCACTGAAAACCACGATTAGTCATCTACAGGGGGTATAAGATCCCAGTTCCAGGCTAGATATTCTGAACGTGGTTTTGATAAGAGAGAAAAAAGTCTCAATGCAATATTTTACTATTGCCTCAACCTCTTCCAATACCATAGCAAAAATATTAAAATAATTCAAAAAGAGTTACCCACTACCATATTCATCATCTTCAAAGAGACACACTCATTCTGGGTGGTTTCCATATCCTATTTTTGCATGTCAACATCTTGGGGATCCCTGGTATTCAGCATCAAAGGCCAGGTGAATAGGGAAACTACGTAATTTTACTAGAAAGTAAATTCCAAGAAGACAGGAAACATTTCTGTATTTCCTCACTAAATTTCCAAACATGACTTATATCAAGTGCCCAATAAATACTTATTAATTGCATGAACAATCAGCTAAGGGAAGTGTGAAGGCCAAATGTGTCAGAGCTAAAAGTTTTCATGTTATCACTTGGACCTTTGTTTAACTGATGAATATATAGTATGTCAAAGGGAGAGCTGTAACTGCTCAGTCATGAAACATAGTAGAAAAGTAATCTGATCTGGGTAGATAGGACTCTGAACCACTGGTGTTCAGAAAGCTCCCTTAATTCTGATTGAAGTCTATCTGAATATATGGAAATAAATATCCACTAATCCTGGTACTGGACAGACAACAAGTAACAGCAGTTTCCCTTCTCTGCAGGGGATTCATTCCAAGACCCCGAGTGGATGCCTGAACTGCGGATAGCACCAAATCCTACATATATGTTTTATACATACATGGCTCTAATAAAGTTTAATTTATAAATTAGACACAGTAAGAGATTCACAATAATAACTATTTTTAAATTTGTATTGTATTGTTTTACATTACCTTTTAGTCCCCTTACACCCCCCCAGCAATTACCACACTGATGCCCATGTCCATGAGTCCTTTTTCCTTCTTGCTCAATCCCTGTCCCCCTAATCCCCACCCCCATTAGCTGTCATCCTGCTCTAACAATATACTATCATAAAAGTTATATGAATGTGCTCTCCCCCTAGTAACTTATCTGATAACCAAGACAGCTACTAAGTGACTAATGGGTGGAAACTGTGCACAGCAGGGCTACACTGGACAAAGGAATGATTCTCCTCCCAGCATGACAGAGCAACATGGCCCGAGATTTCATCATGCTACCCAGAATGGTGTGCAATCTCAAATATATAAATTGTTTATTTTTGGAATTTTCCATTCAATATTTTTAGAATGCAGTTGACTACAGGCAGCTGAAAACAGGAAAGGTGATAGCATGGATAAGGAGAGACTAGTATAACCTTGGCCCTAGGCCTTTTCAAGATGCTTTGGACTGCGTATAGTAGACTACCGAACCAAGCATAGCTTAAGCAATAAAAACATTTCACTTTCTCACATGACAAGAAGTCTAGAGATAAGGTGTTCAGGTTTGGTGAAACTGTTAGGAACATTATCAAGGACCTATTTTTTTCCTACCTTCTACAAGACTATCTGGCTGGTTTGGCTCAGTGGATTGAGCGTCGGCCTGCGAGCTAAGTGTCGCTGGTTCGATCTTCCAGTCAGGGCACATCAGAGAAGGAAAACTCTGACTTCAAAAAACCTCCGCTGCCTTGCGGCATACCTCTTCAGGGGAAAGGCTAAGGGAGTAAACCCCGACAGAAAATCCGGAGCCGGAGTCCCTAAGGCGGTTTGACGTTGTAGTCAACACTGGCAACTCCTGCGGCGCACCTGAAGCCAAGCTGTATTGACTCCGTCTTTCCCTTGGACCCTTCAGCTGCGAAGAGAGGGGGGGTCTGCTGCATGGGCAACAGCAGACCCTCCATATCACCCTGCCCAGGCTCTGTAGCTTCAGCTTCACTGGAGAGGACACTCCAGCGTCATCGCAAGATGTCGATTCAACACGGGAGGAGACAGATACCGTGTCACTCCGGAGTCGGACTGCACAGCCATTCTCGGTGGTGCAGATAGACTCTTAAGAAGCTATACCATCGTCTCTCGAGATGGATGGCTGCCGACAAGAGACAAGACTATCCTCAGCCTATCAGTTCTTCATCTCTAGGCTTTTAGGCTGCCATAGCTCTAATCATAAAATCCTTGCACACCACTTCACGGCAGGAAAAGCAGAACCAGATTCATCACCATGTCCTGTTTCACCAGGGAGCAAAATCTTTCCCAAATTACCACAACATATTTTCTTCCATGCATCATTGCCTAGAACCTGTCCTCATGTTCACCTCTAAAGCAAGCACTAGCCAAGGGGACTGGAATATGCTGCATGCCTTAGACAAAACATTATTCAACCTCTGAGACTGGGAAGTAGCCCACCTACCCTGGAGGCAGAAGGGTGAAGCTTTAAAAATAAAAAAGGGTGAGGAATCAAGATTAGACTATAAGAGTGACTGCCTGGATCCTGAATTAGCTTTTAGAGCTTTGTGCGACCTCTATAGATCCCTTGGCTCCTTTTCTCCCTGACAGATTCCCATCTCTCTTATTTTCACATTTATTCTTGAGATATGATGACTGGGTCTCAGGCTCTCATTGTAGCCAATGAGCCTAATCTATACACTTGCAAAAGGGAAAGGAGTCATATTTTTAAATCTATATGTATTTTAATGTCTATGCACATACCCATACATATTTGTATGTATATGGGTACACACACATGGGAGGTGTATCTATACACACACACATAAAGGTTATATTAATATACCTTTATGGCTAAACTTAGAAAATTACATTGAACTCTCTAACAAAACAGATTTCCCTTGTTGTATCCTTACGTAACTACGTGACGAACAGTGTGGTGGCGTCAATCAATTTACCCAGCAATTTCCTATCAATCAGCACTACTGAAAATAATTACAATGTCATTTAAATAAATGCTAAGTCTGCCAAAGCTAACAAAGGGTGGAATTAAATCCAATTCTGACTTCCTCTCCTTTGGTCTGCAATGAGCTGTTTCCACTGATGTCCACCAGCCTAGAAGCTCTCATTTGCTCTGAAAGTCATTAGACGAGAGCTCTCAACTAATGAGGCAGTAAGTGTTTGGAAGCAGCCTGAACTACTTCAGCATATCCAAGTTAAAAGAAGGTAAATTAGTAGTGAAAATCAAATTAGTTTAAACTGTGAAGTGTGCGTAAAAGCTGCTCCCCTGAAAAGCAGGACTGGGTCAAATTTCTGCAATGCGACACCAGGGATGAGTTCACCTTGCAAGAGAAAAACGTTACTTTAATGAGTTTCCTCCTTTAGGAGGTGATCTATCTTAACTTCACTGTATGTCCAAAGCTTTTATTCATGGAAGAAACAGGATACCAAGAGAGGTAATAGTACACGATTCCCCTATCAAGGAAACAAAATATACCATCCACACTGGGACATTCTGGGGAGAGAAAAGGGGAATATTAATAATTACGTTGATATAGGAGGTGTAAAATAGGGTGTATGGTCACTCTTAGTATCTGACACCTTTAGGAAAAGTGCCAAAAACATGAGGGGAGAAGGGAATCTCCACTCCTAATACTCATTAAAAGCTAGAAATTTACTTCTTCAGAAATTTGACTTCCTCAGCAGAGAAAGGAAATGAGTATGAAGTATTTAGTTACATGATCCTGAGATCAAGGAAAACTAAGTTTCTCCACTTTTACCTCTTCTACCCATGCACAAAATGTACAGTCCTTTTTTTTTTTTTTAAGTAAATGGTTGTCTAATATGAACAGGGATACCAAAAAATCCAACTTCACATGCAGGGATTAGACAATTCAAACTCATGCTCCGTTAGCTGAATCTGGCCCGCAGATGCATTTGCTTTCACTACAGAGGTGTTTCTGTCTTAAATTTGAACTATTTCAGTATAGAAAGAAAGAGTGGACTGTTTCAGTTCCACATTTGCATTTCTGGCTTCTCCTGAACAACAAACCTGACCACGGGTCTACATTCCCATGCGTGGCGGTGGTTGGCAGAACTAAATCGTTGTTACCCCTTGTCTCAGATTGTCTTAGACCAGTGGTTCTCAACCTTCCTAATCCCATGACCCTTTAATACAGTTCCTCATGTTGTGGTGACCCCCAACTATAAATAAAGCATAGTGATTAATCACAAAAACAATATGTAATTATATATGTGTTTTCTGATAGTCTTAGGTGACCCTGTGAAAGGGTCATTTGACCCCCCAAAGGTGTCGCGACTCACAGATGGAGAACCTCTGTCTCAGACTAAAATGAGGAGTTTTGTGCAAAGGGCTTATGGGACAGACTCTTGGGAGATAACACTGTGCTAAAGTAAGGAAGGCAGAATTCAGCAGAGGGCAAAGCCGGCCTGAAATATGTTCACCTTTGAGGCCCCAGGCCTCTGGAGTGGAGGTGGGTCTCCAGGATTGTCCCACATTGGGGCCAGCTCTTTGCAGCTCCCCCTCTGCCCAACCTTGACCACAAACCACCCCTGGGATAGGCCATAACCTTGGGGAAGTTGTTTCTCTGTGGCTGAGGGCAATGCTCAATGAGGAATGCAGCTGTGAATCATTAACAGCCAATATTTTCAGGAGCTGGAGTGCATTGTCCCTGCCGATGACGATTTAGGTGGGGCACTACAATATACACGATCTTTCCCCAAAACTAGGCTGACTCTCTGCAGCTCACCAAGCCCCCACACCACCTACTTGCCCCTTTTTCTGGGACCATACGCATTGGTGTTTGCAACTTCATCTCCAGATGGATCCACCTCTGTTTCTCGTTCACTACACACATTTCCAAGAAGCCCACTCACTCGATCTTTGAAAGCAGAACGTCTTCAAACCATCTCCCACTTACCTGCTTCACTATTCCTCATGCTTCGGTTTCTTTCCTCTTTGACCTCTCATGTAGCTTTAAACGTCAACTTTCAGTGTCACTTAGCTCCTTGAATGGTTGACTTGATTTGACTTTGCTGTTCCTAAACTTTTTCTTCTGTTAATTGATCCTCTGGCTTCATACACCAACACCACGATTAATGGGTCCAGGCTTTGGAGATGAAATTATAGGTTCCAGCTGTCACCCTCTCCAACCTGAGAGAAGAAGAAAATAAGTGTTCTCCAGATAACTAACAACACATTTCTCCAATAGTCCAGATAGTCATCCCAGGCTTATGGGATTAGCGCATAAGTAGACCAGAGGACATGGACTGTATTAATTATCTATCGCTATATAACAAATCGCTCCAAAAGTCAGCAGCAGAAAAGAGCAAATATTTATTACTTCACAATTTCTGTTGCTCGGGAATCCAGGAATGGCTTCCCTGGATGTTCCTGCCTCTAGGTCTCGCACAAGGGTCCAATCAAGGTGTCAAGCAGGGCCACACTCTCACGGAAAAGCTCAACTGATGGAGAAGCCACTCGGAAGCTCAGTCAGGTAACTATCATCAAGGTTCAGTTTCTCACAAGCTGTCAGACTGAAGGCCTCAATTTCTTTCTGGCTCTGGCCCAGAGACTTTCCCTAGCTCCTGACCATAGGGCATCTCACAACATGGCAACCAGTTTCCTGGACATGGAGTGGGCGAGAGTGAGCCAGAGAGTGGTAGCAGGACAGGGCTCATGGACTTGCAGCCTAATCTTGAAAGTGACATTCTAACACTTTTGCCTTATTCTAGTCATTTAAATCGGGCGACCAGGTCCATTGCCCATTAAGGGGAAAGCATTACACAAGAGCATGAATAGCAGAATATAGGGATCATTGGATGCCCTCTCAGAAGCTACCTGCCACCTGGCCTTTCACAAAAAGTGTGCAGTCTAGTCGGAGACATAAACACAGATGTACATATTAAATTCTCAATAGCCATGGATAGGTTAATAAAACTAAAAGAAACTAGCCATTTTATTTATGAGACAAAATATATATGAATGCCTACTGAGAAGTAATAGCAATCAGTGCCACTCAAAAAGTTCAGCTAAAGAACTGGCTATGGGCTGGTGTCACTGGGGAAGCCTGCATGCCAGGTGAGGTACCCAGAGGTGAGTATTTTAATAGGTGATTACAGTCCTGGGGTCCCATCACTAGAAATATGTTCATCGTGGATTCTTTAAAGACAAGAGGGAAAATGAGATATACGAATAAAACACAGACACGTGGTATATGTTTGAATGCCAAAAGTTAGTTTAGACACGCTGCCAATTGCAACCT
Organism: Furipterus horrens; assembly: GCF_987537825.1. NCBI lineage: Eukaryota > Metazoa > Chordata > Mammalia > Chiroptera > Furipteridae > Furipterus > Furipterus horrens. Next base: position 196,047,406 of record NW_028327173.1, on the reverse strand, counting down.
CCCTCTTTTAGTATAAAACCTGTTAAGACTTCTTTAGATTCCTCACTTCAGCAAAGAGCTAAGGCGGAAGGCAAAGGGAAAATGTTAGGATGGGGAAAGGACAGAGAAAATGGGACAAGAATAATTGTCGAGGGTCTTGATTTTATGCACGAGGCACTACAGCTTCAGAGCAGGGCGTCTGTAGGTTTATATCCAAACTGGCACGACCGGGCCTGTACCTACCACAACTGTAAATGTCAATAATTGGCAGTGAGAGCTTGCTGTGTGCCAGACAGTCCACATGCTCTCCTTCTCACTTTGAAAATGAACAACAACAAATGAACGCAGCTGCTGGCTGTTCTCTGGTCCTCCCTTCCTGCTCCCTGCTCCCTGTTTATGTCCCTTTCTTCCCACCTAAGCCAGAGGCTCTTTCTTCTCTCAGCCATTAAACAGACTCTCAAGAGAGTCCAGACTGCAGTCATTCACACCTCAGTGTGTTCTTAAGTCACACCTAAGGTACTTTCATTATGAACCTTATTACTGACTTCTAAATGAAAGGCATTTTTCCTATAAAAGACATTTCAGGCATCAGTGGGCACATAGGAGCCCTATTTCCCACTTGGAGGATCAAGAGAGTGGTATTTTAGTCCCTGAAATGAAACCATATGAGGAGTTGCCTACTCATCAGGCTGGCCTTGGACTTGACCCATGTAATGGGTATTTAGTTAATAAATAGGGCCTTTCAGTAATATACACATTGACCCCCTGATCTGGCCCAAAGGGGCCACTGTTTTCCATTCGCTAATGAGGTAGACTTTGGCTTCTTCCTGTGCCATTTAAAAGCATGTGACATTTTGTTTCTCTTTAAATCTCTAAAACCTGAGAGAACAAAGTTGTCAGAAACTCCTGCTGGTAAGTATCGAAGACAATCTGAGCAGTTAGAGAAAAAAATTGTTTTTCCTCTTCCCAGGGAAGCTGGTGAGGATCATATAACAGGCTGACTGAAGGTCTGGCCAGGGCTTCAGCTACCACCTCTCTGCCTATGGTCTTCCTGTGAAATGTGCAGGCTTCCATCAGGACTGACTCTGACTTTCGGAAAGCCCCCACTTTTCCTCTTTAGGAAGCAGAAGGCCACCCATTTGTGTGCCTACCAGGAGAGTCCAGTTTGCAGCTCTTCTGTTTGAATCAGCGTTTTCTAGAAGGTGTTGAAAAGGGAGCAAAATGTCTACTTTGTGTCTGTACAGTAGTCCCTGCTTACCCACAATTTCACTTTCTGGGGTTTCAGTTACCCAAGGTCAACTACAGTCTGAAAATATTAAATGTAAAATTCTAGAAATAAACAATTCATAAGTTTAAAATTGTGCACCATTCTGAGTACCTCACTTCATCTCATGACATAGATATGATATCATCATCTCACACCATCATAAAGACGGTAAGTACAGTACAGATATTTTTAGAGAGAAACAACATACACATAACTTTTATTACAGTATATTGTTATAATTGTTATATTATTATTAGTTATTGTTCTTAATCCCTTACCAGGTATAACATAAATTAAATGTTCTTATAGCTATGTGTATACAGTAAAAACATAGTATGTATAGGGGTCAGTAGTATCCATGACGTCAGGCATATGCTGGGGGTCTTGGAATGTATCCTCCAAAGATAAGGGGGACCACTGTATGTATTTATCTTCAGGGTTCTACCTTTAAACCCTCACAAATATTTTTTAGGTTTTTTATTGATTGATTTGACAGGAAAGGGGAAAGAGAAACTGATTTGTTGTTTCACTTATTGAATATAACTTTAACAATCTATTACTTAAAAATATTTATATTTTGAATATTTGCTGTTGACTATTTTTATTTTTATCATAGCCCTGTTTAAAGCTGTGTCTGCAGTTGATGGAAAAAGACAGGGCATTTTCAACTAAGAAGCCTGTTTAAACACAAACGTTTGCCCTTATGGACACTCCCAACAGCTGCTATTATTATCCTAAGTTCTTAAAATTCTGCAATATTTAGCCGTGGCTGGTGTGACTCAGTGGCTCAAGTGCTCACCTGTGGACCGAAAGGTTGCCAGTTCAATTCCAAGTCAGGCCATGTGCCTAGGTTGTGGGCCAGGTCCCCAGGTGGAGGTGTGAGAGAGGCAAACAATCACTGTTTTTCTCACACATCATGTTTCTCTCCCTCTCTTCCTCTCTTCTCCTCTCTCTAAAAATAAATAAATAAAATCTTTAAATGGCCATGATCTGTTGGCTCAGCTCACAAAATGTTATTTTAACTGGATTGTGTATTTCCAAAATGGGAAATTTAAAGATGGCTAACTCTAGCCTCTAGAGGATACAAAGCAGGAAAATCACACATCAGTTCCTGTGGGGTGAGTGAAACCATTCTGCCATCTAACACTTAAGATTAATTCCTTTCTGTTAGTCCTCACGTCTCCTTGTCAAAATGGATCCAGAACCTGGATACACACACATTCACACCCATAAACACACACAAATGCATCCACGCTATTATTAGACAGGAAAAGTCTTCACCTTGGTTTGTCTAACATTTTCTGGGCTTCCACCCAAGGAAAAAAAAAATCTTACTCTACTTTTAACAGCAGGAGCCTTCACACCTCTGCAGAAGCTAAACATCACACAGTTTATGGTAGGAGCCTTTTAAAAAAATCCTTGTGTTTTCCTAACTGAAGGGAAAGAAGGGTCAATGTAAATATTGAGAGGGAAGAAATCGCTTCTGGCAGCCAGGCACGGTGAGAAAAAGAAGTTAGGATGTGCTTCATACCCACTGTGGGTGCTGGGCACTTGGTTTTACAGTTTTCTCATTTCAAAAGAATTTCTCCTTTTGTCGTATGGATATTATGGTCTGCACCTGATCATACACATTGGCATTTTTTTTCCCTGAGAGCAACATTGCTCCGTGCATCCGCTCACGCTAATGGTTCTGCTTTGATTGCCTTATTTGGTGGGAAGAATGAGTTCAAAATGTTCGTGTGACTAGAAAAGGGGAAGAGACATTGTAGGATTTGTCAGGATAAGAGATGTATAACTACATCTTTACCTGGAAGGAGAAGGGATTGATCGTATTCTCTCTCATGTTAACCGTAAGATAATAATACAGTCTTCTCACAATAGAAGTTCTCAGTTCTGGTTCTGATTTAGTACAAATCAGGTTTCTGACAGAGGAAACTAGGGTATAGACTTAAAAGTGTGAATCTGTGAGAGTACTGGATCTCTGTAGTAGTCTCTTTTAATTAGTGTAAGGTTTATCAAGGGAGACACAACTCAAAATAATTTTCTATAATCCAAGGAAGGAATGTAAGAGACATTTCAATATATCTATTTCTGTATTTATATTTTCTATTTTCTGCATTTATCAAACATTTCTGTATTTATCAAATTATATTTTCTAATTTCTGTATTTATCAAACATTCCTCTATCAACTTATATTCTCTAACTTCTGTATTTATCAAACATAATATAGTATCAGACACTGCTTAGAGCAAATCAAAATATTTTTATTTAATTCTAAAATTAATACTAATATTTTACATTGAGAACAGAAAGAGTAATTTTCCAGTGTCTCACAACTGCTCAGTATCTGGGCTGGGATTAGAACCAGGCACTGAGATTTAAAAAATCCATACTCTCAATCGCTGTGTGATCTGGCCTCTATTCCAAGATTGTAAAATTCAGAGCAGATTGATTGAAAATCTTTTATACAATGAGCACACAAAACTTGAGATGTATAGGTCTATATATCTGAATGTCAGGCCACAGATTGAAGCAGAGACCAAGGACCACTAGACAGGTGCCTGAGAGGTAAGTCTGGCAGTCCTCAAAACAAAATCGCGTGTGAGATGCCCATATGAAACTCACAAAGCACTATGCAAAGTCACAGACAGCCCGGATTGAGAATGTGTTTGCTGTTCTGGTTTTCACGCTTCATGAAAAAATGTGTACTTTAATAAATCCTAGAAAGGATTAAGGGGATTGGTAATCCTATAGATAAGTAAGGAATAAGAGTCTCTCAGACTAGAAAAAGAGAGAAGGAAAAGGAAACTCACTGCTGCCTGGATGAACACATCAGACAAGTAAATCAATAGTCTCCTTCCCCAAGACTTGGGAAGATGACATAATCTGAAACAATCACAAAGATTTAAAAAACAAGGCTAAAGGAGGAGTTAAATTTGTAAGTGATACATTAATGGTGAGTTCCTAGAAGAAGCTGGGGTGCCTGGCAGACACTCTTTCTATCTATCTCACTTTGTTCTGTCCTTTGTAATTCTAGAGGTAGAATGCCTGCAATTTCATGAGTCCATTTGCTGCTTTGTTTAGAATCTCCCTTGTGCCCCATTAGGTCCCACATCAGACTGTAAGCATTTAAGAGCACAGATCGCATGTCTAACATCCTTGTCTTCCCCTGAGCAAGCTCAGGCATATATACATTAAGTGCTCAGACATACTAATAATAAAAAAAAAAATGGAATGAGAAATCCAACTCAAAGTTAGAGCACTGGATCTACATTCAGAAATGTTAATTTCATTTTTCACTTACCTATTCATTTGCAGGTCTATAGGTCTACTAAGTGATACTTCCCCTGAAATGCAGGTTGGTCTACTTTCTACCAAATTAATTCAACTCTTGCTTATCCATAAGCATTAAGTCTCTGGTGAATTATCCATAAGAAGAAAGGTTTGATGCTTTAAAAGTTATAGTTATATCAAGCAGGATTTAAAACTAGGTCTGCCAGGTTCTAAAATTCCATTTTTAAGCTTCCCCCTACTGGCTCTCCTAGAATCTTCACTATGCTGGGCCAACACCAAGAGTCCAAGCCATGCCTTTTATTTCTCACCAACCTTGTCTGTTGCAGGAACACCAGCAAAGAACCTCACACCCGTCGCCAGGGAGATGAGGTAGCAAAGAAGAAAGGCTGAAATGGTCCGTCCATGGCCCTCCTTGTGCAGAAAGCAGTTAACACAGCTGACCGTGTGTATCTGAAACTGCTATCCTTGAAAGGCCTGCTGCAAGTTTGGCCCTTGGCTGCCGTCTGGGAACTGGGAGATGGGAGGGCTCCCACTGTTTCCAGAACTGATAAGAATGGCTCGCTGTACCTAAACTCTTTGCACCAACTATATAGTTTATTTGGAGTCTAGAATGATGACATGTCAGACAGAAGATGCCTACATGACGAGCTATCAATTTAAAACCTTGGCCACTACGTCTCAAGTAAGGCTCCTGGTTGACAATTTTCACATGTGTTGCCACAACTCATTGCTGCGGGAATTAAGAGCATCGTGTGTGACTCCGCTGAGAGAGGCTGGAGTCTGGTTTCCTCCAGACTTCACCCCACCTGTCTTTTCCCTTTGCTCACTTTCCTTTGTACCTTTTCACTGTGATAAATCTTGAGCCATTCGTGTGCAGTCTGTGAGTCCTCCCGGCAAACTATCAAAACTGGGGTGTTCTTGGGAGACCCCCAATGCACTACTCATTTCAGCTCTGCTGAAAACTTTCCTGCAGGAAGAGAGGACTGAAGAATGAATTGCAGGTCCGGGACTCTCTGGAGATTCCTAGGTGTGTGCTGTCCCCTTTCCAAAGGTTATTCTGGAGCTCTGTTGCCCACATTATGCCATTTAATCTGTTTTAAGAAAAAACAATTTCATTATCTTCAAAAACAGTACACATTTTCTTAGCTATAGAATAAGGTTTTCCTGGCACTCCAAAATGGCCAGGAAGCCTGGTTATAGAACAGCTTCCAAGATGAGTCCTTAAGGAGATTGGGGATGTGAATGCTCTGAAAACAGCTTCAGACTATTTACCAGCCAGGGCATCCTTTGGGATGGAAAAGCTCTCCATAAACAAAAGGTGATTTACCTGTGCTGTGTTCTCAAAATAAACAGGCTTTTGATGAAAATATGGCTTCCTTGCTGACAAAAGACTTCAGGAGAGTTTTCTTTTTCTCCAGCCCTATGATTCAAAGAAGCACATATCTGGGTGTGTATTTCTGACGACAACAGAAGCCATATGGGGCTGTCACCACTATCTCAACCACTGGAACATCTCCTGAGGAGCCAGGCAGGGCAATAAACATGTCAAGGAACACTGGGGAGAATAAAACTCTGTTCTTGAGGAAGGGGAAACTCTAGAAACTTTTTCCATGCAAATATTACATTGGAAAAAGCAAACAGATAGATGAAAGAAAAGTCTATAATCTGAGTTCTGTATTCTTGATGAATGCTGCTGAGTTAGTTGTTTTGTGGAGGTGTTTTTTTCTTGTTTGTTTGTTTTGTTTTATTTTTCCTAATTGTTTTTCTGCAATGCAATATGGTTTCCATGGGTTTTATCCAAACCAGGCTAGGGAACTAGGGCTTTCTGTATCCATTACCAGATTAGATCCTTGCTTAATAAATGAGTTCTGTGAGTCTTGCCCGTGGCAATTTACTCCAGAGAATTTTCCGCTGTCAGTTTCTCAGGAGTGGGGAGATTGGGTGGGGGGAGAGGGAGCAAGATGGGGGGCTGGGTTTATTACTCCCAATATGCTCTGTGCTGCTGTGCCTGGCTGTGCAAATGCCTGGGACTCACCACATATGGCCCAGGGGCTGCCAGTGGCCCGCTTAGCAGCTGTCTCCAGCATATTTTGACATAAAAGCCATTATATTTTTGGCTGGCTAATTGCTTTTTATTAAACAATTGTTGGAAGGTGGCTGATAATTTTTATGACTTTGAAATGAAAGCCTTGCTGAGAATTTCTGAAAGCAAATGGTGTTGGGTCCACCTGGGAAAAAACTGAAAGGGCTAGCATTCCATCTGCCAAATAGAACTCATCAAGCACAGCAACCAGGATCTAGAGGGTGAGGGTTTCCATTTTTGATAGTACTGGGTCCTCCTCAAAGGCCAATGCATGGCTCTTGGAAAGGTCTGCTGGGAAACGTAAGGAAGAAAAAGAACCAAAATATCCCAGCCCAGAAATCCACTCCACCAAGGTAGTAGAGAAAGAAAAAACTTCCATTATTGAATCAGCATTATTCAAAATGTCATGCGCATCACAGGCAACCCACTAAGAGATTGCAAAGGCAGGAAGAAATCCCACCCTTCTATATAGCCAAGCAGAAACAACCCATTACGTACATGTTTTCAAGATAAACCCTAACTTGTCCTAAAGTAAGAGGACCAACTTCACCTGGTAATTGGGGTGACTGTCTATGTTAGTTAAGTAACTTCATCCAAAAGGGAGTTTTCACAACAGGAGGTAGTTTTACAACTTGGAACAAAACACGCACTGAAGTTAGGATCCTAATCCGCCCACCCCTAGAGAAACTGGGAGACCAGTGCTACATCCCTTGATGTTCCTGTCTCAGAGAGATGGCTCCCAGATTCTTGAGAAAGACATTCCTGAGTCATGAAAGGACAAAAGTCTTACTTAGTTTATAAAAAGATACATTTCAAAAAAAAACAAGTACTTACCTTTACAAATGTCTAAGGTAAATGTTCTGACAAGAAAGGAGGGAACAGAAGCTCTTCCCTTATTTTCAACAGGGCAGTTAAGCCTCTTATTTTTCATTTGTCGTTATAGGTCTTATTTTCCAATGAGATGTATTTAGGGTTTCTCTAAGGACCTAGGCTCTTCTTCCTCAGACTCCCAAACCACTGAGGACAAAATTAAGTGCAGTGAATTACTTTTATAGTTTTTATATCTAAGTTCTTCTAAAGAAAGGAAAAGACAAAAGAAAGGCTGGGAGGGAAAAAGAAAAGAGAAAAAATATAAAGAAAATAAACAGGAAATATACAATCATTCATGGATTTTTTTTTTAATCCTCACCTGAGGATATGCTTATTGATATTTAGAGAGAGAGGAAGGCAGGTAAACATCGACATGAGAGACAAACATCTATCTATTGCCTCTCACACATACGCTGACTGGAGACCAACCCCACAACCTAGGCACAAGCCCTGGCCAAAATTCTAACCCACCATCTTCCAGTTTATTGGCTGATATTCCAACCAACTGAGCCACAACAGCCAGAGCAGCTCATGGATCTTTTTTTTCAGTTACGTAGCAGTTATTAAATGAATCTGTAATGCAGAGAGGAGAATTAAGAAATAAAGGTTGAGCCTCCATCAGTTTCACTCTATTCCCAGGCTATACACAGGTTCTGTCCTTAACTTCAGTCTGAGATCCCCCAGATGTTGACCACTGGTGGAAGCAGGAAAGACAATGGCCAAGACTTTGGAGCAATTCATCATCAATCCAAGAAAAGCTCTTCAAATGGCAGGTCCCTTGGACTCATCACTCCAAACATGCTAAACTTCCCACTCCTAGATGACACCAAGCCTTTCTTTTCAGGACCTTTTCCCATTGACCACTCCACCTCAGACACAGGTGTCCTTATAGCCACCCCATCTGCATCTCTTTACCTAGTTAACTCCTTCTCATCCTTCATGTCTTAGTTTCAATGCCTTTTCCTCTGAAGTCCCGCAAGTGATGACCCCTTCTTACATGCCGCCACGGTCCCCTCTGCACCCCTTTCTGTAACACATCACACTTGCACTCACAGGTAAGGCAAATCAAGTTCAAGTGCAACCAGGGGCCAGACAGTAACACATGAGGGAGCCTGTGTGGAATCTGAGGCCACAGAAGCACATGCCCCATGTAGAGGAGTTCAACTCACTTTCTTCTAACTCATGCACTGGCCAAAACACTATCTGCTGGTCAGATTCCAATAAGTGATTATGGAACCACAGCAAAGGAGGGAGAAGCCAGATGCCACATCATGTCCCAAGATTTAAGGAACGGACTTTATGGGAAAACTTGCCAATGAGGCAGACCCCTAACAAAGGTCTACTGTCCCACATTCTCTCTTCGTCTCTGTGAGAGCATGAGAAACAGAACTAGGGGGAAGCCTGTGGAGTCAATGGTTTCCATTCTGGGAAGGATGCTAACCTCTTGCTATTCTGCCTTCTTACAGCACAAACAGGAGAGCAGCCTTATCAGTGAGAGAGCACACTGATAGGAGGCAGGTCTCACATAGTGGAGGGGTACGAGGAGTACCAGCTCTGCAAAGAATTGTTGAGAGTGCTAGCTGCCAGCACCTGACAACCCTGGGAGAAGGTATATGCAAGCTTCTGGAAGGTAAGGACCCCAGTCCCATAACTCGGTGTAGTGCCTTTTTCCAAGCACTATGAGGTCCTGGGATCATTCGTCAGACAATCTTTCTTATCTCTCCCACAGCAGGCCACCAGCCCACCACTCTGATTGCTTTGTGTCTCTTCTCCCCAAGACTGTGTTGTTTTTGCCTTTACATAGTTTATAGTCTTGGAGCCTAGCATGTGGTAGGAGCTAAAAAATGTATCTGTCGAATAAATAAGAATCACCTTTATAATATAAACAGACGCCTAAGATTGCAATCTAGATGTCCTACTGTCTCTCTGAAAATTGTCCTGTGAAAATTGTAATGTGGGCGACAGAAAGAAAAGTGCTTATTGTCAGCAGACTGTTAGGATTTTCTCCTCTCCTTTTAGTCAAGCCTCCTTTGTTCTCCAGGGCTTGGCTCTACCTCATTAATGTGAATATCTTATCTAACCTTTTCTCGACTCCATAGAGATGGGACTTCTACTGCCTAATCACTCTTACTATTCATCTTTCAAAATGTCCACCCTAAAGTTTTTCTCCTTTAGCTTCAGGCCATTTCATGCCTCTTTGGAGACTTTGTCATCTTTTTCTTTGCCTAGTTTAGCTCAGAAAAGTGGACTGAAAAATGCAAAAGGCCTTTAGAAATTAAAGGGGAAATTCAGTATCAGGCGCACTCTTAGGACCTTTAAAAGGTTCATTCATCACTTATTTCCTTCTTTGCACTGGGACCTGAGGTTGTCTTGGTGGAGGATTTGACGTCAAGTCACAGGTAAGGGAATGAATAGATCTTCCTGCCAACCAGAGGCCAGAATAAGATTAGAGCTGAGCGCCTGCAATTTCTTAAGTATCTACACTGCTTGCAAAAGACCAGTGCTTTTCTACCAAGGTCACCCTCTCTGCAGATCAATAAGCAAAGGAGACCTCAGATTTTGAGGGCCCTTTTGGATAGAGTTAAGACCACAAGAGAAGCAAAAGGAGGTGAGAGTTAAGACCTGGCGTTCACAAGCAGTTAGATCTCAGATGTTTCTACATATAATAATAGGAGCATTTAACTTCCTCAGGCTGTATCTGTACTCAGGTTGTTTGAGTCTGGGAAGAACTATAAAGCAAACCATCAAAACAAGACCATGACCATTTCCACAACCCACGTGCCACCATTACTGAGCCATTTGAGGCACCCAGAGGCGTTTGACAATGGAGCTGAGGAGGGAAAGCAATCAGATGTGAAAATTTCAGTTAGGGAAAAATTTGAGATTGCTCACTCTCTGATTAACTGCTCAAAAAAGCGGAGTTCTAACTTTATATTCCATCCCTCACTCTGAGCCATGATTGCTCTGTAAAATGGCCTTATCAAGCATGAGGGGGAAAAAATTAATAAGCTCAAGGAATAACTAGGATTACTTCAGCCAAAGAAAGAAAGCAAGAAAATAATTTCTCAGATATAACTATTAAGGTCAAGGTGAGGATGGGAGAGCAGATATCGACATTCTTAATGATATCAAATGTATAGCCTCAAGAAGAGAAGATGAGGCTAGCAAGAAGCAATAGAGGGAAGGAGCAGGGAGAAGCAATATAATCAGAAAATCAAGTAACTCTCATTTTTGTCGAAAAAGTTCACATCAATAATCTTGATAAACTGTGAATCGGAGGAAATTAGGGGCATGTGCTGTGACCATTGCATTTATTCCTATTTTTCTCTTTCCCCAAAGAACACTCGAGGTCGCACTCCAAGCTCACCTTCCAGAACTGCAACATAAAAAGGCAGTTTCTGAACAGCAGGGCACGGCTTCTGACATGTGAAAGACAGCCTAAATGCATTTTTATCGTAGCAGCTTCCCTCACTCTCCTGCTCTTATTTTCCTTTATCCCCCAATGAAGTCATCTTTTGCTCTTCCTCAACTCCCTGATTCCCACCTTACTCGTGAAAGATTTTAAAAGAAAAACATGTTTTTTTATTAAAGTCATATAAAAGCATCCCTGTGTCCCTGGCCCCTCTGGCATGTGTACAGATTGCTTTGCTTTGTTCAGGAAAAGAAATGGGTGGCATATTTTGTTCCATATCTGGACACCAAGATAATTAAACTGGGCATCTTCCTGTCAGTTGCTACATAAGAACCATGACAACCAGCAGGGCTTTTTTAATTTTTTGGGTCCTTCGAATGAAATAGTTTCAGAATTGTGTTTCAAGGGTGCTATCGAGATCTATAAAAAGAGGTTCTGATGTGAACAAAATTCAACCAGGTGGGGAAAAAAATAAAAACTGCAGACAAGGCACTCCAAAAGAAAAATGAAATCAGGAAATAACAATATTCAAATAATTCAGAACAGCCAGAAAATTGGGGTGAGGCAAGATGGAAGACAATGTTTCGTGAATTTTCTGATTTTGCTGTGTACATCAACCAAACTCAATGAAAAGCAGAAGAGAGAGAGAGAAGAAGAGAGAAACTATCTGTAATTACCAAATTAAGCTGTAACTAAAGAAATGTGTTTTCTTGCTCTCTTCTCAAACTAAGGGTTAGTTGAATTGATCTCTGTCACTGTCATGACTGAAAGACAGCAAAGCAAAGCGATATTTTATTGAAATAGGTAAAAATAGATATCATGCTGTTTTTTACTAGTTTATTCTCAGAGGTGATGGTAGAAAGAGGAAGCGTATATCATTATCATAAATGTTAAGAGCACAAGTTTTGGAGTCATACCACCAAGACTCAAATCCCAGCACTGTTATTTACTGAATTTGGAAACTTGGATTTTGTAAACTCGCCTATCCAAGCCTCAGTTCTCCACACGTAAGATCAGATAAAAATAATTCTTGCTGCCTAAAGTGTAGTGAGATTACAAAATAAATTAATTCATGAAAGCCCTTTGCAGAGTTCTGAGTCCTATAGATGCACACATATTCATCATCACTCAGGGCAAGCCAGCTGCCATTATCATCATTATTAGCACTTCTAAGTTTAAAAGTATACATGAGAATAGCATATCAAGAGCAAAATGAATGAACAGATTGTCATAAAAAGAGCAGAAATATCCATCTATACAGAGTGAATACATTTACTAAAGGTTAATAGAGCTTTCAGATTTAAGGCATGGGTATATATGTATCACTATGAGCATTTTTTCTCCATAAATTTGTTGAACAAAGAATTACTTTTAACAGATCTACTCTGTATACAAAAACAGATCATTTTAGCAACATCATCAAGTAATGAGCCATTTGTTAAATAAATAAATTTTCTAAATGTGAAGAGGTGAAACTCTTAGGTAGAGAGCCAACGACAGAAATAGAGATGTAATGGGGTGGAGGGGGAGGGTGGAGTTTTAATGGAAATCTTTTTTAAAGTAATAAATACTTGGGGGTCTAAAATGTAACCTTTTCTGAATGACATGTCACTGATATGAAATGAGCTCCATGCTGGTTCCTATTTTCCCTAAATAGGAATTCTCACTGCACAGTACAGTGTAGTATAAAGAACCCTCTGCCTAAGCACAGAGTAGTCTCTAACTGCTACACTTTCTGAGTTCTCCTTTCAACATCATGCATTTCTCCTCTGTCCCTCCAGCCTCTTAGTCTCATGTGCATTAGTCTGTTCGTCTGTTTAGGTCGTGTTTATTGAAAATCCTGTGTCAGGGACTATGCAGAGAATACAAAGATAAATAGGACAAGGTTAACTGCCCTAAAGGAGATAGCAGTCTAAAGGAATCCACATATGTTGGTTATTACATCTTATTCCACAAAATGTGTGTGCTTACTCCTCGTTTCTCTCCTCACCACCCTGATCTTCCTCTCTCCCTTCTGCTGAAGGCAAGGAAACCAATTAGCCAAGCTGGTAAAAATTATACTTTTAATGGAAGCAAGATCGTTCTGAGTCAGGGGTTCTCCTTTTAATAAAATACATAAAATTTATTTTTAATGACCTTGCTGCCTCTAGTTCAGCTGTTTAGAAGACATTCGTTCTCCTTTATTATTTTCCCTAGCATTCCAAAGGGATGAGGTTGGCTGAGTAATGAGCTCTGGATAAGTGAGAAATTTGTGTATTGTAGTAAATGAAAGCCAGTTAGCTGATGCTTCCAAACAATACTATATCATCAAAGCTGAATACCAAATAATGTTTGTAGTGTTTCCCTAATAGTTTTGTCAACAAAGACTGTCCATCAGACTCTCATTTTACAAATTGATGTCTAGGTTTAAAGTAGTCATTTGTCTCACATCACACACACACACATTCTTAAACATCAGCATTTGAGGGAAAATAAAAGGAAATATTACTTCAACCAACAGTAATCATATTAACTCATCCCCCCTAAGAGGCTGCATAGGCTGCTCCTATAAACAGGTTAAAAGATGACTTGGGGACAGAGAGCAAGATGACAGTGAGGCTAAGCTTTTGAATCTCTTCAAAACAAACATGAAAATTAAAAAACTAAAACAAACAGGATAAATGGACAATGCAATTAGCATGCCAAGGAAACAAACAAATATCTCCATGGATAAAAGGATGACATTTTTTCTTACTTGAAAACTCTTTACAAAATCATTGGATGTTTAATGCAAAAAATAATAATAAACTGTGAGGCTAACATATAGAGAGGTAAAATACATGACTGCAATAGCACAAAGGACAGACAGGAGAAAAAAAATGAAATATCCTGTTGCAAGATTCTGTATATAAACTGAAAATAGTATGTAAAAGTAGATTGTAATGGGTAAAAGATGTACATTGTAAATGCTCAAGCAATCACTAAAAATTAAAACAAAGAGGAATACCCAATAAGCCAATAGTGGATATAAAACAGAAGCATAGAAAATATTCATTTGATCCATCAAATATGGGAAAATAGGTCAAATGGAACAAAGAACAGCAGCACAAATGAAAACAGCAAGATATTTGATTAGGCCCAACCATATCAATAAATGGTCTAAGAAAATAAAGATCCAGCTATATTGCTGTATACAAGTTATCCACTTCAAATATACAGTAGTCCCTCTCTGTATCATGCAGCCTCACTGTATTGTGGGATTTTAAAAAATATTATATTTAATTATTTATCGCAGATTTTTTGCTGTATTGCAGGATTTTGCGGTACTGTATATGTATGTTGTTAAAGTTACATAGGTTTAAGAGTGTAGAATATGTTTAAGAACATAAGTAGTGTTTATAAAAGTGTGGAAAAGGTTAATAAAGGAGTGGGAAAGGTTAATAAGGGACTGGGAATGGTTTATAAGTGTGTGGGAAGGGTTTATAAAGCCTTAAAATATATATAAATACTATAATAAATGTAAGGTTCCTACTTTGCGGATTTTCACCTATCGTGGGAGGTCTAGAATGTAATACCTACAATAAGTGAGGGAATACTGTAAAGACATCCCTGGCTGGTTTGGCTCAGTGGATTGAGCGTCGGCCTGCGAGCTAAGTGTCGCTGGTTCGATCTTCCAGTCAGGGCACATCAGAGAAGGAAAACTCTGACTCCAAAAAACCTCCGCTGCCTTGCGGCATACCTCTTCAGGGGAAAGGCTAAGGGAGTAAACCCCGACAGAAAATCCGGAGCCGGAGTCCCTAAGGCGGTTTGACGTTGTAGTCAATACCGGCAACTCCTGCGGCGCACCTGAAGCCAAGCTGTATTGACTTCGTCTTTCCCTTGGACCCTTCAGCTGCGAAGAGGGGGGGGGTCTGCTGCATGGGCAACAGCAGACCCTTCATATCACCCTGCCCAGGCTCTGTAGCTTCAGCTTCACTGGAGAGGACACTCCAGCGTCATCACAAGATGTCGATTCAACACGAGAGGAGACAGATACCGTGTCACTCCCGAGTTGGACTGCACAGCCATTCTCGGCGGTGCAGATAGACTCTTAAGAAGCTACACCATCGTCTCTCGAGACGGACAGCTGCCGACGACTGTAAAGACACAGATAGCTTAAATGTAAATGGTTGAAAACATACTTCATGCAAGCACTAATGAAAGGAAGTGGTTTGTCTATATTACTACCAAAGAAAGCCAACTCCTGAACAAGCAAGACACAGAGAGGGACACTTCATAATGATGAAAAGAAAAGATAAGTATTCTAAATCTACACGTTTTTAATCTACCAAGTAATGGCATTTAAAATATATGAAAGAAAACTTGAAGACCTGAAAAAAAAAAAAAAAAAACACTTAGAGAACTGAAAAGAAACATAGGCCAATAATTACACTGGATCAATACTCCTCTCTCTGTGCTTCATAATATAAGAAGAAAAAAATCAGTAGGTATGTAGATAATTTTAACAATACTATGAGACAATTTAACCTAATTGCCATTTACAGAAATTCAACCCAAGAAGAGCAAAATACACATTTGTCTCAATGCACAAGGGGTAGTCAACATGAGAGATTATTTTGGGGCATAAACAATTTTTGAATAAGTTGAAGGATTGAAATTCAGCCCTAAATTAGAATTCAATAATGAAAAGATACATGTAAAATTCCCAAATACTTGGAAATTAACATATTTATTAATAGCCAATGAGTAGAAAAATAAACCCATAAGAAAAATTAGAAATAGTTAGAACTGAACAAAAATTAAAACACAGGGCATCAAAATTTCAAGAATGCAGCTAAAACAACTCTCGAAGGAAAATATATAGCATGAGATAAATGGTCTGTGCCAGCGGTCCTCAATCTGTGGGTCACGACCCCTTTGGGGGTCAAATGACTCTTTCACAGGGGTCACCTAAGACCATCGGAAAACACATATATAATTACATATTGTTTTTGTGATTAATCACTATGCTTTAATTATGTTCAATTTGTAACAACTAAAATACATCGTGCATATCAGATATTTACATTACGATTCATAACAGTAGCAAAATTACAGTTATGAAGTAGCAACGAAAATAATTTTATGGTTGGGGGTCACCACAACATGAGGAATTGTATTAAAGGGTCACGGCATTAGGAAGGTTGAGAACCACGGGTCTATGCCAATGATCCAAACCTCAATCATAGGAAACTAGAAAAAGAGCAAATTAAACCAAAATTAAGGAAAGTAAATAAATACTAAAGTGGAAATCAATGAAATCGTCGTCGGCAGTCGTCCGTCTCGAAATATAAGTGAACAAAAAAAATAGAGAAAATCAATGAATTAAAAAGCTGCCTTTTTCATAAGTTTAATAAGATTGATAAATGTTCAGAATGATTAATCAAGAAACAACAAAGGAAGGGAGGGAGGGAGGGAGGGAGGGAGAGAATACATAAGGAACAGTCTCTACCCCCAAAGTAGACCCTCAAAATGTATATCCAATAATATTTTAGAATTGCTGTGTGCCACCATTATTTTATCTTTCCAAATGAGGCCATCTATTGAAGTTATCCTATCCCTGTTTTATCAAAATACACTGCAGGGATGGGGGTAAATAAATCGTTATTTTGTGGTGGTAGTTTTGGGTTGTTTTGTTTCTTACTTAGTGTTTGTTTCTATTTGTAGTTTTCCTAATCAAGAATCACATTTGGAACTGATGAAATATGATCACAAAAGCCTGGACTTTGAACCAATTCCAATTAATTGAATGAAACTTACGGGCTGTCTATTTTAAGAAAAGGTAGGTGTATTTCCATGTAGGAGGAAAATAGAAGGCCACTATGTAGGTTGTATTATTTTCCCCAACTATTTATGGCCAGCTGTTTCAGTATATAATCTTCTTCGGGAAAATACTCCCACTGAGAAGTATATATACTAACCCATGGCCATGACTAGCAGAGCCTCCTAAGAGAAGAGAAGATTTCCCACCAGAACTGAATCTGTAACTATTACCTGGTTCATTATTGAAAGTCACCAGCAACTAAGGACATAGCACACTTTTGTGTGGCCTGAAGCCTATGTAATTAGGAGAGCTGTATTTAAAACAAGAGTACAAAATTATAAATATGAAGTTAGAAATGAATGCTAATTCTCAATTAAAAGAAGTTTAAAAAGCCGCAAATGTTAAAAAGCTAACAAATTCTTCAAACTTCACAAAATTCAGAAAAATACACAGTACTTTTATTAATGTACTGGCCTGACACTCATCTATAGCCATTTTTCTCATTAGCTATATGCTCTTTGATGAGAAAAAATAGGTTAGTCTTTCCTTTAATTTGTTTGATCAAGCAGATAGTTTAGAAAAGTTTCCTTCAACTTCACAACTCCTTATTAGCTATACTTTACAAGGACCAGTCATAAATATGTTGAATTTATGATACTTTTTAATTAATTTTTCATTGATGTCATTGTTGTAACAGTCTAGTGAGGATATGTTGGGTCCTGTAACTTAGTGTCATGATGCGGGTGAGTTGGACATTGGGTAGGAGAACTCCTCCTGAAAGGCATTCCTCCACTGTGACAGACAGCAGTAATTTATGCACAGAATAATGAAAAACTGCATAAATGTATCATACCAAATTCAAGCTAGATGTATATTAAATTCAGTTCCTCTTGACAAAAATGTTTTTAGTGATATACCATTTCAACCAGCAATTGCATTTCTAAAAATCTACCCCAAATACACAGTGGCAAAATTATTAAATAATTTCTGTGCAAGACTATTATTTGTAATAGAACAAGACTGTAAACAACTTAATTGTCTGTAACAGGACTCTGGTTTCACAACACAAGGTACGTCCACAAGTGGAATACTATACAACCGTAATAAAAAGGAAGAGAAATCTCTATATACTGCTATGCAGTGGTCTTCAAGATATGTTGAGAAAAATGCAAGTTGAGAATAGTGTTAATGGCATTACATTTTATCCAAGAAAAGAGGTAATATTAAAGGTGAGAGAGATTTCATAACATTTAGAGACACACACCAAAGATTTTACACATGAAATAAAACCTTGACTTTACAATAATCTCATATATATGTGGTGAGAGAAAGAAAGAATAAAGTGGGTAAGGTCTTCATCCTACAGATAAACTTAAACAAATGTTGAAATATATATTTATAAAGATGTACAATGCAGCATAGTGTGTCATAGCAAAACAAAACTGCAAACAACATATATATACCTGTGATCCATTTCTCTCATCATTACTGGGGAGGATGAACCCAAGAAAAAGAAACTTAAGTAGATGATCCCACCTACTCTCTTTATAAGCATAATAACTAAAGCTCTGGGTAATAGGTTAATAACACTTGATGATACCTTTTAGCTAGAGAGTCTTATCTGTGGAATGCTTTACGTAGAATATCCCTAGATTAGGATTGCTTATGATAAACTAATTTATAATCCATTGATTTATGAGGCGTGACTCCCTGAAGAATGTCATGTAGACTATAGTACTCTACAAGGTATTAAATAGAGGAGATGTTCCTTAACTGAAAATCTACTTGCTGTGTGAGAGGACCCATGGAATGAAATTCATTAGAGAATACATCTGTTATTCTAGGCCAGAGAGCATCATGCCTCATAAGGTAATGAATTACACTGTATATACAGGGTGGGCAAAAGTAGGTCTGTAGTTGTTCCTATGGAAAAATATATAATATAAGAATAAATAATTAAACAAGACTAAACTCTGTGTTTTGCGTACTTACAACTGTAAACCTACTTGTGCCCACCCTTGTATAATTCATGATAATAAACGCTATTTTTTGAATATTACTCTGTGTGAGGTTTACAAATATTTCTCTGAATTTTCACAGCAATTCAATGAGGTAAATAACCTTTTACCCATTTTATATATAAGGAAACCAAGGCTTGGAGTAGCTGTAATTTTTTTCTGAAATCATGCAGCAGGAACTAGGACTCAAAAGCATAGGAATGCTCTCCACTTCAATGTACTGTTGTATTAGTCAAGATTCTCTGGAGAATCAGAACCAACAGGAAAGAGATATGAGGGGGGACCCAAAAAAACCCAGAATGATATTCTGGAGAGTGGGTCCCTTGTACTACAGACTTCCCCCACTGGGCGAGTGTTCTAGAAACCTATCTGTAACAGTGACAGTGTACCAGCTGGTGTTGTTGTGAGACGCTGTGTTCAACTTCAGTGAATTTTTTGAAGACTCTTTCAACACCTTTATCCATTTTACGGTGGGTGACTTACGAGCGCACCTGCCCACACCACACTAAGTGTTCGGCAGTTTTTGACCTACCCTCCCTGTTCACCCAATCTCGCCCTGAGCAAATTTTCTTTATTTCCCTGGATGAAAAAAAGTCCTCAGAGCGAAACATTTTGCTGATGTGGAAGAGATGAAACGAGAAAAATAAATGGCAGAAGCACTAAAGGGCATCAAAATTGACAAGTTCAAGAACTGTTTTGAGCAGTGGAAAAAACACCTTGATGAGTGTAATTGCATCAAATGGAGAGTACTTTGAAGGTGACTGAAGTATAAACATATAAGAATAAATACACAATTCTTAATAAATAAATTCTGGGTTTTTTGGTCCCCCCTTGTAAATACAATGTGGGGCAAAAGTAGGTTTACAGTTGTGAATACACAAAACAGTTTATTCTTGTATTATTATTCATTAATTATTGTATTGTTTTCCATATGAATAACTGTAAACCTACTTTTGCCCCACCCTGTATTCTTACTAAAATCAGGCTATAACAAAGGAGTCATTTTCATATTGCTATCCTAATTAATATCTTTTTCCACAAAGACCACCAGCTCTGGCCTTCTAACCTCTGGAATTCAGCAGTGGAATTCCATCTAAAGTCTGGAATAAAGTTACACTTGGTGAGTTTTGTCTCTATTCAGTCTTCTTTATACCAACCACTGCCAATAGCCATCATGACCTTTGCTTCCAAAACACTTCGGGACTGACCAAGCCAACTTCTGCTGCTAGGAGGGTGAGGGTCCCGGTGTAGTAGTTCAAACTCAGGACTTGTGACATGCTGGGGGGACCCCTGAGCCGAATTGCAACGCCCAGGTACAGAAAGCGATCATTGAGGCAGCAGAAGAGGTGTGTTTCTGTCTCCGTATGCCTGTCTTCTCACTTAGAGAAACACTGACAAAGAGAAAAGAACTACTTTGCCCATCAAGCAGAGCTTTGGCTAAGTGGGCACTTCATCACAGCTGCCTGCACATCTCTCGTGTTCCACACAGTGGAGGCAAAAACATTCAGATGGTGGGGCTAGGAAAGGAGAAAGGAGTGGTGGGGGGAAGGGGGAGGAGAGGGGCTAGGGGGATTAAATTCTTTGACTTAAAGTATTTTACTCCCTTGCTGAGAATAAATGGAAGACTGAGCTGCCATCAGAGCTGTTGATCCAGGACCCCTTGATATTTACACTGCTCTTCGTTAAAAAAAATAAATAGATTTTGAAACAAAACTCACTTAGCAAGCACGTTGATGTAAGAATGAAGAAGACTGGGACATTTTCTTCTCAAGCAGAGCCCTTTCTTTTCAGATAGCTACAGGCTCACCAACAATAACTCTACAGAATGAATAAATTGAATGAATTTGTGTCTTCCTTGCTTTTCTCTAACAATCCTTCCAAAACCTTACAATCCAAGTGACCAAGGCATTTTTTCTTTTGTACTGAAAACTCTCATCACTTACACACCATCATGGTAGAGCTCCATCTCCAATGTCCAAAGAAAATGCATTCCCACAGAATGGTTCTTGGCTAGAAACTTCAATGCTAAACGCGGAAATTATACAGGGGGCCAGAGATTTCAGACACCTGGGAGAAGGTGTGGGGTGGAGGGTTAAGAGAAGATACAGTCTAGAAAACAGGCTCTCAAACCAGAATAGCATGTGTTCAAGTCTTAGCAGCTCCAATTACTGCCTCTTTGACAGAAATAACTTACGGAACCTCACTAACCTCCATTTCCTCACCTATAAAATGGAGGAAAGAACCGTTACCTATAGTTCTGTGGTGACGATTACATGTCTAGGAAGACCTTAGAAACATGCTCAAAAGAAGGTAACTGGTTTTCTTATTATTAAAATGTTAAATTAAATACTGTGTCAAAATTAAAGGGCCTATAAACATTAAAACGCATGTAACAATCTTAAGAAATAAAAGAAGAAAAATTTAATGAAGGATGAAAGGAAAAAAGAAAGCAAGGGAGGGGGTACTGGGACAGGGGTGGTAATGGAAGGAGAGAGCGTCCAGGGAAGTTCTCTACTTGGGTACGGTGTCCTCTGGGTCTGGGGGAGGAGGGAGCAAAAAGGAACAAATTTCCTCCAAAAGATCTAAAACGTGAACTTCTGCCTCTATCGCCAGATGTATCTGTGACTACCAATGCTATCTCCTCCCCGCCTTTCCCCAGTTTAACCATTCAACTTTAAATAATTCCATTGATTGGGGAGGGACAAATTTATCCTTTTGAGAAAAAAAAGTAAGTTCCAAGTAATCATTATTTCCATGACTCCCTGCTCCTGCTTTACCAACCTTTACCCACAGCTGGTGTTTCTCAACCAATCTTGCTACTTTCCAAGGAAAATGACTAGAATTGGTTTTCCTAGCCTTACTCACTATTTTTTAAGTTCGCAGGGAAGAAGAAATATGAGGGAAAAAAATTTAAAGTTCATGCAGAGCTGAGCTATACAGGGAGACCTTGTAAGGAAGAAATGATCAAGCAACTCAAAAATATCTGCACAGGACAGCAGCCTCTTTGAAGGGAAGAGTTATTTAAATTCCGCATTATTGTTAGAGGAATAAAGCAAAGCCTGTGTTGTTTTGTAAAAATCTCCCACCTCCGAAATTACATTTTTAAACCTAAAAGGAAGAAAGGATATGTTTTAAGTGTAAAAACAATGAGCCATTTCTAATCTCTCCTTCCTTTGTTAATGACATTGAGTTTCTTTGTTCTGGAGTCTCCACAATAACACAGGAAAAACCATCCAGGTTAGCTTTCAAGATCATTCCCTGCTTTTCCTTCAAATCCCTTTTCTTAAGTTACTTTCTTGTTAAATATATTTTAACAAAACATGAGAAGATAGGAAGCTGTTTTATTCTTGAGCAGTTTCATTCTTTCCCAATTGCCCCCTTATTATACCTATTGAGAATTTTAGTGTTCTCTCTATTAAAACTCAATCTGCCACTTTAGAGGTTAATGATTAACTTTAGTATGTCTGTGCCTTTTATTGGAATCTAGATTCTGGAAGTAAAGTGAATGTAATGGAAAAAAATAAAATTAAGACAACTGGGCTCTAATCCCAGTGCTACCAATAACTAGTTGTCTGACCTTGGGAAAGCCTTCAACTTCCCTGGAACTCCATCTATAAAACAAAGTGGTTGGAAGAGATTATCTTTATATACCATGAGCTCTAAAATTCTGTATTCCTATGAATTAAAAAACCCTCAGATTTAAAAGCTAGCTGGTTGCTGGGGGGTAACTTTCTCAACTAGTTAGTTCAGTTCTAACCCATCAGACCCTGGTAGATTATTTCCACCAACACACAACTGTCCTTTGAAAGAGAAACAGCAGAAAGGAAGAGAGAAGCCCGCTGTTGGAGTGAGCTGTCCGCCTCTGAAAAGCCAGCGATGGGAGAACACGGGACAATAATGAGGAAAATGACTGAGATTGTTCTTCCCATCCCCCCTCTCCATAGGAGAAGTTGCCATGAGAAGGGAGTGTGGCGACAGCAGCCAGGCCCCACAGAGCTGAGCTATGCAGGGAGAGCCTGCCAGCCAAAGTGATTAAACTCAATGAATTGATCTATTTCCTTTAACCTCCTCTTCCCTTCTTTTAAAAATACACCATACCCTCTCTTCACTTCTGCCTCGTAGCGAAGCAAAAGAATATGGCACTTTCATTTTCTTTCCTTATCAGTTCAACCAAGTAACTCTTTGGCAAAAAGGAAAAGGAAATCAAACCAAAAATAAGCTTCTGTTTGGGAAAAGAAATGATTAGAGTGGGTGAGTTGTCTACAGATGCCTGCACGGAGGCTGCACCAACTTAAAAAACGACAGCTTGCAAATCTTCAAATCTAAAAAAGAAGTGCTTTGAGCTTAGGAAGCAGCAAAAAGCTGGTGAAAAACTGAGACCTACTGCGAGCTGCAGGTTTTTGCTTGGTTTTTGCTTCTGAGTTCTCTCATGGAACCTGCAAAAGAAACAGGAAAGAAACAGGAGTCCAATGTTCAGACTCAGGGGTTCACAGGCTTTAGCAAAAAAAGTCTCTCCTTTCTCTTTGCCAGAGATGACAAGAAAAGGCTGGGTAGGAAACTGACTCATCTAAGGGCTTGAGTAGAAATAATTCTCTGAGAGATGATCAGATGATTTTTATTTGGAAAAAAATTTGATTGTGTAAAATGAAATGAGTTCAAGAACACAGGTTGGTTTTCTACAGGCAGGGTCAGGGTGAAGAATTTTTCTGGTCCCAAAGCTCGCATGTACTACACAGACACAGATAAAAGCTAGTCTCTTGCCCCTTAAAAAAAAAAAAAAAAAGGATTGGTGTAAATGCTCATGTGTGGATTATGAAAGGCCAACCCTCTACATATACAACATTTCTGCAAATTACAGGGTGGGTGCCGGGAATCCTCCATATTCATGGTCACCTGGCTTTGGGTCCTACTTCTATTTCGTGACCTCTGTTGATGATCTTCCAGTGTTGCATCATCCTGATTCACATCGTGTCCTGATTTGCAAATCCTCTTTCCCTGTTTTATTAATTAATATGTAAACAAATATTATTAAAACCCTACCTCAGGGCAGTGAATAGATGTGGTGCCCAGGCATGTAGATGGCTTTCCTGAAGGTTGAAGTTTCCTGGACCCCAAAATGAAAGCCACGGGAACAGACCTGAACTTGACTTGCAGCCTGGAGCACAGTCACTGCAGCCAACCCCATGGACCTGTGAACAAAAAGTAAATATTTATTTTTTGTAGGCCACTGAGATTTAGGGGTTATTTGTTACTCAACATCATTTCGGCAAAAGCTGACATACCAAGAATTCTCTGGGAAAGGGGGTTTGTATTGCAATAATACAAATAACTTCCAATCCAGCATTAGATATCCTTGTCCTAAAAAGGCCTTTGGATAACCCATCACTAGGAGTTTGTCAAGGCCCATGTCAACCTATGAAATTCCCCAGGCCTGGTCCTCACAAGGTCTTGTGTTGCTCTCCTTCTAATTCCGTTCTCTTCTCCACCCACTTTGTCTCTCCAAGACCACTACCCTACATTCCCAACTCTAAAACCTCCTGGATATATAATAAAGGATAAGTAGGTGCTCTTGAACCACTGTCTTCAGACTCAGCGCTAGGCTACCTTTTCATATTCGAGCCCACCAAGGAGTCCAGCAGAACAAAGGGGACTTGCCCACAAACAGAAACCTCCTTACAGCAGGACAGTGGTGTTCTGGTGACGGTGATTTTTCCTCCCTGTTATATACTCATACATGAAAGAGGTAAGCAGTGTTAAGTACTAACTAAAACTAGGAGAGATCTCAGAGGACCTCACAGATGAAGTCAACTCACATTGTCCTCTCCTGTCTCCTCTCTCCCTGACTCCTCTGGTAACCTGTGATCTGCCAAGCTAATATCTTCCTTTGTGGAGGTGAGGAAGACTGTGTGTATTACAAATGAACGAAGGGAGTTCCCTCGTGTTGCCCCCTAAAATTCAACTTCCATTAAGTAATGAGAATTTAGACAACAATAGATAAGACTATCCCTGGGAAACAGCCCCACAGAAGCTAACCGCAGTGCTTTCTAAATAACAAAGCAGAAAGGGATTTTCCTAGCTACAGTGATTTTCTTTTTATATGTTTACAGTCCCCAAGGAGAAACCAGCAGCCATTCTACCAAGATCCAGCAGCAATTCTAGTGCCCAGGCAGCACAATTATCACAAAACACTCCAATAGGTTGGCCCAGTTTAGGCCAAGTACTAAAGGGAACATCACTCTGGAAATAAATGACCATATCTTTTAAAATGTAAAAGCCACTTGATTTTGATTCTAAAGTTAAAAGGTTACATTTGATCTTAATTTTCTCATCAGTGGGGCAGTTCTGATTCAGTCCTCAGCAAACAGGGAAGAGGACAGCAGGCAGAGGAAGTATAGACTTCCCTTTTACACAAAAATATTACAGGAACATTGGAGGGAAGAAATTATTTCCTCCTTCTCCTGGTAAAAAGAGGAAACTTGAATCTATTTGTCTGTCAGATTTCCAAATGCCAGTTTAGCCCTAAGAGCACATGAGAATTTTTCAAACTTAAAAATCACAGTGTAGACAGCCATCTCAAGCTTCCAAATAGAACTGCAAAGAAGGGCAGCCGGTTCAAGCTAAGAGAAGTATTAAGAAAGCTGGAATGCTTCAGAGTCTTTATACCAGCCGACACAAAAATGGTAATTGATAAGACTGGAGGTGGAGAGGTGGGAAGGGAAAGAAGCTCACAATCTTTGAGGACCCTGGAAAAATGAGATTTCCTGCAACGAGCAGTAGTGGGGAATGACTATTGCCCTCCGAGGTCCAAAGTATGTGAGTGTATGGATGAGCCAACTTAATCATAAACCAGGTCTGTGGCTCAAAACGATTAAATAGCCTTCGTGCTTCTGAAGAGACATGGAAACATAAGGAATATAGAATAGATTCAGCCACTTCCTTGGCCTGACAACCGAGATTAGAGTATCTAGAGAGATACCATCTACATAGCTTCTTTCCAGAGCTATTAAAATTGAAAAGAAAGAGAGAGATGGGATAGTAAAAGCTTCCCCATTAGGATCTGGGAAATTGGAACCACATCTCAGGAGGCTCTGCCATGCTGAGGGAGTAAGGTCTTTGAGGATTTGAATAACCAGAGGGGGAAACAAGGAGGCAAGAGAAGTTCTTGAGCTGTAGCTGAGTGTGGAAAAAAAAAACAAACTCCAATATAACTGCGAGCTGAAGCCCCCAATACTCTTATAGCCGAGACAATATGAGCTGGATGGAGTCATGGTCTGTACTTCCATCTCTCCTCAGTCTCCATCCTTGGTCTTCTCATACTCTAGGACTGACTTACAGCTCACTTTCTTCCTCTCTTTTTTGGTATGCACTCTCTTCCTCCCACTGATCAAGACTAATATCCAATCAGCTGTATGAGAGGGGAACCAAAAAAATATGGAACTTATTTATAAAAACTGTATATTTATTCTTACACATTTAAACGTCAGTCACTTTCAAAATACTCACCAGCTGATGCAATACACCTATCAAGATGTTATTTTCACTGCTCAGAACAGTTTTTGAACTTGTTGATGTTGATGTCTTTCAGTGCTGCTGTTGATTTTGGTTTCACCTCCTCCACATTGGCAAAACATTTCCCTTTGAGGACTTTTTTCATCTGGAGCAACAAATGAAAATAAAAAGGTCACTTGGAGCAAGATTGAGTGAATAGGGAGGGAGGAGCATGAGGCTTATGCCATTTTTGGTCAAAAACTGCCGAACACTCAGCATGGTGTGGGCAGGTGCGCTTGCAAATTACCTATCATGAAATGGGCAAACATGTTGAAAGAGTCTTCCAGAAAAATTTACTGAAGCCAAACGTAGTCTCTCACAACAATGCCAGCAGGTACACTGATACATATGGGTTCCTAGAACACTCACCTAGCAGGGGAAGCCTGTCCTACAAGGGGCCTGCCCTCCAGAAGAAAATTCCAGTTTGGGGGGGAACCCCCTCATAAGTTCTCTAATAGGGATTCATTTTTTCAGTTAACAAGTATACATTGAGAAACTAAAATGTGCCTGGTTCTGTCCTAGGTACATGGAATAAAGAGATAAATAAAACAAGGGGCCTCACCTCTAATGGAGGGCTATCTAATCTTAGGAAGTCAGATAAGGATTTCCGGAAGGAGGAGGTGACACCAACCAGTGTCTTGAAGGAGAATCAGAAGGCAGCTAGGCCCAGGAAGTGCATGTGCAAAGGCACTAAAGCAGAAAACAGTGCCTGGTAATGTGAAGACAGTGGCATTTGCTAGATGACCCCAAGGGAGGGATTTCTTACAGCTAATATCCAATAAATTTTGCCTCAAAAAAAAGTAAAAAAGGAAAATCAATAACTAAGACCTGTACTTTATGAACTTATACTGCAATTGATTCACTAAATCACCACTTAATCAACCTCATTTACAGCCTTAATGAACAATTAATTCTACTACTTATGGAGCAAGGCCTATGCACAGACGAGCTGGAGTCCCATTCCCAAAGCAAACACAATAATACTAAAAATTCAAAATAGCTTATAAGTGTTCCAAGAAAAGCTAACCAAAAGGTGAAAGAGGTGACCTTGGCACCTGAAATAGGCAGAGTGGATTCCCCCTAATTTAAAAATATTTTTGCCATACATTTTACCAATAAAAGATTCAACTGTGTCAACATGATTCTCTTTTGCACTTTCCTTATTTCAGTCAATGGAGGCACCATTCTCTAAGTCAACCAAACTTCAGAATCATCTTTAATTCCTGTCTCCCTCCTTATTTGATTTATTCAGATGCCAAGGTTTGAATTATCATACAGGGTCTCCTGTGGAAAACAACAAAGACTGATTCTGCTTGATTGAAGCACCACCAACAATTTTTTTTTTTAAAGAAGAAGAAGGGGAAGGAGGAGGAAGAGGAGAAAAGATGAAGAAGGGTTTATTATGAAGACATTGGGTAGCTCACTGGCAGACGGTATATAGATTGGCTGTTCTTTTCTCAATTTTTTCCTCCATTGTTCATTCCATAATAGGGGTTGGATATTTCAAATACTAAATTACTCATTTCCCTCATTTTCTACATTTCTTTGCTGCTGGTTGACCATATCACTCAGCTCTGGCAAAAAAGACGTAAGCCTAAGTCTGCTGGAGCTTCCAAGAGAGCTTTGACTCCCCTGGTTAAGTGGCAAAATACAGCTGGTGCTAACCAGTCTCTCCTTCTTCCTGTCTTGAACAGGGACTGCAGCCTGAGGCAAAAGCCAAGAGGCCTTGACACCATCAACCCGTTGAACAAATGTTAGTGGCCACTTAACTCAAGATTTCTCATGGTGGTGGGGCATGTCCCCTGATGTCCTAAGCCTAAGTTGTGTTTTCTGTTGTTGCAGTTGAAAGAATTCCTAATTGATACATGGGGAAGGTTCAAGTCTAAACAGCCAGAACCAATGCCCCAAAGCCGACTACAGAACTGGTCTAGTAAGGGCCGTCCATCTACCTGATGCTGCTGCTCTTCGTCCTGTTGCCTTTTCTGAAGCAGAAGTACAATCTTACTGCGGCCACTCTCACTACCATCGATGCTGTCACTTCTGCATTAGGCACATTATCTAAAATACCACGTGCCATGCCTTGCTGCTATGACTCTGGATTCAAAGTACACGGTGGTTACAGATAGTTTGTAGTACCTGGGTCCCCTGCATATCTTAGCTGCAAGGGAAGCTTAAACGGTGAAGAATGTCTGGCATTATCAACCATTATAGATTTATAAGATGAGGACTTCTCCCATAAGAGGGAATGAGGCTCATATAAGTTGGGCCAAAAGAAATGTGCATCTCACCTTGCCAACCCTGTGACCTTCCTAGATCATATCTTACCTACTATCATGGACCAAATGTTTATGTCCCCACTAAAAGGCTTATGTTGAAATTCTAACCCCGATTATGATGTTGAGGCCTTCTTCCCTAGTGTGGATTTACATTTCACTTATACTTCCCGATGATTATTGTGGGCTTTTTAAATTGGAAAACTTGTTCTGTTTTTTAATTTGGGGAAATTATCAATTAGAAGTTTTTTCAAAATTGATTATTTCCAGTTGAATTAAATTCTTACTTTCTGAAACTCTCATTAAAAGAGTGGGGTACCTTTGGGAAGCGATTAGGGTAAGAGAGTAAAGCTCTCATAAATGGGATTAGTGACCTAATAAAGGAGTAAGCTTTCTCACCACTTCTGCCAGAAGAGAGATAAGACATTTGTTTATAAACCAGGAAGCAGGCCACTGCCGGACATCAAATCTGCCAGCACCTTGACCTTAGACTCCCAGCCTCCATAAAGTCTATAGTATTTCTGTTATAGTAGCCTGAACAAACTAAGACATCCACTGATATCCAGCCATTGTATATGAGGTCATGTTAATTATTCGAAATCAAAATATTTCTGAAATCTTACATTTAATACAGCTCTCTGCCCTGGCAACTCCCTCAGCACCTTACTTCAACTTCCTGTTCTTGTCAGTGGAGCTGGAAAATGAGGGACAAACAAAAGGTATTTTAAACTGACAGAATTGGGGGAATAATTGAATGTGAGTCATGCAGGGAGATGTTCAAAGATAATCCCTAAATTTTTGGCATGGGTAAGTGTTGGTGTCACTCACTGAGGAAATTAAGGATGAGTAGAGGACTTTAAAAACAAAAATCACAATGTCAGTTTGGGGACATGCTGGGTTTCAGGGGCCTGTGAGCTGGATGAAGTCATCTGGTAAAGAGTTGGGTATGTGGGCCTGAAACAGAGGAAGAGAGATCCGGATCAGAAGACTGATATGGGAGTCATCAACTCATAGATGATAACTGAAGTCATAAAACTTCCTCATCCACCTGTGTCTCCTACCTCTATGAAAGGGAGGAACCTGGCATCTTCCAGTCATCTGAAGCCTTCTCTTCACTCTCAGCATACAACCAGCCACCAAGAAGCAGTCACTAAGAGCTACCTCTTTGAAACCTGTTCCCTTTCCACCTCCATCTCTGCTGTCTTCATTCAGTCCTTACCGTCTTTCACCCAGAATTAGTCTCTGAACTAATGTTCAACCTGTCTATCATCACATACACATACAGAGAGCTACGGCATAGTGGCCTTTCTCAAACACAAATATGACTATGTTAATTCTCCGATTAAAAACTGTTAGCATTTCCCCATTACCTAAAAGATAAAGTCCCATCCCCACTTAAGACACACAGCTCTCTCTAGAATCAGATCCCTGTCTCTGCCTCCATCCCGATTTCTCAGTGCCTGGAGCTTTCATAATATGCTAACCTTCATGGAGAAGTGCCTGTCACGGTCTTGATTGCATCTTACACCCATTTTTCTTAATAAGAAAATAGATTTTAACCAATATACAATATATTACATAACAGAACCCACTCCTGACAAAAGCTTTCCCCTGGCTGGTTTGGCTCAGTGGATTGAGCGTCGGCCTGCGAGCTAAGTGTCGCTGGTTCGATCTTCCAGTCAGGGCACATCAGAGAAGGAAAACTCTGACTCCAAAAAACCTCCGCTGCCTTGCGGCATACCTCTTCAGGGGAAAGGCTAAGGGAGTAAACCCCAACAGAAAATCCGGAGCCGGAGTCCCTAAGGCGGTTTGACGTTGTAGTCAACACCGGCAACTCCTGCGGCGCACCTGAAGCCAAGCTGTATTGACTCCGTCTTTCCCTTGGACCCTTCAGCTGCGAAGAGAGGCGGGGTCTGCTGCATGGGCAACAGCAGACCCTCCATATCACCCTGCCCAGGCTCTGTAGCTTCAGCTTCACTGGAGAGGACACTCCAGCGTCATCGCAAGATGTCGATTTAACACGGGAGGAGACAGATACCGTGTCACTCCCGCGTCGGACTGCACAGCCATTCTCGGCGGTGCAGATAGACTCTTAAGAAGCTACACCATCGTCTCTTGAGACGGACGGCTGCCGACGACATAACAGAACCCCTGGCTGGTTTGGCTCAGTGGATTGAGCGTTGGCCTGCGAGCTACGTGTCGCTGGTTCGATCTTCCAGTCAGGGCACATCAGAGAAGGAAAACTCTGACTCCAAAAAACCTCCGCTGCTTGCGGCATACCTCTTCAGGGGAAAGGCTAAGGGAGTAAACCCCAACAGAAAATCCGGAGCCGGAGTCCCTAAGGCGGTTTGACGTTGTAGTCAACACCGGCAACTCCTGCGGCGCACCTGAAGCCAAGCTGTATTGACTCCGTCTTTCCCTTGGACCCTTCAGCTGCGAAGAGAGGGGGGGTCTGCTGCATGGGCAACAGCAGACCCTCCATATCACCCTGCCCAGGCTCTGTAGCTTCAGCTCCACTGGAGAGGACACTCCAGCGTCATCGCAAGATGTCGATTCAACACGGGAGGAGACAGATACCGTGTCACTCCCGAGTCGGACTGCACAACCATTCTCGGTGGTGCAGATAGACTCTTAAGAAGCTACACCATCGTCTCTCGAGACGGACGGCTGCTGAGACGAGACTTAACAGAAAGTAAGAATCTCTTTGTAAACCTAAATATGGGAAGTGTTGAGCCCAATTTGCCAAGTTTTCATTTGCATTTGTATTAATAGAGCATTTAGGAAGGCAATTTGTAGAAAGGTAGTGAGTTTCTTTTAAATGTGCTAATGTGCTCAAAACCATTTAAGAAAGAACTTCATCCTAAATATCAAGATCCTACAAGACACCCCTAGGTTTCCCTTGTTTCATATAGTTTTGGAGGATTAACAATAAGCCCAGGGACACCTGCTTCTTTTTGTTCCTATTGGTACAATAATTCCTCCACTCAGCAAGGATACAGTTAGTTCATAAGTGCAGAGATCTAAAAAGAAACTTTTGCCAAAGATCGAATGTCAGCCATCAGCTTAAACTAAATCATTCTCTGGGAGACAATGAGAGGTGGGAAGCTAAGCACTTGAACTGGAGGCTATGAGAAAAGAATGCAAAGGTTAAAACACTTGAATCAAAGACTTTGGTCTCCTATCAGCCCAGGAAGCTTGTTTTGATGCTGCTGCAGAGAATACCAACCCCAGCATTATCTGGTCCCCTATATTGAAATATCTTGCTGTCCTTCCTGTAAAATAAAACCAATGCAAGAAAGATTGATTGAATGTTGTGCTGCTGCTATGAAACACAAGACTGCCATTGTCCTCAACAATCTGAATTATAACAACATTATTATTATTAAATTGTTCACATATTTTAAGCATTTGCCATTGTACAAGTTAAAATATTTAATCATCACAGCAATGTTGTGAGAGAGATTTTATCGCCACCCCCATTCTCAGACAGGGATACTGAAACTAGGTTTACCAACTTGCCCAGAGTCCCAGGAATGGGAAATGGCAGCACTTAAAACTTCTTTCAGGAGATGAATCAAAAAGGATAAAGATTCTAAAGTTGTTTCAAATAATACAAATGATTTTGAATGAATAAGTGAAAATCCTAAAGAACAAAAATTGCTCTAAGGAAGTGAGAGAGGGAAGAAGCTCCTTAGTCTGGGGTAATAACAAGGCTATTACTTGAGATCATGTTTACTTTCTGTGACTAGGAGACAGGAAAGTTTTAGACCATTATGCTTAAAATGATACTTCATACACTGGACTACATACAATTCAACCCACACCCAAGGTGGAGATTCTAAACAGAACCTTTCTTCCCTAGACAATAAATAGAAAATCTTCACACAGCACCAAGAGTGTGGCAGTGAGGGTCAGAAACTAAGATGCAAAATCACAATTTTTTTTAACTACTGTAGTAAACAATGTCCAGGTTGAATTGGGAAATTTATTTATTCATTCACCAAATACATATCTAGCTTCTATTACATACCAGAGTCTGTACTAGGCACTGGCAGTACATAGGGGGGGAAATACAAGTTACTTACAAAGAGTTAAAGAACCTATATTAACTTTCCTATATGTATATAACTGTAGATTCTTACATTCATGGGTAATTTTGAAATTTAAAATGGTTGTTAACTCAAAGAGTTATACAAAGACAATAGAGAGAAGAGGTACCAAAGGGCAAATGCCTGACAGGCATCTTTGAAAGAAATCTCCAGATCCCTGAATCAGCAGGTTAAGAAATGTTACCAGTGGCAGAGAACCAGAGAAAAATTCTCTCGCTAAGACCGGAGACTGACTTCATCTTAGATATAACACATTGGTTGTCTCCACCATTTGTATTTTCTTCCTCAAATTAGAAAACTCTCAGAAGACAAATCAAG
Source organism: Furipterus horrens (assembly GCF_987537825.1). NCBI lineage: Eukaryota > Metazoa > Chordata > Mammalia > Chiroptera > Furipteridae > Furipterus > Furipterus horrens. The sequence goes on along the minus strand of NW_028327173.1, from coordinate 196,014,452 downwards.
ATCATTCCCTCTAGCTTGAATAATTTCTGGAACACTTAACTGTTCTCAGCGCATCAGTAAAAGTGGTTGCTGCCTACACCATTAGCATCTCTGAATTTGCCTGTCATAATTCCTAACCCTCCCCACCTTAAAAGACAAGACCTCTGTGAACAGAGAATGGACCTATCTTTTTATTATATTCCTAATTATGCACTACCAAAGGTTAAGAAAAGAATTTTGTTGTCCTGTAAAATATTATACAGGTTTTCCATAATGAGGAAAGACACAAGGCAAAATTACTGGCTACAATAAAAAGGTGCTTGGCGTTAAGAACTATTATTTTTTTCTCAATTGTGGGTTGTTGTTTTTTTTGTATTTGTATATGTATAACTGATTTCCTTTGCATTTTTACACTCTCCCTGTGTGAGGCAGTCCTGAGAGATAATGATTTAACAAGGTTAGAAGTCCTCAACTTCTCCAGCTGTTAAGTATTTGCCAGAAGAACCTCTTGTGTGCAATTATTATTATTGTTTACATTTGTTTCCTTTGGAAAAATGTTTCTCTTTCACATCAGAAAAACAGAAGGCCTTAGGACAGAAGTGGGGCCTGATGCGCCAACTTTATTTGGAAATCAAGATGGACTGAAGAAATCAACTGGAACAGTGGCATGTCACTCAGAAACAAAGGTGGAACCCTACCTAGTGGGTCATTTCACTCTGAAATGAGGATTTGGACCATTTTTTACAAATGAACACTAGCAAGTTTAGCAGCCATTAGAAACCACCTAATAACATTCAATCCTGAGTAATTTCCTACTCACACATCCTCGTACATTCCCAAAGTGTGGGGCCTGGCCTCTGACCATTCCTGCATCTGCAAGGTGTTCCAACCAGTCACAAGCACTCCTCTACCAGAATCCACAGGGCGACTTCATGAATGTCCACTTTGTAACTGTGATACCTTTTACTATGGGGGCTTCAGACAGGTGGGCATCAAGTCAGCCTTCTGCACATTGGGAACAAAGTGCCTAGCATGCAGGAGATGCACAGAAGTATCCAATGCAGGGATGAACAAACCTTTTTCGTAAAGGGCCAGATAGGAAATAGTTTGGGCAGGCAGGCCATGTATCTTGGTTGCAACTACTCACCTATTCTGCTATTCTGCAAGGTAGCCCAAAAGCAGCCATAGGCAATATATAAACAATAGTTATAGCTAGATTTGGCCCATAGACCAGACTTTGCCTACCCTTCAACTATTAAATGAATAAATCATCAGAGAATTCACTTTTCTATATAAATGAATACTGCAGATAATGAAATTATCATCTTTATATCTGTAAAGTTTTGTTTTTTTTTTTTTTTTTTGCTTTAACTAGTTTAAGATCTTTCCTAAGTATACTTTTACACTGGCCTACCTTTTTCAAAAGCATACTCAAAACACACCTTAATTCCTATGTAACTCAGGTTTTTACAATTAATTTACAATGCTGAAGTTCACTAATGTCCTCTGAGAGTCCGAGGCTGCATTGGGATATTTAATTGAACTCCAGAAAGCACCAAACCTCTGTTGTTTTTAGTCACTGCACCCAGTTGTGATTTTTCTGTCTCCTCCCGTCTGGTGGACTCTGAGTGCTGTCTTTTCCATTCTGCCCTTTGGGGGTATTACATTGGCTTTTCACAACAAGAGCCCAAGGAACAGCCAAGGCCCATCTCATGCTCAATGTTCTCTATTTCTTCTTTTCATGGAACCCTGGGACTCAACCTGCCCTTTTCTCCTTGTTCTGCCTTACCAACTTTATCCCCTTGTGGTTCTTCTCTTCCCTCGGTCTTAGAGTTGGCCAGAGTTGGCCAGAGAATAGGACACAGCCTCCCCAGCACTCCTCCTTCCCTTTTAAGGTTCTCCAGGGATTCAAGCCCTTTAAGTTTTTATTATAATTTAAAAGAGATATGGACAGTTAAAATGACAAACCTAACAATGTTACAAAGACACACAAACACATAAAGAATTCTTATAATCATGATCCCTAATCTAGTATTTCTCATTCCCTTGCTGAAATGCTACCTGAAACTCTCCATTGGACATTTGGGTTTCATTTTATTCTTAAAATCAGATATTACCAATTTTGATCACTTTTGCAATTCAAAGGTGAAGAGCATGTCAGACTCACCATCCAAGACGGTTCTTACTTCATACTTTCCAGCTTTACTTAGCCAGAATTTCAATGCTTTTCATGATGATGATGGTGATGATCGTGGTGGTGATTTTGATAGTGGTAGTTACTAACATTTATTAAACACTTATTCCTTTGTGCCAGACATCATACCAAACACTGTGTATACACATCTTCATTTAATGCTCACAATCTCATGAAATAGGTACCATACCAAAATTTAAACCTCAGACTCCTCCAATCGTAAAATATAGCTAGTAATTCCTAACCTGTAGGACTATTGCAAGAATTAAATAAATAATACAGGTAAAGTTCTTTGGACAGTATCAGACAGATTATACATGCTTAAAAAGTAGTAGCTAGGCTTTCGGTTTTCGGCTCAGAGGAGGCGAAGGTGCAACTTTCTTCGGTCATCTGGAATCCGGGTTCATCTGACACCAGCTGCCTCCACCATGCCGCCAAAGTTCGACCCCAATGAGGTCAAAGTTGTGTACCTGCGGTGCACTGCCGGGGAAGTGGATGCCACGTCTGCCCTGGCCCCCAAGATCGGCCCCCTGGGCCTGTCTCCAAAAAAGGTTGGTGATGACATCGCCAAAGCAACCAGTGATTGGCAGGGTCTGAGGGTTACAGTGAAACTGACCATTCAGAACAGACAGGCCCAGATTGAGGAAGTGCCTTCTGCCTCTGCCCTGATCATCAAAGCCCTCAAAGAACCCCCACGAGACAGAAAGAAGCAGAAAAACATTAAGCACCGTGGAAATATCACTTTTGATGAGATTGTCAACATTGCCCGACAGATGCGGCACCGATCTTTATCTAGAGAACTCTCTGGAACCATTAAAGAGATCCTGGGGACTGCCCAGTCTGTGGGCTGCAGTGTTGATGGCTGCCACCCTCATGACATCATAGATGACATCAGCAGTGGTGCCGTGCAATGCCCGGCGAGTTAAGAACTACAAAGGAAAATATTTCAATTAAAGATCATTTGGCAACCAAAAAAAGAAGAGAAAAAAAAAAAGTAGTAGCTAGGACTGTTTTGATATTGAAAATGCTGACCCACAGAGACAATCTAGAAACACCTCACATAAGGTTCAGCCGAGGACCCAGGCTTCATAAATATTGGTTCCCCTTTCAGTTGTATTACACAGGAACTAAAAGTTTTACTAAAATCTGTGCAAAATAAGGCATGATTCATTGTTCTGAAATAAATGTAAATGATGGGTGGCTAGAGGGCTGTTTTTAATTCTCTGGAAAATGTACAGTGAATAGAACAAATTGTTCCCATGATGAGTCCATGTTTAAGAGCAAAGACAAAATGCCGGCGTTCACACCACGTGTTCGGCCTTTTGGAGGCCACCTGGCCCCGCCATGCACCAGCACCCTCCCTCCCATATACGTGAGAGTAAACAAGCCTCCTTGCAGTCATCCTCCCCCCCTCCTTAGGTGTTTTTGACCTGCTGGAACTGACCTCATGTCCCTGGCCTGAGATCCCTCATCTCTACTTCAACTCGAACTCAATTTCTGACTCTTGAACTCCCTAGATTCCTCTTTTAATTTCTTTGGATTTCAGATGCCTCTTGAGTTCAATTGTTCATCATTCACTCATTCCAAAAATATTTACGAAGAGTCTCTATGGACCCCACAATGCTCTGAGAACTGGGATATGGTGGAAAACAAAATAGACAAGACCCTCAGGTGCTGTCTCTTCTGGTGTATAATAAGTGAATAAATAAATACATAATGTCAGGCACCTTACATTTTCTCACTTGAGAAACTCATTCCTGCCTCTCATCCTGCAGAACATATAGCAACCAGATTCTCCCTTTAACCCTAGGTGGCAGACCCATATTAATGCCATTCTTGTCATTCATATCATAGACCACTTTTAAGATCCTTGCCAATAAAGGGCAAAGTTCAAGTGAGCTAAAATGTGACCTGCTAATGGAAAAAAAATTAGAGGAAAGAGGAAAGGAATTTTATTTCCAAAGTTTATTACCAGCGTGACAATGGCTTCATTTTCCCTGAAGAGGAATTACCAGTAATTAGGATAGTCCATTCAAGATGCCACAGATGGCTGCTAATACCCTGAAATGATGTCCACTAGGATATTTCATCTATAACATGGGATGATTTTCAATCCTTTGTCATGCTTAGAAAGAAGCACCTGGGATACAGAAAAATTTGTTGTGAGAAATAAGAGGTCCATTACATGAAATCATGGCTCAGGGCATCACCCATAACACACAGTATGGTCAATGTGAAGCTTCCTTTATGTGTTACGTTCATACTTTTTAAGCTTTTGTTATATTTCCCTGCTGCTTCCACTGCCAAGATTCCACTGCACCTGTCAGGCCCAAACTGTCTGCTATTCTTCTTCAATCCGACTGTTAACCAACTGGATGGGCCCTTCTGTGCTGGCTCTCTCCAAGTAAAGGAGAGATCACTCCTTCCCAGAGGAGCAGCCATGTACTTATAGATCCAAACTGATTTGGCATTGCTCAGTTAGATAACTACATGGACACCTGAATTCTGCTCCCTCTCTGGTGGCATTTTGGGAGGATGGACAAAACACACCTGTGAGCAGCCACGTCACGATGAAATAGAGAGCTAGTCAGGAACATTGCATTGACCACAGCTGACCACACATATTCCTCCTCTGTCAGATTGAATACAATCATTTGTTTCTGTAAAAGAGAGAAGTTAAGATGTTACCATAACTGTAAGCAACTGCAAGGCAAAATCAACTCACATAAACTAGAAGTAAACTAGATCACAGAACTTGAACTTCATTCCTTGGCAGGCAACCAGCTCCCAAACCATAAATCTGAAGGTCAACCTCAACTCTTTTTTCACCCTCATTCAATTAGTGCCTAAATCCTCTTGACTCTATTTCTCAATGTCTTCCATACCTGCCTCTTGTCCCCATCCCCACTGACAGATTCTTACCTTGGACCATTTCACCTTCCACCTGACCACTGCCATAGTCTCCTAAATGATCCTTTTACTACCAGGCTCATTCTCAGTCCCTGTGTCTCCAATATTTCCTCCACATTTCCACTAAGCAAACTTTCTAAAATGCAAAATGCATCATATTATCACTCCTCTTAAAGGAGTTTGGAGACTCTTCAATCCTTATTGAATAAAAACTAAATTTAATCTGTCTAACAAGCATATGATCTCACCCCTGACATTTTATCTGACCCTGCTGGGAGAATATGCACATGAACTACTTGCAATTCTAAACATAATCTCATGTGTCTACCCCTCCAACCTGAACTGGCCTCCCTTCCAAACCTAACTCTTATCTGCAGGGCAAACAACCTACTCTTCACTCACTACTAAACAATGATCTTTAGGGCAAGGGCACTGTGTATTTTTTCTCTATCCCCAAACTTTGCTTGGCATATAGTAACCACTGAGTATGTAGTATTGTGTTGAAAGAATTAATAGGTGAAAAGAAAGAGTCAAATGTCTCATGACACTGGATAGATGAGTTAGCTAAAATATCTTCCTTCTCATTACTGCTCTTACATATTATTTAGAAATGTCTCATGACACTGGATAGATGAGTTAGCTAAAATATCTTCCTTCTCATTACTACTCTTACATATTATTTAGAGTTTTATGACAGCAACTGACTCACAACCTTGGTCACATGGTCTTTTCACCTTCAGGTCCACATCTGACATTGGTCTATCCTGAATATTGTAGCCAGTTACTAGTTTCAAAGAAACAGCTTTGACCATGACATTTTACTGTTCAAAACATGTCTAAAGTTCCTTACTTTCAACTCCATGACCTGACATTCAACAGCCTTCATATTCTAGTTCCAACCCATCTGCTCAACCTTATTACCCTCTACTCTTCTGGAAGCCCTCTATTGAACAACCCACCAAAGTTAATATAGTTTACTAATAAATATATTTTAGTCATTTGTGTTTTTTACTAAGAATTTCTTACTAATTATCTTGACCATTCCTCTAGGTTTACTTCAAAAATCATCTCTTTCTAAAACCTTCCATGATAATCCCTGTCAAAAAGGATTCCCCAGTTCTGAACTTCTATAGCATTTTTTCTATAACTTCTTCCTAGTACATATCAACTTGTATCTTTCTTAGAGTTATTTATGAATATACAGCTCAAGTACAATGTTACAAAGTCCTGAAAGCCAGAAATTCAACCTTATTCATCATATCCTCAACAGGAGTATTCAACACATTCCGTGCATATAGTACACTATCAATAAAGACTTGTTTAATTAGTTATTTAATTATCCAGCCCACTAAGAGCATGGGACATTCTGGATAATATTTCTCACTCACAAATATCAGAGCATGGATGTGCAAAGTACTTTCTCACCTGTTATCTTACATCCACTTCACTACAATGCTATGAGATAGAAAAAGGACAATCATAGTTCTATTACAATCACTGAACTCTTCAGTGTTGTTCAGTTAGTAAGCGGAGAGCTAGAACTTAAGTCAAAATGCCCTAGCTTTATATTCCATGACGTTTTCCCACTACTGGTACCTTGTGCAAAAGTTTGGCCTTCCCAAAGGCATGCCCCTCATTCATGAGGATCCAGTAGAAGCAGCAACATTCCCCAACCCCAACCTCATTTCCTTCCTGCCAAACTTCCTCCAGGGCTTGGTGTACTTTGAAGCAGAAGCCAATGTCAGCCCCAATGTTCCTGGCTTTTCCCCAGCCATTCTGCCTGCGTTTACTGGCATGTTGGCACTGGGCTTATTCTTTACCTGGTATTTAAATCACCCCTTTAGAGGGACTGGTCAGCTAGGAAGAATATTACTACCTTCTACTACTGTGGGAACCACTGGGAACCCCAGAGTTAGTATGAATTTATTTTAAGCTGAAGACATTTGAGATTCAACAAATGCAGGAGAAAAACCTCAGAGCTTCCCTCTCTGACTAAAAACAACAACTTCTGGGAAATGAGGCTGCCCCACATTCTTTCCTATGGGTGGGTCTACTCCCAGGAATAACACCGGAGAGTAAGCCCATCATAAATCCCACTCTAGAGGAGCTTCTATGAAAATGATGGAAAGATCTCTCCCACCTGCAGAAACAAATGTTATCACAAACTTTTTATCTCCTGTTTGTTCTCCTAGAAATCCATCTATCTTCTCTAAAGAAACCATTGTTTTTCCCATAAAAGCCTTCCTCATTCTGTCCCTTTCCCCTGCTAAGCTAGGCATGTAAACCTCCCATTTTAATCATTTAGAGAGCTAGCTACTTCTTTTGTGGGCTCCCATATGTGCAGGAATAAATTTTTTTCTCCTCTTAATCTGTATTTTGTCATTTTAATTTTCAGATCCCCATCACTGAACCAAATAGGGTAGAGGAAAAGTTTTTCCTCTCCAACAACACCATAAGGGGATTCCAGCAGCCAAAAACTAATTAAGCACTGGTGAGGTGACATTAATCTAAAGATGACAAGACCATGAAGACAGAGGCCATAGGCAGAGTGGAATTTAAGCAAAATTCTTAACCTAGAAAGAAGCACAGAGTAGTAGTTAAGCTCACAGGTCTGGAATCAGACTTCTAGGTTTACATCTTGGCTAGCTGCATAACCCTGGACTATTAATGCAACTTCTGTGTGCTTCAGTTTTATCCTCTATAAAAGATGGATGATAATTTTTTCTCCTTCATAGGATAATTGTGAGCTTAAATGATTGTTACCGAGCAAAGCGGGGCCCATTCACATGGCACCTTAGTGTATGACCCAACAATTAGTGTTGAGAAAAACAGGTCTTTATTTACAATATTTCAACCTTGAGGAGTGGGGCTGGGAGCACTTCTGCTCAGAGCCCTATTTTCCCCTGAGACCCAGCAAATTCCCTTGCTCCCCAAAGGCCAGAAACCAAAACCAGGCCCAATAGTTCCCCATCCCTTATCTGTCAGCTCGTTCCTTCAGGATCTGGGGTACATTGTCATCAGCATCTGTATAACAGTCCAGGAAAGTATGTGCCATGTCACACTGGATCATGGTAAAGTCCAGGAAAGGCACAAGTCCTAAGAGAGTGTCCTTTCCATATGTCCTGAGTTCCAAGAGTCCAGATAGAGTCTGGGTCTGCAAGCCGAGTCCTCGGTGGCTTTGGAGTCACGTGGAGTGGGCACAATCAGAGCAGCATCATGCCTGCTTCCCTGCTAGCCCAGGACACATGGCCAAATCCTGACTACAAACTGCAGAGCTGCTACTTCACTACGGGCACCTTGACTGAATCCCCTTCTGGCTCAGCGCTCCTTCCTCATGGCTACTCCTCCTCTTCTCTTCTACACTCACTCCACCCACATGGCCCTCTCCCATGGCAGACCAGCTCTCCTACAAAGCTGCCTAGTTGCTACATCCTGTCTCTCCCCTTCTGGCTGCCTGCCCTTATTTTAAATGCCGGCCCAGAACACTATACATCATTGTTAAGAAAAGTATCTTAAGCTTATCATCCACCCTTTTGCCTTGGGGCAGCAGTACAGTTATTATCTAGTTACCAACTTGCCATATATATGCAAAGTACCTCAAAAGCTTGCATTATCTGCTTTCCCCATCCCCAAAACCATGAGCTGTGGGGACTTTGGGAAGGGCCCTTGCTCTGCTCCGCAAACTCATCAATGCAGAGCCCAGCAAAGTACCTGTAATATATAGAGCAAGAAGTTCAGCTAAAGTAATAGGATGTTGAGTGATAATTATTACATCACCAAAATTGCCAACAAAGACCCAAATCTATGGATAAGGAGACTCCACAAATGCCACATTCTAAACAAAGCTGTCACCTGGGGCCGGGTACCTCCCTCAGAGTTTACTAAGCCTGTCAATGTAAGAATGTCCAAACCTATAAAGAATTTTTATGAGTTTATTGGAACCAAAATAGAGGACATGCCTAGAAGCAAGATATCAACGGACTGAGGAAAACTCTTCCTAGAATGGCATTTTGTAGCTTTTTAAGTACATTTGGAATTAGGGAAGATTACATGAAGGTGGAAGAAAGCAAGGAAGGGATTGGATTACAGGAGAGTTAACAAGATTATGTGCTCTTTTAAGAGTGGTTTTGCTTCTGGGAGGTCTGAAAAGAGCCATATCAAAGGTGTGGAAACCTAGATACACAGAAACTATTGACAGGACTTGCTTAAGGAAAAGATCAACTTTTTTTTTTTTTAAACTAAAGAAGTTATATGACTGGGGCATGACTGTTCCCCATGAATACGGGCATGAATTTATGGTCAGATGACCCCATGAGGTTAGGTTCTGTAGAACCCTTTTTTCGTCCACCAGCCTGACCTCCCCTGTCACCACCATCCACCACTGCAAATCTCTGCCCCTTCTTAGTTCATAAAAGACAGCCCTAATGGGGCTAGAGTGGAAGGGGGCAGAGCCATCAGGGTCACGGGTTTTGTCAACGCATGCAGGGTCTGTGATGGGATGTCACCTCCCCATTTTCAAAAAAAGAAATGAAAAACTTTAAGACAACTCACTCCTCGGAGAGACAAAGAGTGCCTCCCAGATGGGGACTCTGGCATCTCACTCCCTGAATGGAGCTTCTACAGCTATCAGAGAGCTATCAGGAGAACCTGACCTCCAACTCCTGGCGACAAGTGATCTTGAACATGAAGACTATGTCCATTTGAGGGTTCAAAGGTTGTCAGAGAGACGCACTTCATCAAGGTGAGAAGGGACTGTGGCAGAGGACACCTATGGAGGAAAGGATGGAGTCTCCCACAGCAAAGATTTTGACAGCTCTTTCATGTGAAAGAGCACTGAGGAAAGGCAAGAGAGAGGGGGTGCCTCCCTAGAAGGAAACTGGAGCATGGACCGATCTCAGGGGATTTGGGGGGCGGACAAGTTTGCCCTCCCTGGGGGACCTCAGTGATGGAGAGGACTGATGGGGACGGATTACTAAATCACAAGCTGTGACAAGGTCACCAGAAAGAGACAAAAACACAGGGACTCTTGAGATAACCAGGATCATCAACCTATTGTGACATGGGCCATGAGACACGAAGGCCCACTCACAGTTCTTGCATTGTCCTGCTTGCACAGCCTGCAGCAGGCTGGTGTGAGACATGCCCCTCGCCCGCAGTGGGCCCATGGGATACCGCAGCCCTGCACTGCATGGCACGGGTCCTGGACTGCTGCTGTTCTCTCTCCCTGAGAACAGCGCACAGACACATGGGCCGGGAAAGTTCACTGCGCCCCTAGCATGACCAGTTGCAGTGATCTGGCAGTGCACCCAAGCCCCGGGAGAGGGAGGGAGCTGCAGCTAGGCAAGGAAGACACTGGCTTCGCAAGTGCCCGCTCCAGGGAGACAGCCCAGAGCTGGAGAGATGGAGACCCATCGAAGTACCAGCCTTGGATTACAGGTAAGAATGGAGAGGATTCCCTGGGCGTGAATTTGAACTTCAGTCTTTTGGGGAAGTAAGGATTTTCTGTTTTGCACAGGAGAGTGGCTTGGAGCAGGGGAGCCTCCAGCTCCCCCAAATTGGGTATCCTGTTAATAAAAACCTTTTTTTCTTCCCCACCAATCTCATCTTATGGTTGTGTGCATGCAGCAGCAGGAGGCAAAATCCCATTTTGCCCTGTAACAGCATCAGCATCTTAGAGATGCCAAATCTGCCCAAGCCCATGAGACCAGAGACAGATGACGGAGCCTTGACTATGTGTGTGCCTGTGTGTAGAGCTGTGTGTATGGCAACTTGGGGAAGATCAAGGGCAGGAACTAGCCTGGGAAATCCAAGGAAATTAGCAAGAATAGGGTTTGGAGCCTCAGAGTTTTAATTAGCCAGCATGAGTGAGTGGCAAGGTGGGTTGGCTGAGTTTAAAGGCACAGTGTCAAGACAGACACCTGGAGCCGTTTGGGGCTCTGCAGGGCTTGTATGTAAACAGCAATAATGTGAAAAATATTATTGCCTCTCAGCAGCTCCCAATTTCTCTGATCACCTGTACTTTTCAAGAGCAAAGTACTACACCATATCTTTCTTCCTTCTCATCCCTTTTAAGGAGATGGGATGGGAAGGGGGGGCGGACTCTTTGATCCCTTTGCCCCATAATGCAAGCCAAATTGGTAGTTATCAGAAGCCTCTGCCACCCCCTGGGAGGATGAGGCTTGGCAAGACATTCCTGACCTGCAATTTCCATTCTCTGCGCAGCCAACTCTGTAATTGCCTCTGATTGGCCCCATAAGTGGTGAGGTTTCTTGAAGGGACAGAAGTGTGAGGATTATTTTCCTTATTTTTAACCAACTAGAATGCGACTCTCACCCCCAAGGCAGCTTCTTTCCAGGAGATGGATCTGCTAAGTCATTTCTGGATGGGTGTGTCTTCTGGGTGGTCCCACACACAGGCCCAAGCCCCCAGGAAACCTGTGCTGAATCACCAGAGGGTCTCCACACTACCCACCTGTGCTGAATCACCAGAGGGTCTCCACACTACCCACAGAGACGGAAAGGCTGCAGGTGTCGTTGCTAGGAAATCACACTTCCCTAATGAGCCAAGCCCAAGGACAGGTCTTCACTGTCCTCACACCACTGAAGTCTGTACACCAGCCATCAGTTTGGCCTCCCTTCAGGAGGAGTGTGCCGCTGAACACAGATGGCCAGAGGCTGCCCTTGGAGAAAATGTCCCTGCATTATTAGCAAGTGAGACTGCCAAAAAAAAACCCCTGCAGTCCCACCAAAACTTCTGCAATGCCTTGCACTAAGTTACAGTGAGATTCAATGTGAATTCAGCTGCCGTGCCAACGAATACAGGTTCCCTTTTGTCCAGCAATTGGATGAAATATACGAGGCAAGGCTGGAATCGCTGGCAGTTCCTTTATTACAGACATTACAGCCCCCACGCGTGCACCTCTGCCGTTCACTCGCTCGGCGCCGCTCCTCCCAACACAAACACGAACACGAAACCACCCGCGGGGGTTCTACCTCTTTTATATTATTTATAAACAAAGCCAGCCACTAGCCAAAACATGACATCAATGCATATACAACTGCAAGTGCACTGCACAGGCAAATCTAACTAATTCTTATCTAAAGCAGCCTACGCCTGGGCATCCGGGGTGAGGAAGGCTGACTGGATTCTGTTGTTCTCACATCAGCTAAAGCAGTTTTTGGCACAGACTTGAAGGAATCAGCCCCCAGGGTGGTCAGCTTGCCACCTTTCTTCCCAGAATACACTCCTTCAGGGAGGACTCAGCTTCTAAAATATCTTCTTAGCTCACTGTTCTCATCACCTCTTCTGTCCATACTTCTGTCCATATATTTTAAGAACTTCTTTAGTTTAGAACTTTTGATTAAAGTTAATACTTAATGTAGAAAGCTAGGAAAATATAAAAAGTTTAAATAAGGCAAAATTAATAATAAACACCCCTAAAGAGAGATTGCCTATTAACACTTTGGCACATCTGCTTCCAAACTTTTATGTTCATTTAGTAAGAATAAATGTGTACGTGTCACTTAATAAAATGAATATAGAACTTGGAAAATTGAGCCCACATTGCATGGACGCAGAGTAAACTGTGGAATCAATTGCCTAATTCCACCTCTTTCTATCTGTGTCTCAGCTGTAACAGGTGAATATCAGCAGCTATGTTAGAGAGTTCTTCTAAATAATAAATGAAATAATATAGATAAAGCTCTTATAACAGGACAAAAGTACATGAGGGATAAATACATGTGAGTTCTGTTGTTATTGTCACTTGGTTTGGTGGTGGTGGTGGTGGTGGTTCTTTTATTGTTCTATTACAGTCGTCCCAATTTTTCCCCATTGCTCTCACCTGCCCCGCCCACACCCCTGCTCCCACAGCCCATCCCCACCCCGTTACCCCGTTGTCCATGTCCATGGGTCATTTATACTAGTTCCTTGACTAGACCCTTCCCCATTTTCCCCCCTTAAACGCCTCATCCCTCCCCTCTGGTCACTGTCAGTCTGTTTCTTGTTTCCATGCCTCTGGTCCTATTTTGCTCTTTTGTTTGTATTGTTTATTAGGTTCTTCTTACAGGTGGGATCATATGGTATTTGTCTGTCATTGCCTGGCTTATTTCACCTAGCATCATATTCTCTAGTTCCATCCATGCTGTTGCAAAAGATAGTTCCTTCTTTCTTTCTGCCGCAAAGTATTCCATTGTGTAAATGTACCACAGTTTTTTGATCCACTCATTTACTGATGGGCACTTAAGCTGTTCCCAGCACCTGGCTATTGTAAATAGCGCTGCTATGAACATAGGGGTGCATAGGTTCTTTTGAATTGGTGTTTCAGGATTCTTCAGGTATAATCCCAGCAGTGAAAATGCTGGTTCAAAAGGCAGTTCTATTTTTAGTTTTTTGAGGAAATTCCATATTTTTTTTCCATAGTGGCTGCACCAGTCTGCATTCCCACCAACAGTGCACGAGGGTTCCCGTTTCTCCACATCCTCGCCAGCACTTGTTGTTTGTTGATTTGTTAATGATGGTCATTCTGACTGGTGTGAAGTGGTATCTCACTGTGGTTTTCATTTGCATCTCTCTGATGGCTAGTGATGTTTAGCACCTTTTCATATGCCTATGGGCCCTCTGTATGTCCTCCTTGGAGAAATGTCTGTTCATGTCCTTCACTCATTTTTTAGTTGGATTGTTTGGCTTCTTGGCATTGAGTCATAAAAGTTGTTTTATGTATTTTGGAGATCAATCCTTTGTCTGAGGTATCATTGGCAAATACATTTTCCCATACAGGTGGTGCCTTTTTCATTTTGTTGATGTTTTCTTTAGCTGAGCACAAAATTTTTAATTTGATGTAGTCCCATTTGTTTATTCTTCCCTTTATTTCTCTTGCCCTAGAAAATATATCAGCAAAAATATTGCTGCACGGAATATCTGACATTTTACTGCCTATGTTTTACTCTAGGAATTTTATGGTATCACAGCTTATGTTTAAGTCTTTCATCCATCTTGAGTTTATTCTTGTATATGGTGTAACTTAGTGGTCTAGTTTCATTTTTTGGCATGTACAATTCCAGTTCTCCCAACACCATTTGTTGAAGAGGCTATTTTTACTCCATTTGATGCTCCTGCTCCCTTTGTCAAATATTAATTGACCGTAGAGATTTGGGTTTATTTCTGAGTTTTTTATTCTGTTCCATTGATCTTCATGTCTTTTCTTATGCCAGTACCAGACTGTCTTGATTACAGTGGCCTTGTAATATAGTTTGATATCCGATATGGTGATCCCTCCTACCTTCTGCTTCTTTCTCAAGGTTGCTGAGGTTATTCGGGGTCATTTTGGTTCAATATAAAGTTTTGAAATATTTATTCTAAATCTGAAATATGTCATTGGTATTTTAATAGGAATTCCATTGAATCTATACATTGCTTTTGGTAGTATGAACATCTTAATGATGTTAATTCTTCCAATCTGTAAACACAAGATATGCTTCCATTTATTTGTATCTTTCTTAATTTCTTTCTTCAGTGTTCTGTAGTTTTCCAAGTACAGGTCATTGACCTCCTTGGTTAAGTTTATTCCTAGATACATTTTTTTTCTTGTTGCTACAGGAAGGAGCCGGGTGGCTCCCGTACTGACTTTGAGCAGGACCTGGCCCCTGGGACAACAGTGGGGCAGGCGCCAAAGCTCCCACAGAGCCAGTGGCCAGACACGGTGATGTCAGGCAGGTGGGGCCTCAGTGGTATGGGACAAAGGCCTCATGGAGGGCAAGGCAGGTGCCAAACACTTGCTACACAGAGATGCAGGTCCCAGGTGCTAGAAGGTCATGATGGGATTGGCCATTCAGGGAGGCCCCGCCCCTTCCTCTGTGACCTCTCAAGGTCCATTGATGTTTCCATGGAGACATCAGAAGGTCCTGGCTGAAGTCAGTTCAGTGTGTGCTAGAACCCCAGAGGAGGAGGAAGCAAAGGAGAGACTCTCCCTGTTTCCACTCTTATTTGAGTTCGTTTGGCGCACAACTGCCCCTACATGGGCAATTTCATTTCTCGGATTCGCTTGTTCTTCTGCCGCCTCCGCCGCGGCCACCATCCCTTGCCTGGTGGCCATCACCATGTCACCCGTGATTATGGCCCACCTGGCTGGGACCACCCTGCTGTCAGACATTTCCACCCACTATTTCATTTCTGTCATGCTCCCGGTCCATCGGCCTTCGGCCTTGTCCCGAGAGGGCGGTGTCCTCTCGCACAGACTGTGCGCTTCCCTCTGGTAGTCCACCAGTTGGTGAAATGGAAGGACCCCCCGCAGAAGCCTGTGCTTCCTGCTTGTACATCCGGGAGGTCTGGAAGCTTGAGACTGGGCCCTATTCGTCATTCAGGTCGCAGATCTTCTGGCCTGCGCTCACCACCTGATCAGGCAGTCAAGGCTGAGGAGCCAGGACCCTCTATAATCGTCCCACTTCCTTTCCCAAAGGAGGTGGTGGGGAAGGTCCCGGAAGAGTCCCCAAAAGACACGGCACACAAGACCAGCCAGGTAGAGGAAAAAGGGCAGGATCATGGGGACAGCCCCCACAGCAGTGGGCATCTGCCCAGCACTCCAGATTCAGTATGTGTAGGGAAGGAGAAGCAATCCAGCAGCAATTCTCCCCCGGCCTCTGCCAGCAGGAGGCCCCGCAAAAGAAAGCAGTCTGGGCCGCTCTTGCTTCCACTGCCACCACTGCGGTGGGATCGAGGTGAGCTGCCCCCGCCTGCTAAACTTCCTTGCCTTGCCATGGACCCAAAGCTGCACACCATGGAAAGATCTGAGGGTCCAAGGAAAAAGACTGCGGGGGACAAGACCCAGGTCACTCAGCCTGCTGCTTCTCTGCCTCCACCTGCCTCGGTGCCTGCAGGAACCCTTCCCCTGGCCACTCAAATGGGGCAGGCACCTGTTACCATCACTGCCAGAGCATCTACACGTTTGACCTCTCGGCCCGCTTTACAGGATGATGACACCGAAATGGACACGACTCCTCCGTACTATGCCACCACAGTCGTATCATCTCCAGGTGGCAGTGTAAGATCCATGGCAGTTCACCAAATCCCTGCCATGGACCCCGAGGAGCCTATGGACACCACTCCTGCTCCATAGGAAAACCACTGCCCCCTGTCCTTGCCCTTCCTAATTCTGACCACATACCACCCAGTGGCAACATTCCCTTGGCTAAAGTCACCACCTCTTTTCTTAACTGGGGATCCATCTGGCCACAGCATGGCTGCTGCAGGAGGAGGAACATCCACAACCTCATTGCAGAGTATAACACCTTCCCCATGATCACAGGCACTAGTGTTCACGCTTGCCACCAGTGCACCTGCAGTCCACCTGGTGTACAAGATCTCCGACACTTGCAACAGCCACCACCATGGAGAATACAGGTATGTCATGAGACATGTCTCTTTCCACCTTCTGTCAGACCACTGGGGGCATTTCTGGCTGCGTCACAGCCATTATTGTTGCAAGTCTTAGCATCATCCCTGTGTTTAGACACACTTGTAGCTGCACTGTATTTCAAACCTGGAACCTACCTGTGCTGAATCTAGGTGATGCTATGGCAGGTTACAACTTCCCTCCCGTGATGGGAGGGCGTGTTCTTCCCACTTTGCATTAGTACAACGGGGGCCCACCTGGCCATGGTGGCTGATTTTTTTTTTTAATGACAAAGTCAATAGAGTAATAATTTGTGGTATAATCAGTAGCTTCAGAGAAGGAAAACTCTGACTCCAAAAAACCTCCGCTGCCTTGCGGCATACCTCTTCAGGGGAAAGGCTAAGGGAGTAAACCCCGACAGAAAATCCGGAGCCGGAGTCCCTAAGGCGGTTTGACGTTGTAGTCAACACCGGCAACTCCTGCGGCGCACCTGAACCCAAGCTGTATTGACTCCGTCTTTCCCTTGAACCCTTCAGCTGCGAAGAGAGGGGGGGTCTGCTGCATGGGCAACAGCAAACCCTCCATATTACCCTGCCCAGGCTCTGTAGCTTCAGCGTCATCACAAGATGTCGATTCAACACGGGAGGAGACAGATACTGTGTCACTCCCGAGTCGGACTGCACAGCCATTCTCGGCGGTGCAGATAGACTCTTAAGAAGCTACACCATCGTCTCTCGAGACGGACGGCTGCCGCCGCCGACGACGACAGTAAATGAGATTTTTTCCCAGTTTCTGTTTCTGATATTTCATTGTTGGTGTACAAAAATGCCTTCAATTTCTGAATATTGATTTGTATCCTGGTGTTTTACCAAATTCATTTATTAGGCCAAGTAAGTTTTTGGCGGCGCCTATAGGATTTTTTATGTACACTATCACGTCATATGCAAATAATGACAGTTTTACTTCCTCCTTTCCAATTTGGATGCCTTTTATTTCTTTTTCTTTACTGACCACTGTGGCTATAACTTCCAATATTATATTGAATAAAAGTGGTGAAAGCAGACATTCTTGTCTTGTTCCTGACCTTAAGAGGAATGCTTTTAGTTTTTTGCCCATTGAGTATGATGTTGGCTGTAGGTTTCTCATACATTGCCTTTATTTTTGAAGTATGCCCCATCTATTCCCACTTTGCTGTTTTTATCATAAATGAGTGTTGTACTTTATCAAATACTTTTTCAGCATCTATTGATATGATTGTGTGATTTTTGTCTTTCATTTTGTTTATGTTGTGTATTACATTCATTAATTTGTGGGTATTGTACCATCTTTGTATCCCTGGGATGAATCCCACTTGATCATGGTGTATGACTTTTTAAATGTGTTGCTGAATCCAGTTTGTGAATATGTTGTTAAGGATTTTAGTATCTGTGTTCATCAGCAATATTGGCCTGTAGTTTTCCTTCTTTGTTGTGCCTTAACCGGGTTCTGGAATTAAAACAATACTGGCCTCATAAAAGGAGTTTGGGAGTCTTCCCTCTTCTTGAGTTTTTTGGAATAGTTTGAGAAGAATAGGAGTTAGTTCTTCCCTAAATGTTTGGTAAAATTCAGCTGTGAAGCCATCCAATCCATGGCTTTTGTGTGCTGGGAGTTTTTTGATTACTACTTCAATTTCACTAGTTATTATCGGTCCCTTCAGGCTTTCTGCTTTTTCTTGATTCAGTTTTGGAAGATTATATGTTTCTAGAAATTTGTCCATTTCACCCAGGTTGTCAAATTTCTTGGCATGTAGTTGGTCATAGTAATTTCTTACAATTCTTTGCATTTCTGTGGTATAGGTTGTAATTTCTCTTCTTTTGTTTCATATTTTATTTATTTGGGTCCTCTGTTTTTTTCTTGATGAGTCTAGTTAAAGGCTTGTCTATTTTATTTATCTTTTCAAAGAACTGGTTCCTGGACTTACTGATCTTTTGAATTGTTCTTAGTCTCTATGTCATTTAATTTGTTCTTAGTCTCTATGTCATTTAATTCTGCTCTGTTCTTGATTATTTCCTTCCTTCTGCTTGCTCTGGGCTTTGTTTGCTGTTGTTCCTCTACTTCTTATAGATGTAGAATTAAGTTGTTTATTTGAGGTTTTTCCTTTCTTTTGTTAGGTAGGCTCGTATTGCTATGAACTTCCCTCTCAGGACTGCCTTCGCAGTGTCCCATAGGATTTGGGCTGTTGTGTGTTCATTTTCATTTGCTTCCATAAACCTCTGATTTCTTCCTTGATCTCACTGTTAACCCATTCATTATTTAATAGCATGTTATTCAGTCTCAATGAATTTGAATGTTTTAGGTTTTTCCTTGAGGTTGGTTTCCTGTTTCAAGACATTTTTATCTGAGATGCTTGATATGTTTTCAGTTTTCTTGAATTATTGAGGCTTGTTTTGTGTCCTACTATGTAGTCTATCTTTGAAAATGTTCCATGTGCATTCAAAAAGTATGTATATTTTGCTTCTTTGCGGTGAAGGGTACTGTTAACAATTAAGTCCGTTTGATCTACAGTGTTGTTCAATGTCACAATATCCTTGTTAATTTTTTTCCTTGGAAGATGTATCTGTTCTTAGCATGACATGTTAAAACCCCCTACTATGAGTGTGTTGCTGTCGATATCCTTCTTGAAATCTTCCAAGATTTTCCTTATATATTTTGGTGCTCCTATGCTGGGTGCATATATATTTATAAGGGTTATATCTTCTTGATAGATTATTCCCTTAAGTATTATATAGTGTCTTTCTTTGTCTATTTCTATGGCCTTTATTTTGAAATCTATTTTGTCTGATATAAGTATTGCTACCCTAGCTTTATTTTTTTTCATGTCTGTTTACTTGGAATATTTTTTCCATCTCTTCACTTTCAGTCTATGTAGATCTTTTGTTCTGAGGTGGGTCTATTGTAGACAGCATATATGCAAGTCATGTATTCTTATCCATTCAGCTACCCTATATCTTTTGATTGGAGCACTTAATCCATTTACATTTAAGGTTATTATTGATAGGTACTTATTCATTGCCATTTTTTCCCCTTCGTACCTGTGTTCCTCTTGCTCTCTTTTTCTTCATCTCTTAAAACAGATCCTTTAGCATCTCTTGCAGTGCTGCATTGGTGGAGATGTATTCTTTTAGTCTTTTTTTGTCTGGGAAACTCCCTAATTCACCTCTCATTTTATCTTTTTTAAGACTTTATTTATTTCTTTTTAGAGAGAGGGAGAAGGAGAAAGAAAAAGAGGAAGAGAAATATCAATGTGTGGTTGCCTCTTGCCTGCACCCAACTAGAGACCTGGCCTGCAACCCAGACATGCCCCCAACTGAAGACCCAGCCTGCAACCTGGGCATGTGCCCTGACTTGGAATAGAACCAATGACCCTTTGGTTTGAAGGCCCAGTGTTCAATCCACTGAGCCACACCAGGCAGGGCTCACCTTGTATTTTAAGTGAGAGCCTTGGTGGGTGAATAGTTTTGGTTGCAAGCCTTTGTTTTTTGTTACTTGGAATATTTATTGTCATTCCCTTCTGACTTATAGTGCTTCTGTTGAGTAATTAGCTTATGGCCTTATCAGAGCTTCTTGTATGTGACCAGCTGTTTCTCCCTTACTGCCTTTAAGATTCTCTCTTTGTCTTTAAATTTTGCCATTTTAATGATGTTGTGTCTTGGAGTGGGTCTGTTTGGGTTCATCTTCATTGGGACCCTCTGTGCTTCCTGAACTTGCATGACTTTTTCTATCCTCAGATTAGGGAAGTTTTCTGTCATTACTTTTTCAAACAGGTTTTCTTTCCCTTGCTCCTCTTCTTCTCCTTCTGGTGTCCCTATGATACAGATATTATTACATTTCATGTTGTCATGCAGCTCTATTAAAACCCCTTCATTCTTTTTCAGTCTTGTTTTGTTTTGTTGCAGTGTCCGGGAATTTTCTACATTGTCCTTCAGCTCACTGATCCTTTCTTCTGCTTCATCTAGCCTGCTTTTGATTCTTTCTACCATGTTCTTCAATTCAGAAATTGTATTCTTCATTTCCTCTTGGCTCTTATTGATAGTTTCTGTGTCCTTTTTCATGTTGGTTTAGTTCACAGTAAGTTCCTTGTAGCTTCCCTGGAGTTCTTTGTAGTTTTCACTGAGTTTGTTGAGCAGCCTTATAATCATTATTTTCAACTCAATGTCTGATAGTTTGTTTACCCCTATTTCATTTAGCACTCTGTCTTGGGATTCCTCCTTTCCTCTTAATTGAGGATTGTTTCTTTGTCTCCCCAGTTTAGGTGGCTCCTCTTATTTTTTCTGCTTCTTAGATTGATCTGCTTTGACTTCCTGTCTTTGTGGTATGAACTTCTATAGTAGAAGACAGGTGGGATTCAATGGTGTGGTCCCCTTGATCTCCTGAACATGATGCTCTTGGGATGCCCTTTATGCCATTCATGTGGGGTCTCTGGTTGTAATTGGGTTTTAGTTGTTGTTGAGTCATTCTTTGGTGGGTCCTTCCCTCCAGCTGGCGGGCTGAGTCATTCCACCCATCATATTTTGTATGCTGTTGTACAGGTGCACTGTCTTCTCTTTCTGGCTCTGCCCCTGCTGATGTCATATGGTGTCCCATTCTGGCCCTAGGCAGCCTGGTTAAGGCTACCAGTTATCCACAGTCTGTGGCTATCTCCTTCTGTAGTCAACCTGTAATCAGCAGTCAGGCTTAAACACTACAGTGTGGGAATTCCTCTGGGAAAGACTATTGCTTCCCCTTAGACTGATGTCACTTGGAGGTGACTGTTCTGTCTGAGCAAGATGGCTCCTACAATATTGGTGACGACTCAGCACAGGGATTCTGGTGGCTGCTCCCTCAGTTCTCTCCCCAAAGCCAGTCTCCCCAGGCTCTCCTCAAGTGTCTCTAGTCCACTCTTCTCCCTTTTGCCAGAGCCCAGGGTAAGTGGCTACAAATAAAATTTTATATGTTGGCCCTTTAAGAGGCTCTTTGTGTCTCCAACTATCTCTCCCTGGCAGACAGAGACCCCTTCACTTTTTACAACTGGCTGTTACCTGGGTTCCTCTCCAGCTCTGGTGCTGTAGGCTGGGGAGCTTAGCTTGGAGTTTATATCCCACACTTCTCAGAGGGAAACCCCAGTCACTAATATTTCCCTCCAGCACTTCAGCGGCTGCCCATGGGAGCCCAGCCAGCCCTCTCATATCTCCTCTGCACTCCATAACAGTCAGGTTGTGGTGAAGTAGTCTCTTCTGTCTGTCCACAGTTGTAAGGCTTCTCTCCAGCTATTGCTCAGTTGATTATTCAGGATGAGTTCTCTACAATTTAGTGGTAATCCCAGATTGGTCCTGGGAGGAGGTTAATGTAGCTTTCACCTTCTCCTCTGCCATCTTGGATATGATTTGCTTTTTTATACTATACACATCTTTTTTTTCTGTGCCTTGAATGCAGTTTACAGTAATGAACACTACTCCTGCATCCCATTGAATGCAACAATGTCAAAGCCATCTGTATTGATGCTGGTCTCTTTCAGAAAATGCCCTGACCTTGCCAGCATCCTCCTGTGAGAGGTTGATGTGACAGGATGGCCAGGATCAGCTCAAATACCTGGAGGGGCAAGGGAAGGTTATGGAGGTTTCAGGCAAGCCAGCATCACAGCTGTCCTCAATTACCACAAACAGATGTTGGCAGTTCAACTCATTAGAAATGCAATCCAATCACCTTGGCATTCTAATCCTCTTACTAGAAACTCCAGAGATAGGGATATCATGCACTCATAATTCCCATGGTCATGTCAATGAAGGTTATCCTCTCTGTCTTGGAGAAAACTGTGCCCAAGCAAAGACTTCATGTGGCAAATCTCCATGGGGATTTGAGCAGTGGTTCTCAACAGAAGTATAGTTTAACCCCAATAGGCAAAGACTAGAGATACTTTTGGTTGTCACAACTTGAAAGAAGGGGCTGATACAGCCACCTACTGGGTTGAGCCCAGGGGTGTTGCTAAACGTGTACAGTGCACAGGACAGTCCCTTCAAAACAAAGAAGCATCTTCCCCAAAATGTCAATAGTTCCAAAGTTGAGAAACCTTTGATTAGATACCCCAAGCACATAAATTAAATAAAGACCTTTAAGTTAAAAGAGGGAAATGGTTAGTGTGAGGGTCTATAACGTAGATCACAGAGGCCTTCAGAGAGCTTGTATTTATCATATAAGATAACTACAGTTTCTATATCTTTTCTTTGTGGTGGGTGGAAGAAGAAAGGGGCTCAAAGAACAGATACTTTCCTAAATGAAGACTGCCATCTACCCAACTTCTCATCATAGAAAGAACAGTGAGACTTCTAGGATCTTTCATATTAGAAAATATAAGGCTCAACTTTGGGAATAAAATACTTTCCCCATGTGATGATTAGTTTTATGAGTCAACTTGAACAGGTTAAAGAGGTGCCAAGACATTTGGATAGACATTATTTCTGGGTGTATCTGTGAGGGTCTTTTGGATGAAATTAACATTTGAATCAGTAGACTGAGAAAAGCAGATTGCTCTCCCAAGTGTGGGTGGGCCTCATTAAAGGTCTGAACCAAACAAAAAGATGGAGTAAAAATTCTCTCTCCCTACCTGATTGTCCCTAAGCTGAGTCCTTCGTTTTCCATCTTTAGACTCTGACTCAGACTGGAACTTCCACCATCAGCTCTCCTGGGTCTCCATCTTGCCAATTGCAGATCTTGGAACTTCTTAGCCTCCGTAATCATGTGAGCCAGTTTCTTATAATGACTGACTGTGTGTGTGTGTGTGTGTGTGTGTGTGTGTGTGTGTGTGTACTGTATTCTATTTCTCTGAAGAATCCAGCCTAGTACACTGATCATGCTACATGGATGCTTTGTTCTTATTCTTCATAAGTCAATTCAAACACAACTTCCTTAGCCAGCCTTTCCCCAACTCTCTGACCTTTGTCTTCTCCTCTTCTCAGTGCCCCTTTTTTCCTCTCTAGCCTCTGTCTCAATTTATAGTGAGCACAGTGATGTTGACTCCCTTGCTCACTACTCTAACCCCATAGCTCAGCACAATGCTTCATACATAGAAGATGGTTGATAAACATTTGTTGAATTAATATCTGACTGAATACCTGAATAGGACTCAGGTTCAAGGAAGTTCAACACATAAGTTCATGCGGAGCTTGAGCTATGAATGTATTCATTTATTAAGCATTCACTGTGCTAAGGGTACTCAACTGTAGGAATCTGACATTTAATGAGAACCAACCATTGCTGAGTGTTTCTGTAGCTCACATGTATCTCTGAGATTAGTGCTATTAGATCCATTTCACAGATGAGGAAACTAAGGCTCAAGGAGGGTAGAACAACTCCCTGTATCAATCACCTTGCTGGTAAGGAGCAGAGAGAAAAACTCAAATTCAGGTTTAACTTGAGAATTCTCTGCTCTGTGACTAAACATGCCATAAAACATCTAAAAAACATATGGACCTCTGTTCCCTGGGAGCTCAGAATGAAGAGTCATAGAATATATGAGTAAAACCAATGAGACATATTTTCATTCAATTTGTAAGCATGGGCTCTGTAACACCCATCCAACTGTATCAAAAAGCTTAGGGAACACAAGCAGGAGAGTGGAAATAGAGGTGAAGTTTGTCAGGAAGATGTTCTTGGGCGTGGGCACTGGAATCAGCTTGACAGGAGCTTGAATCTCAGCTCCACCATTTAGCTGTGCGAACCAGTCAAGTTATTAATTTTACCCTATCTACAATGCCATCAATTTAAGACACATCACTATTCCATGCAGCTAACAAGGAAACAACAATGTTGATTAAACACAATGTAGAGGTCATGGCTCATGAGATGGATCCTGATTTCAGAAATATTGAAGTGTAAGAGAGCGTGCACATTAGACTTGGGAAACAGGTTGTGCTTAGTCTCTCTGAGCCTCAGTTTTCTTGGTAGAGTAGGTATGATGAGCCTCAAGCCACAGGGCTCCCACAAGTAAACCCACCCTAAAATGCAGTACAGGGAGAGGGGTTCCTTCTTCTCCTGGCTTCTCTTTGCACCTCCAGCTCTGTCTTTTCACTGCCTGGTACCTCACACACCTGTGAAGGGCCACCTAAGTCCAGACTGTGCACATGTGCCTCCCTATACAAACGGTTGTGCCCTTGGGTCAGTGGGCAGCCCCTCAGGAGGAAAGACCTGGAGAAGAGGCCCATGCAGGCTCTGAAAGTAGGTTCAATGATACTTGAGCAAGGAATTCCAGGGCCCCAGTGATCCAGGGTGGGATCAGGCTCAGGATAAACAGGCACCCTTAGCCCAAGGACCCACCACTCCAGGAGGAGGGATGCAGCCAAGAAATAGCATGACCTGGAGCCCCCTTGCCAGGTTTCAAGGGTGGACAGGTATGCTGATCACGTACAATAATAGATGCAACATGCCCAGTTTTCCAACTGGTGTCTAGTAGAGTCCATGGATATAACAGAAGCTACCTATTACCTGGTACCTATTATGTGCAAGACAGTGGGTCATACACTTTCCATTCATTTTACATAAGAGGGAGAATTGGAGATGTAATTGAAAAGTACATTGTGATCAGATTTGGAGAGGTACTGGATGCCAGGCCAAGAAGTCTTATTCACAGGAGAGTCATTGCTGACCTATGAGCACAGGACTCACATATGAAGACTATTCCCATCAAAGACTGCAGGTGTAGTAGAGGGTGGAGGCTCAAAGTCTCGGGAGACATGACTGCAAAGTGGGATAAAGGATAAGGACCTGAACTATGATTCTGATTGTAGGAATGGAAAGCAAACAATGGCTGGGAAAGCGATTTTGGAGAATAAACAATTTGGGGTATTGAAAAAGGACAAGGGAAATAAAAACATCAAGGAATATATTTTCCAGGGGACAGGATGGTACCACTCGCAGAAGCAGGGAGGTTACAAGGGAATCTGGATCTCAAGGGAGGAGGTAAATTCAATTAGCTTAAAATGACGATTCCACTGTAGGTTTTTAGAGCATCTACTGTGTACTGTGTACATCTACTGTGCCCCAACCCTCTGCGCCACCACCGAAGAGAAAGAACAGTTCTACCATGCACTGGACGAAGCGTTATCCAAGATTCCCAGAAGTAACGCTCTCTATCTCCTTGGAGACTTCAACGCAAGAGTAGGAGCCGACCACATGGCCTGGCCCACCTGCCTTGGAAACTTTGGGAGAGGAAAGATCAATGAGAATGGTCAGCGACTGCTTGAGCTTTTGTGTCACCACGGCCTGTGCGTGACAAACACATTCTTCAAGTGCAAAGAGATCCACCAGGTGTCATGGAGGCACCCCCGCTCCCGCCATTGGCACCAGCTTGACCTCGTCATCACCAGAAGAACGGATATTGGCAGCACCCTCCTCACCCGCAGCTACCACAGTGCAGACTGCGACACGGACCATGCCCTCGTGGTAAGCAAGGTGCGCATAATGCCGAAGAGGTTGCACCACTCCAAGATGAAGGGTCGCCCACGCATCAACACCAGTTGTGCCAGCAACCCAGTTAAGACCCAGCAATTCATCAACAAGATGGAAGATGCACTCGGCGAGGGAGTGGTGGCAGATGACATTATCGAATCCAATTGGCCATGTCTCCGCGACGCCATATACAACTCCGCCATTATTGCTTACGGGAAGAAAGAGCGGAAGAACGCTGACTGGTACGAGGCTCACTGGGAAGAAATGGAACCCGTGATCGAGGCTAAGAGGAAGGCCCTACTGGCTTACAAGGTCACGCCCACTCCCAGTACACTTCAAGCTCTACGGGCTGCCAGGAACAAAGTCCAGAAGACCGCCCGCCACTGTGCCAACACCTATTGGCTAAACCTGTGCAGAAGCATTCAGGAAGCCGCCGATATAGGCAACGCACGAGGAATGTATGAGGGTATCAAGAAGGCAACAGGCCCAATCCCCTCCAAGATCGCCCCCCTTAAGTCCAAGACAGGTGAGGTCATCACTGACCAGGAACAGCAAATGCGGCGGTGGACCGAGCACTACCTCGAGCTGTACGCAACGAAGAACACCGTAACAGACACTGCTCTTAAAGCCATCCCAGACCTACCAGTCATGGAGGAGCTAGACACCCCACCTACAGCGGCAGAGCTCAGCAAAGCCATCGACCGCCTTGCTTGCGGGAAAGCACCAGGAAGCGACGGAATCCCTCCAGAAATCCTAAAGAGCGGGAAACCAGTCCTGCTACAGCCGCTCCACCATCTACTCTGTCGCTGCTGGAAGGAGGGTTACATCCCCCAGGATATGAGAGATGCCAACATTATCACCATGTATAAGAACAAAGGAGACCGCAGCGACTGCAACAACTACCGGGGCATCTCTCTCCTCAGCGTCGTCAGCAAAGTATTCGCCCGGGTCGCTCTTGCCCGCCTGCAGACCCTTGCTTCCCGCGTCTACCCAGAGTCCCAGTGTGGCTTCAGAGCTGGCCGATCAACAGTGGACATGATCTTCTCCCTACGCCAGCTGCAGGAGAAGTGTCACGAGCAGCATAAACCACTCTACTTCGCCTTTATCGACCTCACGAAGGGGTTTGATCTGGTCAGTCGAAGCGGACTCTTCAGCTTGCTATGGAAGATTGGCTGTCCACCACATCTGCTTGCTGTGGTCATGTCCTTTCACGACAACATGCACAGCACGGTGTCCTACAACGGCGCAACCTCTGAGGCCTTCCCAGTCAGCAGCGGAGTAAAGCAGGGCTGCGTCCTCGCGCCTACGCTGTTCGGAATCTTCTTCTCCATGCTCCTCCAATACGCCTTTAAGGACTGCAGCGAGGGTGTCTTCATTCACACCAGATCCGATGGCAAGCTCTACAACCTGGCCCGTCTACGAGCCAAGACCAAAGTCAAAGAGGTGCTCATCCGTGAGATGCTCTTCGCCGACGACGCAGCTTTGACATCACACTCCAAAGGAGGACTCCAGCAGCTAGTCACTTGCCTTTCCCACGCATGCAAGGAGTTCGGACTAGCCATCAGCCTGACGAAGACGAATGTTATGGCTCAAGGCATGGGGACTCCCCCATGCATCACCATCGACGGATACACCCTGGAGGTTGTCAACGACTTCACTTACCTCGGGTCCACCATCTCGAGCTCTCTGTCAGTCGACTTGGAGGTCAACCGGAGAATCGCCAGGGCAGCCACAGTTATGGCCAGACTGAACCGGCGGGCGTGGAACAATTCCAGCCTCACTGAGAAAACCAGACTGCGCATCTACCAAGCCTGCGTACTCAGCACTCTCCTCTATGGCAGCGAGACGTGGACCACCTACGCAAGGCACGAAAGGAAACTCAACAGCTTCCACATGAGGTGCCTGCGACCCGTCCTGCATGTCGCCTGGCAGGATAAGGTCCCCAACACCGAGGTGCTGAAGCGAGCCAATATGAGCAGTTTGCATGCAGTTCTTAGCGAGAGACGCCTCAGGTGGCTCGGCCATGTCAAAAGAATGGATGCAAGCCGTATCCCCAAAGACCTCCTCTACGGCGAGCTAGCAGAAGGCAAGAGGATGACAGGGCGCCCAAAACTGCGGTTCAAAGACATCTGCAAAAAGGACATGACACAATGCTCCATCAATCTCAACACATGGGAAGTTCAAGCAGATGACCGCCTAGCCTGGAGGCTCGCGGTCAGGCAAGGTACGTCACGCGCGGAGGCTGCGCGCAACGAGGAGGCAGTCCAGAAAAGATCGAGGCGGAAGCAGCGTCAGCAGCAGCAACAACAGCCATCTGCCTTCACCTGTACCAAGTGCGGCAGGGATTGTCACTCCCGAATCGGACTGCACAGCCATTCTCGGCGGTGCAGATAGACTCTCAAGAAGCTACGCCATCGTCTCTCGAGACGGACGGCTGCCGACGACGACTGTGTACTCAGGCTTGTTTATACTTCTCTGCTTCTGCCTCTAGTGTCTGTCAGAAATTGTCCGCATTGGTTCCCCTACAGAGTTCTAATAACCCACTAAGACCATTATTTTGGTCTCATAATATCCAGCAAGAAGTTATTTTTCAGTCTGTCAATGGGCCCAGCTATTACAGTATTATCACAAAAACTACAATTTTGTTATGGTCCGAAAATTTTAACTGGGATTTAAAATTCATATGAAACATACACATACTGTTTGCTTATCTCCACCCTGACCCTCTACCCATGGAAACTCTGGATAGTCCAATAGCTCTAGTATCACAGAAAATATAGACTTCTTCATGTTTTCACTATGACGCTAGAAATAGATAAAGTTAATACAACAGTGCCATCTAGTGAAGGAAAAGTATCTCAAAAGGGTTTGAATTCATCTTAAATTTAATATTCATATATTTTACCCATACAGATCCAGTGCAGAATAGATAGGAATTGTATTAAATGAAGTTGCATTGTATCACCAAATTTAGGGAAAAAAATCTTAATGTCAGTCACATAAATAGAATAAAGAAATTAGAAACCCCTAATACAGGAAATTAAAGAGCAACACAAACAAACAAACTAAATAGAACAAAGAGTAGAATAGTAGTCAGTAGGGGGGAGGCGGGAGGGAGAGAAGGGGGATAAGTAAGGAAAGGGTCTAGTCAAGGAACGTGTATAAAAGACTCATGGACATGTACAACGGGGAGGGATATGATTGTGGGAGAAGGGATGGGCTCGGGGGGGGGGGGGCAATGGGGGGAAATGGGACAACTGTAATTGAAAAACCAAAAAATAAAAGAAATTATATTAAAAAAAGAAAGAAACCCATAGTTTCCTCAAGAATCAAAATTTAATAAGAATCTAACACTAATTAGTGATAAGATCTGCAACAGATTCCCAGGTCCTGACGCTGAGCTCAGCACCGTCTCTGTGACCTGAAGCTGATGGGAGTTGTTGCGCCAACTCAGACACACGAGGAAGGAACACATTCCAGCTCTATGTTTCATGCTCGGGCGACCTAAGGCAAGTGAAACCTCACTGACTTTCTGCTTCTTCCTCTGCAAAATGGCAATGATGATAAAATAATACCCATTCATGGGGACTATTACAAGCCCTAAATGAGGCAGTTTTAGAAAAGTGTAGAATCCAATCGTTTTGAGCGATAAACAGCAATTCTTTCTTATAGTCTTCCCCTTCTTCTTTGTCTGCTCATTTACCAAATAAAAATGAGTCACTTAAGCATTTGTTTCTTTAAAAAGCCGTCATTTAAATGTTCATTCAGTAAATATTGAGGCCCTACTATGTGCCAGGCACCATTCTAGGCTCAGGGGATAGGCAAGTCCTCCCTGGAGGAACTAACCTATAATAGGAGAGGATCCTAAAATAACATAATAGCATCGCATCATGCTAAGAGATTGCATTCTATTTTAGATATGGTAAGAAGGAAAGCTTCTCAGAATACATTTGGATTGAGTTGACAAGGGAAGGAGGCAGGGACAGGCCAAAGCTGAAATGAAGGAATATTTCCTATGCTTTCCTAAAAGAAGAGAGCAATCACCCCAAAAAGGAGAGGAGCCAAGAGCATTGCCTAGAGGAAGGGAAGGTGTTTGTCTCCCGAAAATCAGTAGTCTCCACTCTTGATCAAGCCCTCCAGACCATGTCGCCCAGCGATCTCTCTGTCACTATTCCAGGGGCTGGCATTCTGTCTCAGGACGGCATGAGTTAACCACACTGCCAGATGGAAGAAATAAAAATCAGGTTGCCCATCCAGCTTCCCTCCTCCCCACACCCATTTTCCTCTGGGACCTTGAGGGCCCGCTTCAGATGGCTCAGTGTTTTATATAAAACAGCAACATTTTCAGGGTTCTGGTTGATCTGGTTTAGGGTTTATTGCCCACCTGAGAGGGCTGGTCCCCACTGCAGATGACACAGCCAAATCTCAGCTGCCTGCTGAAAAGGCAGCTGCCAGGGGATTTAGGCTAGTGCTTCCCAATGGTACATATTACACTACCAATTTTTGTTAGATTTCTTTTTAAAAATGTAAAACCTCTATAATACTCCCATCTTTGACTAGAAGATACAAAATTAAACAGGTTTCTTTTGGAAGAGCCTCTAAGTCCTCAATATCATAATAAAAATCATGAGTTTCCAAAAGTGCATGTTATGTTTCTCAAAATTATTTGGCAGTGGAACCCCCTCTGTAGTTTCTCTAGGAAATACACTTTGCAAAAGGCTGGTTTCAGGACTGTCTGGTGCCTACTCTTACTGCAGATTTTCTTAGAACCTGCGGTCTCAGGAAGCTTTTCTAATGCATCATGGACCCCCTTCCCACAGTCCCATATCCAGTTGACCAATGTTCCCCGTCTTCTCCCACAACTCTGTATATTTATATCACGGCCTCTCTAACACTTTGGTGTCTATAATTGATTTTTTGTTTGTCCCTATTTGTTTTATTATAGGCCCCTCTAGATCAGGAAATATGCTGTATGTCCAAAGTTCCAGGGAAGGTCAAGAAAATTCCTGGAGCCTGCTCAAAGTGTGGCACATAGTAAGTGGGTTACACGGGCAGTAGGCAGAAAAGAAGGAAGAAGAGGGCAGATTGACTCTGATTGGAAAGATTGTAGTTCCAAGTTCACAATTTGACTTCTGATCAATCACAACCCCTCTGAGCCTCATTTCTTCTGCAGCCGCAGAAGGCGAAACACATGTGCCCTGACTTCTCTCCTAGAACTAGTGGAGAGCTCTAATGAGACCATCAATGCAAACTCAACTCATAACTGGCAAGTACTAGGCTGATGTTAGATAGCATCATTATTAGTATAAGGCAAAAGCATCCCCTCCACATCTTCCCCACAGAGGCCAGGGTGCCATGCCCACAGTGAGATGGGTTAACCCACCCTGCAGATACTTTGAGCTAGAAAGATCCCCCCAGCCCCCAAAATAACACCTCCTTCTAAATCCTAACACTTGGAAGTTCTATAAGACAAGATAGATGCTCCATTCACATTAAATATAGGATGGGGCAAAAGGAGGTTTACAGTTGTTCACATGGAAAATAATACAGTAATTAATAAATAATAATATAAGAATAAGCTGTTTCACATATAACTGTAAAACTACTTACTCCTGTATTATGCCCCACCTGTATAATTTTAAATACTTGAAATGTGCAAATCATTGGTACCAATTCCCCTCATGGGAGAAATTTCAGAAAGGGAGAATCCTGACCTTGACAATAAGGTTAAAAGAACTATATGCAAAGTTTTTTTAAAACAAAAACTAAGTTGGGAGCCACAAAGGAATATGCCACCTTGTCCAGAATTCTATGTAGGAAAATATTCAGATTAAACTAACTTTTATTGACTACTTACTGCATAGAAAATATACCAAACATTCCCAAATTGCAAATATCTGCAAGTATAATTGTTGCCACCCAATAACTATAGCTGTTGGGGAAATCCACACTATCAGAATTAAAAACCAGATAGCGACATAAACCTGAATTCAACTTAAACAATTAAATTAAATAAGGGACTTTCCTTTGGAAACAAGAAGAATAGTGTATCCACTTCCAGAGCCACTCTAGAATCAAGGCTGTGGCTTATTATCTGATTATCTAAATGCAAGTCATTTCTGTAATTATTTGTATTGTTAATAAATTCTGTCTAGTCTGAGTGAGGCCATCAACATGTTAATGTGGATTCAGATTTTGAAAGAGAACGAGGCAGCAGTTGTAATCAAGGTGCCTGGATTTCTTCCAATTACTGCCCCCAATTATTTTCACACCTATCGTGGACATGTTTAATCTCCTTCTCCTGCTCTAACAACAGCTCCCATAGAGGGAGAATGCTAGCTAATGCACTGCTCAGCAGAGACTGTAGGCCCAATTTAAATGATTAGAAGCCTATTTCATTTCTTTCCTCCTTCTTGTAAGTGCACTTGAAAGGAACGTGCAGGCCAAGCTTCATGCCTTTAACTTGTCGGGGGATGACTTATTGACTTTCTTTAAGCCCCTCTCCTTACCAGCCCTTCTCTGTCTGTCTCGGAGGACACTGAGGATAATTGAAAGCTATTGGACAGTAATCAATAAGCAAAGGTCTTCTCTGTTGCCTGGCTTAAAGGTCTTTAATCTAGTAAATTATCAATTACTGCCGCCTAGATTAGCCTTCCCGTTCACCGTGTGACCGAGGCTGGTCCTCTTATTCTTTAAGTAGATGGGGACATGTACACACAGCAGTTTTCTGCTGATGAAGTGAGTCTGCAGTTCACGTGGGCTTGGGGCCTGGCCCAGTTTCTCTGCAAAGTGACTTCCCTCCTCTCCTCAAATGCGTAGAAATCTCTTTCCATTTGGCAAAGGTCGGGGGCATAATTTTGTTGCTTGACTTAGGGGCATTCATATGTGTCCTCTTCATTGATGCAGGTCTGCGAGTGCCAGACTTTGTGAGGTTCTGGAGACTCAACATGCTCATCACTGTCCCAGCATCGCTCCAAGCGCAATTCAAAGATACCTGTTACAAAAGAAGATCCTCTGGTCAGAGGGCCTGTTCTATGCATTTGAGACAAGTCCTGGGGATTTTCCCTGTGAACCCTGAACGGGACTTGGACCAACACTGTCATGGTGATGAGCACTGGTGACTGTGTTCCAGGAATCTGTATTTTTAACAAATGGTCTGGGTAATTCTCTTGCACATCAAAGCTTGACTACCTCTACTATAGAAGGTATAGATATCAGTAACAACTAACTTGTATTATTAAGTATGAATGAAATGGAGGCTGATTTAAGCTAGTAGTAATTTATTGCAGGAGAACAGGAAAGAATAGGAGAAGATCAGAGGCTCATTGGTATGTCCTTTACTAGGAGGTAATGGTTGGGAATGGATGACGTTCTGACAGAGGAAAAGTATGACACCTCACATACACACTTCAAATACAAGCCATAAGCCCTGGTTATCACCTACGCCTCTGACCAACTAGCTGTAGATCAAAGGTTCCAACAACCACCTCCTTAGGTTCAATTAATTTTCTCAAGTGACTCACAGAACTCAGCAGAACAT
The DNA here is from genome assembly GCF_987537825.1 of Furipterus horrens. Taxonomy (NCBI): domain Eukaryota; kingdom Metazoa; phylum Chordata; class Mammalia; order Chiroptera; family Furipteridae; genus Furipterus; species Furipterus horrens. The sequence continues at coordinate 195,980,981 of NW_028327173.1, read as the reverse complement.
TTTACTTACTAGATTATGACTTTATTATGAAAGAACAGCCAAGTGGAAGAAAGGCATAGGGCAAGTTATAGGGAAAGGGCATTGAGCTTCCAGACCCTCTTCAAATGCACCACTGCCCCCAAATCTCCATGCGTTGACAAAGACCTACCAAGCACCCTTGAGGACTCAGTAAACTCAATGTGGGCCTTTAGAAGACAGGGTTGACCCTCACTGTTTACAAGAATTTTCCGAAGGTAACTATGGATAGGTCATTGGTCCCACCTAATGTAAACCTCTGTCCTCATATAGGCCAGAAATGAGGGAGGAGAACTGTATAGTGGATAATGGTGCAGCTCTGGAGTCAAAAGAGCTGTGCACCCTTAGGTAAATTTCCTCCCATCTCTGAGCAGCAATTTCTTCATCTATAAAGATGGATAAATTATGTGTATAACTTATATGTGTATATGTAAGTTATATATAAATATAAATCATTTATATTGTTGAAATAAATTTCTAGGCCCCAGATGGAGCCACTCATGCCAGAGATGCCACATCAGCAAACCAAAACTTAGATAACTTTCACATCTCCACTTGACCAGAAACTCAGCATATTCAGTCAGTCAATCCCCAACACCCAGCCAATTCTGGGCCTTCTCACCCCTAACAAGGTTGAATCTGCGGCCCCAGACAATCAGATAGCTTCTCTTCTTCTCTTCCTTGGTTTTTAGTTTTTATCCTATAAAAGCTTCCCTACCTTCCTGCAGTTCTCCAAAAGGAGACAGTCTTCTTCAAGAAGTGTTAAATAAAGTTTGTTTGTATCACCTAAATTGTCTTCTTTAATGTTTTTTAACAGTATTATTTATCGTTATTTTCAAATGAGGAAATGGCATTGTAAAATTGAATCAAATTATATGTGTTAACTCTGAAGTTTTCAGAATATAAAACAGTCAGAAAATGTCAGCTATTATTAGGACTATTATCTTTTAATTGCTATTCAAAAATATACAACAGTAGCAGATGTTGTTCAATAACTGACAGCATTTAGTTCATAAAAGGACAGTCATCATTTAGGCTGGCAGAGGCAGAAAAAGAAGAACTAACATTTATTATACCTCATAACAATCTACTGCTAACAATAACTCAGTGATGTCTATATTAATAAATTAATCTGTAAAACAAAGATAAGTAAACTTGGATAAGTAATCAAGGTCATGCAACTACTGAGTGACAAGATCCAGATCTCTCTATTAAAAAGAAATATCAGGGAGTTAGTTCTTTTAGAGATAGGTATTTGAGATTCTGAAGTGTGCTGCATCATTGTCAAGCGGCCTTAGAATAGAACCCTATAGTATGGCAAAATCAGCCCAGAGTGGATGGCATGTACAGTAGGGAAAAGGATGCTTGGAATACAACCTGGTACCTGGGTAGGAACATTCATTGGTAGGGTCCTCTTAAATAAGGTAATTCCATATTCTGGGTTTTCCACGTCAGGATTTATCCCAAATAACCTGTGTCATTATCACCATATGCACTTTGGGCTAGGTTACCTTTCCCACAGGTCCAGGCTACTACAGAAGAATTCCTAAGAGTTTAGATCTGTCATCTCAAATTGGCAGCTGGTCCTTCAAGGCCTACAAACCCATATGGTTTGTGAGACATTGCCAAATCAAATATGAATGCTTTATGTTGCTGCATGCAAGCTCTCTGTCATCCAGAGTCCCCACTTTTCCCTGTTACCTAAGACCAACCCTCTCCATTCATATACCTTATGTGCCCAGTCCCTAATTAACAGCTTTTATATTGATGAGGCCCCACTGCATACTAATTCATTCAGATTATCTGGGATGAGGCCAGGATAGAGATTTTTTTAAAGGCTCTCCCTCTCCCCCAGTTTGTCTAAGGAACAACTGGGGTTAAGGAACACTGGTCTAGGCCCTTCTCTTAATCCATCCATTAGCTTCCTCTTTCGCTTGTGTTTCTTCATTCCTCTGTAGTGGGTGAATAATGCCCCCCCAAAATTCGGGTTCACCTGGAACCTCCAAATGTGACTGTGAGGACAATGGAATCTGGTGAGTCTTTCTCACCCCGGATGCCTAGGCATGGGCTGCCAGAGATAACATTAGATTCACTTGCTCAGTCGTAGGCAGCCGTCCGTCTCGAGAGACGATGGTGTAGCTTCTTAAGAGTCTATCTGCACCGCCGAGAATGGCTGTGCAGTCCGACTCGGGAGTGACACGGATCTGTATCCTCCCGTGTTGAATCGACATCTTGCAATGACGCTGGAGTGTCCTCTCCAGTGAAGCTGAAGCTACAGAGCCTGGGCAGGGTGATATGGAGGGTCTGCTGTTGCCCATGCAGCAGACCCCCCCTCTCTTCGCAGCTGAAGGGTCCAAGGGAAAGACGGAGTCAATACAGCTTGGCTTCAGGTGCGCCGCAGGAGTTGCCGGTGTTGACTACAACGTCAAACCGCCTTAGGGACTCCGGCTCCGGATTTTTCTGTCGGGGTTTACTCCCTTAGCCTTTCCCCTGAAGAGGTATGCCGCAAGGCAGCAGAGGTTTTTTGGAGTCAGAGTTTTCCTTCTCTGAGGAAAACTTGCTCAGTGCACTTGCAGTTATGTAAGCATTGAGGTCCTATTGTGGCTAGTAGCCAGCTTTGTCTATAATAATATAAAAGAGGTGGAACCCCCACAGGAATGTTCATGTTCAGATAACGGGGGCAGGGAGCAAACAGGGGAGAAGTGCTGAGCACCTGGCATCGAGTGAGTGAATGCTGTAATGTCTGCAATAAAGGCACTGTCAGAGATGCCAGCTTTGCCTCGCATCTTTTAACCAATTGCTAGACAAAAGGGAATCTGCATTCATTGGCACAATGGTGACCTTATTTGGAAATGGAATCTTTGCAAATGGAATTAGTCAAGGATCTCAAGATTAAACCAGAGGACTTCCAGCCGAGATGGAGGCCTAGACAGACATGCTGGGTCTCCCTCCACAACCAAGAAGGAATACCACTGCTTCAAAACTAGAGACAACCAGAAGTTCCAGAAAATCAAGGTGCATGGAAGTCCAACAAACAAAGATATAAAGAAGAAATACACATCCAGACAGAAAGAAGGGGTGGGGCACGGGCAGAGAGGACTCGGTGTGGTAGCGGCAGCAGCAGCAACAGCGGGCAGGCTGGCAAAAAGTGCAGTGACATATTTTAAAGTCGGGGGGGACACCTGGGGAGCGCTCCCAGCACCAGACCAGACCACACAGCTCACAGTTCCAGCACAGGGAAAGATAAAGCCTCATTGCTTCTGACTGTGCAAACCAGTGGGGGTTGGGGTGGAGGAAGAAACCGCGGGTCTCTCAGTAGAGTCTGCTTGTTTAAAGGGCCCTCACAGTCCTAGAACATCTGCAGGTCCACCCACCCTGGGAAAGATGGCGAGGGCAACAGCTAGAGAGATGCCAGTCCCTTACAGAAGTGGGAGAAGTGCCTGAAAAAGGGGCAAGTGCTAAGCAAGCAGTATTATTCCCTCTCCGACCCTTTCCCCACATACAGCGCCACAACGTGGTGAAACGGGTCTCCCTGTACTGACAAATCCCTAAGGCTCCGCCGCTTACAACATAATAGGAGCAACAGTTCTACCTAAGACACAGAGGCAAACAAACACAGGAACCTGTCAAGATGAGAGACAGAGAAGTATGGCCCAAAAGGGAGAATAGATCGAGGTTCTAGACGGAGAACTAAGTGATGAGGAGATAGCCAACCTAAGAGACAAGGAGATAGCCAACATAACAGATGCAGAAGTCAAAACACTGGTGATAAAGATGCTCACAGGCTTGACAGATATGCTTGAGTATGGCAAACATGTAAGGGAAGAAGTGAAGGCTATGCTAAATGAAACGAAAGAAAATCCACACAAAACCAATGGTGAAGGGAAGGAAATCAGTGTTCAAATCAATGATTTGGAACATAAGGAAGAAAAAAACAGTCAGCCGGTACAGAATGAGGAAACAATAATTGAAAAAAAATGAGGAGAGGCTTAGGAACATCTGGGACAACTTTAAACGTACCAATATCTGTATCATAGGGGTACCAGAAGGAGAAGAGGAAGAATGAGAAATTGAAAGCTTATGTGAAAAAATAATGAAAGAAAACTTCCTTAATTGGACAAAGGAAATATACATACAAATCCAAGTCCAGGAAGCACAGAGAGTCCCAAACAAGCTAGACCCAAGGAGGACCACACCAAGACACATAATAATTAAAATGCCAAAGGTTCAAGATAAAGAGAGAATCTTAGAAGCAGCAAGAGAAAAGCAGAGAGTTACTTACAAAGGGGTGTCTATAAGACTATCAGCTGAATTCTCAAAAGAAACTTTGCAGGCTAGAAGGGACTGGCAAGAAGTATTCAATGGGATGAAAAGCAAGGACCTACAACCAAAGTGACTCTATCCAGCAAAACTATCATTCAGAATGGAAGGGCAGATGAAATGCCTCCCAGACAAGCTAAAGCTAAAAGAGTTCATTATCACCAAGCCATTATTATATGGAATGTTAAAGAAACTTATTTAAGAAAAAAAAAAGATCAAAACTATGAACGTTAAAATGACAACAAACTCACAACCATCAACAACTGAATCTAAAACATAAAAACAAAATCCAACTAAGCAAACAAGAATAGGAAGAGAGTCATAGGTATGGAGATCATTTAGAGGGTTATCAGCTGGGAATGGAAGGGGGAGAAACGGGGAAATGGTGCAGGTATTAAGAAGCATAATTGGTTGGTACAAAATAGACAGGGGGATGTTAAGAATAATATAGGAAAGGGTGAAGCCAAAGAACTTATATGCATGACCCATGGACATGAACTAAGGGGGGTGGGATTGTTATGGGGAGGGGGACACTGGGCAGAGGGCAGCAAAGGGGAAAAAAACAAAATATAATAAAATATACTTTTTAAAAAAGTTTAAATCATCCTGAATTTAGGGTGGACTCTAAATCCAATAACTGGTGTCTTCATAAGAAGAAAAGAAAACACAGGGAAACACACTGGTAAGAGAGTGATGTAAAAAAATTTTAAAAAGAAGGTGATGTGATGATGGAGACAAAAATTGGAGTAATGCACCTATGAGTCAATGAACACCTAGATTTCAAGTATCCACCACTAACTGGGAAGAGGCTAGGAAAGACTTTTCCTGTGAGCCTTCAGAGGAAGCGTAGCCCTGTTGTCACCTTGATTTCAGACTACTAGCTTCCAGAATTGTGAGAGAATACATTTCTGTGTGTTTCAGCCCCCTGATTTGTTGTCATCTATTGTGGCAGCCCAGGAAACCAATAAATCACCTAATACCTTCCAATAATTGTTCAAATATTCTAAGTGTCTATAGATGTCCTTGTGCCTCCAGAAATAAACTGAAATTACCCTAAAACTTAGTTCAGAAAGGAAGCAGCTATTATTATACTATAAGAGACAGATAGACATGAGACTCTAGGACCTTCCAGGGCCTAAGGAACCAATGAGTGGGAAGGAATCCAGACTTCCCTAATGCATTTTCTCATCCCCTCATTTCTGCTCCATTAGTGGCAGTGGAGGACATGACTTTTCTATGTAGTGCCAAAGGTATTAAGAGAATGAACTCTTACTACTAAATTATTAAAGTCTTATTGCCGGCTCTCTAATTGTCTTTTCTCTATCTCATGGTGGCTTGCTGGTCCCATTTTTCATAGTTGTTTTGCCTTTCTTGAACCCCTGCTTTCTCTTCTTTTTGCCCAGACAGATTGAAAGGCATCTCAACATCTGAGAAGTTAGTTTTACCCCACCCCACCCCAGGCAACAGCTGATCCCACAAAACAGCCGTATAACTTGCCAGCATTGAATCCATACATCTTCAAGCAAACTTCGTTCCACACCAGAAGTCATGATTGAGTCACTGATAGTGATTCGGGGACTCAGGATAACGCTGGCCACCCCTTGATCACACCCACAGAGGCCTCTCCTCTACTCATTCCTGACTCATAAAATCCTTTCCTCACTGTGGTTAAAAGACTCTGCATTTTCCCTCCTCCAAAACCCAGTCCACGGGTTAGAAAACTATTTCTTAAATACGTTCTACTGACTCAAAGCTAGAGAGAGAGAGAGTTATCAAGTGATAAACTTGTTGTTTTCTTTTAAAACTATCGTTCTATGTTAATTTAATTATCTTCTCTCCAAATATCCCACCAAAATGCAATTCCTGCAGGAAGACAGTGATCTGAGCTAATCTAATATTGGTTGGAGATGGGGTTAGGTCATCCCAAGAATTCTGGAAGTGAGCTGTGCTGTCAATGTCTCTCCTCCTTATTGGTAGCATTGGTGAGGAGTGAAAAACAGCAATAAGAATGGAGAACCCAGGGAGGAAGAGTAATTCTAACATCTCTGCCATCCATAGTGCTTCCTACTGATAATACTTCACAGAAACATTCCAGACCAAATACCTCTACATATGTGGTCCCCAAGCTTTTCTGCACATTCCAATCATTTTAGGAGCTTTTGAAACTTCCGATGCCGAGCTGAACCACCAGAACAACTCAGTGGGAATACCTGGGCATGGGAGTCAGGCTTCCATAGCTGTAAAAGCTCTCCTGGTTATTTCAACATGCAGCAAAGTTTGAAATACAGAATGGTTACAAAAATGACCAAAGGTTTAGATCCTACCATGGCTCTAAGGCTCTGCAAAATGGAAATAAGATTATCTCTTCCTCCTGATCAGAAATAGGCTTTCAAAGACAAGGGGCTTTGATATTCTTAGAGAAAGACATTATGTAAATACAGGCTATTATTATTCCAAGTTGGCAGGTGTCTGGGACATATTTCATTCTCTTTAATCATCCAAATGAGGCCAAATGTCCCAGGGATGCGAAGTCAGCCCATCATTATGTCTAATGGGTACTGAGGATCCAAACACAGGTGTTGTGAGCAGTGGCAGAAGCAATCACTGGGTTCCTTTCTACCACCGGGACAACCTCCAGCTGCATACTTTTTTGGAGACAACCCCCCACCTCCAACCAGGTCTTAGTATCTGCCGCTGTTCACTTCCAGCTCAGCAATGTGTACTGCAGAGCAAGTGGCCTTTTCTTCACCGACTGCTACATACAAAAAGGAATAGACTTTGCCCTTTTCTCCCAGGCACAACTAGCCTCATCATGCAAAATGCATTTAATATTAATCCACCCATCTGAGTCTAATTCAACATAAAACATAGCCCAACCTAATAGCAAAGTCTAGAACTGCTGATATCCCACACAGTAACCTCCTGAGTCTTATTTTTTTCTTCGGCAGTAACTATAGCAATAAAAGGTTGGAGGAGGGTATAAATATTTAAGGGCCAAAATAAATCTTTAAATGTTGAACAACTGGGTTATATGAGGGGTAAACTGGAGACCAGTCCCGAGATGGCAGCTTGTCGAATAATGATAGAAACAGCAAAAACCTTGGTCATTTCTCTCCTATCGGTACAGCATTAGTGCATGTCAGCTTTGTAATAGCTTAACTGGCTAAAGCCAGCAGATGGTGTTTTTATGACTCTATATAAACAGCATTAAGTCATTTTAACTCTTTCTCCATAACTCAGGTCTCCCAATCTAGGCTGCAGTTGTCCATCCCTCTTGTCCTCTGAGATGCTCACGAAGAAGAGTACTAGCATTTATTAAGCCCCCGTTATGCACTAAACTCTCCTCATAGGGATCAATTATCCCCAATTTACAGAGTACAGCTACTAACAGAGCCAATATTTGAACTGACTGTTGGATTTCATGGCTGTGGCCCCTCCCACTACCATTCGATCAGTCTGACCCTGTTTTCACTGATTAAAGGAAGGAAAAACAGCTGAACACTGCTCCATAATCATCCTCATAATCCATAACTAGGAGCATCTAAATAAGTATGGCTTGTTTCTATTTGAAATTATTACTGTGTAGGGTTTCTCGCATGTTATTTGATATATTGATTGTTCTTGCAGGAAGTATTGTCTTTTCTGATATGAAAGTTTATCACTTGCTTCTTTAATCCAATTAATTTTGCTATGCACTGAGTGAACTCCTATTTCTGCATTTCAGCATTTTAAAACACAATGCTCAAAAAAGTAAAATCATGACTCTCATTCAAAATCATATATGACAAAGATTTTATTCAACTCAGTTAATGCGGGAATGAGTCAGAGATGCATAGCCAATTTAATAAGTGAATGTTAAGATTGTTAAACTAAATGCAATACTAACTAACATCTACAAGACAATAACCCATAACCTCTTGGTATTGTTTGTATCTCTACTGGAGAGGTATTATTGATATCTCTACTGGACAAAATATCGACAGGTTAATCTGTGCCCATATAGAGTTGTAAACTAGGCCAGTCGATAATAGAAAGTCAAGCCCAGACCTAGGTTTAATTATTGGGGCTTTGTTTTATTGTGCTTCTTTTTTTACCAATGCAAGGCAAAACTCTCTACCAGCAAAAAGATTACAACTTGCTTTATTGCAATACTTGCTTTATTGCAGTGGCCTGGAACCCAAACCACAATATCTCCAAGGTATGCCTGTATGTGTAATTGGGTGATAATGTCGTGTAAATTGTTCACATTTGTGCTGAAATAAATCAAACTGAGGAGAAGCTTACTATAAGCTGAGGTAATTAAGGAAGGAAGGCATATTGGAAAATGATGGCATGACCTTTGTAGGATGTGGTTTAATGAAGATGAAAAAGAACAGTGATCCAGATCAGCATAAGAGTAAATGTAGGCACAGCGTTGGATCTGTTCAACACTGGTTCGCCATCCTGGCAGCACACTGCTATTGGAATGATTCTGCCAAGGTCACCAAGGTCAGGGGTTAGGTACCTGAGGTGGAAACAGGGCCTGGGGAATTTTATATCTCATTTGCATCTCCTAAACATGGGAATATGAAATTACTATTGACTATTGTACCTGCCAATTGAAGTTCTTTAAAACAAAGAGGAGCTTATATTTGTCATCTTACACATGAATGCAACCTTCATGTAGCCTTTGTACCTCAGTGTCCAGCTGTACTTCCTGGTCACTGTCACAGATGACATTCTTTAAGTATTCACCACCTTCTTCATACATTCTATCCTATACAGTCCTGCTGTATCAGGAGTTTAATAGATGCAAAGATGGCCATGATATTGAGTATTTAATGTGATAGATATTTCCCGTGTCTCTGGACTCCCTTGATACCTCTCCTGGTGCTGGGGCTAACCCCACCTGGTACCCTCAATAAAACAAAGTATTTCAGTGACACAAGAAGAATCCAGGTGAATAGCTGAAAATTTGCACCTGTTTTCCCCACACAACCAAATTATTCAGTAAGTCTCACATACAGAAATCCTTTAACCTATTACAAAAACTCATTCAACAGAAGCTAATGGTAGCCATTAGACAGAGCCCTGCACAAAGCAGGAAATTGTATTCCCAATACATAGAGATTTAGCTGGTGTAAAACACAGTGTTCAGAAACAGGGTGACAGATATTGGAAGACAGGTTTTTGACAAGAAACATAAATGGTCTGCATTCTCAGGGAAGCAATAAAAGCTGTTTAATTCAAATCTGACTAGAGCTACAGAATTTCTCTGTCCATTAGCAAAACATCTTTAACACCAGCCTCCCCAGAAATCATCTGCACTCAATGTTGGACACTGAGCAAGAGGTGTGCGTCTCAATTTTGTGGGACCTTACCATCTTAGCTTCACTACACTGACACCAATAGACTTTAAAATCCATCAAGCAGAAAAACCTGAACCAGCAAGAGCAATTGCCAAGAATACAAATTTAGGATCAAAAGAATTGAGTGGTGGAGGCTGCAGAAAAAATTAAGACATTCCATTTTCAGACTAAGATAGCATGCCACACCAAATGTCTAGAATGAATGAACACTGAAGCCCACAGCTGATTATCCAGCATTGTCATGTTTTCAGAAGAGAGGCATCCAAATATCTGAATGACTGACTGACTGGCCTGGATTTCATCCAAACATGTCACCTTGAAAACCATTTTTTCAAAGAAGATGATATTTCAGGAGCTCTTCAAATGCAGGAAAAAAGAAATGAATAAGACTAACATCCGTGAAGCAACCGTGTAAGGCAGCATCCTCAGTTGTCTGAAAAGGAATACATGGGCCATTGGAATTCAGAGGAAGAGGGGACAAGTAGGCATTCTAGGCTCAGGAATGAAAGGACAGTAGGAGGATTGCAAGTTGGAGTCAGATTTTTACATTAGTCAGTGTTTATATCAGTGCACATAGTAAAGCCATCTTTGTCCAGTCCTGTTCCCTGCCCATGGGCACAGTTATCCTCACTGACCAAAGGAAAACAGAAGGGCCAGAGGGGCATCTGCATGCAGCATGCCCTGCCAGGTGGACCTTTAGTAATAGCCAGGGGAGGCATGCGGAGGAGTGGGCCAAGGAGCGTGGTACGGCACAGGCCTGGCCCACAATGCATCCCCTGCTATAACCAGGACAGAAGTAAGCCAGTCACCTCACTGCCAGAGCAGACTCTGTGTATATCCACATACATGCACAAACCCTACACACAGTACACTTTAAACAGATGGCTTCAGGACCAAGGAAGAAGAGCAGAGCAGAGAAGGGTGACGCCTATGGACAAATTTAATTGTTCTGGCTGTCCACATGCCAAGCCCTTCACTTCCTAGTATACTTGAAGGAAATATATACCAGGCCCTCATTGTATCATAGATACCAGCCCCCACTATGGAAGCTAAAGGAGCAGATCTGCCCTCCTTCCTGCCCCCAGTGGCCTAATGCGGACAACTTGGCCTAGGCTGATTGGGTGCTCTCTCCCAAAATGTGGACTTGAATGTCACAAAGATTTGAACAGTTGAAGTCATTCTTTACAGCAAAAGTAGTGGCTAGAAGCTGACCTAATTGTTCTTCCTGTAGGACCAATACTTCAGTCCCTGCCCTTAGGGGCTCACTTGGATCCTTCCTGTTTTCCAAGCTCTCTCCTTGAGTTTCCTCTTAAATCTGAGAGATGCTGATATCCTTCCAATAAATGTCCTTTTTGCAACATTAGCCAGAGGTGCTTTCTGCTTTCAACTAAGAACAACCGCTACACCATTGCAGATTCTGGAGTCTCCCATACATACTCCTCCTGAACCTTGCCCAGCCTGCCAGAACCATCTCTGATAGCAGCTCTCCACGGTCCAGCTCCCACTTAGTCTAGTGGGAGCTACATTATGCAAACAGCCTGCCCCCTAAATTCTTCCTTTGTATGTTTTTGCACTCCAGTTCCTTTTCGTGGGTACCTAATGCCTAAGAGATTTCTCTGAAACTCTACCAAGTATTCCAACAACATAAAATTATTAATGGAATGATCTAGATGCTCTAGAAGACACTTAGGAGTCTACGACTGGACAAAATGCAAACTTCCCAGTGCTTTAAATTCAGTGCATTCTCATCATGTACCCAAAGCTCTTTTATTTAGTTAGGTTTTCAGGGAATCCGACGCCTATTTGTTAGCTTATGGTGTTGATGCATCTCTCTTTCACTGAGGTGTTTAGTCTTAATTAGACAGCAAGTGTAAAGTGCTTTGACAGCATCAGATGCAAGTGCTAGAGAAATCTTTGGGGAATTTCTTCATTTTTGGCTCAAAAGGCACAGGAAAATTAGAAAGCTTTAACAGAAAGCTAAGGTTTGCAAGTAAACTTTGTGGTTTTACTTATCCGCCTGTGTGTGATATGGTACAAAGGTTGAACTTATTTTAAAATTGTATTCTCCTAACTGTAAATAAAAGAGCCGTGTTGAAATCTCCTGCAGGACAAATTAAATTTAAGTTCTCCTTGACTAAACAATCGAATTATTATCTGTGGATCTAGAATCTTTGAAGCAAAAGGGAAACCTGCCTAAACTCATGTATTTAGCTACCACTTCCATGGGGAAACCTGGATTTAAGTTTTATCAGTGTTATGAAAGGAAATGCCCCTAACATGTACATGTCCCAAGCAGAGGGTCCCTTCCCTGAGATGGAGACATAATATCCATTCAATTTAGGGTCAACGACTTCACTTACCTCGGGTCCACCATCTCGAGCTCTCTGTCAGTCGACTTGGAGGTCAACCGGAGAATCGCCAGGGCAGCCACAGTTATGGCCAGACTGAACCGGCGAGCATGGAACAATTCCAGCCTCACTGAGAAAACCAGACTGCGCATCTACCAAGCCTGCGTACTCAGCACTCTCCTCTATGGCAGCGAGACGTGGACCACCTACGCAAGGCACGAAAGGAAACTCAACAGCTTCCACATGAGGTGCCTGCGACGCGTCCTGCATGTCGCCTGGCAGGATAAGGTCCCCAACACCGAGGTGCTGAAGCGAGCCAATATGAGCAGTTTGCATGCAGTTCTTAGCGAGAGACGCCTCAGGTGGCTCGGCCATGTCAAAAGAATGGATGCAGGCCGTATCCCCAAAGACCTCCTCTACGGCGAGCTAGCAGAAGGCAAGAGGATGACAGGGCGCCCAAAACTGCGGTTCAAAGACATCTGCAAAAAGGACATGACACAATGCTCCATCAATCTCAACACATGGGAAGTTCAAGCAGACGACCGCCTAGCCTGGAGGCTCGCGGTCAGGCAAGGTACGTCACGCGCGGAGGCTGCGCGCAACGAGGAGGCGGTCCAGAAAAGATCGAGGCGGAAGCAGCGTCAACAGCAGCAACAACGGCCATCTGCCTTCACCTGTAACAAGTGCGGCAGGGATTGTCACTCCCGAATCGGACTGCACAGCCATTCTCGGCGGTGCAGATAGACTCTCAAGAAGCTATGCCATCGTCTCTCGAGACGGACGGCTGCCGACGACGACGAAATTGAGATTTCTTACAAATCTATAAAGGAGAGAGACAAACAATCCAATAAGAAAATCAGTAAACAACGTGAACAAGCAGTTTACAGAAAATAAAATAAAACAAATAAAATAGCTCCTAAATGCAGGAAAGTTTGAAACTCACTCATAACTAAAGAAATACAGATTTGAAAAGAAATGTGAGTTTGTTTCTCCCATTATCCTGATAAAGGTGAAAGCATTAGATAATCCTCAGTGTCACCAAGGACATAAAGAAATGGACACTCACACACAGGACTGGTGAGGGGGTGAACTGATATATTTTGAAAGGCAACTGGTAATATCTGATAAACATATACCTCTCGGAGTATATCCTACAGATAGATAAACGTGAACATAAGTAGATATTTGCTGCAGTGTTATTTGTAACAACCAAGATTCTGGCACCATCTTGTATACCCATCAAGAGGGACTTGATTAAATAAGTTACGGAAAAGCTATACAATAGGCTGCAGCTATTATGAAGATTGGGGTACATCTATATGCACTACTATAAAAAGACACTCCAGATATTTAACTACAAAATGGCTACTTGCAGAGATGTGAGTATAATATGATCTCATATGTGAAAATAAAAAAGCGCTTGAGATCAAACACATTGGACATTTCTGGAAAGAGACACAGGAAACTTCTAACAGTGATTTTTCTCTGCACAGTGAAAACTTCATTTTTATTTTTACCCTTTGGTACTCTTTTAATTTTTATCATGGACTTGCTTTACTTTTACAATGGAAATCTGATTTTCAAAAATAAAAATAGAGGTTCATCTACCCCTTAAAACTAAATCAGAAGTTTTACTCAACAAATATATACTAAGGGTGACTACTCAGCAAACTCTGAAGATATAAAGATTTCTACAATCCAAGCCCTTACCTCCAGGTAGAGAGAGAGCCAGGCACTAAAATAAGTAACTGGCCACCTAGAAGAATAGGGTAGGAAAGGCCCCATCCTTGGAGATACCCAATGCTTTCCCAAGCAGGGCTCCAAAGAAGCCCACACAGGACTCACCTGCACAAACCACAGCCTTGCTAGTGATCTCAGATGCCAGAATAAAAACCCCACTAGGATACAGGGGTCTCCACAGCTCCCCCAGGAATTGAAATAGAATTATCCTTTGAAAAGCTTTTGTCAGTCACTCAAGAAACATTAACCTTTGGAAGTTCTCTCTCAGATGGCCTGAGTCAAGAGATCTAGCTTCCAATATATGAGCCCACTCTCCACATGAACTGCAGGTCTATTAAGGCTTAGAGACAGAGCAATTATGAGGAAGAGGGAGAGAAAAGGCCTGAGGCTTTCATGATGGGCAGACGGGTCTCGGCTGTAGATGTGTAACAAGTACTACTCGCAAAGCATCATGGCCCCTTCCTCCAACCCCTGCTTTAATGCTAACACCCTGCTTGTCCTAAGAGCTTGTTTGATAGCTCACAGGTGGAGCTATTACCCTACACAGCTGTGCTATCAGAAGGACATATTGAGGTCAAGGAGCAATCTAGCATCTAAAGACTAACTGGGCCCTTCAGAGTCCTGGGCCCCATGTGATCCTTCTACCTAGAGCCCCTGGTGAAGCTCAGCAGATGGAACTAATGAGGTGGTGCAGTCTGATCCCACTGGAACTATTGCCCTGTGCAGAGATCCAAATCAAAGGATTCTGCAAACAGGGAACAAATTGAAGATGAGATGAGGAAAGTTCTGCCAGGTTGGCAGGGGAGAAGGTCAGCACCCCCCACCAGCAGTCATAAGGGAGCACAGCTTTGACGAACAACTCTGGACTCTTTCCCTTTGTACTATGTGTTATCCCAATGGACCTCCAGAGGGGCCCTCTAGACCCGAACAGCATGAAGCAGCCCCTCAATCATCACAACTTCTACCCAGAGAGGCACACAGAAATATGGTGAATGCCACAAATCCAGTAGGAAGGGATAACAGAGATGTTCTCATCACCTTCCACCTGCAGCAAAAGCCCCCTGGACTGGTCAGGGCAGAGGACTGGAAAGAGGGAGCCAGAGACCTGGTCATCTATACCAACATGGCTAGACCTTAGAAAAGTCACATTCTCTCTAGGACAGTTACCTTATCAGGAAAATACCGCCTGCCTCACAGGCTAATGGTTACATTGAGACATTAGTGAATTGACTTTGTAAATGGAATGTCATATTATCATGTTCCCCGGGGGTCCCAGGTAGCTACTCCAGGAAAGAGGAACAAAGCTCTCTGGATATCTTCACTTCAGAGTCCAGAAGTGGAGAAATCCAGGATAGTCTGTCATACTGCAGAATTTCTGTGCAATGGGGCTCAAATCTCACATAGGTTTTAAATTTGGGGAAGGCTCGGCAGATAATAAAAAAGAGACTTATTTCACATTTGTCCTCCAAAAGATGTTAAATAACTTTCACAATCAGTATTTTGACTATCCCAAGTGAAGGGATATGAGCAGTGTTGGTATGACAGTGTGACAGGGGCTAGAATAGTGTGACTGTGAGAGCCTCAGTGCCTCCATTTCTTCATTTGCAAATAGTTCCTGCCTAGGTCACTGGAAACACTTAGAAGATGCCAAGCACCTGGGAAGCCCTGAGTACCTGCCCTGTTGTCAGTGGCCCCATCTTGTGCCAGCGGAAATGAGGCAGAGATAACTTCCTTTTTCAGGCACAGAAAGCAGAGCGGTTTCCAGAGAAAAGCTGATCCCCAGTCTGTGGCTCTCTTTCTTTTATTTCCTACAACACAGGGTCAAGATCTCCTTATTAGTCTCCCTGCCTCCTTGTTCTGCTCCAATCCTTGATTACTGGTTTTTTTTCTTTCAGTGTTATTTTTTTGAAGAGAGGGTGTTTTTTGTTTTTACCATGTATCTCTACTTCTCAAGAATCAGGTCAAACTTACATTTTCCAAAATGTACTTTACCTCCACCTAGAATTTATAAACTCAGTTTGGGATCTTCCCTGAGGCATCTTCTACTCCCAGGTCCCACCCACTCATAGGCCCCTCCCACTCAAAGACCCCTCCCACTTTCAGGCCCCACCCATTTGTAGGCCCCTCCTACTCTTGGGTCCCACCCACTCACAGTCCCCTCCCGTTATTGGGTTCTTCCTACTTGTACAAGTAGCTATGCTTTTCTTTTACTGTTCTAAACCAAAATGGCTACAGATTTTCCATAACATGTTGGCGAGTAAGCTGCAATATTTAATATAATTTTCTTCTAAGTTCAGAGATAATAGAAAAAATTAAATGCAGGAAACAACTTCTAACTTCTAGGTGGGGCTGTCTCAAGTAGTCCAAGCCCAGCCCAGTCTCAGAAATCCCTCATGAGGGGCTCCTCCCTCCTCATGTGGGCCACCTTCCCTCTAAACTGTTCTCAGCACATCTAGGCTCCTCAATGACCAGTCCTGAAGACTAAATCCAGAAGGGCCCCAGTCTAAGTCTTACCATTTAAGTTTCTGCTGTTTCCCATAAGAAATGATGCTAGGAATGTTGGAAATGTCTACTCCCATCTCTAAGTCCGAGTTGTATTAAAGATACACCTGGATCTCCCTTATTTCAGTCCTTCTCCTTTTTCCTACTGCAGCTCCCGTGCAAGGTGAAGATTAGTCTTGCTGTCCTTCCTGCCCTCCTCCAGCCTTCACACCTCCACAAGAACAAGTAACAACTCTTTAGCAAAAGACTGTTCTAAATTAACACACAGAAAAGAAGCATTTCTCTAAAAGAGATGCAAGTCTTCAGAGATGTAAGAAGCCGACAACATAAACATTCACAGTCTAGTTCCTCAGAGTCACAGCTTCTCGAACACATTCTCTGATTATGATGCGCATTACATCTACCTAATAAACGCGTATGTTTGGACTCTTTCCAGAAGAAAGAAACAGGCTCCTTCAAAAGTATACTCCAGTCTTTATTTCATGCAAGAGAGAGAAAACTGCTGAAAGCTTTGAAATGCAGGGTGTATCGGCTTTTATCACTCCCCTCTATGTTGTGAGAATCATGAGGTCAGGTTTTAGCCAAGAATCAGATTGACAGCACCTGGCGCTTCTCATCCTGCCAGCTTTCTCTGTGGAAAGGAAGCGCAGAGCTCGGGTATGGCAACTCAGACCTGACGTTGCTGCAACAGAGTATCTACGTCCTTTCCCCACACCTTAATCCATAGATCACTGCCTTTTCCCCCTGCAACTGATAACTGGACTTTCCTGAATTTCACTCACTCATGTGTGGAATCTAATGAACAAACTGAACTAACAAGCAAAATAGAGACAGACTCAAAGGTAAGAGAGCAGGATGACAGCCACGGGGGCTTGGCGGGGTGGCAGGAGTGAGCAAAAAAGAAAAAAACTCATGAACATGGACAACAGTGTGGTGACTGCAGGGAGAGAGGGTGGGGGGAGGTGGAAGAGGGTATAAGGGGGATACATGGTAGTGAAAAAATACAATTAAAAATAAAGAAAATCCATATCTATCCTCTTCAGCTGGGACTTCCCATTTTAACCTACTTTGGAGCCCAAGAAGTATACAATGAGACACGACCTTTGAAGTTTGCGGATGGGGGGAAGGGCAGTCTCCCTGGCCTTGAAAGCAAAATGCCTTATAGAAATGTCCAATCTTTCTCTAAAGCAAGTTCTTACTTTGATACAAATTATATAGAAGGAGGAGGGGAAAGCCCTGAAAAACAAATGAGCAACTTTTTAAAAAGCTTTCAGAATCAAATGTAAAATTCATTAAGAAACGTAATGGAAATTTTATGGCTGGTGCACAGATAAATTCATTGCTGCCTCTTAATTCATCAAGCACACTTACAAGAGTGTATACCAAATTAATTGGAACTAACAGCCTCTTAGAAATATTAAACCAGCTGCAGACTCAGGGTAAACTAGTTGGAACAAAACAAAGAACCCCTCCTCCTCCTCCCAAACCCTGATTGAATTAAAGGCTACACTTTCTCAACTCTAAAAATGTTCAACAACTTTGTTCCTCCATGACTGCTAAGCCTACCTGTTGTTGAGGCCCAAGAGGGTTAAAACTAGATACAAATGAGGTTTCTTTGGACATTAGGAATCCCAACTCTATGTCACCATAGCTATGAAGATACAATCAAAGAATTCTTGAAAAGAAAGATGTTCTCACACTGATGTTAGATATTGTTCTGATTCAGGTGCATGGGTTAGGAGAAGGAGGGTTGAATTTGAGTGATTCACTTTTTATGACCTTCTGGGATAACTTGAAGAGAATTCTCTTAATCTCTTCCCTCAAGGTAATTCTTTAGTTCTCAGACATGCTTTCCAAACAGGCTGTCCAGCAGGTCCAACAAGAGAAACAAAGAGTCTCTATAAATCATTACTTATAGACACAGAAGCCAAGTCCTCCTGAAGACAAGTCAGCCCTACCTATCAGACAGTTGTAAATATTATTTTATTAATAAATATTAATTACTCATTATTGACAAATAATTTTAATTTATTGAGGGCTTAGTTTATACAAGGCACTGTGCTAAGCGCTATATATTCATTGTCTCACTTAACCATCACAATAACCTGATGAGATCATTACTATTAAAATTCCCATTTTAAAAATGAAGAAACTGACACTCAGAGAATTTAAATTCCTTACCCAGGGTCAGGCAGCTAACTTCTCTGTTCCAACCCAAAGTTAAATTATGAAAGCTCAACATTCATGTGATGGCCTGAGAGGCAAAAGTTGAAGGCAGAACACTCCAGGTTTTGGTCCTTAGAGAAACTGCAGAGAATTTGGGTGAGGCAACAGAGAAGCTCTACTTTCACCACCACATAGAGAAGGTGGGTTTGGTCAGAAAATGTTAAGACTAATTTTGACCCTTCTGTTCCAGGTGCCAAATCTGAACTCTGAGGCTTTCAGCTTTGTACTGTAGCTGCCTTGAGATTCAGCCCCATGGAGAGGGGAGAAAACTTCCATGTGCTTCCACAAAATACTCATTTGAGGTTATATGTCTAAGGTCATAAGGACACTAAACATTCCCTATTTATAGTTATCACTAGTGCTAGGCAGCTATTGTGGGAGGGATAAGTCTTCTATAAAAACAATGCCCGAACCTGAATTGCCTATTTTTT
Organism: Furipterus horrens; assembly: GCF_987537825.1. NCBI lineage: Eukaryota > Metazoa > Chordata > Mammalia > Chiroptera > Furipteridae > Furipterus > Furipterus horrens. Next base: position 195,962,051 of record NW_028327173.1, on the reverse strand, counting down.
TTTGTCTCTCCTCTCCCCACCCCACCCCCATAGGAATGTGTCAGACAAATTCCAGAAGACATCTTTAGGGACCGGCAGCCTGGGTCAGTAAAAAGTCTGAGGAGTCTTTCCCAAACAGGAATGAAAATGAACAAATCCTAGATGAGAAGTTATGTGTACTTGTACCATGTCTTCAACTTATCAATACAACAAATATCTGGGCAACCGGGAGGATCTACGGGACAAGAGGTCATGCATGCATCCTAGTTTCCACTGGGAGTGGAGAGGTTACTTCCAGCCAAGATGTAGGCCTAGACTGACACACTCTGTCTCCCTCCACAATTAAGAAGAAATACAACTAACGCAAAACCAGGAATAACCAGAAGTTCCAGAAAATAAAGCTACATGGAAGTCCAACATATGAAGTTATAAAGAAGTGGTGCTCATCTAGACAGGTAGGAGGAGTGAAGCTGGGGCAGAGATGTCAAGCTGTGCTGGTGGCGGCAGCTGCAGCAACAGTGGTGGGATGGCAGTAAGCACAGACACCCGTATTTCAGGGAAGGTGAGAAGCGCCTGGGGAGCATTCCCAGCTACAGACCAAACCCCGTCAGCTCATGATTCCAACACTGGGGAAGGCAGACCTCAATTGCCTCAGACTGTGAGGGCTGGAGGGGGTTGGGATGGAGGAAAAAGCTCCCGGTCTCTCAGAGGAGAGTGAATGGCAGGAATCCACCTTGAACCCTCAACCCCACAAAAAACACCACAGTGTGATGAGAAGGGATGCCCAACAGTAACAAGTGCACAGGGCTCTGCCTCCTATAGCATAGGAGGTGACAGCCACGCCCAGGAAGCAAAGGTAAACACAAAACTGTCAGGATGGCACAGATCATGATAGAGATCCCAATCACGCAACTGACCAGACAGCAAATATCTGATCTAACGGATCAACAGGTAGGAAATCTTTCTGAGGCACAGTCAGAGCTCTGGTTATACAAATGCTTACAGACCTAACAGCAGATCTTAAACAAGATGGGGAAGGAATGAAGGCTAGTCCTGCTGAAATGAATAAAAACACATACGAAACAAGTGGTAAGGGAAGGAAAACCAGGGATCAAATCAACAAATCAGAATATAGGGAAAGAACAAACAGTCAAGCAGTGCAGAAAGAGGAAACGAAAAGTGAGGAAAATGAGGAGAAGCTCAGAAACCTATGGGACAGCTATAAGCAGGCCAACATCCAAATCATAGGGTTGACCGAAGGTGAAGAAGAAGAACTAGAAATTGAAAAATTATGTACAAAAATAATGAAGCAGAACTTCCCTAACTTGGGGAAGGAAATAGACTTACATGTCCAGGAAGCACAGAGAGCTCCAAAAAAACTGGACCCAGGGAGAACCACACCAAGACACATTATAATCAAAATGTCAAAAATTAAGGATAAAGAGAGATTCTTAAAAGCAGCAAGAGAGAAGAAGAGAATTACATACAAAAGAGTCCCAATAAGACTATCAGTGAATTTCTCAAAAGAAACTCTGCAGGCAAGAAGGGACTGACAAGAAATATTCAAAGTAATGAAAAGCGAAAACCTACAACCACGATCACTCTATCCAGCAAAGCTGTCATTCAAAATAGAAGGGCAGAGAAAGTGCTTCCAGGACAAAGTAAAACTGAAGGAGTTCATCAGATCCAAACCACTATTACATGAAATGTTAAAGGGACTTGTTTAGGAGAAAGAGGATCAAAACTATGAACATTAAAATGAAAACTGCATCACAACAACCAACAACAGAAGCTAGGGAATAGAAACAAAGGCAAACTAAGTAGGCAACGAGACTGGGAAAAGAATTATAGGTATGGGGAACATTCTGGGGGGATGTCAGTGGGGAGGAGTGAGGGTAGAAAGGGAGGGAGATGGTATAGGAATTAAGAAGCATAGTAGGAGGGAGTAGAGTAGACAGGAAGATGTTGAGAAGAACTATATGCACAACCAATGGACATGGACTAAGGTGGGGGACAACTGGAGGGATGGGGTCACTGGGTGAGTGGGGGAACAAAGGGAAAAGAAATTGGGACAACTGTAACAACATAATCAATAAAGCGTATTTAAAATTTTTTCTCATTAAAATAAATAAATAAATAAATATTTGCTGCTAACCTTCTACATGTCAGGCTCAAGGCAAGATCTGACCTAAAGATGAATAATCATAAGTGATTCTATCCTCCTTTAAATAAAGAGAGTGGTGATTTGAATAAGAAATTATAGTCATTTTAAATAAGGAGCTCCAAGGCTGGAACACAAAGATAAATGCTTTGATCTGTGTATACCTTTTCAGAGATATAACATATCTAATTAAGTTTCTGAAGAATTGATAACTTTAGACTTGCAGCATTTTGTGATTTTGTTTTTTTTTTTTTAATTGTGTTTTCAGATGACTGCTTAACTAGCCACTTGTAGAAAGCAGGAAGAAAGCAAATGCATACCGAGTTTATTTTAGTGGTGGTTTGGGCAAAGCCTATATATCAGACTGAATTTCATTCTTCTGTAAGTATAAAAAAATCTAAATAATAGTGGCTTAAACATATAAGGTATTTCTCTCATGTAACCAGAAGTCTGAAAGTACTTTCAAAACTGGCAAAGAAGCTGATTATCAGATATCAAATCTTCTATCTTCTTCTCTACCATCCTCAGCAAGTTAGCCTTCATTCTCATGCAAATTGCCTCCCGGTCGCCAAAAGGCTGCCACATTGCCAGCCATCATGTTTGCACTCCACAAAGGAGTAAGAATGAAGGGGAAGAAGAGACATCAGCAGATTTCAGCTTGTATCTCATTGGCCAATGCTGTCACATAGCTACTGTTGAGAAGACTAGAAAATCAATGTTTTTTGTTGTTGCTTTAACAGCCTCTTTAAGAGAAACAGAAATGAGAAAGAAAGAGGTTGGAAATGAAAGGTTAGTCAATTAAGAGTATTTATTACTCCTATCACCTATAGAGAGACATCTAGGCCATTAATTAGGGTTCCTAGATATTATTTTTTAAAAGAAAAGGAGAAAGTTGCAAGGAAAATAGCATACTTTAAATGTGTAGACTGTACATATCTAACAAACAAATTTTTTAATGCAGCAACTATAGGTAGAACTTCACTTGGCAGTACCAACCTCTGAGAGCCCAGGCCAAATGGTGCTCCCGCCTCCCCATTGCTCCATAGAAGTCCTAGTTATGGGCCCCGTAAGCAATCAGTATGGGAGGGCCAGGAGGCCTTTTTCCATCAATGTTCTCAAGAAAACTTTCCCATGACGATCTTTGACATAAACCAGAAGAAGGGAACCTGAAATCAAAAGGACAGAGAAAGTTTCTGAAAAGTCCGTAACTTATGAAGTGAGATCATTTAATAGCGTTCACACAATAAGAAAGACTAACACTAAAATATTTGGGAAGATTATGGCCTAGGTGTTATTTTGAAGAAAGTCACAGATTTTTCTTTCTGCATTTCTGCATTCAAATGGGACTATGTGGCCTGGTAGAGCAGCCACAAGCCTTCCCTCACACATGCTTCCTGGGGTCACCTCCCAAGTAAACTCCCTGACCCTGAGTGTTGAGCTCTCCTTTAGGGGACCCAAACCAAAAGAACATCTCAAACATCTTCACTTGTCTTCTTTATAGGACCCACACCAAGTACCCTTTCACTTCACAACTCATGCAGAGTTTTTCTTCCTGGGCTATTATCAAAGAAGATGTCTCTAATTACTATTGTTCTATATCAATTCATTAAGGATTCCATTGTCAATGGCTTCAAAAAAAAAAAAAAAAACAGGAGAAAAAGATTCTGCTCTAATTAAAAACAAATAGCTAGCCTTTGAAAGAGTCTGCATATTTTTCTTTCCAAGTAATTTGCTTACATTTAAACTGTGCTTATCTAGCTGTCCCAATGACTAGGCCAATAAAGCCCTTGATGTGGCCCTTGGGAACATTTTCTCCTGCTTTGGGGAAGTGGCAGGTTCTACCCAACAGAGTCAAATTCTACAAGACGATGAATCACTTTTCTCATCTGATCTGCCAAAAAAAAAAAAAAAAGAGGCACCATCAGCAGGGGAGCAGTGTTGGTGGGGGACGGGGGACAGCCACCATTCCCTGGGCTCTGCAAACAAGAATCAGACGGCAGGTACAGCCAGAGGGGTTCTGGGTGCTAGGACCGGCATCCAGCTCTCACTGTCTGATCCTATGCCTGCCTTGACAGTATGGTGTCATTTCAAAAGGGGGTGAGGTTCTAGACTCCAATAGATTCAGGTTCAAATCCTGCCTCCACCACTTGCTAGTGTGACCGTCTTCACAACACTTTCTTTTTGAGCTTCAGTTTCCTACCCACAGTATGAGGCATGACAAAGAGTGCATGAGTGACCTTGGCCCACATTAAGTCTCACATTTACATTGTTTACAGTGTCTTCAAATAAAATATGTCTGTGTACATACTCATAAATACATACCACATATAAGTATATATCAATATATAAAGATATTTTTTAATATACTTTTCTGACATTTCTTCAGTCTTTTGTACACTAGCAGCCTTAGATGTATCCTGAACCTCTCTTGACCCAGACCGAGATGCGAATAATAATTCCTGTGTATCCAATAGTTTCTTCATTGATTTATAAGCGGTATTAGAAAACATGAGACTTGATTCCAAATCACCCTTTCTTTCCTCTCTCTTTGTTTCTTCTCGACAGGCTCTGCCTCTCTGCATACAGCTCTCCCTTGGGCCTCCCATTCCAGCCTTTCTGGAGTCCCCGGAGTCCCCAGAACTTCATAATCTTGTGCCTGGCTCTCAAGTTGGGCATTCATATGGTTGGCCATTCCAGAAACGAATACTTGGTGTGACCTCAGCATGCTCTCCCTCGTGAATTATCTCCAAGGAGGGCCCTCACAGTCTCTCTCCACGTCCCTGGGCTCTCTGTTCTATGGATAATGTATCCAGCCAAGTCACAGGCATATAGTATACAATCATTGCTAGGTTTTTCCCTCTCACACCTCAGACATTTCTTCTGATCTGAAATATTCTCTGGAAGCTGCAACTTTATATAGTGTTTCGTTTAATTAGAAATAATTATTGAGTACATACAAAGTCCAGAGCACTTTCCTAGATTCTAAAACAGGGAACAAAAGAGGTGAGCTACAACGAAATTTAAAATGTATACCCTTGCCCTTCCAGGAAGGAATTTGCAATCTAATTGAATCTAGTAAAAAGAAACGTATCAGTGTTGTCGGTGGAAATTAGGCTCCTCCATAGTATCCTGAGGAAAGCATTCCAAGGACCCACGCATGGGAGACTGTGGTGTGGCATGGTTTATTCATGTGGAAATAGAAACTACCCCTGGATTTCCAATGATCCATCTCCCCATCCCACCATAGTAAAGCGAGGCCAGAAATAAAGTCAATGTCCAGAGATGCTGTGTCACACGAAAGCTCAGCCCAGTTCAGCAACCAGCTAGCTTAGCATGTTTCCAGCTGCAGTCCATTGCTATGCTGCTGCGGTGTTCAGGCTCCCTCCTGGAGCCTGTGTGTATGGAGTCCTTGCAGCCACATGGCTGCTAAGGTCACATGGCTATGGAGTGAAGATGCTCAAGTGCATGGGACAAGTGTTGGTCATCCAGCAAGAGGGAGACAGAGAGAGGGAGAGGACTTAGTCCTTTTGGAAGCTCATACCCTCTGCTGCTGGCCCTGGTAGCTGCTAGACTCACATGGTTACATGCCCCCAGGCAAGAGGACACACTAAAACAAGTGAGGGAAGTACGTCACCAGGTGGGCAAGGACACAGGGTTGGGGAGTGGGAGGCGTCTTTGTTCCCCTGGGATTTTGTTAGCTTGGGCTTGGGACAGCCCAGCTGTGTTTTCAGAAGAACCAATTAATTTCCCAAATTTTCACAGGCTATGGATGGGTTTACACCCCCTAATCAGACTGGCAGGGCTCTATGGTCCAGCACCTTTCCCAGGGCCCCCCACAATCTGTACTGGAGGGAGAGAAGGAAGAGTATTAATCCCCTCGATGGAGCACAAAGCCGTGGTCCCCAGGAGTGTGAAAAGCTAGAGTTTGCTGGCTAAGAAAGCGGGCTCATGCTCTCAATTTTATCAAGTTCAATGTCTAATTCCCTTTGCTTCCCTTTCCCATAATAGTTAGCCTAATACCAACAGTAACATTAGGTCCCCAATAAAAGTTTGTTAAATAAGTAAAAGAGACATATACAATGGAGAGCTTAAATATTACTGTCAGGGCTTTGATGAGGTTTAAGATGCCATTATCAGAGACACCTAGGAATACCCAAATCCTGCTTAGTCTCCCTCCCATTCACACAAGGGACAATGACATATAGGAATTGAAAGGCCATGCTATTTTTAATTACCTGGAATTATTCTCTAGGCTCCCGTGGAGAGCTGGCTGATACCCTGATGGGCGCATGTGTCCTGCCTGAAGACTGAATGGGTCTTTGCCATCCTCCTAAACCCAGATCCAAATCTTGGAATCATGCCATCCTCTGCTGGCGGTGTTATACAGGCTAGGCACACCCTGAGCATCCACAGGAGGGAGGGTAAAGCTGGCTGGACCTGTCAAGGGCGGCCCATCTAAGCACTCGTTAAGTTACTGAGGTCCCTTGGAGGGGAGGCAGTTCTTATGTGTGAAACTTTATCACTCAGCTGCCCTGACCACTAACTAAACATGGGCCACACTGTGGATGGAAATTTCACCTCTTTTCCCTCTATACTGATATGAAGCAATAATACCTCATTAGTTGATAAGAAAATAGCAGACAGAAAATAATATAAAATTCAAAGAAGAGTGAATTCACTTTGAGCCAGAATAATAAAAGAAGTAACAGAATATAATTTGACAGAGTTGCTCTCGCCTTAAACACAGAAAAGCCCGCTGGCCTCAGGTAAAGCCAGAGATACATTTATTCCCTCTATTTCTTCCCTGGAATCTTCTAGGCATTCTTACAAGGGAGCTTGCTACCAATTATTTCTCACCCCTTACAATCTCAATAAATGCCTGAAGAGCACAATTCAGCAGTCAGTTACCAGCAGATTCACAAGCTGCTCCCCTCTTTAAAACACACATGCGAGAGGAAAGCTATTTGGTTGTTTAATGATATTCGTTTCACACTTTCTTTCTGGGTATTTTCCATAATTGAATTGTCTACGAACAAAACAAGGATTGCCGTTTGGAATAACACGTGGCACTTCGTAGATACCTTTGAATGAAATGTAACAAAGCACTTGAAACAAATGTTCATTAATTTGCAGTTCTGTTTGAGAGCAAGAGGGTCCACATTTCTTAACTGAAAGAGTTGGAGCAATCTAAACATGCCTAAGAAGTACTGAGTAACTTCTGTTCACCAAGTCTAATGGAAAATGGCATCTTTTGACAAAAATTAACTTCTAACATGTTGTTCTCTCTTTTCATTTCACTTAATTAACCTATGTATTAATACGTAGAGAAAAGTGATAGCTTACATTAACGAGAGGAACTGACTTAAGAATTCTGAGACCCCAACTCCCTTCATCTAGTCCATCCAATTCTATTATCTACATGTCTTTCTGCTCCTCAGTCCAGGTCTACAGCCCACATATGTTTTCCTCCCTCATCTCTGCCTTCATGGACCTAGAAACAGTAATAAATGTAAAAATTTGTCCAGCGTCACTTGGCTTTTTCTTGTGTACCTGGGTCATGCCATCAAGCATCTTGGGTCTTAAAAAGTTGGCCAGAATGAAAAAAAAAAACAAAACAAAACATGAAATAAAAAGATGAAAAATCACCTGCATTTAGTATATATTTGCACCTCTCAATATTTTTGCCATCTGTTTACATTATCCTGACTTCAAAAGAAATGGGGAGAAGAGGCATTGGGCCACTGGACAGCTCAAGTACTCTGTGACAGATTCAGCTTTCAATTTCTATGTTGTTTGGAGACATACCCAAAGTATATTTATTACTCCATGTATTTTTTTTAATATTCAAAAGGACCTTGCAGAATTTTGGAATTTGAGTATCTAACCTCACATCTTGATTGCCCCTAAGGCGGGTAGGAATAGTATGCAAATTTTTACCAGGGATATATTGAGTAGGAATCAAGTCTAGAAAAGCCAATTAAGCTAGCAATTGACAGATATGGGGACTGGGTACATCCATACCTTTGCTAAATTACAGGGGGTATGAGGTGAGGTGGAGGAGACAAGATGTTTAATGTGAGTAACTCAGACCAGCTACAGAGAGTAAATCCACCAGATGATCACTCAATTCACTAATTTGGTTGTTGCCAGGATACACCAAACAGATGGACAAAGTCCAGAGCAGGCATGATGCTAGATACTAGGATTCAAAGACAAATGAGCTATAGCACCTACTCTCCACAAGGCCAGAATCTATCTAATGGGGAGGAAGAGAGGAGAGAAGGAAAGAAAGAAGTAAGGGAGGGAGAGAGAAGAATACAAGGAGCAGGGAGGGGAGGTAGATTCAAGCTGACTGGTTGAGGAAGGAAGAGATGATAATTTTAAAAGATTCTAGATATATGTGTCAGCATTCACCCAAAAAGTTGGAAAAGGCATTCCAGGTCATGGCAATACTTGGGCAACATATTTGCATTTTCTGTTCCAAAAAATGGAGCTTATGGTCTGAGCCAACTTGTTCAGTAGTAATAAGATAAAGGAAGACTGCAGTCTAACATTTCTTAAAAACAGAAAACACATTTTAGCAATTGCCTTTTTTAATAATCTGGAACAGCAGTTCTAAAAGTGTAATCTCCAGATCAGCAGTGTGAACACCCCCACCCCCACCCCCACCCACTGACTCAGAAACTCTGGGTCTGGGCAGCAATATGTGTTTTAAGATGCTCTTCATGAAATGTTCATGATAAAGTATGAGAAGAGCTGCCCTAGAGCAAGTAACTTCAAATCATCCCATGATACACTCTCTGCATCTCGCCAGTGGAAATGATTAAAATGTCCTTAAACCTAGTTCATAGACATGCACTACATTCCTGATTCCTAAACGTCTGCCCATGCACAGCATCTGTCGCCGGGCCTGGCAAAACTTTTCATGGATCCTCAGCGAAATGAGGTAAATGAAGCAACCAAGAGTTTCTCATGAAACTAATTTTTTATTTGTTAAATAAATTTAAAAGCCATTTTGGTGATATTATATCCATCCTACATTTTTACTATTAAAGCTTCATTCTTTGGAATAGTGGTAGTAAAAGAACAGTGACTTTTTTCAAATAAACTTAATTGGCAAATTAGATTATAGCCTATTTTTTAATGTATGGGTTCAAAAACCCAGACATCTATAAATAAACCACTGACATTGACAGGGTACACATAGCTTTGCCAGAAAAAAATAAAAAATAAAAAAAACACGTGAATGTATTTTACTACCTGAAAGTCAATTATGTTTTGCTAAGACTTTTATCTATTTATATTCCATAATGTCCAAATTAAGTTTGAGATTCATAAAACCAAGTTTGAGTAGAATATAAATTTAATAAATGTCCACTGTCTCTAACGATTTTTATTCTAGAATTACCACTTTCTTTATGAACTGTCATTTGGAAGGTTTCTTATTTGTGATAAAATTATATACATATATGTAGGTATATATGGAACTGTACATGTGAGTGTGCAGGTATATTTGATTGGTAGATTTTTTTAAATCCCTAAGCACCTTGCTGCGAGAATAGAAAGGGTAAGTAGAGACAGTATCATAAATAAACTATTATTATTTATAATGTACATTCTTCATTCTCATGCACTAATGCACAGTGTTATTTATTAGTTTAATCACTGGTGTAAGAATTATTATTATTATTTCATGACAAAACTGAAAATGGAAATTGGAAAATAGGAAACAGAAAAATATGTTCTCTCTGGAGGACATGTAACATTTACTATGCTTAATCTGTATACAGACAAACTACATTTATTTCTATTACAATACCTTATTCCTCAATGTATTAAAATGCCTCCTACTCCAGCAGCCATGAAAGGATTAGTGACCACTGGAACACAAACCTCATTTTTCCCATCACTTCCCACATCCTCCCCCTCATTTCTAGCTTTACTGTAACCCAGGTTTCAACACCTCAAGCCTCAGATTACTGCAGTGCAGAATAGCCTACTTCTGCAGTTCCCCAGGTTCGGGGGGTTCTGGGGACTGAAAAAGCTCTGCATCAACTCGGATGTCCTCAGATGTCCCCATTCCAAGTCTCAGACTCCTCTGTCCTCCCAGTCAGGGTCTTAACCTGCTGAGGTATGCCTGCTGGGCTGTGAATCCAACCTTTGCTAGAGGTCTGCAGTTCTTATAATTAAATACCAAACCTGTTCTTTAGCTCTTTCTGCCCTCTGGCTGCGAGAGAAAAGAATACTTATATCTCCCAAGGAGGACCTCTAGCTTTCACTACTCAATGGCCTTAAATTGATGGCCCTCAGTCCTTCACGGTGCATTGACAGCCCCCAGCAAGGACTAGGCAATTAGTCGTCCTCATAATTACCATCTCGCCCAGACCTTCCCTGTGCCCGAGCTATTGAACCCGCCAGTATGTGCTCTTTCATTGGCATTTCATCCCTGTTCACCACTGACGAAAGGCCTAATGATCGCACCATTACCGCGTGCCGAGGGCTAGCACTGCTCCACCTGCCACCAGCCACGGCACTTTCATTGCAAGCAGCTTTCTTAACGTCCGCTTCCAAGACTGCTACTGTCTCTGCTGGCTTAGGTCAGGTTCCCAAGGAAACAGACACTGAGACAGTGGATTGCCACACAGGAAGTGAACTGGGGAGTGCGCTCCCAAATCACCCCTGGGAGGGCGTAAGGAGTGGCACTGGGCAGAAGGAGTCGTTGGACGTTGAACTGGGGCAGAGACCTCAGCGCATGCCATGGGAGCACGGAAGTTGAGATGGCTCTTAAACCTTAGCCCTCATTGGGGTGAGAGAGCTGGGCTTTCGTGCACCCACATCAAGTAGTCATTGAATTCAGGGCATGATGTTGAACGGGGCAGCTCCCTTCATGGAGAGGGGCTCAGCTATGAGGTCTCAGCAGGCAGCACCCTGGCAGCTGGGAAACACTTGCCTGGTCCTGAAGGGGCATGTGCCACAGTGTCTGCTTCGTCCCTGGGATGCAGGAGCCAGGAAGATACAAATGTTAAAGTTGGCCAGGGCACCCAGCCTGGCATCCGCTGACGCCTCCAATCTTGTCTGCCACAGTGCCTCCCCTCAGACTGCTTTGGCCAACTGGTTTCCCAAGTTTTTCCTAAATAATCCACAAGCCATACTGCCTCTTACAGCCTTGGTTCCCAGCTCGCTTCCCACCTGGGCTATCCTGCTCTTCTCACTGTTTCTCATTCAACCCAAGACGCATCTTTTGCAATGGCTCCAGCCCACACTGCCCTCCTCCTGTGACTCCCACAATGAAGGCCCTGTACTAGTCATGTGACCCTGAGAATACTCCGCGTCTCTTAGTGCACTGTGTTTATATGCCTTTTCCCTGACTCCAATGGACTCCTGTGGGGGTTTTGGTATTTGGTCAAGTTGGAAATAAAGAGAGCACTTAGGAAGAGAGCATGCGCCTTTCAGGTTACAGCTAGTGGGTGGTCATTCCAGGAAAAGAGAGACATTTGCCCTGCTCATCAACCAATAACCATTACCTCCATTGAACTGTGCGTCGCTCTTGACACATATTCACCTGAATCAAACCCAATGAAGAGAAGGAAACTGTAGGTGGAGACAGAAACTCAAAGATAATAAAACTAGAGTAGGGTCCTGCAAGTGGAGGAGCAGGAACTTGACCTTGGATGGTAAGTGAATAGGCCTCTGAGCCTCAGTTTCTCTGCTTGTGTCAAACCTAGAACTTATTCATTTATTACATTAATGAATATCTGAGCTCCTACTACAGGCCAACAACAGTCCCTTTTCTTTGAGAGCTGGGAGTTGAGGTTGCAGCAGGGAAACTTTGTTTACAGAAACTTTAGTTCATCATATAAAAGCCAGAGAAAGCCAAGGTAAGGAACAGTTAGCTTCCTGGGAAAATGGACCTGGTGGTAAGCAAGGCCCATACCCTAACTCCATCCTTACCTTCTTCCACTGTGACTTTCTGTCTCTGAGTCATTACTAACCCCTGATGTCTGTAGCTACCAGGTTAAGCCCAATTATCCCAAGTTCACAGATATGTTTTCCTCCCTCTCAACAAATTTAAAAAGAAATTCAGGAAAAGCAGCCAAAACAAAATAAAATGAAAGTCATTGGGGGAGGAAAGTTTCTTTGAGAGTTGGTCTTTAAATCTGTTCCTTGCAGGATTTTAGGGCCTGAGGCAATGACCATTCTCCACCCTCAATTTTTAAGTATCCAGCTCCCTTGCAGGTGTCTGTCTCCTGGCCTTAAAATTGTGGCCTCCGAGTGAACTTCTCCAGGGCTCGGTAAATAAACATCCCTCTTCTATGAGATCATGTCTCCTTCTCATAAAGTGTTTTTGTTCTGTGCTCCTGCAATTTCTAAATGTGTGCTTTCTCGATTTTGCAACTGGGAAGACCCTGGAGAGAGGAAAAAGAGTGAGGAGGGAGGGTGGCAGGTGGGAGCTGAAGATGAAAATGTGGCAAAACATAGAAAGCCCAGGCCTGTCAGAGAGTCTGCCAGGGGTTCATCTTGAGGAAAGCTCAGATTTCCAAGATATGAATTTTAACCCCACATGAAGAGATCACGGTCGGCCAAATCTGCTGACTTCAGGTTGAAGACCTAAGTCGGAGAAGGTGGACAGGGTGGCTGAACTCCTGACTGATCCTAAGCCTCTGTGGACCTAACCCACTACTTCATTGCTGATCATCCCACTTCCATAGTCTTGAAATAAGCCCACAGGTTAAACCTCAACAACTATGTACAGGACCCACCTTGTTCCTGATTACGCTGCCTCCACTACCCCGTTGCCAATTGGCACACTCCTGCCCTTGACCCCTCATTTCTGTGTCCAGAAGCACTGCCAGCTCTGGTTTTGCTCCCCAATGTGGTCTTCCCCAGGGCCCAGGAATGTTCACATTCATGTCTCTCCCACAGACACATCCCAGAGAACAGTTGCTGATCAGTGATGCATCTGTAACTGGACAATGTGCCGATTAACAGAGCAGAGAAGATGGCAATGCTACCCTGCAGTAAGGAAGAGACCACATTTCACCACACGGACACATGTGCTGCTGGAATTAGAGCATCCTTGCTGTGCCAGGGGCTTTGCAGGATCAACCCTTTCTCCAGGCTGGTTTCTGAACTTCTGCGCTTCTCTATAAACTATTCCTTCCATTCAAACCCCTCAAAGTAGAGGTGCTTATTCTAAGTTAGGATGCTGAGTGCTTTTGTCAGAGCACTATGATTGACTGATCATGGGAACCTGAACAAGGGTCTCAGGGCCTTCACCTCTAAAGTGAAGATGTTGGACCAACTGACCTATGTGGTCCCTCCAGCTCTCAGCACAGACAAAACACTCAGGCCTCAAGCACCTGTTCTTCTCTTACAACTTCAGGTTCATCAGCTAGAACACCCTACCTCTCCCTCTGAATAAAGTTTAATTTGTGTGTAATTTTCCAGGTACCCCAGTAGACTCCTATGGGGGTTGGTAATTGATCAAGTTGGAAATAAAGACAGCACTTAGGAAGAGAGCATGCACCTTGCAGGTAACAGCTAGTTAGTGGTCATTCCAGAAAAAGAGAGACATTTGCCCCACTCATCAACCAATAGCAATTACCTCCATTGAACTGTGCATCACTCTTGACACATATTCATCTGATTCAAACCCAACGAACAAAAGAAAAATGTAGGTGAAGACAGAAACTCAAAGATAATAAAACTAAAGTAGGGCCCTTGTTGGTGTGGCTTAGTGGATTGAGCACCGGCCTGAGAATTAAAGGGTTGCCAGTTCAATTCCCAATCAGGGCACATGTCTGGGTTGTGGGCCAGGTCCCCAGTTAGAGGCGCATGAGAGGCAACCACACATTGATGTTTCTCTCCCTCTCTTTCTCCCTCCCTTCCCCTCTCTAAAAATAAATAAAATCTTAAAAAAAAAAAATAAAAAAAAAAACTAGAGTAAGACACTGCAGGTGGAGGGGTAGGAACTTGACCTTAAACTTCATGCTGTTTCAGCTTGCCATGCCTGGTTGTCGAGCACCAAGGGAGGGGTCAAACCAGCATTGTTAGGATATCATGAATGAGCAGCAACCTCTTAGCCACACTATTTTTATGTTTTACCTATTGCTTGGGCATCATATCCTCTTCCTATTCCTATAGCAAAATCTGCTCTGATTTTTGGTATAAAACTTTTGTTTCACTAGTGTTCATTGATTTAGTTTCCTCTGTATCACGTGCTTAATAAGCAGACTAAAATTCCATTACAAGCGCAACAAAAAAATTAACACCTATAAGTGTTCCCAGACTTTACTAGGTGTTATGCTTCAAGGGGAAAATTGAGTCATGGCATATTTAAGTAAATCCAATGATGAATAGGTCTGACTGTTCTCCTGAAATTTCTATGATCCTCCCAGTGGCTCAGAAGAAACTCCCAGTACCCAGACACTGTCACTATTCTCCTAAACCACCCAAGAGTGGCCATGTGCCATACCAGCTTGTCACCCTGCAGCTTATTATGACAGATCCAACAACCCATTCTGGCCACCCAGCCTTTCTATCAACCTGTCCTCGAATTTCTTAAGCAGCCATGAATGAGGCTGGCTTGATCACTATTCAGTGGTTATAAAGCAGATATTCTCTACTTATCCTTCTTTTTCTTTCCTCTCTACAAATGTTTTAAATTTTTTTTAAATATAGAAAAGTACAAAGAAAGAAATCTAATAGTCATCTAATTTCCACCTGCCCAGAATTAACCACTATAACATACCATATTGATTTCCAGTCTTTTCTTTGGCTTTTAAATAACAAATCACTCATTTTTATTTTAAAAGTGGCATGTCTATTATAAAAATTTAAAGAATGTAGAAAATCACAAAGCCAAAAGTAAAAAAAAAAAATCAGAATCACATAGCCAAGAATAACTATTCATATTAAGTAAAAATTGATCACATCTTTCTATACATAAATATAGAAAATAAAGATAAATAGCAAAAGAAAGAGGAGTAAAATGCACATATTAAAATTAACTTTAAAATTAAATAAAGTGAACTTAATATTTTATATGCATTTTCCATTAAAAGTATTAATTTCAAATTTACTTTGATGTTTACAAAAGTAAAAGAAACAGTGAAATAGAAGGAGCTGTTGAACATTAAATAAATGCTTCCTCACTTTTTCAAAGGATGTCTCTGAGTTTAAGAAATTTTATACTTAAAATATCAGAGGATTGCAGTCTTTCTTAAAGCTACTCATTTCAGTAGGGAGAGTTTCTCTTCACTCCCAGCTATTTGCTGTGAAAGATGAAGACTTTCATGTTCTTACCCTCCTTCCAGTTCGTTCCCCTTTCTTTCTGATGCTTGTTGGTTATATTACTTACAACATTCACATTCTGTTCTTTACCCGATAATTCCCAGAGTTGTTTAATATTAATTCTACGTGTATATGAATTCAGCGTTCACCACCAATATTTACCAGGGTGTCTACATTCCTGTATTCTGTGTTTTGATTCACATAGCAAATGGCTGGATTTTATTTGCAGGGAGTTTTTGTTTTTTTTTTTTTCCCCAGGAAGATCTTAAGGTGCTGCATTCTTGAAGTTCTCTTGTGTTTCAAAATCCCTTTACACCTGAATTTCATCTTAGACAAGTAAAAGAGTTCAAGGTCAAATATTTCCCAGTTGGGATTTTAGAGCTCTTGTGCCATTGTCTTCTGCTATTAAATATTATTGTGGAGAAATCTGAGACCAGCCTGTTTTGTTCTGTTTTGTTTTTTCTTTTTGTAGGGGACTTGATTTTTCTCTCTAGATCCCTAAAGAATTACTTCTTTATGATAAAAGTTCAGCTTCTTAACTAAAATGTGTCTTCGTGATGAGATTCATGCTTCTAATTTTCCCAGAAGCTCTTTGGATTTCCAGATTCAGTTTTGTCTTTAATTCAGAGAACAGTTTCTCCATTATTTCCTTGAATGCATCTTCAAAGACACCCAATATTTTTATGTTAAATTTTTTGTTGCATTTCACATCCTCTAGCTTTAATTTAATTGCTTTAAGTTTTATCTTTTTAATTATACTTACAAAGATTGTCTCAAGCCTTTGTTCTGTGTTAATAAGTAAAATTTCAGCACCGTTAGCCAAATTATTGGTTCTATAGTAACATTGTTTAGTTCTTGAAGTTAACTTCATAGCCCTTCCTTAAGTCTTTGATTTTACTCTATTGTTTTATTATCTTTGAGTTCTTGATTTATTATATTCATTCTCTTATAAAGTCAAATTGTCTTATAACATAAAACAATTGCAAAGAATTGTCTTCTCCTTCAGTTATTTTTTCTTCTAAAAGGAAGCTGGTGTAACAAACTTCTTGTTTGCTCGCTTTGGTTTGTGGTTGATTTGTTTCTTTGCCTGTAGTAGGTTTGCACGGCTGCCACACTATTTATATTTTGTTCATGCTCGATAGGCCTGAGTAAACTTTCAGTCTGGTGATACAATTGACGGCTTCTTGTCTCTCTTCCCACTGTATCTGAGACCAGTTTCGTTTCCTGTCCTAGACACAGATGGGAGAACCAACCTGAGATGATGGACGGGGCAGATTTGTCTTTCCTCCATGGTTTTGGTATCTGAACGGTACAAAGGGTTACCCTGCCTAATGCAAAGGGCACTGGGTGTCTCTCGTGCCCCTGGTCACGTGGCCTAGGGCTTCAGTAGGCTTCTCCAGCTCCATGCCTACCCACGGAGCTGCCTCCTCTCCCATCTTTCAGTAACCATTCCCACTGTGCGTCAGTCAGGCAATGAACAATATCGGGTCAGTCTGCTCAGTTTGTTTCTCTTCAGATTTGGGGCTATCAATTCTAAGAATTCCATTCTCTAACCAGCCTAGCTCTGGACAGTCCAGGCAAGGAGAGGAGAGGCATCTACTCTCACCCGGCATCTTCTGAATTTTTCTGTAGCAGCTAGTTTTTCAAGTATATTGCATTATGTTTTGTTTCTTTCCTCCTTTGGTTACTGTCGATGACATTTTATTGGCTTTTATCATAGTTTTTACTTGGATTTTGGGGAAAGGATGCATTTTAAATCTTCCGTGTTAACTCAAAGTTCTCCGTTTTTTCTAGATGAAGTCAAATTGTACAGCACACTCCCACATGCCCGTGTGAGAAATTTCTGGCACACAAGCCGTACCTCCTTCCTTTCCGTCCCACGTCAGAACGCACAGAAGGAGAACAGCGAGAGCCACGCACTGATTCAGTAAATACTGGCTAAGGATCTACTCCACGGTATACACTGTGCCGGACATAAAATATAGCAATAAGGAGATCGAACGGGGCACGGTTTGAGCCCTCATTGAGCTCAGAGCCTCATGGTACAGACAAGACATTAGCCAATGACTCACACAAATAACAAAGTTAAAACAATTTCAGTTTTGCAAGATGGAAAGAATTCTGTCGGTGGGTGGTGATGGTAGCAAACGAAGGGAAGGTATTTAACGCCACTGAAATGCACACTTAAGAATGATTAAGATGGCAAATTTTATGTTACGTGTATGGTACCACAATTTTTAACAATGAAAGGAAGTATTATGGGAGTAGGTCCACTGAGCCCTCCCTGCGGAAGAAATGACTGAGCAGAAATCCACATGAACAACAGGATGGGAGTTATTAGAGAGATAACCTTGAAACGACTCCAATTTACAAGAAGGATAAATCATTCACAAAGAGTGATACTTTATTATTGGTATGGCAGGACAATATACTTAAGATATTAACAAATATTTTACCTGTATTTCCTCTCACCTATCTCCGGAGCCTTCTCCTGGTGCCCACCCCCGAGCATCAGGGTTAACCTGTACTTATTGTACAAACAGAAGACAGGCAGAGGGACACAGCAAGGAGGAAATGAGACAGCTTTTAGGACTCCATCTGGATTTGGGTTGCTTTGTTTTGTTTTAGCCCTGACCAGAGTGGCTCAGTTGGTTGGGCATCATCCCACAAAGCAAAAGGTCGCTGGTTCAATCCTCAGTCAGAGTATGTGCCTGGGTTTCGGGTTTGGTCCCCGGTTGGGACACATACAGGAGGTGGCCCCTCAATGTTTCTCTCTCACATCGATGTTTCTCTCTTTCTCTTTCTCCCTACCTTCCCCTCTCTCTAAAAATAAATAAATAAAATCATTTTTTTTTTAAAGACAAGGTATTCAGGTGAAACAAAGAGAATTTGGGGTGTTGCATTTTGGAGAGGAGAGAGAAATCATAAATAAAAAAACAAGGATGCTTGCCATGCCTAGATTTGAAAGGACTTCCCAACCTTGAGATAGAAAGCCTAAGGAGAAGCAATGAGTTCATAGAATCTGGGGATGCTGAGGAAGGGGCACTTTGGGCCATCCTCACGGGGACACTAAAATCCCCAGGGAGGTGTGAGAGGAGGCTTCTGGGAGCAGGAACAAGGCTTCCTCATTCTTGGGAAAGAGTCCTGGTGAGGAGGCAGCAAAATGCAGAGAGAAGATGGTTTGCTTGGTATTTCCGGGACAGCTATGTGGGCCCACGGCAGCCTTAGATCACGACAGAGTGATTTCTGTGCCTGAAAGGCACAGAACGTAATAGAGTGAGCTGCCAAATCTGAAACTGATGGCAAAGAAGATGCATGTCTCCTTGGCAACCTGAGTGAACTGATGACCAAGGACCAGATGAGCAATGGACTTCCCAATAGATGTCTATGGCTCAGGTGACACTGAGGGCTTGAAGGACACCCTCCACACACAGACCTGTACCCTTACATCACCCTCCTCCACCTGCTGCACCACCCACCCCAGAATCAGAGACATGAATTGACTAGGATGGAGTTTCTGCCCTCCTTAGGGAATGAAGAAACAAAATAAAATTAAAATGGCTCACAGGCAGATAAAGCCAGCTACAGTTTGGTGCCCTTATTTCCAGCTGAAATTCATCATACTGGGGGTTCTGTTTCAGACCACCACCATAAAGCAAATATCTCGATAAAGCAACTCGCCCAATTTTTTTGGTTTCCCAGGGCATGGAAAAGTTATGTGTACACTGTATTATAGTCTATTAAGTGTGCAATAACATTACATCTAAAAGAACAATGTACATACCTTAATTTAAAAATTACTTTATTGCTAAAAAATGCTAACTATCATCTGAGCCTTTTATAAGTCATAATCTTTTTGCTGATGGAGGATCTTATAATAAAATGTAATATCTGTGAAGCACAATGAAGTGCTATCAAGTGAGGCATATCTGTAAAAACAAATTTCCCCTATGTACTTTTTAAAGAGTTTATATGTTTATTTTTAGAGAGAGGAGAAGGAAAGGAGGAAGAAAGGGAGAGAAACATCGATCGTTTGCTTCTCGTACATGAGCCATCCAGGGACCCAACCTGCAACCCAGGCATGTGCCCTTCAAACCAGCGACCTGTTTGCTTTGCAGGTCAATACCAAACCCATTGAGCCACGCCAGTCAGGGCTCCCCTATGTACTTCTTACAGTTCTTTGTAGAGGTTTAGAATCACTGATACAAATGTTCCTTGCTGGGACATCATTGGCAAGGACCAGCCCATCAGCCATGGGCAAAGGCTATGCTGGGCCACCCCAACAGAGAGAAGTTAGAGGCCCTTGGACAATAGCCGGTGGCCCTGCGTATTGTTTTAGTACATCATGATGTTTCCTCCTTGTTCGTTACTTTCCATGTAGGAATTTGATAATTCTTGTACATTGACTCATGATAGTGATGCTGTCTTTTTTTTTAACCTCCTGATGAATATTCAGCACCTAGAACAGCACCTGGTACATAGTAGGTCCTCAATAAATACTTGTTGAATGAAAGACTGCATCTTTGAATCCCCTACCTAGTATAATGTCTCATACTGAGTACAGAATTTATGCAAACTTCAAATGACTGCCAAGAGGCCTCAGCTTAACAACTTGGCCAACTCTCCATGAAATTCCAGATATACCCAAAGACAGCCTGATGCTTTTAGATAATTTGGCCTAATTTTTAAGACTCAGAAATTTAAATCCAGCTGATTCATAATTGCAAAAGTATTCTCAGCATCTGGAATGTAGAATGCTTAATTGATCATTCCTATCAATACCCAGTTGAATAGAAGCCTGGAGGTTAGAACCTGCCACTTTTAAAATATTATGCTAAGCTGTTTAGGCCCTTAAATGTTGCATTAAACTCACAAGACGGGAGTAACACTGTTTTGGATGCTGAGAGCCATCTGTTGGGCGGGGGGCACGTGGAGGAGAAAGGCAGGTTCCAATAGTGTGGTTATGTCGCCCTCTCGTGGTGAAATGCTCCAGCAGCATCTGAATCATTCCAGGGCGCGGGGTGGGGGGGAGGGACTTCTACACTACTTAATACTAACAAAGTGTACTGACCACATTCTGTGACTTTGACAACTTTACGAATGTTATTTATTTCATTTAATCTTCATAACAGTCCTAGTTTCAAGAATACTAGTCAGATCTTTGTATTACAGATGAGAAAAATGAGTCACAGAAATAGGGCTGTCCCAGTTCTCTCTCGAGGAAGTGAAAGAGCTGAAATTCGACCCCAGGTGTGTCTGATCCCAAAGCCCATATGCTTTCCCCTGTATCATACAAATTATTATGAACAATATTTTGTTTTATGTATTATATAAATACTTGTATAATGTGTGTACATATACATTATATAAAATGTGTTGAGTGCCTGCTACGCACACATATCATTTGATCACGCTCAAGGTGGGCAAAGTTTAAAACCTCTTCTGATATATTTTTATCACATTGTTTAAAAACATTTAAGCACCTGAGTTTTACAAAATACATGCATTTATCACTCAACAAGTATTTATTAAGAACCTGCTATGTGCCGAACACAGTTCAAGCTGCAGTGAAGCTTCAGCAGTTTTGAGTTTTGTGCCTGAAACCCTGTCACCCATTTGCTGTTTTTCTCTATCACGTTTTCTAAGAGGAGGGACTGGACCTCAATCCTGCATTTATTTGCTGTGTGGTGTTTGGGAGCTTGGGCCTTCATTATTAATACCCTAGATTACCTAAATTACAATACTTAGTAGTTAGTAGCATGTAATCGCTTTAAAAAATAGAAGGGGTGGACATGGGAGCCTTCTGCTGTGCTTCCTCTAATTGCGCTCATCAAGACAGCCCCGGTAAAATTGTCACTGTTTGAAAATCTGAACCTCTGGTAGTTTTTATTACTGTGAAGGGGCCCATTTTAGAATGGCAAGACTCGGAATTACAGCAGAAAGACCCCAAAGCCACAGTCTGTTTCCCTGCTTAATGAGCTGCTCCACAGCCAAACATTCAGTACGCGTGAGCAAGGAAAGGGAGATTTGAGGGAAGAGCTATTTGGGTCTCTACCCAATAGATACTCTATTCAATTCAGAAATGAAAGTATTTGAGTATGTGTTATTGAACCAAGGTTCAGACAATGAGAAAGGCAAGTCATTGAATTCCTATTTGTCCCGCAACAAGGAGACCAAATAATCACTAAGACTCCTTTCATCTATAAAATATTCTGATTGAAATTAGGGGAAAAAAGTCTTTGTTTTCTTTCCTCTGAGATCAGAGAGTCAATGTTAAACATACCACACCGTGTTCTGAAATCTCAATTGTTTTGTTACCGCAAATGTACTCAATCAATCAACAAAGATCTGTTGAGTAATGTTATGTGCGCTAGCTTCACGTCGCTTTGGGATTGGGTTTGAAATGGAAGGAAGGCTGGTACTGTTGCTTTATATTCTCTCTTAAACCCCGAGCCTCTTGGCATCCCTGGGTGTGTCTTTCTCTCTTAATTTGGGGGTTTGGGGGGTTCACAGTAGGTAAGCAGCTTTCTGGAGGCTGAGAGCTGAATCCCAAAGAGGATGTTCCTGCACTATAAGACACACCTGACCATAAGATGCACCTAGGTTTAGATGAGGAAAACAAGAAAAAAAAAATATTCTGAACCAAATGGTGTACTAAAATATTTAATAAAATGTGACAGAATGATATTTCAACCATGTAAAGTGAACAGCAGTCAGTAGTGGTATTTAGAACCATCATCACTGCCATTAACAAATGAGGAGAGACTTTAAGATTCAAGTACTCTTCTAGTTTTCTGGGAACCCCAAGAACTCACCATCACTAATGTCAGAATTTATGGGGGCCTTTAATAACAGGCATTGAGTGAATTAAGAAGTATCACTAGTTGTAACAGTCACTGAGAGTATCACTATCCTAGTTACAGGTTCTGGTGGACTACCCCCAGTGCCTGTTATGGCTAATGATACCCCTTAGTGCCCCCAGTGCCTGTGTTACTACTAGAAGAGTGACCCCACCATAACTCCCTTTATATACTACAAACTTCAGCATTTGTGGCTGCTCACCCAGTTACTGCTGGCCTCCTCACACAGAAATCTGGTGTGCACAGTAAACAGTATGGAGGTAGACAAGACAGCTGTAGCATCTAATGGAGCCAGTGGCCAGCCGAGAACATGTTAGTTCAACTCCACCCATCTGCCTCTCATGATTGGCAGAGCTTAGGACACAGTGATTGGTGATTGGAGGCGGTTCTACTGACACAGACCCCACCCAGTGTCAAAGACAATTGGCAATTGGCACTGTGCCTCATACCCGTTATTAGCCTCAGCTGATTCGACAGGTCAGTGGTTGTAGCTGGGGGTGTCAGGCAGCTCTCTGCACTCTCCCAGGTCCCAGGTGATGGGCAGAGGCTGACGGCAACTAACCAGATGCCCTGAGATTCAGCAGTAAAGTGGGACATTTAAGTGTCCCCAGGGGTTTCATGTGGGCCCACTCTTTCCTCTTCTAACAGCTGTAACTGCCACTGACAGGTCAGGTAATACACATCACCACCTGTGATGCAATATTCGCTCCTTAAGACACACAGACATTTCCCCCACTTTTAGGGGGGGTTGTGTCTTATGGAGCAAATCATATGGTATTTTCTTTTTAAGAAACGAAAGACTCGGGAAGAATTCCCCCAAACTGCCTGAAGAACTTAAGATAGAAAGTCTGTTCCAGGAAGGGCTATCACCATAGCTAAGCATAATATAATCTGAACTAAGTGGGGTAAGCATGCAGGAACCTAGCATGACAATTCTTTAAATTAAAAAATAAGACAAAATGAATTCTTAATTCCAAATCTATTCTTCTACCCACCCAGTTCTGATATCAGGTAGCAGTACTGTCCTGTCTTGAGCAAAACGGGATCTGCCCTGGACCCAATATTTTAACACAGAGATGTACATACATACACACGTACATACATACACACACATATGTGCAATCACCGAGAATGTACTCTGGTTCAGGGTGAACTGGACCTAAACGTCATTCATGAATAACACCATCTAGGCTGGTGAAATTATTCTGCATATCTCCTGCTTAAGCCCTTGACACAGAAGGCAATTGTGTCCAGATGTTCTGAAAAGCTTTGTAATGGTCTACTGCCATTGTGAGAGGGAGACGTTGCTTTGGAAGAGACAAAAAAGTAATTTATTCTTCTCAGAGAACATTAATGTAATAGATTCTGCTATGGTCTGAATGTTTGTGTTTCCCTAAAATTCACTATTGCAATCCAGACCCCCACAGTGATGGTATTAGGAGGCGGGGCCTTTGTCAGATGATTGGAAGGAGGCTCCACCCCTATGATGAGATTAATGTCCTTATGGAAGAGGCCCAAAAAAGTTCTTTCATCCGTTTAGCCACATTAAGACACAAGGAGAAGTCGGCAGTTTACGACCTGGAAGAGGGTCCTTAGCAGAACAGAACCACGTCGGCGCCCTGATCTTGGAGTTCCCGTCTCCAGAACTGTGAGCGTTAAATTTCTGTTTGTGAGCCACTCAGTTAATGGTACTTTGTTATAGCAGCCTGACCAGACTAAGATTCTTTCAAAATAAGCTATCATTTCCAAGTAGTGCCAGGCATCCATTTTTCTTGATTTACTTCATATTCCAATTCACAGTTCTGAAGAGTCTCACAAATTTTATGATGTTCATAGCAGTTATACAGGGCAGTAAAGGGATATTTTGCAATTTTTCATCATTTACATTACTCTTTTGTAGACATGGGTTTAGATATAACAGGTATAGCTTGAAATGATTCTTTACATTGGCATTTAGATGGAAATTAAATGTGGAATTGCATATAGTTTTATTTTTATAAAATATTAAATGTGATTTAAATAAATTTTTAAAAAATTAAATTAATATATTTCAACTTTCAATTTTATTTTAAAGGTTTATATTCATTAATTATAATTTATACCTTACCTTTAATTTTATTATATGGTTTTGAATATATCAAAAGAAAAGTAATTCTTGAAAATACATATATATTTCCATTTCTATTTTTAAATTTATTTTATTCCTGTTTTAGGTGGAAACGTGTCCAAATTATGTACAATTTGAGTTCTGTTGTCTAATGCTTTAGATCACTGAGATCATGACAGCAATAAAATATATGAAAGTGGACCTCAAAAAGAAAATTAGTTCTTCAAAAAGGCATATTGCTTAAATATATTTAAACTAGAAACAAAGCAAATGGGCAAATTTCTGTCAAGCACAACTAATAAAATTCCTGATCAATTTGCCATATGTTCTCTACTTAATGAAGATTTAATTTCTATTTAAAAATGAAAATTAGTCGATTAGCCTCATCAATTCACAACGTGGACAGGGCAGATGAAATTCTTAAACCTCGTATTTTTACCAAGTGCAGATACAATTACATACCACAAAACAAAATTTGCACACAGAAAAAGCACAAATGTAATTACTGAACTGAAAACAGGGACAAATAAAGATTGATAATATTCGGTTAAGATAAGTAATATCAATTGGGAATCTTACTGAGATGTTCTTAAAAGGTTGACACTATGTACCCAAAATTTGCCAAGCATAGTGTCTTTATGTCACTAAAAGCACAGTATTTACAGAAAATAAGGGAAAATATCTAGGTTTATTATAAATGCTTTCAAATTTTGATGCTTAAATGAATAAAAATGTAATACAGATAAACATAATGAATCAAATGATCACTCTCAATGATAGAAAATTCAAAATGAGATCATTGATTTAATGAGTAATAAGGTGAAGGAAGAAAAAACACATAAAGTTTAAAAAGTTATCATTACTCAGTTCAGTCAGGTTGCATCAGGGTCAAAATTCATATTGAAAATTTTGTCTTTATTTCATGTACTGTTGAATTGCCAGGAAAAAGAAACAAGTCAAAATTCACATATTTCACTATTTGTACATCACTTCTGAAAATAGGTTTAGACTTTAATAAGAAACTGAGAAAATAACTGAGTGTTAGGCATTGACTTAAGAGGATGATGGGAGAGATTATTGGCTAGCCTAATCTCACAAACAGGGTTGGCAAAGAAAAAGGTCATTGAGCCAGAGTTCTTACCAAAAATCCAGAGACGTGTCTTTATGCTGGGTATGACACATGATTGAAATGTGCTGCTGGGAGAATGGCCCCTCCACAAGGGTAGCAACGCCATTCTTTGGAACAAATCAGAAGTGAGCTATGGTATTTTCTGGATCTGCCCAAGGATGGACTATCATGATGAAACATACAAAGTCTGACCTTGCACTGTAACTTGACATACAGTGGGAAGGAGGACTACGTGCTGTGAAAGCAATTAGAGTCCACTTAGACAAGATCCAAGATGCTCTAGGAGAGCTCGATAAGATAATATCCTCAAAGAAAGAGAGTGAATAATCATCAAAAATAAAATTTTCCATTTGTGCTATGCACATTTGTTTGGAAAGATCCATTGCTTACTTTTAATTTTAAAAAGGAAACAGAACAGATCTAGCTTGACATTCCACTTCCAAAGCAACAAACTTTATATTTTTTAATTCAATTTTTTTCTATATTGAAAGAAATTGACATAAAACATGCAACAGAAGTGATATTCTAATAAAATATAAAGAATTCAGAAAAAAATAAAGTTTTTATGACTATGAAGAGGGAAGATTCCAAAACAAATTTTAGAAAGACTATCTTCTGGCAAATCACAGATCAAGGTATATTCTTAATTGAAGAGAGATTTTTAATAAATTGAGTATCCAACTGTTTTTTTAAGTTCTAGAATGGATCTAGATATTGCTTTAAGGAACAATTTAAATTATGATATGAAAATAATAATTTGATGATGAAATTGCCATATGTAATATTTTCTGTAATAAAAATAATTTATTACATGCAACCCTATTACAATATTAGAGCATGTGATATAACATTTGTGATTTGTTTATGAATTTTAGTCATGCTTTAAGAACTTCATTGCAATTCAGATTGCTATAACCTTATCAAACACATTGGAATTTAAAGACTAAGAACTTCAATGACTCAAAAGAAATTATGGAACTTGTCTGAAATTTTGTGAAAAATCTTGACTAAGCAACATAATTAGAGATACCACTGAAATTAAGGTAAGAAAAATAAAAATCTTGGAATAAATGCCTTTCCATTACGACTCCCCAAACATGACCATCAACAGAACACCCAGGCATGTGCAATAATAATTAAATTCAGCTACCTTTGATATTTGCCAACAACTTACGGATACATAAGAATGTTGCTTTGCACATTTTTTGTGAGGATATATATTTGTTTTGGCAGGAGGGTAGGTCATAATGCAACAGTTTACCTAACTTACAACTTTCAGTTGGTTGGAAGCATGGAATATAGGCCCACCTCCCTTCGCACTGATGCCTTGAGCCCTGACATGGCAGGGACAGGCCCTGGGTGTGTGCCTCCTGGTGTCCCCAGTGGTACCCAGCATTGCCAGTGGAAAGATTCCGTCCTCGCCACTTTGGTGCCTAGCCTAAGGCAAGTGCACAGTCTTCTCTTTACAAGGAAATATCCTTCAGAGAGCATTTACACATGAAAATGAGTCCACACATTTTTTAATGTGTTTTGTACCTCAAATAATAAATTGCTTATGGACTGACTCTGAAAAACACAGCTGCTGGAGATGCAGATCCTTTCTCATTGAGATTCAATGAGTGATCTCCTTCCTAAAAGTACAGTACCCAGTACCGAGAGGTGAAAAAGAGAACTTTATAAGGAAGAGACCAGACACACATGACCTCAGCCAGGTGATCAAGGTCAACATCAGCAGAGATAAGTGGCATTGAGTGTGTGTGCCCTTGATATGATGTGAGGAGATGGGCCCTTCACCTCTGTGTCTCTCTCATAAAACCCATAAGCCCACACTAATTATAAGAAAAACATCAGACAAATCCCAATCGAGAGACACTCTACAAAATACCGTGCCGGCATCCCTCCAAATTGTCTCTTACATCAAAAACAAGGAAGACCTGAGAAATCGTCATTGCCTAATGAGATATAATTAAATGCCATATGGTGTCCTGGATGGGATCCTGGAACAGCAGGAAAAAAAAGACATTAGGTAAAAACTAGGGGGAAAAGTATGGACTTGAAGTAATAATGGTGTAGCAACACTGCTTCATGTATCGTGATAAGTGTTCCCTAAGGCGTGGAAGGTGGTAACAGTACAGGAAACTGGGTGTGGAGTGCTGTGTATGCGAATTCTGTACTGTATTTGCAACTTTTCTGCAAATCTAAACCTATTCTGAGATGAAGTGTTTATTTTTTTAATGTAATAGAACATGTAAGAAGAACAAAAAGACCTCGAATGAGACCTCCTAGCAGGAAAGATGTCATAGAGAGGGAGGAAGTGGTTCATGGGACACAATCATCCCAGCACTCAGACTGTCCTAGGAGACTCCTGTTCTGAGCACGGCTGGGCACTGATTCTGGAACCTTCCTGCTTCAGCCATCCTGATACCGTGGACATGCTTTGTAGGAAATAACCATGTGTGTGTCACCAAGAGCCATAACCCTGGGAACCTCAGACTCTTTTCCCTACAAGTCACCGTGACTGAATCAGACACTGAGTGAAGGAGCGAGCGAGCTCCCTCCCTCCCGCCCTGAGCGGCGGGAACCATGACAACTGATGACCACAAGGGGGCACATGAGGCCATCAAGAGCCACGGGGAGAGGTGGCAAACCCTGCCTCTGAGCCTTAATCGAAATTTCTTTGGTCCCTGTAATGTTATAGCCTGATGAAACGTGAAGCTCCTTCCCACACTCCTTCCTGAGGGTGGGAGGTGGCAGGGGAGAGGGGCATCTGCCTTTAAGTCCCTTCGACCTTCCTGCCCCTCAGACTCATCTTCCTGTGTCCTGCCTCCGTCCCAACCACATTTTTGTATTGAAGTCCTAACTTCCATGTGATGGTTAATTTTATGTATCAGCTTGACTGACCACGGGGTGCCCAGATGAAACATTATTTCTGGATGTGTCTATGAAGGTATTTTGGATGAAATTAGCATTTGAATGGGTAGACTTAGCAAAGCAGATGACCCTCCCAAGTGTGGGTGGGCCTCATCCAACCTGCTGAGGCCCTGAATCCATCAAAGAGCAGAAGGAAAGATTTTGCTTGAGCCGGAACATCAGCCTTCTCCTGCCCTTGGACTATGAGTGACATGATCGACTTCCTTAGTTCTCAGGCCTTTGACCTCAGACTGTAATTACACTATTGACTTTCCTGGTCTCCAGCTTGCAGACAGCAGATCCTGGGGCTTCTCAGCCTCCACAATTGCATGACCCAGTTCTTTATACTGTTATAAGAAATGTTATATATTATATGTAAAGGATACATGTAACATACACATTTCAGGTATTGTATAATATAAACTATGATATAAATAGGATATTTATAAACATATCTATCCTATTGGTTCTGCTTTCCTAGAGAATCCTAATACACCCCAATATCTCTGAGTGTGATTGTATTTAGACATAGTGTCTTTAAAGAGATAATTAAGTTAAAATTAGGTCATTAAGTTGGGCCCTAATCCAATGTGGCCAGTATCTTTATAAGAAGATGCAGCACAGGGAGGAAGTGACATCTAATCTACAGGCCAAGGAGGGAGGCCTCAGAAGGAGCCAAGCCTGATGGCACCTTGATCGCAGACTTCCAACCTTCAGAGCTGGGAGAAAATTTATTTCTATTGTTTAAGCCACCCAGGGTGGGGTATTGTGTTACGGCAGCCCTCGCAAACTAGTGTGAAGACATTGGTATCCTCCGAAGCCAGAGTCTTTTTTTCTTTATTTTTAAGGTTTATTTATTTTTACAGAGAGGGGAAGTGAAAGGGAAAGAAAGGGAGAGAAACATCAATGTGTGGTTGCCACTCATGTGGCCCCAACTGTAGACCTGGCCCGAAACCCAGGCATGTGCCCTGACTGGGAATCAAACTGGTGACCCTTTGGTTTGCAGGCCAGCGCTCAATCCACTGAGCCACACCAGCCGGGTCTGAAGTCAGAGTCTTTCTTCACGAAGTTTAACATGCCCAGAGTTGGAGGTGCTGAAGGAGGGTTCAAGAAGACAGAGCAGTTGCTTCCCACCAATGGGGGGAATCAGCAAGAATGAGTGGGGGCCACACAAGTGTGTGAGCTGCTGCTTCTCTGGGGCCTTCCAAATCTCCCACAAAAATCTAGGGACCCGCCCTAATCAGAAACATACAGGAAAGGGAATGAGTGTTGGGGAATGTTGTCCAGCTAGGACGAGCTGGCATTTCACAAAGCCAACATAATCACTCCACATGAAACTTAGCCCCTCCTTCCACCATTTCTATTATAATAGTGGTTCTCAAAAGGGGCTGATGTTGCCCCCATATTTGACAATGTCTAGAGATTCATTTAGTTGCCACAACATGAGGCGTGGGGCTGCCGTTGACACCTAGCAGGTAGAGGTCAGCGGTGCTACTAAACGCTCTTCAGTGCATGGAACCCCACAACAAAGAGTTAGCCAGTCCCAAAATGTCGATAGTCCCAAGGCTTAGAACCCCTGCATTACAACAGCAAGCTTTTTCCCACCAAGAATTCAAAATTTTAGCGGATGTAATCAAAGCTGAGCTGAGGTGAGAGACCTGGGCAGTCACATGGCACAGCGCCCAGCGAGCATCATTTTTTAGCCTGTCCTCTCTCCCTCCCTTTGCTCTTCATTCCCACCTCTCTCCCACGTGTTCCAGGTTTGTCTCCTCTGGTTTGCAGAGTAGCTTCCCCCTTCTCTGAAATTTTGACATCACTCAACATCCTGATAACTCCAAGGAGTTATCAATATATTTTTTTAAACAGCGTGATTTCTCCCCCAGAGGAAACTGTGGATGCCAAGAGGTAAGGTAAAAAAAAAAAAAATCCATTTTAAGGTAGATAGATGGATAGATCAGAAAATAACAAGACAAAAAATCTGAAAGTATATAACAGACAATGTTTTAGGGCTTACTTCTGAATATTGCCATTTGAGTTGTTTTCCATGTTTGCTAATTTATATTTTTCATTTTTCCCCACTTAAAAGACATTGTTAGCAAATATATATATATATATATATATATATGTTTATGCAGTTGATATATAACAACATGTAAAAATCCTTACAAAGTAATGCCAAGTGAACAAAGTATCAAATTTAGTTGTGTATACCGTAAGTCCTCACGTAACTTCGTCAATAGGTGCTTGGACCCTTCCCTCTCTTAGTCACCCACTAATCAGCGCTAAAAAGAAAAAAAGGCTAAAAGTGCTATTTCCAGATGGTCCCCAGCTTTTTTTCTCCCCTCTCTTTCTCATAAATCCTGTTTTGCTTTTATTCCTTGACTCCGAAAAAAAAAAAAAATCACTTCGTCATATGTATGCTTGCATTCCCCTTGCATGTATATTTGTGTAAAACATATAAATACCTCTAAGGTATTGCGTGCCGCCACGTGCACTCTGTGCCAATCCCTGGAGTCAGGTGCCAGGCTGGAATAGGAGCTCCCACACTCTGAGCTGTGAAGCTGGAGGAAGCTGCTTCACATCTCTATGCCCTGCTTTCTTTGCCCACAAAGTGGGGATAATTTAAGCACCTCCCCTGTGTGATTATTAATATGAGGCTTAAATGGCAAGTGCTGCCACAGTGCCAGGCACATGGAGCGTGCGCAGTAAACCTTAGTAATTACGGTTAGAAACTCAGTGAGCCTAGGAACCTTCCAGAATGCCAGCAGGAGGAGATTAAGTAGAAAAAAACAGAGTAGAGTAAGTCTTCAAAAAAACAGAGACATGTTTTTGCAACTGTTTGTGAATCTTAAAGTATTTCAAAATAAAATGTTGTTTTCAAAAAATGAGTAAGGACAGCCTGATAAGAGAGGTTCTCCATCTGACCCCCCCCCTCTATTCTATTATCTTTCACACAGGAGGTAGATATCAGGCTGCCCAACCACATCTGGTCACTTATGCATTTATGCCAGATCATGCATCTTTTTGAGATTCATCCATGATGTGCACATGTCAGTCATTCTTTCCTTTTTTATTGCTGGGTAATATTCCATTATATGACTATACTACAGGGTATTTTTTTAATCCATTCACCGGAAGGGGGCATTTTAAGTTGTTCCAACATCTTCCCTATTGTGAATATATACACCTACTATGAACAATTAATTTTTTTCAATTATAGTTTACATTTAGTATTATTTTCTGTTAGTTTCAGGTGTACAGCATAGTGGTGAGTACTATGAACAATTTGGCACATTTTGTGGGCATATGTTTTCATCTCTTGAGTAAATACTTAATAAGGAAAATGCTGAGTTATAGGGTAGGCACATGTTTAAGCGTATTAAAACTACTGTCAAACACGTCTGCTCAGCAGTCACACCCTTTCACAGCCCACCCATCACGCACAAGAGTTCCAATTGTTCCACGGTCTCCATGTCTGACATTGTCAGGCTGTTTAAAGTGTATCCACTTTAGTGGGACTAAGTGATAGTTCATTGTGAGTTTTACTTACATTTCCTTGATAACTAACAATGTTAGACACCTTTCATGTGCTGATTTTATACTTACATGTTTTCTTTGTGAATATCTATTCGAATCTTTTATTAATTGTTTATTAATTAGTTGTTTATTTTTCACATTATATTTACATATTCATATTATATATATTTATAGCCTATATAGTTTTAAAGAATGTATTCATTATATGCTTATTACTGAGTTCATATATTTTAAATACAAATTCTCTTTAAATACATATGTACTGAAAATATTTTCTCTGTGGCTCATTAATTTGTTTCCTTAAAAGTTTAATGTATAGAAAGAAAGAAATAGATATAGAAATGAGTGCCAATATATGTGGCTCAGTATATGTGTATTGTGGGTGTTTGTATGCATCTATACATACATATATATATACATATATGCAGTATTTACATATACACATACACCATACACATGTGCACACATGCATGTTCCAGCTCTGTCTGCTAAGAAACTTTAGAAGCATTAACACCCTAGCAGCAATGAATACTCATGGAATGTGAACACCATTCCTCACTGAAAGAAGGCAGACCTCCTTAGAGAAATGGCTGATTCCGGCGCTGGGTCACGGAAAGTAGAAAAATGTAGATGGTACAAAAATGTGAGTATATGCTCGAAGAATGATGGGGACATGTCAAAGAGATGCAGGAGTCAGTTTGTAGAGCACCCGCTTGCCATATGTGAGATAATCTGAACATCAAATTAATAATGATAGTAAATGTTATAACCTATTGAACAAAGAATGCATGCATATACACACCAATGTAAATTAATTCAATGAATAAATAAATAAAAAGATAAAGCTCTCCCTACACCAGAGAGCTAATAATGAATGTAAAAAGATAGAATTAGAAATTCACCATTTGGTAACCATATGAGTAATAATTGATTCAGGCAAGAATCATGAATTGTATGGTAAAACTAGTGGGTGAATGTTAGAAGAATAATGAGATATTTATATCGTCTCAAAGTAGAGTCTACAAGATAAAATTTAATTACAAAAGGTAAATACAGTGGAAGCACGTCCTTAACCAATGATCAAAATTATCATTGCCAGAATTTGGGCAAACCAAAAGCACTTGGCTCCTGACATGATGCACTGAAAATTCAGCATCACTTCTGTGATGTTCCTACCAATGGATATAAATAATCACACAGAATGCCAACTACAGACAGTCTACTTTGAAACCAATATATAAATGAGACAACACAAGGCCATTTATAATTTTTTCCAAACACGGACGAAAGCAAGTTCCCTGTGCCACTCATAAAATACCGAACACATCCTCTCTTGGTCAAAATAAGTAACTGCTGCTTCTTCACCAACGACAACTTGACTCTCATTCTAGTCTACTCTCCCTTAACATAAGGCTTGTTGATTGATTTCTACTGAGTCATAGAAATCAGGGGTTCTTCTAACAGCATCCAATCTAGAGCAAACCTGGCTTCCCTGGGTCTCCCCACAAGTCACCCAACCAAAGCCCAACTCCTGTAACAGGTTCTTTCTCTAAAGCCTCCTCACTGAGATCCACCATGGCGTGTGTCCTTCCTCATCGCAGCAAGTATTCAATGTAATACGTTCATCTGCTTGTGGGTGCCTGGTGTTCTTCATCCAGAGGGCATTGACAGTGCCCCAAAAACATTTGCTTAATAAAGAGAAAAAGGATTATCCTATTAATACAGTCAAGTACACATAATGACATTTCAGCCAATGACAGGCCCCCATATACAACAGTCCCATAAAATTATAATGGAACTGAAAAATTCTATTTCCTAGAGACATCCTAGCCATTGTAAAGTCTTAAAGTCTTAGCTCAACACAGTACTGTTTCATGAGATCTCAGCCTATCAATGAGGCTAGAAATGCCAGGGTCGCTCACCTGCCCCCTCTCCCACAGTGAGCTTCCCACCGCCATCCTCCCTTTCTAAACCAATGTTACTATTGGGCCGCCCCTTGTGATTCTTATTACATTGTAAGACACCCTTCAGAGATAACCACTAGGAAACTTTACATTAAAAAACAAAAAAAGGGGGACTTCCGGCCAAGATGGAGGCTTAGACGGACACGCTAGGTCTCCCTCTACAACTATAGAGGAATACAACTACTTCAAAACAAAGGATAACTAGAAATTCCAGAAAAATAAAACTACACGGAAGTCCAACATATGAAGTTATAAACCAGCGGTGCCATTTGGGCAGGTAAGAGTTAAAGTGGGCAGTGCTGTTTGCGGTCGCACCCGGAGCGGCGGGCGGCGAGGAATCCGGGCTGCGCAAGTCCCTGGCGGTGCGCGACCCCGGCGAGGAGTCCCGGCGAGGAGTCCCGGCAGCCAAGCCCCTGGCGGTGCGCAACTCCGGAGCTGGGGAGAGCGGCTACGCATCGCCTTGAACAGTGAGGCCCAGGGGGGCGGGAGGACGGATCCCGGTCTCCTAGCTGAATAACTGTGTGAATCCATCTTGGACCCCCGCCCCCAAAGAAAGCACCACAGAGCTGCGAAATAGGTCGCGGACAGGCAGGCGCCGGCGGTTGCTGATTTGTGACGCGTACACAGGCACTGCCCCCGACAGCCAGCCCAAGAAAACAAAACGCATCTGTCAAAATGAGGCAGGCAACTTTAGAAATACCGGTAACACAACTCACCAGGCAGCAGATAGAGAACCTGACAGATGAACAGATAAGAAACCTGTCAGAGGCTCAGTTCTGGGCCATTGTTATCAGGTGGCTTACAGAATTCACAAAAGAGCAGGAAAAAGATATGAAAGAAGCGAAAAACTTTCATAACGAAAGGAACAAAACAGCATACGAGACAGAAGGAAAGGAAATAAAATCCAGAGTTCATTTCAACAAACTGGAATATGGAGAAGGAACAAGCAGTCAACCAATGCAGCGAGAGGAAATGGGAAGCAACAATGAAAGGATCAGAAACCTCTGGGACAGCTATAAAAGGCCCAACATAAGAATCATTGGTTTGCCAGAGAATGAGGAAGATGAACTAGAACTTGAAAAATTGAGTGAAAATATAATAAAGGAGAACTTCCCAGACTTGGGGAAGGGAATAGACCTGCAGGTCCAGGAAGCAAGGAGAGTTCCCAAGAGACTGGACCCAGGGAGAACCACTCCAAGACACATTATAATCAAAATGTCAAAAATTAAAGATAAAGAGAGAATCTTAAAAGCAGCAAGAGAGAAGAAAAGAATTATGTACAAAGGGGTCCCAATTAGACTATCAGCTGACTTCTCAAGGGAAACCCTACAGGCAAGAAGAGACTGGCAAGAAATATTCAAAGTAATGAAAATCCAAAACCTACAACCACGAATACTCTATCCAGCGAAATTGTCATTCAGAATAGAAGGACAGAGAAAGTGTTTCCAGGACAAAATAAAACTGAAAGAGTTCATTAGATCCAAACCACTGTTATATGAGATGTTAAAGGGACTGGTTTAAAAAAAAAAAACAGAAGCCAGGGAGATGAAACAAAGGCAAACTAAATAGGCAACGAGAGTGGAAGAGGAACTGTGGGTACGGGAAGCATATTGGGGGGAGGTCAACAGGGAGGGGGAATGGGGAAAGGGAGGGAGATGATATAGGAATTGGGGATCAAGGTAGGAGGGAATGGAATAGACGGAGAGAGGTTGGGAGGAACTGTATGCACAACTAATGGACATAATCTAAAAGGGGGGGACAACTGGAGGGAGGGGGGCCACCGGGTGGAGGGGAGCAGAGGGAAGGGAAATTGGCACAAATGTAATAATTTAATCAATAAAACACATTAAATCTGAAAAAAAAAAAAAAAAAGAGTTTATGACTTACAGGCCCTGGAGCATACAAGACACACCAAGGGATGCATAGCAAGGTGGACGGAGAGAAAGAGAATGGGCCTGGGGTTCTGCTTTTTATCAAACCCCCAAATGCGAGTCCATTCACCCACCTGCATTGGCAAAAAGAAGATGAATGAGCAGAAGTCTCAGTCGGGAAAAAGTAGTTTATTTGGGTTGATGGCAATCCAGTATTCAGGTGAGCTCATGCTCTATAAGACTTGTGTTATATAAGGCAAAATCACAAGACACCGTGGATTTGGGGTTTGGTGTGTGTTAGGAGCTGAGTAGTCAAAAGTGAAATAAGGGTAGCAAATCATTTCTTGAGGACAGCTCTGGGGTTGGCCCCTAGCCTGGGGGGTTGTTCAACCTCCAGGAGCTGAAACATAATTTAGATCATGATGTTATCTTTAGCCTACCAGAGGCCCAAACCTTGTGACCGTTAGTCAGGACTGGGACTGTCTTCTGCTGGCTCACGGGGTGCTGATTGTCAAAGGGGAGAAGCTAGGTGCAGGGGAAAATGATTTTTAAAACTAAGGCTATGAATCAAATCAAAATTATGAGGACCCTTGGCTTAGGAGGCCTAGGGTGTCCTGGGTTTGCTTCTTATCGGCGAATTTCAAACATAGAAGAAAATTTAAGAAGCAAAGAGAAATAAATAAGTGGTTCAAACAGTCAGATGTCGAAATCAACCAAGATCTCTAAAACAAAGAGCCTCATTGCTGGGTAGCAATCTGGATGTTTATCTAGTCTGTTGGTTGCAAGGTGTTTATCTGAGATAAGCTACCTTGAAGTGGATGCCCCTTTGAAATGGATTCCAGCTTTGAAGTGGATACCTCAGCAATCAAAGCTCACATCAGGCACTTGCATTACAAAAAGGAAAGTCCACTGTCAGGGTTTACACTGCAGTTACTCCTGTGTTTGTGGTGATAGCGGTGTAGACAAACCTACTGTGCTGTCAGTCCTACAGAACTACAATTACAGTTACAGTATTCCCTCTCTATATCGCGAGTCACTTATGGCGGCCTCCCTGTATCGTGGAATTTTTTTTAGTATTGTATTTAATTATTTACCGCGGATTTTTCGCTATATCACGGAATTTTGAAGTACTGTATACGTATGTTGTTAAAGTCACAAAGGTTTAAGAGTGTAGAATATGTTTAAGAACATAAGTAGTGTTTATAAAAGTGTGGAAAAGGTTAATAAGGGAGTGGGAAAGGTTAATAAGGGACTGGGAACAGTTTATAAGTCTGTGGGAAGGGTTTATAAAGCCTTAAAATATATATAAATCCTAAAATAAATGTAAGGTTCGTACTTCACGGATTTTCACCTATTGTGGGGGGTTCTAGAACGTAATACCCACGATAAGTGAGGGAATACTGTACAAGCTATATCATCTAGGTTTGTGTTACTCTATGATGTTCGCTCAACAATGAGGTCACCTAATGACCCATATCTCAGTACGTATCCCTGTCATTAAGTATCATATGACTGTATAATGATCCCAACCCAACATGCCTTCATTAAATACATTGCCACCTACTCAGGAATT
Source organism: Furipterus horrens (assembly GCF_987537825.1). Classification (NCBI taxonomy): domain Eukaryota; kingdom Metazoa; phylum Chordata; class Mammalia; order Chiroptera; family Furipteridae; genus Furipterus; species Furipterus horrens. The sequence goes on along the minus strand of NW_028327173.1, from coordinate 195,924,667 downwards.
AAGTATTTTGAATTTAATGGGATCTCCAAGCTGTTTATTTTCACCTTTTGAAGTTCACTTAATCAAATTCTTATTGAAATTTAATTTTAATCTATTCTCTCTCCAGAACCAGTTGTTAACAAAGCTACGAAGAAAAAGTAGACAAAAAGATGCCTGTCGATTTATTCAGGGTATAAAGGTATTCTAGCTTTTCCTTTACTTGGTTTGAGTCAACACCCCTTAGCAAGAATACACACCTCCAAAGTAAATGTCACTTCCGAATGAAACTTGGTAAATAGAGCCTGAATCCCAACCCCTCCCCACCACGCACACCTCATGCATTCTCTCATTTTCAAAGCTTAGGGGTTTTGGATACATGGGTCTGCAATCTGGGATCTACACTCGGACCTGTATGATACTTGATAATCATAGAAAGGGCCGTGAACATACAAAGCTTATTCATGTGTATTACTAAGTATGTACCTGTCATACACAATTCCAGGATTACAGGTGATACAATGAGGTCCATTTATTGAAGGAGCTCAGAATGTACATGAGGAGATGCTAGGTTCTATTGCACAATATGGTGCAAGGATTTATGTTTTCATTTACCCATGAAAAGGAAACACAAAAATAATGACTTTAATTCACCTTATGCGTATCAAAGAAAGGGCATTCTTCTCCACAGCCTGGGGGGAAAATATTTTGCTCCTTGCCTCTTCTTAATCCTGCCCTGGCAGATAATGTTGATACAAGCTCTGGCAGCCTGCCCACACTGCCAACTCAAATAGATCCCTAAGAATAGCACAGGGAAGGATATAGTGGACTAGAGTTAGTGACAATCACTCCATTCTTAGGAGAAGGCTCTCAGCATTATCTTGCCATATTTATGTGAAGAGCAAGCTGGATTTATGTCCTCCACACTTTCAGGAGGGCTTCAATATTTACTGATTGCTTGATTTCATTTCAATGGAATAAGGTCACATCAGTGTCATCTGCACTCATTACCTACCTCCGTCGGGCCTTATGCTGTGTTGCAATGCAGAGAGAACAGGTTCTCTGCAACTCAGTAATCTATGACAATGACTCAGAACACTGATAGCGGCAAGTTAAACAGCACAGGCAGCTGAGCAAACATTGACTAAGTCTATGAATTAATAAATAATATTCCATTTTGTACTAGTAGAGTAAGTACATAACTTGAACAGGGATTATTGACAGAAAATCTTGAGGAGTGTATGCCCAGATTGGATAAAGTCTATGGAGAATTCACAATCTTTTTACTAATTAATCATCATGCAATGTAGTGAGCTGATAAAATAAATCTGGGTTTCCCACAATGTATTCTAGGCCACCTTTGGAGACTTGAAATTTCCCCCAGAAGTCAAGGTCCTAGGAGCATTACCAGAACATGTACGTATCTTACTCATTGCTGGCTAAAGACAATAGCACTAGCAAATCTAAACCCTTACCAAATTAAGGGAATTAAACTAATATTGTTAGTCTAAATAAAACTAACTTTTTAAATTTGCTTTGCTCCTTTGCTTTACCCAAACAATAAGTAAGAAATAATACTTGTAGAACATTGTATAGTGAAGAAAATTTTTTTTTCTTGCATATCTCTTTGAACCTCACAACAGACCTGGTTTTTTTAAAAAAGATATTGTTTTAGATTTTTAATTATTTTTATGAGAGAGAGAGGAACATTGATTTGTTGTCCCACTTATTTATGGATTCATTGGTTAATTCTTACTTGTGCCGTGAGGGAATCAAAGAGGGATATTTTATTATACTTATTTTACAGATGAGATACAGAAGAGTGAAGTACATTTTCTATATAATTGGGGTACCAATGCTCTTTAATATTTCCCTGTAAGATATTTTAAGATTAAACTTATAGTAGACAACAAGTACTTTGAAAATATTATTAAAACCCTTTATAGGTAACATGTATCTATCAATGAAAAAATAATTATCTAATCCTAGTAGGTGGCAATGCTATATACCTATATATACTGTCTACCTATCCAATGCTATATACCTAGACACAAAATTATATAATTGTGTTTGGGCTCACCAACCTTACAAGCCACTTAAAAAGCAAGTTTGTGAATGCTCTGTAGAAATATGAAGATTAATGAGGAGTTGCCTGCAATAAATTTAATTTTTTTTTTATTGAGGACTGACTTGGTTAGAGAAGGCTCAGTCAAGAATAAATGCAGGTGAAACTGGGAGGATGCCAAAGTTGTGACTAAGAAGAAGCCGGGGCAGTGGGAAAAGGGCAGGGGAGCCCACGAGAAGGCCAGAGTGTGTTAACATGTAATCTGGGAAGGGGAAGCAGAGTTTGCCACCAAAAACACATCTACCTGAGATATTATTTTCAGCTAACTATTTTTCTTTCTTTTTATTTTTTATTTTATTTATATGTTTTATTATTAAATCTTTCCCGTTACCATTTAGTCCCCTTGTCCCCCCTTCCTCTGCAATCACCACACTATTGTCCATGCCCATGAGACCTTTTTCCTTTTTGCTCAATCTCTCCCTCCCCTCCCCCACACCCCAGCTGTCATCCTGCTCTCTATGAGTCTGTCTCTGTTTTGCCTGTTAGTTCAGTATGTTCATTAGATTCCACACATGAGTGAAATCATATGGTATTTGTCTTTCTCTGGCTGACTTATTTCACTCAGCATTATGTTCTCCAGGTCCCTCCATACTGTCTTCTTTTTTATGACCAAGTAGTATTCCATTGCGTAAATGTGCCATAGTTGTTTTATTTACTCATCTACTGATGGACACATGGGCTACTTCCCTATCTTGGCAACTCTAAGTAACGCTGCAACAAATACAGGGGTCATTATGTTCTTTTGAATTAGTGTTTTGGTTTCCTTCAGATATATTCCATTTTTAAGAAATGAAAGGACCTTTGAACCTCCCCCTTTACTTGCCTAATGGAACTCAGAAAAAACCTGCTTAAAGGAAGGGAATGATCACCTTAGCATCATAACATGACCTAAGTGTGGCAGACAGGGAGAAGCCAAGCAAAGTCTGTTTATTAGACTCCCCTCTGTGTCCCATCGTTTCTGGATGGCCGGCAAGAATTTCTTTACCTAATTTTTGCTCTTTCTCATCTACCTGTGAATTGCATGTTTTCCCTTTGAAATCCTAGACACTTGCTCCCCTCTCTGTAGTCCAGAATAGCATTCAAGCCTGAACTGCCCTGTTCCCTGCGTCCCCTATTCTTAGGGAACCCCTGTGGGTACATATGTAATAAATTTAGTTATTTTCTCCTCTTTGTCTATTTCATGTTAGATTATTAAACCAGCAAAAACAACTTAGAAGGTAAAAAAAAAGTATGTTTCCTCCTAGTCACTAGAAAACAGGAAAACAAGTGGTTAATGTGTCCAAGCAGCACCTAGCATGGGGCGTGAAATATAAGAAGCATTCCGCAAAGAAAAGGAACTTTCTTCAATCTTATCAGTCAAGTAATCACTGCTTCTCCTGGGGAACCAGAAGTTTCTCCCCCAATACTTCCCCAAGAAAATGAAACTGTTAGCATAAATTCCTGTTTTGTCAGTAGAAGTTCTAGTATTTTTTAAATTTTATGACAAAGGCAGCCATTGAAACATTTTGAATAGGAAGATGAAAGCAGTGTTTAAGGAAAAGTCATCTGGCCACATGGTACGTGGTATGTGGTTTAGTTTAGAATGAAGAAAGAATAAGTTTGGTGAATATGGCTAGAACTCAGGTGCATCAGGCAGGTAAGGGGAAATGAGGGCCAGGAGGAAAGTTTTTCAGTGAGAAAGAAAAATAGTTACATAAAAGAGTAATTATACAGGATGGGGCAAAAGTAGGTGTACAGTAGTTTGTATGGAAGATAGTACAATAATTAATAAATAATAATACAAGAATAAACTCTGTGTTTTATGGACTCACAACTGTAAACCTATTTTGCTCAAGCCTGTATAGTTCAGTGTATAGGACTCAATGATCAACAAGATGAAAAAGGAAGGAAAACATACTGGACTTTCCTCTGTGATTTAAAATCAGAGGGTCCTGGCTGGTATGGCTCAGTGGATTGAGCATTGGCCCACAAACTGAAAGGTCACTGGTTCGATTCCCAGTCAGGGCATATGCTTGGGTTGTGGGCCAGGTCCTTAGTTGGGGGTGTGCAGGAGACAACCGATCAATATTTCCCTCGCACATCAATGTTTTTCTTTCTCCCTCCTTCCCCCTCTCTCTAAAAATAAATAAGTAAAATCTTTTTTAAAAATTAAAATTAAAGGAAGTCTGAGGAAACATTGTTAGTGACAGAAATACAGATGAGGGGGTGGCAATGGAAGTGGGACCTGGGTGAGGTCAGATTCTGTGGTCACAAAGGGAAGTAGATGAGGGCTCATTCTGCCTAGGCCCCTGTCCATTCTGTTTGTCCTTGGCCTGAAGTGCTGCACCTGTCTGAGCCCAGGTGGTAGCTGCACTGCCATGTCCAATTGTTCACATCATTTCTCTGTTAAAGCTAAGACACAAACATAATACCACTGCTGGAGGTTTGATCATTGCAACTTCAACTCTATTTCAAATACCTTAGAGAAGAAGGAGCTAGTCTAACTGCTGCCAGGAGGACCTGTGTAACAAAAATGATGGGACAAGTGTATCAGGGCAAACAGTTCTGCTGGTGACCCAGTGGCTGGCAGCAGCCTGGAAACTTTTTGCTCTAAATCATTACGATGAAGGCCTCTCCTAATCTCCTGCCGCATTCCAAAAGCTTTGTATTTTCCAACTGGATCCTGCTGGAAAGACTTAAACGATTTGGAGCAACTTGAATAAGAAAGAGACTCGAAAACTTTAAAGACCGGTCCTGTTTGCAGAGAAGGTCCATTTGAGGAAAGAGTTTTAAGAGTGAAGCATATGTGATGTGAACTATGTTACATGCTTCTTCCTCTGCTCTTTGCAGTGACAGCTTGACTAGATTCTCTGCAATCCTCAGCTATTTCTTCTCTTGTTCCTTGGATGTAGTTCAATAGTGTGATCAGTACTTTGTGGGGGGGGGGGGGGTTGGGGCAAGGTTTTATTTTTTTCAACAATCTCTCACAGGGAAGGCTTCCATATCCTCCTCTTCCTTCTGGCCCCTGTATGGCCATGCAGGCATGATAAATGTTCCAGATGTGAGCTGTCAGTCAGGGGCAACAAGATTCTTAATGCACGGTGATTGGAATGATCACCATATTCACAACTAGAAGGTGTCTGGCAAAGCAAGAAGTAAGCTTTCCAGATGGCAGGGCTTAGAAACACTAAGTGTGCTTTTAGAAAGGTACCGGTGGCTGAGATCTGAATTTTCTCCTGTCCCCAAATTTTCTATGGGCTTTTCTGTCTTTTACTAGAAATACTTAACCACATAAACTAATGGTGTTTTAAAACTATTCCCCTCTTTTTTTTATTGGAATGGTGGGATATTTGGCTTGGTTGCACACAGTTCAAAACTGAACATTTGAACATTCTATGCTACCTGTGATTTGCAGTATTAAGTGACCTTGTTTTGAATATTACTGGTGGGAATACCCTTCATATGTGTATGTATAATTTGTGAATACAATGGGAAGAGCCCCTGGGGTTGCAGTTTGGGCCCTCCAAATGTCATCATAAACAGCAACAGATCTGCAGGGATGTGTTTTACCTGCCGCCATCAAGCCTGTTGACTTCTAGCTGACCTGGCAATAGATTGTGTAAAAATACTTGTGTAAGGGCATAATCACAAATGTTGAGGCTTTCAGAAGCTCTATCGGTTTCCTAAAAAGTGATACAGCTTTTAAGGAGGGAAAAGTTTTGTCCTTTTCTTATGAGTGTTGGTGGATAATCCTCAAGATCTGATAGACTTAGTGAAATCTTTATTATTATAATTTTGGCTGTATTTAACAGCATAGCATAACTTTTGCAGATGAAAGTAGGATTTCTTGGTTAACTTTTTTTAAACCCCTTGATTACGTAATCTATTAGACAAACTGGAATGAATGATGACTTTCTGAAAATAAAACCTAATTTAAAAAAACACAAAGAAGTAGAGATGAATGGAAAGGAAGTAGTAATAGGAAAGAGAACTCTTTTTTATGGGACAATACTTTTCCTCATCCCCTTCAATGTCATATGGAACAGAGAACTCTCTATCAAAGAAAATGGAAGCTAAATGCCCAGAAGTATCAAGATACGTGGTGAGTGTGACCCTTCCAAAACCCTGAACTCAGCTGTCTAGGTTCCAGGCCTAAGAGCTGTGGATGGATCCTAGGAAACGCAGAATGGCACGATCTGATGAAGGGTCAGGAACACAAAGCTATCGCCCTGCTACCAAGTGAGAACATGTCTGGAGTTGGTACACAGGCAATTTCTGTTTCTGCAATGTACTCACTGTCACCTTTTTTCCAAAAAATCAACCTAGACTCCTGCACCTAATCAATAAAGGAGAACAATGTAACTTACAAAAAGAGACTGATGAGGACAAGTGTTTGGAAGGGTTTTGTAAAGGCTACTGACACATTTTTCTGGATAATTATTATCTGATGGCCCTCATAAAAATGAAAACTAGCATTGAAATGATTTGCAATGGGCGGGGTTTATTTCCCTTTGTTTTGTCAGGGATAGGAAAACCGGTGGTGAGTTCTATCCTGGTTTCCAAATATATGGTACTGTTTCACCTAAGTTAAAAAAAAAAAAAAAAAAAAACAGCAACCTTGAATTCAGTCTACCAGTTCTGTTTTTTCCTCGCCGATATCACTATTCCAATTCAAATTTTCTAAATAAAACAAAGAGCAAGAGCTAACACATTACAAGCTCTTAACCTTACAATGTTTGCTTCTTGAAATTTATTTTGGCTAAAAAACAAAAAAAAACAAAACAAAACAAAAAAAAAAACCTGAGTTTCAAGGCCTTGAGTTAGTGTTCAGCCCAGGTGTTACCTAAGTTCTGTTCAATAGCCACCTGCACTTTCAAAGCATACCACACTACGGACTACGCTTCCCAAGAGCACACAACGAGAGAAGCCCATAAAATGCATTGTGGGACTTGTAGTCTTAGGTGATTTCCCAACCCAGGAATCACGCTCTGATTCCGAGATGGTTGAACCCAGAAGCTACCAATTAACTGGGGCCATGTCGGTGACGCCGTGGTCCAACCGGGAAAGACCGTGTGGGAGCCTCGCATAAGGATTGGCCGATGCATGACTCCGGGGGCGGGGCAGTGAGGTGGGCGGGAGTACCACAACGATTGGGCCTGGAGTCCGCGGCGGCAGGCGGGGATAGGCTGCGTCTAGGGCAGGGAGGCCTGGGAAGGGGCGGAGGAAGGAGACTAGAGCAGGAAGAGCAGCGGTTAGGCGGTGGCAGAGGCGAAAGCGACAGCTCCCGGCGGTGGTAGCGGCCCCGAGAGCAGGATGCGGGTCCGGGTCGGGCTGACGCTGCTGCTCTGTGCGGTGCTGCTGGGCACGGCCTCGGCGTCCTCGGGTCAGTATCCGCCCCCTCGTGCTGGAGGTCGGGAGCCACCGCCCCCTCCGGCCTCCACCCAGGGTAGGGCCTTGGGGGCTCGAGCTGGAGACTCCACTCGTCCCTGGACACAGCCAGCACCTGCCTCCACTCACTGTCATTCCCTGGGCTCCGGCTGGCCTGCGCCAGAGGGGGTGTTGAGGGAACTGGAGAGCAGAGGAAAAGAAGGGGCGGTCACCGTGCCCACACCTCTTCTCACTTCACAAACTTTCCACGGCTCCTTCTCACGAACGGGGACTTGACTCCTTGGGAGCGAATCCCACAGCTGGCTGAGACCCACGGGGACACGGGGGCCCTGCTGGCGCTTTCTCAACTCTCGCGTGCATTATGTGCGGGGCTGGGTCTGAAACGCTGGATTCGGGGTTAGTAAAATTAGGTAATTGACATACTTGAGGTTGTCCCTAGGCGGAGCCAGGTCCGTGAGAACCGGGATGTTGACAGCGGTCTGCTTAGCACCTGAGATGGGCCCCCAGTCCCTTTGTCTAATTAATAATGAAAACCTTGGATGTGATTGTGTCTCTTTCCATCCCCTTTTAAAGAAGTCTTCCTAGGAAAGTGGTTTTTACCTCCGTCGCGGTGTTTCTGAGTTGCCCCACGTGTGTTGACAGTAATTTTATAATGTATGAGAAAATCATGGTCCCTATAAGTTTTTAAAGGATAGCAACTAGTTTTAACTTTTTGGTAGATACAGAAATTCACGTGGTTTTGAATTTGATTTTTCGATTAGCTGATTTATACTCTGGTTCTAAAAATAATTTTCTTTTTGAAACTTGAATGTGCCTACCTCTGAAAATTTCTGTTTTGAGATTGTTGGTAAAGAAGCACTTGTGTTTTTATCTAAGTGGTAAAGAAACAATTTGTACAGTAAAGCTTTTGAATTTCAATCACTTTTTCTTAACAAGACAGCTGTTCTGTGGCTTTAAGTTTTTTTAGAACAAGGCATGGTATAAATGTCAAATTTATTTTTCAACAGAAAATTTCCCAGATGGTTATTTGAATCCCCAAATTGTCTGTCCTAGTTGTAAGTCAATGCCGTAACGTCATTCTGCTTCTAAAATAAGAGGTCTAATCCTAAAATTCTATCCATAGTGTGATTTGATATACCATTGCAAAAGCAACAAGCATATGCTAGTTACTTTAAGGCCAGCATCATGTTTGAGGTCAGACTCCCCTGCCTCCCCTTTCAGTGCTGGTTTGTATTGATGACCACATTTTGAAAAGTTGACATAACTCTTGAAACACTGCTAACAGTCATTTGAACAAAAAAAGTATGAAAAGAAACTGTTGCATGTAGCAGGTAAAGGACTTGATGGACCACCTGCATCAGAATAGCTCTTAGAGATTTGTTAAAGATGGAGGTTTATGTCTGGAACAGGTAAGGGTGTGTGTAGTTTAACAAGCTTCACAAGTGAATCTTCCCTAAACTGTGAGAACTACTAGTGAAAGTACATACCCCCTCTGAATTTAATTTGCAGAATATAAAGAACATTAAAGCATACAAACACTTTTTCCGCATCTTCCTTTGACTGGATGTTATATATTTGGAGCTTCATGTCCATGGACATGCTATTTAATCAACAGTGGGGATTCTCAGTATGTTACAATGGAAGACTATTAATACTGAAGTGTTAAATCTTTGGGTTGTGTTGCTATAAGCAGAGGACTAGGTTCAAGAAATGTCTGCTGTGATTTCCATCATAGTTAAAGTGTGTCAAAACATTTCTCTGGTAGAGGCAAAACCTTCCTTAGCCAGAGCTAAGTAATGTAGATGTATAGACTGGCAGGCAGTAAAGGGAGTACTGTGTTCATATGAAGTACTAACATCATAAACCACTTCTGTGAGATACAGTTTTATAAATTGAGTACATGGATTTTCAGTTGACTTTTTTAATTCATTAAGTTGCTTATTTATATAGGATGTCAGTCTCATTTTTAGTTTAGACTTAAAGATTTGCTCCTATTCAAAAATCTGGCTTTGGGGTATAATTTTATGTTGACTTAAAGTTTGAATGTTAATGGTTACCCAGAACAAGTCGCATTTATTAGCAGGTAGAATATGATTGTCAGCCAACAATGAGAATTTTGATCCTATCACCATTCACAGCTGTTATCTAATACCTTGTTTTAGAGGCATTTTTAAAAAATAGTACTTTTATTGGAAATGTTTTCCCTGTGAATAGATAAGTTTAAAGAAGGAGATTAAAAAGATATTCCTCCTTCATTTTCTCAAGGTAATAGTGAGAAATACTGTAGCTCTTCTCACTTAGAAATACATGGCTTTTTGTTTGTTTTTTTGGACAGGAATAGGCAAATGGTTTACTTTTCTCTCTGTGGCAAACAGTGTTACAGTCTTTTAAACTAGGTCCACTGCTAGGTATTTCAAGTAATAATTATGTTAATACCATATATTCAAAGAGTAGATTTCAGATTGTAGAGGATGTTTAATTTCATTGTTCTTTTGCTCCTCACAACATTGTGAGTCAACAGGGCAGATGATATTATTCCTTTTTGACCCATTGAGGAAAACGAGGCTAAGCAGGTTTGCGATATTGAGCCACATGTATAAAATTAATAAATAATGAAGTCAGGTTTTGAACCCAGCTCTCCAGCCCTTATATTTGGAGCAATTAAGAATCAGGAGTATTCTAGGATCTGCACAGAACCGATGTCAAAGCAGAAGACAGGATGTCTCTTTGCACCAAACTCTTAAGACTTTCTGTGTTTGAAAGTGTATCAGTGTAATTTACATGATGAGTTGGAAAATGAATTTGTAATAAGTACGTCTTCCTGAGAGAATATCTCTGGTACTTTGCAATTTTGTTAGCTGATTAAAAAAAAAGAAAGAATGAAAATTGATACTTTTCAAAGGAAAGTATACAATTACTGAAGTAATGCAAAACATTATATTTTGGATATAATACTGTTGAGTGAGAAATCGGTAACTCATTTAATTCTCATGCATTTTTCTTGTTGCTTGATGATTGTGTTCTGATAAAACCATTACTGTTTTCTTTTTATTTATGTATAACTTCGGTGTCTTTAATCTTTACTGACTTCTACATAGCAGAAGTTTCTAGGTTATAAGCAACTTCTTTAAATGTGTTATGTGAATGAATATATCAGTTTAAAAGAGAAAATAGCTTATGCTTGAAAACTGCCATCTGGAATAGCTTCTCCCACTTTAGTAAATGAGAAAGAATTCTCTTATTTACCAGTAACCTTAGTATCTATTCCTAGTTTGTGAAGAGAGAAGAGAGAGAAGTATGATGCAATTCACATGAAATAACCCTGATGTCAGAAGTTCCCATGTCTCTTGGGAGTTCAAAAAACACATGAATGCCCAACAGCTTGTAGTGTCTCAAATGCACATGTCTTAAAATTTATTTACAGGCGTCTATATTATTTACTGATTAGCTACATATGTGACCTGTTATGACAAGGTACTGGATTAATGATTTAGTGACTAAGAATTTCAAATCTAACATTTCAGTATTGGGATATACCATATACATTTGCATACTTAATGCCTGCTCTTGATATATTAACTAGTTTGTGTTCGTGATTGATTAAATACATCCACACATACAACTTCAGTATAGAGAGAGATGAAATTTTTTCCCTTTATCCAAAGATTTTTGAGAATGAAATTTGAACCATATGTTAGAACTTGGACTTTGGGTGATACTTGAGAAAAAGTTAGCTTGAAGAATGATTATTAATTCATTGAAATCACTACCTAAATGTATGGGCACTATGGATTAATACATGCTATGCCCTTCTCTTCCACACCCACCAGAAATAAAACATACTTAGAAGGTAATCTAAAAGTAATGAATACGAAAGTAGCTATAATTTGTTTCTTTCAATTGACAGTGCTTTTGTATATGACAGAACCTCACATGGAGACTTTTTTCAAATGTACAAAAGAAACAAATGCTGTGAAATAGAGTTGTGTGTTTTACACATAATTTTGAGTTGGTTATACTTCTTAAAGTTAGCTCAGTACTGTGATAATACAAATTCCAGAACATGTTTTTGTTATACTTTAGAGAATTACAAGTTATGAATAATATTCAGGATATGACCTTATGAAGTAAAGATAAATGGCTACCAACACCACATTTTCTAGTAAAAATCTCATGGTCTTATAACAGTTTGTATTCTGGTTAATTTCTCATGCAACTTATGGAACAGGCAAAACTGAAACTCACTTCTATCTAAAATTTGGTAATTTTAAGAAGAAGGAAACTTAGAGATCATCTGACTGTTTGTTTGTTTCTAACTGGCCAGGAACACAAAGAGCAAACATTTGCATATGGACATTGGGTTGTTGAACATGTTTATATAAGAACAGGAAAAAGAAGAATTGAAGTAATAGCAGGAAAACACAAAAAGAATAATAGAAGGAAAATTAATATACATTAATCAGACAAAGCCAAGACAGCAAATATGAATTTGAAAGAAAGCTGTAATTAGTGGCTGGATTCATTGTTTGTTTAATATAAGCTAACTAAATAGATCTTTTGTGAATGAATACATGATAGGATGATGCTACTTTTTATCTGTATCTGGTTACCTCTTCAATAAAATAGAGTATCTTAAGTATCTCAATCTAGGAACTCTACTGTCTAATAATAATAATAAATCTTAGTGTCTGCCTTTAGTAGTGTTTGTGAACAATAAAGTGCTAATCAGCACTGACAGATTCTAAGCAGAAGGAAAGAATAGGTAGAATCCTGAACCACAAAATGAGAAATTTATTTTTATAAATTTACTAATTCATTCTCAGTAGTCAGACTAAACATATACAGAAGAATTGGATGGTATCTAAAGCATCGGGTTTCGGTGCGGGAGTCGTTGGTCTTCCTAGCTGTGTAACAGATAAAGCCAATGTCTTTCCTGGAAAAAGGAAGAACTCCCACCCCCACCCACTTTTCTCTTTTCGCTTAATCTTTTTTTGAACAGTTGCTGAATAAAACCAGTTTTAGATCATTCTAGATTTATTTATTCAATGTCTGATTATTATTTGTCATATTTATTAAATGCTTTCTTTTAATAATACCTGTGATTTCCCAACAAGAAAGATAACTAAGTTGTCTTAAAATTTCTTTCTAGATGAAGAAGGTGGCCAGGACGAATCCTTAGATTCCCAGGTGCGTACTAAAATTTTCGGTCCCTGGCTGGTTTGGCTCAGTGGATTGAGCGTCGGCCTGCGAGCTAAGTGTCGCTGGTTCGATCTTCCAGTCAGGGCACATCAGAGAAGGAAAACTCTGACTCCAAAAAACCTCCGCTGCCTTGCGGCATACCTCTTCAGGGGAAAGGCTAAGGGAGTAAACCCCGACAGAAAATCCGGAGCCGGAGTCCCTGAGGCGGTTTGACGTTGTAGTCAACACCGGCAACTCCTGCGGCGCACCTGAAGCCAAGCTGTATTGACTCCGTCTTTCCCTTGGACCCTTCAGCTGCGAAGAGAGGGGGGGGTCTGCTGCATGGGCAACAGCAGACCCTCCATATCACCCTGCCCAGGCTCTGTAGCTTCAGCTTCACTGGAGAGGACACTCCAGCGTCATCGCAAGATGTCGATTTAACACGGGAGGAGACAGATACCGTGTCACTCCCAAGTCGGACTGCACAGCCATTCTCGGTGGTGCAGATAGACTCTTAAGAAGCTACACCATCGTCTCTCGAGACGGACGGCTGCCGACTAAAATTTGCGTTGACTCGTATGTGCTGTCTGCTTTAAAACAAAGGATATTAAATCCGTATCTTTTGAGCAACAGAATTTAATTTTAAAAAAGAAAAAGATAGCTGGTATCAATATTAGTTCTAGTTCTTATGAAGGAAAAAAATCACTGACCTATAGGAGAGAGAATAAATATTTCCATTAAGAGTGTTGGTTATTGGGTTTAATTTCAGTTTGAATGTTCTGCCAATGAGAGATTGATTTTATTCCTACTTTTTTAGTTTTTAGGTTTTCTAATTCTAAAAACTGAACCTCTGCCATTTATTTTTACTTACATCAATTTTTTAAAAAAAACTATTGAGTTATGTACTTAAATTGGTTTATTGAGTGGATAAGGTTGATAATTATGTATACAAGGAGACCAGTCAGTTATGATCCCCTGATCTCTAGGTTAGGGGGAATATATTGTATATAAGAAACAGGAAGTTATAGCACAGGGCTGTCAAAAGGAGAAGTATAAGATATGTTGGGAGTATGTAGGGGAAGACCCTAACCCAGATTCTAGGAATTAAGAAGGGCCTCCTGGGGGAAGTAAACTAAGTTGAAATTTGAAGAGTCGGTGTTAGGCATGTGACAAAGACAATGTGACAAACACATATAAAAGCCTATAGAGATGAGCAAGTATGACACATTCAAGGAGCTAAAGGAGATATATCTGGATTATAAAAGTAATGATCAAATTAGATTGAAACGAGTTTTGGTTACCATTGACCACTAAAAATACTTCCTGTTCTCAGACTTCTTTGCCATCAGATGAGTCGGTAAAGGACCACAGCACAGGAGGCAGAGTAGTGGCTGGTCAGATATTTCTCGATTCAGAAGAATCAGAATTGGAATCACCTATTGAAGAGGAAGAGGACAGCCTCGGGAGCCAAGAAGGGGAAAGTGTCACAGAAGAAATCAGCTTTCTAGAATCTTCAAATCCAGAAAACAAGGATTATGAAGAACCAACGAAAGTTCGGAAACCAGGTAGTGTGGACGTTTTCTTTACTTTTGCCTGATTTAGGAAAGAGACAACTGAGAACTTAAAACTAGTGTAAAAAGATGCAGAAGTCTGGTTTTTCTTATTACTAACAACATATAATGTATAGAATGGAGTTTTATAAATTTTCTACATTTTAATATATCAGTTATTCACGTAACAGATTTGACTCACATAAGCCAAATACAGTAGTCAAAATAGCATTTGTATTATATTAATATTCTAACATTTCTTTTTGGACCCCAGTAGATAGTAATCTGTCAGAGTGGTACACACAAAGGAAACTCAGGAAGGATTGTCCAACAGGCTATTTTGGTTGTTTTCAGATAGGTGTTAGGATTTTTACTGCAGTGACCTTTTCAATCATCTTAGGTAATTTGTTTATCCTTCTCCAATTAGGCTTACATGAACTTTAGTCCTCTCCTGACTTTCACCTTAACACCCTCTATTTTTAAACTTAAAACATGAACTTTCTCACCATAGAGTGTGCTAGATACCTGTCCTTTAAAATATTAATTATCAGTGTGTCCACTCCGTCCTATGCCACCACCGTTCTGTCATTTAGATCAAAGATCACTGCTGTACCCACTTACTGTTCCATTGTTAGCCACTCGCAGGACTTGATTGAGATTTTGCCTTTTAAACATATTAATTTTTTATTATAAATACTCCATACTTATGAATAGAAAAACCAGTAAAAAACTAAAAGTACAGTACCTTAATCCCATCAACTAAAAATAACAGCTCTTAACATCATGGAGAATTACTCTTTCTGGCTTTTTTCTAGATGCATGGTTTTAAGACTAAGTTGGGTCAAAATGTATATACTATTTTACTGCCTGCATTTTGCCCATAACAGTTTTATCTTGACCATTTTCCCATATCATTTAGTATTCTTTTACAATTTGATGGTTAATGGCTATAAAATATTTACATGTAAATGCACTATAACTTTGAAATGGGTTACTTCCTTTTTTTGGCTGGAAGATCATTTTAGATGTACCTTTGTGCATATCTATGAAAATTTCCTGAGAATTGGTTCTTAAAAGTGAATTTTCTGGACTGAATATAAAAATTTTAAATATATTTGATACATATTGCTAAATTTTTCTTCAGAAAAGTGACTGTGTTTACTTCCTTTGAAACTACCTTTCTTTCCTGCACGTAGGCCACTTTTAAATTTAGACCAAGTATTATAGTTTCATTCATTCCTTTTTATTTTTTTTCTTTTAAATGTTTTTTTAATTTTTCAATTACAGTTGATACATAATATTATATTAGTTTCAGGTGTACAATCTAGTAACTAGACATTATGTAACTTACTAAGTGGTTGTCCTGATAAATCTCACACCCGTCTGACACCATATATAGTTATTAGAATGTTATTGACTGTATTCTCTATGCTGTACTTTACATCCCCTTGACTGCTCTCTAATTACCAAGCTTTACTTCTTAATCTGTTTCCCTTTTTCCCCGCCTCCAATCTGGTAACTGTCTATAAGAGTTCTCTGTGAATCTGTTTCTCTTCTGCTTGTTCATATATATTGTGGGGTTTTTTTTTTTAATTCAATTCTTGATAGATACGTATTTATTGACAACTTATTATTCTTTTTTTTTCTTTTTCTTTTAAAGAAGACATTTCATGTAATACTGGTTTGGTGGTGATGAGAACTCCCTTAGTTTTTTTCATGTCTAGGAAGTTTTGTTTATTTTATTTATTTTCAGAGGGGGGGAGGGAGGGAGGGAGAGAGGGAGAGAAACATTGATGTGTGAAAGAAACATCAGTTAGTTGTCTCTTGCATGACCCAAATGGGGACCTGGCCTGCAACCCAGGCATGTGCCCTGAGAGGGAATCAAACTGGTGACCTTCTGGTTCACAGGCTGCTGCTCAATCCACTGCACCACACCAGCTAGGGCTGGGAAGCTTTTTATATGTCCTTTGATTCTAAATGATAGCTTTGCTGCGTAGAGTAATCATTGTTCTAGGTCCTTGCTTTTCATCACTTTGACTGTTTCTTGCCAATCCGTTCTGGCCTGCAAAGTTTCTGTTGAGAAATCAGCTGATCGTCTTATGGGAGCTCCCTTCTAGATAATTAACTGCTTTTCTCATGCTGCTTTTAAGATCCTCTCTTTGTCTTTAACCTTTGGGATTTTAATTATGATGTGCCTTGGTGTGGGCCTCTTTGGGTTCATCTTGTTTGGTACTCTGCATGCACTTCCTGGACTTGTATGTCTATTTCCTTCCCCAAGTTAGGGAAGTTTTCCATCATTTTTTTTATATAGGTTTTCAATTTTTGCTCTCTCTTCTCCTCCTGGCACCCCCATGATGCAATTGTTAGTATACTTGAAGTTGTCCCAGAAGCTATTCCTTTTTATTTTTTATCAGGGAGATTTCCAAACATGTACAAAAGTGAGGGTGTAATGACATCCCTTTGCCCCCACTGTCACCCAGCTTCAGTGTTCTTAGTTCATGTCCATGGGTCGTGCATATAAATTCTTTGGCTTCTCCATTTCCTTTACTGTTCTTAACATCCCCCTGTCTATTTTGTACATACCAGTTATGCTTCTTGATCCCTGCACCTTTTCCCTCCACTTTCCCCATTCCCTCTCCCCACTGAGAACCCTCCAGTGATCTCCATACCTACGGTTCTGTTCCTGTTCTGCTTGTTTGCTTAGTTTGTTTTTGTTTTCTAAATTCATTTGTTGATAGTTTTGAGTTTGCTTTCATTTTACTGTTTATAGTTTTCATCTTCTTTTCTTACATATGCCCCTTTAATATTTCATATAATAATGACTTGGAATGATGAACTCCTTTAGCTTCACCTTGTCTGGGAAGCATTTCATCTGCCCTTCCATTCTATATAATAGCTTTGCTGGATAGAGTAGTCTTGGTTGTAGGTCCTTGGTTTTTATCACTTTGAATACTTCTTATCAGCCCTTTCTTGCCCTAAAGTTTCTTTTGAGAAATAAGCTGATAGTCCATGGGAACTCCTTTGTAGGTAACTTTCTGCTTTTCTCTTGCTGCTTTTAAAATACTCTCTTTATCTTTAACCTTTGGCATTTAATTATGATGTGTCTTGGTGTGGTCCTCTTTGGGTCCAACTTGTTTGGTATCCTCTGTGCTTCCTGGACTTGTATTTCTTTCACTAAATTAGGGAAGTTTTCCTCCATTATTTTTTCAAATAAGTTTTCAATTTCTTGCTCTTCCTCTTCTCCTTCTGGCACCACAATGATTCAGATGTCAATATGTTTAAAGTTGTCTTAGAGGTTCCTAAGCCTCTCCTTGTTTTTTTCAATTCTCGTTTCTTCATTCTGTGCTAGTTGACTATTTATTTATTCCTTATGTTATAATACATTGATTTGAATGAACCATGGCTTCCTTCCCTTCACTATGGGTTTTGTGTGGATTTTTCTTTATTTCATTTAGTGTAGCCTTCATTTCTTCCCTTATGTGTTTACTGTACTCAGCATTTCTCTGAACATTATCACCAGTGTTTGAAACTCTGCATCTTTTAGGTTGGCTATCTTTTGGGCCATATTTCTCTGTCTCAATTTGACAACCTCCCTGTGTTTGCCTCTGTGTATTAGGTAGAGCTGCTGCACCTGTTACGCACTGTAAGGGGCAGAGCCTTAGGTATTGTCAGTACAGGGTGACCTGTTTCACTACGTTGTGGTACTGTGTTTGGGAGAGGGGTCTGAGAAGGAACAATGCTTCTTGCTCAGCACTTGCCCCTTTTCCAGACACTTCTCCAACTTCCATATGGGACTGGCGCCCCTCTAGCTGCTGTCTTGGCCGTCGTTCCCAGAGTGGGTGAGTCTGTGGACGTTCTAGGACCGTGGGGGCCTCTAAGAAAGCAGACTCTACTGAGAGATCAGCAGTTTCTTCCGCCGCCCCAACCCCCACTGGTTTGCACAGCCAGAAGCAATGAGGCTTGATTTTCCCTTGCTCTGGGACCTTGAGCTGCGGGTACTGGCCTAGGGCTAGGATTGCTCCCCAGGTGTCCCTCACAGCTGGCCAGCCGCAGCTGCTGCCTCACTGGCCACCGCTGCCTCCCTCCACCACACTGTGTCCTCTCCGCCCCTCCTGCCCATCTGGATGAGTATTAATTCTTTAAATCTGTGGTGGTTGAACTTCCATATAGTTAATTTTCTGGCAGTTCTGGTTGTTTTGTTTTTTTGTTTTGTTTTGAGGTCGTTGTAATTGTATGGTTGTGTGAGGAGGCGATATGTGTCTACCTATGCCTCCATCTTCGACAGAAGTCTTTTATTTTTTAATTAATACTGTTTCATAGAGAGTGGTTTACATTTCTTATTACATTACATTGGGAGGCATGTAGTGTCTGTTGCACATCTGGAGATTGATCAGTGTGGTTGAGTGGTGTCAGCCCAATCCAGCCATTTCAAAGTTCCTCACTGACTTCACCTAGAGGTTTTGGCAACTGTGGTATTGTCTAGATTCATTACTTCTTTTAGAGTTGCAAAGTGATAACTTCCTAATGCATCATTTCTCCTGCATTTATTACCTGGGATTGTCTTACAAAGAATTTTCCCTCGTTAACTATTTAGTTACACTGAAATATAGTTGATACGAAGAAGCAGGATAAATGCTTGATTCTTTGCCTTGAAATATTTTCAAATATTTTCAAAATAATTTGGTTTTCTAGCAGCCTCCAAAGGAGACCAGTGAGTGTGTTTTGTTTGTTGATTTGTTGGTTTGTTTTGCTTTGCTTTGCTTTTGTGCATTACTACAAATCCATGGGTTTTATATACTTTTATGCTTGGTTTTATTGCAATCATTCCCATTTGTTGCTCACATTATCCCATTTGGGGCCATTGAGAGTCCCTTTAACTTCATTCCTTTGTTCTTTTAACTAATATTAAGTGACTTTTAAACCTTTTTCTTTTCAGGCAGGACAAGATGTCCCTAATTCATTTTATACATTTCGTGGCCCAGAAATGAATCTCAGCTAGTTCTCCAAGGAACCCAGATTGTTTTAGTGGGGAATAGTATTTAGATACTACAATCTGTGCACCAGGGACATGCATTGCATCTGATTTGTCATTACTATTGGGTCTTTTGGTAGAGAGGGTAAAGAAATGTATTATTCATACTAATTCTAACATTTCAAATTAAGTATTACAGATAAGATAACACAAAAGTTTGGATTGACAAATTGGACTCACAGGAATCAGATCAAACCCACTAACAAACTTGACTAATCTTTTCAAAGATACAGTGATCACAACACACAGGCAAAGTGTAAAAAAGTCTGTCTGCCAGAGCTGCTCCCAGGTCCTGTCTTGCCTCAATTAGGATGCACTCTGGCCCAGATTTCAACATGTGAAGCCTCCTAGTGATGTGTGTGGAGTGACTTCCACACATGGGAGCTCTTTCAGTTATGAAACATCTCCGTTTATTCTCTGATAACTGCATAGCTTGTGTGAAATTTTCTAGGAAGTCATGCCTAAATACGTACAACTCAGGTTTATGTACCGTGAGCAGTCTAGGTAGACCAAGTCCATCCTGCTAAAGCATTTCATAAATAAGGACTCTGCTGGTAGTAAACGTGTCTAGTGTGTTTGCCAGAAGATCTCTTTTAGCAAGTTTCTAAGGTGATCTGATCATGCCACCTCTCTGTTTCTGTTTTATGGGCTGCTAGCCCTTTCCACCCCCCAGGGTTTTTGCTTCTTCCTTTTATCTGTGTCTCATTCTTTTCCCTGATGCTAAAACTGGTACCTAAGGACATTAATGTTACACTGCTTTATCCTAATATATGTGTGTCTAAAACTATGTATATATAGTTTCAAAATAACAGTGGCCACCTTACCACTAACAACAGGATGTGGTTTAAGATTTCTGTATGGTTCTTTTTGTTTTTAGTATATATTTTACTATAAATTTGTAACATGGTATTTTTAAATCACTTGAATAATTTTCTGTGAGGTGATATCAACTTTATAAAAACTTGGGTTCACTTGTTTGTTTTAGTTTTTAAATAACTACTTTATTGTTTCCTTTTTATTTAGACTTGTTTTTAATTTATTATTAATACATGAAAAGGCTTATGTCACATGACTTGTATATGCATGGCTTTGTGTGGGTGCAGTCCCAACTACATTAGAACCTTGTTATGTGACAGTTACTTCTAGCCTTGCGTCCTTTGTCAGTTTCCCAACCATGTCACTGCCATATTTATTCTCTTAAAGAAGTCTGTCCCTGCTTTCAGCTCTTCTCCAGCCCCCAGTGTCCAATCTTTCTTCCTGTTCAGAAGTCTCCAGTAGCTTCCCGTCACATGCAGAATAAAATCTTAACTTCTTACCTTTACTACTGAGGCCTTCCATGACCAAGCCCCTACTGTCTCGCCTACTTCATCTTCTGCCACTCCTCTTTGCTCACGTGGCTTCAGCCGCACTTGCCTTCCTGCTCTGTCAAACATTTTACACTTATTCCCAGTTGTGTTGGGGATCCCCAAGACTACCCTCAGGCTCGGTGATTCTCTAGAAAGACTCATATTACTCAGCATACAGTCATATTTACAGCTATGATTTACTACAGCAAAAGAATACAAAGCAAAATCAGGTGCATGGGGTGAAGTCTGGAGAAACCAGATACAGGCTTCTAAGGGGCCTCCCCCAGGGAATCACACAATACATGCTTCATTTCCCCAGTGATAAGTTGTGGCATCACATGTGAAATGTCTACCAGGGAAGCTCATTACGAACCAGGTGCCTGGAGTTTTTACTGAGGGCTGGTCACATTGGCATCTGTGTCTAGGACATACCAGTTGCCAGACTCCCAGAAGGAAAGCAGGTGTTCAGCATAAACTGTATTTTTTTGTACAATTGGGGTGAGCCACTGTTAACATTTGGGGTACAGGAACCCTTCAGATATCTTTAAGTTCCCAGATACCAGCTAAGGGCCAGCCTTGTCAGCAGGCCTTTGCAAGGATGGAGGTTTAGGCCTGCTGTGTGACCTCTTCTCTGCACAGTCCACCCCTGTGGTCATTGGCCAAGTTGTCTTTACAGCAAAGTTATTATCGATAAGACCCAGTCAGGAGACCAAGGCCAGCCCGTAGTATTAATTTCAGTTATGCCCTTTACGGGTCCTGAACTTAGCCAGTTAACAAATCCCATTAATCATAGAGGTCGCTTTCTTCTTAAGCTTCTGTATTAACCTTTTTTTTACCTGACCCTGAGCATCAGTTCAGGCCTAGCACAACTCTGGCCAGTAAGTTCAAGCTGACTGGGAAGCCTCCCAGGGCTGAGACAGTGTCGTGGTGGTCAGGGTCATGTACGGAAGTCCCGCCCCAGAGGCTCACGTGGCAACACTGGAAGCACAGTCTGCCATCATTGGGGCACCCCAAACTGGACGCACACGAGGCAGTGCCATGTGGCCTCCTGCCATGGGCGCCTTATCCTGGGGTTTCCAGTGCAAACCGCTCAGCTCAGTCCTCGGGTTCAGGCAGACTGCCAGATAATTCCAGATGGTTTTGTCGCCCCTGATACCAGCTCATCCACCTCATGAGTGTGGGCAGCCCCTGGAGGCTCTCTGCGTGGGAAGTGCCAGCCTGGGCCACCCCCTGCTGCCCGCCCCACGGTCAGCCCTATCAGCTCTGGTCACAGGCTCGGCACTCGGGGGTCAGAGCACTCTCCCCAGCCTGGAGGTGGTCACAGAGGGCTTTCCTTAGGAAAAGGGAGACACTCCCAGAAAAAGCTTTGGAAAGTGAAGATCATCATCCTGTCTCCCCTCCCTTGTGCCTCTCCAGGTGCAGGGGTTTGGGGTTTGGGTTTGTTTTCCTTGGTTGTTAGGAAATCGGTGTTTCTGTTCAGTGATCATTATCTTTTTCAGTCGGCCCCTACTCTCTTCCAGACCTTTATCTGGACAGGCTATGTGCAAGAGGGGCAAAACATCTTCCCAGAAACATTTTTATACAACCGAACTGGAAAGATACCGTGCACGGGAATTGTTCAGGAAAAAATCCTGAATTTTCAAAATGGGTTTACATAACCTCCTTCTTACCCTATGAGCAGCCTAGAAAAGGCCAGCCCCGTTCTGCAGAGAGCTGCGTTGAATAATCAGACTGCACTAAGGTGTGTGCACAGGAGAAAGGTGAGGGAAGCAGGTAATCAGTTGTAATCAGTCCACTGTTGCAACCAGCCTCCAATCAGGAGAGCCAGATGCAAGGATTCAGCCACAATGAGCAGGGGGTGCAGGGTTCTCTCCGAACTTGCAGCTTGGGCCCTGGTCGCAAGTTAAGTCAGTCTCTGAGAACACACAGCTAGTCAGCAGCCCAATTTCAAAAGGTCCCATCAAAAAGCAAGCCCTTGCCTGAGGGCATTTGTATGTGGCTCAGACAGTTAGCCAAGCATTCACGACTTCCTCACAGTGCAGGGCCCCACGGAAAGGCGACCTGACGTGCAAAGGTCACAGTGTCTGCCTTCTGTTTACTGAGCAGGCCTGCTTTCAGTTCAGCACAGCTCACTTGGAAACTGGAAGCCTACACCAGACAGCATCAGCTTGCAGCTTCGAGCAAAGCCCAGACAATCAGGATATGTACATTCGGGATTTTTAAACAGCCAGAGGTTTTTCTGCAACAGCAGCAAAGACCAGATGCTACAGGGCCAGAAAGTCCAAGTGTCAGGCAAGGCTTTTCTCCGCCCATTTCATCTTCTCCGTCTTTGAGTCCAAACTGACCCACTCACAGACATGCACATCAGTCTCTAAGGGTCCGACCTCTGCCTTGATGGCCACTCATGAGCAAACGAAAATCTGCCTTTTAGAACTTCAAAAGTGTACCTCCACCTGTGGATCACCTGCCTTTTTTAATGTCTCCCTCTTGCCAGAGGCTCCAATAAGCAAAAGTCTGTATCATCCATAGTCTAGGGAAAGGGAAATTTTCCCTCTTTTCCTCATTGTTCATCTGGATGGTCTAATAATCAAATTGACATTGAAACAGAACCCACCAGCTGTTCTGTTATGGGGGGTTCGATTGCACGTCACCAAAAGCATAACTCCCAATACCAGAGCTTAGTGAAAAAGGAAAGGGATTGTTTGTTTAAAGGTTATACAGATTTAGGTTAATGGAGAATTTCTGCCATTAAGTCCCACTCCCTTTAAAACACTGAAAAACATATCATCCTGCCTCCCCCTGCAAAACCAGGCCAGTTTCAGAACAGAAAAGTCAGAGGTACCATTTCCCTCTAGGAAAATAGGAGTCCGTGGCTTCATATTTCCCAGCCACAGCTCAGCGGTACCGGCAGCTCCCATCCATCCTCGCCTGACTGGGGAGGTCCCACCTGTGTCATGGTGTTTAATTTTAGCTCTTAATCCAGAACCGCATGGCACCTTCTTACCCACCCGGCCTTATGGCCGGCTGATGGGGGGCTTCTGCTCTTTTTCAAACCACGTGGCTCTCTCCTCCTTAATGGCTGCCACCTTATTTTTAAGTCCCTGACCACAGCCAGTGACAGAGTAGGTATGGTGACCAGTCCTTTACATATTAAGAAACGAGATATTTCAGGAAAATGGCTGTGCTCCACTGAGTTCCATCCCCCAAATGTTTGGGCTTCTGGTCGCTCTCTTACAATATGAGACAAATTAACGGGAGAAAAGAACCAAATTTATTATGTATGTACATACTGGGGCTCCATAAGAATGTGACACCGATGGACAGATGAGGCAGTTGGGACTTATATGCCATTTTGAGCTAAGGAGAAGGGGGCCTGGGGTAGTGGTTTATACTTCAAAGGGAAGATGGGCCCTTCACAGGCAGGTGGGAAGGAGCAAATATTTGGTGACCAAATTCTTGCAGGGCCACCCAGAAACGGTGGGACAGAGAGGAGAGTGTACACTAGTCCCTCTCTATAGCATGGTTCACTTATTGCTGCCTCACTGTATCACGGGATTTTTTTAAATATTATATTTAATTATTTATCGCGGATTTTCCACTATATCGCGGGATTTTGCGGTACTGTATACGTATGTTGTTAAAGTTGTGTAGGTTTAAGGTGTAGAATATGTTTAAGAACATAAAGTAGTGTTTATAAAAGTGTGGAAAAGGTTCATAAGGGAGTGGGAAAGGTTAATAAGGGATTGCTAATGGCTTATAAGGGTGTGGGAAGGGTTTATAAAGCCTTATATATATATATAAATACTAAATAAATGTAAAGTTCCTACTTTGCGGATTTTCACCTATTGCGGGGGGTCTAGAACGTAAGCAGTAAGTGAGGGAATCCTGTAACAGACTTTGCTAGGCTTCTCCCTGTCTGCCACACTCAGCTCCTATTACGCTAGGGTGATCTCCCTGGAGCAGGTTGTGTTTTGATCTGAATTCCTTTAGGCAGATAATGGTGGGGATGGAAGGTAAAGAGGTTCTTGAGTCTTTTGTTTCTTAAAAAATAACCAGCTAAAATAAACGATATCTCAAAATGGCATATTTTGGAGTGGCAAACTCTGCTTCTCCTCAATAGCAAAACTCACCAGTTACCGAAATTTGTTGTTTCCAGTACTCAGAGAGTTTCAATTCCACGCTGCCCACCAGCCGCAAAGAGCGTGAAAGTTGTGTTCCCCTGATAACATTTCTTTTGTGCGGCGTCCCCTGATCAGGATAATTCCTCTGGCATATATGGAATTACAAGCATTTAACGTTTCATATCAATTTTTACCATACATTCAAATGTGATAGCTTTCACAAAATACAGAGCCACTAAAAGTATTTTCTCCCCCCCCCCCCATTTCACATTTACTTAAACTCCTCACCGTGACCTTCGCATGTGCCGTGTTAACATCACAGCGGGCCGGGAAGGTCAGGCTGGAACGCAGGGGAGGAAGGGGAGTGGGGGTGGTTGCTGCAGGAGCAGCGAGACTGGAAAAAACTGCCGGAATGTTACTCCCTCCCTTTTCTTCTGGTTTATCTGAAATGTTGCTTCAACCCTGGACCTGATTTAACTGCCTTCCCCTCAGCACTACCCCTCACCCTACTTGGAAGAAAGAGCAGTTTGGAGTTTTAACATTTTGACCCATTCACCTTTGGGAACTTGGGGTCCTTTCTCCTCCCATCTGGAGGAAAGAACAAGACCTCAAGGCATCATCACTTCAGCCAGCAGGTGGGGAACCCAGCGAGCCCACTCCCCTGGAGTTGGATCTGTCTTTCCCGAACTCCACAGGCACCTTGTACCTCTCGCACCAGATGGCAGCGCAGCGGCTGCTGAGTGTCGTGGGTGGCAGTAACCACCGGGGCACCGAGGGCTCGTCACACCCTGCCCCTTATCCTGGCTTTCTCATAGGTCAGTGAGTCAGGGTCGTTCTGGCAAATGCCACGTCTGATGCCAGCTGATGTTGGGGGTCCCCAAGACCACCCCCAGGTTTGATGATTTGCTGAGAGGTCTCAGCATATAGCTGTACCCCCAACTGTGATTTATTGTAGTAAAAGGCTACAAAGCAAAATCAGCATGGGGCGAAGTCTAGAGAGAGCTGGGTGCAAGTTTCCAAGGAGAGTTATACAGGACACACTTAAATCCCTTAGTACATGTGACAGCTCTTGTGCAGTGTTATCTTCCAGGGATGCTCATTAGAGACCCAGTCTTGGAGTTTTTAATGGAGAGTAATCATGTAATCACTGTCTGCCTAGCATGTACCAAAATTACAGACTCTCAGGAGGAAAGCAGATGTTGGGCATAAACCACATTGTTTTTACAAACAATTTAAGTATAGTGAGTCACTTCCATCAGTTGGGGTGTTAGGAACCTTCTATCTTAGTGAGGACAACCTTCTGCTACTTCCTGAGGCCTAACACCTGAGAGCTGCCATTGCCTTCTCCCTCCTCTCATCTTCACATGTAGTCAGGCGGTAAATGGAGCCATCATATCTGCTTCCTTAGCATCACTTCAGTGTTCCCACTCTTTCGTTCCATGATCCCCTTCAGGCTGCCGTTACCTCTCGGTTAGTCTGCTGTCGCAGCCCTTAGCCTGGTCCCCTTGCATCTAGCCTTGCTTCCCTTCATTCCGTTGTCCACTCTCTTAATAAAATATAAGTGTGAGCATGCCATGCCTACTTAAAACGCTTAAATGAGTTACACTGTTCTCAGGATGAACTCCGAACTCTCTAATAGGATGAGTCAGGACCTCCCTCGTCCGGCTCCTTCATGCTGCTGTAGCCTCTTCCCTTACCCATCTTGGCACTCACACTGCTTGTTCCAACCTCCTGGTCTTTAAATTTTGTCCAATGTGCCATGCTTCCTTTCCTTTGATTCTTAACATACCTGTTCCCGCTGCTTATTCTGCTGCTCCCCACCCCGCCATCTTTCAGCCACTCTCCGCTCCTGCACCTCTGGAGGTTCAGTGCAAACTTCAGTTTCTGTAGGAGAGGCTTTTCTTTCCATAACATCAGTCACACTTTTGTTTAAAGACTCCCTTCCTTGCAAGGTAGTAAGTTCTGTATAGCAGAGACCTCTGCTCCACTCTTTCCCAGAACCTGGGAGGTGCTCAGAAATATAGAACCAGTTGGAGATATGGTCACCACCCTTAATAAGCTCAAAGGTAGTGGGAGCCAGAGTACAGTAAAGAAATAACCTCAATATGTATGATAGTAAATGCTGGGGGATCACAGAGGGGGATGTGAGCGATTAACTTTGCCTGGGGGAGCATCTCCCCTGCGTATATTATTGACGAACTTGACTTAGAGCATTCAGATAGAAAAGGGGAGAGTTGTGCTGAGCAGTGGAATCGATTCAGTTGCATTTGCCTTATTTTTTGCTCACTACTTGGACAAAAGTTGTACAGTAGACAGTATTCTAAGGCTATTATATCTCAAGACCTTCAGAAACCCTAAGCTAGATACAGAGCTGGGTCACCTAGCAATGCTCATTAAGTTAAGTCACCTTCCGGTCATCCCTAAACAGAACTGGTGCTGGCCTGTTCATGTTTCCTATTACAGATCATGCATCTTCATCTTTAAATTCTAGTAGTGGAAACTGACCATGTTACATCCATGAATACCACAGGTTCTGTTCATGTTTAGGTTTTTTTCTTACCTTTCCAGCTTTGACCGCCATTGAAGGCACAGCACATGGGGAGCCCTGCCACTTCCCTTTTCTTTTCCTGGATAAGGAATACGATGAGTGCACATCGGACGGGAGGGAAGATGGCAGACTGTGGTGTGCTACAACCTATGACTACAAGGCAGATGAAAAGTGGGGCTTCTGTGAAAGTAAGTGTTGGTCTGTAGGCGGCACGTCCACATTGCTTGATGTCTTGGACGGCATCTTTAAGGCCTTCTTGTAGCCATCGTTTTTGCACCCGTGTCAGAATTGGTCAGCGTGGATAACGTGGTTATAGCCTTCAAGAATGGGCTGTGGCCCAGGAAGCTTGCGGTGTGCGTGCTTAATTCCAGCCTGTCACTCGGGCGCCTTATCACCCGGTGTCTTACTTAGAGATGGTTTTCCGTTGGTGCGCACAAGCTGTTCTGCAGACTCTTAGGCAGGCTGCTAAATTAATGAGTGTAAAACATCTTTTTGACAGTAAAGGAAACAACATTATGGAGAAGGTTAATGGTGGTTAGAAGAAAAATGATACCTTTTGAAGAGCACTTTGAGTAAGATGTGCTGTGCTCACGTACCATTTGACAAATTATGTATATTTAACCTTCGTATATATTAATATCAATAAAGGGGCTGACCTTTAAAGGGTGTTTGTTTTTTGTTTTTTTTTTCAGGCAAAAATTTATAACTAATAAAAAAAGAAACAACAGAAAATCTTGAACATGCCTCCTTTGATTCCAAATAACACTTTCAAAATAATGGCTCTGATACATAATTAGGCATTCCGAGAATAACATCAGATATAGCCCATCTTTGGCTGTAAACTAGTATGGTTATGTATTTCAGTGTAATACAATCCAATTTTTTTCTTTTTTATGTACAAGAACTCCTGTTTCTATAAATATTGAGCCTAGTGAAATATTCAGATGTATCTTAATGAGTTCTAGATTTCTGATACAATAGTATATTACAGTAGCAAAATAATTTTTGAGAAATCTATAACAATTCTGTGATTTTCAGTGTTGAATCCATGCATGGGAAAAAATAGAATTTGAACATTAATCAGTATATTTAATAAAAATCCATTTTTTACAAATTTTTTATTATGTAATTAACAAATACTTTCTCATTATAAAGATATACAGAATTTCAAGTGAGGCTACAGTGTCCTTTGACTAAAATAGTGTTTTTCTGACTATTGTTTTTAATATCCTTCTGTCCTGATTTCAGCTGACCTTGGCATATAATCATAAGCTACCATCGAAACTTTAGTTGAATTATAGTAAAACTTTTAGAATTACTAGCAGAAAAGTACCCTCTAAAAGCAGGTTGATACTGTTGCATTTTTTTTTAAGTCATCTTTTGTCAGGTAAAAACACTTATATCGTGTCTTTGGAGTCAGATCGTCAAGAGTAGAAGATCATTAATTGTTTTTGTACAACTACCCGAAAGGCGGGATACATGCTGACGTTTGATAACTAATTGGTGTAGAGTTAATTACAACCCATTGAAGTGCATCTGACATTTTGCTTTTAGCTGAAGAAGAGGCTACTAAACGACGGCAGATGCAAGAAGCAGAAATGATGTACCAGACTGGGATGAAAATCCTCAATGGGAGCAATAAGAAGAGCCAGAAAAGAGAGTAGGTAGCACTGCCAACTGCATGGCTCCCCTAAGATAGGCCATTGCTGAGATAAATAGCTAAGTACTTTTTTTTAAATCCTGGTTTGCCAAAAACAGGATTGCTTACATTGCATTACAAGAAGTTTAATATGATAACGTGGGCATCAGTGGCATGGCTTTTATCAGATTTAAGCTTGTTGGGGTACACTCATCACAAGAATGGACAATGAGCAGAGTGGAAATGATCGGCTCAGGTTGTAGTTTCTGAGAACCAAGAATACATATGCTATTCAGAATTTAAAATGTTATTAAAAAAAGAAATTGTCAGGTGTTTTGTTTTTGCATTGTGATTTTATTGCAGACAAAGACTAGAATTTATGAATTTATGCTTGGAAAAAAACATAAAACAAGTGACTCTCTTCTAATATTTTATGTCCCTTTAATTTCAGCTGACTTTTGTTACAGTCTATGCAAAGATTTAAAAAGAAAGTTGCCGTGATTGTCATCGGATTATTTACTGGACACCATATTATTACATTTCTCTGGTTGCACATATAGTTAATGTTTTTAATAAAAGTGTTGAGAATTACTATTAGTGTAATTAGACTATCCCGAGATATTAGGATGACAGAACTGGTACCTTTTGTGAAAACAAAGTAGCCAGAATGTTTTCCATATATACAAGTAACATGACTATAGAGTAAGGAAATTATGTTGCATTTCAGCAGATCTTTAAAAAATTTAATAAAAGTTTCAAAATGTTGCTAATGTGTTTTTTAATTGTTTACACTTAAAGAGCATATCGGTATCTTCAGAAGGCAGCAAGCATGAACCACACCAAGGCCCTGGAGAGGGTGTCATATGCCCTTTTGTTTGGCGATTACCTGACACAGAACCTCCCGGCAGCTCGAGAGATGTTTGAGAAGCTGACTGAGGAAGGCTCGCCCAAGGGACAGACCGTGAGTGTACTTCCACTGGGGAATCTCTTCACACGCGGCGCTTGTTTTACTTCAACAGCAGTGTATTCTTTATGCCCTGACTTCTTTTTGCAAATAAGAATGGCAGGTAAAATATCTTTAAATAGTTTTGTGGCAGATCATTCTACCAATCTTCTTAGACGAACTTTTTCCTTCATCTAAGGATACCTGTGGTCACTTAAGGCATTTTGCTCCTGCATCTCGCCACAGTTGTGTTTGCAGTTTTCCATATTAGATCTGTAGAAAATGAAATATGAAGGCAATTGGCTTTTATTGTAATTAGTCACCATTGCATTTCTTTCCGAAGCTCAGATGCTCCAGCTCGTATTAATCTTGGTGTTTTTTAAAAAATATATTACAGAAGCAGTACATGTCCATTATAAGAAACTAGAAATACAAACTAAAAATGCTAAGAAAGTGAGCATCACATATGTACCAACTGAACATGAGCATTGGTGATATGTTAGTGCGTGCAGACCCTTCTCGACCTTTCTCTTTGTGTATAGATACATACAGATTCTTTATTAAAATAAGATGTCACTGTCTACTTTTCCATAACATGCTCTTTTCAGTCATCGGCCTTAACCTTTTCATTCCAGTAACTTTTACATCATCTAATGCCCATACCATATTCAGACGGTGTTGAATGAAACATTTCCTTTATACCTGTTTTCTCCAAACCAGTACCCAGTTCGGGACTCTACCTTGTGTTTGGTTGTTATTTCTAGCATACCCACCCCCGTTCTTTTTTTGCCCTGTGTTAGAGATGGGCGAGTTTTTCTGCAGAATGTCCTACATCAGTTATCTCTTTACTTCTTCATGATGTCCTTTAGTTTGCTTTTTCATCATCTGTATTTCCTATAAACTGGATGTCACAGCTAAAGGCTAATGAACTCAAGTAAAATATGTTTGCTTAGACTGCATTATAGGGATATTATAAATTCCATATTACATCACACCATTTGATAAATAATGTCTGTTTGATTCCCCATCAGTAATGGTAAGGTTGACAACTGGGTTTAAGGAGCAACGGCATTTATTTAAAACATAAGCCGATGTGACTCAGTTGGTTGGGTGTTATCCCACAAAGTGAGGGGTTGCTGGTTCGATTCCTGGTCAGGGTACATGCCTGGGTTACAGGTTTAGTCCCAGGTCTAGGCACATACAAGAGGCAACCAATTGATGTTTCTCTCTCACATCAATGATTCTCCCTCTCTTTCTCCCTCCCTTGCCCTTTCTTTAAAAATAAATAAATAAAATGCCTTCAATAATTCAGGTTTATGAAAGTCTTGGATTTGCTTAAAAATAAAATTCCTAGTCACAGTTAGAAGTCTGTTTTCAGACTATTTCAACTTTTATAGGAATTACAACCATTGTTTTCTGTAGGACTGAATACCTAACCAAATCACGGTTTTATTTATTTATTTATTCTGGACTAAGAGCTTTGCTTTTTTTTAATACGTATGTTATCCACTCATTTACTGATGGGCACCTAGGCTGTTTCCAGCACTTGGCTATTGTAAATAGCACTGCTGTGAACATAGGGGTGCACAGGTGCTTCTGAATTGCTGTTTCAGAATTCTTAGGGTATAATCCCAGGAGTGTAATCACTGGATCAAAATGCAGTTCCATTTTTAGTTTTTTGAGGAAATTCCTTACTGCTTTCCCCAGTGGCTGCACCAGTCTGCATTCCCACCAACAGTGCAGTAGGGTTCCCGTTTCTCCACATCCTCGCCAGCACTTGTTGTTTGTTGATTTGTTAAGGATGGCCATTCTGACTGGTGTGAGGTAGTATCTCATGGTGGTTTTAATTTGCATCTGTCTGATGGCTAGTGATGTTGAGTATCCTTTCATATGTCTATGGACCCTCTGTATATCCTCCTTGGGGAAGAGTCTGTTCAGGTCCTTTGCCCATTTTTTAATTGGAATGTGTGTCTTCCTGGTGTTGAGTCATATGAGTTCTTTATATATTTTGGAGATCAGTCCCTTGTCTGAGGGATCATTGGCAAATACGTTGTCCCATATGGTTGGTTTCCTTTTCATTTTGATGTTTTCTTTCTCTCAGCAGAAACTCTTTAGTTTGATGTAGTATCATTTGTTTATTCTTTCCTTTATTTCCCTTGCCCTAGAGGATATATTGGTGAAAGTATTGCTGTGTGGTATATCTGAAATTTTACTGCTTATGTTTTTCTCTAGGACTTCTATGGTGTCACGGCTTATGTTTAAGTCTTT
This sequence comes from Furipterus horrens, assembly GCF_987537825.1. Taxonomy (NCBI): domain Eukaryota; kingdom Metazoa; phylum Chordata; class Mammalia; order Chiroptera; family Furipteridae; genus Furipterus; species Furipterus horrens. The sequence continues at coordinate 195,892,574 of NW_028327173.1, read as the reverse complement.
TATCCACCTTGAGTTTATTCTGTTGTATGGTGTAGGTTTCATTTTTTTGCATGTCCCTGTCCAGATCTCCCAACTCCATTAATTGAAGAGGCTATTTTTACTCCATTTTTTGCTTAGACCACAACTTTTATGTATTCCTGGTTTTAGTTTATAAACAGGTTATGTCTTAATTGCTCCCTTTATTTTCAAAGCATTTTTCTCTTTGTATAAATCAGTTTATATAACATTCCCATATATATTCTTTATTTTCAGACACATTATGCTCTGAAGAATAGTTTAATACTTTTTTTTAAAGGCACCTTTTTCCTCTAGTAATAGAACGTTGCAATACCACAGTGCTCCTATACATTGCAAAACACTTTCTCCACGATAATTAATTCTAGCTGATAAAACAAAGCACACAAATCACAGTGTCTTACCACTACAAGTTATTTCTTATTCCAGGTTCCATGCAGCTCTCCTGCCTGCATCCCTCTCCTCCAAATGGTGACCCAGGGTCAAGGGCTACTTCCATTAAGTCGCTAAGCCATCTGGAACATGGGGTTTCTAAGCCATTAAGGAGAGAGGGCTGGAGGTATCCCTGGGATCTTTTAAAAGCCATGTCTAGAAACAGCCTACATCCCTTCTAGCCAGCCCCAGGCACATGGCCCTACCTAATTATAAGGGAGCTCATGGATTTTATTGAGAATAACACCTGCCTTTATAACTTTAGCTTATACTTTGATGTTATCAAGGAAGATCCTCAGAAGGCTGGGGTAGAACTTTACCAATGCATTGCTTGGTTGAATTTTTAAAGAAAATTCTGTGCTCTTGCATTGTGAAGTGATCTTTCACCCTTGACCACCTCAGCTTCACCCCTTCCTGCCTCTTTGTATTCCTGGGATAATGTATTTTAGCAATTTCTTACCATTTTCATTGTATATATCTCTTTGCATTGATGTAATGATATAGGAGTTGTTCTGTTCTCAAAATAGCTGTTCATCAAGAGCAAGTAAAAGATTTGTGTTCTGCTTTGTTTTTCTAGTTAATAATTTATTAAATTATCTTTAATCTTCAAGCTAAACACTTTGACTTAACATTATATTTTATCATGTAATTTGTAAAACCTTGAATGTATTTCTGAGGCTCTTTAATTCCTTGTTGTACATAACTCACACAATTCAAATTGTTTAACATGTAAAGTTTCTTTCCTTTTTCTATTTTTTTAATAGTTTGTAAAACTATGTCTTGGATAAACTTCCACCAAAGGAAGAATTCTTACTTTTATCATTTTATTTCAGGCTCTTGGCTTTCTCTATGCCTCTGGACTTGGTGTTAATTCAAGTCAAGCAAAGGTAATACTATTAAAACTTTATTATATACAACAGTTTTGATTCAGTAAATATATGTGCTCATGTTCAGTTAAGCATCTTTTGTTCATTCACAGGCCCTTGTATATTATACATTTGGAGCTCTTGGGGGCAACCTAATAGCCCACATGATTTTGGTAAGTAAGACTTAATTGGAAGGATAGTAATATTGAAGAGCAGAAGGATTTTGATTAACAAATGGCCACAACTTTTCTGACTTTCATAATTAAGATTTACTTATATTCATTAAGACCAAATATTCAGTTGAACATACTTTTTAGTAAAGAAATACGATAATCAAATCTACATGTGGATGAAAATTGATAAGAGTTCACAATTTTTCCTGAAAATGACTAGTGTTCACTGATTGCCCTTAAAATCACTATCTCCTAAATGGCTCTTTTTAAATTTTTTTTAAATTGGAATTGTTTGTCAGAGTCAGTTTTTAGATAGGTTGTCATGGATTTTACATGGAAATTGATGAAGGACTCACTATATGAAGAATCAGTGGTCCTATAAAGTTTATTACAGATTATCTTTTATATGTTTTCTGATAACATTAATCCCTTATGTGGCTTAGTAGTAAAATACAGAGTCTTTTCTCTAAATTCTTTACTGCTGGGATGTTTAATCTGCCTTCTACTTCATAAACTGACTTTGATCAAGTCACATGGCCCCTAACCCATATTAACTGTGTTTCAAATGAACATGTAAATTCATTCTTACAGGAATATAATGGGTAGATTGAGCAGAAGTCAGAGTGAAAGCAGAAAAAAATAGTCCAAAATCTGGAAAAGTGTCTACAGGCTTGGTCATTGATGAGATACGAAACTTAAAAAGAAGGAAAATTTACTTTTCTGGACAGCAGCGTGGATCCTAGTTTTGCCTGTATATTCCAAAAACATTTATTGAGTACATGTCATTGGGATTCCAAAGATGAGTAAGATAAGTCCTGGCCTACAACAAGCTTTTAATAAGAAAGGGAGGCATAAATAAAGAGACCATTATAGTATAGCGTGAGAATATCGAGGAATCACCTAGAAAGTCATCTAACTCACATGGGCGTTGGAAGGGGGGAATTTCCGGAAGTTCTTCTGAGGAAAGAAGCAACTAAAGTGGTTCTTGAAGGATAAATGGTGGTGAGTGAATGTAAGAAGCAGAGGGTTTCCGGGCCACGGGAGCAATATAGTAAGCAAAGGGACAGCAAGAAGAGGGAAGGTGTTGTTTGCAAGGAAGTACAAGCACTTTAATATGGCTGGAGAGGAGAGCGCCAGGTAGTTCATGGGCAGGGCAGGTAGACAGGAATCACATAAACAGCTCTACATCATGCCAAGAAACTCGGACTTTGTCCTGTTTACAAGGCTAAACTGCTAAGGGAATTTAAGCAGGTGAAAAATAAGGGTATTGTTCTGATTATTACTTACCAATTTTCTTCAATAGTGGCTACAGAATAAAAACGTTATATATTATACATGCTGTTATACAGTAGCGCCCTAAGGATTGTTGACGTCTGTAAAGTTAGTTAGAATCTGCTAAATGACTCCAGAGACCTCTACTTTCTGTTCTTTGCTCTTTATAGTTAGCTACTTTTCCCGTTATTCTGAAAGTTACTTATTGCTGTTCTGCTTCTAATAGTCTCTTCACTTCCCTGTTTGGCTCATTTGTTGCTTCTTCTTTGCTAGTTTAGAAGATTAACCCTTTTTGTTAAAATTGTGTCTAAAATAAGAATAAAATCTATTCTAAGGAAGAGCTTAAGTGATTTCCTCTTAATAGGTAAAATGCACACACTACATACATAAAGTTCATGGCATCTATTTTGATTGGTCTGGGAAATTTATTTTTTATTTCCTAGTTCTTAGCTATAGTCGGATTGTGGAAGTGGCTCCATAAATTACCTCAGAACCTAAAACTCGGGATAAGTGAGGTGATAGTGTACTTGGATCCCAAGACAGCGGACGTACAGGTTGAGTGGTTAGTGTATTTGCCACTGAAGCATGAGAAGCTGCTGTCCTCTCACAAGAAGCTGTGTTGCAGGGTTACCGCTACTGGGCTGGCATCGGAGTCCTCCAGAGCTGTGAATCCGCACTGACTCATTATCGTCTCGTCGCCAATCATGGTAGCTTTTCTTGTTTTGCCTTTCACCTTACAAAACAAAAAAAACAAAGAATTAATTTTAAATACATCTGTTTTTATATTGTACTACCTGAAATGTCATGAATGGCACTTTTAAGTGGAATCATCTTTATACTAGTTGATTAAGAAGTACGTACTTTTAAAACATTTTGCTATGGGCTCCCTTCTTAAATATTTTGTGGAAAAAACTGAATTTACTTTCTTGTAACATAGTGTCTGTCAACATTTGGCAGCTGGAGTTGTACTTCTCTCCGTGGGACAATCCTCTGACTCACGTCCATATTATTACTTTGTTCCCCCTTTCAGTTGCTAGTGACATCTCGCTGACAGGAGGCTCAGTAGTACAGAGAATACGGCTGCCTGACGAGGTGGAGAATCCAGGCATGAACAGCGGAATGCTGGAAGAAGATCTGATTCAGTATTACCAGTTCTTAGCTGAAAAAGGCGACGTACAAGCACAGGTATCTGTCTAAACACGTCACGGACTATCTTAAAGCATTGTATATTACAGTCTGCGGGGGGCAAGCACTTACATCTTTCAGTAACATTTTCATTGCTCTTAGCAGTTATTAGCTACACAATTATTAGCTAGCTACGTACCTGTCCCACACTCTCAAGACGTTCCATTTGGATTCATCTGGGGTGGAGGCGAGGCATTCATAGTTTCTGAAAGCTAGCCGGGCGACGGCTGTGCACCACCGTGGAAAGCTGCTGCCTGAATGGAGCAGCATCACAGTGAGGATGGAGGCTCTCTGTGGAGTCACCAAGGACTAAAACTCACGTTCTTGGAACAAAAAGTCTCTGGAATATTTGGAATTTAAGATGCTCCTCAGAACTGTTTACTGTTTGTTTCCTTTGCTCAGCCTAGATTGTAATTTTCTCAGGGTCAAGGACAAAAAGAAATAGGTGTGTTTAATGTAAATGTATGGTATCCATCAAAGCATCATATATAATTTGGTATTTTGTGGGTTATTTTAATGACATTATAATAAAAAAGAGAACTTCAGCATCTTTTTCCCATTGAGTTTACAGTTCTTTCTGACTCAGAAATATAGAGAGATTAGCAATAGATACTTTTTAAAAACAATTTGTTTTAAACCTAACAGGAGTATTAAGTAAACAGACACAGGCATACACACACACTGTCTCTCTTCTCCCTCTCTGTCTCTTCTCTCTCTCTCTCTCTCTCTCTCTCTCTCTCTCTCTCTCTCTCTCTCTCTCTCTCGTGCAGTGAAGGATCCAAGTCTTGGCTCATGGAAATTTTAATGAAGTTATGTTGTTCGATTAAACAGCTTTCTTTTACATTAGAGACCAATTAAAATTCAATCTAAATGACTAATAGGGAAATTTGCTCAAATATGACACTCCAGTTAATGGAATTCTATGCAGCCATTAAAAATGTAAAATACTACTTAATGTAGAAAGCTGATTTCATTGTATTGTAAAAAACAAATTTAAAAAATTCATGTCTAATACAGTATATCGTTTTCTTCTTTTTCTTCTTATTGAATTATGACATGAATAGAGAAAAGTACACAGATCTGAAGTATACAGCTCAATGAATTATCACTAAGTGAGCCTCTTACGTGGGCATGACTAGCACCCCAGAAGCCCCTCTTTGGAACTCATCATCATTAAATCCTCCCTCTCCCCATAGGTAACCCACTGAGCTGACTTCTAACTCTATAGAATGGTTTACTTTCAAATCTTACATTAAAAAAAAAAGTTGTACAACTTTTTTTGTTGTTGTTATTAGATTCTTTTGCTTAGCATTATGTTTATAAAATTAACCTCTGTGTTTTCATGTAGTTATAATTCATTCATTTGCATTGCTATATGCTATTTCATTGTATGGAAATCCCACAATTTATTTATCTATTTTATTCTCCCCAAATTTGGGCTATTGCAAATAATGCCCTGCATATATTCTGTATATGTCTTATGCCAATATTGTCTTAAATGTTCATAGCTTTATAGATTTTGATATCTGGTGAAATATATTCTCCTATTGCCATACTTCCTACATATTTTTTAACCCTGGAAGATACTGTTATTTTATACAATCCATATAATTTAGACTTACAGATTTGCCTTTCCGTTGTTCTTTATCTTACTGCATCTTCAAGCTTCCCAGAGTAATTTTCCTTCTTCCTAATTAACATCCTTTATTATTTCCTTTAGAGTAGTGGCAAATTCAGTTTTGTTTTGTCTGAAAAAGCTTTTATTTCTTCTCCATTTCAAAAAGATACCTTATATTAAAAGCATACATTTTGTTTTTAATTAAATTATTGGGGTGACATTGGTTAATAGGATCATACAGGTTTTAAGTGTACGTTTCTATGACACAGGGTCTGTATATTGTACTGTGTGCTCACCACCCAAGATCAGACCATCTTGCATCACCAGATGCTAGGCCCCCTCCTCCCTCCACCATCCCCACACACTTCATGTAAGAGCGTCATACCTTCAGGAGTTTTAAGGCTAAATCATTCATTTTTTGAGTTATAAAGAGAAACCTCTATATGACCAAGTAGTTTCTTGTTGGTCTAACGTAATCACATTCCAGATGCTACCATTGAATTTTGCCTCAATTTTGTTCATTTTCAGGTCGGTCTGGGACAACTGCATCTGCATGGGGGGCGTGGAGTAGAACAGAATCATCAGGTAACTTCCCTGTTCCTAGGGCTTTGCGCTTTTTGTTGTAGCAAGGAGTAATTTTCCACATGTATTTCTTGCTAAATGAATGACATCAAGCTTATGTTGTTAAGACAACCATCACAAATGGACTTTCAAGATCTAACTAACCCCTGAGGAAGCTGAAGAATAAAAATGTGATTATACCTCATGGGGGTAGAAAAGGTTTTATTAATTCTAAAATCTAGTTCTCAGTACTGCCAAAAATACATATACACTGTCTTTGTTTTCTATAGCTACGTGATTGGAGTATGTCTTAAAACTCTCAATGAGAAAATATTTCAGAGAACTGAGGAAAATTCAGTGTTGAGTTTATGAGAAATTAGGAGTATGCAACTGTAGTAGATCTATATCTGGTCATAAACGTGTCTGCTTTATGTCCTAAATATCATCCCCTTGTGTCACTTGTGTGAATTATCTACTACTTGAATATCATAAGCAGTAGCCTGTCTTAGTAAATCATACATCTGTTCATGTGGTTCCCTTGCTTAAAACTTGTGAGTGGTCCACAATTTCTAGTAGCTGAAAGACCAAAACCTTTAACATGACCTCCAAGGCCCTATACCCTGTTTACCTCACCAGCCCCTTGCTTCCTCAGTCACAGGCACAGGGACCTTTTCTCAGGTCCTTAAAAATATCAAGAACCTCTCTGTCTCGAGGCTTCTCAAATGCTAGCCCATCTGTCTCGAGTAAATATTATCCCAACCCCTTTCTTCACCTAGCTAAGTCCTAGTCATCCTCCAGGACTCTGCTGCAACATCTTATTTTCTAGTATCTCCTCTGACCCCAACTCCACTCCAGTAACAGGTCATGTACTACAATTAGGATTTCTGAACATCTGTGTTTCTTATGACCCTTGGCCACTGTAAATTAGTTAATTAACTTGTTTCCTCTGCTAGAACATAAGGTCCAGAAAAGCATGGGTCATGGCTCCCTTGTTTGCCACTTTTATTCCCAGCACCTGACAATGTCTAGAACATAGTAACTTCTCAATAAATTTTGTTAGACTTATAAAACTTTTTCTACCATGCCAATTAAGTATTCTAATTAAGGTTATTTTATATACCATATCCTATCAAAGAATCAGATCCTAACAAAATACACTTACAAACAAAACTATGGAAAATAGCTGTTTTTTTTTTTTTTTTTCAATTCAGTTGACATTTTGACAGTTTTTATTGTCTTTAGGTCATTAAAATGTCATTAAGCCAGTGAAGCATCAAGTAAACTGGTTAATAAAAATGTCAGTTGAGAGATTAGAATTCTGGATAAGCTTGCTGCATACGTTTTATACAAGTTTTGAAATATTCTTATTGGTATATGCTGCCTACATGTGAAGCAACTAAACAATGATAAACTATTTCACAGGCTTCAAAGAAGGAAGAAAAGGATTTCCCAGTACATAACTGTATTAATTCAACAAATATTTAAGTACCTACTATGTGCCATTCAGTGCTAGCCATTCCAGACACAGTGCTGGACAGAATAGCTTCAGTCCTTGAGTCCTTAACAGAGCTTCAAGTTAAATAGAAGTATTTGATATTTTTAAAATGGTCATTCCAAAATATATGTAATAAATTGTGATTGTTGTTACTAAGGAGAATTAAAGGGTCCAATAACAGATTCTTCATTTCATGTGGGCATAGCTTTCCATTGAGGGCATTTGGGCTATTTCCCTCAGAAATCTGATTGAACCCACTGGCTGTCTCTGAGGAGAGATGCATGACATTTAAGTTGAGCCTGGAGGTAAAATCATTCCAGGCCAGAAAGAACAGTGTGTGAATAGGTCCTGAGGCAGGAAGGAACTAGGCTGGTATGCCCAGACTGCAAAGAGCAAGAGAAGCCACACTAAGACAGTGTCTCACCAGTGTCTCACCAGTGTCTCACCAGTCAGTGTGTGTTCCCTAAAGCACGTCAGGGGGCTGTAAAGACCAGCATGTTGAGATTTAAGATAGTTGCTTTGGGTAACCCCAATAATAAAAAGTAGGGAGGGGAGGGAAGTACAGGCAACCCCCATATAACACGGATGTTAGGTTCCTAACAAACGCCGTGTTATGCGAATCAGTGTTATATGAAACAAAGAACTAGTACAGAATGGGGGTTAGGTTCCAAAAATTTTTTTAAACATACTACTATATTTTTATAATCAAAATATTTTTATTAAAGCAATTTTCATCAAAAGTATTACATATTAATATGAATTAAGTAATGTTTTCTTCATCGTCACTACTAAGCTCCATTAACTGAATGTGTTTTCTTTTTGACAAGGTATCCTCATCCTCTGAATTTTCTTCAGCATTATCTTGATTTCTATGCTCTACTTTTTACAAAAAATCTGTTATTTTACACAGTTAAAGTTTTAAAGTGTAATTAATAGTCCATGAACAAAATAGGTTTAAAATTTGATTAATTTTAAAATTCTAGAGGCAAGTCTGATAAGACGTACGTGCGCGAATGAAAAATTTTAAATGACCTATCTTTTGCTCTTAAAAGCTTTTATTACGTACAGTATTGTATGGGGATTTCCCTAAATTCATGTTATGTGGGAGTTTTCCCCAATTCTCTAATCATTTTAGAGCAAAACCATGTTATAGAAGTACCGTGTTATATGGGGGATTTCCCCAATTCTCTAACCATGTTATATGGGGGATACCTGTATTTTAGAAGTTCAGGTGAGAGATAATGTAGCTTAGACTAGAATTGTGGTAGTGAAGGACAGATGGATTCAGGATGTATTTGGTGGTGACAGAACTAGTGATGAATTGGACATGAGAGGGTAAAGGGGGTGGAGAGGTACCTGGAAGCAACCAATAGATGTCCTATTGCCATTTACTACAATATAACAAGATTTTTTAAATGTTACTGAAATAATTATTTTAGTTAAAATCCAAGGATGGATTCGATTAAAAACTAATTCTTTTAATAAATTCTTTCCTCACAGAGAGCATTTGACTACTTTAATTTAGCAGCGAATGCTGGCAATTCACATGCTATGGCCTTCTTGGGAAAGGTATGTATTCCTGTGAGTATATTATGTAATAGCAAGAGGTATTTGCCCAGTAACTACATATTGTATTCAAGATCTACAATTTACCAAAAATAAACTGGACATAATATCTCCAGTGCAAGGTTATTGCATCTTCTCTTAAGGCATTGCCATTCTGAGGCATTTTCCTCAGTGACTTAAATGTAACATCTACTTGCTCATCAGTACGTTAATTCTTCATTGAAACTAGCTGTCACTATCCAAGCTCCTACTTTTCATGTATCGTAGGTAATAATGAGGAATTTATGTTATATATACAGTTTTCTGCTAGTCTGTCATAATTGCCTGTTGACTTCCGTGCTGAATAGAGGCAGTTAGATTTAGTTGGAATTTGTCTGCAGACCTTTTTATTGTCTTAAATGAAGTAGCCATCACCCACCTGTAAGTGCGGTCCTTTTCTCAAGAGAATGTTTAAGTCTAGAGACCTCATGAATAGATTCCATATTTTATGGCACAATCTCATAACTTCCTTTTTCATTATTTTGAAAGCTATTATAGTGTAAACAAATTGATATTTTTTATTTATTAACTTTGTTTTAATTTAAATTGTATTTTATTGTTTATACCGTTATGCTTGTTACAATTTTTCCCCCTTTGCCCCCTGCCTCCACCCAGCACCCCCTGCTCCCTCAGGCAATCCCCACACCATTGTTCATGTCCACAGGTCATGCATATATATTCTTTGGATACTATATTCCCTGTACTGTACTTTACATCCCCATGACTATTCTGTAGTAACCAATTTGTACTTCACGTTTTTTGCCCAGAACCCCCCCCAACCCCTTCTCATTGGGCAACCGTCAAAAGTTTCCTGTATCTGAGATTTTGTTTCTGTTCTGCTTATTCATTTATTTCAGTTTTTTAGATTTAATTATTGATAGATATGCATTTATTGCCATTTTATTCATATTTTTTATCTTTTTAAAAAGGACCCTTTAACATTTCATGTAATACTGATTGGCTAGTGATGAATTTCTTCAGCTTTTTCTTGTCTGGGAAACTTCATCATTCAATACTAAATGATACCTTTGCTGGGTAGAGTAATCTTGGTTGTAGGTCCTTGCTTTTCATCACTTCAAATATTTCTTGCCAGTCCCTTCTGCAAAGTTTCTTTCGAGAAATCAGCTGATAATATTATGGGAGCTCCCTTGTAGGTAACTGTTTTTCTCTTTCTGCTTTTAAGATGCTCTCTTTGTCTTTTACCTTTGGCATTTTAATTATGATGTGTCTTGGTTGGGCCTCTTTTGCGCTCCTCTTGTTTGGGACTCTCTGTGCTTCCTGAACTTGTATGTCTGTTTCTTTCACCAACTTAGGGAAGTTTTCTGTCATTATTTGTTCAAATAGGTTTTCAGTTTTTTGCTCACTCTCTTCTCCTGGCATCCCCATGATGCGAATGGTGGTAGCTTGAAGTTGTCCCAGAGGCTCCTTACATTATCCTCATTTTTTAAAATTATTATTTCTTCTTGCTGTTCTGGTTGGATCACTTGTGGGAGTGGTTGGGTGGTGGTGCTCCAACATGGTCTATAGCTGTCCACTGGGTGCCCAGGCTCTGGGGCCTCCCAGGACATACAGTCCAAGTTCAGCCGCCTCCTGTATTGTGTCTGGGGACACCCAGCATAAGCTACGAAGCGATCTGCAGATGGCTCTACGTGTGCTGATCTTGGAGGTGCCCAGGTGAGGCTAAGCTGTGAACCAAGGCCAGCTGTTGCTAGTGCCAGGCCTGGGGCCACTTAGTGAAAGGGCTTGCTGTTTGTTTGAGGGAATTTAGGAAAATCTGAAGCATGAGCCAAGAAAAGCCACTGGAAACAGCTTGGGTAGCCTCGAAAATTTCAGGGGCAGGGGGAGCCTAGGAAATCACTACTGTGGGGCAAAAAGTGTGAGTCAGGTCGATGGAGTCTCAGATGTGCCTCCTGCCTGCCAGCTCTGTTGGGGAGGGCTCAGAAAAGGAACAATGGCCTCTACCGCACTTCTGTCTGGGAGAAAGGTGCCCCGCAGCTCTCACCCTGGTGCCAAACAATTCATTTCCTCCCTCTGTGTCTCTGGTGCCTTTCAAGCTGCTGCCTCAGTGCTGGAGCGCAGAGGGAGTGAGTCTGAGGAAGTCCACGTGCAGGCCCTTTAAGAGGAACTGCCTGGGATTCCAGAAGTTTCTGTCTTCCACAGCCTCAGTCCTCTCTGGCTTTTACAGTTGTGGGGTCTTCCTGCACTGGAACCCTGGGCTGGGGTCCTGGTGTGGGGCTGGGACCTCTCACTCCCAAGAGATAACCCTCCCGATTTGTAACTACCACACCTGGGTGTGGGGCCAGCCTGTTCGTTCCACGTCTCCACCCCTCCTGCCAGTCTCAGTGTGGTTTCTGCATTAATTTTGTAGCTGTAGGACTTCCATTCGGCTCGCCTTCTGCCACTTCTGAATAATGCTTGTTCTGTGGTTTAGCTGTAACTTCAATGTCGTTGTGCAAGGAGGCGAGTCATGTTTACTTACACCACCATCTTGACTGGAAGACCAATCAGTGTTTTCATCTCTAATCAAATCCTAAGGTTAGGAGGCTCAGATAGAAAGTATCTCAAAGCTTTTTCCAAACAGAAAAATCTAATCAGTATTTGCCACATGATCACAGTTAGTTAATTGGGGCCTGAGAACTTTGCATTTAGACGTTAAGTGGTATTCCTCTCTGTTCTTGTTAAGCATTTAAGAACTTTTCAACTGAGCCCTTTCAATTTTTGCTCTATTACTAACTAGCCCTACCTCAGAAATGATGTCCTTTGTCATTAACGTGTAGGTGGATAAAAACAGTATTAGTCATTTTGTTCTTTCTCTTTATCCTTTATCATGTACTATACCTGATACTCTAGCCATTTGGTGCTTGAAACATCTTAAAATAACCGGTTTACTTATTCTTTTCATGGATTCTGACTACTTTTTATCACAGCCTGGGGAAAGTAGTGGTAGAGGAGGAAGGAAAATACGTTGTTGACAGTTCTCCTTCCTTCATTTAATCACTGGTCCCAGGCTACCTGTCAGCCCATTTAACTGCCCTGGGATAGAGGGAGAAAAAAAGATTCATCTTGTGGTTAAAGATTTTTCTCCTGAGATCGATCTGTAAACTGGTTTTGTGTATTTATGTTTATAGGTAAGTCATAAATTTGATATGACATAGAATGGATAATAATATAAAATGTCTTCTTTTAAAGTTTTGCTTCTCTAAAATATCTGTGGGGAATTTTTAATTTTATTGAAAGATTTCATGAGACTTAACGAAAGCAGAAAGAGATGAGATACGAGAAAAGCATAACCTGGGTCTGTTTTGCAGATGTATTCAGAGGGAAGCGATATTGTACCTCAGAGTAACGAGACAGCTCTGCACTACTTCAGGAAAGCTGCTGACATGGTAAGGCCTCATGACTCACTGCGGTGAAATGTGTGGCACGTCACTATTACTTTAATAAATAAGTGTTATGTTAAAGGATTAATTATAACCAGGTCGTACCATAAATTACTTAAAGCATTTATGTAAAAATGATTCACGTGAATGAATTGACTAGAAAAAAAATTTCCCAATAAAAAGCGATTTTTTTTTTTTTTTTTTTTTTTTTTTTAGGGATAGGCTTATTCTATTTTAAATTTCTCTTAAAATTTCTTTGGGAAATACTGATTTTAGTAATGGAATTGAGAGTTATATAATTTACCTTATCTGTGTTGCACCTTGAGGTTCAAAATGAACATAATTGGGTATTTTTGGTAATCACAGTCTTAGGACCCTCTGTGCGTCCAGTGCGTACAGTTATCTCTGCCAGCTACCTCTTACTGCAGTTCTGCATGTCAGCTGAGTATTTCCCAAAGGGTGCTGGGACGCTCTTTTGAAGATAGCTTCAGTCCCTCCAAGTTTAGGTGAATTCTAGATTTTTCTCTTCTAAGTCTCAAAACAATGGTTGTCTTTGGTTTGCGACACGCCCATAATATTCAGAGTGCCTTTGCCACCTGACCCCAATATTACGTGGTTGTTGACTCCACCCCATGCATTTTCCTTCCTTATTGGGGTGGGAAGTTACTCATAAAAAACTACTCTAAACAAGTGACCTACCTGTAGTCCTTAAAAGATGGAATACGTCAGTTATGTTTTATGTTATAAATTCATGGAACATATGGTCAGGTGAGTCACCAAAATTTAATTGTAAATGAATTTAATATTTACTCTTTTTTAGCAAATTATTGAAAGCCCCCCAAAAGCTAAACTTCAGTACTATGTTTACCCTGATAGGAAGGAAAAATTTTTGCTTTGAATTGAAAAGTGCTAAGAACATGTTTTGAATATGCTTGTAAATTATTTCTCTGGCAGACATTTAGTCTTGCCTATTTTGTAACAAATTCTTTTTCTCTTTTGTCTCTGGTTTGCAGGGCAACCCAGTTGGACAGAGTGGGCTTGGAATGGCTTACCTCTATGGAAGAGGAGTTCAAGTTGTAAGTTTCCCATCTAACATTCTGATTTTGACACGTAGTCAGCTGGCGAGGTAGGGAAGTATTCCTGAACTAGCTTCCAGTCAGCCTAGACAGGCGATTTCATTATGACCAAGTGTAACCCTTTTCTGTTCTCTCTCATCCTCCCGCTGATGCTCCACCCTGCCTATTCTTCTCTCCCAAGAAAATGCTCAGGTCTCTCCCACTTAGGAGGAGGAAAGCTTTCTCTCCGGCCCTTTGGCCCTTCCTGCCACCACCTCTCTTCTCTGTAGCCCTTCACTGCACAGCCAGTTTCTCCAAAGAATGAACTGTCAGAGCTGCTGCCATCCACTCTATCCAGAAACTTCCTAAATGGCACCTCCAGTTGACATTTTTTGATTCTATGTTGCTTGAACTGTTTCTTCCCTGAAGTTCTGTGACTGCAAGCTCTCTCGGTTTTCCTGGGCCTTTGTTCTCATTCTTATGTGCTACTTCCTCGTGTGGGATGCCTGGATTCTCCTTGCTGTCCTCTTCTCCTCTCTGTATGGTATCTCTAAGCAATATGTTCTTTTTACTTGGGCCTGAAACTAAGAGCCAGGTTTGGGGTTCTAATCCATAGGCATTGCCTAATGCCTAGCACAAGAGACAGTAATGTCTCATTTTGATTCCTCTAGTCATTTTAGGATATTAGAATTCATTATGGTATTTGTTTCAACTTTTCTCTGTGGATACATATGATATTTGAAATTTAATAATCATACAGTATTTATAATGAACACAAGGAAAGAACGAATAAGGAGAGAATAATTATCCTTACTTAATATTGGAAGAATTGAGGTTTAAAGGAGATTGGTTGGTAATAGAAAAGATAAGACTGTTTCTTCAATCCTGTCCTTGTGGTCCACTGGTGGTGGTTACGCTTTCTGAGAACAAACATGCAGATTGTTTCACAAAAACTATTTGCTTTTCTTCAAACTCTTAAATATTAATCCTCCCGTGACTTCAAGTATATTATTATCTACATATTATAAAAACTAGAAAGTTTTTTTAATGGCTCTTCAAGAATATTTTGTTTGCTTTGTTAATTCTTTTTAATGAATCAGTCTTCTGACTTTCAAATACGTCAGCCTTTTGAGCTTTCTTACCTTGTGGTCATGTGATGAGATGATCTTTTTTTGCAGAATTATGATCTAGCACTGAAGTATTTTCAGAAAGCTGCTGAACAAGGCTGGGTAGATGGACAACTACAGCTTGGCTCAATGTACTATAGTAAGTGATGGTGGGATTAATGATGAATACACCAAGACCTACATTGCCTGTTTCCACTAGGTGTCACTATGCTATAGAAATGAGAGCTATTGAATACTGGTTCATTAGTGTTCTCCCAATTCAACGATTCGTGCATCTTGTTTTTTATTGTGAGTTATATTACTATGTATTAGTATACAGATCTGTATTAATAGGGTTCACATTTTTCCTGAGTAAGAATTCTGACATTTATTCTGTTTTATTTCTCTGATGCTTCAGCTGAATATTATTTGAGACTGTTCCTGACCTTTCATGTGATTTTCCTTACAGATGGCATTGGAGTCAAGAGGGATTACAAACAGGCCTTGAAGTATTTCAATTTAGCTTCTCAGGGAGGCCATATCTTGGCTTTCTATAACCTAGCACAGATGCATGCCAGCGGCACAGGGGTGATGCGATCATGTCACAATGCAGTGGAGGTAAGGGCTTTGCTACCAGCCTCTGGACAGGGGATTAATTTGCTCAGTAGGAAAGTCAGACGTTTCAATCCTGGTTTTCTTTGTGCAGTTTCTTCTAGAGTAGAACCAGACTTCAGCCTGCTAGCATTGGTGTGCTGAGGAAAGACTGTGAGGGTCTGTGCGTTACCACGACACTTATTTTCTTTGTTACTAAGAGTAGACATTGTTGTCTGCTCTCTAGCACACAAGACAGTATCTGAGACAGCGTCAGGAAAGTGTGTGCTGATACGCTGAGTGAGTGCGCAATGGGGGTGCTGATGTCTTCTCATGGGAACCCCTCGTCCTGAGCTCTCTGATAAGTGGCACTGTAGAGTGGGCTGACAAATGCTTAGCGAAGTTTGTAAATCGCTGCTTACTTCAGTTTCCTGACTTGTAGAACGGGCTATTCATAGGATTCACCTTGTGGAGTGCTCCCTCATGGCCTTCCTGGGAGGGTGAAGTGAGTTAATATACGCACTATACGTAAATTACTAGAACAGTGTGTAGCCAGCGTGAGTTGGATATGATTGTTTGCTATTATCTGTATAAACCTATTCTACAGACCAAATGAAAGCTTCAAATATACTGGTATATCCCAGACTTTTATATGTATTTAATAAAATTCCAGGCATTCAGAGAGCATGCTTAACATTCACTTGTGGCCCTTGTGAAAAACTGATTTGCTGGCATATCTTTCTTATTCTTTTGTTGACTTTTTTCTCTCTGTTCTCACAGTTGTTTAAGAACGTTTGTGAGCGGGGCCGCTGGTCCGAGAGGCTTATGGCTGCCTATAACAGCCACAAAGAGGGCGACTACAACGCCGCAGTGACCCAGTACCTCCTGCTGGCGGAGCAAGGCTATGAAGTGGCCCAGAGCAACGCAGCCTTCATTCTCGACCAGAGTAAGGTTCATTTCAGTCCTGCCTTGGGTTCAGAATACAAGGATTCACATCAGGCCACCCATTTAAAGAGAGAAGCACAAAGAAACTTCTTTATTGTTGTAAACAGAACTTGCCACCCATGCTTCAGTTATTCGGCCTCAGATCTCAAAGCCATCCAAGCTATTCTGTGGAGGTGACAGTAAACAGATCTGACATCCGTCATAAACTGACTGCTTTACAAATACATTTCAGAATGCAGCAGATAGAAGACATTGTTTTTCCAGCAGTGTGTAGATCCCCCGGAGTGGCTCAGTGGTCAGTCTCGTCGTCGGTTCTGTGGATCAACATGTTTCAGGACATACTGTTGTCCTAAATGCAGTGATTCCTTTGAACTCAGTATTTTACTTTAATACCTGTTTAATTTTAACACAATGTTTTTTCTACTTAATATGTTATATCCCAATTGTTATTTAAATTATGCTCCACATATTCACCCTCGTTTGCGAATGAAGCCTGAAGGCCTCATGCCTCCCCTTAGTGCCTGACTCGTGTGCGCTACCCTTCTCCCTGCAGGGGAGGCCACCATCGTGGGCGAGAATGAGACGTACCCCCGAGCCCTGCTGCACTGGAACAGGGCCGCGTCCCAGGGTGAGTGCGGTTCGCTCCGAAGGACGGGCGAGTTTTCACCCAGGCGCCTCTCTCTACTTTTTATCCTTTTAGTCTCCCGTAAAGATTAAGTCGTGTCATGCAACACCTTGAAATTAAGCAGAGATACTAACTATTGCTTAACACATTTGCATCGTGATTGATACTTATTTTTACAACGGAAGTTCTAGTCCCAAGGTTCTAAATTGAATTGCAGGGCATTTGTACTGGACATTTATGTCCTGCCATGGTTCACTCTCTGGTTTTTAGGCTGAGCCCAGTGTATTGTGTAAATGAGAGTTGAGTAGAATATAGAGTAGAGGATTAGCCTAAAACCCAGAAGATTTTAACCTTTTCCCACTGTTTTTTGTTTGAATATTTTTTCTCATACGTACTACGCTCCAAATTATCTTCCTATCCCTTCAAGCATAAACAGTGATCCAGCTGAACTATTTTAAAATGTAAGTGACATAATACAGTAGAGTATGATCATCTAAAGAGTGTTATTGGAGGCACAGGGAGTACCGCCCACCTTGTTTTACTTCTCCCTGACTATTACAAAGCCTTCTTCAGAAGAGCAGCACTTCTAGCTTCCAGTTTTACTGAACTTATGGCTTGGTGAAGGTTTGTGTACTACAAATTAAAGTTCTGTTTTATGTCAGCATGTTAACAAGAAGAGAAAAAACAGTGTGATCTGTTTTAAACACTATTTATTGGCAGTTTTGTATTTAACTTCTGTTTAAGGTTATACTGTGGCCCGAATTAAGCTTGGCGACTACCATTTCTATGGATTTGGCACCGACGTGGATTACGAAACTGCGTTTATTCATTACCGTCTAGCCTCCGAGCAACAGCACAGTGCACAGGCTATGTTTAATCTGGGGTACATGCACGAGAAGGGACTGGGCATTAAACAGGTGAGCATGGCTTCATACCCGGTGCTTAAATAATATAGATTGTGATTTTGGGCACAGGTCTGCATTTTATAGAAAATGGGCATTCTTGGGAATTGTTCAGATTTCAGATATTAAGTTATGAGGCAGTTTCATAATATTTCAAAAGACTGCCTTTGTGTGTCTATCATCTTCCAGCTCACACACATATTGATATCCATACTGTTATATTTAGAATATTAAGCCAAAAATAGGTTCATGAAAACAGAAATGCAGTGTTGCCTCTTTTGATAACTCCTTGTTTGAAAAACCATCTATGATCAGACAAATTCTGTTGTTTCTAAATTATTCTGAAGTAAATTAAGATTATTACTATTGATAAACTTATTTCTGTTTCTTTTTTCAAATTTTTTTATCATTTATAGTTTACGTTTAATATTACTTTATATTAGTTTCAGGTTTATAGTATAGTGGTTAGACAACCATGTACTTAACAGACTATTCCCCAGACATTTCCAGTAGCCACCTGGCACCATACAAAGTTACTAAAATATTATTGACTGTATTTCCTACACTGCACTTTACAATCCGTGACTGTTCTGTAACTACCAGTTCGTATTTCTCAATCCCTTCATTCCTCCATCCCCCTCCCCTTATTTCTGATTCTTAAACCTAATGAAGTTAACAGTCTCTAGACCCATGGTCTTAAGTTTTTGCCTGTGTGTCTTTAAAGAATTTTGAAACCTGTATCATCATGTGCATTTTTAAGTTGACATTTAAAATTTTTCATCATAAGTTTCAAAGAGTCTTAAGTTCTAGCTAATTTAAATAAGAATATTTATAATAAAAATAGTACTCTAAATAATTTTGATACATCCAGTCTTAATTTTTTAGAAATCTACAGCAGCCCTAGCCAGGTAACTCAGTTGGTTAGCGCATCATCCCGATACACCAAGGTTGCAGATTCAATCCCTGGTCAGGGTACATAAAAGAATCAACCAATGAATGCATGGATGAGTGGAACAGCAAATCAATGTCTGTCTGTCTGTTTGCCTGTCATTCAGTCTCGCTCTCCACCCCCGCCACCCTCTTCCTGTCTCTTAAAAAAAAAAAAAAAAAAAAATTGGAGCACATTTAAAAATATACAGCAGATGAGATCAGGTGCATTCAGGGTGGTATGTAAATTTTGACATTTTACGTTTATATTGATATTAGATACTCAGATATCATTTATGAAGACTCTAGAGCTGCAGGCCAAGTTCATTCAGTTTATGAAAGATCTCTGCCATGTAACATAGTGACTGAGGCCTCTCCTCATTGCCAGATCAGCCAGCCTAATCACAGTTTCCATCAGAAAGTCTGGCTTTATTTTCTAATTTAAATAAAATTAATAAGTGTTTGATGACTAATATAAAAATCACATGGGATACACCTAGGAATAATTTACTAAAAGCAATCAGGATTAAACGTATATAACAAACATCCTGTTTTTATAATCAGTTATAAAACAAGAAGCTAATCTAAGGAACAAAATAAACTAGTGAACAAAATAGAATCAGAGGCACAGAAACAAGGAACAGACTCACAGCTATGAGAGGGGAGGGGCAGCGTCGGCACAAATGTGAAGGGATTAGACAAAGAACAGATACGCACCGCCCACGAACATGAACCACACTGGGGATTGTCTGTGGGAAGGCGGTTGGGAGGAGGGGGCAAAGGGGGGAAAATTGGGACACCTGAAATAGCATAAACAATAAAAAATATATATATATTTAAAAAACAAGAAGTAATATGCTTTTCTTATCTCATAATTTAATATAACGTAATGTATAGCCTATGTAAATTCTTGTGAATAAAGAATGTGATAAAAGGCATCAGTGAGGAAACTTAAGATTCAACTTTTAAGAATAACTAAATAATTATGTATTAAAATGATACTAAGTACATTAGTTTTTATAAGATATCTTAATGACCTTTTCCTACTTTTTTCTTCTTTTTTAAATGAAAGAGACATTCATACTACTAAAAACTAATCAGCATCTACTATAATTAGAAAAATACTAAGTAGTAAATAAGATGAGGATTGGTTATACAGTGGTCCCTCTCTGTATTGTGGTTCACTTATTGCGGCCTCACTGTATCGCGGGATTTTTTAAAATATTTAATTATTCATCATGGATTTTTCACTATATCGAGATTTTGCAGTACTGTACAGTGAATACTAAAATAAATGTAAGGTTCCTACTTTGCGGATTTTAACCTATGTCAGAGGGGTCTAGAACATAATACCCGCGATGTGAGGGATCACTGTAGTTGGAATAAATAATTCAAGATATACTTGATAGCTACAATTTAATTACCCTACTTATTCATACCCATAGAGCCTATGTTATCACATAGTATGATCCATGAACCTGAAAATTATGGCAGTCCAAAAAAAATACCTGTTATATATATATATTTTTTAAGTTAAAGACACTAACCATACTATTAACTATTGTTTGAAGGTGCTCTTCTTTTCAACTAATGACCTACCCTAGGTACACATTATAGGGAACGGCTGAAAGTAATTGCTTATATTTAAATACGTGAATAAAGTCATTTGTAATATTTAGCCTTTCTTTCCCCTGTCTCATGGAATTCTTTCCTAGGAGTTTGATATTCTTTGGTAATAGTACATGGAAGAAGTAAAGTTGGTAAATGAAAACTTCATACCTCCCACCATCCCAATCGACATGTATCTGAATACTCCAACCTGGGCCAAAATTAACAATGACTGTTTCACCCTTCACAGAAATATGTCTGAGACAGGGAGACACAGGATGCGAGTCCCTTAACAGTGTCTGTGCAATTGTCCCACAGAAAATCTTGAGTATGTCCACCCCATTTTAAAGATCACTGCTCCAAAAGGAAACCGGGAATTGACAGAAGTTTGAAGTAGGAAAAATATTAACTTGCAACGTAGAGGTCACCCCTGGAAATGTCCAGATTTACAGTATTAAGTGTAGATGTAAGACTGTGCAGCACTTAACTCTGAAGGTCTTAAAATGTAGGCAGCGTATGGGCACAGGAAGTGGATGTCAGATTGGGGGAACGTGAGTGAAGTCTTAAAGTTTCTCAGTTAAACTTTTCCAAATTAAGCACTTAAAGATAATTCAAGAAATACTGTCCAATTAAAACTTGGGTTTTTTCCTTTACGTAAGGGAAATTTTAAAATGAAACTTGAAAGGTAAAATAACTTTTTCTAATATATAAACTAAAAATAATTATTCTTATTTTGACAAGAAATGAATTTCAGTTATAACCTATCTTATAGGACATTCACCTTGCAAAACGTTTTTATGACATGGCAGCCGAAGCCAGCCCTGATGCACAAGTACCAGTCTTCCTCGCGCTCTGCAAATTGGGTGTCGTCTACTTCTTGCAGTACGTACGGGAAGCAAATGTAAGTGGTCCATGCCTCTTTCAGTTAAAATACAAATGATGTAACCTCAGTCCAGAAGATTGTATTTTAAGTGTTGGGGGGGCGGGGAGTATTCTGCAAGTGTTTGGTCTCTTCCCTTTTTCCTTCAGGTGAAGAACCTGCAGACCTCATCAGGTGAGGGGTGAATGTAGCACGTGCAATTACAGTTTTCAGGTAGCATTTGACACGTGGTTCCCAGTGCTAAAGCATTTTGCATTGATGTAGATGTTTTCTGGTTTGGGGAAAACAGAGTAACCCATGGCAGTTTGAAGTGGTAGTTAACTAAATTCAGCAAACATTAAATCAGATGACTTACTGCCTAGCAGTGACTCAGACCTCCCTTAACAAGAGAATTTTACAAAAGAAGGAGAAAAACCTGATAACCTGCCCAGGCTGATGTACATTAGATTCTTATGATAGTGAAACATGTTAAAACCACCAGAATTTTGTTCTCTAAAAATACCTTGAACTGACTTCTAGTTAAGATGGCAGCATAGGCAGACATGGCTCACCTCTTTGCACAACCACATCAAAATTACAACTAAAATATAGAAACAACCATCACTCAGAACTGTCAGAAATCGAGCTGAATGGAAGCCTGACAACTATGGAATTAAAGAAACCACATCCATCCAGACTGGTAGGAGGGGCATAGACGTGAAACAGGCTGGTCCCTCACCCACGTGTGGTAGATAAAAATTCAAGAGGGAAATCTTGGGTATGAGGAGTCCCAGCCCCACACCAGGTCCCCCAGCCTAAGGTTCCAGTGCCAGGAAGATAAGTCCCCACAACTTTTGGCTGCATAAATGAGCAGAGACTGAGTTGGTGGAAGAAACTGCTGGAGCCCCAAGCACTTCCTCTTAAAGAACCCACACACAGACTTACCTACTCTGACTTACTTCCTCTGAGCTCCAGCACTGGAGTAGCAGCTTGAAAGGTGCCAGTGGTACACAGGGAGAAAATGAAATGTCTGGCATCAAG
Source organism: Furipterus horrens (assembly GCF_987537825.1). Classification (NCBI taxonomy): domain Eukaryota; kingdom Metazoa; phylum Chordata; class Mammalia; order Chiroptera; family Furipteridae; genus Furipterus; species Furipterus horrens. Next base: position 195,870,313 of record NW_028327173.1, on the reverse strand, counting down.
GCAAGCAGAAGCCATTTCCCTTTTCTAAACCCTCCCCCAACAGAGCTGACAAGCTGGTGCCATATCTGAGACTCCACCAACCTGGCTAACACTGTTTGACCTGCCTTGGAGATCCCCTAGGCTCTGCCCCACCCAGCTCATGAGCTCACCCAAGCTGCTTTTCCTTATGAATCGCCAGTGTTAGCTCAGGCTTCACAACTTCCTAAATTCTATCAAACAAGCAACAGCTGACATCAGTGAGCCCCAGGCCTGGCACTAGCAGCAGCCTAGATCCACAGCTTGGCTTTGCCTGGGAATCTTCAGCCCAGCACAAACAGCAGCCATCTCAGATTGCCTTATTGCTCAGGCAGGGTGCCCCAGGTGGGAGCTGACGTTGGCCTGTACCACCCGGGAAACCGCAGGGCCAGCGCACCCAGTGGACAGCTACAGACCATGTTGGAGCACCACCACCCTGCCCCTGCACAGCTGATCCTCCATGGAGGGTGGAGGTTGGAGTTAAGTGGTCACAGCCTGTTCTTGCAGCTGACTGGCCTGGGTAAATTCCTCACATTGATCTGCCAACAGCAACCAAGGCTCAACTACAAGAGGACGGTGTACTCAGCCCACACGAAGAACACACCTGAAGTACCCAGCTTGGGTGATAGGGGAGGCTGTGACACTGGACTCTACCAGACACCTACTGCATTAGGTCATACTACCAAGACATGGAGCCAAAGCAACTCTACCTAATACACAGAAACGAACACAGGGAGGCTGCCAAAGCGAAGAGACAAAGAAACATGGCCCAAATGAAAGAACAGATCAAAACTCCAGAAAAAGAGCTACGTGAAATGGAAATAAGCAGTCTATCAGATGCAGAGTTCAAAATACTGGTTGTATGGGTGCTCAAGGAACTTAGTGAGGAGCTCAGCAGCATAAAAAAGATCCAGTCAGAAATGAAGGGTACACTAATTGAAGTAAAGAACAATTTACTGGGAAACAACAGTAGAGTGGATGAAGCCAAGAATCAAATCAATGATTTGGAACGTAGGGAAGCAAAAAAACAACCAATCAAAACAACAAAAAATAATCCAAAAAAAAAAAATAATAATAAGGATAGTATAAGCAGCCTCTGGGACAACTTCAGGAGGTCCAACATTCACATCATAGGGAAGCCAGAAGGAGAAGAGGAACAGCAGTAAATTGAAAACTTATTGGAAAAAATAATGAAAGAAAACTTTCCTAATTTGGCAAAGAAATAGACATACAAGTCCAGGAAGCACAGAGAGTCCCAAACAAGTTGGACCCAAAGAGGACCACACCAAGACACATCATAATTAAAATGCCAAAGGTTAAAGATAAAGAGAGAATTAAAAGCAGCAAGAGAAAAAGAAATTAGTTGCCTACAGGGGAGTTCCCATAACACTGTCAGCTGATTTCTCCGAAGAAATTTGGCAGGCTAGAAGGGATTGGCAAGGAATATTCAAAATCATGAAAAGCAAGGACCTACAGCCAAGATTGCTCTACCCAGCAAAGATATCATTTAGAATGGAAGGGCAGATAAAGTGCTTCCCAGACAAGAAAAGAACTAAAGGAGTTCATCATCACCAAACCATTATTATATGAACTGTTAAAGGGACTTATTTAAGAAAAAGAAGATCAAAACCATGAACAATAAAATGGCAAAAAAAACCCAAAAATCTATCAATGTAAATTGAATCTAAAAAACAAACTAAGCAAACAAGAACAGAGACAGAATCATGGGTACAGAGAGCATTTGATGGTTGCCAGATGGGAGAGGGTGTAGAGGAATGGGTGAAGAGGTAAGGGGATTAAGAAGTACAAATAGGCAGTTACAGAATAGCCAGGGGGGTGTAAAGTACAGCATAGGAAATGGAGTAACCAAAGAACTTATACACATGACCCATGGACATGAACCATGGTGGGGGGATTGTCTAAGGGAGTGGGAGGTGCTGGGTGGAAGAGGGTCAAAGAGGGAAAAATTAGACAACTGTAATAGTGTAGTCAATAAAATACAATATTTTAAAAATCTGAAAAAAAAATAAAAATACCTTGAACTACTTAAATAAGCTAAAGGTAGAACCTCGGTAGGAGATGGTTAGCCATTCTCTTCAAAACCACCAGCTTCAGTTAACCATACTTATATGCAGGTGCTCTTGAGTCTCCAGTTTTACATTTTGTTTCCAGTACCTCTAGTTCCTCATAATGGATTAAATAGTACAGCGTTTGACCCTGAAAGTCTTAAAATAGATGCAGAAAAAAGGGCTATTTAACTTGAATTCATTCCAGACCAGAAAAGGGTGATGTTGCCACCTTGAGTTACCATCTTTCAGAATAGATGGATGCTCCATCTCATCATTTGATTCCAGAATAGGTTCCCATCAATGTTGCACAAATACAAAGGTAGCCCATGGTGCTCCAGCATCTATAAAGAGCAATTTGACCTCCTGCTCGTGCAGCGCTAGCCTGTGCTACCAGGGGCCTCCAGGGCTGCAGACAACTGGAGACATTGGGCCCTGTCCTTCGATTGCTTATGCATTTCTAATGGCAAGTTTATCATGGCTTGATAGCATGAGCCAGGGTGTGCTGTACCCTCTGCTAACTGAAAGGATCTTAGGGTCCTTCAGTTAAAAAGCTAACAGTTTGCCGGCATGCTGTTTCTTTATCAGAACTATTCCAGACCCTTGTCTCTCACAATTTTTAAGACTAATAAGCTGGTAAGTACAATCTAGGATTTGATCATGCAATACAGCATTCTTAAGTATTGATGGCAAGAAAGTCGAACAGTCAGAGAAACATGAACTCTTCCATCACCATCTCCTCCCCAGGAAACACAGTTAATGGTTTCTTGTCATTTATTTCCAGAAAATATAGTGCATGTACCTACAAATATACATTATGGGAACATTTTTTTTTTTTTTAATCCTCACTCTAGAGCATGCTTATTGATTACAGAGAGAGGGGAGGGGAGGGAGAAAGGTAGAGAAACATCAACATGAGAGGGAAGTATCGGTTGGTTTCCTTTCATATACGCCCTAACCAGGGACTGAACCTCCAACCTGGGCATGTGCCCGGACTGGGAATGAAACTCGCAACCTTTTGGTTTTCAGGATAATGCCCAACCAACCAGCTGAGCCACACTGGCCAGGGCTCATTGTGAACTTTGTACATGTAATTTTATTACAACACAGAGGATTATGCTCCATGTTTACTTTCTTTGTGAGTAAGTGGCAGTCAGAAAATAATAGGAATCACTTAGGTGACACTAGAACAATTAAAATATCATAAACTAAGAACATAATTTTAAGTTTAAATTCAGATTTAAATGTTTAGTTAAATCATAACTAAAAAACATTCATTTAGCTACTAAACATTGGAATTCTGCCATCTTCAGTTACCTGAGAGAAGTAATAAAATAGCCTTGCGGTCAGTAGAACAGAGGTTTTCAGCTGTTGCGCTGTTACTACAAAGGGGTTACAGCTGCGCCAAGATACTGATTTTTCCCCTTGACCCTCCATTGCCCCCAGTGTTCCTTTCAAATATTTTCTGTGAAAAAATGGTTGGGAATTAGGACATTAGATTACTGATGGAAAGAAACCCTACCAGACACTTTATGTAGTAAACTGTTATGAAATAATAGCTCAGTTTCTGAGATGCATTATTTTTTGAGTTTCAGATGAAGGCTTTTAAAACCTTTTTTAAAAGAAAAATTGCAAAATGTTCCTAAAACCAATTATTTTCATAAGTTCTGTATTTATCTAATTTGTGATGCAGTGTTCTTGATTCCTTCTCTGACATTTTAGTGATCATAATAGTTTTTCTGTTTCTCCCATTAAGATTCGAGATCTATTCACCCAACTTGACATGGATCAGCTTTTGGGGCCGGAGTGGGACCTTTACCTCATGACGATCATTGCGCTGCTGCTGGGAACCGTCATAGCCTACAGGCAGAGGCAGCACCAAGACATGCCCGCACACCGGCCGCCAGCGCCACGGCCAGCGCCGCCGCAGCAGGAGGGGCCCGCAGAGCAACAGCCACCGCAGTGACAGCCGCATGCCCAGCCTTGGTCAGTGACAACCAGGGGGATTGTTTGCAGAGACCACCTGCGTTTGATTTGGGACTTTGGATCAGTGGCCACCTCCTGGAAGAGGCACAAGGAAGCATTGAATTCCTACGCTGCTTAGAATCTGATGCCTTTATTTTCAGGGATAAGTAACTCGTACCTAAAATGAGCTGAATGTTTCAGTGCCCTTTGGAGTAACAACTCTCAGTGGCTTTTTTTTTTTTCCTGGACACATGTGAGACACTCAAAGTACGGTCTGCTGTATCCAGCTACCTTCCTTTGATCGGGTCCTTTCTGTCCTCTCAGCGTGCATAAGTTCTCTGATCAACCATCTTTAAAGACTTGTGCATCGACACTAAAAACTGACCTGTGGGAAAAGGAAACCCCAGTTAGTTGCGAGTTTCATGTTTGAAAAGTCTAAAAATAGAACTTGCCTTTTAAGTTAAAAAAAAAAAAAACAAGTCTTCAAAGTTTCAGAACGCCCATAACAGGAACTTTTACCAGTCCATATGCAAGTATACATATTCAGCATCTTTGTTATTTTAAAAGGGAAGGAAGGGAGGTTTCTGACTATTGGTGATTGTCGGGCTTCATACCACACTTCTCTCCTTCAGAGGCGGAAGGGCCTTGGTAAAGAGTGGTTTGTGAGCTTCATTTCTTTGGAATGGAATATATATAAAACATTGTGAACTGACTCCTTGAGCTAACATGTGCATTTGCCCCACCTATTTAATGTAATTTGTTTGTTTTGTGTATACAGAGCCTTGATTTGGAAGCCAGAGGATGGACAGAATGGGAGAGATTAGAAAACAATATTATAGAACCCTGCATGGGGTACCAAGATCGTAGATGTACCTTCCCAAGAGTTGAAGCATTTGGTCCCAGGATTTATTTAGTTTGCATTTCTTTTTGCAGAAGAACAAATCACCCTCCTGAGGTCTTTAGTACGAAATATCGTTGCCAAGATACGGCATACAGTGCCTACCATTAAAAATACTAAAACTGAAACAGAATCTAAGGTGCCTGAACCTCAGAGGTTGAGGAAAGCCAAAGCCTGTTTTTACTTTATACTGTTCAGGTAGATTTTCACTTCCTCAGTTTTATGTTACTGTCAGAAGCCAGCCTCTTACTTAGCTGTCTTTTCTCCCCCTTCCCGCTGTGAACACTAGGAAAATCAAGGCTATTGCCCTTGAGAATTGTCTAGGCAAATAGTGTGGAAAACAACAGCAAAAAGAACACAAAACTCAAGAACGTCACATACACAAATGAAAAAGAGGAATTTGTGTTTTTTTCATTGTCGAATGGGGGTATTCGCCAGCCTGTGTTCAGCCTGAGACTACATTTGTACCTGAGCAGTGCTTTCTAGGACTACTGACCTCAGTCTGTTCAAATGAACCTTCATCCCCTTTCCATAATCCCTCACCTGCCAGAAGACTTCAGGAGCTCAGTACCTGTAGTTGTAAGACTCTGGTTCCTGAAGTTGGGATTGTATTGAGAACTAGATTTAATTAGTCTGTAATGAACACGCAGGCTTCACATGTGAAGCTGTCTGCTTTTGTTGTTCAGAGAATTATGAGAAACCTGGTAAGCAGACTTTCCTCCCAGACAATTGCTTCCAAATTTGAAGAGGTGGTCCTAGCGAGAACCCTGGGTCTGAAAGGACATCTGACAGGTAGGAAATGTTACCCTCAAAAAGTATCATGCCGTTTGGGGCAGCAGTTGTGAATACGCGGCTCGTTGACCTCTTACACTCAGAGCTGAGTGCAGCTGACAGGCAGTGCCTCTGCTCACTGCCTCTGCCTCCTGCCCCCACCCCTGCAGAACCAGCACGATCCTTGGCAGCATCCACACTTCATTTCGAAGGGATTGTTCTCACTGTTAAAGTTAAAAATCTCCAAGGTGACAAAACTTCCATTTTTCCCCTCTACCTCATTTCTCCTTTAGCAGAACTGTTATCTGTCTTTTCTTCCCTCCATCGATAACTTCGGAAAGCATGTCCTACGATGTATCCGCTACTGCCGATGGGCGGGTGGGTGGGAAAGGGCCGTCTGCTCCGCCATGCAGTAACAGGCTTGCGGTCAGTTTCCCACTTGCCATGGCTTTTTATTATCCATGTTCCAAATGCCCCTTTCTTGGCTTTTTCCACTTCCTGTTTTACCCTGGGTCTTTTGCTACTGGAAATTCGAATGGTATATTTAAAATAGCTTAGTTCCTATGGCTTCATGATGCCAGTCCTATGACTGTCTCAGAATACTCTGCTTCTGCCCTGGCCGGGTGGCTCATTTTATTGGAGCATTGCCCCGTACACCAAAAGGTTGCGGGTTCGATTCCCAGTCAGGGCACATACCTAGGTTGCAGATTCTGTCCCCAGTTGGGGTGCACCAATCAGTGTTTCTCTCTTTCTCTCTGCCCCCACCCCACCCCCTTCTTTCCCTCTCTTACTCTCTAAAAAATCAATAAGCATATCCTCAGGTGAGGATCAGGGGGAAAAAAAAAAAGCTCTTTTCATGATATCTAAGCAAATAGGAACTGGGTTTGATGTTTCTCCTACAATAATGCTCAATATTTAACCTAATCAAATGGCATCCATTTGAATAAAATGACAGTAACTAAAGCTAGTTAATGTCAGTGACATTAAACTAACTCCAGGATTCAGGAGTTTTTGTGCTAGCTTCTAGAGTTAGCAGGTGGAGTGCGGCTTCATTTCTCCGTGGCAGCCTGCCTCTCCTGTCCCTTCTGCAGTCCGCCTGCCCGCCTCCAGAGGTGGTGACCGCAGCGGCTCTCTACGTAGAGGGTACTCGCTCATGCATTTGCTTGTTGTCCAGTCAACTGTTTCAGAGTCTTTTTTGCTTCCATTTTATGTTGCAAAGGTAGCAATGATGTTTGAGTTTTTTCCCTTTTTGTGTCTGAAGTTTTTGTTTCTGTTTTCTGAATGAGGCTTTTCTTACTTTGGTTAATATTCGAAGGCACAGAAAAAGTAGTTCAGAACTCCTTTTCTGAAGTTCATTATTTAACACTTAAATGAGATAAACTTGTATTAATCTTAATACTCTTGACGATGTGTTACTCTTGTGCACATAAGGTTAATGTGTAAGTTTTACTGCTGAGCTGTGTTACCTCTGTACCGTTGGGAAGTTTTAGAAACTTTTACTTGTGATCTGGTGATGATCGGATACTTTATTTAATTAAAGAGCTGCTCTTGCCTCTAAGAAACTAAAGAACTTTTTTTTTTCGTTTTTGCTTTGTTTTTCCCTCCTTTGCTCCTTATGTTTGTTCTTCAAACCATGCTTTGGAAGTATGCATGCAAGCCTATAAAGGAAGACCACAGCTCTTCTTGTGTGTAGCACGTGTATTATTGTCAGGCTACATCTGCAAAGCGCTTCCTTTACAGAGGTTTGGACTAACATTTCACATGCACATTTCAAAAGAAAATGCTTCGGATAGAACAGACCCTTTACCTGTCAGGAAGAGCAGGGTGGGCTGCATTTGGCCCAATGCATCTAGTATTTGTTCTGAAAGTGGATTTAATACACGTTGCACAATATTATGGCTAGAGATGTGCAAGAAATAAAAAGAAACTTCTATTTTCATGAAGATATTTTTTATCAGTCATTGCTCTCAAATATAAATCAATTTATAAAATTTCTGAATACCATATTGTCTGAGGCACTGCCTGATTTTTAATGTGTAGTAGTCATTGAAAATAAGCTAAATTTCTCCTTCCACTTGGTATTTCAAGAATATTTAAAATGCCCAAGTAAAAAATATTTATATTTTAAAGTGACAACTTGCACAAGTAAAAATATGATTTTGCGTGCATGAGAAGGATGTCTTGGTTATATGCAAGGAGTCTCTCACATGCACTGTTTTTCCTATTTGGAATGACAAGCAAGCTAACACTATTCTCTTTGATTTAAAAAAGAAATCAATGTTGATGAGATCAAGGTATAACCACTATCAATATTTAGGAGAAGTTTTAAAAGACCATAAGCTGGCATTGGAAGGAACTCCATGGTAGATATTTTTGTAAATTTACTTTGTATTTAATTAAATACAGTATAAAGGCTGGTAAAGTGTAATATAATTGTGTAAACAAATCCTGTTAATAGAGAGATGTACAGATTTGTTTTGTACTGTATCTTGAAACTTGTGAAATAAAGATTCCACCTCTGGTTACCTTGTATGCTATAATGTACCATTACCAGGTACTTTTTTCCAGTCAGACTGTTTTAAACATGAATGATTCAATTTTTAATGAAACTTTTTGGAATTTCAGATGCCTCTGGAAACATTTATTTGGGGTAGTTTGAATCCGTCTTTTCTTTGCTCTTAACTCCTGAAATTCAAGTTGAGTCTTACCCTAGGGAAAATATGAATTTGCTAAGAAATGTTACCATTTTTAAAAAATCTCAGATCTTTGACTTGAGTCAGCCAAGCATGATCCACTTTAATCCTGATGGTAGTAAAATGTATCTAAAGTTTGTTTATGCATTACCTTGTCCCAGAAAGTTTCAGGAGGGTTCACAGAGCCGCATATAATACAAGAATAAAATTTATGTAGAAAATGTCATATGATCTAAGTAAAGGAGAAATGTAAAGAAAATATTAAACCAGGAGTGAGCGTATTAAAAGTAGGTTTTCAAATCTGGTCCTAACTTCTTAACAGCCAATTTATAAAGGAAATTAGCTAAAATGTTTGTTCCATCTTAGAAGCATCATATTGTTAGATAAAAAGTCTAATGTTGCAGATTGTGGCAAGTGAGAAATTAGATCTCAAATCTTACCACAGCCATCCACTCCAGATGTTTCAAATTTTACCACAACAAGCCACCCAGATGTCCTTGACTGACTTCAGCTAAAATAAAACCAGTGGGGAAGTCAGACGTCAGAGCCGTAGCCGAAGCTTGATCATTCAACCTGCACTGGTGTGTGATGCCTCTTACCACTGAGCCCCTTTCTGACAAGTCATTAAAATGAGTCCTCTGTCTTCATTGGATGTAACTTGATAAGAAACAACCTCTCTTTTTTAACTTTTTTTATGACACTAATTTTGATTGGCTATAGTAGCCTTCAAAGTTGCTGATACTATGTTACAGCAAATACATAGATATATGCAAGTAAAAAATTAGAAGTAATTTCCGTAGTTAACAACTATGAAAAAAAACAGGATAAGGAAGACTTCATTTCATTTTATTTTTTTCTTTTTGATATTCACCAAATACTTGAATAGTCAAGTAAAAATTAAACAAGCTTTAGAATCTCGCAATTCAAAAGGAAATGCAGCTGCAATGGGGCTTATATATTTCTTTCCACATCATTTCTGCCACTGCTTTGGAAACCATTAGGTTAAACAACCTTATAATTGGATCCTTGAAAATTCTACCAACCTTGTAACTTTTTGTTAGTATTACATTTTGAGCAAAACTCCAACTTCCTTGATGGCCAGATATTTTTTGTCAGGATTAACTTCTTTTGAACATGACCCCATGTTAATACTGAATTGCATATTAAATCCCATATAATTTTTTTCCTCATGTAAGTTGAGTAGAATGTGGTCAGAAATTCATATAAATATTTTCAGTTGTTGCTCAATCTGGTTTCCCTTTTCTTTCTCTGCCTTCCATAGAACTCCATTAATTAACCTGTCAGGATTGAAAAGAATTTCTCCTCAGTCTTGTATTAGATACGCGGCTCGGCTATCCTAAACAGATTCTAACTTTGAAAATAAAGACTGAGGCATTGGGTTTTGCATGACGCAAGATTTACATGTGAACAACAGAAACTTCCATTCTTGGAAACACAGTTATATCAAGATGTGAAAGCCCAGCTGTGAGTTTCAGAGTTTGCACATCTGGGTTTCCCCACTCTTCTCCCATGGCCTTGCCTGTAATGTTTTTCCTTAGGAAAATTTGATTGATTTTTTTTTTTTTTTTCTCTAAACGAAATCTTTTGAAATGAATAGAAACTAATCCTGGTTGTACAAGGGAGGAGGGGGAAGAAGAGGGAATCATCCAGCTGGTCTTGTTTACCTTGTAACCAGGTAAAGGACTTACTTGAATGTTTCCTGCCTTCCCGTTTGTGTTATTTTCTTTTGCGTACTATTTGCAGGGGGGTTCTCTGGCTGGTAACATCTTACACGATGCATGGAAATTTACTGCCAGGACACAGAGGGGAGAGCCACACACTCTTCCCACAGTCCCTACTTTGACTGTAGAAGAGACAAATGCCATTAATGGAACTGTCCACACTGGAGCTGTGAGCTGCAGCCTTTATTATTTCAAAGGAAAAGAAAGAAGTCATTGAAGAAGCCTTAAGTTTGCTTAATTGGTATCTTATATTTCATCACTCATTTGAGACTTAAAAGTAATTAAAACTGCATAAAACTAACTTAATTGATACACTATGTACCCAGGTTCACTAAATGGAAGAAGAACCTATTATCTCTCTTCACAACAAGTGAAGTTAGTTAGGAACAGGACATTTTTATGCTTTATTTAGTCCAGTGAGAAATTAGAAAAACCTCAAACCTTAACTAGAGAAAAACTAAATTGCATCCCATTAGACCTATGATGACTAAGGAAAGGGGCTTTTAACCTGGGTCACCATTCCAGGGCAAGAGTCATGAGGGCAAATGGGACAGGTGCATGAGGGAAGGTCACACAATCTGCATGGCCTCTAGTTGGGTCTTACATTTTCACAGGGTCTCCCATTGACTCTCCTGAGTTGCTCAGTACCTTTAAGAGAATAGTGATCAGTCCTGACCCCACTGGATGGCCCTGAAATGCAAAGGAAGAAGAGAAGGATGCCATAGTAAGGGGATAGAGAGTTCTGGATTGGCTTTAGTCCCCAGGTGGCTGGATGGCCTTGGGCAAGCCACTCACTGTACACGTGCATCCTAGGACTGGTTGAATCAAATGGTCCAGCCCTTGTAGGTCTTAAATGCCAAAAGCAATTGAGATGACATCTTTTTTTTTTTTTTTTCACGGACGCTGCACTCTTACTTAGGACTTCCTGGTGGAAATGACACATTCCACTATCCTAAAATGCTTGTCTCCAAATAAGTTAGTGGTAAGGTAAAGTGGCCCTTATATTTTAAGGTCAGCTTTAAAGTTGATAACATAGGGTTTTACTTTGTCAGTCATTCAACAGCCTTTATTAATCACCTACTATGCCCCAGGCACTGAAACATACCATGAGTTTAAAGATGAATGAGATCAGCCCTGGCCGGTGTGGCTCAATTGGTTGGGCATAGTCCCACAAAGCGACAGGTTGCAGGTTCCATTCCCGGTGAGGGCACATACCTGTGTTGCGGGTTTGGTCCCGAGTTGGGACTCAACGAGAGGCAACCGATTGGTGTTTCTCTCTTGCATTGCTGTTTCTCTCATCCATGTTTCTCTCAGTCTTTCTCCCCGCTTCCCCTCTCTAAAAATATATAAATAAAATCTTTTTTAAAAAAAGATTAATATCAGGCACTTGTTCTCTGGGGGGTCATCATTACTATTTGATTGATTGACCATAATGTGACTATGTGACAAGCAGTAAGTGCTTTCCATGCATTATTGAATTTAATCTTAAATATTCATGATGCTGGTACTATTCACGTCATTCTCATTTAACAGACCCCTTCGAGAGGCTAAGCAACTTGCTCACGGTCACTCCAAAAGCTGACAACCCAATTTGTCTGCACCTCTAGCACTAGCCCTGCCACATTCCTTCTCCCCAAGTAGCTACGGTAGTGAGAAAGGTTAATGGAGCTCACAGAGGTGTCTGCGCATATGCGGTGTTAACCACAAGCACGTGTTCCATTCTTCAGACTGCCTTCCACCCCACCCCGCCCCCGCCCCCTTTGGCCAGGTCCAGGCTCCTCCTCATTCTTCGCTCAGACTTGCCCAGCCCCACATGACATTGGGTCCACCTGTTATGCTCCCCTCTCTTATTTTCCCTTGATAGCCCTTCCTATCATTGATTATGCACAATATATGTTTCATCCTGGTCTCCCTGTTGGTAAATCCTTCAAGGACAGACATCATTTCTGTGTCATTCACCTGTGTGTGCCCAGAGCTTGGCTCGGTGCCCAACAGACACACAAATTAATTCAATTAATGTTTGAACTCATGGATGGACTTATAAATGCCTAACAGGCAATTAAGACCCAGAGTCAGCTCTTGAGAAAACCTGCTTAAATACATACATACTGGAAGGCTTTATGTATTATTGTGTGACTTCCCATATCTCAACCCTATTGTCCCCAGTCCCACACAGGCAGGAGAAATCCCTGTGGAAAAAGTTCTTGCTTTCACGGCCTGTGCAGGACCTTGGAATGACAAATCCCACCCTGCAAAGGGGTCCTGCAATCCAGAAAGAGGGGCCCACTGAGGTGGCAAAGCCCTTTGCAAACAGAAAAGTAGGAAGCGCTAGCACAGGAGCCACCACCGAAAAGGAGCCTCTGAGTGGCGGCTCCCCTCAGCACGACCTTGTGCCAGGAAAGGGGAGCTCTGAAGGAGGTAGGGGGTAGGGATCACTGGGCGACAAAAGGACCCGGAGTGGCTGCTGTCTCAGTGTGTACACAGTTACCTGGAAAATGGGCCTCTCCGCCCACATGGGAACATAATGCTGAAAAACTGTCTAGGAAAGTAGTCAGAGAATTCACTTAGGTTTTTTCAAAGGTCTTACCTACTATAAAAAACTGAGAAGTTTTCGATGTTTCTTCCTTTCGTGGAATTTTGTGACTGGGGCCCCAGGTGGCCTCCGTCTATTGGTTTTGCTCCTGCAAAAGGGGGAGCAGTGCACAGAAGAATCCGGATGCACACACGGGGCGTCCGACCAGCATCGCTTCTCTCGAGGGTGGACAGTAAGTTGCACTGCGTTATTGCAGAGACGCTCCAAGTTCCTTTCGTTGTTGTTGAATTTCTTCTGTCTTTACGTACGTTTCACACACTAATCTTTGAAACCTGTACGTTGTTTCCTCGGAAAATTAGGACTGTTACCGTCAATTCCACTAGATGGCGCCGAAGGGCCGCATCGGAGGGAAGGCAGAATTCTGTGAGTCCCCGCTGGGCGTGCGGTGTGAAATGTGAAATGTACGCAGAGGCCTTGTTTGTGTCACCGACACAAGTGGTATGTCCTCTGCCACCCAAAATGTCTTAGTCATTGTGGTGGGTTCAGTGGTGGCTCCCAGCGAGACATTTTCATGTTTTCATCTGGCACCTGTACAGGTGGCCTTATTGGGAAAAGAGACAAGGTATTCTGAATTGTTGGAGCAGGCCCTAAATCTGATGACAGGTGACCTTAAAGGCAGAGAGATCTGACGCCGACAGGAGAGGGGAAGAGTCCTGGCGAAGACAGAGGCGGAGATTGCAGTGAGGCAGCCACCAGCCAGCACACGCCTGGAGCCACCACCAGAGGCGGAGCAGGGAGGAAGGCGTCTCCCCTGCAGCCTCCGGAGGCAGTGGGGCCCTGCTGGCCCCGGAATGGGAACAGGATCAATTCCTGTCGTGCTAAATAAGCCACCAAGCTTGTGGCACTTTGTTACTGTAGTCCCAGAAAATGAATACAGCCACCGTACACCGTGCATTCTCACTGAGGGTCAGACGGCCCCCGAGGGGCAGAAAATTGGTTCTTGGCTGGGGGAAGAATATGTGGGAAAGTCTCAGACAGTACAAAGGACCGCAGTACACATACAGACACACAATAGACGTGTGGTATTAAATTTGTGTTTATGCGGAGCAGAGAGGGAAGGGAGGATTAGGGGTGGTGAGGGGCCCCGTCCCTCGTCCCTCCTGCGGACACCCCTTCCAGTCACAAGGCGGACTCTCCCCGAGAGGAATCCTTATAAATCCCCGTTTCTTCATCTGGTTGTATTCAAGGGTGGCTTTGGCATCTTGGTGACATTTTCTGACCTCTCTTGCTTTGCGGAATCCGCCCAGGCGGCCAGCCCTCCAACCTGGCTCTGCTCCTGCTGGACAAGAACAGAAACTGTCTTCTCGAGTCAGACACAGGAAGCCGGGTCAGCCCCAGGGTCGGCCCTCGGCCGTGGCCGTGGCGGCCTCTGGGGAGGAGAGAAGCAAGGCTGACGCCCAGAAAGGAAGCAGCTGCGTGTCCTGAGCAGAAGGAAAGGCCTCCCTGGCTCTGCTTGAGCCCAGGAAAGGGTTCTGCAAGGGTCGAGGAGCTACGCCCGAGCCCCAGGGTCTTCAGGGAATGAGAGCTGCTGTGTATTAGCCAGCCCTGAACTATAATAGGGCCCACCACCATTATTAAGTGGAGGTATAATTGACAAATCCATCCTAAGATATTTACAGTGTTATGCCGTGGTGATTTGATGTATGTAAACAGTGTGAAAGGGTTTCTCCCATCTAGTTACTCATCACCTCACAAATTTATCCTTTTATTGCTTTTATTTTTGGTGAGACCGTTTAAGTTCTACTCTCTTAGCAAATTCATTACCCCTTTAGTTGTAATGACATACAAGAGAGGTTAAGAGTTAGTCTACACTGTTATTGGAGCCAAATAAATTCTTGGGTGGGGAGGAAAGAACAGACTTTTACTGAGTGACAATATTTGTGAGGATTTTCTTTGAACAATCTAGATACCTAAAATCAAGGGGAAGCTATTAATACTTAAAATATTCCTGAAGTAGACAAGAACGAGCTAAGATTGTCGCTGGGAAGCTATGTTCACTCATTCACCCCATGTCCCGTGCCACAGCCCCGATTGTAGAGAGGCGAGCAGGGTACCCTGCTCCTGCTGTGATGCCTCCCAGTCTGAAGGCTGGCAGTCTCGAGACCACAGACTGGAAAATCTCCTACAGCTGCCGTCTTCCTCCTGCCACCAGCATCCTGACTTTGCTCCACCTGGACGTGCACAGCCCCAGGTCTAAGCCCGTTGTTGCAATTCTATCTCCCCTGGACAGTGGGAACTTGGATAAAGCAGTGTTTGTGTGTGTCCACTTCTTTCTTCATTGTTAACATCCTGAGGAACCATTTAGATATTTTTTCCCTCGTGACCCCTGCTCCACACATGAAATTTTAATACCACAGATAGATGGAATATCTGTTTATGTGCTTTATGTATGTCTGTGCTTTGTATGTCAAAAGAGAAAAAATGTCTTTGCCTCTGCAAAGAACCCATCTCTACCTCTCTGGGAGCGATGTGGGCCCCCTTGAGAGTAGAAGGGATTGCAGTCCTGTTGATAGTAGCAGATCAGAAATCATTTAGGTGTCTGTCAGCAAGGACTGGTTGAATAAGCTATGCTACACTCAGCAAATATGATAGATACCATGTGGCCACACGCAAAACATGAGGAATCCTGCTATGTACTAATATAAGATCTCCAAAATCCATTAAGTTAAAAAAAAGCAACCAAAAATCAGGGGGAAAAAAAATGCAAAAAGTAGAACAATTTATACCACTTATGTAAAAAAAAAAAAGAAAGAAAGAATGGATATATGTATTTGCATGTGCCTAAATGCTCGCAGAAGGATACATGTGGCCCTTGTGATCTTGGGGTGCATAGAGGGAAGAAAACAAGGGCCCCCAGGACAGAGACGGGAGATAAGCTTCTGACTGCAGATCCCGAACCATGTGGTTGTGTTGCCTGTTCAGACATTAAATTAAAAGTTAAAAATCTGAATGTGAAGTTAGCATTTATGCTTTTGGGTGTGTTTTCTTAAACTATTAGTGCTAGCAAAATTAGTGTTTCACCTTTATATCACTATTCAAAGGATTCTCTTGTTTGTTGGGTTTAAGGACTTAAAGAATAGCATGTGATGTTTGCTATTGGAGTAAGATTTTATCACCAAGGGGCTTTTCCATAACCTCGCTACAACTGGAAGAATCAAAACTGTGTGGAACCCTGGCTGGTGTGGCTCAGTGGTTGCGTGTGGACTGTGAACTGAAAGGTTGCCAGTTGGGTTCCTGGTCAGGGCACAAGTCTGAACTGTGGGCCAGGTCCCCAGTTGGGGGCCTAGGAGAGGCAGCCAATGGATATTCCTCTCCCACATCAATGTCCCTCTCTCTCTCATTCTCCCTCCCTTTCCCTCTGTCTAAAAAATAAAATTTTAAAAACCCTTAAAAAATAATAAGTAAAAGTGTGTGGAGCTTGAAAATAGAACTGTTCAGACTCCCCGTTTTCATCTGTCTTCATCTGTCTGGGTAGCCATGTGTTGATTATCCACACTGAGGTTTATACAATGACTTTTCACACCTGTCACTGTAATTTCCATCCGTGGGCAAAGGCCCTTTGCCCCACTTGGTGTATATTCTGAGGCTAAAATGTTCCCCAAACATTCACATCTTTAATGAATTATTTTCTAGGCATGGAGCATATTAAGCCGATGAGGGACCCTTTATACATTCAATTTGCTGGGTTCTTCCTCTTTCTGTCATTACGGTTGTGACCCAATTGGAGGAAGCCTCTGTTAAACTCTTGTCTAAATTCAGTTGTCAGGTTGCTGTCAACAGGTACTGAGTGAGCACTGACGGTGCACTCATGGACTCATGGTTTCACTGTTGGGTTTTTTTGTTTTTTTTTTAAGATTTTATTTATTTATTTTTAGAGAGAGAGGAAGGGAGGGAGAAAGAGAGTGCAAGAACCGTCGATGTGAGAGAGAAACATCAATCAGTTGCCTCTCATATGCACGCCCCTACCACGGCCTGATCCTGCAACCCCGGCATGTGCCCGACCGGAATCGAACCAGCAACCTTTCGCTTTGCAGGATGACACCCAACCCACTGAGCCATACCCATCAGAACTGGTTTCACTCTTGATAGAACCTGTAGCTTCATCCAAAAGTCACTGCCAGGGCATTTTCGTCATGGTTAACTTGAACAGAAACATGAGCAAACACTCCCTCTCCCTGCCCCACCCAAAAACCCATAGAAAATCATTGCCAGTCTTTACATAGGATGCAGAAGCACTGTGAATACGCTCGCATGTCTACACTGTCCTCAGTCAACAGTGGTGACACCATTGTGTTGCTGTTGTTGGCACTTCACCTTGAACTCACCAACATTTAATGTTTTTAATGCTTTCAAATATGATCTTCAATGAAATAACTTGTTGCTGCGACCTTAGCTCTGGCAGAAGGACCCAGAGCTCCCTCCAGTTGATGTAGCCTGGCCAAGATGCAATCTGAGGCTCTGAGGGTGAAGGAGGGGATGTGGCCCTTCCTGTTGAGGTGTTGGGGGTCAGTGGGGGCTGTGGTGGGTCAGGAGCATGGGGCTGGTAAGGAGGGAGGGATCATAGGGGCCGCCCTCTGTGGGTCTCTCTTGGGTATTGGAGGATCCAGTCTACCAAGTCAGCCTGCTGCAGTCGTGGTTAGTGACTGAAGGGGTGTGATATGGGACTTCCGTGCCAGGAGGCTAAGCGGCTAGTCTGTCAGCTTGAATGGCACCAGTTGGAAGCCAGTTCACATTCTTTACAAAGGGCCTCTCTTTGTCCTTGCCGAACAGCCCTTGCTGGTGCCCAAAATCCTAGGGATGACCGAATTGTGGTATTACAGTTTTAAAAGACTACTTTTTTATATCAAATTAATTATTGGTTGTCATTTTGAGCTCTAGAGAGAAAGAGCTAGTCTTACATTTAGCAATTGGAAGCCTTCTGTTCCTTTAATGCTTAAGAAAACTTGATCAAATTTCCAAATTGAAGCAGAATTAAATAAAAAGGTAATACCTTATATTTAATATTTATTCTGGAAATAATGAAAAACAAGTGTATTATTAGGATGTGGGGTAGGTCTCAGAACCACACAGCTCTAATCATCTAGCTAATTAAATTCACTAGCCCAGCTTTTGGAGAGAGGTAACACTTTCCATCACAAAGATTCAAATCTCTAGGCCCACACCTTAGCCACGGGAAGGAAGGGCACTTGGTTAACAGCCTCATTAAGACCATGTGGGTTGGAGGAGAAAGAGAAAGGGATTCTGGGCAGGCAAAACAATAGATTCCATTATAAACTCAATATTTATCTTGTGCTCTTAAGCCACTTTTTTTTTGTAGACTATCAACAATATAGATTCAAGTGCCCAGTGTGTCCATAGCATTAAATTAGGGGCTCAAGTCTTTCTCTCTTGACCAGCTGACAGTCTAGCTAGAGAACAGACACACTAACACACACCCCAGTAAACTTAGAAACTGTGATATGACCAAGTACAATTACACATGCATAAAAAAAGGATATCCATGCCTCCATGTTCACTGCAGTGTTGTTTACAATAGTCAACACAGAACAGCACCCTATGTGTCCATAGATGGATGAATAAATAAAGAAATGTGATACACACATGCACACACACACACACAGTGGAATATTATTCAGCCATAAAAAAAGAATGGAATTTGCCATTTGCAACACCATTGGATGGACTTGAGGGCATTATCCTAAGTGAAGTAAGTCAGAGAAAGCCAAGTACTTTATGATCTTACTTATATGTGGAATCTAGAACAAACAAACAAAAACAAAAAATAAAAATAAAACTGAGCTCAACAGATTGGTGGTTGCCTGAGATAAGGGATGGTAGTGGGTGAAATGGGTGAAAGGAATCAAAAGGTAAACGTTTATTATTATAAAATAAATAAGTCATGGGGATGTAATGTACAGCATGGTGACTATAGTTCATAATACTGTATTGCATATTTGAAAGTTGCTAATACAGTAAATCTTACAAGTTCTCGTCACAAGAAAAAAATAATTTTGTAGTTATGTATGATGACAGATGTTAACTAGACATATTGTGATGATAATTTTGAAGTACATGAAAATATAATATTATTGCCCTGTACACTTGAAACTAGTATAATGTTATATGTCAATTATACCTTAATTTAAAAAAAGACACCTGAAGCTGATAATCTAAGATGGAAGAACCTACTGCAGTTATTTCCAACTTTTTCCAGTATGAGGAATCAATTTTTTTATTTCAAGGATCTCTATGTAATAATTGTCATATTTTTATATACATACTCAAGGAACTAGGAGGGCCCACAAATACCTTTATCGGTGGCTTGCAATAACTTCTATGTCCACCAGGGGACACTAGCGAACATGTTTTAACCACTAGTCTACAGAACAGCACGTAATTTCGATTAGATTGACAATGTGTCTTCTAATGATTCACCTAATTTGTTGACAGACCTGCTTGAACCACTAATATAAGGATGGGCTTTTTCAATAACTGTCTCAGAGATATCTGAGTGATGAAAGAAAAGCACAGGCCCTAGAATCTGAAGACGTGATTCCAGTTCTGCCTCTGTTGTCTGGGTGGTCTTGGAGAACGATCAAATTTTAGTAACAGGCATCCTCTGCCTTCCTCACACATTTGTTCTGAAGACAACATGTCTTTTACTTAAACTACCATTCAGTTTAACTCTTTGTAAAAGTCTCACCCTTCTCTCAGCCACGCTTCTTTGTGAGCAGTAAACAGTAATGGATGTTAAGTGCTTCTTCAGAGACAAGTAGATTGTAGCTGTTTCACAATGGTTTGTCCCCTCTAAATATCTCCCCAGTAAAATAAAAGGTCTAGCTCTGCACTGTCCAATACAATACCATTTCCCTGTGTGACTATTCGACACTTGAAATGTGGCTAGTCTGAGAGGAGATACACTATAAAGTATAAAATTCCCACCAACTTTCAAAGACTTAACATGAAAAAGAGACATAAAATACTTCATTCGTTATTTTCACTTGATTATATGTTGAGATATTTTTGATATATCAGGTTAAATAAAATATATTATTAAAATGAATATGGCTACTGAAAATTTTGAATGATGCCTGTGACTCACATTATATTTCCATGGGACAGTACTGGTCTTGACCAAGTAGGTTTTCAGTTTCTGGGCTTCCATGAGGTTCCATGATTCAAATATGAGCCCTCTCAGAGGGAAAAGAAATTTCAGGTGAGCCTGAGACTTAGTGCTTCCACTCCTTGAAAACTGTCCTATAGAAACCAGTACATGGGTATCTGTACAACATGTGTATGTTTGTAGTATTGTTTACAGCATGAAGAAAGAAGCTGGAAATAACCTAAATGTTCAACAATTGGACACTGGCCAACAATGATACACTCTTACATCAGACAAGTGAAACTATTAAGAAGCCCCTGAGCTGCTGAACACATAAAAAGAATACAATGTGTCAATTATGTCTCAATTTTTTTAAATAAAAAACAAATGTTAAGCCACCTGAGTTATTAAAAAATACAAATTCACAAAAACTTCCCAGGCCTCTCTGAGAAAGTCTGATTGAGCAGGTCTGGGGTGAATCTTGAGGTTTAAGAAATGCCCCCAAGAGATTCTGATTTCCAGCCAAGTTTGAAACACAATGAAATAATGTATAAGTGTATGTATCTAGTACATGGAAAAGATACCCAAGATAGCGTTCAGAATACTATTACATGATGATGTTTGTTTATAAATCAGTATCGTATATGTGTATAGAAATGTGCATATTTATGTGTAGAAGATTCGTAAGGGTATGAGCCCAATTACTACCTGTGGTTGCCTCTGGGAAGTGTAAGGGGCCTTTGCCTTTCATTACGTTGTTCAATGTTTGTTTACACATCATTTAAAGGGAGGAGAACTTGTGATTCCATCCATTCCCAAGTGTTGAGAGGGAGGAGAGGCGAAAGGCTGTCAGCGGAGCCCCCAGTCCATGAGGTCCCCGCGGAGGGGGGTGGGCCAGGCCCTTCCCAGGAGCCCCACCCCAGCGCTGCCCTGGCCCTGCTGTGCCAGCTCTCCCTCCACTGTCCCAGCACTTGAGGGTGCCCGAAGCCCGTTTGACTAACTGACCTGAGAAGAGAGTTTTCCAGATCGAAGCTTGGCCGCTGCCGAGCCAGAGCGGTGAGGTCACCCAGCACAGCTGCGGACTATTTCAAGGAAACAGGTGGCGTCTCTGGCCTCTTCCAAGGTCTCCTCCCAGGGGACCTCAAAGCCCAGCAGCCGTAGATACCTCGTGGTCGGGAAAGGGGAGTGCGGGGTGACCCCGGGTCCTCAGGAGCCTGCGGATAACTACCTCCAGTAAGACGGGCGGGCGGCCTCCGTCCTGCTGGCATGTTCAGTCACCGGGGAGCTTTAAAAGTCTGTGCGGGGGAAGAGGGTGGAGGCCACGCACCAGATCTGCAAACCTGGAATCTCTAGATGGGCCTTAGGTGTCAGCATTTTGAAAGCTTTCAGAGGATTCCAATGTGCAGTCAAGGTCAAGGCCACTGGTCTCACCCATGCAATTCAAGTCCCTGGAGCAGGAGCACCCCCTGGAGGTTTGTTAGAAATGCAGTCTCATGGCCCACCCAGGACCTAGTGAATCAGAATCTGCATTTCCACAAGATCCCAGGGTTTGGAAGCACCGCTGAACCAGGGGTTAGTTGATAAACACACAGGTTCTGGGAGTTTGCAAAAGGGGCAGAATGATAAGGAAGCCCCTGACTGCTGTGTGCGCCCGAGAGACCCCTTAACCTCTCTGAGCCTCATTATTCTAACGTATGTCGTGAGGAGAAGAACCGCTCCTCTTGGATTGCTGTGATGATTAAGCCTGTGAAGTGCCTGGCTGGTCCTTAGCACTCAGTACACATGAGCTCCTGGTGTGCCGGAATTGAACTGCTTTAATCCTGAAACACAGCCTGCTCGGTGGGCCGGCCGGGTGTGAGTCTCTGCAGGCCGCGCTTCTTGTCCAGCCCATCCCCCAGCCTGCCAGCATCGAATGTCTTTTCTCTCCAGGGCCTCAGTCGCGGGGACCAGAAAGTCCTGGCTCAATCCAGATGGTCTCTGGTTCCAGAGTTGTTTTTCCTGTCAAAACCATGTGATTGCTCCATCGTTAGGAAAAGAAAAACAATAAAAGGGAGTCGGTTCTTGTGACTGCCGTGGAAGCTGCAAACGTGCAGCGCGTCTGTGCCAGCTGGAGAGACCAAGGGTCTGGGGAAGAGCTTGGCCAAGTCCCCGCCCGTCTGGGCGTCAAGATCGCGGGTTAACCTCAGATCGAGAGCCTGAGAAGCTGTGTGAAGGCCTCCCTCCATGTGGGTTTGGGGACGGGAACACAGATCATGACAAGCGGTGGACAACTAGAAGCAACGCTGTCCTTTCAGGATATCACAGTTTCCTCCAAGGTCACTGCCGTTGTCGTTTTTAATTCCTTTTCATTCACTTACCCATTAATTGAGCACTTTCTAAGTGCCAGGCATCATACTATTGTCTCATTTAACCATCAACATCACCCCTCGAGGCTGGTATTACCCTCCCTTTGCAGGTGATAAAACAGGCTGAGTTATTTGGGTCGAAAGGCCGAACAGAAGTTGAGCGACAGAATCGGGATGCAGACAGAGGCTGTCCGGGACCCACAGCCCACAGCGCTCATCTCTCAACCCTTCTCCCGTCCCAGGGGAACGGGGCCATGGGAGCTGCCGCCCCTTCTAGTTAAAGATGGGGTTGTTATTCTTTGTTTTTTCCCTCCTAGTGTTGAGAGGTCCCGCCTCCCTAAGCCCTCCACCAATCTCTTCATCCTCAGACAGGGAGACATCAGCCCCACCATGCACCCTAGTTCTGTATTTGTCTGCACACTACGAGAGTTTAAACTCACCCCCTCGTTCTCCGTCACTTCCCATCAGACACACTTACTGAGGACGTCAGGAAATAAGCAGTGAATAAAAAGGAGAGGAGTCCTGTTTGAGGGACAGGAGCATGAGAGAAGGAACCCTGGCCCGTGACAGCGGAGGACACATTGTGGTTTTACGGGTCAAAAAAGAGGAAGCTCAAGTAAAGGGAACACCATTTCTTCCAACGCAGGCCCCTTTGAATAAAAGCCAACTGGGATTTTTAAGGAAAAATTTTATTTTTAACTTTAAATGAAGTCAAAACAATTACATTAATAGTACTTAACAATTCTTAGCACTATGTGCCAGGCACTGTCCTATACACTTGATGCACATGAACTCATTCACTCCTCACAAGAACCCATGTCAGAGGGGAAGAAACTGAGACACAGGGCGGCTAAGTAACTTGCCAAGGGCCTTACAATGACAAGGTGACTAGACCAGGATTCAAACCCAGGCCCCCTTCCTCCCAAGTCGGTGCTCTTACCCACCTGTTATGTCATCTCTCAGATACCAGAAACTCTAACACCATATCCTCTGGCAATCTCACTCTGAAAATGTTTTCTTACCACTTAGTTCTAGAGCTGAGAGGAGCCGAGACCCAGACCTGTGCTCTGCTATAGATATCTGTGTGGGAAACTGATAATAATAGGCAATGTTACTTATCAGGTACTTGCTACGTACCAGGCACAGTGCTAAGTTCTTCACAGGCATCTCCTCATTCATTGCTCTGACATAGGTGTATTATTGCCCCCACTTTATAAATAAGGAACTGGGGCTCAGAAACTGACCCAGGTCACACAGCTAGGAGCTGGCAGAGTTGGTGTCAACCCCAGGCTCTCTGAAACCAGAGTTCTCCCTGCCAGCAATACTCCTCTGGGGCCTCATTTGAAATATCATTTCGCTTTCCTCTCCTTTAGTTTTCTGTCAAATGGGACTAATAAAAATAACCAATTTCTGTGTGTAAGTGTGTAGAATACCAGGGATTCTCAGGTACATGATCTCCTTTGAACCTCACAGCAACCTGATGAAGGTAGAACGACACACCTTCCAACCAGGTCCTCTCTAGGTTCTCATCACTGCGTTCCTAGAATGTGATCTCTTGCAATGGCAAAGGCAGGAGGAACCTGAAGAGTGGTCTCATTCACACAGGAATGTCCATCCCTCATCCACACAGCTGACCACTGACCCCGGAGAGCAAGATGTCGCTGCATCAGTTGGTCAGCAGAAAGAGAGGAAAGGTGTCAACCAGATGATCCTGTTGACATTGCAGAGCTAAGGGCTAGAAAGCCATGGGGGTTAACCGGTGTGACCACCCTGTGGCGGGCTGGGGTGACTGTCTTGAGGGCCTGCACAGAGTAAAGAATTTCCGCCCAGGCACTCAGTTGCTCCTTGCTCTGTGCTTTCTGCAAACCTTCTGACACATCTAAGCCACACTCAGTAGGACAATTTGTGTGCCTCCTCAAGAGGCTCTAACCTGCTCAGTGACCCTGTCTTTCTTTTTATCCACAGAATGTTCTGGCACAAAATACTCGATTTACAACAGGTGAATCTTGCTGTGGGAACACTGCATTACAGGAAAACACTTAGAAAGTCATTACATTCTACCGATTTCAAATTCGATGAAAGTTCATGGGAGGGAAGGACCAACATGAACTGGAAGGTGTACTAAAGGAGTTAAGGATATTAAAGGGCTTGAGTTGGAAACAGGAAATCTGAATAAAGATTCGGCATCACCTCAGTATCTTACCAGCAGGATTTCCCGCTTGGAAGCATCTATGATGTGTGAGAGGGGATATTGGGAGGGAAGTGGGGAAGGAGGCAGGACCTTCTTCTTTTCAGCCTTGTCACGTGCAACCCTTAGGAATTTGGCTGACATTGTCTGCAATCCTTTTTCTTCCCAGGATTCCACAAAGTGCTTGGTGCATAAATATTTGTGGAAAGGGAGTACCTTGCCGTAAGGACAAAACTAAACACTGTGTTATTGACTGAAGTTCACTGAGTCCATAGAAAGGAGAAGTGTGGAGCAGTGAGGTCTTATCGAAGGATTTCTAGTGGGTCTATGCTTGAGCTGGGCTGTGGGCAGTGAAGACATAGACTGTCCCATTCCCATGCCGTCCAGTATCTTTACTGCCAGTTAAGATGGCTCTTGTCCTCTAAACCAGCAAAAACTAGCTGCAGGTAGAATAGCCACTGGCCCCATGTGACAATTTAAATTACAGTACAATTTAAAATTCAGTTCTTCTGTTGTACTAACTACATTTTGAGTGTTTAATTGTCCCATGTGCCTACTGGCTTGCATACTGAATAGCTCAGATAAAGAACATGGCCATTGTCACCATAGACTCTTCAATGGGACAGTATAAAGCTAAGGAGCAAATCCCTCTGGGCTGCTGAAGGTGGGAGTGTGAGGCAGGACAAGGCAACTTTTAACTGTTTTTTATAGGTTCTTCTGTTCCTCCAGTTGAAGGATTTAACTGTGTCCTCCTTCAATGGCAGTTTCCACACTCTCAGAATGCAGGCTGGCTGCATTTTTTGAAACAATTCAGTGTTTTTGTGTTTTGTTTTGCTTTTTAACAGTTCACAAAGT
Source organism: Furipterus horrens (assembly GCF_987537825.1). Classification (NCBI taxonomy): domain Eukaryota; kingdom Metazoa; phylum Chordata; class Mammalia; order Chiroptera; family Furipteridae; genus Furipterus; species Furipterus horrens. Next base: position 195,845,080 of record NW_028327173.1, on the reverse strand, counting down.
TGTGTAACAATAACCACAAGCTAATTCCGCAACATTTTTATTGCTCCAAAAGGAAGATCTGTACCCATTAAAGCAGTCACTGCCTGTTTTCTCCTCATCCAACCCCTGGCCATCACTGATCTGCTTTCTGCCTTTCTGCACTTAGCTATTGCGGACATTTCATCTAAATGGAATCATGCTATATGTGGCTTTTGTGTCTGGTTTCTTTCACTTAACACAATGTTTCTAAGGTTCATCCATATTGCAGCATGTATCAGTATCTATTCCTTTTTATGGCTGAATAATCTTCCCTTGTATAGAAATACCACATTTTATTTACCCATTCATCAGGGGATGGAATTTTGGGTTGTTTGTATTTCTCAGTTATTCTGAATAGTGCTGCTATGAATATTTGTATATAAGTTTGTGTGTGGGCAAAAGTTTTTAATTCTATTGAACCTATGCCTAGGAGAGGGATTATTGGGCCATATGATATCTCCATGTTAAAGTGTATGAGGAACTGTCAAGCTTTTTTTCTAAATCAGCTGTACAATTTCATCTTGTGTACATTTAAGGGAGAGCTCCTCAAGGTAAAATAACACATCTTCTAACCAGAGCTTATTTTTCTCTTTACCTGGCAGGGCCTGGCATCCAGAAACTACCTATCCACTGTTGGATTGGATGGATGGATGATCACTTTGACCCACACCGAATGTCCATCCTGCCTGGAACTGGAGGATGCCTTGTTGACCCCCAGGGTAGGAGTTTGGACCCCGGCCCCTGTTAGCGATTTTAGGTAATCAGTTCAAGTTTAACTGAGTACCTACTATGTTTCAATTACTAGGCCAGGCATGGGAGAGAATCAGTTGGAGGGACAGCCATGTAAACCAATCTTTAGAATGCTGTTGCTTAGTTCTGTAATGAGGCTATTACATGGGCAAGGGGATCGCTACTTTTGCCTGGAAGAGTTAGTGAAGGCCTTGTGGAGGAAGGGACAACTTTAATTGAGTCTTGAGGGCTAAGTAGCAGTAGCCAGAGAAGACACATGATGCAGGAAGTGGAAGGATGCAAAGCCTTACTAGATGAGACAGGGACAGATGGATACATCTCCACCAGACTCCAGAGTGGATGTCAGGATCTAGATTCTTCTTTCACTTCTTGTCCTTCCAGAGGATTGAATTTAGTGTGATGTGACTAGAGTTGATGAATTTGAGAAATCATCTTGGGTCAGCCTAGTTCTCTGGCTGAAATAGCCTTTCTTCTGTAAAGTGATAGAGTGACCAATCTTAACAGAACTTCTGCATTGGCAAAAGCCACAGCTATGGGAAGTGAGCAACTGGAATGATGGGTGGATGTCTCCCTGTACTTCTGATGCCTGCAGAGGGATACTAGGGAAAGGACCATCTTCACACAGTCTCTGTGCTCTGTTGTTCCCACCAATGCCCAGTCCATCTCTTCAATAAAAAAATAAGTCAATTGCTTGTCCATTGATATAAACTGGGATGGGGGGGGGCAGGGACAGGGGAAACTGAGCTAATTTCCTTCTAGGGTCTTGGGTTCCACAAAGTAAATGAATTCATGTCAATGAGGTTAGGGCAGCAATTTCCAACCTTTTTCATCTCATGGCACCCATAAACTAATAATACTAAAATTCTGTGACACATCAGAAAAATATATTTTTTGCCAATCTGACAAAAAATAGGTGTAATTTTTACTCATTCACATTGGACGATTATTGTTGGGTTGGCTGTTGTCATTTTTTAAATTTGACAATCTAAGGGCAAAGTGGTCAGTGCCTCTGACTAAATAGTCAGGTATTGCATGTTTTAAAAATTCTTGTGGCACATTAGTGTGCCTCTTGTGGCACGCCGGTTGAAAATCTCAGGTCTAGGGCAATAATCAGTCTGTTTAGAGTGGGTCAAGCTGGTTTGCCATTGGGGTCTTTAATTCTCTACCAAGCTAAATTTCTCACTAAAGGCTTCTATCAACATTGGACAGCAACATTGGAGAATAGAACTAGGACGGAATACCTGTAGGAAAATGGTTACATACTTGCAACCAAAGTCAAATATGAACTATACCAGTAATTTCTCCTCGTTGTCCATCCTTTCATCAGTGGCGGGACAAAGTTCTGGTGGCACCCTGATTTATAGTGGCTGTTTTTATTTAGAAAGGTTCAGTGCAGGTGGGAGAGAATGTCGGGAGGGCTAAATACTGTGGAAGAAGAAATGGGAGGTGTGAACAATTTTAATTCCTGATAATCCCTCTCCACTCTAACTTGAACCTCTTTACTGCAGCATGGGGTGCCTCAGTGTGTCTCCCAGATGAAAACTCTCCATACTCAGAACTGATGTTACTTATCCACACTTTTCACGGGACATATGGACATCCTTATGACAGCTGTTTCCTGTATTTGTGAATTAATATATGTAAATCACTTGGAGAAGTGCCCAGCAAATAATATGCGCCATGGAAACGTTTTTGTTGTTATTATTACTGTTATTATTTTTATTAATCAGCCTCAGCTCAGTCCACAAACCCAATTTGAAACCCACTGTTTACAAGCCACTGCCCTGCGTCCTACGCCCTTTTTATAGTCAAAGTATTAAAATGAACAGGTAGTCAGAACCCCACGTGGGAGTGACAGTGAGGCCAGAGAAGCAACGATACCCACAATCTAGCATTGACAAGGGGTATGGGAGAGACCCCAAGGCGATCCCCATTCCCCGCCACCCCAGCGCTCCTCGCAGCGATGCTTTCCGCTCCTCCCTGTGCGTGGACGGCCCGCGGTAGCCGGCGCAAAGGGGTTCAGCTTCTGGATCCGGGCTCCGGGGTGCAGTCGTGATGCCAGGCTGCGCCGCCCGGGCTCGGAGAGTAAGTCCCGGCGGCGCCGGGCACGCCCCACCGCCCCGGCTCTGGGCCGCCCAATCAGGGCGCGCCTTGGGAGCGCGCTGCAGCCAATCAGGAACGGCGGGAGCGGCGCCCGGAGTCGCGAGCCAGCAGCGGCGCTGCGATCCAGCGCGAGCGCAGCGAGAGCAGCGGGGACCGGACTGGATCCCGGGAGCAGCCCAGCCAGCTCTATCGCGGCGACCTTCGGGCAGAAACTCGGGACGCTGCGGGCGGTGTCACTGGTAACCGCGCCCCGCAGAGGGAGGGCGAGCGTGCGGGGGACAGAGGGGCTCCGCAGGTGGAGCGGGCAGGGGGCGGGCCGGCCGCGAGGTCCTAGCGCCGCGGCTCCAGCACAAGCCCAGCGCGCCCCCTGCGCAAGCCCCTCGGGGCGCCCCCTGCCTGCTTCTGCCCGAGTCCCAGGGAGGCGCGACATTTCCCCGCGCTGCGGGCGTCCAGGAGTGGGAGGAGGGGAGGGGAGTCGGTCTAAGGCGGGCGGGGGTGTGCGGGAAAGACACCTGCGACCCCTGCACTCATACACTATTTGCCAGTGCGTGTCTTCCCCAACCAAGATCTGGGTGCCCGGGATGTTTTCGTTGTCCCAACTGGGGAGACGACAACAAGTGACCGTGGAGACGGTGCCCCCCTCCCACCCCCCGACGCCTGAAAATCCCAGCCTTGGCTTTCCTCCCCACCTTTGGGGTGTTTGGAGGCAGGACCCCAGCCAGGGCTCTCAGGCGCGCTGCCCGCTGGACAGCGCCCAGAGGCGTCCTGGACCCAGCGAACCCCGGGTTTGGATGGAGTTTCCTCCGCGCGTTGCCAAGCAATTTGCCGGACACCCGCCTCCGGCTGGGATGAAGAGTTGAAGATGAGTGTGTGTTGCGAGTGAGTGAGTGTGTACTGTGTGTGTGGCAGCCCCTACCAAAAGGAGCTGCCGGAGGGCTGCGAGTGAATCATTAACTGTGGTCCTGGGCAGCTGCTGGCCCCTGCCTGCCTCTCCCTCTCCTCGGCAGCCCTTCAGGCTCCCCGAGCCTCACTGCTCTCATCTGGGAGGCGGCGAGAATGATTGCCCCCGCCTGAGAGCGTTGTTTTAAGGATTACATGCGGCAATGCCTGAAAAACACCCACCACAGCGCGGAGTACTCGGTTATTGCTGGCTCTTATTTATTTACTACATGGAGTGGATGGTCTTTTAAAGAGTAAATCCGAGGTGTCCAAACTGGCCCAGCAACCATTCAGAGCTCTGAATAGCTTTCTGCACTTGAAGGGAAAACATGCTATTAATGTTACTGATGGTATCATTTAAAGGTAATGTATCCCTTGAGGGAGTAAAAACTTGCTCTGTTGGAATGGTGAGAGATAAATGGATTCCAACTAGTGTCTTAGAAAACTTTTGTAACCCTTGGGAAAAAAAAATGGTTTGAATGTTGTGTGAAGAGAATATCGTGGTGTTTTGTTGAATGCTTGTCTTTCATTAGTATGGCTGATTTGGGGGGGGGGTTGGGGGATGGAAGGTTCTTAAACTTTCTGCTCCTCCCTTAAACAAGTAAAGGACGGAGAGAAAACAAAGCCCAACCACACAACAAAATGCCAGCAGCCCCTGGAAATTAAATGGCAGTTGCCACTTCAGGCGGTTTTTCACATGTCTGGCCTGGGTGGTCCGGTTCAGTATTTGTCACTGTGTCACTTTCCTTTTCTTATTTAACCTGAAGAGCAAATAAACATTTGGTGCCGTTAATTTTTCTTTTTAAACCCTGAAATATCAATATGTAGCAGACGCTTTTGGAATTCTGAACCCTCTGCTACTTAACCTCCTACCCTGTGACAAACTGAAAGGGCCTTCCTTCCCACAGGTTCCTAGGGCGATGGAAGTGGGAATCTTCTTGTCTTATCACACCACACCACCCCCGTAGCTTCGGAGCTGGGGACTGGCACAAACTGCCCCAGTCCTCCTAGGGTCTCCATGGCCTTTCCCTGGAGCCTTAAGAATAAATACATCCACCTAGAGAAAGTGATTACTTCTCAGGGGGTAGGAAGCCGCTTTCAGATGCAGATCTTTCAAGTGTCAAATTAATTCAACAGCCCTTTCAGTTGTTAGAAGACAACTTTTACTCCTCTACGGGAGTGGGAGGATCTGAAAGCCTGCTGCTGGAGGAGGGAAGGAGGGGCGGAGTGGGGGTGGGGGACAGGGAAGTGATTGCTTAGTTCAGAGCCAGGTCTGCACCTGGTGAGAGCTCTGTCTCTGTGGCTGATGGCTGGGAAACTTAGACAAGTTTGCTTTTCTGAATCAAAGTCTCCCGTTTGGTAAAATGAGGACCCCCCCCCCTTTTAAGAGGAGTTGTTTAAATGAATGGAAAACCCCTAGCATAGTTCCAGAGACATAGTTACAGTTCTGTAGCATCCAGAGTAGGTCCTAAAGGTAGAAGTGATCATTTAGACCTGGAAAAGAAAAAGACTTGATTGAGGCGATAACCCCTGAACTGAGTGTAGAATGACTGGCCAGTCTCTTGTGCAGACAGGAGGGAGGTGGGCCTGGAAGGGAGGGTAGACCTGAGGAGGAAGGCATTCCAGGCAGAGAGGCTATGGGAGATCAGATATGCTGCAATAGTCAGTTTAGGCTGAACATCAATGTCTCAGTGGCTTATGACAGCCGAAGTTTATTTCTCCTGCCACATGTCCATTGCAGATCAGCTGTGGTTCTGCTTCTGATCTATTTTCATTCTGGGACCCACGGAGGCTTAAAAAACAACTTCTTTCTGGGATGATACTGAGCTCACTTACGGGAAAGGGAAAAAAGAAAACATGACAGAACAAACACAGCACTTAATTTCTGCTCAGAAGAAGCAGACAGCACTTCAGCTTTCTTGCTGTTGGCCAAAGTCAGTCACATGGCCAAAGCTGAGGCTGTGGTATGGGAAAGTATAAACCTCCTGCAGACAGTGAGGAACAGCTGAGTAGGAGGGAAAGTGCAGGAGGAAAACAGAGCCGGGGCAGGGGCCTGGAGGCCCATGATGAAAGGCCTGGGTCATTTGCTAGGGGATTGGGATCGTATCCTAGGGGCAGGGAGCAGCCACTGAAGGGTTATAAGTTGGGTCTTGCCATCAGATTTGAAGAGTATCTCTAGTGGCAATGTGGGAGATTGAAATGGGCGGGACTAAAGGCGAATGATGAGGGTCCAAACCAGTACAGCAGCCTCCAGTCTCTCTCACTGTCACATGACTTGGGATTCCACTGCTAGAAAATGATTCAGTTGGCACTTGAGTGGCTTGTCTTGTTTACAAGTCCTCCTAAAGTGCACATGTTCTCTCATCTTAGAGCCATTGTTTTGTAATATTATCTAAAGCAGCAGTTCTCAAACTTTACTGTGCATCAGAATCACCAGGAGGGCTTGGGGGTGGGGTGGGGAGATGTCTGGGCCTCAGCCCCAAAGTTCCTGAATTTGTGGGTCTGTCGTGGGCCTGGGAACGAGCATTTCTGAGAAGTGCGCCAGCTGATGCTGATGCTGCCGGTTCAGAGGCCACACTTTGAAGACCACAGAACTAAAAGGATAAATTCAGACATGGTCAGGGGAAGGACCTCAATAGAAGGGCCAAATGGAAGGAGGAGAAGGTCTGCAAGGTCCAGCATTCTGTCTCCGTGGCACTGTTGCTGAAGGCTGACTCCAGCCATGAGCAGCGGGGTAAGGGTGACGTCTCTAGGAGCAGATTAGGTTTCAAATGCGGTTCTCATAGCGAGGAAATGGGAAAAGCTCGAATTCATAGACTGAACACAAGAAGAGGACAAGTGCTGCTTTCATCCCCTCCCTTTGTCATTCTGCCCTGACTCCCCTTTCTGTCATGGAGCACACACCCTTCTGCCTGGCCCCCAGCCTCTCACCCGAGCCTGTCGGTGTATTCCAGTCCTGACCCATCGCACTTCTTGCCATCTTCGTTTTAATTTCTGGAGCTGGGTTAGCCCACTGGGTGGACCTTTGGCTGAATTTTAAGAAAGTCAGACCAAGAAATTTCTTGTTTCACTTGGGGTCACCTTCATGAATAAACATCTGTACCATGTGATCATGCAAATTGTGATCAACAGCCCCCAGAATAAATTACTCCATTAGAAACCAAAGTCTTCCTTGGTTTGGCTTATACCAATGGGTGGAGCAAGTCCCAACAATTCTCTTAACTGTGACTCACCACTTCTGTAATGAGAGAGCATTCCAAGAATGAACGTTAAGGAGAAAATATGTTGGTGTGTACAACATGATACAAGAAATAAAACAGAGTGAGGGTTTGTTTTTTTTTACTGTATTCTTCTCAATCCTGGATGTGGCCGAAGCATGAACTTTACAAGTGTCCAGATAATCAGTGATATGCCTGCCCAGCAGACACCATGTGAATGCAAGAAATACTTTGAGGGTTTACATTATTTTGAGAGCTGGCTAGCAGGTTACATTATTTGTTTCAAGGTGGGGTGAGTGCAAATTGATATGTTGGGGTGTGGATAGAACATACTAGAAATTCTATACATGTTAAATTTGTATAAAATAAGATATGTCTTGGTGGGCGCAAGCTATAAATGAAATGAGCGAGATTTGAAAAGACCCTTTTCCTGATTGAGTTTTGACAGAAGAATGACACCTAAAATGTGTGCTCTTTGAGACAGGAAAATTCCATAGGCTTCCGCGTGCCTCCAGCAGTGAGTGAGGTAGCTGTGCAGGAGGCCTGAGGCCAACTTCTGTTGATCAGATCTGTGTGTTTCCCTCTGCGGGTAATTTCACATAATGTTTCCCCTCCTCCTGCAGGCTCGGCCTTAGTGGTACCTTCTCTTGGCCAATTCTTCAGTGAACTACCACGGTTCCCCCAGTCTCAGAGCTCCAGGAAACTTGGTCTAAAGTTTCAAAAGATGCAGCAGATAAAACCCTAGACAGAGAGAGCCAGTGAGGGAAAGGACTCTGACACTAGCCACCAGGGCTTTAAAATGCTGAACATAGTCATTAGAAAGTGTTACAATTCCCTGTTGGATAGCATTTATCCAGCAATTTGATACGTGAGAAATATACATATCAAGTCACCAGACTAATAGTATCCTTTCTATATGTTTATATTGAATAAATGCTATCATGTGTTTTTCCACCTTTAGCAATTTCAGGAGGAAGGTTTCTAATGCTGTTGCTGTATTTCTGAAATGTGATGACTTAGAAACAGCTCGCCAGAATTGTATGCAGAAATAATAGAAGGGCAGGATTGAAAATGCCAAGTCCCTCGCATTTTTTGTTTATTGTGTGTACCTCTGTCACCCCAACTGGCTCCGTTTTAACCTGGATTTGTGCTCTCAGAGGGCCTCACTAATAGTCAAGAGGTGGTCAATGTTCTTTGTGATATGTAGTCACAATGGAGAGTGGGCAGCTGCTTTGCAGATAGTTAATGGCCCAATAAAGTCTCTGGAAGGTGGCTTCATGCAAATGGCACTGAATGTCTTCTAGGCGCAAGGCTCTGAGAAATTCAGAGAAGTATAATGCTTGGTCTTCTGATTCAGCCTCTAATCTGAGAGAGAAATGGTATAATATTTCTGCAGAATTACTAACAGTTAAATGAAAATGTGTCCAACAGTAAGCAGGTCATGAAAGGGCACAGCACTATGTTCTGGGTTCAGAGACAGGGACTATTTCTTAGGCTGTGCCAGGCTGGGCAGGTTCACACTGGATTGCAGGGCAAAGTGAGATTTAGGTTTTAGGGAATGGACCTAAGTTTACTGTGGCTCTGATGGTCAGCACAGGCTTGTTCCATGTGTGTGACCAGACATCTGGAGTAGGAGAGGAGAAGGGACGTCTGAGCTTCTTAAAGTGTTCCTTTCTCAACTGCCACCTGACCATCTAATTGGAATATTCTGCTGCCTTAAATCGCCTCCTGACAAATGAAGCCTTTGAGTGATTCATTAGCAGATGAGTAACCCTGGGCTCCAGTTTGACCTTCATGTGTTCATTTTATTAATAGGAATGCCCTTTGGAGCTAAAGATGTCAAATCTCTGTATAAGTAAAATCTAATCCCATCATAAACTCTGTCAAACAAGCGGACAGTAGGTCTCTTTTCTACTTGCAAAGTGACTTGGGAAGGTCAAGTGACTTGTTTAAAGTCACGCAGGAATCCCCTGGCTCTTCTCCGTTCCCTGGTCCCACCTCTCCTGACATTTGGTGGTGTCCAGCTTAAGTTGCTTCACAGACCTCTCTGTAGGGAGGGTAGCACTGAGAACTTGGGGACCCTGAATTCTAGTTAAGATTTTCTCTATCTACATTATACCTCATGGAGTCCCTCAACTCTAACTCCAAAAGGTCCTCATGGCTTTTAAGTTGTGGGTGAGATAATTACACCTTTTCCTTTCAGGCTTAACCCTGGCTTCCCTTGAAAGAAGGTACCATTTTAGTGCTGTGGGTCTGTGCGAGCACAGCATCTGAGCGAAACGGCATTGTCAGCGCTTTACACGCCAAATGCCAACTAATACAGAAGGGCTATTCGTGGCTTTCAATCTGCCTGAACTTGGAAGTGAGACGCTGGGCCCTACCAGCTTGATAGAATCACTCCATTGGCTCCCTTCCGTTTGAAGTTAGCTCATTACTTTTTTTAAAAGAAGGGAGTTTTTTAAATGAAAGCAGATTTTATTTCTGTGTTTGCTTAAGAAACTGAATATAATTATCTGTTTTTCCTGACTTTAACTTTTAAAAGAGAAAAATGATGTCATGGTTAAGTGGATAAGGCTGTGGTGATCTACAGATGGTGAGCTTATTCGATTTTACATGAAATGTTGTCCATTGTGTCAGCCCACAGCTGTCAAAACTACAGTTTTACTTGTGTATTTTCCTGCTCTTGCCAAACTCAAAGTGTTGATTTTTCTACATCATTCCTGTCCCTGCATTTACCTCGACTTGAAACTTGAACATTTGAAGGGTGTGAAAAAATGTTATTATTGAAATTATCGCAGTCACTATTAATAGCTCTCACTCATTGAGTTTTCCTGTGTTCCAGGTCCTCTGCTAGCAGTTTATATACTACATCATCTCACTTAATTTCCACCTCAACTCTGTAAGGTTGGGAAGAGTAGCATGTCATTTTATAAAAAGACATACAGAGGCTGGACTTAAGTAATTTGTCAAAGGTTGTAGTAGGCCTGGGCTTTGAACCCCTTTTCTGATCTCTTAGCTCTGGTAGCTGTGCTCCTAATCACTCCTGTGTCTGGAAACAGAAGGAAGAGTGCTCTGAAGAGTTAACAGGCTCTGCCCGCTTGGGCCTCACCCACGGAGATCCTGGCCAGGGAAAACTGTCCTTGCCTGTGCTGTTGGTTCGCACGATCAGCAGGGCTGTTGAAGCACACTTTCTTCTCTTCTTTGCCCTATCTCTTCCTCCTTAATATTTTTGTTATAAAGTATCCTCTGAATAAGTGGTGAGTTAGGGAGTGGGAATCTGTTTAAGCAAAACTCAGCATGTCTCAGTCGCTCACCATCAGCTTAATTGGCACGTGGGGGCTGTGCCCTCCTCAGCAGCCCCAGCAGCTGAGCCATCTGTCACATCACAGGGCCCTGGACCTCATGTGCTCTGCTGTTGGTTGGTGTTGAGTTCCTGACCCCTGAGTGGGCCTTGGGGACGCAGTGCCAAGGAACCAGAGTCATTTGCTGTCCCATATTAGACTCAGCTGGGTGACTTGGCTGGTCACAGTACAGTGCTCACCAGGCCAGGGGTTTTGATCCCTTGTCATCTGCTTGCCCCTGTCTTGTGAAGAGGACAGGGAATCTGTATCCAATCCTGGCTGGGTACTTGGTAGAAGTGGGTCCTGGCCATAAGAAAGCTAGATAAGCCCTGTCTGGTTGGAGTGTTGTCCTGTAGACTGAAAGGTTGTGAGTTCAATTCCCGGTCAAGGCATATCCCTGGGTTGTGGGGTTGTGGCCGATCGATGTTTCTCTCTTGCATCCATGTCTCTCTCTCTCTAAAAGCAGTGAAAAAAATGTCCTTGGGTGAGGATAAGTAAATAAAAAGAAAGCCAGATAAGACTGTAGGTTCATTTACTCACTTACTGGGGAATGTGTGTCTCGTGGATGGTGCATGCCAAAGTGGTTAGTTAAGAGCACGGACTCAAGGGTCAGAATGTCTGGGTTTGAATTGTGTGGTCGTACGCATTATTTAACCTCCCTGCCTCAGTTTCGTGTGAATAAATGGGATAATAATAGTACCTAATTCATAGAGATCTTATGGGGATTACATGAGGTATTTAGTTGAATGAGTTGTAAAGCACTATGAGATCAATGTCTGGAGGTAGAAATATTACATAGTGTTTATCAAATAGCACATAAAAATAAATAGGTAGGTGATCATCGTATGTAGGTAGACAGTTTTATGATAGATGAAGCTCACCTAATTACTTCAGTAAAGGTACTCATGATGCCTTCCATACAAATGGAATCTTACTAAGTCTGCGAGGGGAATTTGCCATTTTGTTTATTTTAATTTCCCAATTACAGTTGACGGTCAATATTGTATTAGCTTCAGGTATACAGCATAGTAGTTAGACTTATATAAGTTACAAAGTCGTCCCCTCCGCCCAGATACGTCTAGTATCAACCTGGCACCCCAACGATATTAGGGAATTGGCCGTTTTAAAGAATCATGTGAGAAATGTGTTTGTAGTGCCTTTTTGTAAAACGGACATGAGAGAAACAGTGTAAGAGCTGAAGAGGAAGTCCAGGATGGCCTGGTATGTTTAACCAGGGCTACTAGAAAGAGCTGCCATCATCTTGGGTGGGGAAGGCTGCTTCTGGTGGAGCAGGTTTGGAGGGAGGGAGGGAGAGTAGTAGTTCCAGTTTGGATGTGTTAAGTGTGAGAGGCCTGTTAGACATCGAAGTGAATGTGTTCAGTGGATATCCTCGGAGACAGATGAGGAATCAGGGCTAGACATCCGTGCAGTGATCCTGTCTCTAGACGCAATTACGGCTGTGAAGGAACGAAAGGAGATGGGGAAGGGGAGGAGTCTGGGGGCTGGCTCAGGGGCCACCCCTGCTCCAGTGGGAAAGCCAAGCCAGATCTAGTTTGTTCTTTTCTCACTTTGCCCGTGTAAAACGAAGTGTGGGCATGTTTATGCTGGTCTTTGGATAGGTTATCATCTGAGCTCTGTAATGTTTAGACTTCAGTCGAGAGACGAAGGTCAGATACCATTTGACCTCTTCCTAGCTACTTACTCTCTGAGACTCAGTTTCCTTATCTTGAGAGGGGAACTGGTGGGACAAATACCCACTTCAGAGGTTGGAGGGCTCAGTAGTTGCAGCTGTATTAATGATAGGAGGCGGCTCCCTGTTTATCACTGTGAAACCCTCACGGCTCACGGCACTGTGGGAGGAGTGGGGAGCAGTGACAGCTCACACATTTCAAGCCCTTTGAATTTTCCCTGAACTGGAAACCACATATTAGTGCAGCTTATACTACTACTATTTTCCTTCTTTTTATTAAAAATAAAAGACAGAGGTCAAGGAGATACTGTAATAAATTCCACACACATATGCCAGCCACTTATGCTTTCTCTGTAATCGAAACACGACACCCACAGGTCAAGTCTGGCCTGAGTATGTGGCAATCGGTACGTGAATCACAGAGGCACAGCATTCAGAGAACTGAAAAGGAAGTGCAGAAAACGTGGCTGTCCCTGGCAATGGCACTGTTCCAATATTACATACACTATGATGGGCCAGGTAAGAATAATAAACTGAGCCTTGCCCACTGCTTTTTTTTTTTCCTTATCCTCACCTGAGGACATGCCTATTGATTTTAGAGAGAGGGGAAGGGAGGGAGAGAGAGGGGGAGAGAAAGAGCCATCATTTGCCTCTTGAATGTACCCCAACCAGGGACCGAACCTGCAGCCTAGATATGTGTCCTGACTGGGAATCGAACCCAAGACCTTTCCGTTTATGGGACAATGCTCCAACCACCTGAGCTACATCAGCCAGGGCACTCCCCCTACAGCTTTAACATCAAGTTTTACACTTGGTTGGAAAATGCTTCTAAGACAGTCAGTTTCACTCAGCAAATAATACGATTCTGAGTCTGTTTTTTAAAAAAGTCTCTCTTTCAAAGCTAAAGAAGAATCCAGAGATATGAAGACTCAAATTCTGATGTCTTGTGTCTCAATATTCTAATTAGTGTGTCTGCTGTGTTTGCATTTATGGTTTATGCTCTTTGAATTTGTGGCTTTTCTGTTTTACAAGAGTTACTGTCAGGGAGACGTCTACCAGAAGAAACACTACTATTAGTGGTGGCGGGGCCAAATATATGTAACGATGTGGTTGGTTTCTCAATCCCTACTAGAATTTTTGAGAAGCCTTCTCCAGATGGAGGTGGGTGGTGTGAGGACTGAAAGAAAACATTGGAAATACCCAGGCAGACGCAGGGATAGGAAAAAGTTCCCAGTGATTTTCTTTCTGGTCTTTCAGGTTGAGGAAGTAAAGAGAATGGGCATAAACTGTGGGAAATTTCCATCAACTTGGAAAAAACAATAGAATAAATAATTCTTTGCTATGAGGTGAGAGCCCAGGGAGCACAAGGTCAGAGGATCCTGTCCCATTTGTCTGTGGTGACAGCCTCCCACCCCAAAAGGAACACCTCATCCTTAAACAATGGCAGTGTCCCTGGGAAGCTGAAAAGGTACATGCTAAGGGAATTTTTAGAAATCGGATCATTTCAAAAACACACTAGTGGTTATATTTTGCTGTATTTTCCTTAGCAAGGCATTATCCTTGTGAAGCAGGCCCCTCGCAAACCAGAAACTGCCCAAGTTCGTGTCTGCTGACTGAAGGCAGGGCACTAAGTTTCCTTAGAGCATATGCATTCTACAATTCAAATGTATTTATAAATACTAGAAAAATAAATCTAAAAGAAGGTAATACACTGGGAGTGTGAAGATGGGTGAGTTGTTGCTATTTTAAGGGGCTGAGTTGCTCACATTTTTTAATAATGTGTGGATTATTTTGCCCTACAAGTCGTAACACTTCCTAACATCTGTTCTCTAAATTTACAATCTATAAAGAAGTACCCAGTGTCAACAGTGCCTGTGACCCATCAAAACCCACGACCCTGCTTGGCAAAAGGAGAACCTGCCCTCAGTCAACACATACTTATTTGACTCTCACGCTGTGCCACACTCACCCCGTGTGTCCCTGTTCCTGGCCGCTGTCCCTGGCAGTTCGAGACACCCACGTGCCTGCCTTCAGTCAGCAGACATGAACTTGGGAAGTTTCTTGTCTGCAAGGGGCCTGCTTCACAAGGATAATGTCCAGATCAGCTGGGTCCTGCCATAGCTGCAGCCCTGAGGCCCACTGTGGTGTTTTGTGTTTGACTGGGTTGTTTGGGTTTTATGCTGTGTGTCTCTTGTCTTGGGGCAGGGTCGGGGAGGGAGGGTATTCTTTGAAAAAGATATTCTTTACATTACTGAAAACGGAAATAAGGAATTATCAGTTCAGGGTCAGTAGAAGCCACAGTGCCTGGCTTCCTTCTGCTCTACTCCTCTGGGATGATTCTGTTTTGTTTTGAAAGATCTGAAAGTGACATGAGCTAGATAAATTGTTTTAGGGTGGAGCTTTTAACAGGGAATCCAGAGATCCCCAGGGGATTCATGAAGAGACTTTGGGAAAGGCATCTGTGAACTACCTAAAGTTATTATAAATCATGTTGCATGTATGTGTATTTTCCCAGAGATGAGGGTCTCTGGCTTAAATTATATCTCAAAGAGATCTAGGGTTTCATACATTTTTTAAAAAGATTAAGAACCAGTTCTAGGGGGAGTTCTTCAAGTTTGAGTTGTGAACCTTGGCCATGGCCCTATCTAGAGACCTCTTCCTGATGGATGACATGTGTGTGGTGGAAGCATCAGGGTAAATGTGTAAAGCATCTTAAGGGCATCCACAGAAGCTCATGCTGCAGAAAGATGAAGAATGTTTCACTTCTTCAATTGCCGGAAATCCAGAAATGCACAACCCCAGCACTTCTGCCTAATGCTTTCCTATTCTCCTTTCTCTGCTGTCCTTGAGCCGACGCAGAGCTCCTTTAACTCTGTATTATCTGAAGAGTTCCTTCCTGAACTGAACACTAATATCTCTTTTACCTGGTCTTCCTCTGGGTTCTAAGCAAGCCAGGGTGATTTTCCCTACAACGGAGGCTGAATTTCTGAGCGTCTGTTTATCCTGTGCCCAGCATGCTAATGTTGGCCTTCCCACACTTGGTTCTCCTTTCTCTTCATATTATACATTCTCTCTGGGTAACCTAATCCGAACTCACGGCTACTAATCACCTCACGGTCTGTATTAGCAACCCTTACCTCTCTTCTTCTGGGTTCTTTACCTGTGTATTTAACAGGCCCCAGAGACATCGCCCACAGGCCAGCAAACACTCTTTGGGTCTCCAGCGGAACTCATCACATCCCTCCCACCCCTCAACCATTCTTTCCCCTAAAGTCCTTATCTTGGTGGATGGCACCAAAATCTTTCCAGTTTTCCAAGGATCTTTGCCATCCACCACCACATCACTACTCCCTCAATCTAAATGAGCCCCAAACAGACTTTATCCCCTCTTGGTGATCTTACATCTTAAACAGCTCACGAAAGAACCCCTCCTCTTGATCCCTCATCTTGTGATGCCTGGTCACTGTATTTACTAGCTGGGCTTCCCACCTTGCAGTCCCCTTCCTCATTACTTCCAGAATGACCTTCCTAAAATACATGTTATTTGGTGTAAGTGATCTCCTTAATGCAGTCTTTATGACAAAACAGCCTTCGTGGCATGGCCTGCAAGGTCTGTCTGACCTATCTCCTGACCTTCCCAGCCTCCTATCTTACTGCTGTCCTTACTCCTATGCTCACTGCTTCAGTCACCCTGAGTTACCGATTGTTCAGAAAGCACAATGTGCTTTCATTCACCTCCTAGTCTTCGTGTGAACACAGTACGATTTGTTATAGCTGTTTTGAGTGGGGCCTTTATAGAAAACTACTACACTTCAGGCTTCTTGGTCATGTACAAAACAGACATCCTCTTTCTAGCTCTGCATCATCCCATCCCTTCCTTCTTCTCCCTTCTTAACACTGTATCTCAGGCCATCCGTGAGCTTGATTCCCATTTCTTTTCTTTTCTTTTTAAAAAATTATATTCTTTAATTAGCAACCTTAGGAAAAATTCACATCAGGGCTCAGAGACAAATGTAGAAACCCACCCAAGCTTGTCAGGCTGCAGCACTGTTTAAACCAGAACGATCCATGCCAGCTCTGGCCACAAGCTACTGTTCGCATTCTGGTCCCAGGCACATTGGCTGCAAACTGGCCTCACTTCATAGAAGGGTCTGGCTCGAGGGCACTCATGGCTTCCTCAAGTCTGAGCATTCCTCGCTCCTGCCTCAGATGGTGCCTCTCGGCCATGGACTGGAACATCCACTCCGTTTGGAGCTTGTACAGGTAATTGCCATAAACCGCGGCCTCGGTGAGGTTTGAGGATTCTGGAACCTTCATCTCAAGCATGGCTTTGCTCACTTGCTCCATGTATGGGATTTGAGATCTGCCTGGGCCAAACATGGCTTCCAGCAGCTGCGTCTGGACCTGAGACACCTCAGGATCTTTCAAGTCTTCAGGAACTTTCACCCACGGTGGGATATCTTTCTGTTTCGGCAGTGTCCCCATCTTGAGTGCCTCAATGATCCTCATTTCTTAGCCCCATCTTCCCCTTACACTGTATCTTACTCTTATCTTAGATCCTACCCTCTTTCTGATACCTACCCTCAAGGTTGGGGTCAGTGATGGGTGATGTTCGGGGGAGGTCTGGGGACGGACGTAAGAGTCAGGATGTCTGTTGCACACACTCTTTGGTAAGAAACAATGGTTTTGCATGTTGACAACTGTTTAAACATGGCTAAGTAAAATGGTACCTTCTAACTGACCCTATTGTATTGTCGTATTTTGTTCTTATAGATGTCATACTGTCAGCTTAGAATGTCCTGTTTCCCTGTCCCCAATTAATTTCTGTTCATCTTTCAAACCCCTGCCCAGGTATCACCTTCCCTGACCCCAAGATTGGTCTAGGGGTCACTCCTCTGTGTGCTAATGGCACTGCTGGGTTTTCTGGGGGCTGCCTTGGGCATACTGTTGTATTTGTCCTTTAATTTGCTCCTCTCCCTCTCCGAGGCAGCGCCTGGGTCTTAGTCCTCTCTCTATTCCTAGAATTTCACCAGAACAACCAGACAATAGGGGATGTTCAGTAAATGCATGATAAAAAGCTTTTATGGAAGCAGTATTTACTTGCTAGGTATTTTATTTTGTTGGAGAGCATGTGAAAACCACAAAGGGCTTGAGAGAAGTTAAGTCTGCTTCCCCTCCTTTAGGTACTTTCAACATATTTTCAAACGAGTGTGTATATCAATCCCAAATTAATAAATTGTGGACACTAAAGTGAAAGGTTTTGCAGTGTTGCTGTGGTCATTCAGAGAATTTGTGGCAGGGAAGGCCCCAGGAAATAACCTCCTGCCCCTTCTCTGAGGTGAGTTTCCGTTTGTGCCAGGTAAATGGAAAAGTCCTTCCCCATAGAAGCTTATAATCAGAATTAACACTGTGTATGCTGGGCATTTTTTGCCTTCTTTTACAAGGCTGTACTAATACACTCATGAAACTTTATAAACTGTTGATTATTAACTCCTTGCAATGGGGTTTCCAGTGTAGCTGCTTCCCTCTATTCCACGGGTATTGTTGCTTTCCTTCTGGGTAGCTGGCCCTGACTTTTGGCAATACCTCGAGAGAGGCATGGATGTCCCTCTAGGAGCTAACTCTCTTGTGAACATTAAGGGTCAGCATTGACTGTCCAAGCTCCCATGATGTCTCGTTACAGCATTTAACACTGGTCACCTACCTTGAAAATTCTCTCTTGCCTTCGTGACCCTGAAGGCGTCTGTTTCTTTCTCTGTGTGTCTAATCGTAGGGCTCTGTCACTTGGCCCCCCTTTTCCTTCTCACTTCCCCCCCTTTCCCATATATAGGCATACTTTGTCTTCTTTTAGTCTATCATTTCACTTCCTCTGCTCATAACCTGTTCATTCTCTTGGCTTCATGTATCATCTTTGTGTGTGACTCTAAAGTCTTAACTTTTTACCTCCAATTTTTACCTCTAATTAGACCCCCAATCTCCGTGTTCTACACCCGCCCTCTTTTTCACAGTCCTTGAATCTCAGCATTTCCAAAATTAAAACTCACTTTTCATCCCCACTCCCAATTAATTCCACATTCCTAGTTTCCTTAGGATGTTTACTGGGGCCCAGGCTTAATTGCTGTTTCCTATCACTGTTGTTTCATTTGTTCTGCTGAGGGAAGAATAAGCTCAAGGATTCCTATGGAGATAGGCATCTACTTTCATTTTGTTTCCCAGTCAAGGTTTTTTCCTGAACATTTGACATTTCCCTCCTTTTTCTTAGTGTGGGTGGTAAGGCAGGGGTGTGTGTGTGTGTTTGCTGGGCTGCTGGGTTGCACAGCTCCAGGGGCAGCGTTCACATAAGGGGCACATTCCCATTCCATCAGATGTGAGTGGTGCCCCCTGGAGTTGTGCAGCACAGTGCTGCGGGAATGTTGGGTGTCAGGGGATGGAGTGTAGGTAAGTGAGGGCTTCTGGGAGGGAGGGATGCTGAAAACTGAAATGGGAGGGAAAGAGTTAAGGGGAGTTGGCTGTTCCACCCAGGAGGAAAGTTTTATTTTCTAGCAAGAAGGCAGGATGGGAGAAGAAAGCTCTGTGTTTTTTAGACAAATTTACATTAAGCTAACTTTATGGTAGAACCACCCACCAAGCTTGAGGTTTGTGGCCTAGCGCTTTGTTTTCCTCTGATCCTTGTTATTCTTGATATAGGGAGCATTGGCAGGAGCTTCTAAAATGAAATTTCACGTTCCTGCAGCTGTAGTGAATAATTGGGATGGTGGCAGACTCTCTTCTCACAATTGGACTCCTTTAGATGTGGTTTCCATGTGGCCCTAAGAGATAGGTGACAGCGCCAGTCACACTGCGGCCCGCCATTTACTGAAACAGCACAGATGACTGGGTACATCAGCAGTGGGACACCTTGGTGGCTAGAGCAATGACACCTGCTGTTCAGGGGCCCTTGGAGCACCCATCCAGGCAGGATTGCTGCCTTTAGCTGCACTGGCTTTGCAGTATGCACTGCATGGACGCTGCTCACAAACGGGGCCCCAGAGTTGTCCATCGTGGTGTCTCTGCTGCCGGGACCTTGTCTCAGAAGGCATTTGGCCAGGGCGTTTCCTGCCTCAGGCTGAAGCTCACACTGCTCCTTCCTCCTTCCCCTAAATTTCTAAGATCTCCCCCTTTCTTCCACTTTCACTTCCTGAATGCCTTAACCACAGTAATGAAATCAGCAAGTTCATGCCTTGTTTCTTGACCAGGCTAACTACTATTCATACTTTTTTAGTAGAAATGATAACGGTAATAGATAACAATAATGGAGGACTTGTTATTCACTGTGCTAAATGTCTTACATGCAGCATTTTTCTCATCCTCACAGGAATCTGTGAAACTATTAAGTGAGATTCAGGTTTGGAGAGTTTAAGAGATATTACCGTAATTATAGTTGACAAAGGCGAGGGACCTGGCCTGCTTGGTGCTGGGAATCAGTGTGCGGTTCATCTGGCTAAGATCCAGGTTAGATACAGCCTCTTCCCAGAAGCTTCCCTCAGTTCCTCCACCCTACCCCTGTGACCTTTCGTCATCCTGTGTAGGAACCTATGTTGTCATTCAATTTCAGGGCCTCTTAGAGGTGGTGGAGACAGATGTTCCTTCCCTTTTCTGAGGTTCCCAGTATATTAAAGACTGAAGAAATTCTGTAGTATAGTTTGAAATCAGGGAGCTTGATAACTCCAACTTTGTTATTTTTTCTCAAGATTGCATTGGCTATTTGGAGTCTTTTGTGGTTTAATATGAACTTTATGATTATTTTTTCTCCTTCCCAGAAGAATGACATTGGTATTTTGATAGGAACTGCGTTAAATCTGTAGATTGCTTTGGGTAGTACAGATATTTCAGCAATATTAATCCTTCTTATCCATGAACATGGTATATCCTTCCATTTATTTGTGCCCTCTTCAGTTTCTTTCTTTCATGTCTTATAGTTTTCAGAGTACAATTTTGTGTTTGGTATTTTTTTGTTGTTGTTGTTTTTACCTCTTTGGTTAAATGTGTTCCTAGGTATTTTATTCTTTTTGCTGCAGTTAGAAATGGAATTTTTTTCTTAATTTTTCTTTCTGATTATTCATTATTAGTATATACAAATACAGTGGATTTCTGTATATTAATTTTTTGTCTGAGAGCTTGACTGAATTCATTTATTCTAATAGTTTTTTTTTTTTTTGTTTATTTGTTTTTTTGCTGGGCTCTTCAGAGTTTTCTGTATAATGTCATCTACAAATGGTGACAGTTTTACTTATTCCTTTTCAGTTTGGCTGCCTTTTATTTCTTTTTCTTGTCTGATTGCTGTGCCTAAGACTAGATTGAATAAGTGGTTAATTGAAATAGAAATAATCCATATCATGGTTACTATCTTAGAGGAAAAGCTTTTTCACTATTGATTATGATGTTAGTTGTGGGTTTGTCAATATGGCTTTTATTATGTTGAGGTATATTCCCTTCTGTACCCACTTTGTTGAGAGTTTTTATCATAAGTTGATGTTAAACTTTGTCACATGTTTTTTCTCCATCTATTAGATGATGATATAATTTTTTTCCAAGGCAAGATTAGAGAAATATTATGACCTTTCTTTTATCTTTGCATTTAACTAAATCAACACCTTTAATGTATATTCATACATGTAGAAACCCACATGTGATATAATTTTGCTACACACAAAGTAACTGTTGGAGCTATAAATGATATTCATTGAACTCTCCATGCAGAGCAGTTTGGTAATGGGACATGGATTTAAGCTTGTAGGAGGCACATCTTTCAATCCTTTTTGTGTATTTCTGTGACCAAATGTGTACTTTCATTAAAGTCCTTCATGAGTATGAGGCTAGTTGGTCTTTCTGGATTCTGTATTATTTATTTCTCAATCCCTAACATCTAGCACAGAGTCAGGGCTTAGCACATTGTAGTCACTTAATCCTGTTAGTTGGTTGAATGGATCAATGAATTGTTTGAGAACAGTCTCCAAAGTCAGAACGATTTTGGTTGGAATCCCAGCACTACCACTTATTGGTTCTCTGACTTTGATCAAGTTACTTAACCTCTCTGGCCTCAGCTTTTGTCATCTTTAAAATGGGGTTATTACTAATAGTACCTACGTCAGAAGGTTGGTGGGAGGAACAAAGGCGATGACATGCCTCATTATGAAATGACAGAGTGCACCTGCACCTGCACAGTGGTTGGGGCCAAGGTTGGGGAGGAAGGTTGGTCTGTGAACATCATTGTTAATAAAGCAAGAGCCACTCCAGCCGCTTCCCTTCTCTGTGCCTTTGCTTTCCTGACCAGTCACAGAGACAGATTTCTAGGCCCAGGAGAGTCTCCAAAGCACTTGATTTTGTTCTTAGGGTCCTGTCCCTTTCCACATTCTGCTATACTTGACTGATAACAATGTGCAGACTTTGCTTTGTGAATAATGTTCTGCAGTCTATGGAGCAATTTCGCCCACGTTATCTCATTTAATAAGTATTCAGAATTGGTGACCTCTGGTCAGGATGGAGGTGTATAATGATGACTTCCCAATTCGTATTTCCAGCCTTAAGCTCTGGACTCCCATGCCCATCTGCTTAGTTGACATCTCACTTGATGTCTCATAAGCAACGCAAATGCATCATGTTTAGAAAGAGATGCTAAAAAAAAAGGAAAAAGGGAAAAAAGGGAAATTAAGAAATGCTATTTTACTCCCCAATTTTGACATCCTGGAAATATATACTAATTGTAATTTTATTAAGTATTTGGTATAAAAATATGAATGTATGTATTTTGTTGACTCTTAAGAACTACATGTATATGTATACATTTAAAAAAATATTTTATAATCTCTGAAATTAGATGCATTTTATAATCTATAGCAATCAACTTGAATGAAATATAATAATGTTTTGTTAAGGTTCTTGGAAAGTCTTAGGGTTATGCCCAGGAAATATGACCACCACTGGGACCCACAAGTCTCCTAGAGTCTCCTAGGAAATTGACAGTCTCGTGATGGAACATTCAACGTGATATACCATGACTTTAAAATATAGATGTAAAGAAATTATCCACACCACCTCTCTACCTTCATGCAGGCAAAACATTAGCATCTAATTCCAGATATGAAACTGAAGTAAGCCAAGATGAGTTTACCAAAATGGAATAAGGCAGTAACTTCTAAGAGTTCAAAGTACTAGAAAGTGTTATGTTCTGCATATTTTAAAGCTTATCCTACCATGGCCATTCATTGAATGTGACACACTGTTCAGGTACGTGGGGATACCATTCAGGGTCACTGCCTCAGGAATGCATCAAAGGTCAGAGACAGCCTGTTTTTCAAGCTTAGTGTGACTTTGATCCTGGACTGTGGATGTTGAGCCATGGAGTTGCTGGATAGCATAGCCATCGGAATTATTTGTTTTGAAGAAAAAAATCACAGAATAGAGTATTTATAATTATAACCTTGGGATATACACATATGTATGCTTATACATATATATTTATATATGTATTTATACAGGTGTGTGCATGTATACACACACAAATAATGTGACTTTAGAGGAAGCAAGAACAAACATCTAGGGATAGGAGATTCTGGTGTATGTGACTGAAAGAGAAACAGGAGAGAGTTACTTTATGAAGAATCATGGGTAGACACTGACTATGGTTGAAATACGCCATATGCATATTTGACTTCTTTCTCATATATGTTTGACTCGAGGCTAGGGTGTTCATTCTATTCACCAATTTCCAATAGAAGAAGAGTGGTCAGTCTTTTTATTAAAAAGTAAAAAAGAACATTTAAACAGACAATGGTAAAAAGATAGGAAAAGCAAGCAACCAGGGCCATTCAACTTTTCCCTTTCAGGAACATCAGAGCACCTGTTGAAACATGCACATGTGTGAGTGTGTTTTTGTTCTCAGTGAATTTGGTCCAGGTTCTGTTAATGAGAACTCTGTTATTTCATAAAGGAAATGCACTTGGAAGGAGGAAGAGAAGTGGTGTTCCAAGTCCTTAATCTGATTTAGGTCTTTGCCACAGGGTAGCAGGGCCTTCCAGGCTCCTGTTTATTCTGAGAATATATGAAGCAAGTAGCACGGTTACTTTAACTTCCTGGTGAACTTGTGCTGTGCCCAATTCTGAGTGCATAGTAGATGCTCAGTAAGTTTGTTGAATATCTGGCTTTGAAGAAAACTCTGGAGAAATACATAGAATCCATAGATTCCCAGTTTACCTTTTGTCATTTAGGTGTTTGTTCTTGATTGGAAAAAGCTGGCTGAGGCCTTACTTTAGAGTTTGGAATTGGCACTGGCATCTAATTTTAGATCTAGTTTAAGATGTTTCTGCATAAGCCCCAAACAGAAAGTTGAATAGTGTTTGCCTAGAAACCTCAAACCCAGTAAGTGGACACAGAAATTTTCAAAATAGCTGTCTTGTTGACTACATATGGCAAAGAAATATAAGGCAAAGATGGCTAAATTCTCAGATTTAAATAATCTATTTTGGATCATTAACCAAACAAGAATTTTGTTACGGTATTACATAGCGTAATACAAAATAAAGCATTGTCCCAGTTCTGAAGGGATGGAATTAATCCATATAGCTATATGAAACACTCCTTTCCTTCTCAGACCATATGATTTATGAATGTTCTCTTCTAATTAATATTTTCACGATATCAGTATAAAATCACCCTAATTTAGATGATCTGAACTGATCTTTTGATTTTCTTTTTAGAAATGAATGTAAGTTAGAAAGGAATGTGTCAGGGGAGGACTTCCAATTCTGGCTGTAACTGTCTGCAAACCAGCCCTTCTGCAGTAAACAATCACAGAACTGGATAAAATGTATGCAGTAACTCTTTTCAGGTCTTGGTCAACAGAAAGCACAATATTTTGATCTGGAGAGAAGGAAAACTCATGAGGTGAGCCTGATGATCACCTTGGCTCTCTTCCAGGGAGGAGTTTCCTGACTGCACTGTAGATGCTGGGGTCTACTCGGAGCACAGCAGTCCTACTGGGATAAAGAAACAGCTCAGAGTCTGGGGCAGTTGAAGCATCTGGAATCTATCGAGCAGGGCACTAGAAAGGAGAGAGTTGATAGGAAAGGAGGAGCAGAGGTGTGCCTGGATGTCCCCAGGGAATCCTTGGTTGGGCTGGAGTACACATATATGGACTGAGATTTGCCAAAAGTGGTGTCTTCGGGATTGAAAATGGGACAGAGACACCAGAGGTCAAGCCATCCCGGGGGAATGTCAGCATTCCAGCCCAGTCACAGTAGAAAGACCTCCCTAATACCTTATTCAAACCTCAAGCATCCAGAAAACACACAGGAAGTCAGTGTGTTAGGGTAAGGTCTGTGCTTTTGAGCAGGGTTTGTAACTTTTTTATTTTTATTTTTAGAGAAAGTGGAAGGAAGGGAGGAAAAAAGGGATATAAACATCGCTGTGAGAAACATCGATTGGTTGCCTTCTGTATACGCCCCAATTGGGGAACTGAGCCTACAACCCAGGCATGTGCCCTGACTGGGAATCAAACCAGTGACCTTTTGGTTTGCAGGAAGATGCCCAACCAACTGAGCCACATTGGTCAGGGAAGTAAAATTTTTTTTAAAAAATAGGGCTAGATAGTAATTATTTTAGGTTCTGGGAGACATAGAGCATCTGTTATAACTATTCAGCTTGTGTATTGTAGGGCAAAGGCAGCCACAGACAATATGTAAATAAATGAGCTTAGTTTTGTTCCAATATAACTTTATTTTTAAAAAAGGCAGAAGACCAGGCGTAGGCTGTGGCTCTATGCCAATCCCTACTCTAGAGTAAGGCATACTTTAAGCCCACCATAACAAAGCCTAGAAACAATGGCTGTTGAGATCTGGAGGGGAGCTTGAGTTTGGAAGTTGAGTCCTGCAGTAGTCAGAGGGGCTTTGGAAACATCTTTGGCTTTAAACAAATCCATCCAACGAAGTAGAAGACCAAGCCTACAAAAGATCAAGGTGAGCAGGCAGACTGACTACTGGCAAAAACCAAATCCCTACAGAGGAAGATTAAATGCAGAAAGTCTTCAGTGTATCAGTAACTATTATTAGATATAAAAAGAAATAGGAAAATATTACTCATTGTAAAAAAAAAAAAAAAAAGTCAACAGAAACTAACCCTCAAATGGCTCAGATGTTAGATTTGTCAAAGCCTTTAAAGCAGCTATTATAAATATGTCCAAAGAGCTAAAGGAAAATATTGTCATAATAAGTGAATTTATAGGGCATTTCAACAGAGAAATAGAAACTATTAAAAAAATTCTAAAATGGAAAAGTTAAATAACTGAGAAGAAAAAGTCACAGGATGAGCTTACAGGAGAATGAAGGTGATAGAAGGAAGAATAAATGACCTTGAAGACAGACAAACAGGTAAAGAGAAAGGGGGAGAAAAACATTTGAGGAAAGTTTTTTAAATTTAATTA
This sequence comes from Furipterus horrens, assembly GCF_987537825.1. Lineage (NCBI taxonomy): Eukaryota > Metazoa > Chordata > Mammalia > Chiroptera > Furipteridae > Furipterus > Furipterus horrens. The sequence continues at coordinate 195,819,565 of NW_028327173.1, read as the reverse complement.
AAAAATTGACATACAGATTGAAAATACTACACAAACTTCAAGTAGGATGAAATATAAGAAAACTACACCTACACATACCATAGTTCATTCTTGAAAGCAGTTAGAAAAAAGAAACGTAATGCAGAAATAAGAATTACAAACAACTCTTTATCAGAAGCAATAGAGACCAAAATATGAAATGCTAAAGGAAAAAAAAGAGTCAACACCAAATTCTGTTTATTGAAAATTATCCTTCAACAACACGGTTGAAATAAAGAATAGACTTTTAAAGAGCAATGCTGTCCAATGGAAATATAGTGCAAGACACATATGTATTATTTTAAATTTTCTAGTTGCCCCATTAAGAAAAAGTTAAGAGAAACAGGTGAAATTAATTTTAATGATATATTTTATTCAACCCAATATAGCCAAAACATGGTCGTTTTCATATGTAATCAATATAAAATTTATTAAATAAATATTTCACACACTTTTGTACTCTTCAAAGTCTGGTATGTATTTTACACTTAAAGAACAACTCAATTTGGATGAGCCACATTTCAGTAGTTACTTGTGTCTAGTGGCTACTGTATTGGAATTGGATAGCACAGTCTTAGATAAAAAAGAAGGGACATATTGCCCTATATCCAGTTTGTCTCTCCAGCTATTTTATACATAGTGTTTAAACTAACCTTCCTAAAACATTTTCTGGCTCAAAAGACCTGAAGATGCTGCCTACTACATAGTCAAACAAGTTTAGTTGATCATTTATTTATTTGTTCATTCTTTTATTCATTTATCCACTCAACCATTAATTCCACAAACATTTACAAAATTCCAGATCATATTCTAAAAGTTGGAAACTTCCACAAGAAAAAGACTCAGTCCCTTTCCCCAGGGAGCTCACATATTAATTGGCTGCAGCCACATCTGCTAACAAGTTTATTATAATCTGATAAACGAGTGTTGGTAAGATACTATGAGGATACAGAGGACATGAGAGGTAAGGGGCAGGTGGGATTAGTGGGAGTCAAGGAAAGGTACCATATATCAGAGTTCTTGGCTTTAAGCAGCAGAAACAGACTCTGGCTAACAAAGTAGAAAGGAGTCTATGGCTGTGAGGAACCAGTACATTTTTAAGATGAGCCGTGGCATGGACATTGTCTGGCACTGTAGTCGGGGTAGTAAGTTGGAAGGGACAATGATGAAAGGCAAGGAGATTGGTCAGAGGCTAGTAATTGTATGAGAAGGACAAAGAGGGTATGAACCAAGGTAGTGGCAGTGGACATGGAAAGGGTAAGTTTCAAGAGTTGCAACTCATTCTGAAATTTAGATCTGTCACTGCTCCCACCCCTCCTTTTCCAGTGCATCCTGTACCACTCCCACCAACTGCCAACTAGACCATTCCCCACTTAAGACGTCTTTGCCCCTCCCATTCAAGGTGTAGCTCATGACCACCCACTGCTCTTAAAGCCCATACTCTCTGCTGTTTAGTGTTTTGATGGATAACTTGTCAATAGTTTAGAAAGTCTGTTGTGTTACTGTTGTATGTTGCTGTCATACCTCCCTGTAAGCTACCAGGGGCCGGTGCTGCTGTCCTGCTCATCCTCGAAACCTCAGGCCCTGGATGGGCCCAGCACAGAGTACCCAGTACATGCTCCTGATGATGTTGACCCCTGACATTTGGAACACACAGGGGGCCTGTTGTGGCCACTAGCCTACATCAGCAAGCTCCTGCTCTGTAGAGTCTGAGGAAAGTTAATCTCCCCTAGGCAATTTTTCTTGAGTCACTCTCCTCTCTTAAACCTTGAGCAGCTTCCCCTCTCCACTGAACTCTTCTCAGCCACTAAGGCCACCAGTCCTCTCTCCCCACATTTCCTTAGTAAACATCTCAGCTCTCATCAGAATGATCTTTTCACTGGCCCAGAAACAAGCCCCGCAAAGGACTGATTCTTAACTTGCGGCAATCCTCTGTCCCAGTATCCTTACTCTTCCCTTCCAGAAGTCCAGAGCCAAGGATGTCCTTCGAATTCAAGAAACCTGCCCAGTCCCCTATGCCTCCAGCCCTGCAGATCTCTCTGTGGCTAACCAGCATTTCTGGTGTAGCCTCCAACAGGCAATTATTCCTGACTTCTTGTGTTTGCTCTTTGGTGTATCTTCATCTCCCGAGCTATGTAGATTGCAGACTGCTTGGGAGCCACTATTTCAAAGGGTGCCTGGTGCATTTCTGGACAAACAGGGTTTATGAATGTGTATGACAGGATGGACAGGAACAAATCTATTCCTATGACTCTGATTCTCTCAGCCAACTGCATTCTCTACCCGCACATTCTAGTGTCCGGGATGTTAACAAAGAAGCTTCTCTGTGAAATGGCAACCTGGAGACATCAATGAAGTTTTTAGTATCTGTTGGTCAGTTCTGCTGCTGGTACTGAGTCACTGCTCATTTGTGGTGATCCTAAGCCTCACTTTATGATTCACATTCTAAAAACGGGGTGAGGTTTTTGAAGAGAAGCCAATCCCCAGTGTGTGAACTTAGCCTCACAATTATTGGGTTCCTCTGTGGTTGCCAGCTGCTGGCACGGCACTCCTCAAGGTCTGGCGTCTGATGGCTTATTGGATGATGTGGCTGTAGCATGGTAAACACCTGGAATCTATTCCATGGAATTATGATAGATGGTTTTCTGTAATAAATTTGTTTCACCAGGCTTGGGACTAACCAGCCCATGTCTGGATCTGAGATTCACTCGCTAAGGGAGGGAGGTAGATCTTTGGGGCTCTTCTTTCATTCATACTTTTTGATTAGTAGTCTTGGTTTCTTGGTTCCTGTGCCTTTAACATCTAGGAGAGCTCTAAAAATGATTGAAGAGGAAAATCACTAAAACCAGGATGTATAAAGACAGAAATGGGGTGATTTCATGACATTTGCTTTCTAGTCCCAAGACGTCCTCTAATGACCTGTGTGACCTTGGGGGAGTCATTTAACAGTAGCAGTGATGGCTGTGGCTGACATTAATCAAAAGCTTGGCATGGGGCCTGGCACACAGTAAGCCCTCTCTCTGTGAGGCCCCCTGTAATTATCATCATGATTGGTACTGAGGGTTTGTTACTCCCAGTACAAAGCAGTGGTGTATATTATCTTATTTAATCCTTAAACTTACTAAGTGAACTTTGTTATTCCTGCTGTTCAGGGGTGAACTGAGGACCGAAATCTGGACAGCCTAACTCCTGGGCCCGTGCTCTCAATCTCTTACTGCTCCACCTAACTTCCTTGGGCCTCCGTTTTCTCCTCTGTAAAACTCAAGAGCTGGACTATGGGTCTTTAAATCCTTCGAGCTCCAACATTTTCAGGTATTTCCCCCATTACCTGCACCCTTTTTCTTCTCTTCTTCCCCAGGCCCCTCCCCCCAACCCACAGTCCTGTGAATTTCAGTGCGTTCGTTGTCACGGGATCTGCAGGATGTTTTTCCCACTGAGCTATGTTGCTGCATGTGTCAGCACATGGACATGTGTTATGGCTCTTTTATTGTTCTTGGACCTGGTTTACATGTTGCTATTGTTGGGAGAGGAGGCATCTGACTCTTAAATTTTACTGTCTTATCTTGGCCTGCAGCCATTACCACACTGAGTGACTTGAACATTTGGGCTTGTGAAAGGCTTTATGGGAGGAGACTGTGGAATCAGCTCTTTGGGGCTGGGCTCTATGTGGTCCTTTGGGAGGACACTGCACTCTCCAGACGGTTTTCACAAGTCTGGCCCGTGGCTGGTAAGGATCTCAGGTGAGGGACTTGGAAGAGAGATTTCTGGGCTTTGCACTCTCTGTACAGTTTGGGCACCCTGGCAGATTTCATTGTGGGGAGTTTCACAGATCATTTCATTATGGTTCCATTGTAACTGATGTTTGTAAATTGCTTCATTTGGGTGATAGTTTTTGTATATTCTCTAGTACATTTTTGTGGGTATTAAAAGACCTGGGTTCAAGTTTTGCATCTGTCACTTCCTGGATTGGTACACCTGCTTTTATGGCCTCTGCTTGATCATTTTTTGAAGTGGGATCTATGTAGGGAAAAAGAGTTGATTTGCTACTGTCCTGGGATGTGAGAATCCTTTCACTTAGCAGCCTGGAGGAAACATCTTAGGAACTTAGGGACCAAACAAAGACCTGGAAATAACAGAAGTGTTGGATAAATCACTTAACTCAGGCTAGATTTCTTTATCTGTAAGAAAATGATATTAACACCTGCTTACCCAACTAAAATGACTATTGAATCAAAGGAACTGTGATATGAAAATATGTTCCTGAAAATTATAAATTCTATACAAACATGAGTTGTTTTTAGGAAGTACCATACAACAAAACTAATTGTTTTAATTACCAACAAAGCAAAAGCTGTTACTGTGTCTATGCTGATTTTTTTTCCCAGCATAGATTATTTACTGCAAATAATAACCTATAATAACATTTCCTCAACGTTTTCTTTTTATTATGCACCAGTTAAAAGGCTATGAGTTCAGTTGTTCTAGACTAAAATGAATATAGTGAGTAGTGAGTTAATAGGACTGATATTGTACAAAGTGGATAGAGCTCTTTTGCAGAAAAACATTAATTTTGCATTAATTCAGATTTTATTCATTATAACTCATAAAAATTCCTTTTACAACTTGAACTTGAGCTAGGTTCAAGTTGTAAAAGGATATTAATACTACAAACAAAATTATAAGTCTGTTAAGGATCCTCCTATATACATAGAACGAACTGCAGCGGAAGCAAAGGCTAGGCTTTCATATACTAACTCACATCGGCCTAGAATAAAAATGTGTTTAACTCACATTTTTCACTAAAGCAAATATGCCCTACCCCCTTACGCCAAATGAACAAAATGACTCCATTTCTATTTTTCTTGATTAGTAAACCATGCTTGGAGATACCATCTGGAGATTGTTGGGTTTCTGCCAAAGATTTAACTCAGGCTTGCAAAGAGCTACCTGCCTAAGACAAGAACCGGCACTGATTTAATAGGAAATAGTGTGCTTTTACTTCACCATTTGGTAAAAGAAAAGGAAAGTCCTTTAAACAATTTTAATATTTGTTTTACATTGGTGGGATTATATTATAGTTAAAAGTATTTCCAAAATATAATTGGGGAAATTGGGGGAATCTACTTACTTAAATTTGTGTGATTACTTATAAGTCTGATGTGAAGGCACATAGAGGTCTTGATGATAAAGGCAAATATTTCCCTCTGAGAAGTAGGGGCAAGACAGGGACACAGAAAAGTATGGCCAGTGGATACCACCGAGACCTCCTGGGTAGTGTTGAAAGCCCTAGACCTGTGTGGATTGGTTATAATATGATATTCTTTTTAAATTTTATTTTTTTTAATAGATTTCTGCTTGGCATATAACTCAAAGGCAAGAGGGGCTAATCTGTCTACATTCTGAGTGCTGCCGTCTGCAAGACCACCATAACAGACCCTTGGCCCTGGTCTATCGCACTACTATACCCTTACCCCTATCTGGGGTCCGCTTGTGGTCAGTGCTGTGAAGATGACCAGCACCTTCCTAGCATGACGACCTTGGACCATGTGATCGCTACCCAGCAGTCAGAGTGGGTCTCCTTCAGTGAGGATCCACTCTTTCCCGTCCCTTCTGAGGGTAAGAATGCTTTCGTTTCCTAGGTGAAAAGATTGGCAAGGAACCACATCTGCTTATATTGGCTTCTACTTGATTATTCTTTGCGTGGGATCTTCATATGGAAAAAAGAGCTAATCTCTTACTTTCCTGAGGTGCAGATTCTTCTAGAAACCTGGAGGAAGCATCTTAGGCCCTTACGGCCCCAAACAAGGGCCTGGAAAACCAAAGTATTAGCTGCTTTCTTCCAGGGAGCATAAACTTTACAGTGTACTTTACACTCAGACTTTTTGGTTGTTACTCCAAGTAGCAATTTGGATTTTTTCCAATTTTTAAAAAAAGATTTTACTTATTTATTTTTAGAGGGGAAAGGAGGGAGAGAGAGAGGGAGAGAAACATTGATATGAAATAGAAACATGGATTGGTTGCCTCTTGTACACGCCCCAACTGGGGACTGAACCCACAACCTAGGCATATGCCCTGACTGGGAATCGAACCTGCATCCTTGCAGTTTATGGGACGATGATCCAACCCACGGAGCCACACCGGCCAGAGCAGGTTGTGGTTTTTACACATCATCAGGTAAACATGCCTTTAGTATAAAGGCAGATGGGCGTGGCTGTTTCCTTACCCTCACCTCACTCACTGTAATGGTGAGTCCTGAAGAGTGTTCCTCCTTGTGTGATGGTGCTCTCCGGTCTCTGTTTCAGGGGGCACCGAAGAGCACATCCCGGGATTGTCATCCTCTTCCGATCAGTCGGAGAGCTCCTCCGCGGAGAACCACGTGGTGGACGGAGGCTCTCAGGACCTCTCCCACTCCGAGCAGGATGACTCTTCTGAGAAGATGGGTCTCATCTCTGAAGCCGCCACTCCTCCTGGGAGCCCTGAGCAGCCCCCACCTGACCTGGCCTCCGCCATCAGGAACTGGGTTCAATTTGAAGACGACACACCTTGGGCCAGCACATCACCGCCTCCTACAGAAACAGGTGGGACACGTGGGAGGCTAAGAAGGGTTCTGGCTTAGGTCTGTGCTCATCAGGAATGCTTTTCCATGAGAGGTGTGTAAGGCTGCCCGGATTCCACTTGACCTGCTCCAGAGCCCCGAAGTGCTGGTCACGTAGGAGAGAGCAGGCAGAGATCTCATCTGGCTTAATTCTGCAAATAATTTTTGTTACCATAAGCATACAGAATATTTTATGTGTCCGGGACCATTTCAGGCCTTTCACCCTTGTCCCTGGCTATTGACCTGTCTGGGAAGAATGGGTATTTATTTACCTGTTAGGAATTGGAATTACATTTACTCAGTACCTAAATTGTAAACTCCTTACGAAGAGAAGTGAATGTCTCTCAGAGTGTGGACTACCCACCATCTCTAATACAATAACCAGTTAAATATGGATATTCTTATGTCTCAAACCTCTTGAATCCAAATCTTCAAGGGTGGGCATTGTCATTAATGGTCAGTTCTTTATTTTGTGGGATTTAAATGTCCAGAAGCTGCACTGGAAGCCTAGTGAGACCAGAGGGGTTGCTAGTCTTCACCCTAGTAACCTGGCTATGTACCTCATCGCACACGGAAGCATACCAAGGGTGACTGGATAACCTTTGAGACTGTATTAGTTTTCTAGATAACTGCTATAACAAATTATCACCAACCCAGTGGCTTAAACAACGTAGTTTTATTATTTTATAGTTCTGTAATTAAGACGACCGACATGAATGCCACTTAGCTAGAATCAAGGTGTGATCAGTGCTGCGTTCCTGTCAGGAGGCTCAAGGGGAGAATGTGTGTCCTTGTTCTTTCTAGCTTCTAGAGGCTGCACATGTTCCTGGACATGTGGCCCCTGTCTCTGTCTCCAAAGCTGGCCCGTTGCCTCTCTCTATGCCTCTGTTCTGCAGTCACGTCTTCCTCTGACTGACTTCTGCCTCCCTCGCCACTTCTGAGGACCCTTGGTTACATTGTCGCATCAGCATAACCCTGGGTGATTTTCCCGCCTCAGAGTGCTTAACTTAATCACATCTGCAAAGGCCCTTTTGCCAAGTAAGCTGTCAGAGTCACAGGTTCTGGGCAGGAGGATGTGGGACATCTTTGTGGGAGGCGTGATTTTGTCGGGCACAGAGAACAGCAAAAAATGAAGTTGCTAAGTTTTTCTGTTGGCGAGTTAAATACTTTGTTAGTTTTCAATTTTAAAAACAATTCTTTTGTTTTGCAGACTTATTTTTAACAGCAGTAAGAACAATTTTTAGGAAAAGATGAAGCATAATTCTACCATATAATAAACACTTCACTTTTATGTATTAATCTGCCCATTAATATATACTTTTTCATATTTAATCCTTTGAGCGCCTGTGTCGCTGTGTGCGACGCTGACAAATTTTCCCAAAAGTGCCAGCGTCGCTCCCAGTGACTCTTTTTTCAATGGCTATAAATGTAAATAACAATGGAATGATTCGTATTTTATGATTTGTTCTCTTTTTTTTTGTACCTCAGGTTATATCTCGATAAAATTTTTTCTCATGTTGATCCAGATTTCAAATTATGCATGGCACTCAAAGGGTTAAGCATCAGATTTCTCTTGCTGGTGAGAAGCCTCTACACTCAAAGCAGCACGGATGAAATGGCAGGTCCAGACAGGCTTCCCAGTCTAGCTGGAGGGAGGAAGTAACCTTTACCAAACACCTAACACTGGCAAGACACCGAGCTGATGAAGCATTTATACATGTGGCAAAAGTTACTGAATGCTGGGCAGTGAATCAATACAGAAGTATGTTTCTTATTTTTAGTAAGATAACTTTTACTGAATGTTTATGCTTTCAGGCATTACGCTCAATGCTTTGTACATGACCTTAGGTACTACTTACCACAATCATATGAGGAAGGTATTAATATTATATTCATATTACAATGAGGAGACTGAGGAGATAGTGGTTTGGGAATTTGCCCAAGGCTGTATGCTAGTGTCAGGAGAAAGTTCTAACACTGAGCGGGCAGGCAGGCAGACAGGCCGGCCCAGGTTCATAGAACAGCCTAGGCATGTTCAGTGGTATTTGCCTGGATTTTCCTGCCTGCCTGTAGTTTCTTCTGCTCCTTATTCCTTGGAGGCAGGAAGGTGAGGGAGGGTGCGGTGTGGGGTGGTATTTCTCCACTTACTTGTCCTAAAATGGCAATGCCTTCAGGGCATTGATTATATTCATAGCATTCAAATTCTTTCACCTCTTGTTCAGACGTTACCTTTAGCCTCAAGATTGCTCAGAACTATGCAGATGACTGATGAATCAGTTTGCTTCAGCTCTTCACCACATATTTTTGCAAAGCTAACTAGGGACGGCCATAAATATGTTTCTTCCATTTGAGGATCCTAACTTGTTGGAGATAAAGGTTTTGACTCAATGTTAAAACTCTTTCCTTTAAGGCAGCAGTTCTTAAAGTGTGGTCTATGGATCCATGGGGTTTTCCAAGATCCTTTCAAGGGGTCTGTGTAGTCAGACAATTTTATAATAATTTTAAGATATCATTTGCATTTTTCACTCCATTGACATTTGCATTGATGGTACAAAAATAATGGCAAGTGAAATTTCTGGCACTGTGTACTTATACTAAAAAAAATCACTTTCACTTACTATCCTTGATGAAGTAGTAAAAACTATTAATTTTATTAAATCTTGATTCTTAAGTATATCTCTTTAGACACTGAGGACTTCTAGTCAAGGTGGAGGCATAGGCAGACACTTCACCTCCTTCTGCAACCATAGAAAGAATTACAACCAGATCTCAAAAAAGGATAACAACCCAAACTGTCAGAAAATCAAGCCATATAGAAGTCCAGCAGCCAAGGATTTAAAGAAGCCACATTCATCCAGATGGGTAGGAGGGGCAGAGTCACGGAGAAAGGAGGAAGAGGCAGTGTGGTGCCGGAAAGTGGCAGCAGAATGGATGGTCCCACATTCACGTGTGGTGGATAAAAATTGGGAAGGATACCCTGGGAGTGAGTGATCGCCTCCCCAGGCCACACCACACAGCCCAGGGTTCCAGCACGGGGGAGATAAACCCCCATTACCTCTGTCTGTAAAAACCAGTGGGAGTTGGGCTGGTGGAAGAAAGAGCTGGATTTTTGCCACTTAAGGGGCCCACATGGTCTTAGAACATATGCAAACCCCAGGGCAGTGGCTGGAAGGGCTCCTATTGCATATAGAAAGTGGGTAAAGTGACTGGAAACAGGGCAAATGCCAGGAAAATTGCCAGAAGCCAGGCAGCGACATTGTCCCCTTTCTGAGCCCCCCACTGCACATAGAGCCACAAAGTGGTGAAGCAGGTGACCCTGTCCTGGCAGTTACCTAAGGCTCTGCTCCACACAGTTTACAGGTGCCTTTTCTACATAGGCCACACCACTAAGACAGGGAGTCAAAGTAGTTCTGCCTAACACACAGAAACAAACACAGAGAGGCTGCCAAATTGAGGTCGCCAAGAAATATGTACCAAATGAAAGAACAGAACAGAACCCCTTAAAAGAAGTAAACAAAATGGAGATAGCCAGCCTATCAGATGCAGAGTTCAAATCACTGGTGATAAGGATGCTCAGAGAATTCATTGAGTCTAACAACAATATAAAGGAAGAAATGAAGGTTACACTAAGTGAAATAAAGAAAAATTTACAGGGAACCAACAGAGAAGGGAAGCAAGCTGGGATTCTAATCAACAGTTTGGAACAAAAGGAAGAAATAAATATTCAATCAGAAGAGAAAGAAGAAACAAGAATTCAAAAAAGCGAGGAGAGGCTTAGAAACCTCTGGGACAACTTTAAACATACCAGCATCCAAATCATAGGGATGCCTGAAGGAGAAGAGAAAGAGCAAGAAATTGAAAACTTATTTGAAAAAATAACGAAAGAAAACTTCCCTAATTTGGCGAAGGAAATAGACATAAAAGCCCAGAAAACACAGAGAGTCCCAAACAAGTTGGACCCAGAGAGGAATACACTAAGACACATCGTAATTAAAATGCCAAAGGTTAAAGATAAAGAGAGAATCTTAAAAGCAGCGAGAGAAAAGCAGAGGGTTAACCTACAAAGAAGTTCCCATAAGACTATCAGCAGATTTCTCAAAAGAAACTTTGCAGACAAAAAGGGACTGGCAAGAAGTATTCAAAGTGATGAAATGCAAAATGCAAGTACCTACAACCAAGATTACTCTGTCCAGCAAAGCTATCATTTAGAATGGAAGAACAGATAAAGTGCTTCCCAGACAAGGTAAAGCTAAAGGAATTCATCATCACCAAGCCCTTATACTATAAAATGTTAAAGGGAGTTATTTAAGAAAAAGAAGATTAAAACTATCAAGTTAAAATGACAACAAACTCAACTATCAGCAACTGAATCTAAAAAACAAAAACAAAAACAAAAACATCAAACTAACAGCCAAAACAGAAACAGAAACATAGGTATGGAGATCATTGGGAGGGTTATCAACTGGGAGGGGAAAGGGGAGAAATGAGGAAGTGGTACAGGGATTATGAAGCATAATTGGTAGGAACAAAATAGATGGGGGGATGTTAAGAATGGTACAGGAAAGGGAGAAGCCAAAGAAGTTGCATGCATGACCCATGGATGTGAACTAAAGGGGGTTACTGAGTGGAGAGGGATAAAGGGGGAAAAATTGGGGCAGTTGTAATGTTACAGAAACAGGGGAGTCCAAAAATCCCCAGAGTTTGCTGCTGGGGGATGGGGAGAAGTAAGCAGCTTTTCAAATGCTTCCACATGCCTGAGGCTGGTGGCTACTGTCTTTCTTATGCAAATGGCTTTAATGCATCCAAAGCCTCAGGCAGATGGGAGGAGTCTTGAACCAGGGGATGGTATGGAAAGCACACAGAGCCTATGTAAGGGTCTGTGAATGGTCAGAACTGTTTGCAACGCCCACTGCGTCAGATGACGCAGTCAGGGATATATAAGCAGCTGCAGACATTTTAGACTGAGACTCTCTCAGACGCTCGCTCTCAGACTCTCGCTCTGGCTCTGGCGCTCAGACGGTCTCTCAAGCTCTCGTTCCGGCTCTGGCTCTCACTGGCACTCTGGCTCTCACTCTGGCGCTCTGACTCGGGCTCTCACTCGCGCTCGCGCTCTCGGGCTCTCGCTCTCTCGCTCTCCCGTGTGCTCCCTCCACGTGGCTTGGTGAAGGGGCCTTCTCCATGTGGCTTGGAGAAGGGGTCTCCGGGCTGCTTTAAGAGGCTCTCGCCATGCGGTTTTGAGGAGGAGAGAAGATCCACGCAGTTTGCAGGAAGAAGGCAGTTTGCAAGGAGGCTGAGAATCCAGGTGGTTCTGCATTGAGAGCTGGAGGGCACCACAGCACAGAAAGGACCTCCCCAATCAGATTGAATGATTGGCAGCTGCTGGTAAAGCTGAACTGTGTTTGGAAAGTAGGGAAACGGTTTCTCTGACTTTCCCAAAACTAGCCTGGTTTGGAAGGGGGGAGGCAAGGATATGTGTTTGTGGGTATTTTAAAGAGCATAAGACTTAACAACAGAAATCCGCAAATAATCTAAATCTATATAACTGTTAAATAAACAATTCTTTTTCTTTTCACCAAACTCTGGTATTGAGAGTTATAATTTTGGCGGCGGGCAATCGGGCCCCTAACTAAAGAGCCCGTGGGTTTGTTTTCAACTGGAGCAGCCCAGGGGTTCTGTAACAGTAACAGCATAATCAATAAAATATACTTAAAAGCAAAAAAAGTGTATCTCTTTAATATTCTGTGACAACTTGGGCAATATGCATAAAATACTTCAGCTCCATACCAAAGTATAATGGTTGTCTTGAAGGAAAGTTGGTTATCTAGAAGAAAAAAAAAGTGGGTTTAAGTGTTTTTAATTAAAAACTCAAAATTATTTAAAAAATTTTAGAATGAAAACAAGGCAAAAAATTCTTGAACAAATACTAATATTTTAAAAACAAGATCCAACCAACACTTGCATGACTGCCACACACATCTCATCCTAATCCTGTCCCTAGCTCCAATAAAACTTTTTTTGTAGGTCTCCATTTGCCTATAAGTCTCCCCCAAAGCTCTTGCTCAGTTTTGCCCCAGAGTAGTGGTGCTCACTTGTGTTACCAAACAGCAAGCGGGGTTCTGCTGCTCGCCACCAACCTCTAGGCAAAATTCCAGAGGCAAAGTTTTGGTGATAAAGGAAAGGAGTCTTTATTCAAGAGCTACACACTTTCGGAATAACGGCTTTCCACCTGCATTACTCACTTAAGCCTATCAATTAAGACTAAAATCTTTAAATCTTTAGTTACAGCTTTAATCACTGAAGCCTATCAATTAAGGCTAAAATCTTGAACTCCTGAGTTCCCCTATCATTTCCCCTGTTAGTTTTTAATTACCTTTTTTATAGGATTAGTCTATAAGCTAAAACAACATAAGTCACCCAAGCGGCACAATTTTGAAAGAATAGCAGGCCAGTGCCCTCTAGAACAACCAAGGAAGAATTAACCCTGCCACCCTCTCCAGGCCAGCCCAACCCTAAACTAAACCCAGTTTCTTCTCCCATCCAAAGTACCATCCACTGACAGCTGCAGCATGATCATCCAGGATCCTCGAGGAAGTTAGCCAGAGAGCCAGTCTCCGCTCTCCTTTTATTTTAAATCTCCAGGCCCATGATTTCATGTGCCCTGAGGGCATCCTGCTTCTTAGCCAATCCTGTCCTAGACTCTAGTGTTTCCTTGGGCAACCTCCTCCTTATGGCCCCTCCCTTCTCCTCCCCAGTGATCTGATCATATCTCTCTGTGTCACTTGGGAAAAACGAAGTGACCAGCTATGAGTGGCTATGTTGTGCTTTTTAGTCTAATCTGACAACATAGAAATGAACTGTCCATCATTTTCTCATTTTTCCATTCTAAAAAATGCTTCTCTTAGCTTATTAATTGCCATCAGTCAGATCCTGGCCCTATTTGGGGCTATAGCTTCAGTATATCGAGTAAACATTTTTTAGTATGGCTAACACATGAATGAACTGGAATTGAGCACACAAGACATTTGTTGCATTTAGACCTGCAAAAATATGAATCTGAATTGTGGAAGATGTAGATGTGAAGTTCAGCCAGAAAAAAGGGGCTCCATGGGAACTTAGTTTTGGCTTCAGCCATTTCCCTAGTCATACAAGTGTCACCAGAACAAATTGGCTTCTTCCTATAATGTAGGTGCAATTTCTCATTTTCTTCCCATTTGATTCCCCATGTTCTGTTTGCCTCTATTAAATGCCCAGCACTTCTGATCACACGTCTCTGTGTCAGGAGAAAGGGAAAATGTCTGTCTTGGACCTGTCTCATGCAGCTTCTCTATGGATATCCTTTTATGAGATTATGTTCTTGGCCTAAGAGAAATAGGTGGGAGGGCAAAAAATGGAGGATACATGGGGCCAGTTAGGGCCGTTCCTAGTCTGGATTTCTGGAGGCAGAAGGAGAGGCTTCCTTAGGCAGCTGTTCCATACCTTAGTGTCCTGGCTTGCAAAGAGAAGCTAGAAAACAAAGCATAGCATGGTGCGCTAGCATGTGAGCAGTCAGGTGGAGAAATGCCCGTCTGGGCTGCTCCTCTTCCTTCCCTCGGTTCCCATGCCTCCGCTCTTTGTAGTTTTTTTGGCAGATGAAGTGGAAAAAAAAAAAAAAGATTTCTCTTGTAAACTGTGCCACCTAAGAAGAAAGCCTAGGGAGCACCAGATTTCAGCCTGGAATGGCAATGTACTGTTGGTCCTAATTAAAATGCAAGGAGGCTGTGGGCATGGTGGAGTTAGGGACAAAGAGACTGTCATTAGGGGTAAATCTTTTATTTTTGTGCCATTTAAATGCCAGAAACTGAGCTGGAGACGTTAGGGAAGCCATGGAGTTGTTTGTCCCCACCCTGGTAACCTGGCTCCTTAGCTTATTGTTCATTGAAGCATAACCTGGAGCTGCAGCTGGTGGGGAAAAGCACTCCAGAAATGCTTAAATCCTTCAAGGGAACAACTTTCTTTCGGATTTCAACTAGGGCAGGCTTTGAAGTGAATTAAGTGCCGTTGTGGTTGGTCTGGGAGAAAGGAGGTACGGATCTCCCTCAGAGGAAATATTAATAAAAGCAATTGAGTGACAAAGTTTTTATAACTACATATATAGGAAGGACAACTGGCATCAACTCTTTGGACCTGAGGATAGCAGGGTGAGCAGGCATATAAAATCATACCCCTTGAATCTTCCATAAAAATTGTTTCCTCCATTTTCTGAAATTTGGTGGAGGCCAAATGTGGGATTCCTATCTCTGCCTTAAGACCACTTTGGCCCTGACTGGTGTGGGTCAGTGGATTTGTACCGAGCAAAGCAGGGCTCGTTCTGGTGGTGCCTTGGTGTGTGACCCAACAGTTAGTGTTGGGAAGAACAGGTCTTTATTTACAATAGTCCAACCTTGGCGGGGCTGGGAGCACTTTAGCTCAGAGCCCTGTTCTCCCACAAGACCCAGCACTTTCCTTGCTCCCTAAAAGGGTATAAACCAAAACCATACCCAGAAGCTCCCTGTTCCTTATCGGTCAGCTCTCCTTCAGGATCTGGGGTGTATTGTCTTCAGCATCTGTATAATGGTCCAAGAAAGCATGTGCCGTGTTACACTGGATCATGGTAAAGTCCAGGAAAGGCACAAGTCCTAAGAGAGTGTCCTCTCCATATGTCCTGAGTTCCAAGAGCCCAGATAGAGTGTGGATCTGCAAGCCAGAGTCCTCGGTGGCTTTGGAGTCACGTGGAGCGGGCACAATCAGAGCAGCATCATGCCTGCTTCCCTGCTAGCCCAGGCCACACGGCCGAATCCTGACTACAAACTGCAGAGCTGCTACTTCACTACTGGCAGTGTGGTTGAATCCCCTTCCGGCTCAGGGCTCCTTCCTCATGGCTACTCCTCCTCTCTCCTATACTCACTCAGCCCGCATGGCCCTCCCCCACGGCAGGCCAGCTCTCCTACAAAGCTGCCTAGCTGCTACACTATGACTCTCTCTCCTACACACCAGACCTCCTAGCAGACTCCAATCTACCTCGCTTTCAGACCCTGTGGCTTCTCTCCTTTTATGGCTGCCTGCCCTTATTTTACATGCTGACCCAGGGCACCATACATCATTGTTATGAAAAGTGTCTTAAGCCTATCATCCGCCTTTTACCTGGGGGCAGCATAAAAGTATGGTAAGCCTATTATCCACCCTTTTACCCTGGGCTACAGCACAACTATTACCTCGTTACTAACTTGCCATAGGTGTGCAAAGTACCTTTAAAGCTTTATTATATCCTTCCTCCACCCCCAAAACCAAGAGCTGTGGGGACTTTGGGACCTCTCCCCTCCTCTGTTAGATTGAGCACTGGCCTGCGAACCAAAGGGTTGCTGGTTTTATTCCTACTCAGGGCACATGCCTGGGTTGTAGGCCAGGTCCTCAGTTGGGGGCGTGCAAGAGGCAACCACACATTGATTTTTCTCTCTCTCTCTTTCTCTCTCCCTTCCCATCTCTCTAAAAATAAATAAATAAAATATTTAAAAAAAGAAGAAGACCACTTTGGCTCAGGTTATGTTGATAAATATTATCTTTAGAAAAAAATTTATTAGAGTTTTAAATGTCTAATACTTAAGAGTTAAATAAGCTGCAAGAATACTGTTCATCTCCCCAGTGTGAAGGTGCCATATGATCAATTTGGGTTACATGGTTAAAAAATATCAAGAAATTCAGCTGAAACCTCTTTTGCTGAATCTTGAACTACATGCATAGCTGTTCTGCTAAACCCTGAGCAGAATGGAAGTGTTAAACCAAATAAACTTCTGCTGAATCTGTTCACATCAAAATTAAATCTTTATGTTGTTCGCTAAAAAACTATTTTTGAAAGTGACCCTAAACCCAGGTGGTGTTTTATTCACATTAGGACCTTTAGCAATAGTGTTTCTCCGTTTTCCCAGTCGCAAATATTTTCCTAACTTAGTATTTTGCCCTCTCTGGCTTTTAAATTCCACTGTGGCCCGGGAAGAATGTAGTGGTCACTCTTTATAAAGATTCTCTCAGAGCTGGGTTTATGTAGTTTGTGCGTTTTACAAGTATGTGTGTGCTTAGAATATGTTTGCCAGTGCATGCAGACAAATTGAAAGAATAAAGTTCATTCTCAAATTTAAAAAAAAATTAAGGCATTATTATCAGCATGGGGTTTCCTGTTCACTTGTCATGTTATGCACTGACCTTCCTCTGTGGACATGGCAATTTGGCAGCAAGGCCAAGGCTGAATTGGACCCATTATGCAGATACTGCAGGATATGCATAATTACAAACACAAACTTTTATTTCCGGAACATTTGCCCCACAGCCCCAGCAATACACTTGTATTCCCCTGTGCTTCGAATGTCTTTCCGAAACACTTGGGCTAAGGCCTTCCCATTGTGTCTGGAGAAGCTGATTATCTGGGAGCAGAGAAAGAGCCACTTGTTTGGGGGTGGACCAGAGATGATGTCAGCCATTTAAGAGGGGGGCAGGGATGACAGCTGAAGACTTAATCCCTAAGAAGGCTAGTCCAACAGTTAATTTCTATTATGTTTTTCATTCTGGCTCCTGGGGGTGAGTGGTCAGTGGGGGTGGAATAAGATCCCAAACATTTGGTGACTGTGTAGACAAGGCCCCCTGCATTTGGTATGTGTATGTACTTCCTCCTCAACAGAGGCGGTCTTATTTTCTTTTAATACCTTGAATTGTTCTCTGCTTTTCAGTGTTCTTAATGACTTTTCCGGAATCCATCTCAGACCTCAGGAATGAACTGTAACCGAGCCGTTATTCCTCAGGGCCCACTGCCTCTCTGCCCCTCTGCAGTCGCCACTGGGCTCCACGCTGCTCTAATTGCCACCTCTCTTGCTGTTCCCAGCAAGTTAGCTGCTCTTGCTGTTCCCTGGGCCCCGATAGCTCTTCTCCATTTTCACTCAGAGCTCTGCTCAAGCATTTCCTCCCCAGCTTTTTCCTGCTTTAGATGTCTACAGCCCATGTCTCTACCTGACATTAGGTTATATATTTATTTGTTTCTTTGTTTATTGTCTTTCTTGTCCCGTAGAGGGAAGGGACTTTGTCTAACTCATTCACTCTCTATCCCAGAATATGGTGCATGGAACTTAGTGGGTGCTCACTTAGCATTTGTTGGATTAATGAATGAAAAATTGAAAGATATATTATGTGAAGCCTACTGTAGAATGACTGACTCCTGTTTATGGGGCTCATGAGCTATTAGATTGAAGGACAGCATCCTCAGTAAAGTGAATTTTTTTTTAACAAAATAGGTGAGAAAACTAGGCTAGCCTCTTCCTCACCATGCCCTTTTCTTATCAGCTGACTATTATCATCAATTTTTCATTTGCTATGGTTATACACACAATGTATATACTCACCTACATATGCATACACATGCCACATATACAGATACATATACACAGGCATAACATACATGCATAAAATAACATATACACTGACATGCACACATATATACATATGTACAGAGTGGGGCAAAAGTACGCTTACAGTTCACATGGAAAATAATACAAGAATAAACTGTTCCACGTACTCACAACTGTAGACCTACTTTTGCCCTACCCCGTATATATAGAAACACATGCATAATGTTTCCTGGGGGCTGTCTTAAAAAGCTCACCTTAAACTGTCTGTTACATTTTTGTTGGATTTGAAGCTACCATTGTGCCATGGAGGAAAAGGGGTCTTTCAAAAATGGCTTTTTGCAGTTATCTACAAGGGATCTTAGAATATTGCATTTAGAATGCGAATTGTTATCCTCTTCGGGAGAATGTGCTAGCTCACCTAGGTGGGCCTTGTGGCCTGTCTCACCCTCAGTGTGGGACACAAAACACAATAAGCTGCCCAAGCATGCATTCATTAACCAGTTCATTCATGCAAGAAATATTTAGATGCTGGGAAAGCAACTCTGAGAACGTTGGCCGCAGTCCCTGCTCTTTCCAAGATGAGGCTGCCTAACAGTTGGGCAATCTGTTACCAATGAAGCCTTCTGGGGTGAGGAGGGGTTCCCCTGAACCAGTCCTGGAACAGCCGCTTCTCATTGCCAACTGTGAAATCGCAGGGAAGCCACAAAAGAAGGCTGGAATTCGATCTATTTTGTATTCATGGATGGGTATGTTTACAGCATTGGAGATGTTATATAGCCCTAGTGATTGGACATCAAGTACAATATTCCCTCACTTATCACAGGTATCATGTTCTAGACCCTCCACCCCCCACGATAAGTGAAAATCTGCGAAGTAGGAACCTTACATTTATTTTAGTATTTATATATATTTTAAGGCTTTATAAACCCTTTATAAACCATTCCCAGTCCCTTATTAACCTTTCCCACTCCCTTATTAACCTTTTCCACACTTCTATAAATACTACTTATGTTCTTAAACCTACATAACTTTAACAACATATGTATACAATACTGCAAAATCCCGCGATATAGCGAAAAATCTGCGATAAATAATTAAATATAATATTTTTTTTAAATCCCGCGATACAGTGAGGCTGCGATAAGTAAACCGCGATATAGAGAGGGACTACTGTATAAATAAAGGACACTGCATCAAAATGTATGTAAGTATTAAAATGATAATCTACCCAGGATCCCAAAGGATAAAAAGAAAGTATTGTATTTGCTGTTGTATAAGCTGACTACTTGTACATTTATGATTCATTCAACCAATGGTGCTTTGAGCCCCCACTATGAGCCAGCCGCTCCCTGTTCAGGTCACTGGGGGTACACCAGAGTATTCCTGTCCCATGGAGCATACGTTCCATTGAGGGAGCCATACCAGAATCAAGATAAAGGGGTAGATACAATGTGTTAGATAATGTGGTAAGTGGGAAGGAGAGAAAAATAAGGCAAAAAAGGGGAATAGGGTGAGAGACAGTGTGTGAAATTTCACATAAGATCAGGGAGTGTCTCTGTGCTGTAAGTTTTGAGCGAAGACTTTAGAGACGTGGAGGTGCGAACTTGCAGAAATTGGGGAAGGAGCCTTCCAGGCAGAAGAAACTGCAAGTGAGGAAGGAACTGCAAGTGACAAGTCTCTGGGGGACGGTCATGTTCCTGGTGTGTGACTGGAGTGGAGGGAACTGGGGAGAAGAGAAGGAGACAGGCAGAGGGGGGTCTGGGGACTCAGACCATGCAGGTCCTTAAAGGGCGTGGTGAGGACTTGGACTTGGATTGTGGGTGAGATGGGAAACCGTTAGAGGGTTTTGAGCAGAGGTGTGCTGAGATTCGACTTAAGTTTGAACGGGCAATTCTCTTAAAACTGTGGCTGAGGACAAGTGGAGAAGCAGGGAGACCAGGTGGGAGGCCTTGCAATGAGCCAGGCAGGACAGGATGGGGGCTGGGACCAAGGTGGTAGCTTGGAGGTGGTGGGAAGTGGTAGCAGTTCAGGTACATTCTGAAGGTGGGACTAACAAGTCGTGATGGACTAAATATGAAAAGACTCAGGAAGACTGGAAGGTTTCATTCTGAGCATCTGAAAGGAGGAAGGAACTGGAGTAGAAGGGAATAACAGGAACTTGGTTTCCAACACGTAAAGTTAGCCCTGACCGGTGTGGCTCAGTTGGTCGGGCATTGCCCCACAAGGTGAAAGGTCACTGATTTGATACCCGGTTGGGTGTATGCCTGGGCTACAGGTTTGGAGAGATGGCCAATCCATGTTTTTCTCCTGCATCAGTGTGTCTCTCCCTCTTTCTCTACCCTTTCCCCTCTCTCTAAAAATAAATTAAAAAATCTTTAAAAGAGAGAGAGAGATTCAAGTGGAGATTTCAAGTAGATTTGGACATAAGGATATGGTTGGAAATAATAACAGCTACCACTTAGCTTTTTGTTTGTTTGTTTTTTTGAGTACTTTTGTGCCCAGCACTTTTCCAAGTTTTTTTTTTTTTTTTTCCATTATTAACCTCATCACCTCATGGAGGGGCAGGTACTGTTTTTAGTCCCGTTTTACAGGTGAAAACATAGACTAGATGGATTAAGGAACTTGCCCCAGGCTATTGGGCTGTATCCAGGATCCTTGCACATAACTTCATAGGAGAGGAAGAGAGGCCGATTCTATCTTTTATCACTTTTTTCCTTGCTGGATGGACGTGGCTGTGAAGGCCTGCGAGGAGGGCATCCGGCCACTCTCTGGCCCAGCTGTCAGAGGTCTGGCCCCTGGGAGAAGAGTTCAGGCTCAATCCTTCAACTGATTTTTGTGGTCTGAGGGTACTCACTTCAGAACCTAAATAAAAAGATTTATGCAAGATTGCGAAGTGAATAATTAAAGTATATTAAGCAAATTAGGACAGTTTGTGAGACGTAGGGACTTTGCCTCTCCCAGCAACATTACTCTTTGCTTCTCTTTCAAGGGAAATATTATAGTTTCATCTAACAAATATGAAGATCTAATGTGAAAATATAAATAATTAAAATAGCTTTCTTTCTGAGTAGTTTAAGTCTTTTGATATGTGGTTTTAATAAACCTTAACAATTTTAAGGAATATATTTTAAATGTATATTAAATTTTTATTTTTTAATAAAAGGAACATATTTTTAATGTGTATTAAATTATAAACCCATCACCCAGTTTAAGAAACAGAATATTGTAATCACCTAGAAGCCCTAGGGTTTCCGTCCTGATCACTCCTTTGAGACATCCTCATCCCCTTTCCTCCTTTCTATGTCATCGCATTTCTGGGTTTGTGATAATAATTACATTCCTTAAGGTTAACAGTTATCCTGCCTACACATGCATTAAACTTTATTTATATAAATGGAATAATACTATATGTATTATCTCATGGCCTGCTTCTTTAACACAACATTCTGTGAGATTTGCCTATGATATTATCTGTAGAAATAGTTCCTTTAGTTTTTATAGCTGTGAATTTCATCATACTAATATACCACAATTCACTTATCTGTTCTATTATTGATGGATATTTGAGTTGCTTCTCCTTTTGGGGAATTAAGAATGTGCTTCTATGAGCATTCTTTTTGTTTCGTTTGGAAAGATTCTAAACATAAATCCTGGTAGACATGTGTAAGTGGTTCTCCTGTATAAAAAAGTAAGAGGGGAATTACTGTAAGGGTATGTTCACCTTCAACTTTGCCAAAAACACCAATTTACTCTCCTATCAGCCATTTATGTAAAAGAGTCTGCGGCCTCACTTCCTCCCCTACATTTGGATGTGTCATTTCCGTTTTTGTCGTGTGGAGGTGGGGAGAACAGGTAATAAAGAGTAATGGCATCTCCTGTGGTTGTAATTTGCATTTCTTAGGTTATTAATGAGGTTGAACATATTTTTTCCTTTTGGATTTTTTATTTCATAAAATACCTACTCAAGCATATTCTTGTTGGAGTATCTCCCTTTTTTCTTGCTGATGTCTAGGAGTTTCTTGTGGATATGATGTGTGACAGATATTATTTCCTACCCTGTGGACGGTCCTTTCACTCTTTATGGTGCCTTGTGTTAAAAGAAGTTCTTAATTTTAATGATATGAGCTTTGTTTGTTTTTCTTTTATGCTTCGTGTTTTCTATGCCTTGGTAAAGAAAGTCTTTCCCTATCCTGAAGTCATGAGCCTATTTAGCTTTATGTCTTCTAAAATATTTCTTGCATAACCTTTACCATTTTGACATTCAGTCTACTTAGAATTGATTTTTCTATATAGTGTGAAGTAGGAATCTAATTTTTCCTATATACTATTTTCTAGTATTATTTCTATTATTTTATTTATTTTAAATATATATTTATATTATTAAAAATTCTGTTTCATTCATCCCTGAATAGTGTGATTCTGCTTATTAATATGAGGAAAAAAGCATCTAGAATTTTGATTGAGAATGCAATAAATCTATAAACCAATTTATGGGCAATTAACATCTTTAAAACATTAACTCTTTTTACCCCTCAATATATTTCTCACTTTATTTAGATCTTCTTTATGGTCTGTTAATAAACTTTAGAGTTATCACCTGAGGTCTTACACATCTTTTGTTAGATTTATTACTATTATGCTTCATATTTTTAGTTACTATTATAAATGCTATATTGATTTGTTTCATTTTGTAAATATTTCTTGCTATTTTTCAGAAATGTTTTAAAATACCTTGTTAAAATTATTACTTTGTTAATTTATTAGGATTTTCTTTTTTTATGTACACAAAAATATTGTCTGCAGATAATGAGTTTTTTAATTTTTATTTATTTATATATTTTTTACTTCCTTAACCCAATCTAGATCTAATTCTGCATGTAAATTGGTGAGTTTTCTTGAGCTCTTTGGTCTGTCACTAAAAACAGAGGAAATGTAAGGGTAAGACTGAAACTGTAACACTCATGTAGTTGGGTTTGAATGAAGCTGAAATCTAAGTTTAGAAGTAAAAATAAACCATAAAATCACTGATATTCTTAAGTAAGATTTTACTTTTTGATCTGAGGGTGATGAGACCTCAGTTGTACTGATTTCAACACTGACTCACAGTGGGGTCTCAGTTGCTCCCTGTTTTGTATTGTGAGTGAAACTGCTGCCAAACAAAAAACGAGGCTTGGCTGCCTGTCCCCACAAAAACCAGACTTGTGAGGAGGGTGCTGATGCAAAAGGAAAGAGGTTTATTTTGGTGTCACACAACCTGAGAGAATGGTCTACCACCCTCTCAAAGACCACCTCTCCTGCGCGAGTCCACACTTCTTACTGAGATAGGGAGTGGAGGGCTTTTCCCTAATCCAATGATCTGTCTACCCCTTGGCACACTCAGGGCCCTATCCATTTATCTTTCTAGCTCTAGGGTGGGCTTGGGCTTTAGCCATTCATCTTTTTAGCTTTTAGGAAGCTCAGCGTAACAGCCTCCCCCTGCCACCATCTTGGCCAATGGGCAGAGACTCCCCGGTGCTCCACTGACTATTTTATGGTAACAGTACTTCCTGTACTTCCTTGCTTGGGCAGCTATTGAGATTTCATAGGCTCTGAGCAGTATCAAAGACACACTCTAAAGGTAAACAGAGTGCAACTATTTATAGTGTATGCTTTTGGTTTGTGGTTTGTCCCCAGGCCTACCATTGACCATGCCCTGCTGGACATGCCCTTCCTTCAACTCACTGGGCAGATGCCCTCTGACCTCTGAGAGCAGCTGGACCACGCATTCTGAAGACACCAGTAGTCCTAGTTGTGGCCCCTCATACACAGACCTGCAGCTCGTCACTGCGGAGGAGCAGCTGAGTGGCAGGGCTTCTGCGGCTGACTCAACTGGTAAGACGGAGCACCAAGCCAGAGGGCTTTGCAAATCACTTTCGGTGACCTGTTGCCACCACTCAAATCTCTGCAGACAGGTCTGTTGGCAGAACGAGTTCAGGTGTAGTCATCCAGTCCAAAAGCTAGACTTCTGAGTGGTTCAAAATTGAACTGGGAAAAACACATGTACACAGATAGACTGATTGATTGTTGAGAAGATGATCCGTACTGGGAAACCATTTGACAGTATATCTTCGCGTGTTATTTTCTGACGGTTCAGTACAAGTACTATTCCCTGTCAATTTCATTTCTCCTTGAAGAACAACTATATGTAATATGTACAAGGCTGAATCGTTCATCCTACCACCCCCATATATCTTCCCTCTGCAGCAAGAGGGAGGTAGTAGAGCAGAGAAAAAGTAAACATTATGTGAAGCAGAATGAGAATCAGGACTCAGCCACTGTGTCTAGACTACAAATCACTGTGCAGTTGTGTTTATCCCATTGTGCCCGAATTGAGCGGTACGTCACTGTGCAACCCGTGGTCCCATTTGTTCAATTTCCAGTGGGTGTCGGATGGAATGCCGGCTGGCTCTGTGGGTGGAATGGGGGCTTGTCGACAAGCACCGTATTGTGTGTTAGGGTTAGGACGGCATTGGAAGGATGTTGTGTGATCCTGTGTATTCTTGATGTTTTGGTTATTGGGCCCAAGAGATTGTTTTTCTCTTAAAGTGTTGGAGTTACTCATAGTATTTCTGTGGACGAAATTACCCAGTGTGTCCAATATTTGTTTTTCCTTCTCCAGTTTGTCTAGGAGTTTGTCTCTGGATCATTTTTCAAACTTGGGTAACATTGCCCTCATGCTGTATATTATTGGGGGGTTCTACAGGGAGAAAGGGTTCCAACAGGATTTAGTTTTGTATTTGATAATATTGCGATGAATTCTAGTTTATCACAGTCTCTCTCTCTTTTCATAAGCTACCGTTTTTGTTCCTTTTTTAATCCTTACCCAAGGACATGTCTATTGACTCTAGAGAGACTGTAAGCTACAGTTCTTTCTAGATTTTGTTTTCATGGACACTCTTTCAGTTCTGGTTGATCCCTGTGGCCGATGAGCTGGTCAGTGGCTGAAGTATGCCCCCACGCCCCGCTCTCCACTGTGGGGAGCATTTCCTGGGTGGGCAGGTCCTGTCAGGAGCTCTGAGACTGCGCTTCTCCCCTCCTTCGCCTCCGGTTCTTGCTCTCAGCCTCCTTTCCAAGCCTTCCCATAGAGGCCACAGGTGATAGATCTGTTTAAGGGCGCTCAGACTCTGGAGGGATCATCGAGGATGCGGTCTCTTCCCTTGCCTGCCCCTGGGATCTTATTACTTTAGAGAGGTGAAAATGGGCTCCTTGCTGCAGGAAAAGTGAAGATGTCTAGGTTCAGGCTCTTTTTTTCGATGGCCTCTCTACTTACGTGAAAATTGCTTTAATTCCTGAAGATCCCAGGGATCACAATCAGAGCCCCCGCCTGAACTGGACATTATTACTCTGTCTCCAGAGCTTTCATCGTCTCCAGTTATTTTTAATCTCTTTTCTAACAGTGTTAACAGTTCACATTGAGAAAACCTTCTCCCTGTTGTTTCAGTCAGCGTCCTGGCAGGAAGCAGGTGGAACCCTCAAAGGATTTATCTGAGCCCTGGCTGCTATGACTCAATGGATTGAGCATCGGTCTGCGAACCAAGTGTCGCTGGTTCAATTCCCAGTCAGGGCACATGACTAGGTTGCACGTCAGGTCCCCAGTTGGGGGTGCGTGAGAGGCAACTGCACAGTGATGTTTCTCTCCCTCTCTTTCTCCTTTCCCCTCTCTCTACAAATAAATAGACAAACAAATAAATTATTTAAAAAAAACAAAGGGTTTATCTGAAAAGAGCATCATGAGAGGGCTGCTTACAGAGGCCACGAGAGCTAGACTCATGGAAGAGGGGCTGCCGCGCAGGTGCTCTGGCTGTAAAAGGGACAGAGTCACCACCAGAGATTTGGCGAAGTGGGGAGAGAGTGGGGGGTAAATACCCAGATTCAAGCTGGGCTTCCCATCAGTAGGTCCCAGCTGGAAGCCACACAGGGCAGCCGCCAGGCCACAGAGCAGGTGAAGAAGAGTGGAAAAAGGATTTGGGGTCATGCGTGGTGGTGAGCAAATAGAGAATTGCCAATATACTCTAATCTCCACCAAGAAATAAGTGGCCCGTGGGCCGGGGCCAGGCCACAGCCACACATGCAAATCCAGGACTAGAGAATGACCAGTGAAGCTCTTTGTTCTGTCCTACGGCCACAGGGAGGCTAGAGCTGTGGCCTTGGGCAACCGCCCTCTTTTGCAGATGTAGAACAGTCACAGCCAGGACTTCCTGAGCATGTGCTGTGTGCCTGGTGTGTGTTATCTCCGGCCTTTACAACAGTCCCGCAAGGCAGGCATCATTCTCCCCATTCCCCCGTCGATTCTGAGTTAAGAAACTTGTCTAAGAGATCACTACTAAGAAATGGACGAACCTGGATGTAACTCAAGAGTTCTAAAGTGTTGGCCAGTGGGTCACAAACCTGGTGGTGCCCCAGAATCATCATGGTTATCAGTTTGCTGTGTTACCTTCCAGACCTTCTGTACAGATAGGAATAGAGGATGTATATAAATATAATACTCTTGTTGCCTTGGTGTTTATTGTTAACCTAAATAGGATCAAAGGGATTTTAAATAGATGTGCAGCAGGAAAGCTTGAGGAATAAACTGATGTTTCCTTGTCAGATACAAGTGTTTACAGATAACTACAGTGAACCCACAGTATTGTGTTATGTAAACAAGTTTCTAGATGCCGCATTGTAAAAAGAAGTACCCTAATTCTTAGGTTGGCCCAGGTGCTGGGGAGTGCCTCCATCTGCTTATGATGAAGCTCATCCTTTGTATCTCATGTCCACCTGCCCTGGCCAGGCCCAGAGGGGGCAAGCGGTGTGCTCCAGGGCTCCAGGAAAGAGGAAGGCCGTGAGGTGAGTGGCTCAGAGAGCCCCTCCCCATGCCCCGTGGACAGTCTGGATGCAGCCCCAGCTGTGGGAACCCCATGAGGCTCTTCCTGAATGTCCAAACCTGTGGGATCAAGGTGGAGTTCTGACTTTGAAAAGCCATCCTGGATCCCAGGTTAGAAGGTGGATAAGAAAAAAATAAGGTTTAGGAGAAAGACCGAGGGCTTCTAAACCTCTGGCGTTTATTCCCCTACACCAGCAGCGGGGACCTTATAGATGCTTTCAGTTGAGCTATTGAGCACTTCAAATAAACCCAGCGCCCAGCCTGTGTGTGGCCAGGCTCCAGGAGAACCCTCCTTTGAGGCTGGATGGCTCAGTCAGGGTGAACTGCACCCCTGTGAGGCTGTGGAGCAGATTCTCATCTGTCTCTGTCTCCTCTGGGCACGTCACCTCCCCAGAACTTCCTCTGCTCATCTGTGAAATGGAGCTGAGCATCCCGGTCCAGGCCAGGCGACATGTGTGTGGATGAAGGTGCCTTGTACAGTGCAAAGTGCCATGGGACTGAAAGGAAATTCCTGATTGAATAGCTCTAGCCCTCATGTCCCTTTGACATGGGAAAGGAGGGTAGCTACTGCCTACTCCTATGTTTCCCCAAAGAGGGCTGTCAATGACCTGTGGTGGGATGGGATCCCAGCAGGCTTTGCAGCTCTCCGCAGGGAGCCGCAGGTCAGTGCAGAGGCCTGCAGGGACTTCGGTGTGATTGTCTCTGTGCTGACAGCTTGGGGTCCTTTGGGGGAACTGCTGTGTGGAGCCTGTTGTCATTTATCTGCCCCCACCCCATGCCTTGCGGAGGGAAGTAGGGGGTGAAGAGTTGCTCCCTGAGCCCAGCTGTCCTGGGTTTTCCCTGGCGGGTGCTCAGTGACTCATCTCCTGTGTGGGGAGGGGTTGTGGAGGTCCCGCCTGGCCTGTTTGCCTTGGCCCCATGGCTGTGAACTGTGGCTCTGCACCTGGCGCAGCCTCTTCCCTGTCACCTGAGGCAGGGGGTATGCAGGAAGCCCGCAGCCCCCCCCCCCCACACCCCCAGGGCCCTCCCGTGTGTTTGCAGTGTAACTGGAGGGAAGGCTCTGTGATCAGCCTGCACTTTCTTCTCATTTTCTCACCAAGGGGATAATTAGGAGGAGGAAGGCAAACAACTGTCCTTACCTGGGCTAAATCACAGGGTGGGTGCAGAGCTGGA
The DNA here is from genome assembly GCF_987537825.1 of Furipterus horrens. NCBI lineage: Eukaryota > Metazoa > Chordata > Mammalia > Chiroptera > Furipteridae > Furipterus > Furipterus horrens. The sequence continues at coordinate 195,791,466 of NW_028327173.1, read as the reverse complement.
GAGCAGGGTTGGCATTTGCTCTGGGGTTCGGCTTTCCAGAGCAAAGGGCAGGAGGACTGCGAACAAGCAAGGTTCCTAATAACATTTGCTTCCTCTCTCACCCCCTGCCTCCTCAGGGTCCTCTTTCCCTAGATGACAGGCACACCCTGTCATCGTCACAGTCAGAGTAGTTCTGTCATGTCACTAGTTTTATATGGTGGATAAACAGTAAGAGGGTTGAGGGAATAAAAAGAAGCCCTCTGCTCTGCCTTGGAAGTTTATTGCAACCAGGAAAGAGAAAGCACAGAAATATTTGCAGTAGCACAGGCTGCTGTTAAGTGGTGGGCTTCCATTGTGGGTTTGTTTTCGTTTAAGCACGATAGAAGTATAGATTTAAATGTGGGATTAGAGTGCTCGGGCATATTTGCACTAGTGATGAATGACAAGACTTGGTGAAGCACAGTAATTGTCTGGCGAATGGATCCATGAATGAAAGGAATGAAATTGCAGGTGGTGAGTCATCTGAATTCCAGACATCTGTGTCTCATTTGGGTTTAAGATCCAATATTTCTCCAAAGTGTGTTCATGGAGCAGCCCAAGAAAAACCAGGATGCTGGGGGTCGATGCATTAGGTCATACTTGGTCCCCTGTGTTAGAGATTTATAGCATCTATTAGCTTATTAAAGATATTGAAAAGTCCCGAAATTATATGTATGCATGACTCTGTGAATATATATAATATATACTTATGTGTGTATATATACATGCAAATTATGTATATGTGTGCATGTAGATTTATGTATGTAGGTATACACATGCCGTGTGTGTGTGTGTGTAGATTTAGTCTTTCATTAACCCATACTGGCTACCTGCTTACCTGGTACAGAAAACCAAATACATATCAACTGGCAAATTTGACATGGAAGTGCATACCATTGCTATAGTGTTGAGAAACCAGAAAAAAAATATTTTGCCAAACTTTCCTGGATTTACAAAGTTAGCCTTGCTGTGTCTCAGGCTCTGTTATACTTCTTGGCTTTTTTTTTTTTTTTTTAATTTTTATTCTAGATTCAGCAGACCTAAGACTAAGAAAGGGATTGTTCGTGTTTACTAAACCCCTCAGTCCGCCTCTTCACCTCCGTATCTACTACACAGTGGCTTGTTGGTTCACCAAGGGCCTGGTTTATCCTGCTGGACTCACTGGCTTACGTGACAATTCAAAAGTCACAAAAGAAGAAATGCAAAGAAGTGATATGAAAAGGTGATTAATCCCCATAATCACCTGTGCAGATTAAACAATTATATACGAGGTCTGTCCAGAAAAAGTGCAGCCATTCCAGCCATTGTTAATATAACGAGAACGGTTTCCACGACATTGATGTAGTGTGGCAGAGTGGATGCGAATGCACATGCATGAACAATGACGACTTCACTGTACTAGTAAGTGGGGGCCGTAGACACCGTTGAGTGAGCATGTGTACTGTGTGGTCCTCACATGCTAATGACTAAGTAAGTAGAAAAATGAATCTGCATCAAATTTTGTGTTAAGCTTGGACATTCATCTGAGGAACCTATTCAGATGATTCAGAAGCCTGCAGCTATGGGCAACTGGTGACTGACAGTTTCATCATGACAGTGCATTCGCTCATGCATCATATCATGTGCAGTTATTTCGTGAAACATCAAACCACCCAGGTGACGGAACTCCTCTACAGCCCGTATTTGGCCCCCTGTGACTTTTGGCTTTTCCTAAAACTAAAATCACCTTTGAAAGGGAGAAGATTTCAGACTGGTGATGAAATTCAGGAAAAAAGACAGGGCAGCTGATGGCTATTGGGAGAACTGTGTGAGGTCCCAAGGTGCCTGCTTTGAAGGGGACTGAGACGTCACTGTCCTATGTACAGTGTTTCTTGTATCTTGTATCTTCTTCAATAAATGTCTCTATTTTTCATATGACATGACTGGATACCTCCTGAACAGACCTGTATGAGCTTAGTAAAGTTGAAAGGAGTTAGCCTATTCAGTGTTAAGTGTGGAGAGTTTGGAATGTGCGCACAGGACTGTGGAAAGACCTTTCTGGAGGGCATTCTAGCCACTGGTGTCAGTTTAAATGTCATACTCTTTAACTGTTACCTTAGCCCAAGGAAATAATTAGACACATGCCTGTGTGCGCAATGCAGCACTGTTTATATTAGCAAAAGCAAACAAACAAGACCAAAATATCCAACCAAATATCAATTAAAATGGAACGCCGTGCAGCCATGGCAAGTGGTCCAGTTATATTGTGAAGTGCGAAAGGTCCGTTGCAGAATAGAATGTATCATTGTTTTGCTCTTTTGGCCTACATATAGGTTTGTTATATTAGCACATATGTGTGTACGTGTATACACATACATACATACATATATACACTTCTGTTTCTAAATATATAGAAAAGAGTTTGATAGGATATGTCTCAAATGGTGTAGAGAACTTTTGTTCCTTATTACATTTACTTCTGTAAGACCTGATTATTTATAATAGTCATAGGATCATTCTAAAACTCAGAAAAAATAAGACAAAATATTTCTATTTAGAAATAAAATTAAATATGTTACTGGAGCTATTTTAAAGTATGCTTTTGTGATGGATGTGTTTGTTTGGGGGCCGGCCAGTGTGCTTTCGGGGGAGGAGCTAGTATTTCAAATATTGCTGTCTTTTCTCTGTGAAAGAGCCAGGTGCTTATGTTTCACTTTGCACCACATAATGCTAGTTGCTATTCTTTGCAGGAAGAGGGTCTGGTATAGTGGACAGCCATAATCTTCTGAGTTTGACAGACCAGAGTCAAACACCAGCTCTGCTACTCCCCTGCTCTGTGCTATTCAGCAAATGACCTTTCGTCTTCTCAACTGTAGAATGAAAATAATAAGCTTGCACATTTGTTTCAAGGGTTATGTGAGACCAGGTACATGAAGTCCTGGAATATAATAAGCTGCAGCCATTGGGATGATAGCAATACAATATAGTTTTCGGGATTCCTCGTATTTTTGAGCTAGGATTTAGTCTATGGGAGAAAAAATTTTAAAGCTGTGGAAAACAGCTAACTTAAACCCCAAAGAAGTCCTAGTCTATGTCTCCTTGGCTAGTTTTTGTAAACTACCCTTACAGAAAGGCAGTTTCTTTTGTTCTCTCAGTTTTCATGGACTGAAGGGTGGGCTCCCTCACATGCTTTGTGGAACCGCTGTGTCCATGGTCTTTTCCTGCTGAATTGGAATCAAGAAGAAAAGCTTTTCTGAGTAGAGGTGGGAGGGGGCGCTGGGTGAGGGTAGGGAGCAACTGCCAGGTTTACTTTCATAAATTGCCTCTCCCCTCCTCTTCGTCAAGATTGGTTTGTTTGTACAAATTGGTTGCCTCAAGCAACACATGATTAGTTTGAGCCAGAATGTATCCCGGGAGACTTACTGCTTTCCCTTTGCCAAGTAATTGTCCTTTTCCCGCAGGGGATGCTGGGGCTGTGGGGGCCTTTTCCATGTTGTCACATTTCAGGCCTGCACCTTTCCCTCAGTGCCTACTATTTGCAAGGCACTGTGTCATTTACTACATTTAGAAAGCAACCAGTTTGAGCTTGTAATCTTTATTTTCCACTCCTGGATTTTCCCTCCCTCCTGCAACCCTCAGTACTGGTATCTAAGGAAAGGCTATGTTACTGGTCAGCACATTCACTGTCCCTCCCCATGATGTAGGCCCCCCAACAACAGGATGAGATTCCTGCCCTCTTGACATCAGGCTTAGCCATGTGACTCACGTTTTGGCCAGTGAGATGCAGGTGGAAGTGGCATTCCAGCATCAACTTCCATGTGTTTCCACCACATTTTTCCTTTTGTCAGAGTTACCTGTACTGCCCCACGTGCTGCCCTCAGACCCCGGCTCAGACCCTGTTCAGGTGCCCCCCGGCATTTCTTGACCCCACTCCCCACTTGGAGGCCACGGCCCATGTACCCAGGACTCTGGAATGCTCTGCACAAACAGCTGCAGCCTGCTTCCAAGCCCCTCCTATCTCTGTGCATCTGCGTGCAGCCCGCACTGCTGCTGGGCCTCAGGGCCCGCAGAGGCTGGGAACTGGATGTACTGCGTAGCCTTCACAGTGCAGGGTGGAGCGAGGTGCAGGAAGGTGGCAGGCCCCAGGCCAGGGGCCACTTCTCCCAGCATGGGGATGTTTCTGCGTGGGGATCCACAGAGTCCGAGAAATCACAGTTCCATTTTGGCCTTCTGGGTTATTAAGAACATACATTGATCGAGGAGGATAGGACTTAGTTTATTTAACAGTTTCTAGCTTGGTCTGTACCTTTAAATACTGAGACATGCGTTATGTGAACCTGCCCCTAGGGTCCTAGGTCATGCCCATGGAGGCTGGGGATAAGAGGTCTGATGTTTTAGACAAGGCCTGGAATGATGTGGAACAGAGTGGCAGCTAATTCTCGATGGATATAATGGGAGAAAGAAACCTTTATCATAGCAAGCCACCAAGGTGCTGGGGTGATCTGTTTACTATGACGTAATTTATTTAGATTAAGGTCACCAATTCCAAAATAAAGAGGTGACATTCATTGAAAGTATCTGAGTTCACCCACTTTAACTGTGGTATTGGTGGAATTCTTGTTATTGAATGCACGGTCGCACTTCCCAGAGAAGTATGGAAGAAATCCCAGGAGCTGACTAGAGTCGCGTCTCTGCAAGCCCAGTTGCTGTCATTGCTACTCCTGTGTTGCCAACATTCAGTGCACTTTGAGGCTCATTTTCCAGTAGTCATGGTTTGGATCACCAACACATCTGTCTGGCTTCACTTCCCTTGACCCTCCAGAGAGAGAATTCAAAGCCATACCATGGGGGGAGAAACACAAAATGAGAAAACATAAATAAAGGCTTTAACATGTACTATATGTTTATCTTTATTTTTTTAAATGTATCCATTATCTATGAATTTACATTTTAATGTATCCACCACCCATCCATCTTCCATCTTGTACCAAAAAGAACTGTTCTGACGGATACTGTTTTGGGTCATATCTGTTCAGATCATATCAACTATGAGGCAGCTGCTGGAACTAAGAGTAAGTGCTTCCTCATTGGACACAAAGAAAAATCACCTGGTCCTCACTGGAAGTAAGACCATGAACTTGGCCCAGGAAAATCCAATGCAGACATTTATAATATCAACTTTAATGGTGAAAAACATACTTGTTTTCAAAAAACTTTCAAATACATAATGTTATTCATTCTTTATTATTGCTCGTGACACGAGCAGGAAACATCCTCCCTTCTCACAGGAGGCATTGAAGGCTTATTAAGTTTCAATGCTTTGCCCTCTGTTCTGCTACCGAAATTAATGTTGGTATTAGGAATATTAATATACCCATTCACATATTAATTTGTATTATATAGTACACATTAATGATTAATATAATATATAGTTATATTGTATATCAATACCTATTAATTATATGTAAATAATTTATGTAATATCCTTATCCAGGAGGCTTACTGCTGTAACAGCTTCACAATTTCAGGGGCTCAACGCAGTTCAAGTTCATTCCTCGTTCACACCACTGTGGGGGCAAGGTGGCGACAGGGTGCTGTGCTCCAGAGTCCAGGGACCCACGCTACTCTGCCTTCTCAGAATCTCCTCCATTCAGGTGCCAGGTAGGAAAAGGAGGTGCATGTTCTTTTGGCCGGAACTCTGGGCCTGGCCTGACGTTGCTGCCAGAGAGGCTGGAAAATGTGGCCTAGCTGTCCCCTGAAAGAAGAGAACACAAATATTCATGGACACAGGAAATCTGTGCCACAAACACTATAGAAATTATAGTGTTTATCTCCCCTGATTAGAGGGGCCCTGTTTAAAGTCTGTAGACCATTATGTTTCTGCTCGGCTTTATTGAGTTGTAATAGACATACAATAAACTACACATATTTAAAGTGTGCAGCTGATGAGCTTTGACACATGTGCACAGCTGTGAAGTCATCACCATAATTAGGATAATGAACATATCTGCCACCCCCAACAGTTCCTGGTGCTCATTTGTAATTGCTGCCTTTTCACTGCATGCCCCACCTCCTGCCTCAGGCACTCACTACTCCACCTACACCATGTATTTGCATTTTCAACCTTTTTCTGTAAATGGAATCATACAGTGGGTTCTCTAATTTGGCTTCTTTCAGCATAATTATGTGCAGATTTCTCCATGTTGCACATATCAGTATTCGCACTTAACCCCATTTGATAATATCGGTCTGTTTCTGGGTGTCCGTTGATTGCCCGCATCAACTCCATGGGCACAACAAGGACTTTCTGTTGTCACTAGTGTATCACTGAGTGCCTGGCATTGTTGTCACTCGGATGTCACTAGGTGCCTGCACATAGTGTAGTTGATGTTCAATAATTATATGCTGAACAACCGAATAGTCACTGCCAGATTACACAATGTATTTATGGGTATGCCTTGAGAGTAAAAGCCATGTCAGTGTCTGATTCAGGTTTGATCGTCTTAAATGTATTGCCTAGAATCATACACAGTAAATATTTGGCTAAAAAATAAAAGTCAATAGTGAGGAGAAAATTTCTCAAGGTCCACATGACAACTTTAGCTTCCACCAAAGGTTATGGAGCACCTCTACCTGCCGGGCACCACCGGATGCTTTTGTCTACGTTGTCTTAGCTCAAGCTCTCCTTGATTTTCACATTCTCACCCTGATATTCCAGTCCGACCCTTGGGACTAGGGCTAGAAACCTTGAGAAAGTTCCACAACTTCTCCAATAGCTACCTCCTTTCCTGTCACTAATGGTCCCATCCCCCCGCGGCCCATGGTCTCCCTCAGGCCTGCTGTTGCTGACTGTCCCTCTGAGGTTGCCACCCCTCTGCCCCGCTCACTCACTCCATCCTGGGCCATCTTGTATCTTTCAAACCTTTGTTGATGGCAAGAAAAGAGTCCTCCCTTATCTGCCTATACATTATGCTGCTTATAATTCCTTGTCCTAAAATAGTCTCTTATCCTCCTCTCCCTGTGGCCCTAATTTCCTGAACCTCGGAAGAACTGGCATAGTCTCCTTTCCCCTCAGTTACTTCTATGCCGTTGTTGAGCTGCCCTCATTCCACATTTTTAAATAAACCTCCAGTGTTCATTTCCGCTGCCTTCAGCCCAGGTCACGCATGTTGCTTTGCTGACTTTGGCTCTTGACGTAGGTCTTCCCCAAGCCCATCTTTCCTGTCATGGTATTTCCAGTGCTCTCACTACAACAGCTGCTGCCTGAACTACTCTCAGTTGGAAGGGTGTGCTCTCCAGGGAGGCAGCCCGTTCCCTGTGCAAGCAGTGTTTACTCCGTACCCATTTAGTCCTTTGGCTACTGCCCAGTTTGAACACTGGCTTCCCTAGTTATTAGCCGTTCGACCTTGCCCGAGACTTTTCTGAGCGTCAGTATCCTCATCTACAAAATTAGAACAATCATAGTAATGATTTCATAAGAGTTGTAAAGATGAATAAAAATGTACCTATCACTCTTAGAAAACTGCTTGGTTTTATAGATGTGCTTGCTAAGATGTCAGCTTTTCCAATAAAATTATTATTATTATTATTATTATTATTATTATTATTATTATTATTATTATCATCATCATCATCACCATGTCTTGGGTCCATAAAGAATAAATCTAATGTTTTTTCCATATAACAACTTCTTCCCTATTTGTAAAGAGCTAAATGTCCTCAGTCCAAAAGACAGTTTACTTGTAAACTCTTTATTTCAATAGTTTGCTGTTTAGCTAGTTCTACAAAGATGACAAAATAATTTCAAGGCCCTGAGGTCGGCTTAATATACTCAAGCCCATTTGGAAAGCTCAACAGTAAAATATTTTTAATATCTGAATAATGATGACTTCTTTCCTGGAATTTCTATCCCCAAAAGAGATTAAAAAAAAAAAAAAGACAAATAAAATAAGTCTAACAAGGAATTGGTTCCATTTTCTTTGCTAGTTTCAGAAATAGTGCTTAGTTATGATGTACATAAAGTGCATTTTTAATTGTCATTTATGTGCTATACACTTGGATATTTTAGAATACATGAATGTGACTTTTTCCAGAATCACCCCAAATCTGCAAAGCAAGCTGAATATCCTCCTTTGCTAATGGATGGTATCAGACAAATAGACTTGTAACTTAGAGACCAGGGAGGACCTGGCCTAAGGTTGCCCCCTGCGGCAGCCACTCAGTGAGAGTGTGACCTCCACCAACATCCCCTCCCCCACCTTGTGACACCAAGGAATTTACTCAGGGGTTTTCTTTGTTTGTTTTTAAGGAGTTTGGTTTTGACAGGCCTGTGGGCTGGAGGAAATCCCGTGCCTACTCTAAGGGGGTTATAACCCCGTATACATCTTTATAGCCCATTTTATTGCTGCCTTTTGGTTTCAAAGGAGGATCTGCTGTGTTGCTTGAGAAGGAAAATCAATCTCTCAGACAGCCGTGGAGTTTGCTCCCTGGGAGGATGACAGGCCAAATCTTCATGACATTGCTGAGGAATGGAGGAGGGCGGGGATCACTTCTCTTCCCCACAGTGGCTGGAGGCAGTCTGGCGGGGAGGTGGGCTCCCGGAGCCTTTTGTTTGGTGTCTAGGGCTCTCACCTCAATTAGCTGCTCTGCCTGGAGAGGAGGGAGGGTGCGGCTTTTCACCCTAATTTGCTGTGGCCTTGAGGGCGTTCTTTTTTTCTCATCTGTCCCAGGCTAGCCCTATGTGTGAAGGCTGGCTTAGTGGAACCATTCGAGGGTCTTTGGTCAAAATTTATTGCTTACATTGGTGATCAGTGGCTGCAGGTATTGGGGGAAAGGGCTAGGAGCTAACAGTTTGCTTGATATCTTTCTCCTCCCTCCCAACTGTGTTGAACGGTGGCCATGCGGAAAGTCTGGGCTGAGATCTGATCCTAGCTCTGCCCTTTAGAAGCAGTTTCCCCACCACTGAAACAGGGTTATTACTACTGGGTAGAGCCTCTGAATGGAATAAATGAAAGAGAAGATGGAAAGAACTTCACACAGTGCCTGACACGATGTCCACATTCCCAAAGATCTATGTGGCCAAATTCCTGTTGCTTTCAGCAAGCACCAAAGCATCTGTGGCAGTCATGAAGGGACACTAAGATTCCAGGAGTCACAAGGAAGGCCTGTATTTGCTTTAGGCTTCACGTGGTGTACACAGGCCGGTGCACATGCACACACACATCTCTTTCCAGGTGCTGGGGCCTCATCCATGGATCTTAGTCCCAGTTGCATGCTTTGCCCTGGAATCTTGGTGGTGCCGTTTCAGGGTGAACCAATAGGAAATGACTGAGCAGACCCTAAATGTGGGCAGGACTCTTAGTCATAGTCTCTCCTGCTTTCTTTCTTGCCCCAACATAACCACTAGGCAGCTTGTTACGGCTCGTTTTCCAGGAAGGTAGAGAGAAGTCTGTTGCATAGTTCTGTCTGTCAGGCCAGCTCATCTTGGGGCATAGCAGGGTATTTTTGAGTGGGGGCTAACAGAGGGTGTGTAAGGAGTTAGTTCCCACCCTGAGGGAGCTAATCTGGGAAAATAAAACTAGCACACCTGAAATAATGAGTCACCAATTAAATGCTAAATGATGTGCTACTGACCAACCCAGTGTTGGAGTTCAGTGTGGGAGACGGTAAACTAGAGGGCAGGCGCTGTCCCCCCGGGTTACCTAGTGCTGTGCCTTGCTAAAGGATTGAGCAATGTTGTTGTATTAAGATAAATGCAAGTTATGGCAGGCCTGTCCCCCTGGGTCTCTCATAATGCTCCATGCCATAGCACACCGCAGCCTCTGCCCATATGCTGCAGACTCTGAGTTGGGCTACACAGTGGGGAAAAAAAAAAATAAACAAATTAGTACATAAATGTATGTGGTGGCTTTTCCCACATCTTTAAAAAAAATGATCAGAATGTTAATTTTAAGCATTTCATTATAAAACATTATTATAACATTAAAAGACATTTTAAGAAGAAAAAAAAAAGCCATGTCTAATCCTACATCCCTAACACAATTAAGTTATCAAAGACTGTAGCTCATTCTTAGTCTCCAGTGTCAGCCCAGTGCGTGGCACACAAAGGGGGCTCAGTGAGTGTGAATGACCAAGCCCATTGGGTACTGTTACAAATATCTAGACAATGGCTTTACAAAGGGTGCCACAGCGGCGCCTCTTGCACCCCCGGTTCTCCGCTGCATTATTGCCCTGAATTCTCACAGTGTGAGGGGGGCATAGGCTCGTATGGTTAGGTAAGTAGGGGAGTGCTTAGAAGCATCTCCAGTAGACCACTGAGCCTTCCTGAGACACAGTAAGAATAGAGAGGTGGGTGCCTAGGAAGGGTTGCTTCCCCCACCATGCCTGGACCACCGTGCCTGGACTGTGTTAAAGTGTCTCCTTTACACCTGTAGTAGAGGATGTTGAGGTGTCACTGTGCCTCCCGCTCCGCCCCCCACCCCCGCCAAACTCCCCAAAGAGCATTATCATTCTAAAGGCATCGGTGCTAAACAAGTCCAAGCCTTCTGCTTACCTGCTTTTCAGGTAGAGCAGGCTTACTTACCTGTTGGTACTTGAACGGCTTTGAAGAGATAGTCACAGGCCTATTTGATGTGAGATGAATGAAAAATGATTCAGCTTCTCCTGTTTAGGATTCCCTCCATCTTTTCTCTCTTTCCCACCAAACGTTAAGCCACTGGAAGGCTGATTGGTCCATACCTTCGGTCTGGGTTCACTGGACTTATTAGTTTCCTAGGGCTGTTGTAACAAGTTACCACAACCTGGGTGGCCTAAAACAGGAGATGTTTATTCTCTCATAGTTCTGGAGGCTGGAGATCCTGAGTCAGTGTGTCAGCAGGGAAGAATCCATCCTTGCCTCTTCCAGTACCTGGCGCTTACTGGGCATCCTTTGTGTTTCTTGGCTTACGGCAGCGTAACCACAGTCTCTGACTCCATTGTCACTGTCTTCCTCCCTGTGTATCTCTGTGTCTCCGTGTCCCTTCTCGTAAGGACACCAGTGATTGGATTTGGAGCCTGCCCTAATCCAGGATGACTGCATCTGAACTACAGTCACATTTGCGAAGACTCTTATCTCCAAACAAGGTCATGTTCACCCATTCTATAAGGACCTCAGCCTGAGGTGGGGGCGGGGTGCAGTTCAACCTACTGCACGAGGTGAGCCCTGAATGCACCTCAGGCCAAGTCACATGTAATGACAGTACTGATTTAGTTTTCTTTTGGAGGAAATGGATGTCCTTTCAGGCCTCTGGTGATGTAGTTGAGTTGATCCTGCTTCCCTCAATTGCTCCAACCCTGTGGGTTACCAACAGTACTTATTTTCAGAATAGCCAACTGGGGTAATTAACTTGGAAGCAAATAATGAGCTTTTTAATTCCTACATATGATTAAATATAAATTCAGGAGCACAGACTTCCTTTTGTTTATTTTTATGTCCCCAGCATCTTGAAATATTAAAGCCATCATTAGCTTAGGACAAAGTAAAGCTAATCTGCCCTATATTTATTCACCTAACATTTATTGAGCAACTGCTGTTTGCCAGGCACTGTGCCAGGTTTGGGGGAGACAGTGGTGAAACTAGTAGTAACTACTAATTGATTGAGAATCTACTGTTTTTTTGGACACCGAAACAGGTTCTTCGCATATTTTATCATGAATCCTTACAAAAGCCATAAAGTAGGTATTATTATCCATGTTTTATAGATGAGAAAACTGTGGGCAAGAATGTTAAAAACTTTGACCAAAGTCACAGAGCTCGCAAGTGACAGGGTCAAGGTTAAATCTGAATGACGTACGTGAATCAGCCCTGCTCTGCGCTTTGATAGACGGTTCTGAGTGATGTTTCTTAGCTTTTTCCCCAGAAATCTAATGGAGTAGTTTTTCAAATACCATATGCTCTCACCTATAAGAGGAATCTAATGAACAAAATAAACTAATGCACAAAATAGAAACGGAGGCATGGAAACATGGACGAGACTGACAGTGACCAGAGGGGAGGAGAGAGGGGACAGTGGTGGAAAGAAGGGGACAGGACTAGACAAAGAGCATGTATGAATGACCCACGGACATGGACAACGGTGTGGGAGTTGACTGTGGGAGAGGGGGATGGAATGGACGGAGAAGGGCAAAGGGCGACAAAATGAGACCCCTGTAATAGAATAACAATTTAAAAAATGACAAAATAAATACATAAATAAAGATTTTATTTATTTATTTTTAGAGAGAGGGAAAGGAAGGTTAAAAAGAGGGAGAGAGACATCAATGTGAGAGAAAAACATCGATTGGCTGCCTCTCACATGCATCCTGACCGGGGATCAAACCCACAACCCAGGCACGTGCCTTGGCCAGGAATTGCACTCATGACCTTTCGCCTAGTGGGATGACGCCCAACACATGAGCCACACCAGTCAGGGCATGGTTTTGTTTTGTTTTTTAAACAAATCATCTTTTTAATGTAATAGATTTTAATGAAATATGTAGATAGAAAGGCACCGATATTATCTATCATCTATCATCTAACATAACATCTTGTGGCCAAAAAAACATAAATGGAAAATATATGCTTTCAATTAGGCAAGTGTAAACCTTTAATAATAATAGCATCCTGATTCATAAATGAAGAGGTAATGGGAGGAGATCACCATTTCCCAGTCCCTATGGGGTAATACCTAAGCACTGATTCTCAGTCAGCTGCTAAGTGCACAACACCAGAGGTAATCAAGCATGAGTTGCCTCCCGATGGAAGACCACCCAAAAATCAAAATCTGAATTTGATCAAACTTCTAGATCTAACTATGAATTCATAGTAAATCATGTCATCAAAATGTGGATTGTGGTAGGACAAGCTATATGACAAAAGTATCAAGTTATTAACAAATAAATTGCAAGGAAAAAAAGCTGGAAAAATAAACTTTAGACTAAATAAAGACAACATTTATCAATTACAGGATTGATTTGCACAAGGTGCAAAAATAAATCTTTGAGGCATTTGGAGGATATTTTATGCTGATCAGATATTGGATAATGCTTAAGTAATTATAGTTCATTTGAGGATATAATAACATTTTGGTTTTGTTTACAAGCAAAATCTTTTCCTTTAGAGATACATGCAGAAATGTTTATGGATAAAACGATAGGACACTGAGAATTTGCTTCAGTGTATTCCAGAGTGGGTCAGGATGAAGGGGAAACAAGATGTGGTTGAATTCGTCATTGTGGAAGCTGGTGATGTGTATGTGGAGTTTTGTCCCACCTTTCTCTCACTTTTATGTATACTCAAAATATCCCATAACCAAAAATTTATAATAAGTTTCATAAATATGTGAAAAGGAAGTAGTTCAGAAGGTCTGCTAGAGCAAGAGGAATGGAGGGATGATGTGTGTCCCCATGAAAATAAGCTGGTCCATTTTCTACTAGAATTGTGCTCTCCTTCTAGCTGGTGTTCTGATGGACCTACTCTGGGAACAGCCCCCGAGGAGACCAAGGCTGGGGGGCCATGAACAACAGAAACCACTCGGTGTCTCTGTTAAAGCAGTTACCATCCTCCAGGCGACACATTTCAGGAGCTGGAAGCTGTGACCCTCACTACGTGTTATGTGTGCCGTACTCTGCTGTTTATAAATGTCCCACAAGCTTCTTTTAGTTAATCTTCAGCCAGAGCCTTATGAGGTAGATGCTGTCTCTTGTCCTCACACCAGAGAGCAGGCAGCTGGAACTCCCACCTGTAATTTGACTGGAGCGTAAATATCAGAACTGGGACCCATCCAAGCCCTGCCTTTGATGCCCCTGATCACTGCTGTTCCTACCTACCTCTGACTTCAGAAAAGCATTTTTTGTCTTTTAATGTGTGGTACGTCAGAGTAGGGCTGCACTATTTATGCCAGGTATGGACTTCTTTCTGGATGGATGATTGTTGTGAATGTGAGAATAAGAAAAAAAAATGCATTAGACATGAAAATTACCCTAAATTAGAGGGCAGGAGAGGTGACAAATACCCTCCAAATAAATAAGCTCCTACCATGTTCCAGGCACTTCGGTGGGGTGGGGAGTCAACGCTGGAGGAGGGAAGGAATTAGGTTCTCTGTCCTTTTTTTTTTAACCTGTAGCATAAAATGCATAGTATCCACTCAACTGTAACTGTATGAAAGGAATGCAAGTCTCTCTTCTTCCTTCTCTCTTTCTGCCCCTCTGTGACTTACCTCACCTCCAAGATTTTCCTTACTTGGAGAGGTGAAGGGAGAGAGAAAGAGAGAGAGAGAGACAGACAGAATGAGCAAGCAGGTCAAAACACGGGCACTCCAAACAGGAGTTAAGGCTCTGAGTGATGTCTCAAATTATGGAGATTTTATGGGGGAAGAACCCAGTGGACTGGTTGTGAAGGTCTCTCTGGTGCTTACAGGAAAATATATTGAGAGAATAAGAAGGTATTGATTCACATTATTCTTGCACAGTTTTCCTGAGAGACATGAGTCAGTTAAATGACTCTATAAATTCTAAAGAGGCAGGGAAAACTTTCTAATTAAATGTTCGATGCTTGTTCTAACTGATTAATACTATGTCAGATTTGTATACAGTACGTTCTGTTTGTGCATATAGAATATGTTGAAGGCCCTCTGCGATCATATGGGGCTCAAATTTGTGCACATTTAAAAGTTGTTTTATGACTGAGAGAACATCACAAAGTATATGTACCCTTCGGAGAGAAGACCCACATATTTTCTGGGTGGGATTTCATTGGTCAGTAAAAAGGAAGGGAGTATAGGAGCCAACCTCTCAAAATCTTTGAGTCATGGAACATTATTTTTCTATTTTATTTTATTTTTAAAATTACAAGTTTATGAAAACAATTAAAAATTTATTTTAAAAAACCTACAGCAGACATTGTCATTAATGAAGAACATTTAGTTGTGTTTTCTTTAACAATGACGCTTATTGTCACTGCCATTGTTTTGACACAGAACTCAAGATCCTAGTCAATGCTATGAAAAAGGAAGCTAATAAAGAGGGGTTTGGTTCTTTGTTTTTTTTTTTTTACAGAACTTAAAAAAATATTTCAATTATGGTTTACAGTCAATAGTATTCTGTATTAGTTTCAGGTGTACAGCATAGTGGTTAGTTAGACAACCATAGACTTTGCAGAGTGGTCCCCCCGATATTTCCCATACCCACCTGGCACCATGCATAGTTATTATGATATTATTGACTGTATTTCCTATGCTGTAATTTACACATCTCTGTGACTGTTCTGTAACTACCAATTTGCACTGCTTAATCTCTTCACCTTTTCCACCTAGCCCCTCTGGCAATCCTCAGATTAGTCTCTGGATCTATGAGTCTGTTTCTGTTACATTTATTTTTTAATTTTGTTCTTTAGACTCCACATATAAATGAAATAATGAGACTTGTTGTATCTTTGATTTACAAGATTGTATTGCTTATATCTGGAATTTATAGGAAGCCAAGGTGAGGTTTTGAAACAGAACCCCCAATTACAATATTATTCCTCTGGGAAAATGGGACCCGCTTTACAGTGCCACTTTGAGGGGTCCATTGTGGGCAAGTTCAGTGTGGCCGACATGATGTTTATGTCGTTAATGGAACTTGAAGCATTTATTGTGTGCTGGGTGTGCATTCTGAGAGGGTTCTCCTAATCTGTATGACGGAGCTAGTAACACCTGCTTCATAAGGTTCTTGAGAGCAAGGCTTTTATCAAAGTAATACATATAAAGTCTTAAAAAAAGTGTCTGGCACAGAGTAACTAAAACATTCAATAAGTGGTGGCTGAGGTGTCATTGTCTTCATCATTGTTGCTGATCCTTACAACCACCTGTGGTGTGGTTTAGGTCTTAGGATCCACCCCGACTGATACATGAGCACTGAGAGTGGCAGTTACAGAGCTGGAGAGGAAAGCCGGCATTCTGACATCGAATCACAAAGTATACCATGACCTGCGTCAGGGACCCCTTTACAAAGCAGTAATTCCTTGTTACAGACTGATCTTGTGCTTTTCTTCACTCTACTTGCCAGTTGCAATTCTGTGTGCTGATATGGAAAATCTCAAATGCATTATTAATTTTTTTTAATTGCCAAAAGGCATCATGGTTACACTTCAATCTCAGTTGTGTTATTTTTAAAAGGGTATTCATTATGCTCTATATGTATAAAAATTTCTGAAGCAGATACATAAGAAAGTGTAACAGTGCTTAACCATTGGTGAATGGAACTGGTTGTTAGAATAGGTAGACTTTGACTTTTTATTTTATATCTTGACACACTGTTTGAAATTTTTTATTACAAATTTTTAAGAAAGTTTAGAGAAGTTTTTGAAAATACAGAAAAGAAAGGTGTCTTAAGTTCTTTCAGGCTGCTATAACAAAATACCACAGATTCGGTAGATAATAAACAACAGAAAATTATTTTTCATAATTCTGGAGGCTAGAAATCTGAGATCAGAGTGCTCACATGATCAGGTAAGGGTCCATTTCCTGGTTGAAGACTTCTTGTATCCTCACATGGAGGAAGGGATTAGGCAGCTCCGTGGGATCTCCTTTATAAGGGCACTAATCCCATTTATGAGGGATTCACCCATAATCTCCTCCCAAAGGCCCCTCTTCTTAACAACGTCACATTGGGCATTAGGATACCAACGTGTGAATTTTGGGAGAACACAAACATTCAGACCACGGCAGAGGGGGAGAAAAGTACAGTAACCCATCTCTGTGTTTCTTAGACCCAAAACATCTCCTTCTGAGCAATAAAGCTTTGGGAAAGGAAGTATAGCACTCTGTAAGTCCTAAACTGGGAAATTCTCAATATATATTAGCATATTAAAGGTCATGAGAAGCTAAGTAAAGAAGTCTGTATAGTACATTTTTATTACCTCTTTTATATCTATTATTATCCTACAGAATTATATCCTATAGTATAACAGTTTGCGGTGTATGTATTTAAGAAAAGATGACCTAGCCTTAGGTGAAGTGCAATGACTGTTTCTTCAGGTCTGGAGGAAGACCTGCCTGGGGGTATGGGGTCACCATATTTAGTCTAAGATTCAGGCAGACTGGGGTCCAAATCTTGGGTCTTCCATTCATTAGCTGGCTGAGCCCGAGGCAGGTTGCCTCACCTCTGGGACTCTGTGTGTTCATTCACCTGTAAAAGAGAAACAATGATGCCTCCCTTTTAAGGGCATTTTCAGGATTAAAGGAGAGAAGTACCTGGACCTTTGTTAGTCTCCTCCTCCTCCTCCTCCTCCTCCTCCTCCTCCTCCTCCTCCTCCTCCTCCTCCTCCTCCTCCTGGGCTCCACTGATGCATCTCCCTCTATGGTAACACTGCCGTGCCTGCATTTATGAACACCCGCACTTACCAGAACAACTTACCGAAAGATGCCTCCATTTATGAAAGGCTTCATTTTAAGATTTATCAAAGGCCAGGGTATCAGGTAGCAAGCTTTCTTTTTATTTTTTTTTATTTTCAATGTGAATCCATTTCTAAAATCTTGATTTCCAGATACCTATTTCAAGAATGTGCCTCTTACACCAGGCAAAGAATCCTGTTTCTCTACAACTTAGAGCCTCAAAGATAGAGAAAATTTATTGTCTAAATCACATCCAGCTTTGACTGCTCCAGGCCATTCCAGGCCACTGCACCAAGGTAGCCCCTTCCCCTCACTTCCTTCGCCCGTGTCAATGCTCACAGTGGAAACCAATTTCAGAGTTCAGTTTTAAAGTGTGAGTGCTAAAAAAGCATTGCCTTTTTTTTCAAAGTAACCTTTGCATTAAGCCCTGGAATCTAATTACTCCAGTGTTATTAGCCTCCCCGAAGTACCCACGCCTGTGCAGACTGAGTTTAAAGTTCAGGAAGTATTAACAAAAGGAATCAGAAGCAAGATCTTGAGCCCTTTCTCTGAAGAATCTCGCTGTCTGCACCCTGCCTTTCCCTCCTCCTGGGTGTGCCTGCCTGGGAAGGCCAGTGAGTAACCTGCACATTTTTTTCATCTTGGCCCTTCCCACCCAGACGAGAGGACGGAGTGGCAGACAGGCAGGCAGACGGCGGTGAGTCCTGTTCAAGCACGCACGGATAATACCTCTACCCGCACCCCGGTCCTGGACCCCTCGCCACTCTCAACCCACTCCAGAAGGAGCCAGCGCCCCTGCGAGGGTCCGGTGGGGACCCCCACTTTCAATGGTAAGGGCTGCCAGCAGCAGGGCCACTTCATTCATCTTATTTGCTGTGGTGTTGGTGTTTCTCTTCTATTGTGTTTACATGGGAGAGTTTCTGATAGAACTGAAGGTGTTTTGTTAGGTTGATGGGTTAGTTCTCAGTCATCTCAAGACAAAGAAATGTCTTTTCCCAGCAGAATTTATTAGAACTTGTAACCTGATAGCCTGGCCTTGAAATAACACTTAATGTACTAATTACCTCTGGTTAGTACAACTTACACTTTTGGCCCCGTAGGGGGGAAAAAAATAAAAAACTGCATTGCTTATCAAATAGGTTTTGAAGAAGGAAAAGTGCTAAGGATTGTGGACATTTTATGGTCCTCTCTGACTGACTGAAAAGTAGCCTCGTTTGTTACCATAGCTTTAAAACAGACCGCGATGACATTTTGTCTCAAAACAAAACAGACCACGTGAACAGAAAACCCTGTTTAAAAGATTTCCATGTTGAATGAAATATGCCAGCGGAGGGTTTGGTCAAGGAGTTTAAAGATAACTTGGTCTAATTAAATGTAGATGAACATGGAAGTATTGAATTAAGTCTGGGAAGAAAAAAGTCAGATGCTCAACGTGGAATTCATGTGGTATTTGACAGAAAACAGATCTTTGCTCAGTGTGTTGAGAATTCTCTGAGTGAAGGGTCGGAAGGCACGTGGAGGAGGCTTGAGAGCAGGTTTGGTGTGTGGGGCCAGTGCCAAGGCCTTCTCCCTCGATGGCTGTGGGTGAGAGAGCAATTCAGAGTCATCAAGTGCTGCGTTCTTAACAGGCTTCTGATTTCAATATGTGTTCTAAACACAAGCTATTGATTGCACGGACATGTGAAGGAATACAACTGCTGCCTCTGGTTGCTGGTCTAGCCCAAACTTTCATACCTGGGGAGAGTTCAAGAAAAACGTTGTAGAAAAGATAAGGCTATGTTGTAATGTTAATTTGATATTATACTACGTAGTACATTTGAGATGGCCCTATTGTTTTTCCAGGCATGAGGAATTCTGTCTTGACTACGTTAGAGTGTGAAGATGCTGAGCTAAGGGGTTTTATAGGAGAATGGCCAAGAAACTGCAGTGGAAGTTGCCCAGCCAGGGGCATTCCCATGACACCTGAGAAAGTTTGTCCTATGCCCAGAAACCTGTATGGATGCAGCACAGGTTCTTTCTTGGCACCGCTGTGCGACCAATTTAAGGATTCTCTGTAAGCAGTAACCTGCACTTACCACATCTAGGTTTTTAGAGCAGCAATAAACAATAGCTCAAAAAAATGGTGTACCAAAAAGGGTATAAAGAACACACAGTCAGGGTACAAATCCGCTTCTTAGATTACGTACCCCTCTTTTTTGTTTTTTTAAAGTATATTTTATTGAATATGCTATTACAGTTGTTCCAATTTTCCCTTTTCCCTACTCTGCCTGGTACCCGCTTCCCTCAAGCATTCCCCCACCTTAGTTCATGTTCATGGGTCATGCATATAAGTTCTTTGGCTTCTTCATTTCCTATACTATTCTTAACATCCCCCTGTCTATTTTGTACCTAACAGTTATGCTTCTTAATCCTTTCCCCCCATTCTCCCCAATGCCCCTCCCAGCTGATAACCCTCCACAAGATCTCCATATCTATGATTCTGTTCCTATTCTGGTTGTTCGCTTAGGTTTTTTTTTTTCTTCTTTCTTCTTTTTTTTTTTTTAAGATTCAGCTGTTGATAGTTGTGAGTTTGTTGTCATTTTAATGTTCATAGTTTTAATCTTCTTCTTTTTCTTAAATAACTGCCTTTAACATTTCATATAATAATGTCTTGGTGATGATTACCTCCTTTTGTTTTACCTTGTCTGCAAAGCACTTTATCTGCCCTTCCATTCTAAATGATAGCTTTGCTGGATAGAGTAATCTTTGTTGTAAGTCCTTGCTTTTCATCACTTTGAATACTTCTTGCCAGTCCCTTCTTGCCTGAAAAATATTTTTTTCTTTGAGAAATCAGCTGACAGTCTTATAGGAACTCCTTTGTAGGTAACTCGCTGCTTTTAAGATTCTGTTTTTTATCTTTAACCTTTCACATTTTACTTATGATGTGTCTTGGTGTGGTCCTCCTTGGGTCTAGCTTGTTTGGGACTCTCTGTGCTTCCTGGACTTGTATGTCTATTTCCTTTACCAAATTAAGAAAGTTTTCTGTCATTATTTTTTCAAGTTTTCAGTTTCTTGCTCTTCCTCTTCTCCTTCAGGCATCCCTATGATTTGGATGTTGGCACTTTTGGAGATGTCCCAGAGTCTTCTTATACTATCCTCTTTTTCTGAATTCTTGTTTCTTCTTTCTGTTCTGGTTGAATGTTTATTTCTTCCTTATGTTCCAAATAGTTGATGTGAATCCTGGCTTCCTTCCTTTCACCGTTGTTTCCCTGTATATTTTTCTTCATTTCACTCAGTGTAACCTTCATTTCTTCCTTTATGTTGTTGCCATTCTCAGTGAGTCCTCTGAGCATCCTTAGGGGTTTTGAACTCTGCATCTGATAGGTTGGCTATCTCTGTTTCTTTTAGTTCTTTTTCTGGGGTTTTGTTCTGCTCTTTCCTTTGGGCCATATTTCTTTATCTCCTCAATTTGGCAACCTCCCTGTGTTTGTTTTTGTGTATTAGGTAGAGCTGCTTTGACTCCCTGTCTTAGCACCCCTGTGAAGTTGTATGGGGTGGAGCCTTAGGTAATTGCCAGGGTAGGGCCACCCACTTCACTGCATTGTGGCTCTGTGTGGGGGAGGGCTTAGAGAGGGGACAGTGCCACTGGAGGTTTGCTGGGCACTTACCCTGTTTCCAGTCATTTCACTCACTTCCCGTATGCGACTCGCGCCCTTTCAGCTGTTGCCTTGGTGAATGCCAGAGTGGGTGGGTTTACGTATGCTCTAAATGCATGCAGGCCCTTTCTACAGACTTTCCTGAGAAATCAGCAGTGTCTTTTGCTGCCCCAACCCCCACCGGTTTTTACAGCCAGAAGTTATGGGGCTTTATCCTCCCAGTGTTGGGACCCTGGGCTGTGTGGTCTGGCCTGGGGCTGAGATCACTCGTTCCCAAGGTATCCCTCCTGATTTTTATCCACCACTTGTGAAGGTGGGACCACCATTCCGCTGCCTCTCCAGGCCACACTGCATCTCCTTGCCTTTCCACCCCTCCTGCCCATCTGGATGAATGGTTGGTTAAATCCTTGGTTGTCAGACTTCCATACAGTTTGATTTTCTGGGAGTTCTGGGTGTTGTTTGTTTAGATGTTAGTTGTAATTGTTCTTGTGGCTGTATGAGGAGGCAAAGCATGTCTACCTACACCTCCATCTCGACTGGAAGTCTAGATTACATACCCCTCTTCTAAGTTTCAGGAAAGTACAGTATTTTGTTTTTGTTGTTGTTGTTGAAATCAGTAATTCTTCAGCATTGCCATTATAATATTCCTTTGGTGATAATGCTAGTAGTTTTCTTTCTTATAGTTTAGGTTTCCCTTTGGCTAATAAATGAAAAGCATAGATTGACTGCAGTCCAATCAGCCAGCTCTTTAGAAGACAACCAAGAATCCCACTTATTTTGCCAAGTGAGCAAGAGATGGGGTGGGAGCCATTATGATGATTTTACTGGATATACAAGGTTTAAATTTGTGACTTTTTCAGTTACGGCTGAAAAATAAATGGATGCCACTTCAAGCCATTCATGGGGTTAACAATACTGATAACTCTCTGGCCCTTGTAGGCATATGCACTTCGCATACTATGCATCACAGTGTAGAAATATCGTGATCCCCTCCAAACCCACGTCTCTCCCAGCCCTGGTGCTCAGGAGTAGATTACAGAATACAGTCCAGAAGAGTAGAAGAGAGTGAGTAGCATTTCCTGCTGATGGCTTATTCTGCACAGTTTCAGAACTTCCTAGGTTTTCTTCATAAACCCAGTTGAATGCAGTTTCTTCTTAAATTTGGCTTTTTTGAGGCATCTTCATGGCGAGTTTAGGATTTGTTTTTATTTCATTGTGTTTTTCATCCACCCCTTTTGTTTAGTCTTTTAGGCAGTGATCCTACCAAGCAGAATGAAAACTGACCTTACAAATGGGAAGCAAACTGTGTACTTTCAACAACCTTGCCTTTGAGCGGCACATGCTGTCTCCTCCCACTCTCTGTATCTCTCCCCTAGAGCTGGCAGGCAGGCACTACCCAGCTGCAGCCACTTCTCTGCCATCCTGTGTTTCCTGGTTTCTGGAATTCATTTCTCCACCACCCCCTTCTGTCCCAGCCTTCCCAACTTGGTGTTTAGAGAATTTAAATGGAGCTAACCAAAAGGTCATGGTGATTTAAAAAAAATGACAACGGAAAGCAGAACCTTAGTTGTAGGGATGCTGTAACAACTACAGCTGCACCGCAGCCGGGCTGCATCTTAGGGCCTGTGTCCGGGAAAAGAGCTGTGAATTCAGCCACCGCCGTCTCAGTGCGTGCCCTAAGCGGTCACAGTCAGGGCCAAGGTGAGCGAAGTCAGCAAGGGAGTGAGGAGGCCTTAATCAGCAGCTGGTGACTAAAGTATAATTAGCCTCAGGCTGTAATCTTCAATGAGCTCCAGTTTCCTGCTCCTCGGGGCTTTTTGCTGGTCTTGTGTATTATCATTTTCCTATAATATTTCTTATGAGTGTTGGTGCTCCTCATGGTAATGCTGTGGGTCCTTCGGAGGATGTAGCCCTGATGATCATTTGGCCACATTTCATCTGTAGGCATACCCTAACCCAGAAAGAGAACCTGTCCTGAACAAATCCTCATGAGGATGGCATGTCATCCACGTCACCTTTAAAAACCCCAAAGGATGATATAAGAGAGAGAGTAAATAGATTTCTTTTGCTTTAGTTTGAGACCGAGATTTTGAGGATTAACTAAGATGCGTATGTGTGCAGGCAGGAGTAGAAATGAGGAGTAACTGATGAAACTTCAATCTGATGATTCTGTAAATTTTTGAGATGAGGGTAAAAACTTGGGCTCACACTCAGAAATCACCTTTGGCTTCAGGTGCTATTTTTCTCCCATTACATTAGGTGTGTAATAAATTGGGTGCCAGAATGGCCCCAGTGATTCCCCTCTTTGAATCTAGCCCCTCGTGATATAGCTTTGTAGCTCCTCTTATCAAGAGGCAGGATCTGTTTCTCCTGTCCTTGAACCTGGTCTTGGCCTTGAACTTTGGCCAGAGGAATGTGCAGAAGTAAAGGTTTGCATTGTACTGGACCCCAGCCTAGGTCTTAAGAGGCCTTGTACATCTCTGCTTGTTCCCTTGGGATCAAGCCCAGTCACTATGTGGATACCCCTGGACTTGCTTGCTGTGGCCCAGAGACTCTTGTCACCGCAAGTGACAGCAATCTTGTGCCAGACATGTGTGTGAGTGAGGCAATCCTAGACCAGCCAGCTGACCTCAGACATGAATGGGCCCAGCAGAGATCAGACAAACTGATCCAGATCCACAGACTCATGAACAATAATCAATGCTTATTGTTTTAAGCTACTAGTTTTGGAATAGTTTGTTATGCCAACAATAACTAATGGATATATGTGGTCTTTTGGAGATGGGCCCTCTGTAGTCACCTTTGGGATTATTAATGTAATCATGAATGCTTAGTGCAAATCAACATGAGATTTGATCCCTAGATGGAGGGGTTCTATTGGGAGGTGGGGCAATTCTTGTCATCATCAGCATTACTTTGAGACCGGTGTTTTTTGTTGTTTTGTTTTGTTTTGTTTTTGACAACACAGATGCCTGGGCCTTGTGTCAGAGTTTTCAACTAAATATAAATGGAGACTAGGAATTTAGAAAGTACTGGGGCTAAGTTTGAAAACAAATAATCCAATGGTCTTGTCAGTCCCGTCTATTACTAAAAGATACAATGATTCCACTTCATCTTTACTTGGCAAATAAAACTGAGGTGGTTCAGAGTTCATTTATAACTTGGTATACTTCCAGCTGCATAAGTAAACTCTGTAATCACCTTTGGGCTAGTGCCTATTGACCTGATCCTAGATGGGGAAAAATAATTCACATATGCAGATTGACAGCTGGGATTGTGTGTTGCTTACTACTGCATCCCCTGGAATTTAGAACGTGGTATGGCTTCCATGAAGATATCTTCGGTATTGGGGATGTAATAGGGTCTAGCATTGAGGACCTTATAATCTAATGGGGAAAAAAATCAGAGATCCATTACTTATGTATTAAGAAAACAAAGAAAACAGTGCTTTAACCCTTAAACTGCAAGTGAATTTTTACTATAGTGGGTCTGTCAGTTAGTGAGTGTATCAATTGTTGCTACAAAAATGCTGCATTACAAACAAGCACAAAATCTCGTGGCATACAACAACATGCTTTTTTATTAACCCCTTTGTGTACAAGTTGGAGTAGGAGAGCCAGCTGATCTTGGTGGGGCTTTGCTGGGGTGACTTTACTCCTTGTGTCCCTCATCCTCCTTCTGGGACTAGCTCTCAGCTGAGGCTTGTTCTTCTCATGGTGAAGGCAGACACACAAGAGCACAAGCCACAAGGAGCAAACTCATTACATGCTTCTGGCATGTCAGTAATCTATTAACAATCTGTTGGCCAAAGCAAGTCACGTGCCCAAGTCCATTGTCAAAGGGCAGGGAACTTTATATTTTCAGAGAGAAACTGCAAAGTCATGTGGCAGAAGTCATGAATGCTGAGAGGGGTGGAGATTTAGGGCCATTAAAGTTGGCCTGCATGGTGGGAGAAGGACATGGGGGGTGGAGGGAGATTCACTTTTTCCTATTTAGAAAAGGTGGTGAAGTCATAGCTGGACCCCAGGGTAACCAAGAGGCAGAGAGTGTCTGTCATTTGCAACCAGCCTGTTCCTTGTAATGTGGAAGAAGCATCAGCCTCTTTACTATTATGATCCGTTCAATGGAATTTTAAAGGGAAAAGAATTCCAGCAAGTACCTCAAAGTTGGTAGGTGCAAAGATGGCCCTGGAATCTCAACAGAATGGCTCCATTTCCGTTCTCGCTCTGTCCTCCAAAATGTAAAGGCCGTGGACCACTGCCCGTCTCCAGGATGGGCATTACTTGGAGTAGAGTCTTTACTTCAGATTACACAATATTCCTTTACTATCATCACTTCTTTCTGGGGCAAAACAAACCAGTTTCTATCTAGTCCAAACACCTGGGGCTGTTTCCCCAGCCCTAGCCCAACATTGCTCTGATTAAAACAGATTTTGGTGAATGTCCTCCCCTGATGGCCTCTTTCTCCCTGATTTGTTTTATGAAAGGTTTGTAGCCTGTGCCTTTGGTTCAGATAAGAAACCAGTGTTCTAAAATATGATTGAGGTTCTCAGATATTCTCCAGCGTTTTACTGAGAAAAGTAATGGAGTACTTTATTGCAGGCCACTGATTTATCAGCATTGCTATTGATCATTCTATGCCTTTGGAACTGTGTGGTGTCTCAAATTCACCTGTGAGGCAATTGGGGTATGAAGGATTATGTAACTTCCCCGAGGCCACGTCTACTGGCCAACCAGGATTAGCAACCTGTCCTCTCAGTTTTTCAGCTTTTGTGTGGCAATCTGATTGATGCTGCCTTGTCTCACAAAAAGCATATGAGGATATCATTACCTACTGAGCTTACTCTTCTAAGAAACCCCGCCCTCCCAGTATTTGTGTTCCATGGAAAACAAGGAAGTCTAGCAGGGAGGTATTCAATGATAATGAGATTTCCCCACCACAGTGTTAGGGGAACTAAGGTGGAATAAAGGTAATTTCTAAATTGTATTTCCTGAGGTTACTGTCTTGAACACAAAAATAAATCAGGGTGGGTGGGGACTCTTTAGAAGACCGCCTCGAGACTATGCTTCTTCCGTGTATTTTCTGAGCCTTCATCTGCCATTTTTGTCGCCTGGTGAGTGTTCAGCTGCTGGTTGCAGTCGTTCTCTGACAGACAGTGCTATTTGGGTTTATGTGGGAAACTGATCTGATTAAACAACACGTTTAAACTAATGCTTTGTAGGAGGCTTGATATGAGTGGAGCCAACATTCTATTCGTATTTTTGTCAGGTTAACACATGCAAACAAGCAGATCATTGCTGTGGCCCCAAATGGGTAAGGTCTGCTACAATTAATGTATAAACTGATTATCTTGAATAGGTTGTTTCCATTCTGGTGATGGCTTTGCTGAAAACCTCATGTGCCTCCCATACAACACTGATGCTGCATAATATATTGTGACTTTAGCAATGATTTAATATCCTACCCCTCCTCTTGCTCAATGCCAGGGCCAACTCTGCATTGTTTTCCACTGAAAACCTAGGAGCCAGCATAACAGAATCTAGATTAATAGCTACCGGATGAATGAATGAGTGAGTAAATGCTAGGAGTACAACATACAGCTCCTAAGACCCATTTAGGATTTTTCCCTAGGTGTTTCTACCCCTGAGAAAGGGCAGTGAAGGGTTAATGTTCTCCTTGGAGCTGAAGGGATTTGGATATGGATCTGGCTCAAATCACATTCTTTCTGCTACTATAGCAACAGGTTGAGAATTTTGCTAGCACTGCCTACGTTGGAAATGCCTGTGTGCAGGCGACTTCTTTGTCTGGGGGACGACTGCTTTTTTCTATGATGTTTCAATGAAGCAGCTTCTTTGCAGAGGCAAAGAGGCCAGTACAAAGCAGCGGCTAAGAATCATGGAAAGGCAGAGAGAGACCTTGTTTTGATTGGAGGGACATTGCCAATCTTTTGTCCTCTGAAGAGGTGTGAGGTGGGGAAGGAATTGGTTTCATCTGATAGCACCTTTTTCTCTCCCTTCTTAATGAGGCCTCTCTTCTGAGGGACACCCCCTGGCAGTATTTGGAAAACTTTCTCTCACTGTCATTGCTTAACAAGCAGAGTGACAGTTAAGCACTCATGTTCACTTCTAAGTTTGGAGAGGCCAGAAGGGACCAGAATGTAGGTTGTCCCCTCTGCATTCACCACTTTTTCTAATCAGCTCTGAACCTGCATTGTCTCCTGAGAAGGACAGCTAACCAAGAGTGAGCAATGGAGACGTAATTTTTTACTTGGTGTAGCAATGTCGTAAAGAGAGGAAAGAAAACAAGGAAGCTGCGCAGGAAAGTTGCTTAGGTGGTATTAACTTCCCAGGAGGCTTCCCAGACTCTGAAAAAATGGCCAGCCTGTTACTCAGGGCTGCTGCTTGGGTTATCTCAGGTACGGTGATAACCATAGTTTAGGGCTAGTTGGAGTTCTTGCTGGGCTAATGGATGAAGTCAGTACGCAGTCAGTATCACTTTGGGTTGACTTATCACGTTGCACCTTACTGTTATCACTTCTCCATATTGTTTTCAATTTGCACAAAGATGGGGAAATCTGCCTGGTTCACTCTTTGTTCCTGGTTTACAAGTGTATTTTGGTGAAAAATACCTGAACATATCGAGCCATTCTTCAGAAGCAGTACTGTATTAAAAGTTTAATTTTAAAAACCTTTTATCCCCAACCCCCTACATGCTATTTGAATGTGGGATAAGCCCTTGATCATGTGTGGACCAAAAAAAATTAATACCTTTCCTCCCACCTTCTAAGTTCTTCCTGCTGGGCTATTAAATTAACAGAGAAATTAACAGGAGAAAATCAAATTGTAATACATATGCACGGAGAATTCACATCAGCATGAAAATCCCAAAGATAGTGAGGCAACATTGGGTATATATGGCATTTTGAACAAAGGAGAAGAGGTTGTCAGGGGTTGGGGAGGCAAACGGTGGGGATGGGGTGTGAGATTTCAGAAGGGGCAACGGGTGATTGACAGGTAGTTGAGGAAGAGCTGAACACATGGCAGGAAAATCCTTGTTAGTCAACTTAGAAACAGTGGGCGCTGCGGGTGTCCGGCTAACATGCCCCTGCCTGAAAGCCCTCTACTTACCATACCTAATTCAATTTTGGCTAGGTGAAATCCTAAGATTTCCTTCCTGAAGCAGGTTTCTCTGTCTGAATCTCTTGGGCAGGAAAGGGGGGAGGGTCAAATGTTCCTTCTGAGTCTTCTTTCTTTTTCTTTCTTCATTTTTTTAGATTTTATTTACTTATTTTTAAAAATTTTACTTTTATTTAATTTTAGAGAGAGGGGAAAGGAGGAAGATAGAAAGGGAGAGAAACATGATGTCTGAGAGAAACAGCGATTGGTTGTCTCTCTCACACCCCCAACTGGGGACTTGGCATGTGCCCTGCCTGGGAATTGAACCAGCAACCTTTTGGTCCACAGGCCAGCGCTCAGGCCACTGAGCCACACCAGCCAGGGCTTCAGTCTTGTTTCTTTATTTTCTTTCTTCTCTTTCTTTCTTTCTTCCTTTCTTTTTTAAAGATTTTTATTGATTTATTTATAGAGAGAGGGGAAGCGAGGGAGAAAGAGAGGGAGAGAAACATCAATGTGTGGTTGCCTCTCACACACCTGTAACTGGGGACCTGGCCTGCAACCCAGGCACGTACCTGGACTGGGAATTGAACCAGTGACCCTTTGGTTCGCAGGCCAGCATTCAGCCCACTGAGCCACACCAGCCAGGGCCTTGTTCCTTAGTAACCATCTTAAACTCCATAACCAAAGGGCAGCTTCAGGGTGATAAAACTTTGGTCCTCTTCAATCTTCATGTCTCAAGATCCTGTCGTCATTCCCTTTCAGTGTGTTTTGCCATGGCTGCTGCTCTTCCGGTTGTGATGTAGTCCAAAGTGGGCTGGGAGCCGGAGTGGCCTCGCACAGCTCCTACGGGGATTTTAATCCCAGTGCTTGTAAAATGAAAGATTAGGATGACATTTCTAGGATTTCTTTTACACCTCTCCCACACACCGAGAAAGTGGTACTCCAGCTGCTTTAAAGTAGAAAAAGCCTTCATTTTGTCGAATGTTTTATGATTTCAACTCCCTTACTTCCTATTCAATGTCCCATCCTCGGGGAATCCTACTGTGGCCCCCCAGGCTGATCAGGGCTCCCAGGCTATGTTTTCTGATAAGTGTGTTCTTTCTTTCCATCACATTTATTACAGTTTGTAATTATCTATTTCTTGGGTGTCTTTTTTTTTTTTTTTTTTTAAATCAATTTTCTCTCATGCCCATGAGACTGCGGACTCTGCGAGACAAGCACCAACTGTTTGTTCTTCATTGATTTTACATATCGGGAACACTCAATAAACTTTTGTTGAATGACTGAAGGTGCTGCGTTAGGCTTCATGGAGGATGCAAAGATGAGACTATATCAGAGTCTTTGCTCGTAAGATCCACTTTCCCTATTTTTCTTCTCTTCTTCTACCATCCCACCTCATACACAAAGAATGCTGTAAAAAGTCAAAACAAAACCAACGCCCTGGGTTCTGGTTACAGATGTGATGACTAGATAGGTCAGTGGGGGTCAAGAAAATAACTTTTCTCCCACCTTTCTAAGTTCTTCTAACTGGGCTAAAAGTCAAGTTAACATGAGTCCAATTAACAAGAAAAAAATGTCCAAAACTTATTACGAATATATAGCAGGTGTAACAAGGCAGGAGGAGGCCATCCCTAAATTCCCCACAGCCCCCGGTTTGGGGAATGGGGGAAGGAAATAATACAGCTTTTAAGGTATTTTGCACATCTATGGCTGGTAACTAGTTTCTTAGTTATGCAGATAGTTGTGGCTACTGTCTGGTGCCAGGGAGATGGGAGGAACACTGACCATAGAGTGGTGGTGGAGAGCTCACGGGGCCTGCGTGGGATTTGTGCGGGTGGTCATGACTGGTCACCTTATCCACTGGGTCACAGGCCATGGTTAGGATTTAAACGAAAAGCAGCAGCCATTTCGCACATGCTGGACCACTAGGTTTGAGAGACTGCAGAGGGACCCCACCAGCCCGCCATGAAGTCTGACAGGAAGAAGGGCTCCCGTCTGCCATGAGAAGCAGCACAACGCAAGGAGCGTGTTAGAGGAGCATGATGGAGCAGCAGGTTGTAGCAGCCGTGTGAAAAGAAGTAGCTACGCGGTTTACAGTCAGGATCCGGCCATGCAGCCTGGGGTAGTAAGAGAGCAGGTATGTTGCTGCTTTGATCGTGCAGCTAACTCCGAAGCCACTGAGGACTCTGCCTTGCAGTCCCAGACTCTATCTGGACTCTTGGAACTCGGGACATAAGAAGAGGACACTCTTAGGACTTGTGCTTTTTTGGACTTCACCATGATCCAGTGTAACATGGCACATGTTTTCCTGGACTATTAGATGGAGGCTGAAGACAATGTACCCCAGATCCTGAAGGACAGAGCTGACCGATAAGGGATGGGGAACTTCTGGGCATGTTTCTGGCTTTAGCCTTTTGGGGAGCAAGGGAAGTGCTGGATCTTGTGGGAAGACAGGGCTCTGAGCTGAAGTGCTTCCAGCCTGCCTTGGTGCTTGGTTCCTTTGGGAGCTTAAACTGCAGTCAGACTGTATCCCACCCAAAGCCATTTCAGGAGGGAGGAATGACTAAAACAATCACATTATCTCCTTCTTTTATGAGGAGGGAGGAATTTTAGCCAAGAATGCAAGGTGTGCTTACACTACCACAAATTCAACAGGCACACACCACACACACACACACACACTCTCTCTCTCTCTCTCTCTCTCTCTCTCTCTCTCTCTCTCTCTGCTTACTCACCTACTTAGACGGAGATAGTATGGTATGCCATGTTGGCCGAAGGCCAGGAAATAACTGTTGGGTTGGCAAGTAGCGAAGCCATAAGGCTTATATGTTGCACTGGGTAATATTAATGGGCCACTTCTTCATTTATAAAAATATATGCAACAAAGATAATATATAGGAATATGGCTCTTTCCTACTTGATGTCCCCTAGGTAGTTCCAGAGAAGGTCAGTTATAAGCAGGCTCTTGGATTCCTAGGGATGTGCCTCTTCTAGACCTATCAGGAATAAATACCAGTTTAACAAAATGCTTTACAAAGTAAATTCTTTTGTTTTCACTGGCAAAGCTTCTCTTAAATCTCAGCTCTATCACATTTTAACTGTATAGCTTGGGCATCTTTTTTTTTTAAATCTCTCTGTGCCTCATTTTCTTCCTCTTTTTATTTTTTAAAGATTTTATTTATTTATTTTTAGAGAGAGGGGAAGCGAGGGAGAAAGAGGAAGAGAAACATCAATGTGTGGTTGCCTCTTGCGCACCCCTAACTGGGGACCTGGCCTGTAATCCAGGCATGTGCCCTGACTGGGAATCAAACAGGCGACCCTTTGGTTCGCAGGCCAGCGTTCAATCCACTGAGCCACACCAGCCAGGGCTCTTCTTCTTATACAGTTAAAACTATCTTGCTCATAGGATTCTTATGAGAAGTAAATAAGGTCATCTAAGAAGAGTGTTTTGCATGGTGTCTGGCACATAGTATGAATTTAAGAATTGTTGTTGCTTTTAATACAGTAAAGAGACATCTCAGCCTTTTTTTTCCCCTTTGCCCCTCACGAATTAGAAACACCCCTTGACATTCGGCACTTCTTAGTATCAGGGTTCTATCCCAATACCGAGGAGAGGAGAGCATAGTAGAAATGGTTGGGCAGGAATATTCTTCTCACTCCTGTTCCTTGCTCTTTCCCATACACCATACTACTACTTTACCTGTTAGTGGCTGGATGCAAAGCTAGGTGCAATATAAAAAGGAGTACAAATTCAGCTCTGTCTTCCAGGAAGTGGAAATCTAAGTTCCAGGCTCACTTTTTTCTGTTCTCCAAGTCCTTAACATGCACTTGCCATTCAGCTCAAATCCTGGCTCAGACCTACCACATAGACTAATGCCTAACAGAGAGCAAGTGCTCCAAAGCTATCAGGTAACTTGATCATGGAAGACAGAGGCAGTCGATGAACCATATGGCACTTAGAGGAAAACACTTTTAAAATGTCAAAGAGCATATCAAACTTCCTGAACCATCCAATCTCTCGGGTCTTTCAGGTTTGAGAGGAAAGGATGTGAATCATTGGACCTGGAAAGAAGGCACAGGAGAAAGGAAACAGGAGATTTCCTGTCTATTTCCTGTCTATTTCCGCTGTGAAAGAACTTCAGCAACGGGGCTGAATGCCATGGCCAGGACCCTGAGCTTCTGTAGCTCTGGTTTCCTGACCCTTAAAATAGGGGTGATAATCGAACATTAAATTAAACAGTACATCTATATAGTGCATGGCTTAATGGCCTGACATGTAATACGTACGTACTCAGTAAAATTTACCTCTGATTAGTTCATGATAACACCTGGATGCTGAGCTATTTGGAAGCCAGTTAGACTTCTCAGTCCTACATAACTTACACTTGAGCCCTGCCCTGGGGCTGCCATTCTTACCTATTATTGACCATACTGAGTGGGGTGAGGTGCTCTCTCTATTTGTCCAGGTCTGATTAGTCTTGACAGTTCATAAGTTGGAATTAAATGACCCATTTTGAGGGTTTGCAGATATTTTTCTATCATTACTGTAGATGGTGAGAGAATGACAAGCAGGTGCATCCCACAATGAGCAGGCAGCTCTCTGGTAATGACTTCAGGATGGCACTGTATATATCCTTATCTCTAACATGAATTCATATTCTATCATTTCTTTCATTTGTGTTCTAACAAAGCAATACCATCTTCATTCTGGTCAAATTGGGATGGGTCAAACTGTTTTCTTTCACAATAAAAAAGTAGAAAAACATATGAAATACAGGTTTTTCAAGGCAGGACAAATTCAAGATCATCTAATCTGAACCCTCACTTAACAGAGGTGGAAATTGAGGTCCACAGGTATTAAATGAATTCTCCAAGTGACAGAAAGACAGGTCTTTCAGTCCTGATTCAGGGCCTTAAATATGTGGTATTTTGGCTTATTGATCTTCCAAAGTGACCCTGGACAAAAAACAATCTGAGAGCCATTGTTTTGAAATGTAAGGGTGGTCATCTGTGTGGAGGATTCTCAAACTGGATACAAACACCTTTGACCCAGCCTCCTCCTGTCTTTGCCACATTATCTCCGAGTCTCCACAGGAAACACACCTCTGTCTATTACGCGAGTGACAGCATGAGCAATTTCTTTTTCTGCTCTGAAGGATAGCTCCCCCACAAACTCTGTGCTGTGAGAGACACATTTATGTTCAAAACTGATGCAGAAAGAATACTTCACAGTGGATCCTCATTCTCTAGCAACTTGAAGAAAGGTCAAATCTGCAGAGTGGCTGGATATTTCTGAATAGATTTCTTCAAGGGTGATTAAGTGGTTTTTTTATTCTCTTAACCAAGTACAATTGTGAGATGTATGTAGATAAACATTTATAAAGTATTTTGCACAAATATACAGTCAAGATGTAATAGCAGTTGTTCAAACCAAGATTCAGCAAATTGTAGAATTATCCAGACTGGACTAAATTTTTCTCTCAATTACAGATTATCTCCTTAATAGTTCAGGTCCAATATTTGTCATCTCTTTTTTGTTTGTTTGTTTTAAGCCACGAATAATAATTTGTGTATCAAGCAACTGCTATATGCCAGACATTATAACAAATGCTTTTCATGAGATTTCATTTAATTTGCATAAATACTGTGAGGTAGGTGTGATTTTGCTCATTTTATTGAAAAGGACACTGAGGCTCAGGATTCAAGGTATCCAGATTTTTGGGTGTTTGATGACCTGTTTCTGTTCCCACGGAAGCAGGGCAAGACAAGTCTTTAGGCAAACACCAGGGAAAGTTTGTTAATCCAGTTGCTGAACCAAATAAAGCTTTCCTCGCAGAAGACAAGCCTGTTCTACCTGGCCAGCACTACCCCAGAAACCTGCCCTTCTGAATTTTGAAATTCTGAATTTTGCCTATTGAAGCAGTCTTTTCTGTCTCTGTTTCTCCCACAGTCCCTCAGTGGATAGTCTATGGGTAAAACATGTCTTTGGGGTGAATTTCATTGTTTCTTGAGATTGTATTTTCCCCCTTTCAGCTCCTTCATTTTTCCTTGCACCAAACACTACCCTCTCTTCATGGCCCTTCCCACCTCCCATGAGGTGGGAGGGACTCACAATAGCATAATTGACTAGATTTTGTCTGACACCAAGGTGGACACCTGTAAATGAATGCCCCATCTTAGTACATGACCTCTGTGATTGTGTACTGTGAGGACTTTTAAAAATAAATTCTGAAAAAATAAATAAAAATAAAAATAAATCCTGGGTCTGAGCTGGACTGCACAAAGCCCTAGATATTATAGTCATGACAATCACTAATGACTATGACAATGTCTAAAACTTAGAGACTTCTTGGGAAGTACTGTCAGAACCAATTTACATCCTACAGACCAAAGTCATTCTCCTTCCTTTGTCATAATAATGGAAGCTAAAGCTATAAGGATTCAAATACCTTTACCAACCACACCCGTCAGATAAACTGTTATTCTTTCAAATCATTGGCTGTCCTGTCTGTGTTCAGTATCAGACGCCAGCAAGTGTCAGAACCCAGATTTCTCTAACTCTGTCCATGCGCTGAACAGCTCTGTTGTATTGCATTTCCTTTTTTAAAAGAGGAAATAAATTTATAGAAATTTACTCACCAGCTTGAACTCCGAGTGTGAGTTTTGACTGTTTTGAAAAATCAGACCCAGTCTGCCTCAAGAAATGAAGACTTGCCATCACTTAGGTCATGAGAAGACAACACTGCAGGTTCTGAAAACGCTCCCAAAAGATGTGGCCCAGAACGCCTAACGTTACACGTGATTGCCTCGGTGCAATATGTGTGTGGCGCACCGGCTTCGACTCATTCGGAGCTATAACTTTTATTGTCGTTGTTTTTAAATCGCTCTTGTTAATGTTGGCCTGTGGTCATATTTTGTGAAATGTGAAGAGTCTGAGAGTGATTTTTGAGATGAATCTCCTAATACCCTTCCAATTGTAACACTTAGATGGTCACGTTCTCCCTGCCATGCTGACTAGTCAGGATAAGTTTGATTTTTAGAGGTAGTCCTTATTTAAATTATATTCCACCCCAGATATTGTTTGCTTCTCTATTTAAATTATTGGCACTCATTAGTGTAAGGTACAAAGAAACTGGTGACTCTCAAACCAGAGTAAGAAATAATTAGCAGCAAAGAACAAATTAATTAAATCTTTAATTAAGGGGTCTCTGAGTCAGAGTCTACAGTATTGGCATACCTGCGAGTCAGAAAGTTATATTTCCACAGCTCAATGCAAATGCATCTGAAATCAAAGGGGAAAATTATTCAGTACCAAGCATCGCTAAATGAGAAAATGTAGCTAGACAGCTCAGTAAACAATTAAGGAAATTACTACCTTCAGTGTTAATTTAGTTAATCCCGTTAGATTGTAACTCTGGAGTACCCAAGCATGGAGAAATGGAGGAGGAAGGGGTAGTTGGGGGGTCGGGGAGGCTATTTGCGTTAATATAAAGCCAGCTTCCTTGGTCTATTTGGGTGTGCATATATTTGCTGTGCACCCAGCTCTGCAAACCTGTGAATAAAGCCTCGGCTATTGCTGAAGTCCTGTGTCCCGGTGTTTTTTATTGTGAGCGTTTTTCACATTAGTATAGCTGTCGGCTAAAAAAGATAGGAATTATCATGCTTAGGCACAGCGGCAGAGCTGCCTTTGCTTGATAATTTGTTAATTGGTTCATGCTCTGTTGTACCTTTTTATTGTCTGCTTTATTACAGAATGTCCAGGTTTAGCTAGATTTCCCCCTTTTCATTTCCCTGAGAGTCAATGAATTAAAAATGCCATTGCTTTTCCTAATGTAGCAAGTGTCAAGGCAGAGCCAGCTCTAGGATGTCAGGAAGCTCGTAGTTTTAAAAAACCATACTGAAATCATGAAAGAAAAAGACTTAAGTTTCAAGTTAAAATTTCTTTCCTTTTTTTTTTTTTTTTTTGCAATGTGACTGATCAAGCTGTACTTCTATGCTTAGAGTCATATGTAAAAGTAGAGAAATAATATCAATATAGAGAGTGAAAGAAGCATTCAGTGGGATTCTTGGGTTGCATGCAACAGAAATAGACTCTCACTAATCAGGTATTTAAAAAGGAGAGTCTATTAGAAGCAAATGGGACAGGGGGAAAGGGTGGGCTCACAGGATTGAAAAAAAAAAGCTGGGAAATCAAGCTGAAAAGCCAGACTGAGAAAGGACAGGAACTAGAACAGCAGTAGGGTCTCTGGCAAGGACTTGCAGGTTTCATTCAGTGCTACCATCTTGATGAGTGAATGAGACCATTTTAAGTTTTATTTTCATTTTCCTAAGGACTCAACTTTCAAGGAAAGAGCTCTGCAGTAACAGGAAGGCAGGGCACCTTGACTGACAGTCCCACCAATCTCTGATAGGGCAGTCCCTAAACAATACCTCTTAAATAGGACCCCAACAGTAATAACTATAAAGGAAAAAATTGATAAATTAGGCTACATTAAAATTAAGACTGTCTCTTAGTCAATAGGTAACTCTTAAGAGAGTTAACGACAAGCCAGTGTGAGAGGAGATATTTGCAATAGATGCATGTGACAACTCATATCCAGAATATATATAAAGAGCTTTTACGAAACAGCTGACTGCCCAGTGGGCAAAAATCTTGAAAAGGCACTAAAGAGGATATTCAAATGACCAATAAACATATGAAAAGGTGTACAACTTCATTAGTCATCAGTGAAAGCCTAATTAAAGCCACAATGTGACACCTCTACACACCTACCATCATAGTTAACTTGAAAATGACAGGCATTATCATGGTCTGCAAGGATGCAGAGTGACCAGAACTCTGTACACTGCAGATGGGACTGTGAATTGGTATGATCACTTTGCATACCCAGTAACAGAACAATTCCACTTCTGGGTGTGTACCCAAGGAAAACACATGCAAACATGTACCAAAAAATATATATATAAGAATGTTCACAGAAGCACTAGCTATAATTATGCATATCTGGAAGCTGTCCGCTGTCCATGAACATTAGAATGGATGCATCTATCACGTTCGCACAATTGAATACAATACAGAAATGCAGGTTAACATACCACATGCAACAAAATGAATGAATCTTACAAATATAAAGAGGGCATACTGTATGGTTTTATTTTCTAAAAAGTTTAAAAGTAAGCAAACTAATGTACAGTGTTGGAAGTCAGGACAGTAGATACCCTAGGGGAAGAGGAGAGCAGTTCGTGACTGGGAAGGAGGGGCACAAAGGGGCCTTCTGGGGTGCTGTCTGTGTTCTGTCTCTAGATCTAGGTGTGAGTCACCTAGGTGTCTTCACTCTGTGAAAATTCATTGAACCTTAAATGCGTGTTTTTTGGTGGAGGGAAGGGTGGGAGCATGTTTTCTATGCATGTTTTATACTTTAATAAAGACTTTACAAAAAGAACAGAATAATGAGAGAGAAAGGCTAGAGTCAGTCCATGCAGGTCCTAGAGTAACAATGCCTGGGTTTGAATTCTGACCCCATCTCTTCCTCACTGTGTGACTTTGAGCAAATGACGTAAAGTCACGGTGCCTCAGTTTTGTCATCTCTAAAGGGTGATAACAGCAATACCTACCTCATTGGGTTATGGGAAGGATTAAAAGAGATGATCTAGGTATAGCGCTTAAAAAAGTGTCAGATACACAGGAAGTGGAAATAAGAGTGTAAGTACATATATTTTTAGGTAATTGCACTATACTAGATGTAGTTAGGGGAATATAAAGAAGTGTAAAACCCTGGTTCCAAGGAACTTACAATTAGAAAGAAAAGATGTGCAAACAAACAAATAGTTGACACTATAAGAGAGTGTTGGGAAATTCCAAATGGGTGGTACAGATAAGAAAAACCCATGAATTCAATGGAAGGAGAGACTACTATATATTAGAGTGTTCTGGGCAAAACTCATAGGGTAGTGAGAAATCAGAATAGTGGCTGCCTGTGGACAGGGGGGATTACGAGAAGGAAGCACAGGGGAATTGTTC
Source organism: Furipterus horrens (assembly GCF_987537825.1). Lineage (NCBI taxonomy): Eukaryota > Metazoa > Chordata > Mammalia > Chiroptera > Furipteridae > Furipterus > Furipterus horrens. The sequence continues at coordinate 195,753,308 of NW_028327173.1, read as the reverse complement.
CCTGATCTGGGTGCTGGTTACTTAAATGTGCTCAGTTTGTGAAAATGTATGGAGCTATACACTTACGATATGTGCACTTCTCTGGATGTGAATTATACTTCAAGTAGGTGAAGGGAGCATTGGTTGGGAAACCTGGTTGATATTTGACCTTAGGCAAGTTACTTAACCTCTGTGAATTTAATTTTCTTACCTATAAAAATCTGATACCTCCCATAGGGTTGACATGAGGATTAGTGAAAACAATGTGGGTAGAACAACTAGCCCAGGATGAGATGCTAACACACTTCATGTGCCTGATCTACTCCCTGGAGTAGAAGGTGACAAATTGGGGCAGACATTTCCTGTGTTAAGATTTGGAGACTCTCTGGGGTTTGTTGCTTTGTTGGGGGAGTGACCTCCTGTCATTACTGGTGTTGTGAATGGAACCTGTCACAGTGTCAGTGTGATGGCACAATGACTCAACCACTGGGGCAAAGGGCACTTCTGTTTATCGGAGCCACTGCTTGACAATTGTCCCACTGTACCACTGTTGATTTCCTTTTCCTGTGTTTAGTCATGGCCACACCTGCAAGTAAGAGTGCAGTGGATTGAGTGCTGGCCTGCAAACGGAAAAATTGTCAATTCAATTTCCAGTCAAGGCACATGCCTGGGTTGCATGCCAGGTTCCCAGTTGGGAGCATGGGAGAGGCAACGGATCGATGTATCTCTTACACATTGATGTTTCTCTCCCTCTAGGTCTCCCTCCCTCCCCATCTCTCTAAAAATAAATAAATAAAATCTAAAAAATAAAAAATAAAAGAGAGCAGTGCCTGACCCAGAGGTGTGTTCAGTAAATGTTTACCGAGTGTCTGCTGGGGGCCAGGTGTTATGTTAGACTCTGATGGAGCATGTAATAATGACTCAAACCAAGGAAGAAGTAAAATAGAATGTAAAACATAGGCCTTGCCTTCACATAGCTTATAGTCTACGAGATGTATGTGTTTCTTCTGAAAACTACTTTTTCAACCCTTTTTCCCCTTTTTCTCTCTTCAGATACCCTCTACTGAGCCAGTACATATTTTCTCATAGTCTCATTCTAACTGTCTCCCTCTCTCTCACCCTTCACTGAACTCCACTCCATGTAAGCAGGCTACAGGCCATTTAACATGGCCTCTCTCCAACAAAAGCAATCATCTCCTAGCATATATCTTCTCCTTGGCTCTCCGAAACTATAGATGACTGTGCCTTACATTAATTATGCTAACTGAAATAACCATTCATTAGGTGTCTGTTACATGCAAGGCACTATGCCAGGCAATTGTCTGTATTATATGTAGCACACAGCATCCTGCGGGGCGCCATCATCCACGTCACGGGTGAGGGCCCTGAGGCTTGGAGAGCTTACATCATTTGCCCCACGTCTCCCAGTCTCTCCATGGCACAGTCAAGCCTGCTCTCTCCCCGTGTGCCATGCTCTGCAGAGCTCTTTGCTCTGATGATCAAATGATGCAAACTCTCTCCTACATCAGTTTGTCGGTCATCTGTGCACATATAAACCTCTGTGACTGGGAGAGGTTGGCACCATGGTCACTCTTGCTGTAATTATTCTAGTTTGACTGGAAACCTCAATAAAGAGCCAGTCAGCCTTGCAAAACTTCTGAGCTCTTGTTTTGTAAATGCATCAGTGTGCAGCCGGACTAAGCTATTACACCATCAGAAAGGGATATTGGGCCTATTTCATTCATCTATATTAAAATCTTGGATGCAGTCACCTCAGGAAGAACCTCTGCATATTGAGAAAGTTCTGCCATTTTGTTCCTACCTTACTGGGCTGTCTCTCTCAGGTTAATTTAATACTTATTGCTAGCCTCTCTTCTAGAAATGTGTATCTGATGCAGATTAAAATGAGCATTGCTGTGAACTGGGCACAGGGGAGGCAGCTGATAAAGTGCATGCTCTGGGTGGTTTCGTACAAGAAGGCACAGTGCAGAGGGGCTATGATTCCCGCTAGTCTCAATGTTTTCGGGTCCTGACCTTGATGCGTCTGTAAGCCACTCAGTCTGAGACAGCCAACTCTACTTAATCCACAGTCTCATGGTGTATATTGGGGCTCAAGTCATGTTCAGGTGAGGAGGGAGGTCAAAAGCCAGCAGGTCATCATGGGTTTAGGATCTAATCTTAAGCTTTTCAGCTTCAGAAAGTTAATCATATTCTTGTTTTGAGAGGTGAGTCTTTCTGGAGATTGACACAAATTTACAATAGGAGGTATATATTGGTAATATGACTAAGACCAGTTCCATGTTAAAAAACTAAAGGCTACTATAAACCGAGTTTCTTCTGCATGTGCTTCCATCTTTACAGGTATTATTTCCATTTCTCACAAGCCTTCATGTTGTTGGTTAATTACTCACATTCCATAAATGTAAATAGAGTCTGCATTTCAACCAGGTGTATTTAGTTTCAAATCCTGAACTAGCCTTCCTCAATTCCTGAAGGTATTCTGTCTGTTGTTACATTACCAATTGACATTTCAGTCTGGTTGCCAGTTTGACTTCCATCAGCTCAGCCAGAATTTTCAGTCATTTCCTTTTGGGGGTTCACACAGCACCTTGTATGGACCTGCAAGAGCGCTTTCTGTGGTATCCTTATTGCCTTTACTGCATTGGAATTGGTTGTTTATCTGCCTGTTCCTTCTGCTTGACTCTGAACTTCTTAAAGGTGGTGACAGTGACTTATTCTTTTTTTATGTTAGGTCTGTCACAGTACCTGGCAGTGGAAGAACTGGGTTTAAATCTTGTGTCTAGTTTTGCCAATGTTGTATCCTCAACATATGCTACACTACCTGTTGGCAAACAGTATATGCTCAGTAATTATTAAATGAATTAATGAGTGATAAAAGTAATCTCAGATATTATTTTTTCTCTATAAATCTTTTTCATTATTAAAACTGAGGGATAATAATATCCACTTTATAGGGTTGGTATGAGATCCAATGAATGAAATGAAACCAGGCTGAGCAATGGCATGAGAGTGACTTGAGATTCAGATAGTGGTTTTAAGATTGATCGCGTTGCTGTGCGTCTAAATAGTTCACTTACGTTGATCTCTGGAGTACTGCTCTATTATGTGACTAGGACACAGTATGCCTCTCTCTTCTCCTATTGATGGATATTTGAGGTGTTTTCAGTTCTTTACTTTTATGAATAAAGTGGTTATGAACATTCTTGAACAAGTCTATTTGTGGACGTATTTTTCATTTGTGCACAAACATATGAGTAAAACTGCTAGTCATAAGGTAGGGGAATGTTTAAATTTGTTAGAGGCTGCCAAACCATTTTTTCAAAGTGATTTTATCATTTTTTACTCTTACAAACAGTGTATACAGTTCCAATTGTTCTGTATCCTGTGACATTAGATATTCTATTATGCTTTCTAATTCTAGCCTCCCTCGTAGGGGTGTAGCATCTCATTGTAGCTTAACTCACACTTCCCTGGTGTCTAATGATGTCGAGCTCAATTTCACGTGCAGCATGGGCGTGGACGTAGCTACTTTTATGAATGGCTTGTTTTTTATTGGATTTTTTTTAATTATTGATTTGTGGGAATTCTTTATACATTCTAGACATAAATCTTTTATCAGTAGTGTGCCTTAACTTTTTAAATGATGTCTTGATAAATACATTGATGAAGTGCAATTTATTATATTTTTTCTTTCATGGTTATGCTTTTTGTGTCCTAAGAAATTACTGCTACCCAGGGTCACAAGGTATTTTTCCGTGTTTTCTTCTAGAAGTTTTATAGTTTTGGCTTTCATATGCAATAGATCTATGGTCCTTCTCAGGTTAATTTTCATATATATATATATGAAAGAGAGAGAGAGAAAGAGGTTAAAGTCTTGTTTTTTAATGGCTGTCCAGTTATTCCAGCTTACTTTATTGAGAAGAACTTTCCTCTCCCTTTATATTCCATGACACCTTCGTCAAAACTGAAATGACGGTACATGAATGGTTCTACTTCTACAATCTATTCTGTCCCATTAACCTATTTGTCTTTCCTATTATACTGTCTTAATTACTGAATCTATATAGTAAATCTTGAAATTTAGCAATGTAAGCCCTAGAACCCTTTTCTTCTTCAAGATTGTCTTGGCTATTGACAGGCTTTGATAGAAATTGACAACTTACTGATTTCTTAAGAAAAAAAAAAGAAGTCTAGAAATTTTGGTTAGAATTACAAATCAATGTCATAAAATTTTCCATCTTAACATTTTGAGTTTTCAAATTCATGAACATGAAATCTCTTCATTATTTAGGCCTTCTTTAATTTTTTTCAGCAATGTTTTATAGTTTTCAGTGCAGAAGTCTTATACATTTTCACTAAATTTACTTCTGTGTATTTGATATTATGCTATTATAAATCATAATGTTTAACATTTCATTTTCCAGTTATTTGTTCTAGTATTTAGGTATTTAGGTTTTCAAAGAATGATTTTGTGTCCTATAATTTTGTTGATATTTTTGGATTTGCTGAGCACATAATCATGCCCCATGTGAATAAGGAGAATTTTCCTCCTTTCTTTTGCTTTTTATATTCTGTCCTTATCTTGGTGCAGTGCCTAAGGACTCCAGCATAATATTGAATAGAATGGTAAGAATGGGGAAAAGTATTCAATATTTCACCGTTGTGATGTCAGCTGAGTTTTTTTATACATGACCTTAATAAATTGAGGAAGTTCTCTTCCATTCCTAGTGATACTGAACCCAAGTTTGGCTGCCTGCCACTTAAAAGCCAACAATCAAGAGACAGGGGCTAGTGGAAGGAAAATAGGTTTATTCAGGAGCTGGCAGCTCAGTTAGTTAGAACACTGTCCTGATATGCCAAGGTTTCAGGTTCAATCCCCAGTCAGGGCACATATGAGAATTGATCAGTGAATGTATAAATCAGTGGAATAACAAATTGATGTTTCTCTCTCTCTCTCTCTTTAAAAATTAGTTTTAAAAAAAAAGCCAGCAGCTTGAGAAGATGGTGGATTCATGTCCCAAAGACCATCTTAACATCTCAGTGCAGACAGAGGTTTACGTGCAGACCAGCACAGTCCATTCTGATAAGGACCTCAAAAGCCAGTCAAGTGATGGTCTGGTGTGTGTCTTCCTGGTATTCATCATCCTGGTTTTACATCATCCCGGTTTTACAATTGAAGGTCAGCAAATCTCCCAGAGCTGGAATGCCTAAAGGTCGGAACCTGCATCTTTTGAAGTTAGTTCCTAAAATTCCCTATTTTTAAAAACTTTAAATTTTTTTTTTTTTTTTTTTTAGAGAGGGCGCCGGGGAGGGAGAAAGAGAGAGAGAGAGACACATTGATGTGAGAGAGAAATATTGATTGATTGCCTTCCGTACATGCTCTGACTGAGGGGACCAAACCTGCAACCTAGCCATGTGCCCTGGCTGTGGACCAAACCAGGGACCATTCAGTTTGTAGGATTGATGCCCAACCAACTGAACCACACCGGGTGTGGCAATTCCTAGAATTCTTAAACAAACATGCTATATATCTACAAGTTACATATTAGTCAGAGTCTGATTTACAAAAACCAGGTCACAAGAATGGTGGGTTACGCTAGTACACTGAGAGGTTTTTTTTAATCGTTAATGGGTGTTAAATTTTACCAGATATCTTTTCTTCATTTATTGAGATGGTCTCACAGTATCTTCTTATACAATTCATTATTCTCTGTTTGTTTGGATGACCTCCGTAATACTCCTGAGAGTTACAGGGGAGTTGCCTGAGAGGGAGAAGTCCAGGCTTATGTTTTAAAGTGACCACCAGACCCTAGTAGTATGCACAGTTTAGTGTCTCGTGATACCTATCTTATTCCTGCAGTTAATTTATGAATACTTTCGGCTGTTGTTCTTGTCAGTTTCTCTGTCATCGACCTTCATAATGGCACAGACGCCTCTTATTTTGATGGTAAACATGGGGCTTTGGGTGCTTTTTATTATTTTTTTTTACTCATCTGTATTTTCTACGTTTTCTTCAGTGAATGGGCTGTGTTAAAAAGAAGTTTTCAAACTTCTATATAATTACTTACATTATAGATTAGTAGACCTTAGGCCCATTCCTATAAGATCTTTTTGAAATTATATTTAAATCACTTGATTCAATTTGGGTGTTTCCTAAATCTCTTAAAGCAACACATTCGTAAGCCATTTAATGATGTCTGACTGAACTCTTCTTTGCTGAGTCTCCTATCATTAAATTTCAGAAGATGCTCAGTTTTTCCTCTCCCAACTTTGGGCTCCTGGAGGAAGCCCCCAGATTACTTCAGTTCTGAAGGCTTTTATATAGCTTCTCTTCTCTAGGAACTTACTGTCCAGAGTGAGAAAATAAACATAGAGATCATACCTATGTGTACTGAGCTAGAGATATAGATCAGGGACTTTGGCACTGCTGGGGAGTTTAATGACTTCCAACAGATCAAAGTCCAGGGAGACTTTGCTCACAGGTAACTCTTTCTAACCTTGGCTTTTAATTTCTGGCATTTTTGCCCATCTGAAATAGTCGAAGCTTTGGAGGCCTGGAGCTGGAGAAGCTTTCTTCAGACTAGACTGAGAATGGCAGCTCTAGGGTGTGGAATAGGGACTAGAGATAGGCTGTTATTTCCAGTTGCTGTGCTGTGCTTTCCTGGAACAGGAAGTCATTATCTGGAGAGCCACAAATCCTTGAGAGTTAATTAACACTTCAGGAAATGGAAGTGTCACTTCCCTGCCTGCAGTTAGCTAGGCTTTATCACGGGAGCTACCAAGCCCCCTCCTCCCCCCCAGGACCCATTCAAAGTCATTGTCTTGTCACCCTGGCTGGGTGTGGCTCAGTTGATTGGACGGTAGTCCCTACACCAAAAGGTTGCTGCTTCCATTTCCTGTCAGGGCATATACCGAGTTTGCGGGTTCACTCTCTGGTTGGGGACCCTGCAGTGTTCTCTCTCTCTCTCTCTCTCTCTCTCTCTCTCTCAAAGCAATGACAAAAATGTCCTTGGGTGAAGGATAAAACAAAAACAAAGAAACAAAAAGTCACTGTCATGTCTAATTCACAGGTCCCTGATACAGGGAATGTTTTCTGTTTTGTCTCAATACTTTATGTGCCTACTAGTGAATATCAGTTAATTTCATTACCTTGTGTTGACTATTAAAATGAAAACTTTAATGCTAAGCAAAAAAACAAAAAACAAAACCTTCAAAATGAAGACATAAGTGCCCTCTTTCTCTTCATCAGTAACAATTAAAATAAGTTAAACTGTACCACAAGCCATATTTAACAAATGCCATTCACGTGTCTCATCTGGCTCTCACAACTGTATTGTGGCGGAAAGACCAGATGGTGATGATGATGATTCTTTTGAAAAGTGAGAAACTGAGGCTTAGAAATGGAGTGACTTGCTCAAGATTAGGTAGTTCCGAAGACATCGCACTGCAGTCTCGGTGCTGCGTGTACCATAACAGCCCCCCTGAGGGCTGTGAGTTTTGACCTCCTGGGTTCACATTCTGTCCACACTTACTAGTCTGTGATTTTGGTCAGCTCACCAGCCTCTATGCCTCAGTGTGCCCAGCGATGAAATAGGGGTAATGGTAGGACGTACCCCACGTAGGTATCTCCAGGATTGAATGAAATCATTCCTGTGCAGCTGTAGGCAGAGCATGTGGCCTAAGATACGTGATGGTGAGCATCCTCCCTGCCATGGCTTGGTCTGAGAGGTGGGGCAGTGGTGAGTCATTATCCCGCCTTCCAGTTACCTCTCCTGCCCCAAACCTGAAGTTACTCCCAAAGTCACCACAGTACTCCAGCCACACTTAAAAAGTCACCAAGGGTTCTGTTGGCTTAGAGAATCCAATCCCAAATTAAATACTTCAGAGAAAAACTAACACCATAAAGGTAGCTTTTCCCAGCTGAATTTCGGCCTGATTCTGAAGACTGTGTGGTTATCTCCTCTTACACACACCCTTTACCCCTCTTAATCTTAACCAGAAGTCTTAAGGTTTTAGATAGTTACATTCTTCCTCTCGAAATTCGTTTGGAACTGTTTATTCTTCTTTGGCCAACAGCCTTTATCAAATTTATGCCGACTAGAGTATTTGCCACAGTCTGCTCTTGAAGATAGGATAGAAATTCCTGTGCTATCCAATGCATGCTTTTGAAAAGCCTTGTGCAGAGTGAAACATTTGACATCGGCCATCTCAGGTGGCAGGAAGATTCAGGTACTTTTAATTGCATGTATTTCTGCACCTTCCAAATTTTTTAAATTACTTTTTTCCTTAAAATTATCAAAAAGTTAATCTTTACATTATAGAAAGAAACCGTTACTTATTTTAGGACTTGGTGACTGGAACATTTATAAAACCAATGTACTTTAAAATGAATCCACATGTGAGTGCATTAGATTCAGTGGGCCTCAAACCCGGAGTTGTCCCCAGCTGAGGCAATGAACACTTAACCATGGTCCTAGGGACAGTCGGGGGGAAACAAGCTGATTAAGTGACATCTGTTCATTCGAATGTATAAAGCCCTGACAATGTCATGCCCTTCCACTTTTCCCTCTTCTCTGGTTACTTGATTTCATTTCCTTTCTCAGAAACACAGTCTCTGGGAGCCTTGTGAAAAAGCCATGATCTCTTTGATCTGATATGTGAAGTGTATGTAATTCAACACACAGGTTTTGATTTAATATATCTGTAAATAACTCTTTATTCCAAGATGGTTTTCTGCATTTTTATGGTCTTCTACGTCTAAAATGCAATAACTGCCCACCTGGGGCCCACTCCAACAGCATGAGGAGTTATTAGGACTTATTTGAGACTTAAAGCTACCTCAGTATCTTAAAAGTAATTGAGCATTTTTTGAGGGCTTAGGAGCATGTTCACATGTGTTATTGCATATCTACTTCCAAACTAGAACAGGGATTTTGATTATCCCATGTTATAATGAGGAACTGTCTCAAAGAGACTTGCCCAAAGCCACAGCAAATTTATGGCAGAGTCAGGACTAGAAACAAAACCTTCTGTTCTATGCTGTGATGATGAATTGGCTTCTTCACTTTGTGGGTATCTCCGACCATATAACTTGAGCTACGTCACAGCATCTTCTCTCCAGGACAAGGCTAGGACAGATGAATAGACTCGGACCCTCTGGTTCTTTTTATTAGTGTATTGGTGATGACTAAGTCCCAGTTTATTTTATCCAAGTTAGAAGTTGCCTTAATAAGGTTAGATGACTGTCCCCTTCCTCTCACCCATACACATTCACATATCAGGGAATAGCATTACTTGACCTTATTCCCAAAGGCTTCCTATATGGGTGGATGTTAATCCTTGTTTAGCTGAGTTCTTTTCTTCTCTGAACAATGCTCCTGAAAAGTTGTGTCAGGATAACTCTTGCCAATTTCAAAGGTAATGGGAAAAATTAACCAGATTTTAGATTAATGAACAAGCATTAAGGAAATGCCATAATTAATGAACATTAAAAGGAGGACTTGATTTGCCTGGACCTGTGCAGCTCAATTGGTTAGACATCATTCCGCTAAGTGAAAGGCCACCAGCTTGACTCCTGGTCAGGTCACATGCCATGGTGTGGGTTCAGTCCTTGTTGGGGAGCACACGAGAGGCAACCAATTGATGTTTTTTTCTCACATCGATGTTTCTTTTCCTCTCTTTCTCCTTCCCTTTCCCTCACTCTAAAAAATATATAAATACAATTTTTTTTTTTAAGTAGGACTTGCTTTTTAATCTCACCTTGGGCAGTTTACTTATACTCACTGAGCCTCAGTCTTCTCAGCAAAATGAAGGGGTCAAGTTTTCTTTCTAAAATCTCTTTAAGCCCCCAAATCCTGTGGTCTGTGTTTCTCTTCACTTTAAAGATTACTCCATAAATGCTTCAGTGCCTACTGTGCACCTGAGGCTGGTTATGCAGTTTTAAGTACATGCTCTTGTATAAAACAGTGACCGCTATATCATGCTGAGAAAACTGCCATAATCTGAGAATATTTCTCCTTGCCACTGCTAATAAGTTCCAATGGACAGCTCTCAATAAGTTTTTTGCATTTGCCACTGCATTACCAAATTATATTAACCGATAAGGGGAAGAAGATGGCAAAATGTCTGCTATATTTAAAATATAGAAATGGTTCTTTTTTTCCCCATAGTTTTTACCTTTTCTTCAGTTTGGGGACCATGATTAATTCCCATTGTAATCATTTAATTTACTCCTCTGGGGACTGAAAATAGATTGCGGTCTAACATTAAAAGAATCCATCATTTCTCTTTGGTTTGCATCAGTAAAGACTTAGGTACTGGAAATTCTCCCTCTGTTGTAAAAGGAGAACCTAATCTGTATCGGTGACTTTTGTTTGGCTGCGGCCCAACTCATAATAAAAGTAATGTGGAGATAGCAAGTGTAAGAGACAGTAATTAAAATAATGCTGGGTTTTTTGTTTTGATTTTATTTTAATGAATCAATAAAATGGAATTGTGGGTGATAGTTAATTTTGTTCTGAAGATACTAAGTTTTTGCCAATTTCTTACTACAGAAATGTACTTGCCTCCCCAATCCCCCCCCAACCCCGCACTGTTTCCAGTATTAGCCACACCAGTTTAAGTGTCTTAAGAAACACCCAACTGTTGCTTTATTTGCATGGCAACAGCTAAGCTGTTTGTGTTCTTTCTCTAAAGTTAGTAGGAATAATAAAGATATGCTTTGACTTTTTGTTATTTATTTTGTAAGCAATACAATGTATTTTAAAAGAATACAGATTAAAAAATGTTTAAATCATACCTTAGCCCACGTGAGACATTTGTTTCCACATCAAAACATTGTGAAATATTATATTCCAAAGCTTTTAGATACCTATATACTTTATATCATGAAAATGTATCATTCCAGCAGTAGCAGGAACAGTAGCAGTAGTAGTAGTAGCAGCAGCAGCTAACAACTACTGAACATTTATTATTTGCCAGGCACAGTTCTACTGACATCTGACTGAATTTTCCTAACAACCCTGTCAGGTAGGATTTAATATTTTTTGAATTTCATAGGTGGGAAAACTGCAATGCAGATAAATTAAATAACTTGCCATAAGTCACATAGATAATAAGCTGCAGATACAGACTGGAAACTCAGGCAGTCTGACATCAGTCAGACTGTAGGCTGTTGTTTATTACTCAGCAATATGTATCCTGATCAACTTCCATGTGAATAAACATGTATCAAGACATTGTCTTCAGGGCTGCATGGAATTCCGTTTTAAGGGTATAATAATTGATATAACCAATTTCCTGTTATTGGGCATTTAGGTTGTTTCCAGTATCTCTGTGATAAATTGCTGTGATAAACATACCACTCTATACCTCATTGCACATCTGTCTTGTTCCTTCCTTAGAATAAACTCCTATAAGTAGAATGCTTAGGTCACGTTTTTGTTTTGAGACTTATACAAATTTCCAAATTGGCCTCCAGGAAACTTTTTTTGAACAGTTCGATTGGAATGTAAATTTCTCAACTTCTGGCCAAGATGGAGGCCTAGACAGACACACTGTGTCTCCCTCCACAACTAAGCAGGAATACGACTACCTCAAAACTGGAGACAACCAGAAGTTCCAAAAAATTGAGCTGCTTGGAAGTTCAACAAACAAAGATATAAAGAAGAAATACTCATCCAGACAGGTAGGAGGGGCGGACCCGGGGTGCAGAGGACATGGTGTAGTGGCAGCAGCAGTGGGCTGGCAGAAAGCGCAGTCACACATTTTAAAAACTAGGGAGGGAAACCTGAGGAGCACTCCCAGCACCAGACCAGACTGAACAGCTCATGGTCCCAGCACTGGGGAAAATAAAGCCTCATTGCTGCTGACTGTGCAAACGAGTGAGGGTTGGGGCGGAGGAAGAAACTGCCAGCCTCTCAGCAGAGTCCGCTTGTTGAAAGGGCCCTGACTGTCCTAGAACATCTACAGACCCACCCACCCTGGGAACGACAGCAAGGGCAACAGCTAGAGAGGCACCAGTCCCATACAGAAGTGGGAGAAGTGCCTGGAAAAGGGGCAAGTGCTAAGCAGTCAGCATTGTTCTCTCTCAGACCCCAACCCCACAGAGAGCGCCACAACTTGGTGAAATGGGTTGTCCTGTACTGATGAATACCTAAGGCTCTGCCCCTTACAACATAACAGGAGTGACAGCTCTACGTAAGACACAGAGGCAGACAAACATAGGAGCCTGTCAATTTGAGGAGACAAAAAAGTATGGCCCAAAAGGGCGAACGGATCGAGGTTCCAGTGGGAGAACTAAGCGACAAGGAGATAGCCAACTTAACAGACTCAGAGTTCAAAACACTGGTGACAAAGAAGCTCACAGATTTGACAAATATCCTTAAGTATGGCAGACACATACTGAAGAAGTGAAAGCTATGCTAAATGAAATGAAGGAAAATCCACACAAAACCAGTGGTGAAGGGAAGGAAATTGGAGTTCAAATCAATGATTTGGAAAATAAGGAAGAAAAAAACAGTCAACCAGTACAGAATGAGGAAACAAGAATTGAAAAAAATGAGGAGAGGCTTAGGAACCTCTGGGACAACTTTAAACGTGCTGACATCCGAGTCATAGGGGTTCCAGAAGGAGAAGAGGAAGAGCAAGAAATTGAAAACTTATGTGAGAAAATAATGAAGGAAAACTCCCCAAATTTGGCAAAGGAAGTAGACATATAAGTCCAGGAAGCACAGAGAGTCCCAAAGAAGCTAGACCCAATAAGGACCACACCAAGACACATCATAATTAAAATGCGAAAGGTTAAAGATAAAGAGAGAATCTTAAAAGCAGCAAGAGAAAAGCAGAGTTACCTACAAAGGGGTACCCATAAGACTATCAGCTGATTTCTCAAAAGGTACTTTGCAGGCAAGAAGGGGCTGGCAAGAAGTATTCAAAGTGATGAAAAGCAAGGACTTACAAGCAAGATTACTCTATCCAGCAAAGCTATCATTTATAATGGAAGGGCAGATAAAGTACTTCCCAGACAAGATAAAGTTTAAGGAACTCATCATCACCAAACTATTATTATATGAAATGTCAAAGGGACTTACTTAAGAAAAAGAAGATAAAAATTGAAATGACAACAAACTCACGACTATCAACAAACTGAATCTGAAAAATAAAAACAATCCAACTAAGCAAACCAGAATAGGAACAGAATCATAGGTATGGGGATCATTTGGAGGGTTATCAGTTGGGAGGGGGAAAGGGGAGAAATGGGGAAATGATGCAGGGATTAAGAAGCATAATTGATTGGTACAAAATAGGGGTAAGTTATGAATAATATAGGAAAGAGTGAAGCCAAAGAGCTTATATGCACAACCCATGGACATGAACTAAGGGGGGTGGAATTGCTGGAGGGAAGGGGGGTACTGGGCAGAGGGGGACAAAGGGGAAAAATATTGCGATACCGTAACAACATAATCAATAAAATATACTTAGAAGAAAAAAAAGGAATGTAAATTTCTCCATGTCACCAATAATGATTTTTTTTTTTAAGTCTTTGCCTCTGTGAACCAGGGAGAATTATATTTATTTTTTTTATAAGGTTAAACTAATTTTTTCCAAATAGTTATTAGACACTTACATTCATAGATGAGAAAACTTCATTAGTGAATTGTCTGTTATTTTATATATATATATATATATATATGTATATATATATATATATATATGTTTTTTTTTTTTTTTGGTGAGGGTGTATCCCTTTCCATTAAGATATACTGTCATTATATATTAAGGGCCTTAAGTTTTTATTGTATGATGCACATATTTTTCCCCAGAAAATGTATATATAAAAAATAACTTTTTATATGTGAAAGTCCCAAAGAAGAACCTTTAATAAACATAAGCTCAGAAAATATATAGCCTATCCTTAGTACAAACAGTTGAAAATGTCTTTCAGTCAATAATAAGTGAAGCAAAATTAAGAGCTTTTAAATAGAGAAGTCAGTGTTAATAAGGCTAATTGTTTAAAGTAGTATTGGGCAGTTCGTGGGTTCACCTCAATAAATACTTTCTTTTCATATGAATGATGGATCACTTTTGCTTTTTATCTGTAAAGTATCTTTTAGTAAGATATTTTTTCCCTCTAAATATAGATTTTGTAGAAAAACAAGTTCTCAGCTCATTTTCAGAGATTTAACCTGTAACACACTACATCTCAAAAGATGGATTTTTGAAACAAGTTGTAATCAATGGAAGATGAAACTGCCAAAGGAGAGAAGATTTAACAACACATTCTTTTGATACTTTCTATTGATTGTCCAAGAGAATACAGAATCTCTAGAAATTAATTTTTTAAATTTCCTTCCAAATATAAAGACACTTCATTTAAATTGTATCATGAGTCTAATGCTTCAAAACCATCTGGGACTTGGTGGGATTTTAAATAAGTTAGTTTAAAAAGGAATTTATTGTAAGAAAATTATCTTCACTGTAGACAAAGGCCTTTGTTTTCCCTTTCTTTTTTGGCTTGGGAGAGGAAGATGAGAAATGCTATTTTGGGGACAAGATTCCCAACAGAAGGGAATCCTTTGGCAGTTTTGGCAGAAAACCAGCCTCCAGAGGACAAGGCCTTCAGCTTGTATGAAAGTAGGGAGTGGTGATGAGCTCCAAGCGAAAAGGATGTCCCTGATACAAGGGCTGGGTCAATACCAGACTGGGTGGGTGGAAGCCCTGCCTTACAGAAACTCCATAGAGCTGATTCATTAGAAATTGATGTCTTTCCTTTCGAGGTTCAGTCCTTCCCCGGTTCCCAAGGGAGGATCAGTTACAGCTCCAAGGAAGTGATTAAATTTTACTCAGGGCCACATTGTTCCCTTGAGCCCTCATTACAATAACACTAATTGTAGTAGTAATAAATAAAATATAAATTCTAAAATCCTTTCCCCTTTATTTTTCAGAAAATAAGTCACAAAAGCATCTACAAAAGTGATTAATGATTAATTTGAGGAATAGTGTCATCTTTAGTTTTAAAATGCTTTGAAATTATTTTGTGGTGCTGTACACATAAAAAATACTTTTTGTTCTTTATATTTCTGGGCTGAGTGTGGATATGTGTGCATATGCATGCCCATGTATTTATTTAGCCTACATTCTCAAACTGACTTTTTCAGTAGAGGGAATTGCTATTTGTTTGAATAAAGGTACTTAGAAAGATTGATGACAAGCTAGCCTTCCCAGCCACTTGTAATTATATTTGCAATTATGGGCAGCATTGCTGATTTGTTATGGTTGGATATGACATTCATAAAGGTTTAGAGAGGCGGTTAGAAAACTCAACTATTCGACTTAAATATTTGAGTATCCAAATAGTGGGTGGAATAATGGCAGAGATCCCCATACACCTTCCTCTAGAGACAGAATAGAACTGCTCCAAAGCAAAATTTCTGTTCTCACTTGTTCGATCAACAAACCTTAACTGAGTATCTACTATATGCCAGACACAGGTTTGTTTTCTGTGTCATTCATTCACCCAAATCCACTTCTCCTTGATAAAGGCCTTATTTCCCCTCCCTACAGCAGACATACAGGGTCTTTATGTTATTAAAAAGGTTTGGATCCTTCTTGCATGGAAACTCAAGCCCTGTATCTCCTTACTTGAATGCCCTGCTAGGATGGAGTTTTCGTTGTAAATGTCAGGGCAGCCTTGCTCTGAGAAATCACCTGGAGCCCACTGTGTAATCAGGCAGTGGCAGAGGTGGATTTAACAGCGGGTGCACCAGGTGTCCACCCTGGGCCCCAACTTCTGAAGGAACCCGCAAAACCCCAACTTTACAGTTTTTTCTAATGACACCAAGTTTGGCTTCATATGTACAATTTTAATTACAATTTGCATCTTTACGTACAAGTTTTACATATGTTCAACTCTAAGTTCAAAACTTTGTGATTATTATTATGCTATTATTAATTATATTATATATTATATTCAAATCTTATTGGAAATAAAACATTAATAGTACATAGTATTTTTTTATTTCTTTAAAAATATGGTTGACATGTATTTTTATTTTCCCTGTCTCTTTTTTTTAAGGGGCCCAATATTTTCTTCTGTGCCCGGGGCCTCAACCGACCTTAATCTGCCTCTGAGCAGTGGGTTTATTGGGGGGAAAAGAAGAAGGGGGTGGAGGGGAGAGGAAACTCCCAGACTAACTCGAGGGCCTGTTGGAACAAGGGGAATAGGGAGCAGGGGAATGGGGTCTGGGGAACGGGGACTCCCAGTCCTCCTCCTGGGCCCATAGGAATCCCACCCACACTTCTGCAGGCATCTTTTTTATACTTGTCAACCACACATTTCAGTGAGGGTGAGTTTGCTTATCAACATTCTCGGTAGGTTATTTACATCTCATTGCTCCCGCCCCACCAGGTTGGTTAACATATCGGGCTAGGTCCATTAACATTTCCCTTGGGAACGGGCTAAGTCCAGGTGTGCATTCTAGCTGCCTCCATGTTCTGACAGTAAAAACCTTTTTTTTTTCCCTTAAAATAAACCATAAGAGAGAAAAGGAGAGATTACATCTTGAGTGTTTTCTCATGTTACTGTATGCTTGTAAACATTTTAATGACATTTTAGTGCCTCAGTTTTTTAACATTCCCTCAAACGTGGTTCACAATTTGGATTTGTTTCCTTAAGTCATTGTTAATGAGCATTTGTAAGCCCCTTCTGCCAAATTACCAAACCACTTACAGAGAGTTTGTAGCATCTTACAGTCTCATTAAAGGTCTATGTATGTATTGCATAGCACCGTTACCTTCATTGAATACTAAAAACTTTACATCTTTGCTGGTTTTTTTAATTTGCATTTTTTTATTACTAGTGACATTGGACATTTTTTTACACACTTATTAGACATTTTTTGTTTTTCCTGAGTTGTCTGTATATGTCCTTTGCTTATATTTTTGTTGGAGTTTTTGTACTTTTCTTATTCACTTGTGTAAACTTTTTTCATATTAAGGATATTAGCATTTTGTCTTTAATATTTATTGATTACATATGGGCAAAAATCCCTCTAATTATATTATTTGCAATTGTATTATCACTTAGACTAGATAACTTGTTTTATTCAGTGAGATCAGCTTCATATCATTTTATGTGAGAGGTGGTTTTCAATGTTGAGTAATTAAGAATGCACACTTTAGAGCAGAGTAAAGAAAATACCTCTTCTAGAAACTTATATATAAGGGAGAATGTATAAGAGTTAAGTTACAAGGGACCTTGGTCCTGCCCATGCTTCTGTATGAACAGACTCACTTGTACTCCGAATGTGTTGGACGTATGGTCCCTCTTGTGTGCTTACGATGAAATTACGAGATCGGTGCCCAGACTGAGCGCTTGAGAGGGGTAATGAGCTGCTTTGGAATTTATTGGATTCCAGAAAAATTCTAGTCATCCCTCATTCCCATACCTCAGTTTCCCATACATCCAGGACCCCCGAATAGCAGCCCTCATGTGTTTTCCTTTTCCTTTTAGACAATTCTTCTTCACTCCAGGAAGATGAGGAGGTAGACATGGAGGCCGTCAGCTGGCCCGCCAGCAGTCTGGTCATGAACGGACACCCTGACACTCCAGTGACCTCTGCTCGTTTCCCCAGCTGGGTCACTTTTGATGACAATGAAGTCGGCTGCCCTTTGCCACCCATCACGTCTCCTCTGAAGTCAAACACACCACCGGTAGAATCTGTGATCCCAGAAGTACCTTCTAACTCAACTGGCTCATTTAAGAAGAGGGAACGTCCCAAGAGCACTTTGATGAATTTCTCCAAGGTTCAGAAGCTGGATGTGTCCTCCTTAAACCATCCTCCTTCCATAACTGAAGCTCCACCTTGGAGGGCAACCAACCCTTTCCTGAATGAGACTCTCCAGGATGTACAACCCTCCCCTATCAACCCTTTCAGCGCTTTCTTTGAAGAGCAGGAGAAGCGCTCCCAAAACAATTCGATTTCTAGTACCACAGGCAAAAGCCAAAGAGATTCCCTCATTGTCATCTACCAGGATGCCATTAGTTTTGATGACTCAAGCAAAAACCAGTCACACTCTGACGCTGTTGAAAAACTCAAACAACTCCAAATCGACGACCCTGATCACTTAGGCAATGCGACACTGCCTGATGATGACCCGGTAGCCTGGCTTGAACTAGATGACTACCCGCCTGGTTCAGCACTGTCCCAGCCCAGGGATGGGTGGCCAATGATGCTAAGGATCCCTGAGAAGAAAAACATCATGTCCTCTAGGCACTGGGGACCTATCTACATCAAACTGACGGAGAGCAGTTACCTGCAGCTGTATTATGAGCAGGGCCTCGAGAAACCATTCCGCGAGTTCAAGCTGGAGAGCTGCCATGAGATTTCAGAACCTCGGCTCCAAAACTACGACGAGAATGGCCGGATCCACAGCTTGCGAATAGACCGCGTCACCTACAAGGAGAAGAAGAAATACCAGCCCAAACCTGCTGTTGCTCACACAGCGGAGAGGGAACAGGTGATTAAGCTGGGCACCACGAATTACGATGACTTTCTGAGCTTCATCCGTGCCGTTCAGGACCGTCTCATGGATCTGCCTGTGTCGTCAATGGACTTGAGCACAGTTGGCTTGAACTATGTTGAAGAGGAGATTACAGTGGATGTCAGAGATGAATTCTCTGGCCTTCTGAGCAAAGGGGACAACCAGATTCTCCAGCACCATGTCTTGACACGGATCCACATTCTGAGTTTCCTCTCTGGGCTGGCAGAGTGTCGCCTGGGCCTCAATGACATCCTCGTCAAAGGGAATGAGATAGTTTCCCGGCAAGACATCATGCCAACCACCACCACCAAGTGGATCAAGCTGCACAAGTGCCATTTTCATGGGTGTGTGGATGAGGACGTGTTCAGCAGCTCGCGCGTTATTCTGTTCAACCCTTTGGATGCATGCCGCTTTGAGTTAATGCGGTTCAGGACAGTGTTCGCTGAGAAGACCTTGCCTTTCACGCTCAGGACGGCAGCAAGCATCAACGGGGCCGAGGTGGAGGTGCAGAGCTGGCTGAGGATGTCCGCTGGCTTCTCCTCGAACTGCGACCCTCTCACTCAGGTTCCCTGCGAGAATGTGATGGTGCGTTACCCTGTGCCCAGTGAGTGGGTGAAAAACTTCCGCAGGGAAAGTGTCCTGGGGGAGAAGTCTTTGAAAGCCAAAGTGAACCGGGGAGCCAGTTTTGGCTCAACCAGTGCATCTGGCTCTGAGCCTGTCATGAGAGTAACTCTGGGAACTGCCAAGTATGAACATGCCTTCAACTCCATTGTGTGGAGGATAAGCCGGCTGCCCGACAAGAACTCAGGTACGTAGAGGTTTCTTGTCTATGAAAACCACCACTCGGTTGCCAATGAGCGGGATCCAAGTTCCACATCCTGGTTCCATATGAAGTGCTGAGTTTTCATGTGTGATGGGAATGGTGATGGATGGGGGAAGGGGTCGGGAAAGGCAAAAATATTTGAGCGAAGTAAGTAACAAACACAGATGAACCCGTTTACTCCATCTTTTTACCTCCTTTGTTATCATGCATCTTCCATAAAATTATGCATTATTCTCAGCTGAGCTGCTAAGAAGCTTTCCAGGGCAGATTAGGAATTTATATTTCTTTCTGAGTCATTAAAATATTACCTGTGGTGCTTGAAGCTATCCATTTCCAGATCCTAGAAGGCTTCTGGGTTCTGAAGAGATATCTTTTTAACTATGCCCCGGTGCAGATAAAAAGGCTGGTTTATTATGGCTAATCATATGTACAGTTACAGGTGAGGAGTGTATTTAAAATTCCAGCCAGCCCATGAAAGGCCTGTCAGTCATAACCTCTTGAGTTCCGAGTTGGGATCTGGGGATAGAGAAGGGGAGAAATGGCCTCTGATCAGACTGCAGATCCAGCCAGGATATGCAGGTCCGAAAAGGCCAAAATTCTATCAGACAAAAAATAAAGGAAGGAGTGTTTGATTTAAACAAAGAAATAGAGCCCACCAGCCCTTGCTGGCCTGCTCACAGCTACCAGGGGTGCTTTTGTGCTTGTGTGAGCCCAGAAGGCAATGACTTTCCTCATGGTCCCAGAGATTTGGTGAAACAACAAAACTAGGGAGCAATCAAACCAGCACCAATAGCCTTGTTTATTAGAGAACGTCCGCGACCCCAGCAGCAGGCAGTAAGCCCAGCATCCTGTGCTCCTTTAAACCACTTCTCTTCTTGTGTATAATAAACTTTGCTCATCTGTTAACAAAAATGGATATCCTGGCCCACAACAAGAGTAAGGTTGGGGAAAACTTTGGATTAGGATATCTTTCTCTTGTGCATATATTCTTCTTTCCATCCTCACCATTAAATCCTAACAGTGTGTTCGAAGTCTTCATTTCCTGCTGTCTGTGGAGAGGCTGTGTTCTCATACTCTGCATAGAAACTGATGTGATGGCAAGAGGCAGTAGGATCTGGTCCACTCGCCAGGCGTTCCAGGCTGTGAACACACACCAGGGCACCCTGTGTCAGACACTGGGCGTAGCAGTGCAAACTGAAGGACAATCAGACCTCTGTGTCTGGGATTGGATTTGCCACCCTCTATTTCTAACATGACAGAACTTTTAAAACAAAGTCTCCCTCTCTGTGCTTGCTAACTCGTTTTCCCTGGAAGATCACTGTCTTCTGATGATAGTGCTGTGGTTTCTACCTCCACCACAGAGCCCATCTGAACTGATGGAGGAAAAAAGAAACCCTGAATTCTTTGGCACAGAGGCCTTGGGAAGAGACCAAAGTGACGGAGAGAAAGTGACTGTTTAACTTGTTAGACACTTGGCATGGGAGAACAAGGCTTCAGATTTATGTTTATTGGAATTTTTAGCTCTTAAGTGTACTAGGAATGGATTCAGATAACTTTAATTTGAAACTATTGAGTTTTTCAAGGAAAAAAACAAGGGGACCGTGTACTCAAACTTCTTCATTCTACATATGAGAAAATTAAGGGCCAGGAGGTGAGGTGACTCATCTAAAGTCACAAAGCCATATCCAGGGGTCTTTTTGCAATACCACAGCTGCCTCTTAGTAGATGCCACCAAATAGACACAAAGTTGAAATATTTCCACTGTGGGAGCAGAGAGTTGCAGTGTTTGCAGCGTGTACACACACATCTCGTTCGTTTCAAACTTCTTTCTCTCAAATATTTAAAAGTATTACCTGAGAGATTTTTGGTTACAAGCAGCAAAGAGTGATGGGCTCCTTCAAGGGAAAAAATTTGTTGGAACGGTATGGGTAGCTCAGGGAATCGAAGGAAGGGTCGCTCTTGATAGAAGGGACTATGGGTGTCTCCTCAGGCTATGGCCATCGGGACAAATCACATGCCACTTTCTGTCCTTGGGACACTGGGCTCGAGCATCAAGGAAGACCGAACGCTTTGATTGTCACTGAGATGACGTAACAGTGCTGGGGAGGATTATTTCCCAAAAGGGGGGTGGGGTGGGGAACTTGTTATCGGAAGAAAGAGGCATGAATACAGGACAAGGGAAAAATAGGTCTTCAGTAAACACTTTCCTAATGCTTCCCCGCGGGGCAGAGTTCAGTGGGCTGAAGGCCAAGTAAGTGCAGCTTATATATTACATATGTATTTCCAGATGACTGAGACCTTATTGGTGAGATTTTTGAAATACAGGAGAGCGTAAGGATATTTGGGACTGTTTCCCACTTAAATATCCTGCCCCACCTCCCACCCCAGTTACTGCTTTTGCTGTCATGGTTAAGTAGATTTAGAAGTGAAACCACCCAAAAGGGCTAGTTATAGTCTCGAGAGATGATGGTGTAGCTTCTTAAGAGTCTATCTGCACCGCCGAGAATGGCTGTGCAGTCCGACTCGGGAGTGACACGGTATCTGTCCCCTCCCGTGTTGAATTGACATCTTGCGATGACGCTGGAGTGTCCTCTCCAGTGAAGCTGAAGCTACAGAGCCTGGGCAGGGTGATATGGAGGGTCTGCTGTTGCCCATGCAGCAGACCCCCCCCTCTCTTCGCAGCTGAAGGGTCCAAGGGAAAGACGGAGTCAATATAGCTTGGCTTCAGGTGCGCCGCAGGAGTTGCCGGTGTTGACTACAATGTCAAACCGCCTTAGGGACTCCGGCTCCGGATTTTCTGTCGGGGTTTACTCCCTTAGCCTTTCCCCTGAAGAGGTATGCCGCAAGGCAGCGGAGGTTTTTTTTTTTGGAGTCAGAGTTTTCCTTCTCTGATGTGCCCTGACTGGAAGATCGAACCAGCGACACTTAGCTCGCAGGCCGACGCTCAATCCACTGAGCCAAACCGGCCAGGGTGCTAGTTATAGTACTTCTGGCCAATGGTGTACTTCTGTACCAGTTTAGGAAATGGATAGTACCCTTTTCTGGAAACTTGAGAGGTATAGGATCAGAATTCCAGGGAGACGGCAGGTTCTTACCTTTGCCGGTACTCACTGTGCCCCGCCTCAGGCCTCCCGTTGGGGTGCCGAGAAACCAGAGAATTGATGATGATCTTTTAGTAATTGCCCCCATCCCTTTTCTTTTCTTTTCTTTTCTTTTTTTCTTTTTTTTTAGCTCTTCTGTCTTGATCTTCAGACAGCCTTGGGAAGTTGTCTTTCATAGATTATTTTTCATAATCCTCAGCCCTCCACTTCCAGTGAAGGAGGCCCGAATCTCCGCACATGTGTTCCCACTGGCAGTGGCCCCGCATCGCTGACCCCAGAAGCAGAGCAGCCAGACCCCAGGCAGCATGGTCCCACCTTCCGCACCCCTGGCGTTGCTGGGACCCCAGTCCCGCAGTCACAGCGAGTGTGTCCCAACCCCAGCCACCAAGACTAACAAACTGCCATTGGATTCCACCCCAGCTCCTGCCAGCAGGGCCCAGCCCTGCCCTGGGCAGCCCCTGCCTCTCTGCACTCTACCAGGCCCCCTCCCACCCTAATCCCAAGAGCTTTTCCTAAAAACAGAGCCTCAGTCCTCCTGCTTTCCCAGATCCTCTGCCAGGAAACAAAACATTCTGTCCTGCAGAGGTAGCTTTCTTTGCTGGAATTCCAGTTTTCATGAGAGCAGGGAAGAGAAAACAATCCCAATATGATCCCCCCTTCTATGGAAAATGGAAATCTGAATTTTACTGTTAAATTTTCCCAAATTCAGCAGGGAATATGACATAATGCATGGGCTCATTAGCTCATTACCATAAAATAAACTACACTAGCTTTCAAGATTGCACTTCCTATCTGTCCACCATCCCTGCATATTCATTAGTTAATGCTGAGAATCAAGAAAGAGTGTTGCTTTCATGGAGTCTGCTGAGAATACCCTCTGATGGGGTGATAGAAGAGGGTCAGTTTTGTGGAAAATAGTGATTTCTCAATATTCCAAATGTGTAAATAAGGGTCATTAGATAAAACTCTTCTTCAGGTTGCTATTTACTTAAATTAAGAAACTCCCCTGTATACTTTGTAGTGATTTAAATATATAGTAATACATTGAGAGAAATTTAGGACAGTATTTGGAGTCAGTCAGATGTGAGTTTTTTCCCAGTACTACAATTTAATGGCTCTTTGACCGCAGGGAATTACTTAAACCTCTCAGAGAAATCTCACTTTCCTCATCTATAAAATAGGGTTATTAATACCTAACTCATTAAGAGTGAAATTAGATAATGCTTTTAAGTGTTTAGCGGTGTCTGGCCTGTAATAAATGCTTAATATATGATAGCTATATAATTATATCTGTGGTATGCAATTTAAAAAAATTGAATGGACTCATTTTTAAATATTATAGCTTTTACTATTATATGTATTTTAAATTCCTAAAACCAGTGCAAATTTTTCCATTAATTACCTAAACTTTTACTCTTCAGAAATAACCACTGAAATATCTCATATTTGTGAAACAGAGCAAAACAAATACTTCACTCTGTAATGTTTCCCTTGGAGAGAGGGTGTGTATGGCCTCAGTCTCTGAGATTAAAGAGTCCTGCCCAGACCAATATAGGAAATTGGAATTGTTTACTTGGGAAAACTAAGAGTTGTTTCAGTTATGCAATGAAATCAAAGCCATGTGACATTGTTTATCCATAGCGAGTTTACATGAGAGTTCTCATAGCTGACTTCCCTGCAGACCTTGTCACCCTGCAAACCTGGTCTTGAGGTTTAGGAACCAAGAGGTTATGACTCAGGCAAAGTGGTTAAAATAGTTTTGAGTCAGACTGTCGGGTTCAGTTCTTAGCTCTGCCACTTCCTAGTAGAATGTGATCTCCATGGATTGTTACAGAGACAGCGAGGGGATCTGCGCAAGCATTTAGCACAGAACCTGGCCCAGAGCGCTCGACAAACGCATCCTGCTACACCTGATGAATGATGATGACAACAGAGCTTTGAGTGATAGTCACAGAAGTAAGCTCTCTTTCCCCTCAAAGGTCTAGTAATAATTCTCAAATGAAAGTAAAGCCTTGAGTGTGCCATTCAAGTACAGTCGAACGAGCTGTAGATTTATAGAATTAAAGAACAGGAAGGGAGCACACTTGACATCGTCCGGCCCTCCCTTTCCTAACCTGCCCCCAACTCTCCCTCTTTACACATGAGCAATTGAGGGCTGGAGAGAATATAGCACTTGGGTGCGGGATCTCTGCCACTTAGCAGGTGACTCTTAGTCTGTGTGCTCTCCGGTGTACACTGCGCTTCCCTGATATAAATATGCTTATAAGGGCTTCATCATTTACATGTGCCATTCACCCTCCAAAACACGCTAGAAACTTTTCTTTTTTAAATATGAAATGCTATTAAGAAAATGTATTTATCTTTCAAAAGAAATCGGTGATTTTGCTCCAGGTGGCTGTCACATGTCTTATTAGGTGCTAACTGCCAATCCCTTTTATTCCTTTCTGCCAATTGCAGCCCCCGTTTCTTAGTTTTTGTGCTGTGATCACATATCACTCTGACCTGAGCAGGCAGAAGGACCTGTTTCTCAGGCCGGGATTCCATTGCGAGGACACCAGGCGACTGTAATTAGATAGTGTTATGTCAAAGGGTCAGAAGCACGTGCAGCGTGATTTCAGCAGAGGCAAACCCTCTGCCCAGTGCCAGCCCTTTAAAAGACTTGTAGGCCTTTTTTGTTTCTGAGGCGGCTCTTCCACTTTCTTCCCAGAGGACCTGATCTGTACATTCTTTGTCTTTTTTTCATAGCTTCTGGTCACCCACACTGTTTCTTCTGCCACCTTGAACTCGGCTCTGACCAAGAAGTGCCTTCCAGATTTGCCAGTCATGTGAACGTGGAGTTCAGCATGCCGACAACTTCTGCTTCCAAGGCTGCTGTGCGATCCATCTCAGTGGAGGACAAGACTGACGTCAGGAAGTGGGTCAATTATTCCGCCCACTACAGCTACAAGGTAGCCTGGGAGGCATCTGGCTAAGGTTCCTAGTCCATGAGCTCCCCCCGTACCCTCCGCCACCTCACTCCTTTTAGGAGCACCTGCCCTGGAAGCCATGAGGCTCTTCCCGCCCAGGAGGTGGTTCACCATGGTACCTAGCAGTGGATGAGTCTGCTCTGATTTCAGTGTATAATCTCTAGTGGGCAAGAGAAAGGTTGGGAAAAAAAAAAATAAAGAAGCTGATGAAAGAGGAGAAGATAATGTCTTTCAGTCACCATAAATAACAACATACAAAAGGAATGGGGTAAAGGGATTATTATTACTCATCCATAATATTATACGTTGCAGAGTGGTAAATGTAAAAGTCGAGGGGACCGTCATGAAAGTGCTAACCCAAAGCATGTATTTCCGCTACAGGAGTTGAGGAAGTGGGGTCTGAGTAAAGTTAGGGTGTCTACGACCTAATCACTAGACTGTAATAGGCAAAACGCAAAAGCCAAACCAGCTTCTAGAATAGTAATGGGATCAGGGCTGTGGAAGGAAGGAACCAGGTTGAAGGGTTCTGACGTAACCACTGATTATGTCCTGAGGAGTTAGAGATGCAGTAACAGGATATTAAAGGCCAAGATGGAGAATGGGGGTTCTTAAAGAAGGATTTTACAAGGCAATTTAATAATTTTTAATTCATAATAATATTCTTAGATTTATATGGTGATTTATTGTTTTTTAATTGCTTCCCGAGTTGTATGTTCTACCAAGAAGAACAAACACTCCATCTTGTGGCCAAAGAAAACCCAGCACTTCCCTCAGACTTGACCCTAGTCCAGCCATTTCAATGCTTTTCATCTCATGGCACACATAAAGCCATTACTGAAATTCTGTGGCACACCAAAAAATATATTACAATTTTTGGTTATCTGACATAAAAAACAGGTATAATGTTGATTCATTCATACCAGACAGCTATTGTTGTGCTGGCTGCTGTCATTCTTTTATCTGATAATCTAAGGAAAAAGAGGTCAGTGCCCTTGACTAAATAGTCAGGTATTGAACGTTTTAAAAATTCTTACCAGAGCGCACTGGTTGAAAATCGCTGCCCTAGTCAACTGTTTGGTCTTGAATTTTTCCCCTCTTCATAAATATCCAAACTGGTGTTGAGGAGAGCAACTTTACTTATGAATCTCCCAAACTTGAAGGATTCCCTGCGTGGCTTAGAAAAGGCTTCAGCTGAAGTGTGTCGCTTTTGAGGCAAGATTGATTTCTAATTCCTTGATAATTAAAGCTACAGTGTTTTGCAGATAATAACAGTAGAACTGTAGACACCGCAGTACTTAGCTTGGAAACTTTTTAAAGTAATGGAGAGTGTGAACAGCCACTTGCAAAGGAATTCATTCCTTTATAGACCTGTGTCATTGCCTGCTGTATGCCTACATTATTGGGACACAGTAGTGAACAGGGCCGACCCCTGTCCTATGGAGCCTACAGTAGGTATAGTAAGCTGTGCAAGTGTATTGCAATACATGGTACAGTGGGAATATCCACAGGGGAGCACCTAACTCAATCTAAAGAGTCAAAATAGCTTACTGAAGAGATGACCTGTGAATGACTGTGGGAGGCAAAGAATAAGAGTTTTCCAGGTGGACTGTGAGGGAGGGGAATTTCAGACCAAGCGAAGAGTCAGAGTACGTACAAAGAGAGAATCGTGATAAACACAGGACCAGTAGCTCCAGCGTGGCTGCAACCCAAAACATTACAAAATCATGAGGAACTCTCAAAGAACCCACGCTTAGTAAGATATTCTCTTTTGGTTTATTTATTTCTTGGGATGTTTTTCTCATCTTTCTGATATTTCTCTTCAACTTCTATTCTCTGCAGGTGGAGATTGAGCAAAAAAAGAGTTTGAAGCCAGACTTTGAAGGAGATGAAGTGGAAAATCCCAAGGAGTGTGGGATCCAGTGACGAAGCCCTACCGAGGGGCCCTGACCCAAGAGTCATGACAGGATATCTTCCTGAATAGCTGAAGTTCAAGTCAGTGCCTACCGTGACTACTCCCTGTTGGGAACAGTGTGTTGGACCTTCCTGTTTGTAGTTGCCTATATGTTAACAGGAAACCCTGAGGTGGTTGCTTTGGAAAGGCTCTGATAGTGCCTGTAGCACCTGGTTCACCGGACTTTGGGAGCTTATTGATTAAGCCTCTCCACTCTGCTTTATCTCGCAGCACTTGGGTGTGGTTTGTCGAGACTGAGAATCAGGAGAAGAACCTCCCACGTCAGTGTTGGCGTGATTTCCTTCTGATGGTCTTCCGTCACTCACATGGATTTCTGGAAAATACAGTCTTGAGAAGTTAATTAAGAGCCCATCTGTTACCCCCTCTAGAAATGGTTCAGCAAATGTACAAAACGAATTTCCACTTTACGTTTCCTAGTCCTTTCGTAGGTGTCCCCGTTCTTTAAATATTAACACTATGCAATAGAAGTTTTTGAAATGTTTCCCTCCTGGTTCTAGACAGTTTTGACTGAAACTTTTTACATCGCTCTAAGGTTTCAGTCACAGGGTTGACCACCGTGAATCACAATAGACATTGGAAAAAAGGGCACGATAAGGTACATTTTTATTCTGCAATTAGCCCCACATTCTGCAAAGGGAAAGCAAAATTAAGCTCATTTTTCTTCATTCTGAGGAAAAGAGATATTAATTATAAGATTATATTCAATTCAGGAGACAGCTTCAATCTCAGTGAATTCTCAAATCCACACTGAAAAATATAGGCCATTTCCGATTCCTGAAGCAAGTGGATATATATATAATTATACCTCAGACATTTGTCATGGATATTTGGGAGCTCTTTTTATACCTCATAGCGAGTAGTGCATATCTCTATAACTCGGACTTTACAGGAAATATATGCTGAAAAGGTTGTTTAAAAGCTGTTTCAAAACTAAGCTTGTATGAGCTTTTCCTAGAAATTCAGAGTTTGATAATCACAGTATTGTAATAGATCTAAAAGGCAGAAAATTCTGGGGTACAGATCGTGGGAAAATATTTTTTTAAATGTTGGGAACATTAAATCCTGATTCTCATTCTGGGACACTCAGTTTTCTTTACCTTCATTCATTCCTGCTTATATTCTGTACCTCTGTTTCTTATTTGTATGTTGGTATTTTCTTGCCATATAAGAAACCACATCAGCCATCTCAACGGGAATACCTGCTCAACAATTTAAAGGCAGCTTCTATCTGAAGAATAGAATACGGGGGTGGAGAGCATACTTTTACAGATTTGTAGATGACACAGAAATAGACATATATCCAGTCTGTTGACTGGCAGCTTCAGGATTAATTTATTCAATGATTACTCATTGAATTCTAACTATGTACTGACACTAAGATATAGAAATCATTATAATTTTTTAAAATACCTGAGCATAAGAGTGAAACTAAAAATATGAAATTGAATAGGCAATAGTGAGAAACTATATTTCGAGTTTTTGTAAATGGAACCCTCTGTGTACAGTGTGGTATATGTGTGTGTTTGTGTGTGTGTGTGTGTGTGTGAGTGTGTGCCGATGGGAAGGGTATTGGAAAGTCCTGGTTTCATAGCAGTGCATGTAGAAATGTTTTCTTGTGAAAATAATTCAGTTTTGAATCAGGAATATATTGTGGCTATTCACAAAGCTATTTCATTCAACCTGTGTTACTAGAAGTCCAGGGAGCTGCATTGGTAAGTCCAAATCTAGATGGAGGGTTGGGTTCGATTCTGGGTGCCATATTTTAAGAGAGACTCAAATAAATTGATTGTGTCCAGAGGCAGGTGGCCAGGGGTGTGAAGGGTCTGATTCTATAAGAAATGGGAATAGATCCCCTGAAGAACAGCAGGTATAGCAGGAAAGCAAGTGCAGAAAAGGAAGAAATGCTGTAACAGCTACACGGAGATTTCCATTGAGCTATAAAAAGGAAGAGGACTTCGACTTATTCTGTGTATCTTCAAAGGGCAAAGATAGGAACAAAGGGGAACTTTATACATGACAGATAATTGCTTCAATATAAGGAAGAGTTTTTGAATAAGAGTTGTTTTAAAGAGGAATGGACTCACGTAGTACAATTTCCTGTTGCTGCAAATGCCCAAACTAAGATTAAAATAGGGATCCATCCCAGATGCTATGAAAAGCACTCTGACGTTGGATTTGAGCTGGGTGACTACCAAGATCTCTTGTACATATAGGTTTAGTCTCAGTAGTAACAGGACTCTCTAACTCTAGTTTTTCACACTCTTTGAAATCGAGCGGGGCACCCCAGACAGCTTTGTCAAATGAGGGCTACAAGGCATTTCCTTTCCCCTCTTGTAAAAAAGGCACATGAAATTCCTCATGGAAACATCAGGATGAGTTGAAGTGTTGACAAGGTGAAGGTCATTCCAGCACCTTCCTTACCCAAGGTCAGCGTCCCCTCCCTGCCCCCGCCCCCAAGATCTCTGCCTCACCTGTGAGCATCACATGTGAATTGTTTGTTGGACCTGTCGGCCTCCCTTGGTTAATTTTCATTGCCTTCATGCTTTCAGCTGGACTTTTTTTTTTTTTTTTTTAACCAAGTGCTGGGAAAATCCCTTCTATGCTATCTTTTATCTTCAGCAAGCAAATTATTATTAATTTTTAAAAACCTACCACCTTGATTTCATCAAATTTCTTTTCCCTCTACTGTTTTGGGAAACTGATTATGGATAGCATTTAGGGGTTTGGGAAATATAATACTATATATTTTCAGACCTAGTGTTTTGCTAATAGCCTACACAGAAAACACAGTTGCAAATTACTTTTTTGATGTGCAGGCTCTAAATTTGTCACCTGTACCTGGATTTTGTGGGTGTGGTCACAAATAATCCTGTGTTAATAATATGAAAATATTAAAAGTAAATTCATTTTAACAATACATAGTATTACTATTAGAACATAAATGGCACGTGGTATATCAAGAGCTGTGCTTTTTTTTTTTTTTGAGTTTAGTGGCTTGCTTTGTGACTTTATAGTAAGAGGATAAGTACTCATTATGGTATGTCAAACAAGAGAATATGAAGGTATTTTGTGGGGGTCATTAAAACCCCTCTACCACTCTTATAAACATAGTACTAGTTAGTTATTCCTTATGAACATTTTGCCTTTCACTTATACTAAATATTATCTGGAGAGTTATAATTTTTTAATTTGGTTTTCTCCCCTCTCTACCTTCCTGCATCATTGGCAGGTTCATAACCCATGAGAACATTTTTTGATGTAAAATATTTCTTATGAGTTAAGTAATTTCTATTCAAATTCAGTGAATGGGTAAGGGCCGGAGTTTATTTCCCTAAAAATTCACACTCCCAAGAAATGTGATCCATGAAGGCAAGGAACGTATCTTAATTGCTGTTTCCAGGATTTAGCACAGAGCTTGGAATGTACTAGGTTTCAGCCACTCAAATCCTTGCTGATAAGACAAACATATATTAATGAAATAAAGGTAAATCATTAGGTATTCCATAAATGTTTGCTGACTGAATACTTACCCCAGGACTCTACTTAACTCTTACTTATCATCAAATACTTATAGTAAAGCAAGTAAGCATGCTTTATTTCCTGGAAATCTTAAATAATTTTTCTTCCCTTTTATTCCTGCCTCTACTGTCAACTAATGGTGACTGTCAGCACTTAAGCACTTAATGTGCAGCTGAGTTTAAACTATAATTTATTTTATTTGTATTGAAAAAGCATTGTTGTGCCCAAAGATACAGTAACACAGATGCAGTCCATAGTCAAGATGATTGATTCAGTTTTGTTCCTGTCAGTCAGACAGATCTGCGAGCCTGAGTCTTGTCCATTTGAATGGTCAGTGAGAGAAGAATGCATTTGATACAGAACACAGCCAGTCTTGGTGCGCTGGGTCTGTTTTCCCCAACATTAACCACGGACCAAGGTTACTGTGTATTTCATTTGTCACTATAGTAAGGCAGATGTCTGAGAGTAATGTCGGAACTCGTGAAGTGAAATCATGATTTCAGAGCTGCTGTAAGTCTCATAATGAGTTTAGTGGTAGGAAAGCAGAGAATGATCTAAAATTTTTTCTTAAATGCCTTGGGAATATTAAATTGATTTGAGTAGGGAGCCCTGCCATCCAGCCTACTTTTCGAAATTCTTTCCATTGGGAATGGTCACTTAGCACTTCTACAAATGATGATGGTAAGTTAATTCTAGCCTGTCTAGGGTTTAGGTCATGTTAAGAATGCAGTTTAACAGGAAATTCAAACAAAACTGACAAAAAGTTGAATCCACAAAAAATATCCTCTAGGAAATGAATCATCTCTAACACTTCACTACCAAGTCCCATCCAAACCATAAAAGCCCTCTAAGTAAAACCAGTTAGGGCCTTTTCACCAAGGTCTAAAGATGTTTCCTAAACATTACTAAGGTCTAAGCACCAGTTCCTTGCACATCACCGTTTCTTCATTATGCTCTTTGGAAATGAAACTTACTTTGGATATTCTGACTCCTATTTATGTATTTAAGGAATTAAAAGTGAATGAGATGTATAAGGCAGTCATAAACGTAGAAAATAAATGTGTGTGTCGGTAATGTTTTCGCATGTGTTGACTAATGCAGGAATATGGAATTTTTACATTTCTTCTGGTGTGCCTTAGGAAATCTGATTGCGACTCTTGTCCTTTGTTTTTGTTTTGAGAATTGGAAAAATAAATAAATAAGTAAATAAAACTCTGAACTTGCAGTTCCAGGCCTGTAAAGAACCTGTCCATAGTAATAGATTCAGTAGTACCCGAAGAGAGGCAGAGAGCAATTGTATGTAATGAAAAGCTATAAAGGACAGACCCAAAAACATAAAATCTCAATATGAAAAGATACTCATATTGAATATGAATGAGAAGATGGAAAGATGACAAATATAGCATGGCCATCAAACTTCAGAATACCTGACATAGAGGCTATGGCTGTCCCTTCAAGATACAGAGCTCTAGGAAAAATAACATTGCATAGCAGGGGTAGAAAAACAATAGAATTAATGCAATCCAACAAGTGTTTATCAAGTGTCTACTCTGGTCAAGGTGCTGTGCTGACAGCCAACTTCCCTAAAGGGAGCTAAGGTCAAACAAGGACATGGAGGCTTATTGGTATAAACTCATCGGTGGGATTAAAATTGGGGTTTCTGTGCATCTTTAAAGGACATAGTCATGGACACAATCACCATGTCAGGTGACTTGTGGTTTTCCCAATTGGGCTTCAGTAACCTAAGCTAAAAAAGTGAGGAAGCTGGACTAATTGTTTCCTCGGGTCCTGTCCAGTTTTATGGGTTCTTTTACAACCTTTGGTGCCATTGTCAGTGATACTTCATGTCATCAGGACTCTTCCTATTGTCTTTAGAACCAAGAAACTTAAAATTTGAAGATGGGGGAAATCAGCTGGCCCATCTTTTTCCTTTTCGGGTCTCTATCCTTTACCATCTGCCCGGGCAGCAGAAACACAGAAAACCCTGCAATTCTCTATTTTGTAGTTGCCTTCAAAAAACAGATAAATCTGGGGGATCAAAAGGCTGGTGAAGATGAGCTGGAACACGGCTTTGAAAGTTCCGCTGGCATTGGCCAGCACTACAGGAGTGTGAGTGTGAAGATCAGTGAGGTCTCCAGAATGGTTGTTGGATTTGGCCACGACTTAAAGTAGAAGTGGGTCTAACCTTCCACCGTACTGAGGCTCATTAGGATGATCAACGATTTATATAGTATGTTCTTTTATAGGAAAGACTGAAGAAATTGAGGGAGGAAAAAAATCCCAGTAAACACCCTGTGACTGTTGTCATGCAGTTATGGCAAAATGAGGTGAGAGAAAGGGTCAGTCGTCCCCCACCCCGCTACCCACTTAGTACTATAAAAATGTAGTTTTAAAATATTTCAAACATGTACAAACTACAAAATAGCATCTCTTTTGTGGTATGTGTTAGCATGATTTTAGTTGCTTGTACTTAAGAGTTGGT
Source organism: Furipterus horrens (assembly GCF_987537825.1). NCBI lineage: Eukaryota > Metazoa > Chordata > Mammalia > Chiroptera > Furipteridae > Furipterus > Furipterus horrens. The sequence continues at coordinate 195,719,902 of NW_028327173.1, read as the reverse complement.
CAAATGTAACAACTCCATTGGAACTGGATAGACCAAGGAAGTCCAGCCTCTTTCTCAGACCAAACTCTCAATGCTCGTTTTGGACACTGTCTAACCGCACTGTGACCGAAGCCTTAAGAGTCATGTATTTCAAGATCAACAACCCCACGTAGTTCTGGGGAAGCAGATGTGCAGATCCTGACAGCAACCTATTGGACCAAAGTGATTAAGGGTTTTAAAGTATGGGGGTGACAAAGAGAAGATTATGAACTCCTCTGACCCTAAGCCAACATTCATATTTAACCTTTGTGTCTAACTGCCAAGAGAGCCTGGAGAAAATTTTACTGTGTTCAAGAAATTAAACACAGTATTTTATCCAGGGAGCGATAAAACAGCAACCCCCTCACCCTCTATTTTGTAAAGTCCATTGTGAATTTCAATGTGTTAAGGTGGATGGAACCAATATCCAGTGAATAATTCAGCTGATCCAAGGCTTGTATTTTCATTCATCCATCATCCATCCTCATTCAGTGAAACTTTTTGTACTATTGTGATTAATTTTATGTAAAACTGGTTTACTTTTTAAAAATATGTACCTATGTAATAAAGTCTACACACTGGCTAACTCTAGAGGTGAGATTTTTGTTTTTAATTGTTCTGCCGATTATCCTCTGTAATACCCTTTTTCAAACTATGAAAATGAGCTATTAATAAAAAATTCTAAGCAAATTCTGTTACTGTACAAGATTAAATGAGGTTAGGCATAATGAAAAATGTTTATTAAAGAGAAGGACCCTGACCCAATTAATACAGTTAGTGACCATAAGCTGACAAGTTAACAAGTGACCTGTTTAATTATCCTAGTTAAGTTTATCATGTATGTAATTTATTCACTCAAGATATATTTATTGCATTCCTATTTCATGTGCAATTCTGTGACAAAACAAATTAAAAAAAAAATAGTCCTAAAGGTCTTCTTGGTGATAAATAAATATACATAGAATGAGTGAGAAATATAAAAGAGCATGTAATCAAATAACATTTGCAATATGTTGCCAGCATGTTATCAGCACTCGATAAATAACTATTCAATTAATTGATGACTCCATGTGATTAATGTCAATCTAAGCTCAGATGGGGAATAAATCACTATGGACTAGCATACTTCTGAAGTTTTCACAGGAGAAATGGCTTTTCAGGGAGACATGAAGGTGGAAGGAAAATTTAGCTCCATGGCAGGAGGAAGGTAGTTTAGTTGGAAAGAGGCAGGTGAGAAAGTAGTATGTTCAATTAGCCCGAGATGAGTCTGACCTGGGTTTAGGGTTCATGCACATCAAGAGATAAGATTGATAGTTAGGCCAAGCAGTGGCAGTTTGCACCTAGCCCCAGGTAGAGCTCCATCTAGTAAAGCCCTGAAGCCATTAGAGAATCTTGCCAATAAAGCATTATTCTAGGAGGACTAATCTGGCTGCATTGTGCTGGGTATTCTGGATTAGAGAAAGGTGTAGGGCACGGAAAGTAATTTAAAGGTTTTTTAAGAAACAGAGCTTTGTGTTTTTAGTTCAAATAGACCATGGACATCTTAATGCCAAATACAATACGTCTTGCCCTGGTGTATGTCGCTCGGTTGGTTGGTGTGTTGTCCCATACACTAAAAGGCTGCAGGTTTGATTCCCAGGCAGGGCACATACCTAGATTGGGTGTTTGATCCCCAATTGTCAGGGTGTGTGCAGGAAACACCTCTCTCTCTCTGTCCCTCTTTCTCTCTCTCTCTCACACAAAGACAAGATATACCTTTTAAAAAATACGTATTATTGCAAAATACAGTTATCTACCAGGGGAGCACCCAGACCAGTTCAGCATCTATCTCCCTGCCATGGAGAGAATTCTGCCCTGAACAGAACACACAATCTTATAGCCCACTTGGTATAAAATTAACTGATAGCAGATGCACAAAAGGGTGAATAGACAAATTTAAGAGCATAAAACTTCTTAAAGTTGGGAATTCTGAAGAATATTCTACCCTTTCCTACTATTGTTCCATTGTCGCAAGGTGTCACCCTTCAGAGGTTCTCCTTTCCTTTAATAGCCAAGTGGAATAATTGACCCAAGTAACTGTTGGAAGCCAAGCTTGCTCCGTAATGTTTCTCAGGACTTGGAGGAGGGGAGTTGAAAATGAGAAGAAGCGAAGATGAGAATTTAAATGTCTTCGTTGTCATTCCAAGCTTCTCCTTGATTACCTCCAACTAACTCCTATTTATTCGTCCATTCTGGGCAGCTTAATGTTTTCCTGAAACAGAATAATATGAGCTAACATTTATGCTGTGCTTCTACTTTGGGCAACAACTCACTCCATGCATTTTAGATGCAATATCTTATTTAATGAAGGCAGCCTCCTTTCTCCATTCTGCAAGGCACTAAGAATTCAAGGCTGGTGATACAACTGATGTTTACCGAGGATTAGCAGTCAATGGTGACTGTTTAGGGCACAAAACAGGAAAGAATTTAAAACTGAATGTCAGACAGCCTTGCTTGGAAAGTCCATTGCCCATCCTCCACAGAGGGAACCTTTATCAAGCATCTTTCTGCCTTGGCTTTGTTACAGGGTGGAAAAAGGGAGCCCCAAAATATGGGGGAATGGGTCTCAGTGGAGCATAGCCATTTTTCCTAAGAAATGCCTTTGCATATCTGTGGCAGGTAGCTAGTGTCTTAGTTATGCTAATAGCCATGGTTCTTCCAAAGCACCAAGGAGATGGGAGGGGTTTGGGCCATAGAATGGTGACAAAAGAGCTTACATGGCTTGCTCACGGTTCTGCTAATGGATAGAACTGGTTTCCATGCCTACTGTATCACAGGCTAAGGTCAGGGATTTAAAAATTAGGTGGCAGCCATTAAGCAGGGGAATGCCCTGTGGTTTGTAGAGAGAGAGAGCCATATGGTCTGAAAGAAGGAAAGGGGGGCCATGCGGCCTGGGTTGGTAAAAGTAGGCATGCTGCTGCTTTAATTGTGCCGACTTCTGTGGACTCCAAAGCCTGGACATTTGGACTTCTTTTGGACTTTTTGAACTTGGGACAGGCAGAAAGGAAGGACTTTGTTAAAACTTGGACTTCACCATGATCCAGTACAACATGGCACATGGTTTCCTGAACTATTATATGAAGGCTAATGACAGTGTACCCCAGATCCTTAAGGAAAGAGCTGACAGATAGGAATGGGGAACCTCGGGGCATGGTTTTGGCTTACAGCCTTTGGGGAGCAAGGGAAGTGCTGGGTCTCGTGGGAGAACAGGGCTCTGAGCTGAAGTGCTCACAGCCCTCCCAGGTTGGAGTATTGTAAATAAAGATCTGTTTTCCTCAACACTAATTGTTGGGTTTTACACTGAGGCACCAAGTGAAAGAACCCCCTTTTGCTCAGTTAGAGCTCTACCCTGAGTAATGGAGCCAACTCCCCGGGTCCCTGAAGTACTGTCTGTCTGACTGCCAAGAGAAAACTGAAAACTTTTCTTATAATCCCATGTTAAATGGGGATTAAGTTCTAAAGTTGCCCGTAAAGTAAAGTACACTAAGGCATAAGTCTTCTCTAATAAAAGTTGCTCTATGACCCTAAATTAACTTTAATTTCTGCACTGAGGACACTGACAGTCATCACCACTCAAAATCCCAGCCACCTGAATGTGTTCCAGTTCACGGTCAATACAAAGAAATCATTAAAATAAGTCACACCATTATTCCCTGAGTTTTACCAGCATCAATTGATTGTTTCAGGCAGGACAGTATCCTCTATCTGGTTTACAGACCCACTGAGTCGAATGGTAGATTAAATAACTTGAACAGAAAATTAATGAGTCTTTACTATACTTCACTCTGCTACCGGACAGGAGGACCTGGCCCTAAGTGCGTCTACCTTGGACCAGCTGTAGTGTGTGGGTTCTTGACTCTGTGTAGGAAAGATTTCACAACACGAGTCCGGATGATACTAAGGATACATTTATTAAAGTCAGGAATAGTAAAACAAGGAAGGGTTCAGCACAGAAGAAGCAATAGGAGAGCCTAGCTCACTGGGAAATCAGAGAAAAGGGGGCTTTAGGGACAGGTTCAGGGGTCAGCTTGGGACAAGCTGCCAGCTGCCCATTGCCTTAGAGTTTAGGGGACACGTGCCTGTGAAGAAAGACGTGGGGGAAGAAGAGAATGGTGCAGGCTGCTCCCTAGAGGGAGAGTGTGTGCTGGGTCCTTTGTCTGGAGGCTTTTATCTCTCTCTTGCAGGAGGGACTCTTAGGGGAAGCCTCAGGGGAGGGTTTCAGAAGAATATTCATTAGTTTTCCAGGCGAGGGGTGGGACTGGGGAGGCAGTGGGGTGGATATTCTTTGGTCTACTACACTGTTCTGCTTTTATCTTGGGTCTTTCTGGCTTTTAATGGGCTTTTTGTTTTGTGTTTCCCTTATTTAATCTGTCCTTGGGTTTAGCTGGCACAAATGACATTAATTGGGTCTCTGTTCTCAGTTTCCCAGACCAGGAAGATTTAAGCTATGTATTGTTTGGATTAGGGAGTAGAGGTATGAACTAGTCCCTCTCAAGTGTCCTTGGTTAGGGCAGATAAATTCTTAAAATTCACCAGCTGGCTGTAAGTGGTTCAAATTGTTGGGCCTTGTTTAGTTTTCTTGTCTCAGTTTCTCCATATCCACTTGCCCAGGAATTTCCCTAGCTTCTCACTATCCTGTCTCAACTCTATTATGCAAAGCAAATTTTAGTTCCACTCCATCACATCCTGTCAGGGACGCCGACCCTCTCTTTCCAAACCAAAAAGAAGTCTACCTTAAGATCTTCAAAAAGAACTTACATAAAATCACAGTTTTTCTTTAGAGGTCTCAAAAGTTACAGATACTATTTGAAGATGGAGCTGAATGAAGTACAAATACTCGTATTTTTCCTCCTCCGATGCCAATGCAGTCTGGGTCAGCAGAAGGCAATAAGATAAAAACTATTCTCCACCTGTCAAGAGCAAACCCCAGGGTTCATGACTTTTTTTTTTTCCTTCTCTCATCTCTGTCTTCCTCTTTTCCCTTCTCCTCCCTTCTCTTCTTTCCGCTAACAGGCACAAAGTCTTGAGAGTCAATACTGATCTAGGGGCAGTGGCTGGAAAAGGGACATATCTCAGAGACTGAACAGTTGCCAATTATTTCTTCCCATGATGGGCTCTGAACAAACCACTGTTGCATATCTTGTGTGCTGCCTTTTAATACTTGCGAGCTGCCTTTTAATATTTTATATTTATTAGATTTTTCCTCATAAAAAGCAATAGGTGACTAAGAGAATTGGCTTCCTCGGTATTTGGCAAAAATGCACCAAAAGCAATATGAATCAGCAAGCACAAATCAATATGCAACTGAATGTGACTGAAATTCATTTTGTACTGTAGTAAAATATTTTTGTAATCCCTTAATGTTAATTTCTCCTTCTACCTCTGAGCCTCTGTAGTCTGGAAAATCTTCTCTCCACTTTTCTTCCTCTTTGCAACTCAGAGGTTATTGCTGCCAGGAATACTTCAAGAATGTTTAATTCTGACTCGCTAGACAGTACAAAATCTACCCTCTTTTATTCTCGTGTTATACATCTAATATGGAAATGACAATTGTAGTGAAAAAGAGTCTCAGTGCAAAGGGGGAGGATGTAAGCACTTGGTGACCAGATCAAATGGTGGGGCTAAGGAGAAAGAATCAACAATTTAGAAATACTGAACCTGGTTTCACTTATGCTGCAAGCTTGCAAGTGGCCTATCAGAAATCCATTTAAAAAAAAAAACAAAAAAAAACTTGCTATTTCTTTTGCTACAAAGATACCAAATAACAAGCTTGTAATACCGATTTATACTCCTGAGATTTTTAAATTACGACTTTAAAGGAGTACTCAAGACATCAGTTTAAGGCTCAGTTTGGGAAAAGCTAACAAGAAACTATGTGATTTGTCAAGAAAACATAAAACTACATAACCAAAGAAAAAGTAAGAGCAAAACATCATGATACCCCACAAAGGTGAACACTCTCTTTTAAGTGAAACGAATAGACCTGGTTTCAACTCAACATCTGTGACCCCTTTTTCACAAAAGTTTCAATGATGGGATACCTACTCACAGGCAGACAATGCTGCTTTTGGGGGGAATGTTTCCTTTGGCAAGTCAGCATGATCAAGTGGGGAGCTGGGACTTTGAAGCCAGTGTGCTCCTTATCTCTAAAACCCAGAACTAAGTTCTTTGTGCTCATTACAAACCATTTCATGCTTCAGTAATGGCAGAGTTAACTGGCCTTCCCAACTGTGTGCTGTCTCTGGAATCCCAACTCAGGAGAGAGAGAACTAAATATAGCAGTGGCAGTTGTATCCCAAATGCTCTAGATCTTGGCAATAGTATTTTCTTTATTATTTAAAAAATTTTTATTTTTTTATTTTAAAAAATCCCCACCCAAAGATATACTCATTGATTTTAGAGAGAGAAGAGGGGAGGTGGAGAGAGAAACATCAATGCAAGAGAGAAACAATGATTGGTCGTTTCCCATTCACACCCTGCTCTAGGATCAAACTCACAACCCAGGCATGTGCCCTGATGGGGGATTGAACCCTCAGCCTTTTGATGTAGGGACAATGCTCCAACCAACTGAGCCACCTGCCCAGGGCTTGGCAGTAATATTTTCAAGTACTTGTTTCTGATTAGAAGTGTTTTTAGTGTGCCCTGGGAGATGTGGGGATAGTACCTCCAGAAGTTGGTCTGTTTGAACAATAAACATCATCATCGTAGCAATTAGTTGACCCTCCTGCCTAGTCTCGCCTCTTAACACATTTTATTTCTACTAACTGAACATAAGACACAGGATATGTATATTTCCCACTACAAAACCTCTTATCAAATACATTTCTGGTGCTTAGCATTTATTCTGTCAATTCCTTTGCTAACTCGGTGTGCTTCCCTCTACATTACCCAACAGTAACATCGATGGCTAGCACTTTGCTAAGCGATTTATATGCATTATTCATTCAATCCTCACAACAACTCTGTAAAGTAGATATTGTAGGGCTAAAAAAAATTTAACACCTTTCCTCCTACCTTCTAAATTCTTCTAATAACAAATTAACAGAGACAGATTAACAGGAGAAAATTCAAGTTTTTAATTCATGCACATGGATAATTCACATAAGCATGAAATTCCAAAGACAGTGAGACAAAACTGGGTATGTAACACCTTTTGGACAAAGTAGAAAGGAGGGGGAGCAGGCTTAGATTTCAGAAGTGAGAATAGGTGCTTTACAGGTAATTGAGGAAGAATGGAACACACCTGGCAGGCAAATTCTCACTAGACAGTGGGGCACTGGGGGTGTCTAGCTAAGAGGCCCCTGCCTGAAGCCCTCCACTTACCGTACTTAAATCAAATTAGGCAAAAACAAACACCCTAAGATTTCCTTCCTGAAGCAGGTTTTTCTGTCTGAATCCTTTGACCTCCCCGCCCCTCCTCCCTTTCCTTGACAGTTTCCTTCTGAGTCCTGTTTCTTAATAAATATCTTAAAATCAGTATCCCAAAAAGGCAGCTTCAGGGTGGCAAAACTTTGGTTCCCTTCGTATTATTCCTGTCCTTCCCTTCGTATTATTCCTGTCCTCATTTTACAGGTAAGAAAACCAAGCACAAAGGCCATTTAAATCGTCCAAGATTCATAAAGCTGATAGGTGGTGGAACGAGTCTAACTCGAGAGTCCAAGCTCTTATTTGTGCTGCTCTGCCACCTACAGGAAGGTTGTGAGTGGGTCAGCTCAGTTCCAGGTGACAGCAATGACTAACATATCATCCAACTACTGTTTTCTTCAGTTGTGAATCAATATAGCAGACATTCAAGAAGCATTTTGAAGAACCCACTATGTGTTCTATTAGGGTCAAGGGCAACACAGGTAACAGACATGGTCCAGTCCTCCAGAAATACTCAGTTCACAAGATGGTTTTGATAACAAATGTACCATCAGGGCCAAGGGCAGCACTTTGAAACTTTTATAATATTTGAATCACAAAAGGGGACCCAGCATTCTGGGCTGACAAAGCCCCACATCAGAGCATAGAGAATATTACAAGTAGACCGAAAGCTGGACTTCACTCTACGTCCTCAGAAGGGTCCTTTCATGCAATGTAGAAACTACACAACAGAACGTGCATTCTCAGTTCTATACTTGGTACCCAGATTATAAGAAGAAGGGAAAAGAAGAAAAGCAAGTTAAGGGAAAAAGGGAGAGAGTTTGAAAGAAGGGATTTGGACTTGATTGTGTTGTGTGCTAAAATTAGATTTAAGAAGCAACTATGTGATGAATTCTAACCCATGAAAATAATACCATTGTCAGTGATAAATACCACTCAGGGGGCCTTGGCATATATGAAGAAGAACTCAAACACCACTGTAGGGATTGTGGTTTCCTAGCCTGTGTTCTCTCTGTGGTCAGGTGCATTTTGCCATCCTGTAGCTAAATAATGGCACTGATTTTTATCGCACCCTGCAACATGCTGAAGGCTGAAAATCTATCATTTTAATTTAAGATTTATTGAGGAATGGTAATGCATTCTACGCCTGACAAATGAACAATGGCATCTCTTGACTAGAAATTTATATAAAGCCTCTACTATTAAGCAATCTGAATTATTTCAGGAAATTGATTATTTTCAACTGATGTAGAAATAGAGAAATCGGTTATTCAAAGAAACTGGTAAAAGTTCACTAATATAAGTGTAGTATATGTTTTGTCTCAAACTTGGAATTGCTTTCTTCTTTGGTTCTAATTTTACAGATGGAAAAAACTCACACATCCAAAAGATACATGTGTGCTTTCTTAATTGGTGATTTCTGTTCAGAAGTATGTCTGATCCCTAATATTTGTTTCACTCGACTGTTCAACATGATCTAGACAAAGACAAAATAGAACCCATTTAATTTTCTGTACCATCAATATTACTATTGTTATGGTCTCTAATACATACTGAGGACATACTTTTTGCTAGTCATCGTATGAAGAGACTTTACATGGATCATCTCTTAATTCTCACACAACTCTGTAAAGTAGGCAATATTACTAATTGCCATTTTACAGATGAAGTCACTTGTCCATGGTCAAAGCAAAAACAGGCATCTTGGTCTATTTGACTCCAAAGCTCACGCTCTTGGATACTTCCTATACCACTATATCTATCAATACACACTGCCTCTTCTAATTTATTGTACAATGCCAGAGACACAGACCCAATTTGATTTTTTTCTATCTACATAATGGGAATTATACTACTGACCCACTAGGTAAGTAAAAAGATTGTTGTTCTACCACTGAAAATGGTCATTCTTAATTTTCTGGTTTTACAGAAGCATTTAAAATATATTGTAATTACAAAGCTAGGAAGACATGTTTTGATTATAGAGAATTTGCTAGAAATGGCTGTTCTTGCCAAATTTAATAACTGAGTGAGTGCTATTTGGAATGGGAAATAGAATATTTTAATCTGGTGTAGAAACTGAGAAATCAGTTATTTAAATGATTTAATAAATGCTTTTTGATGATGATTTTATGAAGGCAATTATATCTGATCAGAGCAAAGTCGGTTTCAGGTCTCAGTTTTGTATATGCTGTAGAGTTTCTTTTCTTCTTACAAATGAAGTTTCACACATCGTATAATTAGTGGATATTTGACAAACTTAAGGAGCGACATAATTTGATTCAAAACCTTCACATTATCCTGGGTTGATAGCGTCTTATTTCTAAGACAGGTGGAAAGACCCTTGAACTTGAACCTCTAAAACTTCACAAAAATAAGGCTTTGGGCAAGTCACTGTTTCAACTAAGTCTCAGTTTTCTATCTATAACAAAAGGATAATATTACTTACCTCATTTGACTATTACAAGCTTCAAAGGAGATACCATGTGATTAAAGCTTTAAAGTAAATCTATTATTATTATTATTTCTTAACTTGGCAGGTAATACAAAATGACAAATTCCTCATTTTTGTCTTGATGATAGCAGTATGGTTTATCAAGCTGTGCCTTAGTACAGGCCCTGGGGCTTGCCCGTGGTGCTCTTGAAGTGCAATGCCAAGATGTTCTGCTAGTTCTTTTTGAACAGTGATGCTAGGAAATTGACAACTAAGTGAACGTTGTACACAAGCTCATCATCTGTCATCTTCACATGGCCAATGGCCACCAGACAGAGTGCCTTCTTCATCTGGAACTTGATCATGGATTTCACTTTATCGACCTTGGCCACCGTGATCTCATTGTGGGTCAACAAGGAGGGAACTTGCCAGCCTTATTCAGGCCTGGGCTCAGTATTAGTGGGATCTGCTTGATGAGAGACTAAAGCCAAAAAGGGATCATATTTCATGGCCAGCTTCCTGACCAGTTTGTTGTTCTTGTTGAGTTTCTTCAGTGCCTCAATGTCCATGTGGGGGATATTCACGGCCTTGGCCTCCTGGCAGTACTGCTGGTCCAGATGAAGAACCGGGGGTGGGCTTTATCCTGATGGTGCCTGAGAAACATTTGTCCTTCTGACGGTCATAGTTCTTCATGCTGATCTGCAGCTCCACGGACTCCAAAACCTTGCATTGCTTGTGCTGGTTCCCAGGCAGGACTTCCAGCACCGCCTCACAGAGGGTGTTGGGGGATACTTTGCTGATCATGATTCCTCACACTGTGAAAATCAGAAGAGAGCTCCTCATTTTTTTGACCTTCATTTTTCCTAGTTAAATATCCATTCTTTTAAAAATAATTCATTTAAAAATTTTTATTGATTGATTTTAGAGGGGTGGGTAGGGAGAGAGAGAAAAATTGATTTTTTATTCCATTCTCATATGTGCCCTGACTGAGGACGGTACCACAGCCTTTGCGTATGGGGATGACGGCTCCAACCAACTTAGCAACTGGCCAGGGCTAAATACCCATTCTTTTTGCCTGTTGGATCTTTGATTAATTTGAAGAACCATCCCACAACATTAATCCAGAGCCTTGTTCTCAAGAAAGTGTTTGAACTGCACCCCTTGGTTGTCTCACAGAAACTCTTGTTTAAACAAAGACAAGCCCCTTGGTATTTGTGCAGATTCCTTACTTCCATTCTGGTCTGGAATCTATAATAATGTTCCACCTCGCTTTTTATAACCTCTATTATTTTTACTACCAGTGGAAGGTAGGTTCTGGAGAAGAAATGAAATTAGCCCATCTAGTTCCAGTTTCAGTAATAATTCTCTAAGATATAGTTTGTATATTAACAACAGATAACAATTTATTTTCTATGTTTATTTTATTAGAAAGTTGTCTATGTAGAATTATCTGTCATATCAGAAACTTCTATCAGGTTGAAGGTATATGAGTAAGAAGATAAAGTTGGCAGGTAGATCAAAGACACTTTGACCACTAGAAGAATACTTAAATAATATTCTGAATAAGTCACAGCCAGCACTTTAATTATCACCATTTTTGACTGTCCCCAATCACAGCTGTTCAACTTGTGAATCAAGATAAGGCATATGTAGCTGAGAGCCAAGAATGAAAGAGGAAACCCATGTAATTAAACACAGTGTTTAATAGTAATTACATTTATAACACAATACCAGGCCTTCTTGGGAATACCAATTGTCTTACAACTAGAAGACAAGCTGTGTGGATAACGAATCATTACTGATTGTAAAATAAGACTTCATTGGGTTAATTCTTAAATTTTTAATGAAAAATTTCATTTAATTCAATAACTCTTTAATTTAATCAAATATCCACTAAGTATTCCAATTGTCATCTTTCTTTTACAGTTTATTTTAATTAGGATCCAAATAAGTTCCCCATGTTGTGATTGATTGATAGGTCTCTTAAGTGATTTTTAATCTGTAGGGTCTCTCTTCCTTAATTTATTTGTTGAAGAAATGGGATCCTTTGTCCTAAGGCTTCCCAGGGTGTGGGTTTTGTTGATTGTATTCTTGATATGTAGCTTCCCATTGTCCCTGCACCCCCTGTAATTTTTATAAGTTGTTTGTTAGATCTAGTTTGATCACATTCAGGGTTTATATTTTGGGGTGGTGGGGGTGGGAGTCAGACTAGCTTATGGGTGGTAGCCCGTTCTTCATCAGGGAGCACATACAGTTGGTTATTTCCCTTTTCTGTGATGTTGGCAGATGTCAGTGCTGAATGCCTCCACCTCTTAATTCACTAAAGGTTGCAGCATGGTGATATTCTTTCATTCCTCTTTCATGTATTAGCTACCATACTTTTTCCAAAGAGAAACTTTATCTCATCTACCATATTCGTTTCCTGGGCTATCGTAATAAATAACCACACACTTCAGGACTTAAAAACAAGAGAAGTTTATTTTCTCACAGTTCTGGAGGGCAGAAATCCAAAATAAAGGTGTCAGCAGGGCAGGCTCGTACTCCCTCCAGAGGCTCTAGGGAGAATCGGTTATTTGCCTATTTCAACTTCTGGTGGCTGCTGGCAGTCGTGTGTCTGCATCGATTGAATTTCTTCCATTCTAGATACATTTCTTCCTCTTCCGTGTGTTCACCTTTGTGTGTCCCTTATAAATACAGCTTGTCACTGGATTTAGGGCCTACCAGTATATATTCCAGGATGATCCCATCACAAAATCCTTAACGTAATTACACTACCAAAGACCCTTTTCCCAAATAAAATAATATTCACAGGTTCCAGGGATCAGGACACAGACATATCTTTTGGGGACCATCATTCAACTCACTACATTTACTATATGGTAGTTGGTAATACCGTTCATGTAGAAAAGGCTGACTAAATGCTTGATTATTTTACTTTCTTTACCAATCTTCAAAGTAATGAGTTGTTTCCTTAGTGTCCGCCAATGGTGACCAATTAGAATTTTCATGCCTCGTTTTTCAGCAGCATTATAAATTAATGGATTTAAATATTTGATGTGGTTCAACTTGCTGCAAGTACTATCCTATTGATATTTAAAAATGTCTCATCTTTGGCCAGTAGAATCTTGTCCATGTTCGATCCTAAATTGTTTTGATGTGATTCTATTAGTCTTTGATATCGCCTGTTATGGGTTGAATTGTGTACTCCTAAAAAGAAGTGTTAAAATCCTAACCATGGTCCCTCAGAAAAATGATCTTATTTGGAAATAGGGTCGTTATAGAGGCAATCAATTCTAAAATGAGGTTATCAGGGTAAGCCTGAATCCATTATGACTGGTATCTTTACAAAAATGGGAAATTTGGACACAGAGACAGATATGCACAGAGGGAAAACAATGTAAAGACACAGGGAGAATGCCATGTAAAGATGGAGGCAGAGATTGGTCTGATGTGACCACAAGCCAAGGATCGTTAGCCATCAGCAGCAGCTGGGAAAAGGCAAGGAAGAATTCAGTCCAGAGGGTCAGACAGAGCACGCCCCTGCTGACACCTTGATTTCAGACTTCTGGCTTCTGAAACTGTGAGAAAATACATTTCTGTTGTTTTAAGTCGCCTAGTTTGTAGTACTTCGTTACGATAGTCCTAGGCAACTAATACATCTCCTTTACTATCTGTATGAAAAGATATTCTAGACTCATTCTGTATTTTGTTGGACAATGATTGGAAATTTTATTTGGTTTAAACTAATATTATTCTTGCACCAGTCCCAAAGTCAGCAATATCTCCAAGGAGCAATGATTCCTTTTAGTGAAAAATGTTTTTCAAGCTCATAATCTGGGAGCTAAGGGTGCTCATGGATACTGGGCGTCGCTGTATTTAGGCTTTTTCAGAGGTATGTATATTTTATAAGCTAAAACATACTGAGTTTGGGTTTTTGTTATTTTAAGAAAAAAGACATTACCTGCTCTTGATATGGATTCAGAATAAAACATTTCTCCAAGGAGCACTGGTTTTGAAGAACCATAATCTAGGTACTAGGTATATTCATTGCTAGTAGGTGGGTTGTTTCTAGGCCTTTTCAGAGCCAATGGTGGGGGGTGGGGGTGGGGTGAAGAATATAAGACAAAATGCATCATGATACTTCTAATTTAAATTCAGGACTACAAAATTTTTACTTATCCTCTTCTGTCTTACATTATTATTTCCTTTCTTTTATGTTGGGAATTCAGCTTCTCAAGAATAACTGGAATGATATAATGAGAACATCATATAATTACTCACTTTATCCTATATTTCACATTAAAAAAAACAACCCAGAATACATAAGCAAACATTACCAGTACCAATACAAATACTGAGAACAGTGCAAAATGTTTTTCGTATTTCTTTTTTTCCTTAGAGAATATCCTGCTACAAATATATAGTAAAATTACTGTGTTTTAAAGCCGCTTGGGAAAGTTGTTCTCCATGGATATTATGGAATATACTGTTAGGTTGATTTGATTCATTTTATTTTCAGTTTTGGGATTTCTTTTTCAAAATATAATTTTGTTTTATAATTAAGTGAAATATTTGTTTTCAGAAGGAAATAAAAATATATATAGTTAAGTAAGTCTAGCTTCTATTTCTGTACTCTCACAGTATTTTCTACTTATCCTTGTAAGTAACTTAAAAAAAAATATGGTTTCTCTTTCCCTTTAAAAAACAATGTAAGCAAGGGTACATGTACACATTTTTATAGTTCCTCCTTTTATTAAACAGTAGGATACAAATAACAATTTTCTCTACTTTGCTTTTTTCATTTAATACTATATCCTGCAGATCATTCACTAGTGGTCTATAGAGATAGTCCTCATTCCTTGTTACAGTTGCAAAGAGCTCCATTGTTTGCAAATACCATAGTTTACTGAGCCAATCTCCTCATATGTACACATGGGGGATATTTCTATTATTTTAGTGTTACAATTAGTCCCACGATGAATAATCCTGGGCACAAATCTGTTCATATTTTTGCCACTATATCTGTGGGATAGAATCCTAAAACTGGTATTGCTGAGTCAATGGCCAAATTCACAGGTAATTTTGCTAAATATAAATTGGGCACATGTGTAACTAAGCTACTTGATAAATGGTTGAATTCCAACTGATAAATCAGCCTTCAAGTCTTATCTCAATACACCATATAATTATATTTATATACAAAAGTGGTGTACTTACCACTTGAGGTATCAAACTTTGGCCAAACTTCTTGTGCATAAATAAATCACCAACCATTGGCATCATTATTAAAATTTAATTATAGTGTTCTACAAAATGAGTTTGAAAGACCTTCCCCCTGTTTTGAGTTGCTGATGTAGCCATTGTATATTTACCATAAATAATAAAAACATTGGCCAAATACTTATTAAAGCACTTTCTGGTAACTTTGATCTTCCCAACAATCATATGTAGTGGTTTCTATCCCATCTTATCAACACAGAGAGGTTTTGTTACTGCAGAAGGTCACACAGTAGAGTAATTTTAGAGTCAAGCCTTATTCCACAAAGACTCTGCACTCTATACATACTAAGGTAATTTATTTTTACTAAACCACCAGAAACCGGATTACATTTTGGTACACAGTGTACAGAAAATAATTGCAAGTTAGTTGCTGTTTTAAGACATGGAGTAGCAATTTCCAATTATAAGTTATAAAGGAGGAACTGGACATTAAAAAAAAATCTTAGGTGTGATTTGTGTGGTCAGCAATTTATTCTTATGTAGAAATCAATGTCTTTTTTTTTTTTTTGTAAAGGCCTAAAATTAGGTGAAATATGAATGTAGTATAATTTTGGGGGGATAGGACTAAAATACATCAATGCTTTTAATATCTTGAATAAATGTTTTAATCATGCACTACTGCTTTACAATAGGGATTTCCACCAGGATTAGTAAATATGAGATATAAGGTCTTTCCTTTTCATCCTTTTGTCTTCCAAAAACGCCTGATACTTCTGAGCATATAAAGGGTGCGTGATGCCTAAATATGACAAATAACTAGTTTTATTTATTATTTATTATTATTTAAGAATATGGAAGCTGAAGGGAAGTCATATAAGGAGATTTTAGTTTAAGCTAATTTCCATGAGCAGACATTTTAGATTTGCTTTTTGGAGGTGCGTTAAATTTAATAACAAAAAAATTACTAGGCAGTCATATCCTCTCCTCATTCATACCTTTCACCCCTCAAATCCTCAATGTTGGTTATACAAAGGGGTCAAAAGCAACCCTTGGGGAGCATTACCCCTCAAACATGGATTATGATTCAAAAAGAGATATAAAATTCAGCACCTCTTTCATTAAAAAAAGAAAAAAGAATCTAGAGAAACTTTTAGGTTAAAAAATAAACCAAAAAACCCACAAAACAAAACCAAAATATTCTCATAGCTACCTCGGGAGTAGAACTTATCCTTTTGTTACAAGGCAGGAGGAGGCCATCCCCAAATTCCCCACAGCACCTGGTTTTGGGGGTGGGAGAAGGAAATAGTACAACTTTTAAGATACTTTGCATATCTATGGCTGGTAGCTACTTTCTTATGCAGATAGCTGTGGCCTGCTGCCTGGTGCCAGGGAGATGGGAGGGACTTTGACCGTAGAGTAGTGGCAGAGAGTTCATAGAGCCTGCACGAGATTTCTGTGGATGGTCACGACTGGTCACCATAGCCACTGCAGTTAGGATTTAAATGAAAGGTGGTAGCCATTTGGTGCACTGGGCCACACAGTTTGAAAGATACAGAGAGACCCTACCAGCCCGCCGTGAGGTCGGGTGTATAAGGACATGCCATGTGGTTCTGGATTAAGAGCATGGAGAACACTGTGCACGGGTGGGACCTCCCCAGCCAGGCATGCAAGGATGGGAGCTACCTGGAACGCTGAACTGTGACCGGGAATGCTGAGCTGTGAACTGCTTTTCTAAAAGATGGTACCGCTGACTGGCGTATTCTGAAACTGGCCTGGTTTAGCAGGGTAAGGCAGGACTATGTGTTCTGGGGTGTTTTAAAGGGACTGGGACTTAACAGCAGAAACCCACCATTATTCTGAATTTGTAAATCTTTTAAATAAACTTCCTTTTCTTTTCCTCCAAACTTTTGTATTGGGGGTAACATTTCTTGGTGGTGGGCAATCAGACCCCACAGCTGTTCCAGAACAGCACAGGCTGGGGTTCTGTAACACATAGAAAATGCCTTCATATCTGCAGGTAGATTTTTCTCCCTTTTTAGCACTGTTCTTTAGTCACCTGGACAGTAAAACATTTAAATGTTTGGACATACAAGGTTTGGTGTTTATTTGGTTTACAGTATATTAAAATATGCATTGATTCCCTCCTTCCCACTTTCTCCTTTTGTTTGGCAGTTACCTAGTGTTTAGGTCAGTGGTTCTCAACCTGTGGGTTGTGACCCCTTCGGGGGTTAAACGACCCTTTCAGAGGGGTCGCCTAAGACCATCAGAAAACACATATATAATTACATATTGTTTTTGTGATTAATCACTATGCTTTAATTATGTTCAATCTGTAACAATGAAAATACATCCTGCATATCGGATATTTACATTACAATTCATAACAGTAGCAAAATTGCAGTTATGAAGTAGCAACGAAAATAATTTTATGGTTGGGGGTCACCACAACATGAGGAATTGTATTAAAGGGTCGCGGCATTAGGAAGGTTGAGAACCTCTGGTTTAGGTAGAATATTAATATTAAAAGAAAGAAATAACTTTATATATGCCAAATGAGAACATTTTGAAGTTAAAAAAGAAAGCATTCATTTCAAAGAAAGAACAGTATCATGTATCTTTTTAAGCATATGGCTGTTACAAACTATGAATTCACAATAGAAAATCCACTATGTTTCATATAGTACACAGTATTGCTATAATTAGAAGGGTTAGTCAAGCTTTTGGGCAGAAAGAAGAAACATTTCAGGTAAAAACAATTTAAATATGCTAAATCCAGTCCTACATGGCAGTTGTCTGTTTACAAATTTTCAGTTTTCTGAATTATTCACACCCACTATTTTGGCATAGGATCAGAGAGTGCCTCTTTCTGAAACTAAATTGCCTGGCACACATATTTTGATTGAAGGCATATTACAGCAAAATCAGAATTGAAAAACAATGAATTGTTTGGAATCCATGATGGTTACTTAGTTGCCAGGCACACTAGGGAAGAAATCTGGGAAAATATTAAGTACAGTACTTAAGCAATATTGCAATTTATAGTATGTAAAGAGACAGGTAGACTCAGACAAGACCCCCAGGGAGTCTGAAGATCTTTAGGAGGCCAGGAATGGGTTTTCTGCCCACTCCACAACCCCTTTTTAAAAGATTTTATTTTTTTATTTTTAGAGAGGGGAAGGGAAGGAGAAAGATCAACTGGATGGTTGCCTCTGGTTTGCGGGATGACACTCAATGCCCGGAACCATGCAAGTCAGGGTTGGTTTTTCTGCTTTTTTTAATCCAATAACTATATTCCATTATTTCTTAGGTCAGAACAAATCAGAGCGTACCTGTATCATCAATCCCTGCAGGAATAATTTTGAGGAGAGTAAATCTCATAGCTTCTTCCCATGTCCTGTCTGCTGTGGTCTTCATCTTAACTCATGGCAAATACACTTGATCACTGAGTAAGAATACCAAGTGGTAGGGAAGAAAACAAAGTGGAAAGTGAGGGATTCCATGTGAAAACAGTTGTTAGCATGTATATAAAGAGGTAACAAGTAATCCTCTTAAAATCCTGCAGTGATATTGACCAGGAATCGTGTAAATTTACAGGCCAATGGTCAGCTATTAGACAGAATCATAATCTTATATATCAAGAACACTATGATTTCCTGTGCATTTTTAAGAAGTGTCCCCAAGGAGCAGCTGTGCAGGGAACTGAGAAGCAACTGAGTGCTAAGAGTTGAACGGCGCATCAGATGGGGTTAAAAGAAATCTCAAGGTTAATAGAGATATTCTCTGGACCTATCCACAACTTCTACTTTTCAGAGTATTACTTCTCAAATCTCTTCCTTCATGTCCTAGCGCGTTACATCTGCTCTTCTCTCTAGAAGGATGTCAGGTATTCTTCAAATCTGGTTTCAGTGGCATAGAACTTTGACATGGTTTTGCTTTGTCTTTTGAGGATAAACTCCCTCACTCACCCAGACTACTTTCCATGTCTTTCGAACTTCCTGAAGAAAAATTAGGTACTTTGAATTGTGCCTTCTAAACAGAGCATTGTGTTCTGTGTGAAATGTTGACATAAGGTGGGATCTGCCTGGGTAAAGTAGGTCAAACGCACTCTAACTTATGGCTATTTCTGCCAGCTCTCCCGCAGTGAGAGACCACGTCACTTAAGTGGGTTGGGGCAAGTGTTTCAGACATCAGTCACTACACGCTGGCCATGTGGTCAGAGAAGTTCGGCAATATTTCTTAAAAACCAGTTGTTTTCGTTTGTTTTCTTGGCGTTTCCACCACTGAGAATTCAGAGAAAGTAGGGGCCAGACCTTGAGATAGCTTAAACCCAAAGACTTAAGTTGTACTGGTAGAGACAAAGCCGATTTCCGGGGTTATTACTTCCGGAAAGTGCTACCAGTGGGCCCGAATCAGCTCTCGTCCTATTTAGGAACACGTCCACAATTTTGCAATCGGAAGGCCCACGCTGGGCGAGAAGCGAGAACGCCTTGAAGCGCTGCGTCCAAACCTAGAGCCCAGCCTAGGCGATGACGCCGCATTGCACTCTGCCCTTAGTCCGAGCGCGCGAGGAGCCGGAAGCTGGGCCACGTGACCTACCCTCCACGGCTACTCCTATCGAGGCAGTCGCCACCGTCCCTTCCACGGTGCATTCCCTAGTTCCTCCAGCGCGGGAAGGTGCGGCAATGCCTGACAGGAGGCGGACCCAGCTGCTTTGAACTCGAGTGTCACCAGAATTCACAAGCGCCTCATACCAAAGGAGCTAGGGAACCCCCTGACCTGTGTGCCTATCAAGTGATCACGAGACAAGGGGAGAAGTGACAGTCGAACTTCGCGACTCCAGTCCCTGACTTCGCCCGCCCACCTCCAGCTCCCTCCGCCGCGCGTGACGACGCGGCTCTCGCGTTGTCTCGCGCTCAGCCCCGCCCACCTGTGCCCCCGCCCTTTCCGCCCCTCCCTCCCCCTCCGCCCTGTCTCTCGGCGGCAGCGGCGGCGGCGGCATCTCGCGCAGCTCGTTGGCTCACTATATAAAGGAAAGAATCAGGAGGACCGGACGGCTGGAGCTGCAGCCGGTGGCGGCAGCGGCGGTGTGGGGAGCGGCGACCGGTGGTGGCTTCCCTGCGTGGCGCGGGGTGGCGAGCGGGCAACGCCCCCCGGGGCCCCTTAAGGGTCGTGGATTTTTTTTTTTTTTTTTAAAGGGCGATTCTCGAGGTTTTTAGCTTCGGGAGGACTGCCCCCTCCTCCTCTCGCCGCTCCCCTCTACTCCTTCAGGATCCGATTTTGTTTTAAAATTTTCCCCCCAATCTTGCGGTGCCTTGTTTGGGTCACCCTCCGGCGTTTTTGGGGTTTGTTTTTTTATTTTTTGGTTTTGTTTTTACCTTGTTTTCTCGGGGTTGCCCCCCTCTTGTTTGTGTTGTGTGTGGAAATGGCGAACTCGGCAAATACAAACACCGTGGTAAGGACGTGGTTCGGTGGCCGGCGGGGGCTTCGTTCAGGCGGCAGCAACGGCCGGACCGGGCGGGGGCGGGGGCGGGGGCGACTCCCCGCCTCGGCTCTTCCCCAGCCACCCGCGCGGCCGCCGCCGCTTCCCGCCTCCCGCCTCAGGCGGAGCGGGCCGGGGCGGCGGGCGCGGGGGGGGGCCGCCGGGGGCTCGCGGCGGCGGGGAGGGCGGGGGGCGTCGGCAGGGCCTGGGGCCGCCGCGGGGCGGTCCGGGCCGCGGAGGCCGTTGGGCCGGGGCGAGTGCGCGGCCCCGGCCCCAGCCCCCGGCCGCCGGGAGGGAGGGCGGGAGGGGAGCCGCCGCTTCCCCCCGAAGTGGGCCCGGCCGCGCTGGCTCGAGCAGGGCTCCCCGACCAGCCTCGGAACAGAAACCGCGCCGGGGGAATCGGGTGAATTCCCCAGGACCGCCGTGATGCACTTTAGTGCGGTGAAAGGCTCATGGCTGCTTTGGGTGTTGCTGGGGGATCATGCTTACGGAGCCTTCACTGGGGCCATTTTATGTTTAAAAAAAAAAAAAAAAAGGACGAAGGTTGAAAAGCACTTATCTCGGTTCCTTCCGAATCTGTAAAATGGCGAAGGGGAAGCAAAACCCCCGTCGTATCTCGACTAGCAAAGCACCAAAGCAAACAAAAAAAAAAGCCTACAGTGGTCAAAGTGCCCCCGCTTTCGCCTTGAAATTTGCCTACTTCTCCCTGTTTGTCCCTTTTTGGTTACTTGCGATCACGTAGGTTTGCAAAAAGCAGTCACATAAATAATCTTTTCCGTCACCAACGCAATGTGATCACTCGTCCATCCCACTCTTTTATTTTTATTGTGACAATAAAACACGTTTGTGCCCGGTCCCCAGTGCCGCAGACAAGCCCGCGGCCGCCCGATCCCGTACCGTTGGCGACTCGGGTCGATCCATCATGGCTGCGGCCGCGTACCCTGCTTTTCAGTCCCCGAGCCTTGTGGTCCTCCTCCCTTTGGCTGCCCTGTTTATATAGAGCCATTGCCGCTCTCTAATATAGACTCTGCCAGGATGGGAAGGTGCTTTTCAGGCCTACGTCACCGCCTCTCCATTTAAACACCAGATCCGGCTTTAAATAGTGAGAGCTGCCGAGAGCAGGGCTGGGAGGTGCGTGCTCCCTCGGCGAGAGGCGGCCGCGTGCGGAGCTCCGTTTCTTTCTAGATCCTTTGCTCGGACTGTGATTTCGCACCCAGCGGAGGCTGCTTTTAGAGGCCCGAGTTTTTGTTTGATGCGGCAGCTGGGATTTGCCGTCTTTGTTAGGAGAAAAGAGAATCGTTGTCCCTTGTTTATATTGTCAAGGAGATTTTTCATTTCATTTAATTTTTTTTAGCTCCTATGTCTAATCGTCTTTGTATTAGAAGATTGCATTATTGTCGGGAATGTTGAAACATGCCTTCCACATTAACTGTTAGCTGCAGAGGACCTGACTTTGATAGTATTTTCTTAATCCAGTGTTTAGGAAATACGTTAGAAATGTAACTTCTAGTGTTTCATTATGCTTTTCTGTAATATCGAAGGCATGAAGCTTTTCACATAAAGTGCCTAAAGTACATTTATGTATAGGGCAATTGCGAATCAGTGAGGAGGCCTCTTGCATACTGGATTAAAAAAAATAAAATTCTAACTAGGTGGTGTTTTTTTATTGCATTGGATATTAACATGATATGCAATATAGAAATAATCCAATTTATTTTCTAATATTGCACCAGGAGCCTAACACTTTTGAAAGGAACCCTTTAATTAATCATTGGTTATTGCACTGTGGCCCTTTAAGCTTGGAATATCTGTATCGAAAAACCAGGATAAACATCCTCAGTTACTTTGTATTTCATAAAAGGAAGAAACTTTGGCTCAAGTGAAGTTTGTAACATTTTAAATACTAATTTGAAAATTTCTTATTTCAGATAGTGCCGATGTACCCACATATTTTTAAAATCATAAGTGTTTTGAGGGCTTTTCAACTTAGGAAAAATTCTACGAATTATTCTTTATGCATATTCTTCATGAAGAATACACGTTCCCCTTCCTTCAACTGTAGTGCTTACGAATCCACTAAGTTGTCAAGTTGTGGGGAACTTCTTAACGACTTTGTACATGTTTTTTTGTAACTTAGTATTTAAATCGCTATAGATAGTAATACACTAAGTGGTCAAGTTGTGGATAACCTCTTGAGTAACCACTTTATAAATGTGTTTTTGTAATTTAGTATTTAAATTGCTATGGGTGGTACCCATAGTGAGATACACTTTCTTATACATTGAATCAGAATGTTAAAACGAGACACTGTAGAGATGTGTGAATAACTGAAAGTTCACAGAGGCAGATTTGGCAGAATAGAGCAAGTTAGTGAGTGGAACACAAAAGGTGAGAACCCAGATATGTGTATGGATTGTTTTTCTGGTTGAAATGAAAAGAAACAAGTAGTTTTCAATGGTTCATGTAAGTTGTATGGAGAAACTTACTATTTGTATTTTTGGCTAGACAGGGGACACATTTTCTTAGAGGATTCCCCTGTGATAACAGTATTGATGATAGTGATACTAATGAAGCATTTATTTCTGTTTCAGGTTTTGCTTATGAGAGCAAACCATTGGTTCTATTGGGTAGCCAGTAATTTTTACCTTAAGCAAGATAAAGAACACAAATAATGACAAAGCATTAAAATAAGACTGTTAACCTTAACTGTGTGATAATAGATAGGATATATAATGAGGCAGTTCTAGTTTTATCATTCTGACATGCAAACTTCCTTTTGTCTAACATGTTAAAATTAGGATGTGAGCAAATTGTTCTGTTTTCCAGCTTTTGGTTTTTAAAATATAGAAGTTCTCCCATCCAGCTTCCTCCCCTCCCCTCTGCGGTTCCAGTTACCAGTGGTCAATCTAGTTCGAAAAAATTATATAGAAACTTTTAGAAACAAACAATTCATAAGTTTAAAATCTCCCATCACTCTTCTGGAGACATTAATCACCCCACTGTCCAGTATCCACGCTGCATACCCTACCCTCCCATTTTTGACGGGCCCGGTACCACAGTGCCTTGTTTAAGTAACCCTCATTTCACTAATGGCCTCAAAGCACAAGAGGAGTGCTCGTGGCCATTTGGACATGCCAGGGAGAAGCTGCGAAGGGCTTTTATTTGGTGAAAAGGTGAAAGTTCTCGACTTAATAAAAAAAAAAAAAGAAAAGTTGTATGCTGAGGTTGCTAAGATCTATGGTAAGAATGAAACTTGTCCCTGAAATTGTGGAAAAGAAAAAAAATTTGTGCTAGCTTTGCTGTCGCACCTCAAACTGCAAAAGTTACTGCCACAGTGCGTGATAAGTACTTAATGAAGATGGAAAAGGCATCAAATTTGTGAGTGACATTTTTGGGAAATTTTTCAAAATTTTTGGGGCAGAGAGGTCACATTCACATGTTTTATTCCACTATATGGTAATTATTTTACTACTATTTGTTACTCTCTTACTTTGCCTAATTTATATATTAAACTTCATCATAGGTGTATATATATATATATATATATATAGGAGAAAATATACTGAATATAGGGTTAAGTATTGTCTACAGTTTTAGACATTCACTGGGAGGTCTTGGATCATATTCCCGGTGGATAAGGGGGACGACTGCACATTGTGTTTTTGAAAGTGTTTTCACATTCTTCTCATTTTATCCTTCTGGCAGTGTTCTAGTAGCCAGCTTCTCCCTCCACCCCAAAGTAACCAACAATAATAGTAGTAATAATTTAAAAACTAAGTATCAGGGTTATTCATGATTCTGTTCCATAGTCTCAACTGAGCAGTTATAGAATGAGAGAAATCTGGAGAAAGAGATCAGCGTTCCTATGGGATTTTGAGGCCTGTTGTGGATATTGAGACCAGTTTAATGGGATGTTCTTAAAAGTACAGACTGGGTAACAAAAACAGAAGTTAGATGATTTTAAACTTTGAACACTCATTGGGCTTAGATTATATCCAGGCAAATGACTGTAGTACCATAAGGTTCTCTAAAGTCTAAGGCTTGGTGGCCAGGTTATGAGATATAATAGGGGTCAAACCAAGTAAGGAATAGTAGGAACCAAACATAGCAACCCATAAAGCATTGGATCACATTAGGTATTTGCCTACAACATAGGAAATTATAACTGAAAATTGTATGACCGTATATGCATAAGAACCTTTTCTGTATATGAATTGCATTAAATAGTCTTAAAACTTTTATTGAAATAGGCAGTCATCAAATAATTCATTTTAACTAAGGCAAATGATATTTCTAGGATGGCTATATCTTTAAAGTTATATCTTCTAAAATAAGTGTAAATCATTGGAAAAATTAATATCGTATTACATTGAATTCGGGAGAATGTGTTACACATTTTAATATGTGAAAAATGAATTTTTCCAACAGTCTTTTATTTTTCATTTAAAGCCTAAATTATACAGATCTGTGATTGAAGATGTTATTAATGATGTGAGAGACATCTTTTTGGATGATGGAGTTGATGAACAAGTTCTGTTGGAACTAAAAACTGTGAGTTTACTCCCTTTCTTTTTAAAAATTTTCTTTATAGCCAGAGACAAATCCATAATTTTTCCATAGAATGGACACATGACTTTGTTGTAGGAGGAGTATAGTTAAGTGAAGGGTGCTGGTTTTAAATCCCCACTCTACCATGATTCTTCTGATCTTAGGCAGACTGTGTTTCAGTTCCCTTATATGTGAGATGGAAATTAGTATTACTTATTGTACAGGTTTGCTTTGAAGATTAAATGTAATAACCATATATAAAGCTTGGCAGAATGACTGGCAGTAGCATTAATTGTTATTAATGGACAGCTAATATTCTACATTTATGGTCTAATTACTTGACATCTGTAAGTTTTCTTTTTTTAATGGTCTTGGTGTACTGTATTCGAAAAAAGAACTTTATGTTCTTGAGTCTGATTCTTTATATTGGCCAAATAATGGGGTTTATCATATATTTTACTTCGGGAGCTGGTTTTCTGTCTTTCGGATTTCCTTGGATTTAAGCAGAAATATTTAGATATTTTTATTTAGCGTTTGTGTTTTTTTTATGGTGTAATGACTCATGAATTACAGAATATTTTTGCCTTATTGCCCTGGACAGTGGTTCTCAAAGTATGGTCCATGGACTCCTTGGGTTTCCCCGCTGGCTCTTTCAGGGGTCCATGAGGTTGACCAATTGCCCAGTTCAAGTAATCATAGTTTGTCACTTTTTCAGTGAAAGTGGAGTTCTGTGAAAAAAGGGACCAGTTCAACTCTCAACTTAAATGCACATATGCCGCAGAAGTTATTTTTGGATGCTCCCTATTTTCATGTATTGAATATTAAAAAAATATTTACTTAAGGGTCAAAATATGTAAGAAATGCAAGTGTTTGATATTCTGTGATGAAATGTGTTAACATTTGGAATATCTGCATAACTCACTGAACTCATATTTCCAAATGACCAATGCATAGTATTGCAGAATTTGTTCAAAGTAAAAGATAAGTTAATTGATTTTAATCAAAGACTGTGTCAAGTTCATTGGTGTATGGTTGCAGATTCTACATTGCAGCTAACTTTTAAGAAACCATGACCTACGTACTTTTTCCTTTCCAGATTAGTTAGCTGTGGGAAGGCAGGTTTTTTTCTTTAATCAAATGACAAAGTGAATGCAGAAACAGATATAAGACTCCAGCTATTGTCCTTTAAGCCATATTTTACTCAATTTTATTTGGCACATAATGATTATTTTTATTAAAATATGTATGTTTAACTTGTAATGGCTACATTATTTTTAAACACATTAGTAAACTTCTTAAAAGAATTTTAGTTGTTATTACATAAAAGTTCTTTGAGGCCCTCAGTAATTTTACAAGTGATAAAGAATCCTGAGACCAAAACATTTAAAAACTGCTGGCTTAGAAATTGGGTACTGAGCTCATTTAAGGCTATGTAGAAATAAGTTATCACAGTTAATGAAAGCTAAGGAACATTTGTTGTCATCTTACTTATCCATTCAGTGGAAGTGTGGAGGTTGTAATTTAGAAACTTATAAGCAAATCTCACCTTTATTATGGTGATGAAATATATCTTAAGAGTGTTTAGGCAACTTATTCTGGGCAGTTTCTGTGGAGTTTTCAATAAGAACCTGCCTATGTAAAGAAGGAGAAATACATAGGTTTAAGTGAGATGAGGATATATTTATCTTGAGAGAAATGTAATGGTTCCTGAAACTGAAGATTAGGGATCTAAAAATGTGAAAGGATGCCAACTTTGAGATATGAGCTGGAAGAAGAGCAGTATGAACTGCTCCAACAGCATGAAGTATCTTGGGGAAATGAATAAGAGAATAAGCTTACTTCAATTCCTTTATGTTACATGGAATGAATATTTTACATTTTATGTTACTACTCATAATATTTTCAGTTGTTCTTGTCCTGTGACCTTATGTAGAAGGCACACACTTTTAGGTGTAGAAAATCAATTCTAAAGACTTTAATTTACTCCAGGTCAAACTAGTAGTCAGTCCAGATTGTTGTCTGCTTTTGCTTTTCACAAATTCTGGGGAATTGTTTTTTCCTACTGGTCCCAAGGGAATCAAGGCGTTTTTCTCCAAAGAGAATGAGCTGTATTTGAGACAAAATAGCTCCACCTGCATTTTTAATTATATTTGGCTTAAAATATTATGTGTGTGTGTGTATATAGCTAGCTAGCTAGATAGATATACGGAAACACATGTACAATATATAGTATATAATATATAAGTAATTATGCATGTTTTGTAGGTTATGCACTGATTTTTTGTTTAATGGTTAGTTTTTAATAATTCAGATTGTGACTTAGTCTACTTCGAGTCCCCAGTTTCTACCACAGTGCCTGGCATATGTGATTGGCATTCATTAAATATTTAATTCAACTGGTTAATAACAAATGTGATTTCAGAATCTAACTGAACAAAGTAGTTTAATAATTTTGATTTTTAAATGGGACAACTTTTCTATTCTGGGTTGTAAGTGGATTAAAAACATTGTTAGACTAAAATGAGTTCTTATTTTAATTCTCTGCACTAATTTCTTCAAGATCTCATTAGAATTTCCAGAATGTGTCCTAGTTTTTTTTTTTTAATTTAATCTTTATTGTATTTTTTCCCATCACCATTTAGTTCCCTTATGTCCCCTTTCCCCACAGCATTCCCTACACTGTTGTCCATGAGTACTTTTTCCTTTTTGCTCAAACCCTCCACCCCTTGAACTCTACCCCCAAACTGTCATCCTGCTCTTTATCTATGAGCTTGTTCCATTTTCCTTGTTTGTTCATTTTGTTTATGAGAGTCCACATATAAGTGAAATCATATGGTATTTGTCTTTCTCTGACGGGCTTATTTCACTTTGCATAATGTTCTCCAGGTCCATCCATGCTGTCACAAAGGGTAAAATTTTCTTTTTTACAGTTGAATAGCACTCCATTGTGTAAATGTCCCATAGTTGTTTTATCCACTCATCTACTGATGGACACTTGGGCTGCTTCCATATCTTGGTGATTGTAAATAACGCTGCAGTGAACATAGGAGTGCTTATGTTCTTTCGAATTAATGTTTTGGGTTCCTTTGGATATATTCCCATTAGTGGGGTCGCTGGGTCAAAAGGCAGATCCATTTTTAATTTTTTGAGGTATCTCCATATTGCTTTTCACAGTGGCTGCACCAGTCTGCATTCCCACCAGCAGTGCAAAAGGGTTCTGCTTTCTCCACATCCTTGCCGTTAATTATTTTTTTGTTAATTTATTGATGGTAGCCATTCTCACAGGTGTGAGGTGATATCTCATTGTGGTTTTAATTTGCATTTCTCTGATGGTTAGTGACATTGAGCATTTTTACATATAATATCTATTGGCCGTCTGTGTGTCCTCTTTGGAGGAATATCTGTTCAGGTCCTTTGCTCATTTTTTAAACTTGGGTTTTTTTTTTTATATTGAGTTTTGTAAGTTCTTTATTAATTTTGGATATTAACCCCTTATCAGATATGTTGTTGAATATGTTCTCCCATTCTGAGGGTCATCTTTTTATTTTGTTGATGATTTCTTTTGCTGTGCAAAAACTTTAGTTTGATATAGTCCCGTTTATTTATTTTTTCTTTGTTTTCCTTGCCTGAGGTGATATATCCAATAAAATATTGCTGCGAGCAATGTTTGAGATTTTGCTGCCTCTGTTTTCTTCTAGGATTTTTATTTTTTGGGGTCTTTGGTCCATTTCGAATTTATTCTTGCGTGTGGTGTAAGGAGGTGGTCTAGTTTTAACATTTTGACAACACTATCTAATAGAACTTTCTGTGGTGATGGAAGTGTTATATATTTGTGTTCTCCATTATGGTAGCCATTAGCCACGTGTGGCTATTTAAGCACTTGCAATGTGGTTAGTGGAACTGAAGTGAATTTTTATTTAATTACAATTAATTTCAATTTAAATTGCCTTGTGTGGTTAGTGGTTACTGTACTGGACCTTGCAGGTTTAGACATTCTTGCTAATTAAAACTAAAATTAATTTAGTATTTTATGGTTTATAAAGGACTTTGTCATTAGCCCTAGCCCCTTCCTCCTTTTTGGCCATTTTGCAAACTTTCATCAAAAGCTTCCATATGGCTTTGAAGGATACAATGGTGAATTAGATTATGAAGTAAAATGAGTAATGAGAGTACATGTAATTTGAAGTTTATCTAGATAATGCAGGAAGGGAAGTAAGTAAAAAAATTCAACCTCATTCTTGAGGTTATCTCTTTAAACACCGTGGGCCTACTTTATTGTGTGAACTATAGAGATAGGAAAAAAAGCATAAAACATAGTCCTCACTTTCAGTAAATATTTGAATATAAATTGTGTTTGGATTGGTACATGACTGTGGGTGAGAATGATAGTCTAGAAATCCTGTTTAAAGTGAATATAAAACCATCCTGATTTCTAGACTGTCAGACCTGCCCATACCCAAACAGCAATCACTATGGGAGATATAAAACATAGCCTTTCTTCTCAGTAAAACAAAATGAGAATAATTTCCTCAATTGGGGACAAATCTGCAACTTAGTTTATCTGCCTCTAGATCAGGTTTCTCAGCCGTGCAATACTGACATTTTGGACCTGTTAATTTTTTATTAGAGAAGGCTGTCTTATTCATAGTAGGTTAGCAGCATAACTGTGCCCACTAGATGCCAGTAGCACCCCTCAGTTCTGACAACTGAAAGTGTCTCCAGACATTTCCCCAATGTCCCTGGAGGGCAAAACGACCCCTGACTGAGAACCACTGTTCAAAATATACTCTAGTTATATGTAAGTACTTGGACCATAGGTTGAATAATCTGTTGTTGCTTTTGGGGAAAGCTCTATTCCCAAGTAATCATTTCTAAGGAGCCATGAAATGCAGTTCTCTTTATGTTTTATCCAGGAGCTACATGTTTTGTGAAATCAGGAGACTCCTTCAGAATTTCTAGCCTAGCATACTTCCAGGAAGTAATAGATCTAATCACATTTTAGAATGTCAAAAAGTAGGCTCAGAGAGAATGTGCTGTATTAATAGGGTCATTTAGCAAATGACAGAAACTTGAACTTAAGCCTTTTGTCACCAGATGACATATGTAATGCTTATCAGTAAAAAGAAAGGTACCTGAGCTGTGACTAGATCTGTCCTGATAGCAACAGCACAATTTAGAGATCAGAGACTTGGATCAGAGTTGGGATTAAGGTGAAGCAAGTGAGAGATACAAAATTTCGACGACCTTCCTTCTGCATTCTCCAACTCCATCCCTGACTGCAAACAAGGGCATCACATGGTCTGGGTTGTATCCAAGTTTGCGTGCTATTGGTGATGTTGGATAACTTAAATAACTTCATGTTCCTTGGCTTCTTTTTTTCCGTAAAAAGGAGATAATAGTGTCTATCTGATAGGATTTTGTGTGTGTGAAAAATGAGTCTGTATATAAAAGTATTCACAAAGTAAGTATTCATTATTAGTCTAGTTACTATATACACAGATGCACATCTGAATCACTGGGAAACAGAAAATGAATTTCAGAGACCTGGCAAAGATTGTTGAAGCAGAGCTTCCCAAAACAATAACTACTATGCTGGGGGAGGAGTACTATAAAAATGAGGAAGGAAAAGGGTATTTCCTATTTTCTAAGTGAAACAAACAAATAACAATTCAGTATCCTTGGTGGTCTTTAGTAGTTTTAATATGCTTACTGTTGCCTAAACAGTATTACATTGGTTATTTTAAACATCTAATATTTAAAAAATGGTATATTTTGATAAAATTATGTAAAAAATGAAATTGAATGTTCAACTAATTTGAACTTCACATTATTTGATATTACAGGCTTAATGCTAAATATTTGTATGGTACTATTTTTCTGTTTTTTACATTACCTGAAACAGTATTTGGTACTTAATAAATATTGATTCTCAGTGGACTGCTCCAACACCCCTTTTCCTTGCCTCCCCCCAAAGCAGTTGAAAATGTGTGGGGCCATGTTTGCTTATCATAATGACTGATGGACACCTTTGGCATTTAGTAGGTTGGAGCCAGGAATGTTGCATTTTCTATACACTTTCCAGCGGCACTACCCTGTACAGTAAAGAATTGACTTGCCCCAAATGTCAGTAGCATCTTATAGAGAAACACTATTCTAGAAAACAATAATTTGTTTTCTTTTCTTTACTTTGAATTAATATTAAATGTCTGGTAAACTCTTGGTCATTTTGTTAGTTTTGAGTAAGACATAGTCTCTACCCTAATGGAGTTCTTTAATAGAGATGGTAGACTTCATATGAAAAGTGTTAACACTTTTTAAAAATGAGAAATATCTCTTAAGGTATAGAAACAGTGAGAATTTCTTTGAGGTTGTTGTGTAACTGACATTTGCATTGTTTGGGGAATTAGGAGGGAAGACTGCCAGTCATAAGGAGTAGTTGACTAAGGTTCAGATAGGAGAGATATTCAGGGAACTGCAAGTACTTTGGCACCATTAGGAAATAGAACGCAAATTATAGTAGTGGTTGGAGAGTTAATATATACCACGTGGAACTTGGTCTTTAGAGTGAGAAAGATTTTTCTGGGGTGCTAGTTAAAATGCGGTATTTGGACTACTGTTCCAGAGAGTCTGAAGTGATAAGGGTACAAGCTGATATATTTTTGTATTTGTTTGTATTTGCATTAAAAAAAATCCAAATTGACTTTTGATAATCTATTAGAGGGTTGTAATCTGAAGTTTGAAAAGCATTAGATGAGACTTTAAAGCTACACTTCTCACTTTAGCTTTCATCAGAATAACCTGGACAGATTATTAAAAGATTCCTGGCTCCACCCCCAGAGTTGCTGATTCAGTACATGTGGGGTGGCACCTGAGAGTTAGTATGTCTACCAACTCCTCAGGTGCTGTCAGTCCCAGGATTGCATTTTGAGGACCACTGATTTATAGAGGACCAACTGTAAAGACAAATTTCCACTAGAATGTAGACTCTGCGAGGACAAGGATTTTTGTTCAACTTGTTCCCTGTCTGTTCTCAATGCCACTAACGGTGTGTAGCATGTAAGAGATACTTAATACGTATTTTTAGAATGTATGACTTGATGTGGGGAGCTCAGTGAGCTCAGTCATTACTTTGTAGTATTAGTGGTGGGAGAAAGGACTTGAGCAAGGGCCATAGCAGCAGGGGTAGATTGGAACAATGCTTCGAAATGGAAACGGACAGTAATGATGGGGTTTTGGGATGGATTCTGAGTCATAGGTCATTGGCTTGGAAGGTTAGGTGACTGGTGGTACCCAGCGTTTTAGCAGCACATAATATGTATTCATTTCAAATTTGCGGTTACCACAGATGTTTCATGTGATGGGTCATATTGCAGTGGGTAGACCAATTGGAGGTGATAAAACTGAAGCATTAAATTTAGAAAATTATGGTTTAAAAACTTTCTTAAAGCAGTAATAATACAGTTTTCTCACCTTGATTTTTCGTTCACAAAAGCTAGGTTTTATGGAATGTATTAGGTGCCTGTTTAGTACTGTGTGCTATGCTAGGTGCCCACTTTACAGAGATGAAACAGGCACAACTTGGGGTCTCAAAAAAGTAGTCCTTTGTAAGCCTAGGAAGACCCCTACCTGTCTTTAGTCTGGGATTTGCAGAGACTTAGATTTATTAGCTGGGAGTGAGTTTAGAAGTACAATCTAATTCAATTTGTTCTCTTTTAGTTGAGGAAAGTGCCCAAGAAAAGTAAATGATTTGTCCACCAAGCTAATTAGTGGCCAAACAAGAACTACCTGGGGTTCCTGACTTCTGGTGTAATGCTCTAATGTTACCACCACTGTAATTATAATAGCTAACATTTATTGATCACTGACTTTATGCTAGACTGTGAAAAATGTTTTACATAGATATTTAGGCCTCACAACAACCCACGAAATAGATATTGTTACTGTCTCTGTAACAATAGCCTTCAAGACAAAGCTAAATACTGAGCCTGCTAGGGGAATGGTTGCTCTGGGAAATTGACCTTTAGTTTATTTTTTTATTAAATCATTAGAGATGTGCTGGAATTGTTAGTAGCATGCAAATACAAATCTAGATAGAACTTGAACAGATGGAGGTGTCAAGAGATTATAAAAATCCCCTGAAGTATGGCAAAGGGAGCTTTTTGATGGATCTGACAAAAGCCTCAGGTAATTTAGGCAATATCCCAAGATTAGATTCTAGGGGAGAAAACACAAGTATGTATAGGTCCTTGTGCACAAAATAACTAAATTAAATCTAATTTATATGTTTAAGGAACAGTTTGACTTTTTTTTTTGGCAGTTTTTTACAAGGGTTCATGCTCTCTAGATTGAGTACTACCTAGTGGAGAAGAAATGTGTTAGGAAGGATGGAATAGTTGTAAACATTTTCTTCTTCCTTTTGTCCACTTCTGATTTTTTTAAAAAAAGATTTTATTTGTTTTCAAAGAGGGGAAAGGAGGAGAAAGGGGAAGATACATTGGTGTGTGAGATGCATTGCTTGGTTGCGTCTTGCATGCCCCAACCTGGGGACCTGGTCGGCAACCCAGGCATGTGCCCTGACTGGGAATGGAACTGGTGACCTTTTGGTTTGCAGGCTGGCATTCAATCCACTGAGCCACACCAGCCAGGGCTGATTTTTTTTTCTTGTCATAGAAATTAGGGTGAGATGGGAAAAACAGAAGTGTCTTAAGCAGAAAAGGATTGTCAGTTCTTGTCTTAATGGGAGAGGGAGGGGAAATTCAACAAGTATGGAGGATTGAGAATTCCTCTAACAGCATTAGGCAGTTTTCTTCACTTTTTTTTTTTTTTTAATTCTCAATTGAGGATATGTTTATTGATTTGAGAGAGACAGAGACAGAGACATCAATAGGTTGCTTGCTTCCTGTTACATGCCCCTAGTGGGGATCGAACCCTCAGTCTAGGTATGTGCCCTTAGGGAATGGAACCCACAACATTTTTGGTGCACAGGACGATTCTCCAACCAACGGAGCCACCTGGCCAGGGCAGCATTGGGCATTTTGTTTTTTATGCAGGATTAGACAGACGGAAAGTTGGGTTTTTCTAACTTGAGGATTGCCTCTAATGTTTCTCATTGTTCAAATCAAGAGAGGATGTATTTATGTGTTGTATGTTATTTAACAGGAAACATTGGCCCTGGTTGGGTGGATCAGTTGGTTTGATCCCCAGTCGGGGCGTGTGTAGGAGGCAGCCAGTCGATGCTTCCCCAGCCCTCTTGCCCCCTCCATCTCTCTTTTATCAAAGAGCATATCCTTGGATTAAAAAAAATTAGAAAACATCGTATTAAGGAAAGATTTCCATAAAAAGTTAATGATAAACTTGATATGAAAAAGGATTTTCTTTGATTACAAAAAATTTGATGATAGGAAAATCTGCTTGATAACTGAGGAGTTAACTGTAAAATGTTGAAGATAGAAAAAGAACCAAAAACTCTTTAGTACTCTTAAGATAGCAAAAATGAGGTTTAGTACTAAAAAAATTAGTTTTTATTGCATACACTTGGGTAAGAATCAGAGGTTTTTTGGTTTTTGTGGCTGTATCAGTTTTGAAAATAGTTTATTATCAGAGTAATAAAATGTTAAGTATATAGGTCCAGAGTTATCTTCTCTGATTTTCACTTATAAATCTTTAATGTTCTTTGCCTTAGTTATGGGAGAATAAACTAATGCAGTCTAGGGCAGTAGACGGGTTTCATTCAGAAGAACAGCAGCTTTTATTGCAAGTTCAACAGCAGCATCAAACCCAGCAACAGCAGCATCACCATCACCACCACCACCAGCAAGCTCAGCCACAGCCTACGGTACCTCAGCAAGCTCAGACTCAGCAGGTCCTTATTCCTACAGCTCAGCAAGGTGAGACTGGATATGTTTTCCTACTTAGAACTTGGAAATAAAATTTGTAATTTTCTAAAAAGAGAAATACTCTGGGTTTCTCTTTCTTTTGGTTGAGGAGGGTATATGTGTTTGTATTAACACATAAATTTGTATAAAATGGATTCTATATGTATAATAATGATAAACAAGTAATTCACTATTGAAAGCTTAACATAACTCAGATAAGCCTATCGATACTTTCTTTTGAGAAGGCTACATAAGTGTTGGATTTCCTAAAATAAGTCAGATCTATAAAGGTTTATTTACTAAGGATTTCATTGTTTTATATAATAAAATCATTGCTTTCTTTATGAAACTGATTTGTTCCTTCAGAAACATATTTGAGTTTAGTCTTTATAACTATATCTTAAACATGGGAGGATTTTTGTAACTATACTTTGGCAATCTGAAATTTCCATTCACTAATAATTTATGGCATTCGAAATTGAATTTGAATTAGATTTCTTTGAAGGGAAGAGTGGATATATAACATATCTTCATTTATATTTCTTGGTTTTCAGGTAAGAAAAAACAAATATTTAAAGACTGTGTCCATACTGCTTTGTACTCTGCAAGTCATTTTATAGATTTTTGCTTCACCGAAGCCTTAGAGAGGCTTTGTGAATGCTTAGAACATTTCTGAGCTGAGGAATATCTGGGCCCTGAAAAGGCTAAGATGTTTGATCCATTACATATAGTAAGTGCTTTTGTCATGACAAACATCTAGAGTGGTCCTTCCTTTATAATTGGTGTCACTTTCCACAGTTTCAGTTACCTGCAGTCAGCCGTGGTTTGAAAATATTAAATGGAAAGTTCCGGAAATAATTTACAAGTCTTAAAATGTGAGCTGATCTGAGTAGCATGATGAAATATCAAGCAGTTCAGCTTTGTCCTGTCTGGGACGTGAATTGTTCCTTTGTCAAGTGACCCATGCTGTGTGTGCTGTGTATGTAGTAGCCCTCCTGGTTATCTGACTTTGTTCCCTGCCAATGAGGGCAGACTATGCAGTTGTAAAACGCTGTGGGCACTCGAGTTTTGTAAATCTTGTTATTGGAGAGGGGAATGAAGGTAAATGAAAGGATTATTTTAGTTACCTATTTGCCTCATTTGAGAGTATAGACGACAGTGCACAATAGAAATGTCTTTCGGTCATTTTACTGTTTATATCAAATAAGACTTTAATACTTGCTTTTATTCTGTATCTTGCATCAAATAATTTTATCCTTTTAATCTGTTTTGATGACTGTTCCTCCTATTGCCTTCAGGCGTGGCACTAGGATTTTAAGTCATCATAAATTAAAGTTTGATTTTCTTCACTCAGAGAATATTAAGATAATGGGTTTATCTGGTTATTTTCTGAAATTTGCGGAATCAAACAGTTCTCTTTATACTTAAGTAATGTTGCCATTATTTTTAAAAGTATATTTTATTGATTATGTTGTAATTTCTTTTCTCTTTGCTCCCCTCTGCCCAGTACCCCACTTCCCTCTAGCAATCCCACCCTTCTTAGTTCATGTCCATGGGTTGTGCATATAAGCTATTTGGCTTCACCCTTCCCTATATTATTCTTAACTTCCCCCTGTCTATTTTGTACCAACCAATTATGCTTCTTAATCCCTGCACCATTTCCCCGTTTATTCCCCCCCCATCCCCCCAGCTGATAGCGCTGCAAATGATCCCCACACCTGTGATTCTGTTCCTATTCTGGTTTGCTTACTTGGATTTTGTTTTTATTTTTTAGATTCAGTTGTTGGTAGTTGCGAGTTTGTTGTCATTTTAATGTTTACAGTTTTGATCTTCTTTTTCTTAAGTCCCTTTAACATTTCATATAATAATGGCTTGGTGATGATGAACTCCTTTAGCTTTACTTTGTCTGGGAAGCACTTCATCTGCCCTTCCATTCTAAATGATAGCTTTACTGGATAGTTATCTTGTTTGTAGGTCCTTGCTTTTCATCACTTTGAATACTTCTTGCCAGTCCCTTCTTGCTCACAAAGTTTCTTTTGAGAAATCAGCTGATAGTCTTATAGGCACCCCTTTGTAGGTAACTCTCTTTTTTTCTTGCTGTTTTTAAGATTCTCTCTTTATCTTTCGCCTTTGGCATTTTAATTATGATGTGTCTTGGTATGGTCCTCTTTGGGTCTAGCTTGTTTGGGACTCTCTTTGCTTCCTGGACTTGTATATCTATTTTCTTCACCAAATTTGGGAAGTTTTCCTTTATTATTTTTTCACATAAGCTTTCAATTTCTTGCTCTTCCCCTTCTCCTTCTGGCACTGCTATGATTCGGATGTTGGCACGTTTAAAGTTGTCCCAGAGATTCTAAGCCGCCTCATTTTTTTTCAATTCTTGTTTCCTCATTCTCTACTGGTTGACTATTTTTCTTCCTTACATTCCAAATCATTGATTTGAACCCCAGTTTCCTTCCTTCACCATTGGTTTTGTGTGGATTTTCCTTCGTTTTATTTAGCATAGACTTCACTTCTTCCTTCTTGCATTTGCTGTACTTAAGCATATCTGTCAAGTCTGTGAGCGTTGTTATAACCAGTGTTTTGAAGTCTGTGTCTCTTAGGTTGGCTATCTTCTTGTCGCTTAGTTCTCCCTCCGGAACCTTGATCTGTTCCCTCTTTTGGGCCATACTTCTCTGTCTCCTCATCTCGACAGGCTCCTGTGTTTTTTTTGTCTCTGTGTCTTAGGTAGAGCTGTTGTACCTGTTACATTGTAACGGGTGGAGCTTTAGGGATTCATCAGTGCAGGGCGACCTGTTTCACCATGTTGTGCTGTATGAGGGGGAGGGGTCTGAGAGGGAACAGTGCTGCTTGCTCAGCACTCACCCCCTTTCCAGGCACTTCTCCCACTTCCCATATGGGACTGGCACCCCTCTAGCTGTTACCCTGGCTGTCGTACCCAGAGTGGGTGGGTCTGAAGACGTTCTAGGACTGTGGGGGCCCTTTAAACATGCGGACTCTACTGAGAGATTGGCAGTTTCTTCTCTGCCCCAACCCCCACTGGTTTGCACAGTTAGAAGCAATGAGGCTTTATTGTCCCCAGCGCTGGGACTGTGAGCTGTGCAGTCTGATCTGGTGCTGGGAGTGCTCCCCAGGTGTCCCTCCCTACTTTTTAAAACGTGTTACTGCGCTTGCCTCCAGCCTGGCACTGCTGCTGCCGCCGCCACACTGTGTCCTCTCCGCCCCAGCTCTGCTCCTCCTGCCTGTCTGGATGAGTATTTCTTCTTTATATCTTTGTTTGCTGGACTTCCATGCA
This sequence comes from Furipterus horrens, assembly GCF_987537825.1. Taxonomy (NCBI): domain Eukaryota; kingdom Metazoa; phylum Chordata; class Mammalia; order Chiroptera; family Furipteridae; genus Furipterus; species Furipterus horrens. Next base: position 195,681,629 of record NW_028327173.1, on the reverse strand, counting down.
GCTTGATTTTCTGGAACTCCTGGTTGTCTCTAATTTTGAGGTAGTTGTATTTCTTCTTAGTTGAGGAGGGAGACCCAACGTGTCTGTCTAGGCCTCCATCTTGGCTGGAAGTCCGCCATTATTTTTGATTTGTGTTTTTAAAAAGTTGATGGAAGTTACTTAAGATTTTGGCAAATGTCATATTGAGAGAAAAGGGCTATATAGGTTTAAAAAATAGTTCTAACTTTTTGAGCTCACTCTTTAAGTCATTAATGCTAAGTTAGCTGAACAGTTGCCTGTTTAAGAATGCACAGAAATGTATATGTTTAGGTGATAGGTATCTCACTACTTGTTCCAGGTTCTCTTGAGTCCTTAGATATTGGTACTCAAAAATTTTTAAAATGATGTTTTCTAGTAGAAGGTGGGTATTATAACAGCTGTTATTTACCATAGAAATTTATAACAATCTGAGATATCAAATGGTTGAGTGCAATTGAATGCAGAAAATGTGTAGAACATGAAAATTTGCAGCATTGTCTGCTGTTCTTATGATTATGAAATAGTTTCCTGGTTCCTTATTTGCATGTGTGCTTGTGTTTTTATAGCCACAGCGCCACAAGTTATTGTTCCTGATTCTAAGTTGATACAACATATGAATGCATCAAACATGGTAAGATTTAGAACAAAGTACTGTGTTTGGCTCAACTTACTGTAACCCAAATTGTGATTATGCCTAGGTAGATCGTGCATTAGCAACGTTTATTCAAGGCCTGAGCAAATGGCTGTTTCATTTGGTTTCCTAAATATTGGATTTAGAGGCAAATCTAAACTTTAGCTTGATACTTAGATATTGAGGTTCATAAAATTATGCAGTTTTCTGTTAAAAATACCAAAGAAATGATGCTTTGTAGGACCTATTTCAGTCACTGCTATTTTTGGAAAAGAGGACTTACCAAACGTATTATAAAAGTATAGTTTATTTGCAGAAGTTCTGTTAAGATCCATTTATTACAAGAGACCAGGAATTCTAAGAATCAAAAACTTAAAAAATTTTTTTAGGTAGTTCAAGATAACTTTTTGAAATCAAACATATAAAAATTTTTGCCAGGATTTAACAGTAGCAGAGCCTAATAAATTTTATTACAATATATAAATTGCTATTTTAAAATGCATTTTAACCAGTTGTGTTTATTATATATTAGACTTTAGATATTTTTAAGTGATGTCCACTGAACTTCATAGGTAGCGAAGTTTTTAAATTTTACTTCGGACATATAATATTTCCCATTAAATGTAGATAGTATAACAGTAAAACTGAAAAACCCTCTTCATATCCTTAGGAAATCTTTACCTCTTACCTCTATCCTTTAAGATTAAAAAAAATAATAATAAAACAGAATAGTTGTCCCAGCACTTTCCCAGAAATAGGTTTTCTTTGGGTTGTTTATGGAGATTGTTACTGATGTCTCGGCTCTCACATTATAGTCTTCAATTCAGCCAAATCTTTAAAGGTATGGATCATTATTTTTAAAAAGATTTTGTAATCTAGTGCTAGCAATGAGATTTTGAGATCAAGGTTTTGGTTTTTTATTTTTTAACTGAAAGAGCAATATTTAAAAAAGTCACTTCTGTTTGGTGAGTGATGAGTAGCGAACCTGAAAATTTATTTTTGACTCATAAGCCAGAGAGGAAGCAGGGCTCACCTACTAGGCAAATAACTTCTTCATGTGTATACCAGCCTTACAAATTCATAACTTGTCAGAATTGCAAGTATTACATGGTGGTAGAAATTGCAATTTTAAAATTCACAAAAATATCAGGAATATCTGTTTGTACTTCCACTTCACGTTGCTGGAATCAGTTATTTTCTATGAAAATCCCAAATCCCATGGCTAGTATATATTTCTCACAAGAGTTATTATTATTTAAAAAATTTTATTTCACGTAGAAGGCCCCACATTTGTTTCTAACCCTCACCCTTAAAAATAAAAGTCTCACCGTAGGATTCATGTTGCAGTTGGTACTATTGAGACTGTTTATTAAGAGAATAACTTGTCATTTTAAAACAGAAAGTTTGGTAAAATAACTTGCAGTTGGCCCATCTAATTTTAAAGAATTTTAAGTATTGTGGGGGAGAGTGTTTAGAGGCCTGGGCAAAACCAATGGCCTATCTCTTACTAATTTGTTAAGTCTCTTTGATTCTAAAGAATGTGTGTATTCAACAGATCAGAGGCCAGAAAGTTCAGTTAATAAACTATATTAGCATTTATGTGTACTTCAGCATTTTACTTAATGTTTTTAGTGGTTGCTCCATGTATTTTTGTATGTTCTGAAAACATAATCAGTATAAGCACTTTAAAAGTATTTTGAGTGTTTGCATTGTTATTTCTGATGTAAAGATATCCATTAAAACAGTTTTGATTTTGTAATAGCTCTATATGTTTGGGAATGAACATAAGTAAAAGTCATGTAATTTTATAAGTATATAGGATAGTGATATTAGGTAGAGAGCTATTTCAGGGAACTTCAAAACATAGTACTTTATATCAAACCAGTTTTGCACTTTTTTAAAAAGAATTATTTCTCTAATGCATTTATGGTATGGCTATTTCACAAAAGAATAAATTTTTAGTGAACATTAATGAAAGATGTTTTTGGTATGGTACATCACTCAACAAATATTAATAGCAACTTGAATGTGCAGAGGTGTGTGCAGTAATAAGCAATATTAACATATGTTCTTAAAATTAGAATACCTTTTATTTGCCTACCCAGGCTAGATTTATTGGGAATTGAGTTGTTGGGTATTCTGCATTGCATAGAGAGAGGCTGAAGGGCTATAGCTGGATTCTGGGGACCAGTGGGAATTTTAGGCTTAAGATGTCAAAATTACTTAGGCTTGTTGAATGACAACAATAAGCATATTTTCTTGGAAAGCTATACCTAGAGCCTAGTCTGGGTAGTAGTTGTATTATTAACCTACTTGAATAAATTTTCCAAGTTTTATTGACTACTGCATTAGCATCTCTTAGGCACAGTTTTATTTATTTCTTGAAGCTTATTCAAATAGAGGTGTTTATAAAAAATGTATAGATTAGATTATGTTATATGAAGGCTCGTTACCTTAAAAAAGATTGAAGAGGGAGGGAGGAAAATTACCTATATATAGTTATGGTGAGATACATGGAAATGCATTGAGCATAGGGTTAAAAAATAGTAAGAATGTGGTATGATTCTTTCGGAGGTAGGGGAGAAGCCTCCAGGAGCAGTAAAGCAAGAATTTATGGATTTAAAGAAATCCAGAGTATAATACCATGTATATTTTTGTAACTTTAATGTCAGATACCAACTCTTAAAATGTAGAAATTAAAGTTTGTGAGTTTTTGAAGATTTTAAAGTTTTTTAATGAATAAAACTATTAATATGTTTTATCTAGATACATTGCCAATGCCGTCACCCAATGGCATGTTAGAATTGCCAGCCATACTCCAAAACAGTCTTCTGATACAAATTTTTTATAGAGACCTGTTGATTCTAGTATAAGTTAAAAAATTAAAATGTCTAAAATAACTACACTTTTGCCACAACTATGTTAATTTAGAATAAGGTTTTTGGAGCAAAGAATCAGAGTAGAAAAGGAAATAAGGAAATGGAAATTTCATGTATTGTATAGCATTATTAGTGTGGGTGAGATTTTTTTTTTTTTTAGAGCACATTTTCCAGGGAAAAACAAACCAATTATAATATTCAACTTAATTGCTTGAAATAATTACGTAGGACATTTATGCTAGGTGGTCTTATTGTACTATTTTATAAAATGGAATTTAGTCTTATTGTTAGAACTTTTCATTTTAGTACATGCTAGATGATGAACTTCAAATACTGTTAAAATATGCCAGAGATAAACTGAGACCCTGTTATGCATATGGATGGTTTTGATTTTTCCCTCCGTTTTTCCAGAGTGCTGCTGCAACAGCTGCTACCTTGGCACTCCCTGCAGGTGTGACTCCTGTTCAACAGATATTAACAAATTCAGGTAATTAGAAAGAATGGAACCATTATATATGTATAAAATTGTACCAGACTGGACTATGGTGCTTTGGTTCAAGATATTAATGAACTTTATACTTCCATTTTTAAAAAAATATTTTAAAATTAATAGCCCCTGATCTGACATATTGGTTGATTATGATTCCTAACATGTTAGCAAAGATAATGTAAGCTTTTAATTAACTCTCATAAACTGTTGTTAGAACTTTGTTGGAAAAGAACTTTGTAAGAATGATAAATAAGGAAATGTATTTGAACATGGATGGATGTCAGAGAAGTTAAGGATTATAGTTACTGTGTATGGATGACTGCCCTTAAAACTTGTAGACTTTGGGTAATTCCTTTGCTGGTTAGACATTCACTGTGCATTCATTTGTTTGAGATGGTAACTGCTAAAATGATAACTTGGAATACATACTTTCTGCTTTAGGCCAGCTTCTTCAAGTGGTCAGAGCAGCAAATGGTGCTCAGTATATCTTTCAGCCTCAGCAGTCAGTGGTTCTGCAACAACAGGTTATACCGCAAATGCAGCCTGGGGGAGTGCAGGCTCCTGTTATACAGCAGGTAAAAGACCCGTTCTAAGTTTTTGTATAACTCACAGCTGAATTTATATTCAATATGTTTAAGACTAAGTTGGTGTTATCTCTACTTACCACTCTCCATCCAGCCTCCTAAGCTAGTTATTCAGCATTCATTCAGTAGGCATTTACTCTGTGGCTGTGTATCAAGATTTCTGCAAGGGACTGGAGGTTGAGAAGTGAGCAAGGCAGGCATGAAACTAGTTTCATGATACTTACGCTGTTTTCTGGAAGGACCTGTATGGAGTCCTTCCTTTCCTTTTCAAAACTCCAATATCCGAAGTATCAGGAAATCCTACCAATTCTTAATAGCTCCTTTTTTTTCAGGCTGAAGTTCTAATATATTTATAGTTCCTTAATGTTTGAAACTAGTTTTGTCAGACTTTTTTTTTTTTACAATTAAAAAGAATTATTTTATTTATTTATTTATTTCCTCTTTTATTTTTTGGTTTTTCAATTACAGTTGTCGCATTTTTCCCCCATTGCTCTCCCCCACCCCGCCCACCGCTTCTCCCACAATCGTATCCCTCCCCGTTGTCCATGTCCATGGGTCATTTATACACGTTCCTTGACTAAACCCTTCCCTTCCTTATCCCCCTTCTCTCCCTAACCCCTCCTGCCTCCCCCCTGTTGACTGCTATTCTGCTCCTTGTCCTATTTTAGTTCATTTGTTTATGTTGTTCTTTAGTTTCCTGACTTTTGTTAGTTCTTTAGTTCATGCTCTCATAATTACTCACTAAAAATACTGTATTATCCTCAGTCAATTTCTCTGCCTCTAATATTGTGCCCTCCTAACCCGGCCTTACTACTTTATAGTTATTGTTCTAAAAAAAAAATCTTAAAATCTTCCCATTGCCTATTGGGAAAAGTCCAAACTCCTCAGCATGGTTTATAAGAATTTATTTATTTTTTTTGATCTTGTGTTTTGATATCCTGGGGTTTAATTTTTGCCACACTTCCAGTTGTTTACTGCTTCAGCTGCTGTTAACAAATACCTGCTTATGTGCCTGGTGTTACTGTGAGGACAAAGATAAAAGAGAGATGGTTATTATCTTGAGGAATTTAGGTACTTTAAGAAAGAGACAATAAACACTTAATGTTAATATAATAGTACCACGATAGAGGTCAGATCAGAGGAGCAGCATTAATCCAGAGTATTTATAACTTTCCAAATTTTGTCTTGCTGTTACTTCTGGATTTCACTTGATGTTATTCTTCTATTTAGAAAGCCGCCTTTGGCCTTCCTTCTAGCAGTGCCCTTTACTCCCACCAAAGAAACCAAACAAAAAAGCCTGGCTAATCTCCCAAAGCACAAATAGAATCCAAGTATTATCTACTAGGAAGGCTTCTCAGACCATGCCTTGTTCCCCAAGCTGAATTTAGTAATCTGTCCTATGTTCTCATAACACCATTATCATATTTCTATTACATCTTCTCTCTTTTTGAGTTACTTTTTGTCTATTATACCATCTATCTGTAAAATTAAGGGAAATACGCATTATGTTTGCATTCCTTGAACTTAATGAGAAGTAATTGCCATTCAGTGCTTTTTATTTATGAACATAGTTATAAATGTGTTCATTATAACATATAATTAATATTTGTTAATATGTTTTTTTAAAGTTGTGGTTTACTTTAGAATCCTAGAATGCAGGTGTTGGAAGGAACTTTAGAAATCATCTGATCTGGTGGCTCTCAGCTGTGGTTGGATGATTAGAATCATCTGGGGAGCTTTAAACAAGGTGAAAAGATTTCATCTTACCCCAGTTAAATCAGAATATTAGGAGTAGAGCCTATGTATCAATATTTTTTAAGCTACCAGGTGGTTATCATTTGTAGCCAGGATTGAAAGCCATTGATCCTACTCTTAACAGTGAGGTGACCAAAGCCAAGAGAGGTTAAACAGCTTGCTTCTGCTATATCTATATGTGTGATGTTATATTAACACTACAGCTCAGAAGTGTGGATTTTCAGTGCAGTGTTCTTCATAGGGAGACAGTGTGGCATAATAAGAGCAGAAGTAGAAAGCCTAGGTTCAGATTTTGCCCTTTGGTGACTACAAGTTTAGAAAGCTACTAAACCTTTCCTTACATTAAGAAAATAAGCTACTAACTTGTATAACTCCTGGCCTCAATATGGCATATACATAGCAAATGCTTGACAAGTGGAGCAGTTATCTTTAGAAAAGGAGATTTAGTGGATCAGTACACTAGTTAAACCTTTCTTTGTGCTTTGGTAGTTTTAACTTGTATGAGATGGCTGCTTTTTGGTGTTTCTTCAGCATTTGGGCCTATTTCTGTGTACCAGTAATGAAACTGAGCTACTTGATCCTTTTAACTAGTTTCTACTATTTGGTTTTCTTTTGCTTTAGGTCCTGGCTCCTCTTCCTGGAGGGATTTCACCACAGACAGGTGTCATTATCCAGCCTCAGCAAATCTTATTTACAGGAAATAAGACGCAAGTTATACCTACAACAGTGGCAGCACCGACACCAGCACAAGCGCAGATGACTGCAGCTGGCCAGCAGCAAGCGCAGGCCCAGCCCGCTCAGCAGCAGGCTCCACTGGTGTTACAGGTGGATGGAACTGGGGACACGTCCTCTGAAGAAGATGAAGATGAAGAAGAAGATTATGATGATGATGAGGAGGAAGACAAAGAAAAAGATGGAGCTGAAGATGGGCAGGTAGAAGAGGTCAGTTTCTGGTTTAAAAAAAAAAACTTGAAAAGAGAAGCTATTCAATCATTTCTTCTTTTCCTTGGTGGTACATAAAGCCATTATACCATTAAATGCTCACATTTTCAAACCTAAGAAAGAAGATCCACGTCAGACATCTTCAACAGTTATTATAGAGAATTATCTTCCCGTGCTCTTCTGAAAGAATAAAGGAAATAAAATTAAACATCATTTCAGACTTAGAGGATATAGCTTAACTACTTTAATTGATGTATTTAATTTCTTCCTGGAATTTCAGTAACATTGACTAAGTCAGTGCAGCCAGTTAGCAGTTTGTGATATACATATATGCATCATCAGGCCCTTGGTTCTCAAAGAGCATCAAAATCATTATGTTTATTTTCATCAAATATTAGAAGGACCCCTTTCTAATAGTGCATAAAGTATAAAAAAAATAAACTCCCCCTTTTTATTTGTAGGAGCCCCTAAATAGTGAAGATGATGTGAGTGATGAGGAAGGACAGGAACTCTTCGATACAGAAAATGTTGTTGTATGCCAATATGATAAGGTAAGGATTATATCATAGATTCCTGACATTTTTTTTTTCTCTTGTAACTTCCCTAAAACATCCTTTCTGCCTTGTTCAAATATTTGGGCAGCTGATTGATGCCTTTTTAAAATTTAATCTTTATTGTATTTTTTTTCCATAACCATTTAGTCGTCTTATTCTTCTGTCCCCCCAGCAATCACCACAGTTGTCGATACCCATGAGTCTTTTTTCCTTTTTGTTCAATCCCTCCACCTCCTAACATCCCCCACCCACTAGCTGTCATCTGCTCTCCATCTATGAGTCTGTCCTCATTTTCCTTATTCAGCTTGTTCATGAGAGTCCACATATGAGTGACATCATGGTATTTGTCTTTCTCTGACTGGCTTATTTCACTCAGCATTATGTTCTCCAGGTCCCTCCATACTGTCACAAAGGGTAAAATTTTCTTCTTTCTTATGGTCGAGTAGTATTCCATTGCGTAAGTGTCCCATAGTTGTTTTATCCACTCATCTACTGATGGACATTTGGGCTGCTTCCGTATCTTGGTGATTGTAAATATGCTGTAATGTATTTAGGAGTGCTTATGTTCTTTCGAATTAGTGTTTTGGGTTCCTTGGGATATATTCCCAGGAGTGGGATCGCTGGGTCAAAAGGGAGATCCATTTTTAATTTTTTGAGCTATCTCCATACTGCTTTCCACAGTGGCTGCACCAGTCTTCATCCCCACCAGCAATGCAAAAGTGTTCCGCTTTCTCCACATCCTCGCCAGGTGTGCAGTGATATCTCATTGTGGCTGGCTTTAATGTGCATTTCTCTGATGATCAGTGACTATGTTAAGCATTTTTTCATATTCTATTGGCCATCTGTATGTCTCCTTTGGAGAAGTGTCTATTTAGTATAAACTGTGAATGAAAATATTGTTATTTAGAGTTTAGTAGATTATTTTAATAGAATGAGAAATTAATTTGTGTAGCTTTACATTTTAAAAGTTAGTTATTAATGAAATTGGAAGGTGTTATGTCCTGACTTGTTAACAAAGTAAACAACCACTTTTGAGTTGTCCTTTAACTTCAGTGATAACTCGGTGCTATAATAGTGTTTCGTTTAGCCTCAATTACCTCAAAACCAAAAGGGTTTAATTGAATCTCTGCAACCTTTTTTTTTTATTACTAAGGAGAGAACTAGGGCAGTAAATAAGACTAATAACTAACAGATACATTTTTATTGGAAGTTATTCGAAAAATTATTTAGCTCTGTTGTAGTTTGGTATCATTAAGGAATTTTTACACTAAGTTCTATGAGAATTAGCTCTTGAATCCTTTTTTCTTATTAATTCTTAAAAAGGGTGCTACTTTCCAAGTATTTTTGTTATAGTTATTGGCATTGTTGAGATTTTTGTTATTTATTGAAATATTTAATTTAAAATGTTTTCTAATTTCTATTATAATTAAATTTATAATAAACCTACAAATTATATTGCATTTATAATTTAATTTTAGCAGAGGTCTTTACCAAATACTGAAAACTCATAACAAAAGTAATTGGGTTGTGGTTTCAGTCCCCAGTTGGGGCGGGTGCGAGAGGCAACCAATCGATGATTCTCTCTCATACTGATGTTTCTCTTTCTCTCTTTCTCCTTTCCTCCCCATCTCTCTCAAAATAAATTAATTCTTTTAAAAAAGCAATTGGGTTTTCTTTGTAAGTTCTACTCATTCAGTAAACAAATATTTATTAACTGCCTAAATGTGCCATGCACTGGAACAGTTGTCATGATCATACAAAGTTTATGCCCTAAATGAATCTCCTTCATTAAATTTGAGTTGCTTTTTTAGGAATGAATGTTATCAATAACGATGCTTATTGCAAACAATTTTATAGGGAAAATGTCAAGACAATGGATCTTGTCATTTCCTAAAGAAAAGGTAAAGTCAGGCCACTTACATATTAGTGAAATTACAGGATAAACTCATTGAGGTCATTGATTCAGAGTTAACAGAACATTCACTTTTGTAGATTATGACTTCTGAGTGAGTGTTTTTAACACCCTATACCAGACTTATAGTAAATGTAATTTCTTGTTACATTCATGTAGAGAAAAATATTTAGGTTAAAACAGGAGATAACAATAAACTTTTATTGTCAGGATGTTTCAGGGGAACCTCTTGGAACCAAATTATCCAGAACACAATTTCACAATAACAAGATGTCATATTTTTCAGTGAAGGGAGGACATTTACCGTAGCCTGACTGAAGACTATGCTTCTTAGTATTTTCATATTATAAGAAGATGCATGTATTCTTTTTTATTTTATTTTTTAAGTATATTTTATTATGTTGTTACAGTAGTCCCAATTTTTTTCCCCTTTGATCCCCTCTGCCTAGTACCCCCCTTCCCCCAGTAATACCGCCACCCTTAGTTCATGTCCATGGATCGTGCATATAAGTTCTTTGGCTTCACCCTTTCCTATGTTATTCTTAACATCCCCCTGTCTATTTTGTACCAACCGATTATGCTTCTTAATCCCCACACCATTTCCCCATTTCTCCCTCTTCCCCCTCCCAGCTGATAACCCTCCAAATGATTCCCATACCTATGATTCTGTTCCTGTTCTGGTTTGCTTGTTGGATTTTGTTTTTATTTTTAGATTCAATTGTTGATAGTTGTGAGTTTGTTGTCATTTTAGTGTTAATAGTTTTGATGTTCTTTTTCTTAAGTAAGTCCCTTTAATATTTCATGTAACAATGGCTTGGTGATAATGAATTCTTTTAGCTTTACCTGTCTGAGAAGCACGTCATCTGCCCTTCCATTCTAAATGATAGCTTTGCTGGATAGAGTCATCTTGGTTGTAGGTCCTTGCTTTTCATCACTTTGAATACTTCTTGCCTGCAAAGTTTCTTTTGAGAAATCAGCTGATAATCTTATAGGCATCCCTTTGTAGGTAGCTGTCTGTTTTTCTCTTGCTGCTTTTAAGATTCTTTATCTTTAACTTTTGGCATTGTAATTATGATGTGTCTTGGTGTGGTCCTCTTTGGGTCTAGCTTGTTTGGGACTCTCTTTGCTTCCTGCAGTTGTATGCCTGTTTTCTTCACCAACTTTGGGAAGTTTTCCTTCATTATGTTTTCACATAAGCTTTCAATTTCTTGCTCTTCTTCTTCTCCTTCTGGCACCCCTATGATTTGGATGTTGGCTCGTTTACAGTTGTCCCAGAGGTTCCTAATCCTCTCCTCATTTTTTTCAATTCTTGTTTCCTTATTCTGTACTAGTTGACTGTTTTTTTCTTCCTCGTGTTCCAAATCATTGATTTGAACCCTGGTTTCCTTCCCTTCACCATTGGTTTTGTGTGGATTTTCCTTCGTTTCATTTAGCACAGACTTCACTTCTTCCCTTATGTGTTTGCCATACTCTAGCATATCTGTCAAGCCTGTGAGCATCTTTATCACCAGTGTTTTGAACTGTGTGTCTCTTAGGTTGGCTATCTCCCTGTCACTTAGTTCTCTCACTAAAACCTTGATCTCTTCCCCCTTTTGGGCCATACTTCTCTGTGTTTGTTTGCCTCTGTGTCTTAGGTAGAGCTGTCGCTCCTGTTACATTGTAAGGAGTGGAACCTTAGGTATTCATCAGTACAGGGCGACCTGTTTCTCCACGTTGTGGTGCTGTATGAGGGGGAGGGGTCTGAGAGGGAACAATGCTGCTTGCTCAGCACTCACCCCTTTTCCAGGCAGTTCTCCCACTTTTGTATGGGACTGGTGCCTCTCTAGCTGTTGTCCTGGCTATCATTCCCAGAGTGGGTGGGTCTGAAGACGTTCTAGGACCGCTGAGAGACTGGCAGTTTCTTCCTCTGCCCCAACCCCCACTGGTTTGCACAGTCAGAAGCAGTGAGGCTTGATTTTCCCTGGTGCTGGGACCGTGAGCTCTGTGGTCTGGTCAGGAGCTGGGAATGCTCCGCAGGTGTCCCCTCCCCACTTTTTGAAGCGCGTGACTGTGCTTTCTGTCGGCCTGCCGCTGCCGCCACTGCCACCACCACACCACATCCTTCCGCTTGGGCTCCGCCCCTCCTACCTGTCTTGATGAGTATTTCTTCTTTATATCATTGTTTGTTGTACTTCCACGCAGCTTGATTTTCTGGAACTTCTGGTTGTCTCTAGTTTTGAGGTAGTTGTACTCCTTCTTAGTTGTGGAAGGAGATGCAGTGTGTCTGCTTAGCCCTCCATCTTGGCTGGAAGTTTCTATTCTCTTTTGGTACAAATTATACACATAATATTTTAAATGTTAAAATTGGTTATTTTAATGTTTCAGACTAAGAACTTGAAAATAGCTTTAAATAGTGTGTTGAATGATAATTTTAAAGTTTGCAGAGATCTAATTTTTAGAATTCAATGGGTTCTGGAGATCAAGTTGTTGGGGGTTTTATTTTATTTTTTTAAGTCAATGGCAAAGAATGGTGGTGGTGTTCTGTGACTGGTTAAAATGGGATTGGGTATGTTTTGAGCCAACTTGATTTGTAGGAGTTTATTTTTGAAGCCTAGACTTTAGAATTTCAGTAGTGAGTCAATATTAGAAGTGATCATAGAAAGAATAATGAGTTTTGTGTTGCTGATCAAATCATAATCTAGTTCAACCTAATAATGAGGCAGAATTCTCCTGTAGGGTAGACAAGTGCTGATGGCATCAGGTGTTGAGGCTTCAGCCTTATATATGGTTAATTTTATTTAATACGTTTGTCATTTGGAGATTTAAGAGGCCTTTTTCATACATTCAGGATATTCCTTCATGAAGGGCTTAGGGCCAGTAATAATCATTTTTCAAGTTGTATTTTGTGATTTTATTCAAATAAAAATTTTACTATTAATTACCCAATAGGCCTACATACTGAATATATGGACCATTGTTTGGTGCATGATATTTTTCTACATTTGCATTTTTGTAAGTTGTCTTGCAGCAGAATGCAGTCAATTTTTGTACTTATCTGTGGAATTCCTTTTTTATCTCTACTTACCATTTTTTTGTTTATATATACCATTGTCTTTCAGGTTGCATCCCCTCAGTTCATGCTGTAAATAAATTTGTGTACCTATTTTTAGGAGTTAATACTTGCTCTACAGGGTGCCAAACAAGAAAAGAGGTATTTTCATACCACAATTTCATACGACAGATACTTAGTGTCTGTGATGTCCCAGGGCACTGTTCTAGGAGCTTGAGATACACTAGGGAACAAACAGAATAACCCCTGGCATTGGAAAGCTTACTCTAGTTGAGGAAGATAGATGCTGAAACAGTAATAATTAGTATAGCTTATGAAAGAGTTGTCACAGATCAGAATAACATAATTTACAATTCTTTGGAAACATGCCCCCCACCCCCCATTTTTAATCAATTTAGCAGACACTGAACAACAATTAGCCAAAAATATGCCATGGAGAATGTTTGCACTGGGAGGTTAGACTAGAATTTTAGGAATAGGACCTCAGAAATTATCTGTACATAGTAAGCTTTCTTTTTATTTTTCTTTTAACAATTTATTTATTTACTTTTAAACATTGTTATGTAAGAGATACATTGATCGGTTGCGTCTTGCACAGCCCCCAACTGGTGACCTGGCCCGCAATCCAGGCATGTGCCCTGACTGGGAATTGAACTGGTAATGTTTTGGTTCTCAGGCCAATACTCAATCCACTGAGCCACACCAGCCAGGGCTAGAAATAGAAACAGTCAAACAGAGGTGATTGGTTAGAATTGTGCTGCTGCCTTTTTTTTTTTTTAAGGAGAATAACTTAATTACATCTCATTGATCACAGTTTAATCACATAGCCACCCCTACCAGTAAGGGAGGCTACAAAATATAATCTTTTATTTACTTATTTATTTATATTTAATTGTTCTATTACAGTTGTCCCATTCTCCCTCATTGCTTTCCCCTCTCCCCCCTTCTCCCCACAGTCAATCCCAGCCCTGTTGTTCATGTCCATGGGTCATTTATACCAGCCTTTTCCCCTTCTTTACGCCCTTCTCCCCCTCCCCACTGGTCACTGTCAGTCTGTCCCTTGTTTCTATGCCTCTGGTTCTGTTCTGCTCATTTGTTTTGAGAACTGTGCTTCTTATATCAATGTTTATAAGATAATTGAAAGGAAAGGAAGGGTGAAGGCATGAAAATCAAGTTATTATAATAAATCAGATGACAGGTGGCTATTATGTGGTAACTAGAAGATTATTCTTGACCTTGGAGGAAACAGTTGCCAGGTGTCCTGAAGACAACTAAAGTAGAATTGGAAATAAAGTAAATAGCAGTTTAAAATATAAATATTTAGTATGAATATTAATACCATAAGGCAATAGTATTAGAAGGGTCAGCAATGTGGAAGTTGTTATTACTTATGAGGAAGAAGAAGGGAATGGTTGTAAATATGATGCCAATATCGAAGAAAGATAGTGTCCTAATGGTCAGTAAATAAGAGGAATGAAGAAAAGCCTAAAGTTTCATAAGTGGTGTAGACATAAAAGGAGTTATTAGAGCAAAGGCAAAACTAATCTAGAAGCATCAGGGAGAATAAAGGGTATTCCTGTTTTAACTGTTTGCCAGTATAATATTTTTTGTAGAAAAATGAACACATGTACATGTGTAAACCTGGTAGATATTATTAAAGCAGAAAAATTTTAATTGCTTTAATAAACACAAGTGCTAAGGGTTGTAAAAAATACTATAGACTTATTAATTTTTAAATCCACTTAGTGGGTGAATGGTTTGTTTGCTGTTGGTCAAATTAAACTTTATTAAAAATCCAATTTGTCTGACCACAGTGGTATGAAACTAGAAATCAGTTACAGGAAGAAAACTGGAAAATTCACAAGTATTTGGAGATTAAAGATCATGCTACTGAACAGCCAATGGGTCAGTGGAGAAATCTGAAGAGAAATTAAAAATACCTTAATACAAATGAAAATGGAAACACAACATACTAAAACTTACAGATGCAGCAAAAGCAGTTTTAAGAGAGAAGTTTATGAAGATAAATGCCTACGTTAAGAAATAAGGAAGATCTCAAACAACCTAACTTTACATCTCTGGGAACAAACTAGAAGAGGAACAAAGCCCAAAGTTAGTAGGAGGAAGGAAATGATAAAGATCAGAGCAGAAATAAATGAAATGGAGATTAAAAGACAATAGAAAAGATTAATAAAACTAAGAGCTTGTTCTTTGAAAAGATAACTTGATTAACCTTTCACTGGATTCACCAAGAAAAGAAGAATCAAATAAAATCAGAAATGTGATGTTACACAAATACAAAGGATCATAAGCAACTAACACAAACAGTTTTATGCCAACATATTGGACAACCTAGAAGAAATGGATTAAATTTCTAAAACATAAAACCTTTGGAAACTGAACCACGAGGAAGTAGAAAATCTGAACACACTGATGGTATCCCTAAGGACAAAAGTCCAGGTTCAGGCAGCTTTACTGGTGAATTCTAAACATCCAAAGAAGAATTAATACCGATTTTTCTCAACATCTTCCAAAAAATAGAATAGAAGGGAATACTTCAAAACGTATTTTACCAAAACCAAACAAGGATGCCACAGGAAAAGAAAGTTACATGCTAAACCCTTTGGTGAACACAGATGCAAAAATTCTTAATAAAATATTGGCAAACTGAATTTAATAATGCACTAAGAGGACCATAGACCATGGCCAAGTGGGATTTATTCCAGGGATGCAAGGATGGTTCAGTATCCTCAAATAAATCAAAGTAATACAACGCATTAACAAAATGAAGGATAAAAGTCATATGATCATCTCAATGAATGCAGATAAAGCATTTCACAAAATTCAGTCCCTTTATGATAAAAACTCTCAAGAAAATGGGTATAGTGGTACTTCAACATAAGAAGAACACACAATACAAGTCCATAGCTGAAAGCTTTCCTGTTAAGATGAGGAACAAGACAAAGGTGCCTACTCTCACCACTTTCATTCAACATAACATTGCAAGCCCTAGTCAGAGCAATTGGTCAAGAAAAATAAAAGTTAATCAAATTGGAAAGGAAGAAATAAAACTATCACTATTTGCAGGTGACATGATATATATAGAAAACCGTAAAGAATCCACCCAAAACTGTTAGAACTATGAAATTTAGTAAAGTTGCAGAATACAAAAATCAAAATACAAAAATCTATTGCATTTGTATACATTAATAATGAACTGTTATGAAGAGGAATTAAGAAAATCCTATTTACAATTGCATCAAAAAGAATAAAATACACAGGAATAAATTTAACCAAGGAGGTGAAAGATGTGTACACCAAAAACTATAAAGATATTGATGAAAGAAATTGAAGAAGACACAAGTAAACGGAAGATACTTTGTGCTTATGTATTGGGTGAATTAATATTGTTAAAATGTCCATACTATTCAGTGAAGGCTCTATCAAAATCCCAATTACATTTTTCACTTGTATAGAACAAACAAATCTAGAATTTGTATGAACCACAAAACCCTTCAGCCAAGCGATCTTGAGAAAGGACAACAAAGCTGCATTCATCATGCTCCCTAATTTTTAAATCATGTTGTAACAGCTATAGTAATCAAAACTGTATGGTATTGCCATAAAAACAGACACATAGATAGATGGAACAGAAAAAACAGCCCAGAAATAAACCCATGCATATGTGTTAGGACAAAAGAGCCAAGAATACACAATGGGTAAAGGACAGTTTTTTTCAATAAATGGTATTGGGAAAACTGGACCACTGTTACACCATGTGTAAACATCAACTTAAAATGAATGCAAGACTTTGTTAAGGCCCGAGACTGTAAAACTCCTAGGACAACACATAGGTGGTAAGCTCTTTCGGGTCTTTTTTTTTTTTTGACACCAAAAGCAAACAAATGCAAGAATAATCCAGTTGAGACTATTTCAAACTAAAAAGCTTCTGCACAGCAAAGAAAACCATCCACAAAGTGAAAAGGTAACCTACCAAATGGAGGAAATATTTGCAAACTGTATATCTGATAAGGATTAATATCCAAAATATATAAAGGACTCATGCAATTTAATAGTAAAAAATACAGTCTGATTTTTAAAATGGACAGAAGATCTGAATAGACAGACTTCTAAAGAAGATAAAATACAAATGACCAGTCTGTACACAAACAGGTATTCAACATGACTAATCATCAGGAAAATATAAATCAACCACAGAGAGCATTACTTCATTACTTGTTAGAATAGCTATTATCAAAATGACAAGAAGTTACAGGTGTTGGAAAGGCTGTGAAGAAAAGGGAACTCTTGTGCACTGTTGGTGGGACTGTGAACTGGTACAGCCACTATGGTAAACAGTATGGAGATTCCTCAAAAAATTAAAAATAGAGCTACCATATAATCCCACAATTCCATTTATGGGTATTTATTCAAAGGAAATGAAACACTAACTAGAAAAGCTATGTGACCCCATATTAATGTCAGCATTATTTATCATAGCCAAGACATGGAAACAACCTAAGTGTCCATCGATGGATGAATGGATAAAGAAATAGTGATATATATTATGTGGAATATTATTCAGCCATAAAAAAGAATGTAATCTTGCCATTTGTGACAACATGGATGGACCTTGAGGGCATCATACTAATTGAAGTAAGTCAGAGAAAGACAAAATACCATTGATCTCATTAACATACCAACGATATGTTAGTATTTTAATAGGACAGATATGGAACAAATAGTCCAAAACCCCAAATATACTCAGCAATCTTGAGAGAGAAGAACAAAGTTGGAGGTTCACAATATCTGATATCAAACTGTACTACAAGGCCACTGTAATTAAAAGAGCCTGGTACTGGCATAAGAACAGGTATATAACTGGAACAGAACAGAGAGCTCAGAAGTAAACCCATGCCTCTATTGTCAGTCAATATTTGACAGAGAAGGCAAGACATACAATGGGGTAAAGACATCTCTTCAATAAATGGTATTGTTAAAATGGAGCAGTCACAAAAAAATGAAGCTAGACCACCAACTTACACAATACACAAGAATAACTCAAACTGGATAAAAGACTTAAATGTAAGTTGTGAAACCATAAAAATCATGGAAGAAAATATAGGCATTAAAATGTCTGACGTCTCTCAGAACAGTATTTTTGCTGATATGTCTCCTAGGGCAAGAGAAAAAAAGGAGAAAATAAACAAATAGAATGGCCTCAAACTAAAAAGCTTCTGCACAGCAAAAGAAACCATCAACAAAAGGAAAAGGAAACCCACTACATGAACTTACACAACTCAACACCAGGAAGACAAACAATCCAATTAAAAAACAGGCAAAGGTCTTGAATAGACACTTCTCCAAAGAGGACAATACATTTGCCAAAAGACATGAAAAAAATTTCAACATCACTAATCATCAGAGAGTTGCAAATTAAAACTACATTGAGATATGTTGCTTCATACCTGCCAAAATGGCTATCATCAATACATCAACAAACAACAGCTCAGTTGTTTGGAGTATCATCCTGTGCACCAAAAGGTTGCTGGTTCACTTCCCGGTCAGGGCACATACCTAGGTTCAATACCTGGTCAGGGGCGGTCATGTACGGAGGCAACTGATCGAAGTTTCTCTCTCTCCCTCCCTGCTTGCTCTCTCCCTCCATCCCTTCCCCTACCTCTCTCTAAAATCAGTAAACATATTCTTGGGTGAGGATTAATATATATATATATTGCAGGCGAGGATGTGGAGAAAAGGGAACCCTAGTGCACTGTTTGTAGGAATGCAGACTGGCATAGCCACTGTGGAAAACAGTATGGAGTTTCCTCAAAAAATTAAGAAATGGAACTACATTTTGACCCAGTGATTCCACTTCTAAGAATATATTGTAAGAATTGTGAAACATCAATTTGAAAGAATACAGTATTCCCTCACTTATCGCAGGTATTACATTCTAGACTCCGACCCCCCCCCCCGCCCCCACGATAGGTGAAAATCCGCGAAGTAGGAACCTTACATTTACTTTAGCATTTATATATATTTTAAGGCTTTATAAACCCTTCCCACACACTTATAAACTGTTTCCAGTCCCTTATTAACCTTTCTCACTCCCTTATTAACCTTTTCCATAGTTTTATAAACACTAATGTTCTTAACGTATTCTACATTCTTAAACCTACGTAACTTTAACAACATACGTATACAGTATCGCAAAATCCCACGATATAGCGAAAAATCCACGATAAATAATTAAATATAATATTTTTAAAAATCCTGTGATACAGTGAGGCCGCGATAAGTGAACTACGATATAGAGAGGGACTATTGTATATGCATTGTTATGTTTATAGTAGCGTTATTTACAATAGCCAAGATCTAGAAATAGCCCAGATGCCCATCAGTAGATGAGTGAATAAAAAAGCTATGGGACATTTACACAATGGAATACTATGCAGCTATGAAAAAGAAGGAAATCTTACCTTTTGGGACAATGTTGATGGAACAGAATGACAGCTGTCAGATGGTGTGGAAGAGGAAAGTTCTGGATGAAAGAAGGTGAAGGGATTAGCTGAAGAACATATATGTATTACTCATGAACACAGACAACAGTGCAGTGATGGCCAGAGGGAATGGGGAGCAGGTGCTGGGAGGAGGGGGCAAAGTGGGATAAGTGGGGACATCTACAATAGTGTCAACAATAAAAATAAAAAAGAAACCAATTTGCAAAGGCACAAATGTACAACACAAACTTTTGTTGCCGTGTGGATGGGTTTCTTGTTTCCTTTGTGTCTTTTGATGGTATCTCTTACATTCTTTTTTTGTTTATTTAGATACACAGAAGTAAAAACAAATGGAAATTTCATCTAAAGGATGGCATTATGAATCTTAATGGAAGAGATTATATATTTTCCAAAGCCATTGGAGATGCAGAATGGTGAAAAGTTGGTTCTTTTCTTTTATACATAAAACAAAAGAAACTTTTAAAAAATTTAAAGTGAACAGTTTGAAACTTGGGACATACTCCAACCAAAACTTCTGCATGTCAGAAAAAGTGCAGTAGAAGCAAAGCTACTGGAACAAAGAGACCTTGACAACCTAGACACTACTTCTAACTGGCAAGCCATGGAACTGTAGCACCTGGGTTTGTTGGGGAGGGGGGTTTGGGATTTTGTGTAGGAGAACCATAATTGTCAATTTTAAATACAGGTACCTGCCACTGGTAATGCGCATGTAAAGCTTTGTCTATATTCCTTCCTTCAACTTGGGTTTAATCAGAAAGTACTTGTTAGAATGAACTAAAGAAATTTCCCTTTTGATAGATTGAAATGAAACTGCTTATTGTATGTGGTTCTATTTGGTAAAAATTGCGTGTGACCTTTTTACAAAAAGGGTAAGAATTGTGGTGTTGAATTTTAATTCACTTGTGCAAGGAAACAATTAAGACCTCTCATAATAGGTCTTAAATATTTTTACTTGCTATTCTCCCTAAGTAAAATATACCTCTTTCTTACCCACTTTATGAAACATCTATTTAAGAGTTAAGGGAAGTAATCAGTGGTCACAGTTTGGAAACAGAATTTGACCCAGGAATGGATGTTTATTTTAATTTAGGTTTTCATAGTCATTAAACTTGGGTCTTGTCTGAGTTGAGCAGAATTAAAATGACACCTTCAGTTTCCAAACAGAAAATTTGTAATTGTTTCTTTTAGTCTCATACTTTTAAAGAGAATCCCCAAAGTGACTTGTTAGAAGTATGGTTGTATTTCACAAAGGTACCATCTAGCTGAAGTTATATACACATGAATAAGTAGATTTTTTCTTGTTGGGTTGATGTGTATGCTTATATATGTGTTTAGTCTTTAAGCTAAACAAATACTATGATAACATTCTGTGCATTGGCTGAAGCGTTGGGCAGGTGGTGAGGACCTGGATTTTTATTAAACAATTTAGTAATTATAAAAGTTTCTTGTGTTTACTAGTAAACAATTTTAAATCTCTTATTTTAATTGAAAAAATTTTTAAAAATGCAACTTTGTAATCTGAGAGGCAATTTTGGGGTTCGAGTGGGTGGGCCACTAAGTATATATTTACCTCTTTCATTTGGTGGCCCTTGCAGGCCATTGATAGTGTAGACGTGGGCTCCAGTTTGCACATCGAGAAGAAAGCATATTAATTTGACTTATATTAAAAATAATAGAAACTTAATATGTATATTAAGAATGCATAGCTCTATTCTCTAAGGGGCTCTAAAATACAATATGGAAGTTCTGTGTTCAGTGTGAACTAGGTGCCTGGGAGAACTATAGGGACACTTGTCTTCACTTTTGTGTTTTTACAGCAAATTCTTTTCATGGTTTATCTTGACAAAATTCACATGTGTTTAAGTTACTTTTGTATATTGATTTTTTTAAGTCTTCCATTTTTGTCTTCCTTTTATTTGTTTTTGTGTTTCCAGAAGTAACATTGAAACACTTTAAAGTACATTGCAAAGGAAAACTGTGAGCTTATTATATATTGTTTTTTTTTTCCTAACACAAATCTTTAAATTTCTCAAAAAGGCTAGATTTTTTTTTTTTTTCCTCCTTTTGCCTACTTCCCACCACACATACCAACTTGGTCCCTTTAACTTATGTTTTGAACTTTGGTGTAAATGGTGGTTTCTAGTATGCTAGCAGCTGGGTTTAATTTAGATGCCATAACTGGTAATACGGTTTTTATTTTTTATGTTAATTTAGTTTTTTTAAGGGGAGATTCATTTATTTACTCCTCTCAAAGCACACACACATTTTTAAATCGAGACTGGGAGAAGCGAAGGGAGGGGATGAAATCACGAAGTCCTGTTGTTCGGTTGTCTTTCAGTATAGTTGACAGGTTTGTATTTACCAAATGAAGAGGCCATGACCTGAACTACCTATAAAAGTTTAGCAGTGCTGCAGTGTTCCTTGAAACCTTTGGCTGTCTATATCTAGTAGTTCTTATGCTACTGAACCTTGTATTATTATCATATATTCAGCTTATGATTGGGCCCTCTATGTAGACAAACATTTGTATTCATAGAGTTGTATACGGCCTGTTTTTATAATGTTATTTTCAAACGTGAAAAACCACTGCTTTCAGAGTGAGTCACTAGCGTCATTTTGAAGCAGGAAATAATTATTTGTATTTGCACCTGTGTATTGCATATTAATTATGGCATACTTGGCAAATGCTTTTCTTTTACCTGTGAATATTCTGAAAGCCAGTCCAAATAACACTGCATACCAAATTGTGCTCTTATATATTACTGCATTTGTGTTCCTTTTTAATCAAATAGCATGTTTTAGTTTTATTATGGTGGCTTGCTATAAGAATGCCACGTGCTTTTATTGTACTTGAATTTTTAATCATGCTTTTAACATATTTAACAAACCATTTCTTTAGAGTCTGTAAACATGTCATTCCTTTGAAAAGGCAGGGATTCCCACTTCAGAATTTTAAAATTAAAATGGTTATTCAAAGAGGGAGAATAGTTCAGACTTGGTTTTATGAAAATAGGTGAAGGTTTCAGAAGAGGATTTGTTTAGATTTGCACAGATGGTGATGGCACCTTTTATTAAAAAGAAAGTTAACGTTAATCAGCAGTGCTAAGGAAAATTTACACAGAATTACTTGATATGTCAAGTGTGGAAATGTGTGCCTTTCAGTATATTTACTCTTTTTTTGGTGGTCATTGGGATAATCAGACCATATGAATGCCTGAGAGCACATTTAATTTCTGTGGAGAGCCACACTTGGCTAAAACAACTCTAATGTGCAATTCGAATTGTTCCTAGAGTAAATTGTCTGTTATATGAGGGGGATCTTTATATTGGGCTTTTATATTTTTTAACTGTTCACATTTCTTTTTGTTAATTAAATGCCATCATAATATCACATTTGTATTGTTGCCTATCTTAAAATCTAAGCCACCTTGATGTTTTTCTTCTATGAATACATCAAGATTTGAGCAGTGTGTATAGTGATTAAAATGTGTTTTTGAAGAGCATATTCTAATAGATTCTGGTTTTAGACATCAAGAACATAAAAATATAATAGCTTTTGTATAAAGATTTTCCTTTGCTCTAGTACAAATCAAGGATTTGGTTTTCTTCTTTTTGCTTTTTATGGAGGAATAAAAAGGGTTGTCTCACCTAAGAGTAATTTTTTATTATCTTATAGCAATAATGTCATCATTCTTTTCCAGAAGGTAAATATGCCTTGTGCAGGAAAACAGACATAATTTTCTCAATTTTCTTCCACTTAGAAAATTCCTGTTTTTTCAGATTATTTCACCTTGAACTTTTTTGAGATTTTGTGCAATGTAATACTTTATTGTTCCATCTTTCTGCATTTTCATTTTATTTCATTTGTTTGTCTTCCACCTGTCTATCTGAATCAGCTATTTCAGATTATGAATTCATTGGTTAAAAAAGTTACTTTAAATATTTCCTCATGTGTTTGTGTTTTAAAAGTTTTGCATTTTAATCTATTATGCTATGGAAATTATTTTGAAGTTTATATTCCCCTTTTAAGCCTTAGTCTAAATTTGTCATTTTTTATGGTCTAAGAAAGAACACACCAAACTTAGTATTTTTGCTTATTTTGAGGAACAAGAAACTTTTTCCTTCTTTTTTAAGGGAAGAACTCATTTACTTAGTAACTACTATTAGTAAGTTACTATTTACGTAGTAAGTAACTCAGTTAAGGTTCCTTAAATTGGTCCAGTATGCGCCAGGGCTACAATTTGGGGGTGGGACTAATCCTTTTTTGCTGTTCTGAGCTACTATTGTCAACTGCTGTTGTACATACTGTTATGTGTAAGGGCGTAAATATATTTATTATGTTTGTATAATTCATTCTGTACAATTGCAGATCAAGATTGCTCTTCTGTGATATACGGGATATTATGTTTTAAAGACCATCTTGGAATACAATTAGAGAACTTAGTATTTTGATGTACTAAGACCTATTTTAAGTTTAATATTTTACCTTTGCAAAAACTTTAATTAAAGATGTTATTTAAAAAAAGTAATGTTGCTTGCTTTGCTTACTAGTGTATAACATTGTTGTATAGATAACTAAATAAAATACAGCTTAGAAAGGAAAATGCTTTATATTCTTAATGAGAATAAATTCAATCTATCAAAAAAGAAAGGTATTATTATACTCTATACCTTTAAAATTAAGTAGGGTGGAATACCAGTCTGAATTATTGAACCATGTTAGGAATTCTTAACAGCTTTAAAAAAATAGTTATTTCCCAGGCACACAGGAATTTAAATTGGGCTAAATTCACAACAACAAAGTATAACTAAAATTGATGTAATTAACATATTGTAGTATTTCGACTCCAAAGAACAGATTTACTTAGGTTAAATTATTTGAGAACATACTTGTTTTTTAATTTCTTTGTTTAGCTAAATCTTTTTAGTTCAGTTTGTAAATAATTGCAAATAGGAAAATCGGATTTATGAGGTCTATATTACATATTGAATGTATTTTGTGTTATTTTTGAAGGTATTAAATAGCAAGTATTTTAATTTTATAGTTAAGTGAAATATTAAGAAGCTTGCCTTTTTGTAATTTTTTATCCTGTTACAGACTACTTTATCTAGGAAACATGCAAATTTTAACCATTAAAACAATCATAATAAAGATATTTTATTGCCAGAAAAACCTTGTCATTTTGCAGTTTAATACAGGCTCCTATGTTGTCAGTCTTAACCTTCTTGGCCTCAGTTTTTGTATCTGTACTGTATATGTATATGGTTTTGAGGGTTAATTGAGGTAAGACAAGTAGAGCTCTTAGAATGGTTTTTGGTACACTTAAGCACTCACATCACAATTAAGTTATTAATTTCATAATTGCATAATTCAAAATGACTAGCGGAGCTGAAAAAGTTTTAAATAGTCAAAAATAGCAAAGGAGAATGTGATCTGATGAAGAAGAGGCAGTGAAAGATTTGGTTACAACCAAACAAACCAAGCCTTGGAGGTTAAGTTAGAAAAGCAGTTCGTCTGGCTGTAGCAGGACGGGAGAGGGAGAGTGCAACACAGTGAGAAGCCTCCACGCTTTTTTCCCCCTGGAGTAAGTATTTCCTGCGTTACATCTGAAATAGGTTGAATTTTCCCAAAGCTAAAACTGTAGAGTTAGAACATTTTAATGATTACATGATTTTCCCAAATATCAGTGGATTGTGCCCCATTTGTTTATGGAGAAAAGCACAGATATTGAAATATTGTTATTCAAAGACATTGAAGCCGTGGTTACCTCACTCTGTGCTGACCTGAATCCTCGTGATTGTTGGCAGTCCTTTTCCTTCTGGAAGCAATTGGCCTGTGTCAACCCTCCTACTCGCTAGCCAAGGAGGAAAAGGCAAATATATAAGTAGTTGCTTACCTTTGTTTGTTTTGAAATACAGTTTTTCTTAGTTTAAGAGGAAATTGAACAACTCCCTCTTTCAGCTCCCTCTGTGTCTCCCATGGGCCAGGAATTGGGGTTCTGTTGAGGACCCAGAGACCGATAAGAGTCACTGCCTTTAAAAAGCAGTTAGTGTCCACGAGTCTTTCTTTCCTTTTTCTTTCTTTCTTTTTGCTTAATCCCTACATCCTTCTCATCCAGCCCACAATCTCCTCCCTTGACAGCTGTTAAATATATATACAGTAGTCCCTCTCTATATCGCGGTTCACTTATTGCGGCCTCACTGTATCGTGGGATTTTTTTTAAATATTATATTTATTTATCACGGATTTTTTGCTATTATTGCGGGATTTTGTGGTACTCTATACATATGATGTTACAGTTACGTAGGTTTAAGAGTAGAATATGTTTAAGAACATAAGTAGTGTTTATAAAAGTGTGGAAAAGGTTAATAAGTGACCCGTCCCGCAGGTCGAGCAACGAGGACCCTAGAGGGGGAGCGAGGATGAAGAAGGGACAAGAGACACAAGAAGAGGAGACAAGACAGTGGTCTGATCAAGTCTCATTTATTCTTAGTCAAAACAGCATTCTTATAGCTCAGGAGAAGAGGAATTTTTCATTCGGGGGGAACGCAGCTGCAGCTTGGGCGTTATCTGGTAGATATGAGTTAAACTGCAGAACAGCAATCCCAGGAACAGAAAGAGGGTCGTTGCCCTAGTAAGGAGTAAACAACTATTATGGGATGGTGAGGCCATGCCAAGCAGAACTTTAGGATGTCAGTAAGACTTCAGCTGAGGAACTTTTTAGTTCCCCACAAATAAGGGAGTGGGAAAGGTTAATAAGGGATTGGGAATGGCTTATAAGTGTGTGGGAAGGGTTTATAAAGCCTTAAAATATATATAAATACTAAAATAAATACAAGGTTCCTAGTGCATGGATTTTCACCTATCGCCGGGGGTGGGGGGGTTGTCTAGAACGTAATACCGACGATAAGTGGGGGAATATTATGTATATATATATATAGGGAGAGGGTGCAGTCAGGTTGGATTGTCTTGAGTTCTAATCCCAGTGAGGATTGGATTAATAACAGTGTGAGTTTGGGTATGTTACCAAACCTGACTACCTCATAGGATTGTTGTGAAGATAATGAGATAATGCATAAGTTGCATTTGGCAAATCCTTGGTAACTGCTTAATAAATTCACTTTAGTTAGGAATCATGGTCACAGAAAAGATCTTTGATTTGCCAGGTTACTTACACTGAGTTTTCCCTCTTCCTATCTAAATAGCAATGGGTTCATAGCCTGTGATGATGCGTCTGTAAATTGAAGTGAGGCACCAGGAGACTTAATACTAGCAATTATAGAGAGCACTGAGTTTGTCAGTGGAATTAGAAAATTCGAGAAGCTTAATTGTAGTTGTGGCCTTCACATTGGAAATGAATTTTGTGTTCTTGAATCAAGAATGTTCTGAATCTTTACTGCAGACTTCATCTTTCTGAAGGTTGTTGAGTTGAAATAATACTAGTTACCTCCTGAGCACTTCTGGAATACCCCACTTCCTTAAACAGGATGTGACGGAAATGGAATTCATTTCTTTTCTTATTTCCCCATTTCCAAAGCTTACATATCTGTGACTACTGTTCTCCCAGTCACAGATTTGAAGCTTAGTGTCATCTGCACCTGTTGCTTCCCTAATCTTTCCACAGTCCTGGTCACGTGCTTCATTACCAGGTGCTCAAGACAAAGTCCAGGAGTCATCCCTGATTTTCGTTCTTTTCCTCATTTTTACCACGTCCAATTAGTATATGTCGCTGGGTCTACTGTCATTACATACTTTGGCAACTTCTTTTTAAAAATTAAAAATAAAATTTTTAATTTTATTTTTCTATTCTTTTTTTAAAGGAATTTTATTGATTTTTCTATTATAGTTGTCCCACAGTCTATCAGTAATCTCCCCAAGCCTGTTCTAGCACAAGTCTGCCTGCATGGGGCCCCTCAACTCCAAAACCTCTCTGTCTCTCTGTCTGTCTCTCTCTCTCTCATTCTGTCTCTTGCAAGGATGTTTTCCCATGAACAAAGGAGAAAAGGAATGCAAACTGCCTAACACAGGTATTGGCACAGAACAAGCATGCTTTGGGCTAGTGTATTAGTCTCCTAGGGCTGCCATAGCAATTTGCCACCAAACAGGTGGCTTAAGATAACAAATTTATCCTCTCAGACCTGGAGGTGAGGAGTTTGAAGTCAAGGTGTTAGCAGGGCTGTGCTCCTTCTGAAGGCTCTAGGAAGGGAAGTCTTCCCTTGGTTCAGGTGTTTTTTGACCTATAGCTGCATAACTCCAATCTCTGCCTTGTTTTTCTTTTTTTAATTTTTGAGAGGGGAAGGACAGAGAAAGAGAGGGAGAGAAACAATGACTGGCTACCTCTCACACACCTCTAACTGGGGACCTGGCCTGCAGCCCAGGCATGCGCTGACCGGCAATCAAATTGGCAACCCCTTGGCTTTCTGGACGATGCTCAACCCACTGAGCCATAACAGTCAGGGATCAGTGTGTATTTCTTGAATGAAAGCGTTGAAGGAAGCAGTATGGTTGGAGTGTCATAAACAGGAGGAAGAGTGACAGAAGATGAGGCTGGAGAATTAGGAAAGAGCTAGCAAGTAGGCCCTCGTGATACAGACATTGGGTTATATGCTGAGTACAGTGGGAGTCTATTGGAGAGTTAAAAGCAGAGGATAACATGATTTATTTCCATTAAGAAAATGACTATTTCCAAAAGGAAAGGGGTGGGGATAATACCAGTCAAAATTCATAACAATCACAATGTCCCTACCTACACTTAGGATAGCCCTGGGAGCTTGTATCAGCCTCACTTCCACTGGAGAACAAGTATCATTCCCTGCAAGGGGAAGGGAAACACTGCTATTTGAAACCAAAAATGGGCTGTCTTTGGTTCTTCACGGGAGATAGCAGGAGGTGGTGGCGTAATTCGTATAATAGGAATGATGAGTCTTTCTACTGCTGCCATCTCCTTAAAGATGTTGATGGGTTAGGGAGCTACTTTCAGGGATGTGATCCTATAAAGAATGATATCACAGCCTCTGCTGTGTAGGGCTTGTGGCTAGGAAATAGGGAAGAAATTGATGGCCCTTGAATTTTGAAGCACCGTAATGAGTTTCAGATGTCAAAAAGTAGACTTCAGAAGGTAAAGAACAGAACTGAATTTCAGGCCCACCCATTGGTCAGCCGTGGTTTTGTATTCCCTGGTCATGGATCGGCAGCAGAGCTATTAGTCTTTATCATAGTGTGTTGGTTGAGAGAATGGCATCTAAGGGTGAGGGGCATAGGAAACCCGTCAATCACACTTGGGGACAGCCAAGGAGAGGTGCCTGCCTTGTGCTTCAGTGGTGCAGCCTTCAGAGGGAGGCATGCTGTCCTGGCTCACGCCAGTCAGCTGTGAGTACATTGAGGGGCTCCTGATTCTTTGGCAAGAGGAAGGGGAAGAAACGCACTTTCAAGCAGCTCTAGGCAGGAGGTTGTGCCTCATGTCTCAGCTCAAAAGTGCTTAATTTTCTTTTTCCTCCTTCTCTTCTTTGTTCCACTGGTTGACAATGACCCTTCAGTTTGGCAAGTTCTTGACCTCATTCACTGATCTGACTTGACAGACTGGCTGAGTAGTGACGCAGGTATGTTTCACTAAGGTTCTCTTTTGTTCCTCACAGAAAGGTCAATCTGGCAAGGAACAGAGGAGCTTTGATTCTAGATCACGTTAACCTTCCCCACACTTGGAGAAAAGCTCACTCCTTGCCACATTTTGACTCTGAGGCTTGATATGCTGGATAGGTTTTAGGCTGCTATTGAAGAGCCTGTCTGTCCAGCAACTGGAGTCACCTAGGACGCAGGTGGGAACTTGGATGAACACAAATCTGACGTGTCATTAGTCAGGGAGTCCTTTGATTCCAGGTGTATTTGACTCATGGGAGGCCCTCTTATGCTTCCTTTATACAGAGTAAAAACTAAACTTCTCTGTCAATTCCCTAATAAAATCAAGCCTAAATTCAAGTTGGCCAGTGAGTAAGACCTTCCTCAAAAGAGGGTACCTGAAGTTTAAAGATTCAGCTTCTATACTTGCTTTCTTAGTCTTTTCTGTTGCCAATCTTGGAAGGCAGAGGATTGATTGTGATAAGGGAGTTGATATTATACATTATGGTTAGTGGATTACACTATTGGATTAATGGGATTAGCCTAGCTACCGAGTGGCCTAGATTCAGAAATAGGAATAGAAGCTTCAAGAAAGGTCATATAACTGGCCCATCTTCCATGAGCTCTCCCAGGTATCATCAAGATAGATCCTTAAGCTCAGTACAGCATTGGAGCTTGAAAATGTGCTACAATATTTGACATGCAAGTGTGACTTTTCATGGAAGGTCAAGTTACTTAGGGAAGAGCCAGTCTCTAGGACCAGACGGTCAATTTCCTAGCTAAAAGGGTCATAAGGGCAGAGCGAGTGGCAGGGGAGGTGGGAAGTTCCGCAGCAAGGTGAGGAGGCAAGTCTTCTGTGGGCCTCCAGTCAAGTGAAGCATGAGTAAGCAGCATCTTATAAGGCCAATGACTGAGTGATATCACTTCCTCCTTATTTCTTTAGTCCCATGAGTTTTTAATAAAATCTTACTTAAATAATCCTGATCTTGGCTGGCTGCTGTCACATCCTGGTGCTGGGCAATGTCCCTCCAGAGCAAGGGCACCTTTTTCTAACTTGTGTAAATGTCCACACTGTGGGCTAGCTGTGGCCCTGACTGTGCTTCAGAGGATCAAGGGAGGAGTCGTATGTCTGTGATGAGATCAAACACCTTGCATGAGGGTGACAATAATTCATGAGGGACCCCTAAGTGGAAGAGACTTGTGCAGCTGGAGTTGGCACTCTAAGGCAGAACTGCACAACTAGTATGTCTCAAGTGAGTTGCAAATGTGCCTCAATATTGAACGACTGGCTGAGCTCAGGGGTAACCAGAGCCTCTGTAACGGCCACCTCTGGTGGAGAGCAGCCTCATTCCTTTACTGGTGTGCCTGCAATACAACTGTATTCTCAGCGTGCTATGGTGTGAACACATCTGGGGAGCACTGCTGTAAAGTATCACTTGGCAGAGGACGTGGATTTGACATCTTGAAGGAAATGTCTAGTCGTTCTTATACTTGGTTATCTAGTTCCCAGAAGCACCAGAGACTAATATCAGGAAACGATGAAGCGGGAACCTTGAGCTACAACTGGTTGCTGAGCCAGATGTGCTGCCATGGACCGAGCTCAGGAACACTGGAGTGAATATGAACTCTAGCTCAGAGTTAAATAGCCATGACAGTCTCTGTTAAGTAGCGCAACAAACCATGCTTCCTCCTCCTAGTGTTAGTAGTGTGTACCATGATCATTTGTGCTATGTATGACATCATGTTCATTCTCTTCTTGAAATAGCTCCCCTGCCAACCTCCTCCTTCATATCCTCCTTAGTCCTGTTGCCCCTTTCTTAAGAGGAAGGGCTTCCACATATGTTTGTATAGTACAATACACAACCCATACAACCCTATGTTAAGATCCTTGATGTTCTCCATTGCCTGCTTAATAGAGGTCAGACTTTGCAGTGTGACACACAAGGCTCTCCATGATCTGGCTTTAATCTACCTGAGTCAGTGAAGGTGCTGGCAGGGGACAGATGGCCCACTCAAAGAGATTAGCTAAGAATTTAATAAACAGACTATTTGCAGAGTGATGGGTAAGGCTGAGGGAACCTTCTTAAAGTTTGACCTTCTTAAAGACTTCTCTGTCCCCCAGACAGAATCCTCTAGGCCAGGGGCATGTATGTCTAGCAAAACCTACAATATTTGCTCTCCATCCCGGTGCGTGAAAGTGTGGCAATCCTGGTTACAACCTGTTCTGTCCAATATGGGAGCCTTTGACCACAGTGACTGTTGCACACGCAAAACGTGGCTAGTGCAACACAAAAACCAGAGTTTTAAAAGTAAATTAATTGAATTTCAAGTTAAAAAACTAATAGTTGGTTATGGGAAAATTTTTAGAACAACTTGGGTGTACAAATCTTTTCTCAGCTGTATATTTCATGAACTTTGAATACAGGTCAATTTTTTTCTGAGAAAAATTTAGTTTCCAAATTTCAAAGTGCTGTAAGTATACACTGACTTATTTGTCTTATTACTATCTCAATAATTTTCTTATTGATTATGTGTCAAAATGATCATATTTTGTATAATAATAAGTAACAATAAAGTATGTTAAAGTAATTTTACCTTTTTTTTGTTTTTGTTTTTTTACCTTTTTTTAATGTGGCTACTAGAAAATTTACAATGATGTGGTGACCTGCATTATATTTCTTTTGGGTAGCACTCTTCTATGCAAACATTCAGAAAACTCTTTGTAATAATTTTTATACTGCTGTGAACACATCTGTCTTCCTCTCTAGATGTTAAGTTTTTAAAGACTGGGATATAGTTAAAAAAATTTCTGCCCTTTTTGGTGGTGATGTCCTCCCCACGACTCCAGGCCTCTCGCTAAGGACGTCCCTCTTCCCTCTCCAGAACAGGAGAAGAGGAAACACAAAAAGAAGCGTCTGGTGCAGAGTCCCAGTACGTACTTCATGGAGGTGAAATGCCCAGGATGCTATAAAATCACCACTCTCTATAGCCATGCTCGGATGGTAGTTTTGTGCTTTGGCTTCTTCATGGTCCTCTGTTGGCCTACAGGAGGAAAAGCAAGGCTTACAGAAGGACGCTTCTTCAGAAGGAAGCAGCACTAACAGCGCCCCAAAGCAAGAGAAGTGGGAACCATCCCAATAAACAACAACAAAAATCTCTGATTTACATGGCTTGCATGTAGTAAGTACTCAATAATTGCATGAGTTTAGCCAAAAAGTTTTCATTCAAATGCTTCTTACTGGATGTGGGTAGCCAGTGATCTAGGTTTTTAAAAGGGAAGCTTAGACCGAATCCGTGATCTTCAGGCGTTAGGTTTCTGACCACAAGTGCATCCCTCCTGTAAGATTGATGCCTCAAAAGATAGACTTCTTACAGAGGAAAGGGTGTGTTGTGGGAACTTTTCTCATAGCTATTAAGAATATATAAAGCCATCTCTAGTTTTTAACCACAGAGGATGCCTAACTATATTGTAAAGCAGATAATGGCCAAGTAGTTAAACTCTTTCAGATACGCTGTTATATTTCGGAGGATGCATTTTAAGGGCCCAGCATCATAGTTGTCATGAACAATAATATATTGGAAAAGCAATTTAAATCCAACAAACATTTATTGTGCATCTATGATTTGCTAGGGATTGTTCTAGACTTTTGGGTTAGATCAGTGAACAAAAACCAACAAAAATGTCTGTCCTTGTGGAGCCTGTGTTCTATCATGTTTATCATAACATGATAAGTAAATTATATAGTATAATATGTTTAGACATGATAAGTGCAATAGAAAAAAAATAGAGCAAGCTAAGGGCAGTCGTGATTATGGCATGAGACACGTTAGAATCTTAAGTAGCGTGGTCAGTGCAGAACTCACTAAAAAGATGCCATTTTGGGCTTGATGGAGGTGAGGGATTTGTCCATAGAGCTATCTGGGGGGGAAAGCAGTGCAGACAATGATCAGCTAATGCCAAGGGTCTGGTTAGGGAGTCTGTTGGCATGATCAAGGAACAGCAGGAAGACAGAGCAGCTGGAACAAAGTCAACAGGAGGAGAGTTATAGGAAATGAAACAGTAAGGCGGCCGGGGCCAGATCATACGGACCTTGTTGGCTACAGTGAGGACTTTGGCTTTTGCTTTGAGAGAACTGGAAAGCCACTTAAGAGACATTGTGCAAAGGAATGACTTGATCTGACTTAAGTTTTAAAGGGGCCACTCTAGCAGATCTGTTGAGAATATATCAGAGGTGGGCAAATTGTTCCATAAAGTACAGAAGACTAAAATGTTTTAGGTTCTGTGGGCTCTGCGTTTTATCTCACGATGATTCAACTCTGCCATTGTAGCACAAAAGTAGCCACTGACAATATGTAAATGAATGAGTGTGGCTGTGTTTCATTAAAACTTTATTTATGGACATTAACGTCTGAATGTTGTATACTTTTTATGTGCCTCAAAATGGTCTTCTTCTTTTGATTTCTTTGATCATTTAGCTCTTAGGAGGTACAAAACCTGCCAGTGGGCTCAGTTTGGCCAGCAGGCAGTAGTTTGTCAACCTCTTAAAAAAGAGTTGAAGGGAACAAGAGAAGAACAATGGAGACCATTTAGTAATCCAGGGAAGAGAGATTATGGTAATTCAGACCGAGATGATGGTAATCCAGACCAAGATGATAGTGGTAATGGTCTAAGGAGTGGTCAGACTCTAAACATATTTTGAAGGTTAAGCCAGAAAGACTTGATGATTTGGATGTGGGGTGTGAGAGAGGAGACTCAGGGATGGCATCATGAGTTTGGTCTGAGCACCTGGAAGTGTGTACTGCCTTCAGTATGAGAAGGGGAAGGCTGGAGGTGAAGTGGGTTTGGGGTGGAAGGTGGGGCATTTAGTTTTGGCCATGCTGACTCTGAGACATCCAAGTGGAGGTGGAAAGGAGGCAGATGGATGTACAAGTTTGCAGTTTGGAGAGAGGTCTGTTGTGGAGGTATGCTTTGGGGACTGATCACAAAGAGATGGCCTTTAGAGCCTTCATGAAATCACCTAGG
Organism: Furipterus horrens; assembly: GCF_987537825.1. Lineage (NCBI taxonomy): Eukaryota > Metazoa > Chordata > Mammalia > Chiroptera > Furipteridae > Furipterus > Furipterus horrens. The sequence continues at coordinate 195,647,652 of NW_028327173.1, read as the reverse complement.
AAACAAGTGTTGATAGAAGAGATAGAAGAACCAAGGCCTCAACCCCAGGGTACCACAACATTGAGAGGCTGATACACGGAGAGAAAGCAGTCAAGGCCATTGAAAAGGAGTGGTCAGTGAGGTAATTGCGGTGCTTTCCCTGGAAGCAGAGGGAAGAAAGGGCGTAGGTAGTGAACAGTGTATCAAGGATTTCTGATCGTCGGCAGCGGCAGCTGTCCGTCTCTCGAGACGATGGCGTAGCTTCTTGAGAGTCTATCTGCACCGCCTAGAGTGGCTGTGCAGTCCGACTCGGGAGTGACAATCCCTGCCGCACTTGTTACAGGTGAAGGCAGATGGCTGTTGTTGCTGCTGTTGACGTTGCTTCCGCCTCGATCTTTTCTGGACCGCCTCCTCATTGCGCGCAGCCTCTGCACATGACGTACCTTGCCTGACCGCGAGCCTCCAGGCTAGGCGGTCGTCTGCTTGAACTTCCCATGTGTTGAGATTGATGGAGCATTGTGTCATGTCCTTTTTGCAGATGTCTTTGAACCGCAGTTTTGGGCGCCCTGTCATCCTCTGGCCTTCTGCTAGCTCGCCGTAGAGGAGGTCTTTGGGAATACGGCCTGCATCCATTCTTTTGACATGGCCGAGCCACCTGAGGCGTCTCTCACTAAGAACTGCATGCAAACTGCTCATGTTGGCTCGCTTCAGCACCTCGGTGTTGGGGACCTTATCCTGCCAGGCGACATGCAGGACGCGTCGCAGGCACCTCATGTGGAAGCTGTTGAGTTTCCTTTCGTGCCTTGTGTAGGTGGTCCACGTCTCGCTGCCATAGAGGAGAGTGCTGAGTACGCAAGCTTGGTAGATGCGCAGTCTGGTTTTCTCAGTGAGGCTGGAATTGTTCCACGCTCGCCGGTTCAGTTTGGCCATAACTGGCTGCCCTGGCGATTCTCCGGTTGACCTCCAAGTCGACTGACAGAGAGCTCGAGATGGTGGACCCGAGGTAAGTGAAATCGTTGACAACCTCCAGGGTGTATCCGTCGATGGTGATGCATGGGGGAGTCCCCATGCCTTGAGCCATAACCAACCAAGACAGCACGGTGTTGGGTTCGCTGTGAAGAACACGCTTGTTAACTCCATAGAGCCACCCACAGGAGGCACAGAGAGATTACTTACCCTCCGATTGTCAACAACTTTCGGCCCAGTCAGCATTCTTAGCGCATGCGCCCCAACCCTCTGCGCCACCACCAAAGAGAAAGAACAGTTCTACCATGCACTGGACGAAGCGTTATCCAAGATCCCCAGAAGTAACGCTCTTTATCTCCTTGGAGACTTCAACGCAAGAGTAGGAGCCGACCACATGGCCTGGCCCACCTGCCTCGGAAACTTTGGGAGAGGAAAGATCAATGAGAATGGTCAGCGACTGCTTGAGCTTTCGTGTCACCACGGCCTGTGCGTGACAAACACATTCTTCAAGTGCAAAGAGATCTACCAGGTGTCATGGAGGCACCCCCGCTCCCGCCACTGGCACCAGCTTGACCTCGTCATCACCAGAAGAACGGATATTGGCAGCACCCTCCTCACCCGCAGCTACCACAGTGCAGACTGCGACACGGACCATGCCCTCGTGGTAAGCAAGGTGCGCATAATGCCGAAGAGGTTGCACCACTCCAAGATGAAGGGTCGCCCACGCATCAACACCAGTTGTGCCAGCAACCCAGTTAAGACCCAGCAATTCATCAACAGGATGGAAGATGCACTCGGCGAGGGAGTGGCGGCAGATGACATTATCGAATCCAATTGGTCACGTCTCTGCGACGCCATATACAACTCCGCCATTATTGCTTACGGGAAGAAAGAGCGGAAGAACGCTGACTGGTACGAGGCTCACTGGGAAGAAATGGAACCCGTGATCGAGGCTAAGAGGAAGGTCCTACTGGCTTACAAGGTCACGCCCACTCCCAGTACACTTCAAGCTCTATGGGCTGCCAGGAACAAAGTCCAGAAGACCGCCCGCCACTGTGCCAACACCTATTGGCTAAACCTGTGCAGAAGCATCCAGGAAGCCGCCGATATAGGCAACGCACGAGGAATGTATGAGGGTATCAAGAAGGCAACAGGCCCAATCCCCTCCAAGATCGCCCCCCTTAAGTCCAAGACAGGTGAGGTCATCACTGACCAGGAACAGCAAATGCGGCGGTGGACCGAGCACTACCTCGAGCTGTACGCGACGAGGAACAGCATAACAGACACTGCTCTTAACGCCATCCCAGACCTACCAGTCATGGAGGAGCTAGACACCCCACCTACTGCGGCAGAGCTCGGCAAAGCCATCGACCGCCTCGCTTGCGGGAAAGCACCAGGAAGCGACGGAATCCCTCCAGAAATCCTAAAGAGCGGGAAACCAGTCCTGCTACAGCCGCTCCACCATCTACTCTGTCGCTGCTGGAAGGAGGGTTACATCCCCCAGGATATGAGAGACGCCAACATTATCACCATGTACAAGAACAAAGGAGACCGCAGCGACTGCAACAACTACCGGGGCATCTCTCTCCTCAGCGTCGTCGGCAAAGTATTCGCCCGGGTCGCTCTTGCCCGCCTGCAGACCCTTGCTTCCCGCGTCTACCCAGAGTCCCAGTGTGGCTTCAGAGCTGGCCGATCAACAGTGGACATGATCTTCTCCCTACGCCAGCTGCAGGAGAAGTGTCACGAGCAGCATAAACCACTCTACCTCGCCTTTATCGACCTCACGAAGGCGTTTGATCTGGTCAGTCGAAGCGAACTCTTCAGCTTGCTACGGAAGATTGGCTGTCCACCACATCTGCTTGCTGTGGTCATGTCCTTTCACGACAACATGCACAGCACGGTGTCCTACAACGGCGCAACCTCTGAGGCCTTCCCAGTCAGCAGCGGAGTAAAGCAGGGCTGCGTCCTCGCGCCTACGCTGTTCGGAATCTTCTTCTCCATGCTCCTCCAATACGCCTTTAAGGACTGCAGCGAGGGTGTCTTCATTCACACCAGATCCGATGGCAAGCTCTACAACCTGGCCCGTCTACGAGCCAAGACCAAAGTCAAAGAGGTGCTCATCCGTGAGATGCTCTTCGCTGACGACACAGCCTTGACATCACACTCCAAAGAGGGACTCCAGCAGCTAGTCACTTGCCTTTCCCACGCATGCAAGGAGTTCGGACTAGCCATCAGCCTGACGAAGACGAACGTTATGGCTCAAGGACTTCTGATAGATCAAATAAATTGAGGACAGAAATATAACCATTGAATTTAGCAACACAGGCTAATGGGTGACCTTAATTAACATCGGTTTCCATGGAGCTGTCGGATGCAAAACCTAGTTAAAGTGAATTGAGCAGAGGATGGGAGGGAAGTAATTTGCAGTGGTGAATAAAGGCAACTCTTTTTTACCCCTAGTTTTGTGACAAAGGAGCTGGGCAGGGGGCGGGGTGCAAAAAGGCAAAGAAATGATGGGGGAGAAGTGGAGTCAAGAGGAGATTTTTTTTTTAACATGGGATAAACAATGTTATGTTTCTAGGCTGATCAGGTACCAGTAGAGGAGAATCCAAAGTATGGTAACTTTATTATAAATATTTTACAATAACTCAAAAAGGAAAAGCTATGCTTGGCATCCTTGTCTATAATTATACCAGGTTTACAGTATACAAATGATATAAAAATTCTCTAATTTAGTTAGAATAACTATCTGTAAAACGTTTTGATGTTTTATTGACTATTTCATTTGCGACTTCAGAATTTAGAAGAACTTTGTCTTTTGTGATAAATTGTATGACCCAATTTTGTTAAAGAAGCTGAGCTGGTGCCTTATTTTCCCCTTTCTGAAATTTTCCTGTAACAGAAGCATTTGATGTTTTTTCATTGACCATTAGAGCTATTATCGTTAGCTTTACCAGTAATTTTACTATCAACAAAGTTAATAATGATTTCTTTCCTTGAAAAATAGTTCTATATGTTAAGGTCAATACCAGTTTCTTCGCTTGGTCTTCCCCTTCCTTGTTAGTTCAGAACAATCATAGTCACAGGAAGTAAAGTCTACTAGGAAAACAAATCAGTAGTGGTCAACTTCCAAGTTTCCATTGGACACCTAGTTGACAGCTCTCAGCTTTGTAATTGGAAAGCCAAAGTCATAGACACAGTTATAAGGACGAGCTGAGATTTATCAAAAGAAGTTTCCAAACATCTCTGTGGAATCAAGACCATTAGATAATCTTATTTTCCAGCCTGTTGGTGTCTCCCTAAACTCATTCTTTGAAGAAATGAACAATTTGAGCTTTGTCTTTCAATTAATTATCACTTAAATGAGGACATCTCTTAGTACCTAAGAGTACTTCGTACAAGACAAAGCTGAGGATTAACTTGGGCATGTTTGAGAAGGTTCCTTCTATAAAACCTTAAAGCAAGTGGGTGGATTAGAGGATGCTTCTGGACGTGTCTTCCAGCCACTGATTTTGTTGTGGTTGTTCTTAACGTATCAAAAGTTAAAGAATCTTCTTCTAGACATGGTGGACAATACTAATTACTCTAAGAGGCAGCCGTGTAAGTGTGAAATTATTAGCCCCTGCATTCCTTTTCAGCGATCTGGGACACATGACAAGAAGCACCAGCCACAGGTTTCTCTTTCATGATACACCATGACCGTCTCTACTCCTGAGCCACTCCACCATTCCGGCACCTTCTGACGGTTTCCATTGCTGGTCTATGAAGATGATTCTTGAAAAGTTTCTGAGTATATCCTAGGTGCAACATCCACCGCACAGGCCCTTTCCCCTTTTTTATGGTGGCATGGGGGGCATAGTGTTGTCATTTATAGGACTCAGAGAGAGAGAGAGAGAGAGAATAGCATGAATGCTTAGAGAGGGTATTGGGACTAGGATAGGATGGAAGGGTTGGTGTGGGTTGAGCACTTTCCAGATGGTAGACAGAGTGTGGCTACAGGGTGAGCGGGTTTGGAGACAGCTCGTTGGTACCATATAGGCTGGATGGTCAAACAGTTAAAGAAGCAGGAGAAAATACTTTTAACTCCCTCCATATAGTGCTCCCACTCGTGACTCAGCTGCACTAATTAAAATGACCTCAAGTAACAACTTGGCTGCCTGGGAAGACCTGTGAGTGCCAGAGGCATGCTCACTTTCTCCCTCTTCCGCTGGCCCGCAGATGGTGAAAACAGGTATGACGTCAGGCGTCTCCTCTTTCATCTGGACAGTGGCATCAGTTGGTCAGGGGATCTCATTTCTCCAACATTTGCTGAAGCTATTAATTCTTCCCCTAGCTCTCCTGTGAGGGTGCTTAAGGAGCATTTTGAGAAATCAGAGAAATATCTGAGAGCGAATAGTGAAATGGTTCTATTTGTTATTAATGACAAATCTGGGGAATCCCATATTCCCACAGATCCACAAATTATTGGCCAATATCTAGTTTGACAATATTTAAATTTGCCCACTGTCATTCCAAAAGCATTTCCACATACTGTCGGGGGAACTTAAGGGGAATGTAATAAAATTTAAGCCTGGAATTTGCTTACAAAAAAAAATCCCAAAACACCAGGGATGACACTATACTAGTCTTGTTTTTCTCCAGCTTTCCCCTCATCTATTTAACATGGCCCTTGCTGAGGAATTTGGGAAGCCTCCTAGAGAGCTGAGCCTCTTTCAGACTTTTCTGCAACTCCCTTTGGGGTTAGCCCTTAAGGCACAGTGCCTGTGAGAAAAAAAACTGAGTCACAGGAATACCTTATAAATAGGCTTTTGTCCAAATATTACTTCCCATGTAATGGGCGGATCTGTAATGCTGTTTTTGACTATACATTTCTTAATGATTAGAATATTTTGTTTCAACCTCTTTACGGTGAATTATTAATACATCATTACGTGATTTCCATATGACTGAGCTAGTTCTATAGTGTGTTGTGACTCTGATACCCCCAAAATAGGCTATAAAGAGCCATGTTGTAGTTAAGACTGGGAGGTACAGGGCTGAGATAGTTAAACATTGACTGTATGCTGTCAAATAGTAATTGCCCATCACCTTCTTAATACCTCTGCATCTAAAATACTCCAAGAAATGAAACAGAATATTCCCAAATTTCCAAAACAGATTCCAAAATTATACTAAGTGGGTGATGGAATGGAAGTTGTTTATGTAATCTTGGCTTCCGGACTTTGTTCAAAGCTTTACTTTTTACCTACTAAACTTGTATGACAGATAACAGTTGCTTAATTTTCCCTATGCAACTTAGAATAATGTATATGAACGGAGAGCCAAAAAACCTGGAATTATCTTCTGGAGGGTGGGCCCCCCTTGCTAGCTGAGTGTTCTAGAAACCCATTTGTATCAGTGTATCAGCTGGTGTTGTTGTGAGATGCTGCGTTCGGCTTCAGTGAATTTTTTAAAGAACCTCAGTGTACCCATTTCATGATGGGTGATTTACGAGCACACCTGCCCACACCGTGCTGAGTGTTCAGCAGTTTTTGACCAAAAACAGCATGACCCCTGTCCATCACCCTCCCTATTCAGCTGCTCTTGTCCCAAGCAACTTTTTTTTTTTGTTTTCCTGGATGAAAAAAGTCCTCAAAGGGAAACATTTTGCGATGTGGAAGAGGCAAAACAAAAAACAGCAGGAGCACTAAAAAGCATCAAAATCAACGAGCTCAAAAACTGTTGTGAGCAGTCAGTGGGAAAGATGTCTCAATAGGTGTATTGCATCAAATGGAGAATACTTTGAAAATGTCAAAAGTTTAGACATATAAGAATAAATGCACAATTTTTTATAAATCCAGTTTTTGGGGGGCCCCCCTCATAGATGGGAAACAAAAATTCTGATTTAATATAATTAGGCTGTACAATAGAATAAATTATAAAGGGATTTTACTTTCTTTGTGTTTAGCTTACCAGATGTTGTTACCGAGTAAGCACTGGCTTAGATTTAGTACGGTCTAAGAATCTGAATTTCATAATGGCTGATTGCTCAAGTCGCCTTCAGTGTGATATGTGCCTCTCCCTCTTATCACTCTAAAGGCATAGTAGTCAATTATCTGGTAAAATTATTCATTCTCCCCTTTCTTTAAATGCCACATTTGTAATTGTTAATTATCTTAAAGCCTAATCTTATAATAATTTCCATTCGAATGTCATAATAAAGTATGTACATGATTTTAAAAAATCACCAGTCCATAAGAGCACCTTCGGAAAAGTTTCCATCCCTATCAGGCTGCCCCTCTTCATGTCCCCCTCTCACTCCTGACTTCTGTGACTTGTTAGGGTTTGTAATATCACTCCATGGGTGAGTATGAGCCACATAATTTGATTTAAAAACGAAAGGCCAACAGTACTTACAGTATTATGGCATACAAATATTATTAATTATAAAACTAGTAATGTGTTAGGATCCATTGAGATGGAAATTACATTATATCTAAAGTACAATGCCAAGTAATTTTTTAGAAAGGGGAATATGGGGAACTCGAAAGAAATGACTTTCATGCAAATATAAAATAAACATTTGTCAAAGATTTTATTCAACTTATAATTTAATGAAGAAACCAGCAACATTGGTCCAGAAAGCACTTCAGAAGCTAGGTACAGAGGAGCAGCTTACAGGTGTTGGGATTAGACTGCTGGGTTAAATACAAACTGGTTAATGTCTGATGGGGCCACAACAGTGCGAAACTACTTGAGTCTCTGTCAGATAAAAATCCTCTGCACGCGTTAACCTCTGTCCTGACGGAGCTGTAAAATAACCCAGACAGTAGGAAGTCAAACTCAGCATGGCACCAAAAAAGAACAACAAACCCACAAAACAGCCGGTTATCTTTTTGCTTATTGCCAAGGTTTGAATCATTTGTCTGACAAAGTAAGCTTTCCAAGTACTTACATACATATATAAATACGTCATGATTTCACCCTTATACTTGGGTGGTAATTTGGCTGGATGTAGGGTCTTGTATTTAAAATATTTGTTTCCTAAGGCATTCAAAATGTGCGCCATTGTCATCCAGTGCACCATGTTGTTAACGCAGTATTAAAGATCAATCTGCTTGTGAGTCCTTTCCAATACCTGAGTGTTCTTTCTCTCTTGCTACTCTCTCAAGCATTTTAGATCTCCCTTTACTTTTGGTGTTCTGACATATTTTTAAGAACTATTTTGTTTTTCCTTTATTTTTATTGTTGACACTATTGCAGATGTCCTCTTCCTGCCCCTCTTCACCCTCCTCCTCCCAGCCCCCCTCCCTTGTCCCTTTGGCCATCACCACACTGTTGTCTGTGTTCATGGTATAAGAACCGTTTTACAAGTGAGTCTTTTTCATTCGTCCCCCTTTTGCATGAAGGAGACACTATCAATCTCTGTCAACTCACGAAGGTTTTCTTTCTTTCTTCTGTTTCCCTGATTATTGTGCTTTCTGCATCTTCTCCAGAACTCCTTAGATAGATGATGGGCTTTGAGAATAATCCTCTGTAGCTTTCGAATTTTGTCTCGTACTTCAGGCTCGGGTCTCTCTGAGAATCTGCAGAGGGGAACGTATCTCTCCACAGCTGCAGCCTCGTTCTATGTGTGTATGCTCTAGGCTGCAGCTCTATTCACCCAAAGTTACCCACCGGCTCAATGCCACAGACTTTCCGCCTTTCCGAAGGCCATCAGAGACTTTGGTCTGTCGTTGGGGCCGTTCCTCCTGTTTACAGTGTAGTTTTGCCTGGACCCCGCTTTATACTTCTTGACTGTCATTTCAGAGGAATTTGAAGGAGGAAAGTCGGTAGATGCTGGGACTCAGTCCACCACTTCAAGACGGAACTTTTATATCTTTCAAAACAGAATGCATTACTACCACCACGATTTTCTTGTCCCTTTAGGTATTCAGAATAAATGAGTCACTCTACTGTGTTATAATACGTTATTTTCCCCAAAGACTTCAAGCAGTTAAAAATATTTGTTCCCAAACCCTGTTGTTTTGAATTTTTATGATTGCAGTTTTCCATCTTTTGCCCCCACTTCACTTTCACCTTGTTGCCCTGAAATACATTCTCTTCTTCTACCTGGCTGCTTCTGATATGTAGTAGATTATTCATAAAGCAAGAGTTAATAAACTTGGAGAGTGTTTCGAGAGACATCCTTTTGAGCAGCACATAAACTTTAGGACATAAATTTTGTGACATCTATTATCACAGGCCTGAGGTCGTTTGTCCTCACTGATGTGGGTCTCCTTTCAGATAGTTACAAGCCACCAGATAAAGTGAATTCTGACCAGGTCTTATAGACTTATTATCTTATAGATTTATTATCTTATAGATTTATTATATTCCCAGTGTTAATACTAATCATATTTTTCCTCTGCCTGTCAGTGTATCATAATTCAATATATTATAAGCTTTTTTCACATAAAGTCCATTTATAATCAGGGTACAATGTTAAAATGAAGTTATTGATATGAAATAATTTATTTATTAAAATGGATTTATTAGTAAATGTCCCAGTCATTTTTTTCTGTTTTTGGTTTTAACACACATATAATGGTAACCATAAAACGAGCTCACAAGTTACAAAAATCAATACTGGAGGACCCAACACAGTCATTTCCTAAGAAGAAAATTTATTTCACGCTAATGCAAATTTTAGTAACAATTCTGTTGAAGTTACTTTTCTAGGGCCTTTATCAAAGTATTATTTCAGCTTCTTAAGGTAAAACACATTATTTATCAAGATGTAATATTTCAAAATCAGAGAAGGAAAACTCTGATTCCAAAAAACCTCCGCTGCCTTGCGGCATACCTCTTCAGGGGAAAGGCTAAGGGAGTAAACCCCGACAGAAAATCCGGAGCCGGAGTCCCTAAGGCGGTTTGACGTTGTAGTCAACACCGGCAACTCCTGCGGCGCACCTGAAGCCAAGCTGTATTGACTCCGTCTTTCCCTTGGATCCTTCAGCTGCGAAGAGAGGGGGGGTCTGCTGCATGGGCAACAGCAGACCCTCCATATCACCCTGCCCAGGCTCTGTAGCTTCAGCTTCACTGGAGAGGACACTCCAGCGTCATCACAAGATGTCGATTCAACACGGGAGGAGACAGATACCATGTCACTCCCGAGTTGGACTGCACAGCCATTCTCGGCGGTGCAGATAGACTCTTAAGAAGCTACACCATCGTCTCTCGAGACGGACGGCTGCCGACGACGAATATTTCAAAATGTCACAGGTGAGAAGTCATTTGCCAAAAGGTAACAGTTTTGTTTAATTTCATTAGTTACAAGTGAACTGGTGGATAGGTCATGGTTTTAGGTGTGTATGATATTTCTATAAAGACATATGAGTTGCAGTGATAACCAGAAGGGGGTATGGGTATTGAAGATTCCCAGTGTATCTGGGGGTCACCTCTGGGGGTCCATTGGGCCCACTGACCCTACTCACAGAATTAAAACGACAACAACTTTTAATTCATGATGTGGTTTTAATTCATGGGCGATTGGTTCATGAGCACTGGGAACCAAATGCCATCTCTGCCTGGGAGGAAATTAGGGGGCTGTGTTGACAGATAACTTGGAGAATACATCTATAGATAAAGACCCTGACAATTTTAAGGGAGCACTGTCGGAGAATAGAAAATTTATGTCCAGTGAGTAACAAGGTTGGAAAGAGCTGGTAGTTTCTGAGAGAAGAAACCTCTCTTGTTAGCTTTAGTATTGTATTGTGGGTTGGAAACAGGTAGGTAAAGAAACGAATCCCTGAAGACAAGTTAAACGTTTTCAAGTGGATCTGCACAGTGAAAGAGTATTCTAAATAACCAAAATTTGCAGAACTTTTATTCTGTTACATGAACACCAATCTCTTTTTGGCCTGATAATTATAGCTGTGTAGGACTAGTAATTAGAGGAGTGACTGAGATCTAGCCCACATGATTATTCAACAGAATTTTTGGCTCTGACATCATAATCAAAAATGAAACAAACAAAACATTTCCCGGGTCATCTGTCTAGGCTCCAAAGAGAAGGATATGGCAGCCCTACAAGATAGAACAACAGAATCTTCTTCCTTGTTACTTTTCTTTCTTTTTGTCATGGAAACATATATTTTAAGGGAAAGAGATCTGCATAGTTTTAAAACTGGAAAAGGCCATCAATTTTCTTCATTTCTACAGCTGAGGCCCAGGGACTTGCCCAAGGCCCAAGAGTTACCTGGTGTCAGCCTGCTTTGTTAATCAATGGGTGCTTTAGTGTGCTCTGCTCATAACTCCCACTTGTTGCTATTTAGAAATATTTCTTGAGTTCACGTCTTTTAGGCTATGAGACTAGCCAAGATGAGCAATTCTTTGTTTGGTTGGCCACATAAGCTGAAATCATGCCAGTTTTTCTGGGCACCACATAATAGTTGGGTCACATCAGGTAGGTCCTTGTGAAGAGATGATGAATAGTTTTAGAGTCTGAAAAAAACAACACAAAGCTAAGCCTTTCCCCTCCTTCATGTCTCAAAATAGCCACTCCTTGTGTGATGTCCTGTCTGACTTCTCACTTTCAAGGAACGCAAACTCTCTTTGGTTGTACTGGGAAACACAAACTTGGACTGAGCCAACAGGTGGCCAATTTTATTTTGTGACAGCCAACCTAGGTAATCATTTGTCATTTGCTGAATCTTTAGTATGAAATGCTGTATAACAGTGAGCAGCTCAGTGTTGATGTGAACGAGTTGATATTTGTTGAGCATCTTACATAATGTCATCTCTGCACTTAACATCAAGCAAGCCTTCCAGAAAGTATAGATTATTTTGATATTACCAGGGGTTCAGACATGCAGGTAGCCTTTCTTCCTTCTTGGGGTGATGATCGGGTTAATGCTCATTTCTCTCAAGAGGGGAATTCTTGCCCAGTAGAAATGACACCTGCACAAGAGTTAGTAAGCTGTTGTGTGCCAAGGCTTTGGAATGTATGTTCAAGAAACCAGCCTGTACTAAGTCCCGCCCACCACTGTGTGTAGTGAGTGTAGGGTCAGCTTACAACACTGTTTGCTTTTGCTTATACTCTTTTGAGATGTGGCCCTGCTTATTGGGGGTTAGATGGGAGTTTTCAAGCAGTTCGTAGTCATCCTGCACATTGGGATGATTTTGCCTCATGTCTTGGGTGACCTTTTGGATTTGAATACCAGTGCTGTTCTTCGGAGAAACCCTCTGGCCCCGGTAAGCCTGAGCCTGGTGTTTACAGATGCCAAACTTGCTGAGCAGGATAAATACATCCCGCTGGAAGGTCTTGGTAAAAATAGCATAGAGGAATGGATTGGCACAGGAGTTAAGTGGGTAGAAGAGAACCAGCAAAATTTTGGAGTTGCTAACAGTAATAAGAGGCTTGTTCATAAGTGCTGACAGAGCATAAAATGAAATTGGGGCCATGCACATGAAGTCAGTGAAGATCAAGACAGCCATCCTTTTGGCAATTTTGGTGTCTTTGTCCCTTGGGTTGTACTGGGGATTTCGGACTGTGATGTAGATCTTCACATAACAGAAGCAGACGATGAAAAAGGCAACTATGTTGAGCAACAGAACAAGGATGATATATGCCAGGGCAAGAGGGGTCTCGGTGTCCATGGGCAGGCAGATGCTCACCTTGGTGTAGCTGCTTATTCCCACCAAAGGGAGCAGGGCAAGCAGGAAGCAGCAAACCCAGCCCCCAGCCATGACGGCAGATGCATGCCTGAGGCGGATTTTCCGGTCCAGGCGCATGGCGAAGGTGATGGCATACCAGCGCTCCAGGGTGATAGCTGTCAGGGTGTACACAGACAACTCACTAGCAAAGACGGTGAAGAAACCAGCCGTGTTGCAGCCGAGACCCGTCTGCCAGTCGATGGCATGGTTGTAGTACTCAGAGTGGGTGTAGAGATCTACGGATGCGATGAGGAGCAGATACATCCCCATGCAGAAGTCGGCAAAGGCCAAGTTGCACATGAGAAAACGGGGGACCGTCAGTTTGTAGTGGCTGGTGAGGAGGATGAGCAGGACGAAGACATTGCCCAGGAGAGCCAGCAGACTAACAAACCACACGGCAATTCGCAGGAACTTGTAGCCCATTATGTCTTCACAGGGATTGAACTCATCTGACTTGGGGGTGCACACCATGTCTTCATTGCCCCCACACACCGTGTAGTCGTAATGGCTGTCAAAGGCCTGTAGGGTGTCTTCCTGGGGGTTTTTGAGCTTCTGGCCAAAACCAATGATCTCATCTTCTTGTTCCTCAAAGAAGACGTAATAATGAGAGTGGGTGTCCTGAAACTTGGAGTTTTCCTTGTACCCAGTACTGTGGTCACCTGGATCCTCTTCATATTCCTGGTAGAAGGGGCCATTCAAAGCATTCACAGACTTTCTCTGCCGCAGGCTTCGAATACTACTCTCATTACACATTAAGGACTCAAGGATCCTGCAAGACAACAGAAATAAATCACCGCTTCCTGAAAACCCACTAATGTACCCCACAACACTTAGCAAAATATGTAGAGTACTATAATCTCCACAATACTATGAGATCCTACAGGATCTGGTCAACCCCCCTCTCTCTCCTATGTCATTTCCTATTACTCTCCCCTTCCCTACTATGTCCATTGATATTGGCCCTTATTTCTCTCATCTGCAACCAGTTCAAGAATAGCAGTGAGAAAAAAATCATGGATGCTGGAGCCAGTCTGCCTAGGTTAGGACCTGGCTCTATTATTTCCCAGCTGCTCACCTTGGGCAGGTCTATGAGCCTTGGTTTATTCCATTTTAAAAATGGCATCATGAAAGTATCTATATCATATAAGACTGTTAAAGGAATGGAGGAGTTTATTTTCTTAAAGCTCTTCTACAGCACCTACAACATGGTCAGTGCAGTATATGTGTTGGTTATTATTATTATTCCTATTCAGAGCTTTAGAATGCCATGTTCCCTTTGCCTGAAAAACTCATGCTTCCACTCATTATTTGGTTTTAAACTCAATGTCCCTTTGTCAGAGGTTCTTCCCTGATATCCTTAAACAAATTGTCCTATTCTTGTGTTTATTTCCTTCATAGCATTATCTAATATGTTATTTGTTTGCTTGTTTATTTTCTGACTTCCCCTACTAGCATGTAAATAAAATACTCTTCTCTGTCCTATTCATTGCCATGGATAGGACAGTGCCAGGCACATAGTAGGTGTTCAACAAATATTTATTGAACAAATGAATAATGGACACTATCATGCAGACACGCTCATAGGAGTAGAGTAGTCCCTCTCTATATCGCAGTTCACTTATCGTGGCCTCACTGTATCGCGGGATTTTTAAAAATATTATATTTAATTATTTATAGCGGAATTTTCGCTATATCGTGGGATTTTGCGGTACTGTATACATATATTGTTAAAGTTATGTAGGTTTAAGAGTGTAGAATATGTTTAAGAACATAAGTAGTGTTTATAAAAGTGTGGAAAAGGTTAATAAGGGAGTGGGAAAAGTTAATAATGGACTGGAAACGGTTTATAAGTGTGTGGGAAGGGTTTATAAAGCCTTAAAATATATATAAATACTAAAATAAATGTAAGGCTCCTACTTTGCGGATTTCCACCTATCGCAGGGGGGTCTAGAATGTAATACCCGTGATAAGTGAGGGAATACTGTAAGACTTAGTTTATTGCTAACCTACCAGACTGCATCAAAAGCGATTCTTTACCTTGCATCAGCTGCTGAGCAGATGTTGCTTCATCTGTTGGGTTAAAATGCCCTATGGGCTGCCTATTCCAACCTGTTTGGAGGTTAATGGGAAGTCTGGATCTTGCCCTTGGAGTTCGTCACATTCCCGGTCCTCTCCTATGACACCAGTATAGAGTCTGCTATCATCACCCCCGTACCCCACTCCTAGTTTTCTGCAGGTGAGATGCCTGTGTTGGCCTTTGCACAGCTGCTCCACTTTCCCATTTGCTTCTGCCCCTCTACTAGCTCCCAGTTTATTTCTGAATGCAAGTATGAGTGTAGAAGTCAACCAGTAGATACTATTTAGAGACAGAGAGAGTGAACAAGCTATAAATGGTGGCGGTCTTAAGAGAAGAGGATTGCATGAGACACAAAGGGGAAAGTAATGCAGAGTAAAAGTGCAGGTGAGACAAGATGCAGAGAAAGCTGGAGAGAAAAATAATGGCATCCCTCCTTTACAGCCTCGCAAGCAGTCTAATCATACAATGGTACACGTTGAAAGCTTTTAATATCCCAGGTCTTCGCGATAGGTGTTTTCTATTCAGTTTCTCATGTAATCTTCTCAAAACCTTTATGAATGATAGCATTGTGCTTTCCATTCAGAGAGGCTCAGGAAGGTTAAGTAAGTAGGCTGGGATAACACAGCTAGGAAGTGGCAGACATGGGGTACAAACCCGGCTGACTCCAAATCCATGCACATGTAACCAGTAAGCTGTGACCTCTGCAAAGTGCTTACTAACCAGGTAACCCAGTTGCTTGTGTTTCTAAACTTGTCCTCATAATTGTGGCATCGAATGGGTGTTGCATCTGGAGGCCAGGAATCAGGTAGTGTAATCTTGATAAGATTCTACACGATCTGGTCATTCCTGTCTCTCCTGTGTCATCTTCTGTTCTCGTCCCCTCCCCTGCTGTGACCCACTGACCTTGGCCTTATTTCTCATCTGCCACCACTTGGAGTCTGCAGTCATTTGTGTCCCATGGATTCCGTGTTTCTTAGACATGCTTCTCTTTCTTCCCATGTGGTTTTCAAACCACAAAGCTCCTTCTCCTAACCCAGAAATTAATTCAGCTTTTTCCAAGGTTTTTTGTCACTCGTTCCAGACATCTGTGACTTACCCTCTGATTTTCTTCTGATTCTTAAAAGCACAGCAGTGACTTGGATAAGAAAGGTCAGCTCGGGTGAGGTGAAGGAAACTCAGGGAAAGTGGAAGTTTCTTTAGGGTCCAAGTGTTTCTTGCTATCAATTCCCTGAGGTGCTCCAGGCCTCTGGGTGGCAGGGCAGTGACACTGGTATAAGAGACGTCCCTGGTGGGATGGGAGAGAAGAGAATAATACAGAGATGAGGTGAGCAGCTGGAGCCTCCAGCGCGTGGCCAGAAAGTCAGACAGGCCTGAGATTAACAGAGAGATCACAGGCTCCTTTCTGCTCTTGAATAAGTACTCTGAGCTCTTTATTTCCAGCCACTGGTCCAAGAAAGGATATTACGCTTCTAAATGATAGGATACAAGGGGCTCCCATTTTTATTGCTTGGAGCTCCAATATCCATCAATACAAATAACCGATTAGCAGACATTTTGTTTTATCCATCACAATACATAAAACTCTTGGAGTCAGAGACGCATGTCAGTTCTACTCTGAGAAACTGTAACTATTAAAGGGTCTCACGAGGCAAGAGAAATATATTTGGACAGGCTCAGAGGGACAAGAATTGCTCTCAGTCTCTGTGGGGACTAGGGTTTTGGGGTTAATAAACTGCTCAGTGATACAGGTCAACACCAGCATCATGAAGATCTAAAGATGCAGAACTGGGGAGTCATACCAGTTGCATGGTGAATTCATGACTCAGAACAGCTTCCCCACAGTTTCTTTAGAAGGTTGTAAATGTGTTCCTGAAAAGAAAACTTTAGTATTTACATTAATCATCTGAAATAAGATTCAAGTCTCTCTGAAAACAATGGGGAAGGTGGAAGGCTGGGGACAAGGGAGCTACGAATGTTAGTTACTAAAGTTGAATCAATGGATGGCTTTTTGTGTGACATTCCTAGTCCTTTTCTCAGCCCCAGAGGGTCCAGGTTACATATCTTGAGCCATCATTTCTAATTACATTGAATAAGAGCTTGAATTGAGACCATGAATATTTAACCTAATGTTATATTTTATCAATTAAAACATTTGCTACCTATACCTTATATTTTACATATTTTACTATTTTTTACAATTACATTTTAAAATAGTTAATATAATTGTAGAGTCTGATTAGCAAGTGAATTTCAATATGTACAACTTCTTCCTCCGCATCGTCGTTAATTGGACTTCACTGGGATTAACATTCTCAGGGTTCAAGTTTAATGCTCAGTTTTTATAAACACGAAGCTCATGTATTAACCTCGTTCTCACCACAGAGCTGTGATTCTCAGAGAAGGCGCCACATTTACTATTTTGCTTTGTATTTAATTTTAAAATTCAGTGATTCTGTATTTCCCAAACTGGCCTGGTGGTAAGGCTCACCCTTGGTGCTTGCTACTGTCTGATTCTCAGGTGATTTTTAACATGAAGCAAGTGCATTTGGGAAAACACTGTCACACGCAAACCACTTGGCAGTTAGTGAGGGAGTTAAGGGATTCTGTAGCCAACCTTAAGCACAGTTGTGAAATAAATGACACTGGCCTCTGCTCTCCTCATCTGTCCACTTGGTGCATGTCTTTTTGTTTAGTCACGTTCTAGTCAAGGTGTGGCCACCTCTCTGCCCCCCGTTTTCTGGAAGCAATTTATTGTGTCTTTAATCCAGTGATGTTTTTGTGTCAGTGTTGATACACTGACTGTGTGCGTTCTTTCAAGACAGTTTATTCTTCCAAGCGATGTGTTTGTGTCTTATTAGATATTTCTTTTCTTAAATTAAGTTAACTTTTTAAACTGTTTTAATTATAGTTTACATTCAAGATCCCCCTGTGTTTGTTTCAGATGTGCAGCATAGTGGTTAGAAAATCATGTGCTTTACGGAATGGTCCCCCTAGTGTGGCAAGCCCCGGCCTGCCCCCACACACAGTTATCATGATGTTACTGATAAATTCCCTTTGCTGTAATCTACATTTGTGCGACTCTTTGGTAACTGCCAATTTGTACTGCTTAATCCCTTCACCTTTTTTCACCCGGCTCCCCTATCCGCCCTTGATGACTGTCAGTCTGTTCTCTGTATTTAGTAGATATTTCTTGAGAAAACACTTTTGTAACCATTCCAGTTACTGCATGGCAAAACATCCCAAAACTAAGTGGCTTCAAGCAACAGTCCTCTTATTCTAAGAATAGCTTTTATGGGTCAGAGATTTGAGCAGGGCATGGCGAGGATGGCTTGTCTCTGCTCTGCGACGTCTGGGGCTCAGCTGGGAAGACTTGAAGGCTTGGGCAACTCAACAGCTGGGGGCTGAATTGTCTGCAGGCCCCTTCCTGTGCATGTCTGGTGCCAGCACTGGGATCATTCAAAGTGGAGCTCAGCTGGGGATGCTGGAGTGGCCTCTTTATGTGGCTTGGGTTTCTCACATCATGGTCGCTGGGTTCTGAGAGGGAGCATCTGGAGAAAGCACTTCAAGAGAACTAGTAGAGTCAAGGGCAAGGGACACAGAACCCATCTCTCAATGGGAGGAGTGTCAAAGAATCCGATGCCTAATTTTAACACCACCATAGAGATCTGAGTGGCTAAGATACCCTTGAGGCAGGTATTTGGTTAAAACTGGGAGCTCACTGCTCCATAAATCAGTGCTTCTGGTTCAGGCATCTCCCTGGACCAGTATCAGAACCACCTGCTATACAGACTTGTGAGCTATCTCAAGCCAACTGAATTATAATCTCTGATGGTGGGGCCCAGGAATATGCATTATTTAAAATGCTCTATAGATAATTTAGAATCTTGTCTGAATTCTCAACATTTTCATGAAGCAGGTGTACACTAAAGTTAAGACAAAGAAACAAGGCATGTTCTGTTCAAAGACTCAGCAAACCAAGGGTGGAGCCATAACTCATGTGGGGTTAGAACTGAGCCACACTACACAGTCTCCCAACTCTGGAACTGATAGAAAAAGAGCCTCAGCTTGGAGCACTCCTAAAATTCAAGAAGGCAGGGGTTATTTTAAGGTTTTTGAAGCTGCATCTTTTCTCATTCATCTAAAATTGTTAGGCCACTTTGAATCCAGAATTTCTAAATAATGTACCTTCGCCTATAAAATAACATCTTCAAAATATAGTTAAATTTTGTTTTCAGAATGAAAAGAATATGGAGAGTAGCTATCAGCAGTTAAAGGACCTTGACTTTGTGAAGGTAGCCACATGGATGGAAACCTACAAGGTGGCACTTCCCACAAAAAGTTCATTAAGCAGTCGGCACTAAGCTTCCTGCAGATTTGTCCCGAGCAAGTATTCATTCACAAAACGGAATGCAGCTGAGCTGAGCCTGGCAGACAGTTGGAAGTCTAATTGTCTAGGTCATGGGAACCATCTCAAGTTAAGTGTCCGATGAATCTAACAGGACCTGAATTTGGAAAGAGCGAGTCCTACCGGGTAGTAATACAAAGCAAGAATATCTCATCAGATTTTAGGGTGCTAGGAAGTAAAAAAAGAGCAAACTGGTATTTGGTGTCATAGGAAGAACAGACTGCTTTCCAGAAGCAATTATGTACAGTAACATTCCCAAACATTGGAACACTTCCCTTTTTTTGTGAGATATTTTGTCATTATTATTGACGATGAACCTTTGGTGAATTTAATTGCAAATTAAATAGGCACTGATTGGCTCGCCAATGTTTCAGCAGCAATGCAGGTCTCTTTTATGCTTGCTTGTAATGAACATGGTTTTTCTAAAGGTCACTGTGTAGAAGCTGATCCATATATAAATGTGTAGCACCTCTGTAAACTGGGAGATGAAATGCATCTAAAAGCAGAAGGAAGATTAATTTGCTGCTTAAAAGGCAGTTTAATTGATTTATTAATACTAAGTTAAAAATAAGGGCATAAAAGATGTAAGTTCAAGACAGTGAACTTATCTAATTATTTGTTTAAAATAATTAAAAACATGATATGCATTTACTCAATGAGTATGTATTCATTGCTTTTTATATCTTCCATACAATTCTAGATGCTAGGGCTTTGGCAGTGAACTAAACAGGCAGAAATTCCTGTTCTTCTCGTGCTTACATTCTAGAGGGGACAGAAAGTATAAAAGTAAAACTCTCAGTTAGATGGTGACTATTAGTACCACAGGAACAAGAAATAGAGAAGAAGTGTGCTCACAACGAGAGATAAGGGGAGGTTGTCAAGGAAGAACTCATTGAAGAGATAGTTGAGCAAAGATCTGAAGGAGGTGAGCAAGAGAGCCATGTCAATATTTGGGGAAGAGCACTGTAAGCAGAAACACCAGCCAGTGCAAAGGCCCTGAGGTGAGGGTGGATGTTGGTGTGTTTAAGCTTGCAAGGAGGCCAGTGTGGCTGCAGCTGAGATAGTGGTAGTATGGTTGTGGGAAGAGCATTTAGGAAATGTGGGAGAAGAAGCAAGAGAGGTAATGGGGATCCATATTATGTGTGCCTTGTAGGTCATCAAAAGGACTTGGTCTTTTCATCAGAGTGAGATCATAAGCCTTCAGAGGAATGGTATAAATTGACTTATTTTAAAAGGATCAATCTGACTATTGCTTTGGAAGTAAACCGAAGAGAGCAAAGAGTGGAAACAGGGATACCAACACTAGAGAGGATGGTGCCTTGGACAGGAATGGTAGTGGTGGAGATGCCGAGGATGGCTGGAGTTTGTATGCTCTAAAAGGTAGAGCCAGTGGGATTTACTGATGGCTTGGATATAAGGCGTGAGAGAAAGAGGGAAGTCAGGAACGACTCCACGGTTTCTGGTCTGCAACTAAAAGGCTGGAGTTGCCATTTCCTGAGATGGGGGAGCCACAGGCAAGGCAGGTTTGAAAGGAATGATCAAGAGAGTCAGTTTCAGATAGATCAAGTTTGAGATGCTTATTAGACACCCAGAGGGCAATGTCAAGTAGGCAGGGTATTATAAGCCTGGAATTTCAGAGCGTTGTCTGGATTGCAGGTTTCTCTTTGGGTAGCATAGGCATTAGGCAAAGTCACGTGACAAGACGAGATCACCAAAGAAGTGAATGTAGAGGTGAAAAGGAGGCCAAAGGTGGAGCCCAGGGATACTCTAACATTAAGAGATCAGTAAGAACTAGAAAAGGAGACTGGGAAGGAACCATCAGAGGTCAGAAGATAAACTAAGAGAGACTAGTGTTTTGGAAACCAAGAGAAGAAGGTACTCCAAAGAGACTGGAGTCATCAGCTGAGTCAAATGCTTCTGAGATAACAGCTAAGAACTGGTCATTTGATGTGGCAACTGTGGAAGTTACTGGTTCTACAGTTTCAGTTGCGTGACATGAGGTGAAAACCTGACTGGGGTGAGCGTAGAGACGCAGGAGAAGAATTAGAACTCTAGCCAACTCTTCTGTGATGTCTTGCTGTAAAGGGACACAAGTAAACAGGTCAGAAGTAGATAGAGAATTGAAGGGTTATTTTAAAGTTATAAATATTTCAATATATAGCTCTAAAAAACGATATCTTTACAACGAAAGAACACCTAAAAATAACAATAATCCTTTAAAGTCATCAAATGTTCAATCAGTTGTCCAAGAGAGGCAAGGTAGTTGTCCTACTGGAATCAGGACCCAAATGGACCTAGGTGTTATAGCTGATTGATATGTAGGTTAGGTCTATTTTAATTGACAGGCTCAAGAAATATTGTTTTAAGATGGCAGAAGCTATAGCATGTTTAAATGCTGATGGGGGACCATCTTGTAAAGAGGGAAATAAAGGTGCTACAGTACAGAAGGGCGAGGATTGCCAAAGAACTGCTGAGAGGGCCGGGAGTGCAGGACCATGGTGAAGGAACCAGCCTTAAAAAGTGACTCAATACACCCAGGGGAGAAGTCAGAGGATGCGGAAGATGGGTCAATGAGGTGGTGGGAGCACGAGGAATTCTCTTCTCATTTTGATTTTATTCTCAAGGAAATGGAAGTCCAGGTGATCAATTTGGGTGTGAGAACGAGGGGAAAGGACTGGAGAATTCATCCAGGAGAGTGGGAGAGTGAGTGGGGAAATGGGGTGTTACTGCTCTGTAGCATTTGGGGCCCCGTGGGGTGAACAATTTAAAGTAAAACCACCTGCCATGCTCACCTGCAAAAGCGCAGGCCCACAGGAGGTGGGTGGCTGGATTTAATCGAGATAGGGTTTCTCTAGGAAAGGATTATAAGAGAGAGGGGCATTTAGTGAGTTGGCTGTGGGTCCATGTCAGTGTTTGTAATGACAGATCATGGAATTTAAGCTGCATCTGGAAGGAGCGAGGCTCTTAGAGAGGTGAAATATAGTGCATGGGTTGTAGGTCCTCATGGGACCAAAAAAATGGAAGGAATTGATGTATTATAAGGAGAGAGATGGACAGACAGCAGGATGTCTGAGGCTGAGCTTATGGAGGGTTTTCGGTCTTTGGTAATGACAGGTCTAGGGTCAGACCATGAAAGTGAAATTTAGAGGTAAAGTGGAGGGCAAGTTTATTGGAAGAGTGAAGGTCAGAGACCAAAGTGTAGAAAAGATGATCTCTATGGATATTGAAATCACCAAAAATTATGAGAGGAGTACTATTAGAAAAACCACTAACAGTGAAGAGAGAGCCTAAATTTTCTAGAAATGAGACAAAATTACTTTGGAGTTCATGGATAAGAAATAGAAACACATTTGAGTGGTAATGTCTGATGGCATGAGATTGAAGTTTGGGAGGGCTTTTAAGGAGGGAGGGATAATGACCCAAAAGCAATGAGGAGGAGGAAGGAGGACCTTTGATTCAACTCCGTTTCATGGAAACTATTTTATGCATCTACAATGTGAGTCAATAATTAGTATGTTTTAAAATAAGGATCCCTTAATGCTGTTATCTGTGCACCTCCATTTTCTCAGTTGTGAAGCAGGGATAAGAACATCCACTACTGAATAGTTAAAAGGACTCAAGGTGATATGCTGTCTGTAAAGAATTGGGCACATTGCTGAACCTCAAAAATAGCTGCTATGGGAGTCACAAAAAAGTTTGTCAAAGGACTAAGATTATCATAAATTACCACTCTTGTGTACAAAAGTCTTGTGTACAAAAAAAATTGCGTTGTAACTCAGGTATCACTGTTATCCTCTTTTTCTCCTTCTCTTGAGTTTGCATAATTATATATTTTAAGCCTATGGTTTCCATGACAGATTTTGAAACTTCCGGGGGTTTAATGGCTCAGCATCTTGGATCCTGCAACGAACAACTACCTGCCTATCGTGGCTCCGTAAGTGAAGCGCTCCTCCACACTGTGATGAAAGGAAGCGGTGCCAATTTATTACCAAGAGTCAGGTGCTGAAATAGAAGTATGTCCTCCCCAGTGTTAAATCCTTTCCCCTCTTCTTCCCCACTCCCAACACACATATAAAATGACCATCGCTATAGTGGCAAAGGATCGGCCTCAATGCTACCTGTGAGAAATGAAAACTCCACTTAAAAAATAGTTTATTTCTTTTAGACTTAGAAGCAGAACATAATCAACAAGATGGATCTCAGACACTTGGCAGAGACAGTGTGTCAGAATGAAAAACCTTCACTACCTTCCTTCCCTCACCGGTTCCCAGAGTAAAAATCCCAGAAGAGTCAAAGAATTTAGTACTCATCTGTCTTCACTCAGGAAGCATGGAAAACTGCTTCTTGGATTTATATTGTGGGTTATTTATTGAAAAATTTAATTGCAGGTTGATTTACCCCTCCTGTCAGTTAGCCTATTGACAGCATCCTTGAGTTAATTTTAAAGTCATGAGTAAAACATGCTACAGACATGATTTTTGCCTTGTCTATTTGGCCCTATGTAATTTTCATTTTGTCTTCTTTCATCACATGAACAATTGAAAGTTGATGTGGGTGAAGTCAACAGAAATTATGAGAAGCGTAGTATTGGAGAGGTCAGAATATTTTGTGGTTGATAGGATGAAATAAAATGATTTAAATAAAAATATTTAGCAGTGAGCCTAGTAGGCAGTCACTAATAGGTAGATCTATTTATACTTAAAGTTGCAGAGAAAACAATTGTGCTCCTGCTTGTTTTGAATATTTTTCACTGTTGATGGGCCCCTGGCTAAAGAGTGATGATTAGTTAATAAAATTATTCAGAATTTATATGGTTTAGAACATTTTACAAATTTTATTTTCCTAGGATTCAGACTCAGCAAATATTCTTTTATCTTCTGTCAGTTTTGGTCAAAGTAAAAAGCTCTTACTTACACAAGTAACTGGGGCAAAACCATATCACAAGAGACAGTTAATGGATTTGTGAATTACTCTTTTTATTTTATTTTTTTTTTTTTTGTGAATTACTCTTTTTAAAGAGGAAGAGTCGTCTTAGTTTATTTTTCTGCTTGGCATAGATATGAAAACACTTACTCTAACTGAATCCCCTGATGTCAAATGCGTGATCATTTAAGGCCATGGCTCTAGGACAGTGGCTCTTGGTGCTTCAGAGGACGCCTCCTTTTTGAAAGTAAGAAACTTTTGAGGATGATAGTAGCTGCACTTTTAGTCAATTGAAGAATCACAAAGGTTTGCATGACTTTGAGGGTCTTTGCAATAACTCCATTACCTCTCTCCCACCAAGAGCCAGGCCCTGCCCCGCCGGGGTTTGGAAATACTCTGCAAATTTCTCAGTAGTTATAAAAAGTAAACCTATCATTATAGGATTAATCATTTTGGTCATATTGGTGGCTCTGGTTGTAAAAGATGTTACTGATCAATAAATTTGGATTTTTGGACAAATCAATGATCTTGAGTTGTGGTCTGACGATTCGTAGGGCTGAAATTGACCGTCCTCTTGTTCCCAGCAAGAAACCGGCATGCACACAGTTCTGGAAAGGTAATTGTTCTTTCTCTTCCAACCCTTCCGTGACCTCCCAGGAAGCTCTCATAGACTCCACAAAGGGGCACAGGGCCTCCCCTCTGGAGACAGGGGTGTATGTGTGTGACTTAGGAAGGACCACCAGCTTCGGTTGCTACCTCAGCACCTTGGCCTGTTGGCATGAGTGTGGGTTGGTGCCCAAAGGCAAACTGCAAAAGTCTGTTTATCTTTGCAACTCACTTCACAGTCCCTGAGCAGAGCAGTCTGGCAGACAGACCTCCTCTGGTTTCCACCCCTAGGAGGTTCTCTCTCTTGCCAGGAAAGGTGCTCCAAAGGCTCCGCTCAGTAAGCACCGAAATGAAGACAAGGAGCCCCAGGCCGATTAGGTCTCTAGGCTCCATTTCCCTCCCGCTGGGGGAGGTCCAGTGCCTGCCAAATAGCCCAGAGGTGCAGACTAGCAGTGGCTCGGATGGAGGATCCAGGACCCATAGAGTCACGGCTGAGGGCACGGTGGTGAGTTGAAGAGAGCCATACACTGTAATGGGTTACACAGCCATCACTAATATTTCCACGGTCACCCCTCAGTGGGTCAGCTTACCTGCCGAGTCAGGTTTTATCCCTCACAATGTGATTTCAACACAACACACTTGTAGACACTATCGTTTGGCCCAAATTATGTTTTTCTTTTTCTTTTCTTTCTTTCCAGTTACAGTTGACATTCAATACTGTATTAGTTTCGGGTGTAGAGCACAGTGGTTAGATATTAGTATAACTTAAGAAGTGATTCCCCTGGTAAGTCTAGTATCCACCTGGCACCATCGATAGTCACTGCAACATTATTGACTATATTCCTTATGCTGTACTTTTCATCCCTGTGATTATTTTGGAACTACCGGTTTTGTTTTGTTTTTTCTCTCTTTTTTGTCCTTCAAACATATCCTACATTATCCTTAGACTTGCCTTTTGTCACTTCTCTCATTACTCTCTGTAGTAATTCTACCCCTCATCTGAAGATATCTCTCAAATACCACCCCCTTAAATGAGGTCTTTGCTGCGTACCCTAACCAGAAATGATATCTTGATTCTCTAATATCTATCATGGCTCTTTTTACATTAAACTTATAGTATAGTTACTTACATTTCTCCTGAATTTGGTTGCAACCTCTTTAAAGGCAGAGGTTGTGTGTTATCCTTCTAACTTTTCTGGTGTTCAGTAGGTGCTCAGTAAAGCCCTTGTAGAATAAATGAGTAAATGAACACCTTGCAATTTGTTTCAACTTAGCCATTTCTTCTTAGAAAGGGAAGGTAAAAGGGAAAGAGGAATGGGGGAGAGCTGGTAGTTAGGACTAAAGCTGATTTTATTTAGGCCGAAAATTTTACCCAGGATCACAATTCAATAATAAAAAGACAAAACCCAATTTTAAAAACGGGTAAAATATGAACAGACACTTGACAAAAGAAAATATACAAATGGCAAATAAGTACAGGAAAAGTTGCTCAACATCATTAACAATCAGGGAAACACAAACTAAAGCCACCGTGATATGCCGCTTTATACCCGTAAAATGGCTAGGATCAAAAAGATTGAAAATACAATGAATGTGTTAGCCAGCCTGCAACTCCCATAGTTCACTGGTGCAAACAGAAAATGGGACAACCGTTCTGGAAAAGCTTGGCAGTATTTCTTATAAAGTTAAACACATACTTATCCTGTGACTTGATCATTTTTCTCTTAGAATCTTACACTAGAAAAATAATAAGATATGTAGTTTTTGGTGCAACGGTGGGACATAAGGGAACTTTCTGGGTGATGAAACTGTTCTAAGCCTTGACTGGTATAGGGTAACATAGTTTTGCTAAAAGTCATCAAACTGTACACTTGAAAACTGTGCGTGTTATTGCTTATAAATCATTACCTCAATAAAATGAGCAACCCAGAAAATCATGTATTCAAACACAGCTGTGGACTTCAGGAATACCCAAAAGAACCCTGTCACAATTTTTCAGCCATCTAACAATATGATCCTGTGACAATCATTAGGCATCAGAAAAATAAGTAAATAAAAGGTATTTTTTTCCCTGTAAATCAAGATGGCAGTGCCATGACCCTTAGGTTTTCAATACATTAGTTTGATTAGCTAAAAGAATGAAATTTAATCTTGAAGTTTATTTTCATTGATACACATAATGTAAACTCAAGGATATTACCACAGAGAAATCCCCTTCTTAGGAGATACTAATAATAGAAAGGGGGTCTGTAATAATATAGTCATGTTCAACAGTAAGTTAATGCTTATTAGTGTGGTTACATAATTTAGACCTTAGAGAACTCTGGTTGTTATGGAAGGCATTACATTTCACCGTGTTCTTTCCTTTGGGATTATAAGCACCAAGAGCTTCTCTTTCAAAATAAGATTAAAAGAAAAGAAGATAATAAAAATGGAAAGTATAAAAATAGAAAATGAGATCACCTATCTTGATTACAAATCAATAAATAAAATGTCATTAAATGAAATTAAAAAGACTTTTTTAAAAATAGCAAAGTTCGGAGAAAAGATCTCACTTGAGATGTGATACCTATTTAAAATTAGATTCTTTTTTGAGAACTAACTGACATAAGGTTTTAAACTAAATGGGCAAGTTTGACTGTTTTTGCCAACTGTTAGAGACAATGTATTTTTTCATAAATACCTTTATGAGGCAGAAATACATATGTTACTCAGTTCTCTTTTTAGATGGAGTTGTAGCTTGTCCCAGCTTGGCTTTTACATCAAAGCACAACCAAATCATGGCGATTTGATGTCCAGTTACAATTTATCAACTATTTATTGCGTACTTGCTTTTGAGTCTTTTCTTTTGAAGTGGGAGGAGGTTACAAAAATATATGACATAGTCCATTTCCTCTAGGATCTCAAAATCTAGTTATTAGGAGATGGTATGTGGGAAATAAAGTAATGGAGATTTTGAGAGAAGCTCAGGACAAGTGTTAAAATGATGTCAGTGCAGGATTAGTTCACAAATGCATTTTAAGACAACTCTGCTTGGAATTTGAAGAACAAGGCTGGGCTCACCTTCGTTCATGTCTTACTTTCCTCCTCTTGGCCTCTCAAATGCTGCCAGCCCCATTGTCCTCTCTGCCTATGCTTGTGGCTTTCTTTTTACATTCAATCTTAATTTTAATTAAAATTATGCACGGAACTATTTTTTAAAAAGTAAATCACACGGAAGCTTGATAGCACACACATCATGCCTCTTGGGCCGCCCCTCCCTGCATTCTGCTTTTTAAAGAAGCAACCATTTTCAATCTCTGGTATTTTTCTGTCATTGTAAATATTTCTCGATTTATTGGTTTTTGATCCACCCACTAACTCCCTACAATGGATAATGAGGGTTTAGGTCTCATCACCTCGCACACATGTACCTGATACCTCCTCTACTCTCCTGAAATAGTTTGAGGACATATTTGGTTAAACCCATATTCACTATTTTAATTAATACAACTCTGCATATTGTAATTTGATTTCCTTTCTTGTACAACTTTTTTGTTTCTTCATGAGATGTCTGTCTCTCTGTTTTTATTAATGTTTATTTGGTTTGAATGGCCCTCTGGCTTAGTCTTGACCCGTGCTCTAAAGTCATGTGAAAAAACCTCTCTCAAACCAGTTTTCATACGATCAGTCTTGTCAGATAACCTAGCAATCCCTTTTTTTTCTAGAACTTTCTGTTGGTGTCCTCCATCCTTTAGCTCTGATATAGACACCTTAGTCTCAAGATTCCCAGGACCTCCCTTTCTGGTCGTCATGGGAATTAAATTTTTATCTCTCCTGTACTGATCACTGCTTCTGAATCCCCCACTTTTTCCTTTCTCGGTGGGATGGAGAGGGACCAAGAGGGAAGGCAAGGGGAGATCTGGAAGTTGTTGTCATCTTTGGTTAACTGCTTCATACAAGTCCCTGATAAGGTAAGAAGCTCGTACTGGAAGGTGAGCCTACTACTGCATTAGCACACAGCTCAGTTTGAGCAACTCCGTTCTCACAGGAAGATTTAAATACAGGTTAACGTTTAATTTCCGATTTTAACAAAATTTTTATAAGTGACATTCACCGTTTACATCAGGAAAGTTACACAAATGGAAACGTTTTCAAATATCTATTTCTAAAGGCTCTTTCCAAACCACAAACTTCTTTAGAAAAACAACAATTTTCCTCATTCATTGGTGAAGTATCACTTTTATCTGGAAGGAATAAAGATGTCTTTCAAAAATATCTTTCAGGTTAAAAAAAAAAATCACAGAAAGGGTCAACACATTTTTTTCACTTGTCTTTCTGTAAAAAGAAAAATGAATCCTATTTTAAAGTATTTGCCATGAATTAAAATGAATCTCCATGCGGTATAGTAGTTTTTGAGGGTCACTCTGCCTTCTTACATGGAGCCTGTGTATTAAGACAATAAGAACATAAACCTAAGTAAGTGGATGCATTTAATTTAAAAGTAAAGTAGAATCATTAACATGGGAGTGAGGATAAGTCCTTGACACTGTCGATCACCCACTGTTTCTTTGGGATACATCCATTCCCTACCTGACACGTGAGTGATAGCGATCATCAGTATATAAAATATTAGTAAAACTTAGTTTGTTCTTATTTTCAAAAACATACATATACATAGAGCCTCTAACATTTCCTTTTGCCTCTGCTGGATTGTCTGGTGTTTCTCCTGGGGTGCTGTGTTCTATTTTGTCAAGGACTTGACTAGATGCTCTAAATGATGAGATTCTAAACTGAGGTCAAACCAAGGGGATGGGAAGATGGCCCTGATAGGCTGGAGGGAGATGGAATTGACATAACTTGACCACTGATTGGCTGTGGAGGTGTTCATCAGGGGAAACGCACAAATAGATACTTCTTTCTGTGCTGTTTTTAAACATGTTTACATCCCAGCTTCCCCAACGATGATAAGTCCTTCTGGATATAAACACAACTATCATTTATACTCCTCCTTCTTTGTGACAGGCATTGTTCACATAAGTTTTCTGTGCAAACGAAAGTGCCTTCCACCTATTTGTAGACCCCATGCCTCAGAATTTTGCAAACAGCAGCTGTTCAAAAACGTCTGTTTTTTTCTACGAGAGGGTCTCCGTGAGTGTCCACACCAAAGTGGCTGCCTGATTAGGCATCAGGATGGCACGGTGAGGCGTGGGGCCTTCTGAGTCTCAAAGGACAAGGACCTTCTTTCATCAGTAGACTGTAAAGCTGGGCAGAAAGGTCCTAGCAGAAGTATTTGTCCAAGCCAACAATATTCCCTATCCATGAACATCAGCTGCTCCTCTTAATGACTATCTCCCTTCCAGAAAAATAAGATAAAAGGAAAAATAGATTACAGATTCATTTGTTTGTCTTACTCACAGCAAGGTTGGTCCACTGTATGCTCCTCCAAATGCATCCTTGTCAATAACCGTCAGGTATTTATTCTTGTTCAGATAACTAGAGGGAGAGAGAGAGAATAGATTAGGTAAGGTTAAGCAAATGAATAGAAATACCAGAATAAATTGTGATTGTGGTCCCTCATAGCTATTAACTGGTTTTTAAGAATTTGGGAATTTAAGAATTACCTTCTATGGCTTGAGCACTCAAAAAATTCTAGGTTCCAGTTGTTTATACACATTAATTATGGCAGAAATCTTTCAAAGTGAGCATGTTTATTGTCCAATTTGCATGTCTAGATTGTACACAAGTTGTCTAATCGCCTGTGTACCCAGCCAGTGGTGACTGTATTTTTCAATTCTCTTTAATACCAAGTGATTTAATTTTTTTTCTCAATATTGTTCAGTCTTCCCATTTACTTCTTTTCCTTTTTATTGAATTTATTGCAGGGACAGTGGTTAACAAACTGCACCGTTCCACTGTATTGTGTGTTCACCACCCCCAGTCAAAGGAAAGGGCTTCAATCAGGACTGGAAGGAAGGTGGTGAAGGTGGTGAGTGGCGATGGGGACTGTCAGGAACTCAGATCTGTCCTGTGTATCACGGTTGCCAGATTTAGCAAATAAAAATACAGCCCAGATAAACAATGAATAGTTTTTAGTATAAGTGTTCTCCATGCAATTTTTGAAAATCTTATTTGAAAAGTGATTTGTTGTTCATCTGAAATGCAAATTTAATTAGATAACCTGTATTTTTTAAAATAATCCTATTTTGGGGGGTTAGCTTGTACAATTAAGACTACAGAGGATACTGTTCATGGAAGGGGTTTGATGGGCACATTGGCCTTTCTATTTTGAATACACATTGGCATTTGAGGGTAAAGTATTTTTGAAGCAATTTAACTCACAAAGTGAGTCTGAAACACAAAGTTACCTCCAAGTGGATGAAAGCTTGCAAGGATTTTAAAACTAGCTCTTTCCTCCTAGTTTTTTTTTTAGAGAACTAACTGTCGAAGAAGAAACAAAGCACATACACATCCTGATTATGAGTGATCCAATAACACACCCCATAGCCTAGCCAGTTGAAGAGTTAGTGAATGGTCCCTTGGTGAAAAATGGACACAGCAGAGACCCTTAGGAGGTCTGCTTCGATACGGATAAGCTTCCTTCATTCTGTTTATGGTGCTCGCTCTTCATGATGCAACATTCTCTAGGATGATGGTTAATAATAAGAGTGTGATATGGGGACGTTTGGTTAAGAGGATTCCTGTCCAGAGCCCTCATAGAGAAACTTCTTGGTTAATTGACTGTTCCTCTTTCTCAGAGTTAGAGCTAAGGAGAGAGAATATGACCCCATTTGTGGCTGACTTGAGGGGAGGCAGCCTCTGCTGCTGTTTGGACGCTAAGGCAGGAGCAGCTTCCATGAGGCTCCTGCCCTCAGCCTCTCCTGGTCCAGCAGCTTCAGTCTTCTGTCGAGGATGGAACTTACTAAGAGATGGCAGCCTCAGAGCCAGAGATGGGTCTTCCCTGGAGCAGTTGGAGGAAGAAGAGTTTTATCAACCACTAGAGAAGTCTCCCTGTCCTGGGCAGGACGAGAGATTAACCCAATGACAACAAGGTCTCCTAAATTGGTATAGATTTTGTGCTTCTTCCCATTTCTTCTCAAACTGAGGTTGTAAACTTGCCAATCTAAGCAGCTGCCACCAGTTTTTCTCATCAGAGTCTTTATTTGCTTCATAGCATCTTCACAACATGTAATTATCTTATGTTTTATTTGTTTATTTGTTCATCACTTGTCCCCCAACCAGAATAGAAGCTCTTTGTCTGATTGACTGCTGTATCATCAGTGCCAAGTTCAGTGCCTCTGTAACTATTGAATGAATGTGTAAATGAATGCATAAAAAAAGATCGATGCATCTGTCCTTCAAAATAGTGAAGTGGGTGATGCTAAATTCTTCATGTGACACGTGATTATTTTAAGAGAAAAATAATGGAAAACGAAAGAGTAGAAGACTCAGCATATGGTGTAGTGGCCAGTTGACTTTCTTGATGGCCGTGACAGGGCAGCTGGTTTACAAATGCCACAAGGGAATGGCTCAGACATGGCCTCTTCAGGTGGTGACTGGACACCAAGCTTCCAGGGCATGAAGTCTGAAATGGAGGGGGTCAGTTAATCTCATATACTTACATGGCTCAACTAAGATGCTACAGCAGCCAATGTGTGCCTTTGGGATGAATGGCTATCATCTGAGGCTCTCAACCCCATTGGGTCATTGTCTGACTCTCCTTCAACTCATTGTGCTCATAGAGTTCCTTGGCTCAGTGACAGGGCAGGCAAAGAGCCACCTTGGAGAAAACAACTGGAGAGATCTTGCACAGCATGGCCTCATAAAAAGACGGCTAAGCTCAGCACAAGCGCCTCTCTGGCTTATGTCTCTTTTTGTATTCGTTGGACCATGCAGCTTGCAGAGCATATTCTGTTCCCAGATTGCTGGAAATCAAGTAGCAATTGGTGAATTCATCTCATATTGTCCTCATCACCTCCGAGTAGTATGAGCAAAAATCGGCTTGCTCCAATCATTAGAAATTATTGTAGAACTAAATAATTGCTTGTTCAATTCCACAGTGTTTTCTCTGATATTCAATATGCCCCCAAGGATAAGGAGGCGGGTTGATAAGCATTGTAGTTTACCAGAAATGCTGCAGAAGATTTCAAACTGGGAAAGCCAGCCAGAGTCCAGGAGGGGAGAAGAAGGATAGAGGAGGTGCAGCCAACTTAAACAAAGATGAACTGAGTCTTGGGGGATGCTGTATTCTCTAAAACCAACATGGTTGTTTGAGCTCTTAGGAGCTTAGACATGAAACCAGTACCCTGTCTTTAGCAGCGTCCACGCCTTATTTAGCTTTTCACCTTCGGTTCAGATTGCTGATAAACCTTCAGTCTGACTCTAAGGGGATGAGATGGGGAAACATCCACAGAACCCTTAATAGCCAGGAAGGCTGTGCTTCCATCAGCCCCATTGATCACACCATGTTTTCTGGGAATGTCAGTCTATTTAAATGGACTCCTTGACCATGATTTACCCTGATTCCTCTGGAATGCACAGTCTGTAAACCAGCTGGGGTAAATCAATCACAGATCTTTGTGGGCTGTATGGGTAGCTACTCCAGACAATGATTATTTCATAAGGGTGTATGTGATCATTTCAACTCTCTTGCAATGAACATAAATGAACTTAAAAGAGAGTAGAAAGTCTTCAAGTCAGAGTTGAAAGGAAAGATTTCTTGACATTTAGGATTTCTGAATACAAATACTGGGAAGGGCTTTTGAGAAAAGAACTAGTACCACCTTTAAAATAAGATAGACACTGCTACCTGTGTGTTTTCAATGCCTTTTCATTCTCTGGAGGACATAAGCCTTTGAGAATTTCTCGGGAAAAAATGAAGTTCTTCCTAGAAAAGCTGAGTCAGAGTTTTGGGGATGGGGGTTGTTAAGATACCCTGCTCTGATCTGAGTGCTGTGTATGTGAACACTGTAATCAGGAAAATGAAGATGGTCAGGCATGAGCTGGGAAAGAATATCCAATTAAAGAGCTCAGTACTATAGATACAATACCTTGGCTCACATCCTTCCCCTTGGAGTCACTCTTGGGACATAGGAGCCATTCAATAAAAACATGCGGGATGAGTAAGTGAAAGTCCAGTTGCTGGGTAATTCCTAACCAGAGGCTCCCCTATCTTATGTTTGGACAAGGAGGTGACCTATGTCAGAGGGAGGAGTACGACACTGTGGCAGGGAAAGCCATGGTTGCTGCTGAGCTTTGCTCTCTGGGCAGTTTAAGGATACATTTCAGCTCCAAGATGGAATTTCAGCCTGTGTCTCCACAATCCCCTTAGGGTTTCTGTCGTGAGACCCTCAGGGGGACACTTCCTTGGGGAACTGTGGTCCTCTGCCACAGCACTTGTTGTTTGGAAAATTAAAGGGAACACCTGTCCGGCTCCCCTTGCTCTATGGAAATCTCTTGGTAGCAGAAATCAGGATACCTGTCTGTACATGGTCACAGGTGAGAAAATGCACAAGGCTCAGTAGGCAGAGGAAGCAAGCCTTGGAGCATATCCCACACGCTGTTCCAGAACTTAACGAGAAAGAGTGGCCTGCTTAATCCTATAATCTTCTCCATCGTCATCTTTTCCCCAGCGCTCCAAGAGGCAGTGTTTTGCTTCTAATCAGCTAATATGTGATGCTAACAAGTACATGAATTGTGTTGACTTCTCTGTTGATAATGATTAGTGCTTTGGTACATTCTTAGCATATCAGAATGGTAGCCCTCCACCCCCAGCCAAGTGTTTACTGTCAGATAGTAGCTAGTTACTAGAATGTGACAACAGAAAACATAATGTGGAGAATTAGACATTTTGAGATAAGCAATATATTCCCACACCAGGTTTGTGGAAAGAGAGGATGGAAAAGAGGTTCCAAAGAATGAACATGTGACCGAACTTGTGACCGAAAGCAGTTCAACTTCTGTTGCACAAAGGCTGCTATGTTTTTATTAATTTCACATCTGAGTGATGACAGTGTGCTTGGTTCCGTATGAAATCACAGGACCATGTGCTTTTACAGATCTGCCATAGTTTTCATGAACTTTTCACTAATTTCCCAACTGCTGCGGAGCCATCGCTAGTTTTCAACGTGGAACGTGTCCAACTTGGCTGCACTCGTCTGATGGGGAATAATTGTTCTTTTGGATGACATGTTGCTTAAGTTTGAGCCTAAAGGTATTTGAACACACATTTGGAGAATTTACCAATTTTCTAAAGTGATATGTGTGATCTTTGAACAATATCAGGATAATTATAGGATATCGATGTGTTTATATTAGTTTAAAATCACAGTTAGCATTGAGACCAGACACATGCGTGTGATGTTAAAATTACAAAATAAATACTATTTCGTTATAACTATGGAAACCTGACCTCTGTTTTCTCCATCTAAAGGTCAGTCCTGATCTTCCTCTAGTCCAAGTCCTCCTTATCATGATCATCTTGATTTTACCTTGGATTTACATGATACCTCTTAGTGAAGTGTTTAAAGCTAAGGGGAAAAAAAAGTTTCTATCAATCAGAAATCAGAAACTTAGAGTAGAATGATGAATAGATGGAACATTGTTTTATAACAGGAGTGGAGTTTCAAGTCAGGATTCAAAATACTGATTGAAAAAAAAAGATCTTTGTTTTCTATTATGATTGAATCTGAACTTTCGAACCCCCAACTATTTTTATCCAGACACTTCTTATTTTTATCCCAAGCTTGCTCATTAACCTTCACCATGAATTGGGAGAAATAGACTATATGTTTCATCACATAATGGCCATTCTCCCTGAATACCCTTATCTAGACCAGAGGTTCACAAACTATGACCACCCAGTCAAATCGTGCTTGCTGACTGTTTGTGTACATAAAATTTTATTGGAACTCAGCACACACATGTTTACGTGTTGTCTGTGGCTGCTGTCATACTCCAATGACAGAGTGGAGTAGCTGCCCACAAAGCCTGAAATATCTGCTCTCTGGCCCTTTCCAGAACAAGTTTGCTAGTCTTTGATCTGGACTTTTGAAAATCAAGAAACAGATGATTTTTTATTAAGAAATATTTCCCAAATTTATTAAACTCCCCCCTATAAATTTAATATTTTACATGAAAACAGAAAGAAAATGTGGTGAAAATGGCGCACTGATGTCTTTCCCGTATTTCAAGGGATAGTCACAATGACTAGAACAGACTGGAATTCAGGGAGCCAGTGAATTAAAATCCACTGTGTCCCCCGGAATAACTTCCTGTCACCAGCCAGGCCTCTCACAGAGCCCCCGACAGGATCTGATGAGAAAGGGGCTGGGGATGTTGAGTCTGCCTACGTAATCTCTTCAGGGGGTTAATTTCAGAGACCACCAGATAGTCGAGATCCCTGTGAGCTCTCAGATGCTGAGCAGGCCCCCTCTACGATAACCCTTGATAACTTTACCTGCCTCGCAACAAGGTGATAGAGTAAAAGAATCTTCTTGAGTAGCATTACCCCAAAAGACCAGAGAAATGTTCCTGGTACCAAGAGTTCCCGGGGAAATCCTGCATGCAACATCCACTCTTGAACACAAATCATTCAGTTGGCTCTATTAAAAGACCAGAGTAGTCCATCCACCTGCATACTTGAACTTTTAAGGTCATGAATGGCTTTTTAAAAGCAACACTCACGCATTTACTGCAAAAGGGAAGTTCAAGGAACAACAGTTTGGGAACACTCCCTGCCACCTGAGCTTGTCTCTTACCACACAAGGAGAGAATCTGGGACAGAAATTACTGTTTCCTTGTTAGTTTTTCTATTTTGAGAGAAAATGTCTCTAAACTCCTTTGATTATTTGCAGCTGATTTTATGGTCAAAGCCATGAAGTAATAGGCCAGCAGAGTTACACTGAGACCTGCTTAGCCCAGTAGAGTCTCCTAATTATAGGAAATACATTTTGGAAATCCCTTGAAGTCTTCGTGGAGCTCCCTAGACATGACCAAGGGGCCAATTAGGAGCAGGTATGAGATATTTGGAAGCAAAATGGTCAACTCATGTGGCCCAAATTCAAACCCAATTCTTTGAACTTAATAACATTTTGCCATGCCAACATTTTCATCATGGTTGAAAGACCATGTTTAGAAGCTCCCTGAGTTTGTGACGGCTGCATGGGTAAAGTCAGGTCCTCACTGACTAATGAATGACCCCATCGATTGGTGTGACTGTTCTCTGAAACTTCTCGTTGTGTCTTGAGTCTCAGGTGGTCTCCTTTCTCTCACATGAGACCACTCATTCCAATTGCAAGATATTTTAGCTTCTGTTTCTCGTGCCTGTAATGGGCTGAGCTAAGAAATCTAAACATTCTCTTGGGCTAAGAAACAAGGAGGGGATGGGTGTCCAAGCCCTGGGGGTGGCTGGTAAGTCAGCAATGATGAATCACAGCAGGACACAGGGAAGAGTCTTGGACCGAGGGACCCAGGTTTTAGTTTTGGTTTTGGCTTGGCAGCTAGAAAGCTCTATCATTTTTTAAAAGCCACATTAAAACAAAAAAACAAACAAAAAGCCACGTGTTCAGTTGGGGCTTCAAATGTAACATGTGACTACTGGGCAAGAAGATTGATATAGGTACTCCCAGCAGCAGTTCTTGGTGTTTGCTTTCCATGGGACATACCGTGGGGGAGTTTAAATATCCCCATGCCCTGGCTACACCTAAACCAATTAAACCAGAATGTCTGGTGGTAAAACCTAGCCATCAATGCTGCCAATTCTCTTCAGGTGATTCGAATTTGCAGCTGGTATTGAGAACCATTTCTCTGTAGACCTTAAAGTCTGAAGTTTACATCCCAAATGTCTGTCCTTCAACAATGACAACTGAGGGTGACTGAGGGTGATACCTTCTAGTGACAAAATATGGCAAAATAAAGAAGCAAATAATTTAAAGCATAGATCCTAATCTGGGGGTTAAAACCTTTTGCTTATGGGGAAAAAAAACTGTTAGAAATGAATTACCCTGTATCCAAGGCTGGTTTCTGCTGCTTTTTCTCTTCCAGCATTCTGGAAAGGCAATTTTGGTTCAGACGAGAGTCAGCTGGAGACACTGAACTCAGGAGCCATTTCTCAGCTCTGATCGAAGGTTTCTACACTGTTCCTACCCCTCCCCTTGATAATGTGATTTTCTGTTGCCTTAATGATAATCTCCTGATGTCTCCAATGTCTAGAATAATGTGACGGTCTTCTGAAATCTTTCTACCCTAAATATCTACAAATTGTCTTAATTATATTAAGAAGTTCCAATATCCTACTTTTGTCATAGAAACTGAAATGGAGGATCATTCCTGTAAGGGTCAGGACTTTCTAGGAATAGTTGAACCAAAGAGGAAACTATTTGGTTAGATCCATGTAGCATCAAAATCAGGTGCTAATAATTTCGTCGTCGTCGTCGTCGGCAGCCGTCCGTCTCGAGAGACGATGGCGTAGCTTCTTGAGAGTCTATCTGCACCGCCGAGAATGGCTGTGCAGTCCGACTCGGGAGTGACAATCCCTGCCACACTTGTTACAGGTGAAGGCAGATGGCCGTTGTTGCTGCTGTTGACGCTGCTTCCGCCTCGATCTTTTCTGGACCGCCTCCTCGTTGCGCGCAGCCTCTGCACGTGACGTACCTTGCCTGACCGTGAGCCTCCAGGCTAGGCGGTCGTCTGCTTGAACTTCCCATGTGTTGAGATTGATGGAGCATTGTGTCATGTCCTTTTTGCAGATGTCTTTGAACCGCAGTTTTGGGCGCCCTGTCATCCTCTTGCCTTCTGCTAGCTCGCTGTAGAGGAGGTCTTTGGGGATACGGCCTGCATCCATTCTTTTGACATGGCCGAGCCACCTGAGGCATCTCTCGCTAAGAACTGCATGCAAACTGCTCATATTGGCTCGCTTCAGCACCTCGGTGTTGGGAACCTTATCCTGCAAGGCGACATGCAGGACGCGTCGCAGGCACCTCATGTGGAAGCTGTTGAGTTTCCTTTCGTGCCTTGCGTAGGTGGTCCACGTCTCGCTGCCATAGAGGAGAGTGCTGAGTACACAGGCTTGGTAGATGCGCAGTCTGGTTTTCTCAGTGAGGCTGGAATTGTTCCACGCTCGCCGGTTCAGTCTGGCCATAACTGTGGCTGCCCTGGCGATTCTCCGGTTGACCTCCAAGTCGACTGACAGAGAGCTCGAGATGGTGGACCCGAGGTAAGTGAAGTCGTTGACAACCTCCAGGGTGTATCCGTCGATGGTGATGCATGGGGGAGTCCCCGTGCCTTGAGCCATAACATTCGTCTTCGTCAGGCTGATGGCTAGTCCGAACTCCTTGCATGCGTGGGAAAGGCAAGTGACTAGCTGCTGAAGTCCCTCTTCGGAGTGTGATGTCAAAGCTGCGTCATCGGCGAAGAGCATCTCACGGATGAGCACCTCTTTGACTTTGGTCTTGGCTCGTAGACAGGCCAGGTTGTAGAGCTTGCCATCGGATCTGGTGTGAATGAAGACACCCTCGCTGCAGTCCTTAAAGGCGTATTGGAGGAGCATGGAGAAGAAGATTCCGAACAGCGTAGGCGCGAGGACGCAGCCCTGCTTTACTCCGCTGCTGACTGGGAAGGCCTCAGAGGTTGCGCCGTTGTAGGACACCGTGCTGTGCATGTTGTCGTGAAAGGACATGACCACAGCAAGCAGATGTGGTGGACAGCCAATCTTCCGTAGCAAGCTGAAGAGTCCGCTTCGACTGACCAGATCAAACGCCTTCGTGAGGTCGATAAAGGCGAGGTAGAGTGGTTTATGCTGCTCGTGACACTTCTCCTGCAGCTGGCGTAGGGAGAAGATCATGTCCACTGTTGATCGGCCAGCTCTGAAGCCACACTGGGACTCTGGGTAGACGCGGGAAGCAAGGGTCTGCAGGCGGGCAAGAGCGACCCGGGCGAATACTTTGCCGACGACGCTGAGGAGAGAGATGCCCCGGTAGTTGTTGCAGTCGCTGCGGTCTCCTTTGTTCTTGTACATGGTGATAATGTTGGCATCTCTCATATCCTGGGGGATGTAACCCTCCTTCCAGCAGAGACAGAGTAGATGGTGGAGCGGCTGTAGCAGGACTGGTTTCCCGCTCTTTAGGATTTCTGGAGGGATTCCGTCGCTTCCTGGTGCTTTCCCGCAAGCGAGGCGGTCGATGGCTTTGCCGAGCTCTGCCGCAGTAGGTGGGGTGTCTAGCTCCTCCATGACTGGTAGGTCTGGGATGGCTTTAAGAGCAGTGTCTGTTACGGTGTTCTTCGTTGCGTACAGCTCGAGGTAGTGCTCGGTCCACCGCCGCATTTGCTGTTCCTGGTCAGTGATGACCTCACCTGTCTTGGACTTAAGGGGGGCGATCTTGGAGGGGATTGGGCCTGTTGCCTTCTTGATACCCTCATACATTCCTCGTGCGTTGCCTATATCGGCGGCTTCCTGAATGCTTCTGCACAGGTTTAGCCAATAGGTGTTGGCACAGTGGCGGGCGGTCTTCTGGACTTTGTTCCTGGCAGCCCGTAGAGCTTGAAGTGTACTGGGAGTGGGCGTGACCTTGTAAGCCAGTAGGGCCTTCCTCTTAGCCTCGATCACGGGTTCCATTTCTTCCCAGTGAGCCTCGTACCAGTCAGCGTTCTTCCGCTCTTTCTTCCCGTAAGCAATAATGGCGGAGTTGTATATGGCGTCGCGGAGACGTGGCCAATTGGATTCGATAAAGTCATCTGCTGCCACTCCCTCGCCGAGTGCATCTTCCATCTTGTTGATGAATTGCTGGGTCTTAACTGGGTTGCTGGCACAACTGGTGTTGATGCGTGGGCGACCCTTCATCTTGGAGTGGTGCAACCTCTTCGGCATTATGCGCACCTTGCTTACCACGAGGGCATGGTCCGTGTCGCAGTCTGCACTGTGGTAGCTGCGGGTGAGGAGGGTGCTGCCAATATCCGTTCTTCTGGTGATGACGAGGTCAAGCTGGTGCCAATGGCGGGAGCGGGGGTGCCTCCATGACACCTGGTGGATCTCTTTGCACTTGAAGGATGTGTTTGTCACGCACAGGCCGTGGTGACACGAAAGCTCAAGCAGTCGCTGACCATTCTCATTGATCTTTCCTCTCCCAAAGTTTCCAAGGCAGGTGGGCCAGGCCATGTGGTCGGCTCCTACTCTTGCGTTGAAGTCTCCAAGGAGATAGAGAGCGTTACTTCTGGGGATCTTGGATAACGCTTCATCCAGTGCATGGTAGAACTATTCTTTCTCTTCGGTGGTGGCGCAGAGGGTTGGGGCATACGCGCTAAGAATGCTGACTGGGCCGAAAGTTGTTGACAATCGGAGGGTAAGTAATCTCTCTGTGCCTCCTGTGGGTGGCTCTATGGAGTTAACAAGCGTGTTCTTCACAGCGAACCCAACACCGTGCTGTCTTGGTTGGTCCGGAGACTTCCCTTGCCAGTAGAAGGTGTAGTTGGTTTCTCTGATAGTTCCGTTGTCGGCCAACCGGGTCTCCTGTAGAGCCGCAATGTCGATGTTTAGTTGTGCCAGTTCCCTATCGATGACAGCGGTTTTCCTGGCACCATTGATCCACGGAAGGTCTGCAGTAAGTCCGGGGCACATGGTCCTGATGTTCCAGCTAGCGAGGCG
Source organism: Furipterus horrens (assembly GCF_987537825.1). Classification (NCBI taxonomy): domain Eukaryota; kingdom Metazoa; phylum Chordata; class Mammalia; order Chiroptera; family Furipteridae; genus Furipterus; species Furipterus horrens. The sequence continues at coordinate 195,606,402 of NW_028327173.1, read as the reverse complement.
AAGAGCCGGAGGCTTCTTTCTTGTTGTTTGCTTGGAATTAACTGGTGCGGGTGTTTTGTGGCCCACTTTTCGAGAGGCGCCTCTCTGATCCCCACGCACCCAGTGGGGCAGGCGAGCCATGGCGAGACGGTAGCTGTCCAGTGAGGTGCGATGACCTCTCCCACCGTCAGAGGAGACCCCTGGCGCTCGTTTCCTTCACCAATCGGATGAGCTTATAACCGGTATCTGTCTCCTCCCGTGTTGAGTCGACATCTTGCGATGACGCTGGAGTGTCCTCTCCAGTGAAACTGAAGCTACAGAGCCTGGGCAGGGTGATATGGAAGGTCTGCTGTTGCCCATGCAGCAGACCCCCCCTCTCTTCGCAGCTGAAGGGTCCAAGGGAAAGACAAAGTCAATACAGCTTGGCTTCAGGTGCGCCGCAGGAGTTGCCGGTGTTGACTACAATGTCAAACCGCCTTAGGGACTCCGGCTCCGGATTTTCTGTCGGGGTTTACTCCCTTAGCCTTTCCCCTGAAGAGGTATGCCGCAAGGCAGCGGAGGTTTTTTGGAGTCAGAGTTTTCCTTCTCTGATTTTAGAGATGTCCTTCCTCTTTCCTCCTTTACAGGGTGAGCGTCTCTCTCAGCCAGAGGGACAGGCAGCCACGAACACAGCCAGGAAGGGCGGCACGCAGGCTGGCGCAGGGCAGGAGCTGGCTGGGTGAAGCAGAGAGGGGAAGGAGGCCCCACCTTCGGCCGTCGGGGTGCTCTTAGCCTCCGAGGTGTCAGAGCCTGGTTCATCAGATCCATCAGCGGCGGGGGTCTGCAGGGGAGGTTCTGGAACATACACAGTGAACCCCTCACAATGGCTGCCTCTCCCCACCTCTCTTTGGGCCTTGGGAGAAACTCAGGAGCGGTGTCTTTTGGAGCCAAAAATCACTCAGCGTGGAACCCCACCATTTCTGCCATCACTTCGACAAGATATCATTAACCTTCTTCATGCAGCCAGCACTACTGTGCAACAGCTTCCTCATCCACAAAGAAAAATTGGTAGAAATCCTCGGCCAATTGTCCACTGCCTAAAGGAGCCAACAGTAGCCAGTCCAGTCTCTGCCTTCTTTTGTTTTCCTTTGGCAAGAAGAAAGGGGACAAAGTAGCTGGGCCTTGACTTCTCTGAGTTCAAAGATAATGCTGAATTGATCACAACAATAGATGAGTGGGCAATCAATGACGTTGGATAGTTTCACTGTGTCTCTGGCAATTTCCTCAGTTTATTTAATTTAAATATGTAATAAATCTAAGGGAAATAATACTTATTATCCTCAAGCAAGGAGGCAATGCAATTGTATATTTAGTGTTCAGTTATTTTCTATCTGAAATGCATTATTTGGATGTGGGTACATTTCTCCTTAATAGATGAGAAGCATAAGCATCGCCTGGGAGCTTGTTAGAAAAGCAGAATCCTGGGGCTCCCCAGACCTCCTGTGTCAGAATTCATTTTTAACAAGGTCCCCAAGATGGTTTGTGCGCTCATTAAAGCCTGAGAACATTTGTACAACACAACAGATGTAGAATCAGAAGACTTCAGACTTTGCAGTGATCATTTCTGACGACAGTACTGATGTTGCGAACTACACCCTCCGTGAACACTCCCCTCTTGGGTTTCAGCTCCTAGTTCGTTAGTTTGTTTTATTTGCCTATCTTGAAGCTATGAAATAAAATGTTTGTTTTAAAAAAACTGATGATTTAGTTGTTTTGTAGTAGGACAGCCTCACGAATTAACTAGTTTGCCACCCTGTGAGAAACACACTCTACTGAATCTATTTTTCCCTTGCGAGACATTAGGTGAAAACACACCCCAGTGTGGCGGAACCAGTCCCAGCTCTCAGACATGAAGCAGGCCCTGGCATGCACACTGGGGACCACAAAGACCCCACAGAAAAGTTCAGTGAAGACAGAAACCCATGTCGATGCCTAGCTTTTTGCCAACATTCCGTTCTAGGCATTGTTTATTGTGGGGGAAGGTAAAAGTTGGATATGTCTTCTCAGCTCTTTCTGAGTGAACCAGACAGAAACTGACACCTTTTCTGATGTCAGATAAAAAAACAACTGAAAGAAAAACCTTGCTTTCTGAACAGCTCTGAACTGAATTAAAGATTGTCCTTTACTGTGAAGTAAACAATGGTACACACGCACTGCTACCAGAGAGCTGGAGAGACGTGTGTGTCAATGTTCATCTGCCATGTGCATGAAGTAAAGGAGTATTTTACTTAAGTTCAAAAAACTTAATTAGTGGAAATTTCTTATGTCCCCAGTGTCATCATTTTACTGAGGGTAAAAGCTTTGGGATTTAGAATTGGAGTCCACGTAAGGATCCACCGAAGCTGGGTCTTACCAAGTTCCTTAACCTCATCCCCACGTCTTAGGCACACTGACTCTGCAGTTCAGGAATGCGCCGGTAGAAACTGTCTCTAGAAGTCTGACCCCGGGGAGGGTCCTTTTTGGGGTGGGAGTGGGAGGCTAATGGATTCCATGGCTACCCTTGACTTACACAGCGTCCAGCTTGGTCCCATTGAAAGCATGTCCTTGGATTGAAGTAAAGCCATTGTTGTAGAGTTTCCTACAATCGACAGAGAGAGGAGAAATCAGTGACCTGTGAGAGGTAGCGCTGGCCCTTGTCAGAGGTTGGGCTTCAATACTTCTGTGTCAGAGATGTGCCTGAAGGTTCTCTGGCCCCACATCTGAGCCCGCAAGAAAACTTTATAATATGTCTTGGTTGGGACATAGAATAATACTTCTCAGTTTGAATTCCCATTCTCCAGACTAAGCTCCTAGTAACTTTATGCTGCTTCTCAGAAGCAAATTCACTTCGAGGAACAAATATTCACCACTATTAAGGACTTTAAATCATATTCCACATACACTCAAAAACCAGCGGTTTTAGTTAATAGTTAACCCAATGTCAATAATGGAGGAATAACTGCAGTTCCCTAAGATCAACACTTTCTTTTCTTTTTAAAAATATTTTAGTTTAAGCAATTACAGTTGTCCAAATTTTTCCCCCCCTTGCCCTCCTCCACCCAGCCTACCCCTCCCTCAGGCAATCGCCAAACCATTTTCCATGTCTAAATTCAACACTTTTAAAGGCATTATCCTTCTGAATGCATAGGCTTTATATCTTTCTGTTTAAAATGCTATTTCACATTTGTATTTTATCAATGTTTTTATTCTCAGGGCTTATCATAGATTAAGTGATTAATTGTTGTGGGCCGAACTAAATTGAACTTTAAAGACAAATTTAAGAAAGTAGATAGGCCATGCCCTTTTGTGGAAGTTTTAACGTTTGAGTTTGTTGCTGTTTCTTCAACCAATTAACTTGTACAATGATTCCAGGGCTGGACTGAAGCGTTATCACCTCTGTTTCCTAGTAAAATTACTGAGACACGGAGGTGCCTTGCCAAAACCACACTGCTGCAGAGCTGTTGGGAATCAGGATCCTTGACCTCAAAAGTCATCCTTCCAACTTACACACACCCTTTGTGCGGGCAAAGGAGCCCCAGCCGTGGGACCTCTGGTCTACAATGGGATGCATGGAGATGACTGGGAAACTTTGTCTTGGGGTAAGAGAAGGCAGCAATGACACAGTCAGGCGCTGCAAGTGGCAGCTGTGGGGGAACTTTGAACACTACTGTAGTATCCCCGGTATACTCTGGTAACACACGAAGAAGCACAAAAAGAGACTTCAAATTTGAAATTACACCTGGCTCTGACACTTCATGGTAGGGGATTCTGAGAATTTCTCAACCTCTGGTATCCTCACTTTCCTTATCTGTAAAAATATGTTAATAATACCCAATCAAAAGGTTGCTGGGATGATAAAGTAGCTATTTATTTAATGCAGTGAGAAACACTCAGGGGATGGCCATATTCAAAGGAGTATCCTGAAAAGTTGGATTTATCCGACATGGAGAACTAAGAGGCAATCTTTGCTTGTTTTAAATAATTACACAATGAGTTTCACTGCAGCTACTCAGGTGTCTTAGGTGAAGACGTCAATGCACAGGGACACTGGACACAGGGGCTCAGAAACCACTGATGAGCCATTTTTGTGTGTGTGAACTAGAGTTCCTTTATGAAGATGTGAGAATGCCACATTTGATATTTCTATTTGTTGAGAGTCCTTGATGATAAAAAATGTTCTACGTTGGAATAGCATTTCAGAGATTAAAAGAAACTTTTGTTACACAAGTAGGCCTTAAAAAGAGAAAACAGTGAAAGAAGAAAAAATAGTAAGGAAAGAAAAAGGATTACAAACTTTGATTGAAACTCTATTCTACCAGGAATATGGGTACAAACTCTGCTGTTGGACACAAATCCTTTCATGTTTATAGCTTTTGGAGCATAAGCTTCAAAGAAACAAAGACTTTTACAGGAATGTAGAAATAATCATCTGAAAAGATAATGGACACCCCGTGCTATCCCCACCTATAGATTTCAGGAAGTTCTCATTTAGATGTTTATCAAATACCTGCTGGGCTCCAGGTTAGGTGTTGGGCAATGAGCTGCTTTCACTTCAGTGAGCTGCTTAGGATGTGGGGTCCTTGGTGGGGGGGGGGAATGCTAAAAGGGGAAGTAACACTCTGTGAAGAAATTGAATGGTCCTTAGGTATGATGAGTGGTAAATGGCACAATGGGAAGCTTTACAGAAGTAAATGACCTTGAGGTCTGGGGATGAGCAGGCTAAGACCCAGGTCTTTGCTGTGTTGCCAAATGAGGTGGTGGCAGAGAAGGAGTCTCTTTTCTTTTCAAGAGAGCCCTCCTATGTTTCGAGGAGAAGAAGGAGCATGGATAGAGTCTCAGGGGTTGAGATAGTGTCATAGGGCTTAGATTGATAGACTTAGAATAGCTTTGAGACAGCCTCTTAGAAGAGTTGGGTGGAAGTTTGAAGCAATTTTGCTGAGGAATAATTCAATGAGGTTTGTATATGATAAAGAGCCCCTGAACTGTAGTGTGACCAGACAAAGGGAGCCGGGTAACAATCCAGGCAGAACACCCACCATGCCTGAACTTTGGCATGATACTAAAACGAGAGAGAAAGAACCCTTTGGATGTGGTCCCAACTCCACTTTGTGACTCATTCAGTGAGAGAAGAGAATTCTCTACCAGGTTAGAGTAAACTTATCTTTAATACCTCTATTTGATCTTATTAGAACATTTTGTGAATTTCCCTGATAAAGCATCTCCTTTGAACATCTAAAGAGTAGAAACCATTCCAACTGAAAAATGATGTTGAGCGGCACTATACTTTCTATTCAATATCCCTTTATAAGAGCTTAATAATAGTTTGTGATGACTGAGTTCAAGTGTGAGTGCAGAGAGTAGGAAAACCTTTAGTGACACCATTTTCTACCTCACCGACCTCGGGAAAGTCACTTAAATTAGCTTTAGCCTTGGGTTCTCCCCTTGTACAAGGAAGGTACCAGACTACAGAATATTATAAGACCTGCAGGCCGAATCTGGCCCACTGCCTGTTCGTTAAAGAAGACTTTATTGGACTATAGTCATGCTCATTAGTTTATATATTATTCATGTCTGTGTTTGCCCTAAAATGGCAAAGTTTAGCAGTTGCCACTAAGGCCAAGTGGTCTGTAAAACCTAAACTGCCCGTTACAGATTAAGTGTGCTGGCTATTTCTACAAGGGACTGAATGCTCTTGTCTTTGTTACCTAAACCATGTTGTCATTGATGGAGTACCATACCATAAGGCAACACTCTTATTTAACTATGTGAAATTCTTGGTAGACCATAGGACACTCACTCTGAGGTAGTATGGTCCCTAGATGGCCTGTGAAAATATGATGATTTTCATATCAAAATTCAGTTGTCAGCACTTGTAGAATGAGAAATTATAATAATACTCACAATGTCAAGGTTTCATTGCACAGTCCCTGAAAAGCATTTGCAGGGATGGAAGTCAGGTAGGGGTTGTCTGTAATTTCCCTGCAAGAGAAAGACAAAACCACTCGGTGACAAAAATACTTTAATTTTATTGTTAATTTTTTTGGAGTTGGGCTCTTGCCGCACATATGCACTTGAAGAAATAACCTGCCACGATTTAGTTTAATCTCATTTCTTTTTACATTTCATTGACTTAGCTGCGGGTGGCTCAGAGGTCGAGTGAGGACATGAGAGGCATCCTAGACGGACATGCACTCAGGGCCCCGAAACGTCCAGTAAGCGAGCAAACTTCGGGTTTGGCTGAAGCCCCTGACTCAGTCCTTATCTGCAAGGGGAGCAGGTGGGTCTCAGACTTCCCGTGAATCTGTGACAAATACTTTATCTGTAGCAACTAGAGGTTTCAAAGTACAGGGCACTTTTAAAAAGAGTTGGTAGAATGAGATCAGTGGATTTCATTTCATAAGTAAGCATTCTCCCCTTGGAAAACACTGCCAGGAAGATGCTCCTGGAAAACATTTCTATGCCGGTCTAGTTGCTGGAAGATGGCCTGTGTTTTGAACTGAGCTCTTCGGGAGCAAAGAAGGATGGTCAATTTTTTTAAGCAAAATCTTAACAGTTAGGACCCTATCACTCCCATTTTGCTGACTCTGTAGTGCAAGCTCAATCTGTAACTCTTTGTATATGTCTTTTCACTTCTGTATAGCTAGGTAAGACACCTCACCGTGTCACGGGTTTTGATAAAGAGCACATGGCTGGTCAGACTATTCAGGAAGTAGTTTGAGCACCTCTAGTACCTGACTGCTCCTTGGGACTCCGCTCAGACAAAATCACTTAAATTTTCTATTCCTCTGTTTCTTCATTTGTAAACTGGAAAAATTATAACTCCCTTTTAAGACTTAATAAGGTGGTCCAAAGGAGCAACCTTGATAATGAATGCATTGGAAAATATTTAAAAAGTATTTAAAAACTAGGTGAAAAAGTATCATCATCATCAAAATTTTCTTCTATTAAATCATTTCTCTCAGCAAACAAACATGCCATAATTTCTACAGTGGAAAAAAACTACAATTAACTTTTTTTTCCCCACAATTAACCTTTTTTTCTTTTCTGCTCCCTTTTCACAGTAAAACTTCTCAAGAGCTTGTCACGATCACTGTGACCCCCCTCTAGCCTGCTGTAACCAGACTTCTCCCCCAACTGCTCCCCTGGACCTGTCCTTGTCAGGATCACCAGTGCCCCATGTTACGAAACCCAATGGCCATGCCTCAGCCATCAGTGCATTTGTCACAGCTGGTCGCTGCGTCCTTATTGAACAATTGCTCTACTTGGCTTCGAATGACACCAGTGCCTGCACTCCATTCCTTGCCAGTGACAAATAAAATATTGCCAAACGTTGCACGTGTGCATACTTACAGTATAAAGAACACATCGGTGGAATAGACTTTGGTCAGGTCAGGGAATATATTAAGCCCAGTGTTGAAGATGCCACTAAAAGAATAAAAAAGAAAAAAAATTGAAATCAGCTAAGAAAATTAATCTATAGGAAGTAGGATAATGTGATAGCTGAAAGCATGGGTTTTGAAGTCAGACTGCAGTCAAACCCTAACTCCTCCACTAAATAGCTGAGTGACCGTGGGCAAATTCTAACCCTTGGGTCAGACAATATTCCCTCAAGGTACGACAATCTAGTCTAGTCCACCAGTCTCAAAACATCTTCTTTTGTTTAAAAGAACCTGGGGATTGTTTGAACCAAGGAAGATTCCTAGGAAAAGGGTTCATATTTCTTTGTGTGCCTGTGTGTCTGTGGGTGTGAGAGAGATTTCCTTGTTTGAATGGGAGGACATTGTGGGTGTTCATGTGTGTGTCTTCGGGGACAGAGTACAGGAACGGGGCAGGAAGACAATATAATCACCCAACTCCAAGCCAAGCTTCCTTTTTCAAACTCTATGTTGTGTTGTGCTCACTATTGTGCCAGGAACTGTTTTCCCATGACAGGCACTGGGAGTACCATGAAGCAGCACCATTTAAAAACTGTGTCCAGGCAGGGAAGGAAAGCAGTCAAAGACATCTTCACCTTCCAAAGTTGGTATCATCATGGCAAAATGTCAAAATTAAAAGATATTTTATAGTATCCTCCCCAACTAGACTGTAAGCTTCCCGGAGGCAAGGACAATATTTTACTATCCTATGTCTTCCCCACAGAACCTTGCACATAGCAGGGGGTCACCATATCAAATAGTTATTAATTGAAACACAAAGTCCATATGGGAGTGACTGCCTTGTCCCATAACTTGTTGTCACTCCCCAGATACCCCTTCACCCACATCAATATCCTTTTCTAGTCTTCTGGCATCTCCCACTCTTACCTCTTCAATACTGTATTATTCTTAGTTTCCACCCAAATGCCACCCTTGTGTTTTTCTTAATCCTCAACCGAGGATATGTTTTTATTGATTTTAGAGAGAAGAGAAGGGACAAAAAGCGAGAGAGGGAGGGAGGGAGGGAGGGAGGGAGAGAGAGAGAGAGAGAGAGAAACATCAGTGTGAGAGAGAAATAGCAACCTGTTGCCTCCTGTATATGCCCCGACCGGGGAATGAACCCGCAAACTTTCGGTATATGGGACGGCACTCCCACCAACTGAAACATTCAGCCAGGGCTATCTTTGTGTCTTTACCGTACTTTTCCATCCATCTGTATTTCTTTTCTACCTCAATCACCTTCTTTTCCTGGATAACATCTATTCATCCTTCCTTAAATATTTATTTAATAAAATATATATCGCTATATACTTCTATTTAAAATCCCTGGATGGAAACAAACTGTGTTAATAGTGATTATTTCTGGACATTGGGATGAAGGTTGATTTTTATATATTTTTTCCTTATATATTTTTTGAGTTTTTACCTTTTACAATGCATGTGAGCAGGAAAGAGGAATGATGGGAGAGGCCCTTCCAGCTGGAGCCTAGAGGCCCTGAGGCCATGCATATAAGGCCACTGGACACATTTCTGTTGAGCAGCCACTCTGTGCTAGTCAGGAAGGATGCAACAAAGAACACAAATGTGGTTCCTGCTCTCGCTGACTTATGATTAAGGCGTCCCCAAAGCAAAGCAGTAAGGGCTGTCCCTTCCATTTTTGTTCCCACAGCCTCCAAGAGATTGGGTTTACCCTGTGTGGCTTTTTTTTTTTTTTTTTTTTTTGCTATGTAGCAACTACTCTCAGATATTTGCAAGACCCATTTTCTAATAAAATTGACCAGTGGGCACTCAAGAGTTTTACATTTTGTTTTGTTCTGTTACACCCTATTAACACACACACATACACACATACATATATATATATAATATATATATATATATTATATATATATATGTTGACATTTTCTTTTTTATGTCTCTTGGAGCAGGTCTTTGGTCCCAGCACTACATACTGACTTTTGAATAGGTTTCTTTTTTTTTAAAAAAAGATTTTATTTATTTTAGAGAGAGCAGAAGGGAGGGAGAAAGAGGGGGAGACAAACATTGATGTGTGAGAGAAATGTCAACTGGTTGCCTTTTGCATGCCCCCAGCCAGGAGCCTGGCCCGCAACCTAGGCATGTGCCCTGACCGGGAATGGAAACCGTGACTTTTTGGTTTGCGGAACGACACCCAGCCCACTGAGCCATACCAGCCAGGGCTGAGTAGGTTTTTTAAAATGTGGATCATTTCACTTGCTACCTTGCCTGATGGGAAAGGGTAGGGAGTAAGCCATAGGACATGATTTGCCCTAGGCCTTACCCAACTGAAAAAACGATCCTGAACCACATCATCCTAGGGAGACTCCTGGTAGACAATAATATTATAATTCTCTAGAAAAAAAAAGTTTAAATGGGACTGAAGTAGAGTTAATACTTACAGGAACTTCAGAAGAGGCAGCTCTTTCAGGGCACCGGGGTCTATGAAAGTTAAGCTTCTGGTATTCCGGATCTCTCTATAAAAGTTACAAGAAGCACATTTACTATAAATGCATCCATTTCTGTTCTTATCAAAGCTAAAACAACATAAATCAGGTTTAACAGGAGAAGAACACACATTGACGCGGCACCCCACGGACTGTTCCGGGCTCCTCGCGGGGTCACAGTCGCTGTTCAGCCTTCTCACATCATCGACTTGTGTTTGGTCCGTTCCCATTTTTGGGTAACCTTTCTCTTAATTAGAGTCTCAGAGCCTTTTCTTACTTTTAGGTATAAATAGGAAAGAAAAATCTCTTCAGTGGCTTGTGGTCGACAGAAAACCTTTACTGTGAACAGTAGCAAGTCTCCTGGCCCAGGTTGGGAGGTCGAGTGGATTTGATTGATGGCAGCGAGGTGACGAGGGCAGTAAGAACCCTCAGTTCATGGTGATTTTAGAGGTAGTGGATGTAGTGCGTCTCAACAGTTCACTTGGGTTTATTTTTCTACGCCAGTAATGTAAGACTCTTCAGTACACGTGGTGTGATATCATGCATGGCTGTAGCTTACCCAGATGCTCATTGAAATGCAGTTAGCATCAGTGAAATTAGTGATTGTTAGAAACAGGCTCTCATTGATCAAATCAAATGTAGTCAATGAGTGTGGATTGGTTAGAAGAGTTTCACAGCCCTCCCCGTGCTTGTACGAAAGCACAGAGGAGCCCAGGAAGCCCTGTAGGCTTTCCTCTTTGGGAGGCACCTAAAGCTTGATGCCTAAAGGAACCTGCATTCAGTTGCTGATAGTGACAATTAGAAGACTTAGGATATGAGAGGACAATTTCCACAAAATTCATGCATCGCAGGTATGCGACTAAACGATTTTGGGTACATTTATAGAATTGTGCCACCGCCATCACAGTCTAGTTTTAGAACCTCTCTAATCAATGACAAAAGTAATCATATGCCCATTTGCAGTTAATTCCCACCCCGTCTGCCATGCCTAGGAACCACTAATCTGCTTTCTATCTCTATAAATTTGCCGTATCCAGGCATTTCGAATACACGGAATCACAAATATGTAGTCTTCTTTGTCCGGCTTCTTCCCCTTAGCATAATGTCTGTGCGGTTCATCCATGCAGCGTGTATTGGTAGTTTAGTCCTGTTTATTGCTGAATAGTCAGCTGGACTTGAGTTTGAATCTTGGCTTTGCCACTCTGGCTACATGGCCTGGGGCAAGTTCCTTGACATTTTGGGCCATAGTTTCCTTATATGTAAATAGGGACAATAACAGCACCTGGTTGATAGGACTCTTGTTAGGATTGAATAACGCCTATAAGAAATTTGATGTGTGACCTAGCACACAGTGAGGGATCTATAAATGATTATTTTATTATTGTTATTCTCCTAAGTGGAACGAAAGCTAGAGCAGATATCAAGAACTTGGGTTGGAGGTGCTGCAATGTTCGTACAAAATGTAAAAGCAAAAGAATGACAAAACACTAGGTTTGGTATGTGACTAAGGATGTTGCATATGAGACTGACCTTGGAAAAGAGGGGATGGAGTGAACTCTGAGAACAGAAATGATCAACCCCCTCCCTTGCCTCAGTTTTCTGTCTTTATTAATATAACCTTACTGGCCCAGTGTTTTCATTACTGTAACTTTTCCCCAGATAAATAACTTTATTGAAATACCCATCAAGCTTCAACAGAATGCAACAATAGCTTATATCCCAAACTCTCAGAACCCTCACTTCAAAAACTTTATGTTGTGTTTCCAATAAGCCTAACTTGTCATATCTCGATCTTTACCCAACCAAGACCCACTTTAGATTTAAGTTTTTGTGCTGTTTTGAAACTAAAAGCCCTCTACTCCTGGAACTCCCTCTGTCCCAGGTAAACTGAGGTGGTGGGCCGCCTGCTGCACAATCTCATGTCTCCCCTGCCCTGCCCCTCCGAGGGCCTGGTGGACTGTCAGGGCGGTGCACCGTCCCTGCAGGGTGAGCGATAAAGTCCCCGCCTACGGGAGGAGGCTTTGAGCTGCTGTCAGAGACAGTCAGATGTAAACTATTTAGGAGAGTTTAGGAAACTGTCTTGAGTGTGGTTTGTAGTCTGGAAAATTGATCCAGAAGAGGCTATAGTTGAATAAGCAGACTTCAGTGAGCGACCCAGGAGAATGCTACAAGGAACTCAAGTGTAGCCAAATGAATTAGCTTTAGAGGTCATGAATGAAAGGCGAACGTGGCAGTGCTGTTGGTTACAGCTGGTTAAATGAGCCGCAGCCTTCATGGCTGCCGTGAGCGAAGCAAGAGGTGGGGAGGCTGCAGGAGAGGGGGTGGGGAGACACAAAGGGAAGAGGGGTTTGGGGGGGAAACGTGAGAAAGAGTTAAAGGAAAGATGAGTAGGAGATACTGCAAGAAAACACCAGGGAAAAGAACCTGCTTTCCAAGGTAAGAAGACAGTCAGCTTAACACTTGCTCACAAGTGACTTAAAAAAAAAAAAAAAACTATGTTGAGTGAAAGATAAACTGTATGATATCACTTATATGTGGAGTCTAAAAACGCTGAACTCAGAGAAATAGAGAGCAGAGTTGTTGTTATCAGAGGCTGGGGATGAAGATGGGGAGATACTGATCCAAGGGAACCAACTTCTCGTTATAAGATGAACAAATTCTAGGGCTTTAATATACAGCATGGTGACTATAGTGAATAATGCTGTATTACGTACTTGGAAGTTGCTAACGGAGATCTTAAATGTCCTCACAAAAAAGAAATGGTAATTATGTGACAGGATGGAGGTGTTAGCTATTACTATGGCAGAAATCACAGTGCAATATGTAAGTGTATCAAGTCAACACCTTGTAGTTAAACTTACACAATGTTAGATTGTTAATTATAGCTCAGTGAAGCTAGGAGAAAACAAAGTATCTGCTGATTACCGGTAGTTAACTAAATGGAGGCAAGGTCCGGTCCGAAGGGAAGGTAGCAGGTGTAACTTTTTCTAAGAAAGCAAGCAAGGAGGAGTAGAACGTCTGATAACAGGAGAAAGGTGAAAGAAGGGTCCAAATCTGAATGAGTCCCAAGCATGCCTGGAGGCTGAATGCGAATCACACCGTTTTCAGTTACGGAATCGCGGCCCAAGCACACAGGAGGGCAGCCACGCTGCCAGGAAGCCAGGGACGCGGAGGGGAAGAAAGCCTATGCGTGATGGAGCGCAGCGGGTTGGAATGGAGATGTCTTCCAGAGCAGGTGTGAGCCACACGTGAAGGGGGAGAGGCCGCTGGGTCAGCAGCCTGGGTCCCTGGGTGACTGTGTCGGGGAGAGCTGCCCTGATGACCTTCTCACTTGCACAGTCTTGTCCCGTGAGCGAGAAATAAACTTCAGTCACCTGAGGGCTGTTTGTGCCACGTTGTCACGTCTGTCGTTTTCTTATAGTAATTAGCCTGCTCAAACCAATGTAATAAACATCGATGAAGTTCTTAAAATACAGAGTACACTGTTCACGGTGGTCATGTCTGGCAGATAGGTTTGGAGGCTAGGAGTGTGTGATTTTTACTTTTTATTTTATCTTGTTCAAAAGAAGAAAAAATATGTAATAAAAGGTGTGCAAAAATCCTCAAGTTAAAAAAAAACAAACAACAGAACAAAGCAAAGCAATAGAGATTCCATATCAATTTTTTAAAAAATATGCAGGGCCAGATAGGGGTTCAAATCTTCACGTATGCTCTTCTGCGAAGTGGGGTGATTTTGCTGTGTCAGGGAACTATTTGAGAATTGTGAAGCTTATGGCTTAGGAAGACCCAGGCTTGGAACGTGAAAGGGCGAAAAAGGGACTGGGTACAGCTCTTACTACTCAAGACGGTTCTGCCAGTGAGGAAATGGCAGAACGGACATAAGTGGAGAAGGTAATCTCATCCTCACTTTGCAGACCAAACAGTGGAGGCATGTTTAGAAAAGTCAAGGGCCTGATCTCCTGTTAAACAATTAGAGGCAATGCTGGTCCTTGATCTAGGACTTCTAACTCCAAATTCAGGTGTTTTTTTTAAAGTAATGTTTAAAGGAAATCAGCCCCCAGAACTAAGGAAATATTTAAATGGCCATTATTGCTTAATTTCCCTTTATTACATTTCAAATAAAATGGACGTTTAGGTAAAAGTGTGTGCAGTGTTTTCATAAACCATCAGAATAATAATTTAGCATACACTTAGTTCATTTTAATTGTATGTCTAGATCTAGATTCTGGGTTTTAGTTTCTTTTTCTGAGAAACATTGGTTAAGTCTTAATAAGAGCCAAGAACAGATAACTTAGTTTATTTAAAACAACTGGCATTGTGGCGGGGACTCAGTAGCCCAGCCTAAACCCCAAGAGTATGGGAAATCAGCAAGGTGAGAGGAGGGAGTTCTCAGGTTGAGGGGCCAGAGGACCAAAAGAGGGGGAAATGGAGGCTTAAAACCCCTCTAATTAAGGAACTTTCCAACTACTGATTTCCTTCCGTTGTCCTGTGCCCCACCTTCCCACCTCAGTTATTTATCAGGCATTTGCCTGTGATCCTCAAGCTTAGAGATATTTGCCCACACCCTGACCATCCCCAGTCATGAGTGAAAAGCACGCCAAGCTGGGAAACAAATTGGGCGCAATAGTGAAGGCGAGTTGGCATTTCACCCGTCAAGTTCGAGGGGCCAAGGGAGAGGAGGAAGCTTTGGACTCGCACAGGGCAAGGAGACAGACTTAGAATGAAGGATCTGAAGAGCAGAGAAGCTGCCCCAGTCAGCACAGCTGGACTTTTAAGAAATATAAATGCAATAATATGTAGGACGACATTGTTTAAAACAAGAAACTGAAGCCAAAAACCTAGCTCTCAGCCGGTCCCCAGCTTCTTTTAAACTTTTACATTATTTGATTTTCTTTTTCTTTTTCTTTTTTTTTTTCCCTAGTCTGCTTTTAAGTTCCAATAGTTAAAAAAATAAAAAATAAAAGGGAGGCAGGCCAGTCTGACTGTTACTAGGTCTGCTCACTCTGGTGAGTAGAGGGGAATGAGAGGCATTAAAACTAAATGAATAATTATGGACGTCTAATTTGTACAATTTTACTGTGAGCTCTGGGAGATGTAGGGAAGTAGAAACTAGTTAACTACTTTAAAAACAAGATGTGTATACATTGGCAAAGCCATCACTGCGTTACTTTGAATGCTTTAAATGCTGTACAGTACCAAGGTGAAAACCGGGACTAGAATTACGTAAAATAATTTTAAAGTAACATTCTATGATAGGTTTTTTATCATGTCATAAATCACCCATGTATTTTAACATCAAGTATTAATTTCAAGATAATGCATCTTAAAGGAAACTTTAATTTTTTAAAAGTTTATTTCCATTGACTATAAGGATAATACATATACATTGTAAAAACTTTTAACCACATTCACAACAAAAAATGTGAAATTTCCCATCATTTCGTGATGCAAAGAAAATGGGTGTTTTTTTCCTCTCTATAAATATATCTTTAAAAAAAATAGCACTATGTTAAAAGCATTTCCTCTGGGACCAAATAGTCTATGACAACAGACTTATAATACTTGCTCAATATTTTATATTAAACCATTCTTCTAGCTAAGCATTTGAGTAGTTTCCAAATTTTGGCTATTTTAAATTAACTCTAAGACAAATGGCTTTTTATGTAAACTTGTTCTCACTCCTCTGTTTATTTTATTAAGAAAAATTTATAGATGTGAATTTACTGGGTCAAAAAGTATAAAGTCTGACCAAGTTCTTATAATATATTAGATCATTAGCTTCTCAAGTCCTGATTTTTAAACTAGCACTCACTTTTCAATTAAAGTCTATAAACTCATAGAATAAGTTATCTCTTACATTATCAAAGCTCTTCAATGAAAGAAATCTTAACTATTCTACTTTGATAATTATCAATGAAGAGTTTTAGCACTAGCATTCCATTATGTGACTGGGAGAAAATAATCTATAACCAAAAGGTGACAGTTATGATTTGATGCATATTATAATTTATTGAGGAATTTAAAATAATAGATGTTAATTCAAATAGTTTATAAATGTTCAGAGTTTTGAAGCAGATTGAGGAAAATGTAAATTTATCAGCAGATTTTCTCCTGGAAATAGAACTTGATAGAAGTAATTTTTCAAATTGCCTATAAGATACATATTGCTACTTTCATGATTATATAATGATAAGGTCTAAGTCTGGTTTTCTAAGACCCCCAATAAATCTGCTTAATTCAACTTAATGAACTGACAAAATTAAGTTTTGTAACACTATTTGCCAAAAATCACTATATAGCTAACGGTAGAATTTTTTACTTACTTGTGATTTTTTAAAAACCCACATAAAAGTAAAAACATCCTTCTGAAGGCAACATTTTATTTAATTATGTCTGCTTATCCTTAAAGAGATATTATGGTTGCCTTGGTTCTGGAGGCAGACACTCTTGGTTTCAAATTCTGCTTGTCAGCTGTGTGTTATCATTTTCATTTTACGTAGTAGAAATTGAGGCTTAGTGAGATTAAGTGGGACAGTATACGTGAAGCACTTTCAGCAGAGCGCTGGCCCATAAAAGGCCTTCAGTCATTGGTGACTATTATTAATAGGAGCAACAACAGCAAAACCATCTATATGCTATTGGTTTCTTTAGAGGAAAAAGACATAGAAGATAAAAGTGGCTGCCAGTGTTTCATTTTACAAGTATAAATCTTTATTGAATGTACACTTTTGGGTCCAAATAGTATCTCAGCTGAAGTTTAGAACCTGGGAGAACTGATTTGTATCCACTTAGGACCCTCAGTAACTTACCAAGAAACCTGTTGGTCTTGTAGTTTTCTCTTGCAAATCCTCAGTGTCTTTTAACCATCCTTAACTGATATACGAGTATAATTGCCACCTCTTCTGGGTATCAAATTACCCCAAATAAAGTGGCTAAAATAACAACCATTTTATTATAGCTCAATTTTGTGGATTAGGATTTCAGCCAGTGCTTCTCATGGAATCCACTGTGATCATTGGTTGGTATTTAGCTGGTGTCTGGATTGATCTGGAGGTTTCCATGCCTGGGGATTACTAGAAGACTGAGCTCGGCTGGGCTCTTCTCCAACATCATGTGATTTAAGGACCTCCCCATATGGTCTTCCCATTAGCCATAGTTGGATGGGCATTGCCATTTGGAACCCCCAAATTATCAATCAAGAGTGGCAGTGGCTTGGGTTTATGCAGAATTTTTCTTTTTCTTTTTAAAAAACATTTCATTTATTTATTTTTAGAGAGAGAGGGGAAGGAACAGAGAAAGAGAGGAAGAGATCGGCTACCTCTCTCACACACCCCTCACCAGGGACCTGGCCTGAAACCCAGGCATGTGCCCTGGCTGGGAATCAGACTGGTGCCTGACCACTGAGCCACACCAGTCAGGGACTATGCTGTGTTTTTCATTGTACTTACATGTGCGTTATTTTACTCAAATTGTAGAAGGAATGTGATTCCAGCCGTTGCAGAGTTGCATCTATCGATAAGTAGCTAAGCATCACAAAAACATAAGACAAAGTAAAAAGTTAGTACAGTTGTGAACTCCAAACGTGCTATTTTGATGTTACTTCTTTGTTAGGGGCTCCCCAGATCATAAAACATATACAATACTCACAGGTCCTTCCTAATAATGTTAAAATTATTTACTTTTTTTTTTTTTTAAGATCCCGAGAAACCTGACAATTTCCCAATACATAAAGTTTTACTCATCTGTTAGGTTCCAATTAACTGATATTTCCTTCAGAAGCTTTCCCCAAATTTCCTGATTAGGTCAATTTCTCATAATATATCTTCATAGCAGCATGAACTTCTTTCCGTAATCATTACAGTACTTTGGCAACTGTTTGGCTGATATCTGGTTTATGTTGTCTCATTATACCCCAAATTCTCTGAAATGGAGAACCATGTTTGTTTCTGGTGACCATTGAATCTTGAGTCCCTTTGATGGTGCTTCACATGTACTGGACTCCTAATAAATATGTTAAGTGAATGAATGACTAAATGAATGAATAGGTAAGTTACACAAAAGAGCAGAAAATGAAAGACATCACAAAAGAACTCAAGAATGCATAAGAGGCATTTTTAATGGAATACCTAAGAGTATGGAATTAGAGATATAATTTCAAAGAAGATGAAGAGAAAGCCACAATGCTCTAGTGGAACATTCCATGGGGTGATGACTACATACTATCTCAATAATTATGTTCTTGATTTTGATGAGGCTAAAAATTCAAGGTTTGTTTTGAATTTTGTAAGCAAAAGGTAACAAAAGCTTTAAGTACTAAAAAGGGAGAACGGGAAACTTCTAACTACACGAATACATAAGGAATGACATTTCAGATAGTCTCCTCAAATTCCATCTTGTAATGAGAATGACTAATGCAGCCAAGTTCAGTGACTGATTTTTACTGAGAGGCATGTCTATGACCTTTGAGAAAATTAATGATTAACAGATGGTGTCCATTTTGTAGCCGTAGTGGAGATTCTCAACCCTGGCCATACAGTTGAACTACCGGGAAGGAAGGCTATTAAAATGTAAAGATGTCCAAGACTTAGTCCAGGATAATTAAGTCAGTGTTTATGAGGGATGGGGTAAATACTTATTTTATAAAGCTTCCCAGATGATCCTAATGTGCATAAAGTAGGGCTCAATAAACATCTGTCAAATGAATGGACGTATCAAAATAGGCAATTGTGTAAGGGAGATGAGGGGAAAGGAAGAGCTGAAGGGGGGAATTTGAGGTTTTTAGTTACAGGCCACTAAATGGTGGTGCTGTTAAAAGGAAAGAGTAGGGAAAGAGCAGTTTAGGGGAAAGATGATGAGTTTATTTTGGAAATGCTGAGTTTGTCCTGCTTGTGGGACATCAGGGCCATGATATTTGGAAGGGAGTTTGTAATGCAGGCCTAAACTGTAAGAGCAGGTCAGGGCTAGAGATATTCACTTAACAGTGAGTTGTATTAGGTAATCCTGAAATCTGAAATCATTGGCTACATTTATGGCACAATGTAAACTTTTGTACCAGGGGTAACAAGTGAGAAATTAAGATAGATTGATTATAGATACATAGGGAAATCTGTTGATAGGAGAAATTTTTAGGTAATATTTTGCCACATCCTGAGCTATATTAAAATACATCAAGAATTGTTAAATTTTCAAGAGCAAATGAATTTAAATTTATTTTAGCTTTAAAAAGTCATTTAGGGATTAGGGAATACAGGTGTAACAAAACCCAATTATCTTCTGTACATAACATTTCATATACATTACATATGTAGATTATTTTTCTTGATAAAACACACTTAGAAAATAACATCATAATTGCAAACTTTTTATGTTAAAAAATGACTTACATCCTGGAAATATTGGGCAGATTTGAAAATGCACGACTGGGAATGGTTTTCAGATGAGTCTCTGTAAACTTCCTATAAAAATGTTACATGATTAGAGTTTTAATCATTGTACTTTTCTAATAACTCACCTTAATTATATAGAACACATTATTAGAGGCATGACGGTCCTTACAATAAATATTTCATCACATGCAATCAACAAAAACAATACTCAATGGCAAAACAAACATGCACTTTCCCCCAACACAACAAGAATTAAGAGTGAGATTCAAATGCAGAAAATAAATCTTAAAACTTCATCTTTGAATTAGCAGTAAATTGGTATGTTGTGTCTAACATCATATTCAGTTTGCTAACTAAAGGGCAACATAATATATTCATAAATTTGTTAGGATTACAGAGTTCGTATCCTGTGCTTATCAATAGGACTGTCTTGGAATGCCATCAGAATATTAAGAGGAATTTAAATCATTTGATATATCTTAAAGATTAAAAATAGTGGTAAGGTTACAATATTTTTGCCTGAGCAGAAGTCCCTTCCACCATTACCTTATTAAATCATCTATTGCTGCAGTTTGGAAATAACTGACTGACGAGGGCTAATTCTCCTCAGGATCATGACATCTTTGTTGCATATAAAACATAAAGGTTGACGCTTTTCTTCCAGTTTCCTTTTTCGATGCTTTTCAGAAGTCTGAGACTGTTCTCCTTATAGATAACGAGACATCTTCATGCATTCCGGTACGTCTCTCCAGCCAGGAGCTCATTTTTTACTTCCTTTCTTTGCTGTGGCAGCAGCTGCGGTAGAATCCCATGTGGAAGAAGGTGTGCCTGCGAACCTAACTCACTCTGCTTCACGCTCACCGTCTTCTCCATGGGTCTGTTTCGCCGTTTAAAATATTGGTGATCACATACCATCCATGTATTACCTTATTTGAAGATTTAGACTGACATTGTGTATTTTCCTCTTTAGGCTGTAGGGATATTTTTCAACACTCCTTATCTATGCATTCTTAGAATTACTACTTTTTGAAGAACTGGACCCTGGAAGTTCTAAGTACAGGCATGGGCAAAAGTAGGTTTACAGTTGTGAGTACACACAACACAGCGTTGATTCTTGTATAATTTATTAATTACTGTATTATTTTCCATATGAACCACTGTAAACCTCCTTTTGCCCCACCCTGCATTTAGAACTTCCAGTTTCCAGTTCTGCTTGTCAGGACCCTGGAAGTCACCCCTCCACCCTAACAATACGTAAAACGCTGATCAAACTGAAAAATCAAAAACTCTTCTTATACTCATAAGAGAAGGACAATATAGGGACAGCTGCTACCCCCAAGAGTGAGGAGACTGCCAAAAATATGGGGAGTCTGGCTTCGCAGAGCAGAGACTCCTGAGTGAAGGCACTAGGGGAACTGGTGCTGGCCAAGGAATCCCTGAACTATGATGACGAATTTCTGGAGGCCCAGTGTGGACAGTTCTGAGAGGTGAAAACTTCAAGGGGCCCAGTCATAGAGGGACGCCCACATGTTTGTGAGGTTCACCTCTATTATCTTGACTAGGTTCTAACAGTAAACATCAGAGAAAAATCCCCTTGTGCTTCTGGCAAAAACAGCACCAGAGCACTAGGCTCTCTCTTCTTAACAAGGCCTGCCCTCAGGGGAACCTAGTTAGCCAAAATCTACCTGACCTAAGAAAAGGAAATATACAACTCCAGCCCAGTGTGGCCACCCTGCCCTATGAGGGGCAGAAAGGGGCAGGTAGAAAAACTCTGAGAAAGACTTGGGAAGTTCACAGTCCAGAGGCACAGGCTTGTTAAATGACTAAGACCCAATCACAGGACAATAGAACACTTCCCTTCCCAATACCTTACCACCACATTACTAAAGGCCTATTTATAGCAGTTCCTTTTCCTTGGTATATCATGTCTACGTATTAAGAATTATATTAGCAACTTGCCAAACCAAAGCCTTAGCAGGGCCAAATTAGTTAATAGAAGAACTTACTCAATAATATAGTCAATAATATTGTGATAAGTTTGCACGGTGACAGATGATTTCTAATATTAGTGGGGTGATCACATTGCAAGGTATAAAAATGTCAAATCACTGTATTGTACACCTGAAACTATTATAGCTAATATAATATGGTATACTAAATAGACTTAAATGAAAATAAATAAAAGGACCTATTAACTTGGACAGTGGGAAGTGATGTGAAAGACAAAGGGTAGATTGTTAGCCCTTTGCAAACCTTGGTGTTTCAGCATGCGACCCAGTGTTGCCTTAATCTGATTTCAGAAGTTCAGGCCCCATAAATTACCGGCTCTTCCTCACAGGACTCCCACTTGCATTCCCTTAATTGGATTGATTAAAAGCCTCTTGGTCCAGATCCAAGATTCTGATGTCACAAAGATAGGAGAATCGCAACAAGTTGTCTGACTAAAATCTCTGAGGAAAATTGTGCCATGACAAAGGAAAACAAAGGATGAGATAAACACCTGTTGGGTATCACTCAAGGACATCAAGTTTCTCGGGCTCAAAGATAGTGTGACTTACAGAGCATGTCGTAGGGTGTGGGTCTTGGGGCACACTTGTAAGATCGCACACACTGCTTGTAGGTAACGCAGATCTCATTTATAACGTAGAGGCTGGCTAAAAATCTGGGGTTTATTTTTGTGTTCAAAAGTAAATATCATATTTAGTTTTTTAAAAAATTAGAGTAATGGTTTCTAAGATGTTTGACTTGGAACAGAAATAGCATCTAAATGCAACTTAATAGACTTTGGGTTAAAGATTCAAGTACTATTTATATCCTTTCCCAGTGTATGAATTCCTGAAATACATAATACATGTTTCTTGAATGTTATCTTTCTCTTCCACACATATAAACACACACACACACTTTAAGCTGAACAAAGATTTTTCTCCTACTACTGAGTTAGCTGTAGTTGATGGGGTTCAGGACACACTATCCCCAAATATGGCATCTTGGCATATTGAATATTTTAGGTAGGGATAATTTGAGAACTAGCAGGGGCAAGAAGGACTCACCGACCCTCCTTCTCCCCTGAAACAAGTTATAAAATCCTTCTGTAGGAGGTATCCTTTCTATACCCAAAGAAAAGGAGCATCTTTATCTCTGAAGACATTGAAAGGAATTTAAATGAAGAAGTCTTGCTAAGTTGTCCCCAGTTTACCACCCGTACCTCATACTACTTTGTCCTGTTACATTTTCCCATGACTTTCCACTCTTCCTCAAATCAGCATAAAAATGTTCATGTTTAACTACTTTACTCCTCATTTCCCTAGTGAAGATTCCACGTCACATAAAACTTAGAAGAAATAAAGTTGTATGCTTTTCGCTTGTAAATCTATCTTTTGTTAGAAAGCTCCAGCTAGTAAACTAGGGTAGAAGGAAAAAAATAAATATGTATTTTCCTCTCCTATAGTTTCTGGCAGCAAGGATGGGACGGTGGAAGGCTGGGATACCCCACCCTCCTGGGAAACTGCAGTTGCGTCTGGGACAACGGCCAAAGAGCTGGCAGAAGGTAAGAGTTCTAACCATGCCATTTTTATGAATTTCTGTCTTTCTTAGTTGAGAGAAAAAGATAAAAATTCCTCTTTGTCCTTCCTTTCCAAATTCAGACTAGCAGGGGAAAAAAAAAAAAACATTTATGAGAATTAGTTGTTTGAATTGTGATTCTTATAAATTTGGTTTTGAGTACCTATTGGTTATTGATCCTCCATCCCAGGGACAGCTATTGCTTTCCTGTTGATTTTGTTTGCATCCTGAGACCTTGGCTTGGTTTTTCACCTGTCAGGGTGTGCAGGTTGTCAGTTACCCTTCAGGTAATTCACCTAGGAAACAAAGAGTCTGTGTTTTATCAAAATAATGTCCTGTGCTCCATGTTGCCTTGATCAGGCCCTTTGATTAAAGAAAACCTAATCTTCTTAATATTAAAAGGGTTTTGTTCACAGCTATGTAACCTTCTCTATTAGCCTTTAAAATCTTTTATTGTTACTTTGGTTAAACAGATGACCAGTATCTTATTCCATCAAGTGTTCACATCTTTTGACATTTTGACAAACTTCCCAAAATCAGATTCTAAATAAAATCGTTTTTGACTTTGAACCAACATTGAGATTTCCCAGAGGGCCCCTGTGAAGCAGACTTAAATGAATACCCACTGCTATCACCGGAGACATTCAAACTGCAAACCGGGAAATTCACTGGGCTGTTACTGCCTGGCCCAACCACCTGAAGGTGCCTTGATCCCAACATCTAGAAATCTTGACTGACTGCCCTCTGGACTCAAAAACTGAGTTTATAATTTGTTCTAACCATTAACCTCTTTTTCCTTCATTTCCATTGAAGTGTACCTCGTTAAATGCCTAATTACTAACACCATGCAGAGGCCTAATTTGGGTGGGCGCCTGGGTGCCCTCGTCCCACCCGTATCACCACCTCCTGAAATGAGACACACCTGTTTAGGGCTGACTTTTCCCAGGACTGAGAGACTGGGTCAATGGGACATGGGACCACTTACCAGCTAAGTTTCTGGACAGTCACACTTCTTGGGGAAAATTTCAGATTAGCGAATGGTGGGGTTTAGGACATGCTACCCCAAAATATGGTACCTTGGCGTACTGAATATTTTAAGCTGGAGGAATCTGAGAAAGGGCAGGTGCAGGAAGGACTCTCTGACCTGCCCCCACCCCCCACTTCTTCCTTGAAGCAAGTCATACGATTCTCCTGTGAGAGACACCCTCCCTGTCCTTGGAGGTAAGAAGCAACCAAAGACAGAGCTGGGCCTCGAGAATCTGAAAAACAGGCCTTGCTACGTTTCCCTTAGTGGACTACCCTCAGTTCACACCCCTTTGTCATATCACATTTTTCCATCCCTTCCCGCTCTAGACGAATGTGTGTGGTTTTCTCTTGTTAATGTGTCTGGTTATGGAGCCCGAGCTAAGAATCTAGAAGGGTCGATGGAAAAGATTTGTTTCCTCCTCTACACAATGGGAAGTGTTTTAAAAAACAAAAATATTTGAAATACCAACAGTTTTCCAAATTCTACAGGCAAGATAGTCTCCTTATCCAGATTTCCCACCCAGGAAAAGCCACAGATACAGGTGGGCCAGTGAGGATTCTATATCTCAGAACAGCGGTCTCACTGATGATAGAATACACACAATAAATTTTAAACAGAAGTAAAGAGAATGCCAGCAATCCTAGCCTAAGATGAAAATGAATTATCTATTTACTGAATAAGCTTAATTAATATCATGATGATTATAATGCAGGCTGAGACAGAAGATTGATTTCAATAATGTTAAATAAATGAATTATCAGAATGGCAACGGATCATATAAACTGCCAAATTCAATTTAACAGGTTGTACATTTTGCCTGAACATTTTCTTGTAATGTGTACGTAATCCAGAAAAAAACTCTTTAATGAGTTAATTTTTTTTTTCCTTTTGGTATTTAAGTTGCCTCTCTAAAATTTACCACATAACAGTGTAAGCTTTCCTTTACCTATTTCTCTAGCTTTTAAAATCTTATTAGCCTGATTAACATTATGAAAATACGGGAAGAATTTTCTTCAGGGTGTCTGTTTCTCAAAGAAAGCACACAAATCATTGACTAGGACATGACATCTAGCTAAATAAATAATGAAATTGCCATATTTATTTATAGAGCTTTACTTTGAGAGTCGTGGAAAATAAGTTATTATAATATGTGGATGTCTTGCCTACCCCTTGCTGGCCCGACACGCATGAGCCTTAACCCCTATGGAAGTTCTGTGGTCATTTTGTCAGGCAGTAATTTTGTTGCTAGAACGACAAAATAGGAGCATTTATCACCAACCTGTTTGTCTTTTTGTCCCTCTACGTAGGGACAAGCAGCTGGATGTTATTTTTCCATTGCCTACTTTTTTCCATTGAATTTTATTCAGAAAATCTTGTGATGGTGTGATTACTGCCTTAAAGGAAGATGGAGAGAAAAAATGCAAATAGTTGTATTTGGCCAAAATATTTTATTTTACTTTCATAATACATCTTGGCTATTTGTAAAAAACGAACAATGCATACATAAGTATCAATTCTTCTGAAAAACATTAGAAAAACTTCAAAATGTTCTTTTATTGTCCAAAGAATTAGCATCGGCATGGTATTTGTCTCATATGAAAATATACTAGGTACCGAAGATATCGTTTTTTAATTTGTTTTTGATGGTTCAAAATAAGAAAGTAATGATTATTTTCTCTGAAATATAATGAAAAAAACTCAGAAAACACCTCATACAAAATAGTACCTCCATTTACTCTTGGTGACTAAGGCAACACATGTAACTTGTAAGGAAAAAAGAGCTATAGCTTCATAATCTAAGTGCAGCATGTACATTTAATAGTTAAACAAGTTGGCTTTAGGATATGGAAATTATAAAGGAGAATAAATATTTAAACTGATGATGCAATTTAATTTATTTTTTTCTTTGACTTGTTTAGCTAAGAACGATCAGTGAGAATATGACATCGAGTCAAATGTTTCCTTTGAGCCTTGATGGGGCACGGTTTATATTTCTCAAATGTCTGCACTTGGAAGACATATTGCAGAAATAGAAATGCACGTGAACCGCCAACTGATCGACTTGCAAATTTTGCAGAATAGGATCCAGTTTTAAGTACCGTCTTTTTGTTCTTGCAATAGCTGTGAGGGAGGGAAATCTGGTTAATGCAGGCAAAGGGAGCAGATAATTCTCCTGTCCAAAAAGAACAGTTTGTGCAATTACATTTTTCACAGTAATCCTGCATGGTAGCAGGCTCATTTCACTGAAGTTTTATCAACACGTAAATCCAATCAGCATTCCAACACACAGTTTCTTACAAGGCTTCTGAAGTCATACGTACATAGCTGGTGTGTATGTGTGCACTTGTGGGTATGGGTTTTCATTAATGCTGCCTGTTACCTAGTACAGCCCCTGCTTGATAGAGAATGTGAAGGGTAAGTGGCTGGGCATGACTGAAGTTTACTGAGTTGAGAGCCTGGCTGACCTCAGCCACGGCTGAGCTAAGCTTGTGTGCTGCAAGGAGACCAAACTTCCCATTTGTGTGTCACACTTTTGGTATCTTGGCAATCAGGCTAAGAATATTTTTTGATTCTGCATCAGGTTTATCTGTTTAATATGGTTGTCTGCATCTCAAGGGCCTCCTTCTGTTTTAAATAGTTGCGTCAGTCAATCAACCGATATTTCGTTGAGATGTGCCAAGTGTATAACACTAAACTACCAATGTGACCACAGAAAGTACTGATAGTATAAAAAGGAAATTTGGGTAAATACTTCAGATACTTGTACAGTGTGAAGTTGTGTATTATAATAAACTGGACAATATTAACATATTTTTCATGTGACATTTATCATTTGCCTCTTGTTTTTACTTTGCCGAGGAGAAATTCTCACTGGAAAATTTGTTTTACTATTGTGCATTAAAAAAAATACTTTGGCCCTGGCTGCTGTGGTTCAGTGGATTGAGCGTTGGCCTGTGAACCAAGTGTCGCTGGTTCGATTCCCAGTCAGGGTACATAATTAGATTTCACGTCAGGTCCCCAGTTGGGGAGGCATGAGAGGCAATCACACAGTGATGTTTCTTTCCCTCTCTTTCTCCTTTCCCCTCTCTCTAAAAATAAATAAATAAAATTAAAAAAAAAATCTTTGTGGTGACCAGACCAGTGTGGCTCAGTTTGTTGGGTGTTGTCCCGCAAAGGAAATGGTTGCCACAGAGCAAACAATTGCCTGTTGGATTCCCTGGGTTGTGGGTTTGATCCCAAGTCGGGGCATGTGCGAGGGGCTACTGATCAATGTTTCTCTCTCACATTATGTTTCTCTCCCTCTCTTTCTCCCTTCCCTTCCCCCATTTCTAAGTAAATGAATGAATGAATAAATAAATAAAATAAATAAAAACAAAAATACTTTGTGGTGAGTTGGAGAGAGTGCAGCAAGCACAGGAATTAAAATCAGCAATGTAGACCAAGAAGGATCATGCAGTCAAACGTTTGGACTCTTTACAAATAGACTATATTTTTCATTATGAAAGAATTTTTAGTCTGTACTATGTTATGTTTTTTGTTTTTGGTGGTAGAGTGGAGCTTTGGTCAGTGTTGCTGCTGAATTGTTTGCCAATAACATGAACATACCAGGTGAGGTCTACAACGGAAGGTGTGAAACCAGATGAAGTAGTGTAATGCACCCCCTAGATTCCAAAGGCACTTGTGAGTCATCATTTTGGGACAATTGCCATTTGGGCTTCAATTTTTGTATTCTGAATCTTAGAAACCCAGGCAATGGCCTGACAAGTTTGGCTTATGGAAGCTGCTCAGCTTAGGCTGTCTGGGAGAAATTTTTATTTGCAATGCTTGGTTTAGGTCCCCAGATTTTAAAAAAATATTTAATTTGATTTTATTTCATCATTTGGGATAAGTTTTGTATTTAAACTTTTTTTTTTTTTGGTCCCACAATTTTGAAGTATAGTTTACATCTGGTAAAATACACACATTTTAAAGGTGTACAACTATATACATGTATTTACATGGTACATACATCCTTGTGACTAGGACCTGGACTACGTGTGGAATATCTCCATCACCCAAGGAAGTTCCCTTGTGCCCCTTTTCCAGTTAGTAAGCCCACCACTATCCTGACTTTTTCCACCACAGATTGCTTGTTTATTAACCTCACATAAATGTAATCATACATTAGCCACCATTTTTTGTTTGGCTTCTTTTGTTCAACATACTATTATTGAGACTCATCCATGTTGGAGAACGTATCAGTAGTTATTTTTATTGCTGATTACACAAAATTTGTTTATTAATTCTCCAGTGGATATTTTTTTCTGGTTTGGGGCTATTCTGAATGAAGCTCTGAACAACCACACACCAATGTTTTTATGGGCATATACAATCATTGCTCTTGAGTAAATACCTAGGAATGGGATTTATATAGTTCAGGGGTAAATATATACTTAACTATAACAGAAACTGACAGTGATAGATGGGAGTTCTGTTAACTTCACCATTACATTAACACTTGCTATTATCAGTCTTTTAAATTTTAGCCATACTGGCAGATATAAATGTAAACATTCTTAATTTTTAATAGCTAAAGGATGTGGAGAAATGCATAGTCAAGTACAAAAGTATATTTGTGTACACAAATCTGAAGGTTAATTTTATGTTTCAACTTAAATGAGCCATGGAGTGCTCAGATATTTGGTTAAACATGATTCTGGATGTGTCCGTGACGGTGTTCATTCTCTGCATGAGATTAATATTTGAATTGATAGACTGAGTAAAGCAGATTGTTTTCCCTAACATGGGTGGGCCTCATCCAGTCCACTGAAGGCCTGACTAGAATACAAGGCAGGGTAAGAAAAGAGTTCTTTCTCTCTGACTGACCGATTAACCTTTAAGCTGGGACCTCTGTCTTTCCCTGCCTTTGGACTCAGACTTGAACTAGAATTTATACCAGTAGCTCTCTTGATTCTCAGGCCTTTAGACTCAGACTGGAACTTGTGTCTCCAGCTTTCTGACTTCGGATCTTAGACTTCTCAGTCTCCATTATTATGCGAGCTAATTCCTTATAATAAAATCTCCCTCTCTCTCACTATAGATATATACACATATCGTCGTCGTCGGCAGCCGTCCGTCTCGAGAGACGATGGTGTAGCTTCTTAAGAGTCTATCTGCACCGCCGACAATGGCTGTGCAGTCCGACTCGGGAGTGACACGGTATCTGTCTCCTCCCGTGTTGAATCGACATCTTGTGATGACGCTGGAGTGTCCTCTCCAGTGAAGCTGAAGCTACAGAGCCTGGGCAGGGTGATATGGAGGGTCTGCTGTTGCCCATGCAGCAGACCCCCCCTCTCTTCGCAGCTGAAGGGTCCAAGGGAAAGACGGAGTCGATACAGCTTGGCTTCAGGTGCGCCGCAGGAGTTGCCGGTGTTGACTACAACGTCAAACCGCCTTAGGGACTCCGGCTCCGGATTTTCTGTTGGGGTTTACTCCCTTAGCCTTTCCCCTGAAGAGGTAGGCCTTCTTTCTTAAAGTGTTGGGTTTCTGCTTTCTTTTTAGTTGCTATTTTACTCTACCCATTTTCCTGATTTTGTACCACAAATCATACAAAAATAGCTGACAAAGAGCCTTCCTTTGGGGGAAGGAGGGAGGCATATGCTAATACATATTATCACTGTTGCAAATAATTTTATTTAAAAAATAACATTAATATGCTTTCTTAAAACAGTTCAAAACTCATTATTTTGTATAAAGCTACAAACACTCGGTTGTACATGTTCAGAGACTCTCTAAAGGTAAGATTTTCTAAAAGACATTTTCTGAAGTCATTTCAGCTGCAGGACAAAATGAGTCACCTCACAATGACCCCAAACTAATTTTCCTCCATCAAATGATTTACAAAGTTTCGTTGTTACTTCAACCTTAGGGACAACCTTTATTAATATTACTGTGTATGGTGTCTAATTAAGCAATAAGGAACAATGTAGAAAGAATTGCCCTTAAAATGTATTTATTTCTCCAAGTTGAAGGTTAATGTTTTTCCTAAGCAGCACATTTGATATTTTTTAAACCATGATTCAAATTATTATTCCATTAAAAATAAGATTTTTTGATGAAGATATTCATCAAGATGTTAGTGAATATACTCAGAGTCCATACCTACTTTGCTTCCTGTATGTGAGTCCTTCTATAGATATGACTGTAGAGACACAAATTACATGGCAATTGGATGCCGAGAGCAGAGTGGCAGGGTAGAGGGAAGTATAATGCTGTGTATGTCACTGACAGGTCAGCTTTCCATCTCCCCTGTCCCCAGCCACAGGAGTGTGGTCAGGTCTGTAAGATCCAGGGCGTACCTGGAGGAAGGGAGATGTCCTCTTTGTTTTGTTTTCAAGGCAATGAGTCAGAACTTCCTGGTTCCCAATAGTCTTCGGCTTTCACTGACAGGTCTAAATTTTGTATGAAAAAGACAACAAAACATGGTGTGTACCTATGAATAACCTGCAATGTCACAAAGGAAAATGCCATGACCAAAAAGGCACATTTGTTCCATGTGCATGGCACATGAAAATAATTTCCTGTTGCCAAGCCTCTTGATTAAAACAAAAAAACATATAAAGCCACATGCATGTTTCCTCCTGACTATAATCTCAATTAAAAAACACAGTAAAAAGGAAATCACACGATTTTCCATTTTGAATGAAATAACCTAAGTGGGTGGGAAAACCAAATGCATCAGTATCTGGGAGGTCATATTCAGATAGTTCTCTTTAGAGTGATTAGGAACAATTTCCAGTAAAGTCCTTTTTTGAGTAATGCTGTTGGATGTAGAAAAGCTGACTTCCCCAAATGAGAAGTCATTGGTAAAAATCGTTGAATTAACATTTATCTTCCAGTATGATTTTAAACAGTACTTCTATATGTCTTAATTTACTGAGAAAAGGACCAATACCAAACTATTCTATATCATAATTAAGGTAGAATTTACTTTCAATAAAATTTGGAGTAAGAATTTCAGATTTTTAAAGGAAACACATTTTGATATGATAATCTGGAGGTCTATAATTGAGGTGAAAAATGAATTTTACCAAAAGTAATAGTTTTTTTTTTTCTGGAAATTCAGTGGAGCTTCAATTTTCTGTGGTATTTTAGCCAACATACAAAGAAAAAACATGAACTTGGTCTATTCTTTTTTAGACAGCGGAGAGCAAGCATTTGAAAGTTCCCTGTGCAAGTAATTTTTTTCTCTCAAGGGCTCTTGAGGGTTCACAGTGGAATGTCAATGACCTTGCTTTCTCAGAGTCTGTTCCAGCCATTTTCAACTGCCCTCTCTGCTTCCATAAATATGCTCCAGTAATTGTAGGTACTGTTTCTAGACCCTAGCAACACCATTCCTTAAATATCAAGGGGGGTGTTTTTTTATGACAAAACAGGCTTTATGTAAGACTTTCAATGGACCCAGTATGATTCCCAGTACATCCATCCATGCTTATTCCAAAGTCATGTGCGGCTTAGGACTAGTCCCCAGCACCGGTATAGCACCTCACACATAGTAGGTGCTCATTGATTAATTAAATGATATTTATTAAACACCCCTTATATGCCTTAGTGTAACACACACGAACGTGATTGATAGATCTTTGTTACTGAGTTTTGTAACTGGTGGTTGGCTTGACCAAGCCACCCACACTTTCTTGCCTATTCAATCTTGCTTGTATTTGGTGCAGCTTGAACCTCCCTCTTTATATATTGATCATGCCACCAGTTCTCTGGAATGGGCACCCTCATATGTTATATGATTTATAAGATCATGTGTCTGCTTTGGGGTTCAGAGAAGTTGGTTATTTTATTACTAGTCATTTGTATTCAGAATGTAGTTTCCTTCTCATACAATGTCTTTAGTTGTGTCTCTAGAGTCCCGGTCATTGTCTTCACAAATATAATCTGCTTTCATTACTAAATTGATTTGCAAGAGAAATTTAATCTAGGCCCTGTTCAGTTTCTCAGTTGGTTAGATTTCAAGTTTGTATGTAAAGCTGTTTTGGGAGCTTTTGAGTGCATTTTTCCACAGGGTTGTCAGATTCTCAGGCCAGGCCCCCAAGCCTATTTTAGCTATTCTTGTAGCGGAACTAGGAGCAGTTTGCGTTCCGTGCTTAGGAACCGTGAGGAGGCCATGGCATCACAGGAGGAGAGTTTTCTCCCTCCATCCTGAGAGCGGGGCCCTTCTTGGTAGAACTCTGAGATAAGCAGTTTGCATTCTCCTCCTCTCCTCCCGGGGCCGCCCCCACCCCCAGCCAAGTATAACGCCTCTGCTACCTTCCACCTCCCTGTTCAGCATCCTTACTCAGCCCTCTGTCATCATTGCATGCCTGCCCTCAGAAGCAGCTTAACCCTAACCATTCCATGTCAAAATTACCCATGTCACCTCTTCTTAGTCTGTGTGTGTTCCTCTCTCTTTGGCAAGCCAAAGGCGGAATTAATTCATGCTGTTGGTTAACTGACTGATTTCATTTATTAAACTGAAATTCTCAGCTGCTTCAAATAGAACCTTAGACAAGGGGAAGTGAAAATGGTCAGATTAGTGGAATATGCAGGTTAGGAAACGTGTTTTAGGACATCATGACATTAAGTCATTTTGTAATTTAAAGAAAGCATTTACGGAGCATCTCTTATGAACTATGCTCTGTGTTAAATGGAAGAGTTAAATAAGTGATCCTGAAAAATACATGGTCAATGGGAATGACAAGTGAGTAGGTCAGGGGAGGGTGGTAAGTGCTATTATAGAGGACTGTACAATATGGAATCTGGGGTGGTCAGGCTTCCCAGAGGAAGTGACACTTGAACTAAGACATAAATGACAAATAGAAATCTGCCCCAGGCTAAAAGATCTTGTAGGCAGAGGGAACAGGTGCAAAGGGGAAGGCCAGGGACAGCACAGTGCATTTGGGGAAACACAGTCAGCCTCGTCTGGAGACTGTGGATTTCAAGACGGAAAATGGAGACATGTGAAACTGGCCCTGGCCAGTCTGTCCCAGTAAATGACATGCTATCTACTTAATTTGACATTTTGCCACTCTTCCCTTCTTTCTCTAATACCCTAGAGATTCTCCATAAGGTCTATGTTTAGGATTTCCCAATGACTGAAGGTAACTGCAGAGGGGATCTTGACCTATGGGCCTGAGCAGCGGCCATTTTAATACATTGTGTTTATAGTTTCCTTTCTTACGTACCTTTGACTTCCCCTTTGGTGCAGAGGTCCAAATAAGACTGTGGCTAAGAATTACCTAGACTGTTTGTTTGAAATGCACACTCTCAGGGCTCATTTCTAGTATGCTGATTCCATTGATTTTGGGGGTCCTCTGGAAACCTGGGTTTTTGATAGGCTCACAGGTAATTTGGATGCCAGCTGTCTCAGGGCCTCACTTTGAGAAATAACACTCTGTAGTGCCCAGCTTAAATTGTACAGTGGGGCAGGTGTCCCTTTGTGCATTCCCTTCTCTTCTTATATAGTCCTGGTGCCTTCAAGCTGCCCTTGGGTTACTCAGAACCCTACTGGGGTCCTTCCAGCCATACCCGATGCCTGGCCCCTTCCCTTCATCATTCAAACTTACCATCCCATAAACCCACAGCACGTTAGCAGAACATTAGAACTAGTTGAGACGTGTAATGTGGGTGAAAGCGAGACACTGCCCACATTCAGTTGCTTTGCTAGCTTACCTCTGTAACCCCCACGTGCCCTTGGTATTCCAGCGACTCTCAAAGCCTATGATCTGTTTATTTCCCTATTCCCCTGCTGTCCTCATCTTTTGTGCTATTAACATTTTAGGGGGTGACTTTCCTGTGCTGGGTTTCTAACACACCCCTAACGCTGTGACTTTGTTTGGATAAGATAAACTGAAATTCTTGCCAGTCTTGAAAACCGTATGCTAGAAATTTAATATACAATATTAAACTAACAGTAATCACTTCTTCCCTTCCTTCTGTTCCTCTTCACCACAAAAAAAGGAATTCTCTTTCCTTTCCACCTCTGACTAGCCAACATCCTTGCCAGCTTCAGGGTTTCAAGAGCTCCTTTTTTAAAATTGATTTTTAAAAATTAAACTTATAGGAGTGACATTGGTAGCTGCACAGCAAGAGAGAAGAGATCCCTCTCTGTGACCTCAGGGCCATGGCCACCTGACATGAGCCAGGCTCCGGGCTCAGAGTCTCTCAGAGCTACTTTTCAAAGAAGCTTCCTAGATGCAGCACAGACCTTTAAGGCAGGAAAACTCGACGCTCATTTAACGTTTCTCAAACAGAGGGATTTAGGTGGTTTGTAACGTCCAGGTTCTATGCTTCAAAAAATAACACATGACTTAGAGTAGCTCTCCGTTTATATCAAAACACTGATTCTAATACTCAGAACCAGATAATTTCTGTATTTATGTCACATAAACAGACTCTAAGAACTCTATCCTCAGAGCTCAAATCATCAGTCAATGGAACTGAAATGAAAATTAGGATCAGGTGAAGGTTTACTTTTAAAGAATATCTGACTCAAAATGTAATGAAACTTAAAGCTTAAATTCTGTTCTTCCTGATACTCTAGTTTCTCCCTGTCATTGCAATTGGCTGAAACTCTGTGTGAAGAACCAGGTCTCTGGAAAGCATGTAGGAAATAACTTTCTGAGATTGGGTTCCACTAACACACCATGACTAATAGCTACAGAAACCATGACAAGGTCTCCAAGTCATTTTCTGCCTTCTACTTAGTGTGGGAATTCTACGATCAAATCCGCTAGCCTCAGTTTGGTTGCCAACCCTGCTCCCTTCCAATGCAGTTGTGGCGAATAGAGCGTGTTGAAGAGTCTAGCAGCATTAACTGTGCAGTGCCATTGTTCAGTGAAACTCTTAGCGCTTGTACTGACATGTCCAGGGGGCTGTTAAGGATGAGATAAAGAGAAGGAATCTATTGAAGAGCACTTTTTTTTTTTTTTCCAGGCACTTTGGCTGGCTTTTCATATATATTATCTCATTTATTCTCCTTTAAATCCACTAGACACAAACTACCCCTCCTTTCTCATCCAAAGTCAGATGCCAGACGAATATCACCTTCTTTCCTTTAAGGTCTAGAATGGCCTGTTCTGGCTTGGTCTGTATTTGACTTGACTGACCAGTAGGGTCAAGGTGATTCTGCCTCTACTTTCTGGGTGTAAGTGAGAAAGAGAGAGGGGAGTGAGGTTGAGAGATAGAGGACACTACCACAGAGGTTTTTTATAGGTCCCGTTTCCCTTTTGCAAGTGGCAATCATTCATTCATTCATTCATTCATTCATTTTGCTACCCACTGGGGGAAAACCGCAGAAAATGGTTAAAACCTTGGAGAGTACTTAAGGGATGACTGAAACAAAACTGCAAGACTTAATGTGACTCCTGGGGGAGGAGGGAGAGAGAAGGGGAAAGGGTCGGGGGAGAGGTTAAGAATGAATATGAATGGAGAGTCTTTGAATCAGGCTGACATGGAAGCTTTTAATGGGAGTCTGAAGAGAACCAATGAAGACTGAGAAGTAGAGCTGAGCAGTACGCTTTTCCCAGAAGGTCTGTAGCATCTGCCCCTACACCTCACCTCCCTAACCACCACCAGGCTCAAGTCAGAATGAGCCCAGGTTTCTTGGTTTACTTGTCTGGGACAGGGAGTCCTTAACTCATTTGGATAGAAGAGGGGAAGCATGAAAATATTCCTTGTATTCTCAGTAGTCGCTTGGACATATTAATCCAGAAAAACATTGTTAAACATAATGTTGGATGCTAAAATATCTCTGGTGGTCCTTAAGGTACATGTTAAACAAAAACCTGAGACTGAATTCTGGTTTGCAGCTAGTCTCTGGGATGGTATTGGATGTCAGGCATCTCAGGGGTTAAAAAGTCTTTGGTAGGCTAGCCAGAAAGTTTAATATGCATCTAAAATACATTCCAAACTGACTTTTGGAACATAACCCTGTAAGTTGGGGACTGCCTGTTTTTATATTCCCCTTGCCACAGTTACTAAAATTAGTAGCATAATAGAAATCAAAAAATTACATATTCTTGTGACTGAATAGCATGGCTGTGTCTTCAAACCCCAACCTTATTTTAAAGTCAGTATTATTTTATTGGGCATTTTCTAGAACCAAAGAGAATGAGTTGGCAAGCGACCCCATCTGGCAACATTCATGGAGAAAGTCTGCTTTTATCCTTACAATTAAAGTACCTCTGTGTGGTTTAATTATCAATGGGGAAGGGGCACAGGTGATATGCTGATTAACCTGCTGATGTTACAAAACTGAGAGAAATAGCAAATACGTTATTTAACACAAACATTTTGTTTCTCTCCCATCTCCTCGATTTCTGTCCCCTGAAAAAAAATGGTAACAGTTCAGAGGATCATTTTATATGTGTGATGGAGGGAAAAATTGGAATGTTTAGCTTAGAAAAGACTTATTATACTGGAAACAGAAAAGTCATTGAAGAGAAGTGGCGTTCTTTCTGATTTGGTCTATGGGGTTCTAGTAGACACATCTAAGACCAGTCAGTGGTGGTAGATTTTCTCCAGTGTAGGAAAGGTTAACAGAATTCTTCAAAAATGAGATAGTAAGTTCCCTTTACCATATGTAGTCAAAGGATGAATATCATGAATCAAGTACAGGAGATTCTTCCACTGGGTAGAAAGTTAGAGTAGATGGTCCGCAAGTCCCTCTTCCAATACTAAAACTCTATATAAGTTCATGAAAATCATAATAACTACTCCCTCTTTCTTTCCCAAGCAATATGATATCCTCAAAACTGGATGCCAATGAGAAAATTCAGCTTGATGCTAAGACCCCAGTTGGTCATACAATTGTGCAATCAAATTTTAAGTGTTCTTAATGGAGCCAGCCAACCTGAGACTGCCCATTTCCTTAGTCATGGAGATGTACTTTTGGAAACCAAAATCTGTAGTAGGCAAAAATCAGTCCAAGCCGTGTGGCTTTCCAACAGGGTATGATTACAAAAGAGGCCGAAATTACTATAGCCCAGAAGGGGAAAGTCAGCAGAGTTCATTATCCTTATAAAACACACTCTTCGATCCTTCCTTCTGCCATATTGCATACACTATTTCTTGGACTATCTAGTGGTTGGTGAGGTCAAGATAAGCGTGTGCATATCTCATTGCCTTTATATTGGCTGTAGAGAGACTGAGAGCCAAGATTAGTTTTTTAGAATAATTATTAAGAAATTTAAGGTTTTCATTGTTGGAAACCATTTGGAGTTCTCTAATGGGACAGTAGCCTCTACTTGCTGTTTATAAGCAATATCATCAAGACACTGCAGTGTGCTCAGAAATAAAGTCACAATGAAAGCCTATTTGTCTTCTTTATAAACCCACCATATTTGTGATTATTTGATCAACACTGGCCATCCATCTAGAATACAATTCCATGAGAGCCTGGACAAATTAACTTGCTCAGCATTCCATTTCTATTGCCTAGCGTAGTGCTAGCACTAAAAAATCTTGACCTGAAAGAATAAATCTAGTAAGCAAATGATTATCTGTTCTCTCCAATGTCCTTTATATCTTCCACATCAATGCATACACACACACAGAGTTTCTTAAAAGAATAGAAACAGCCTACTTTTTGTTTTATAAGTTGCATCTAAAAAGCAGTATATTCTTGCTCCCATGTCCTTGATCAATGCCAAGATTCTGTTTCTTCCTTGTAAATGACTTAACTCATCTTTGTTATCAATTATGTCAATGGGCACTGAGGTGCTTCATAGTGGTAAGGACAACTCACCTGGCTTTCAAGGTTTCCCTCTGAAGTACAACACCTCTGCTTCCCGTCCCATGCAGGGGAGAAGGAGCTATGGGTGGCCTCCCAAGGAGGTAAATACCACCTCAAAGACAGTCAAGACAAGCAGCCTCACCATGAAATGTAAGTAAATATGGAGGAGATTCTGCCTCTTAAATACCTTCGAACACCTTTGTGGCAACATTTACTTGTGAGAGGCAGGACAAAGAGAGCAGGAGCGTGTGCGGGGTCTGGGAACTGGGAAGTGGGGAGATGGGTAGTATTGAACACTGACCTGCCCTGTCTTGCAGTTTTACCAGAAGCCAGACAATGTATTTTCTATGCCAGGGTAGTCCTAATAATAACATTATCTTGGTTTGTATATTGTCTACTTATTCCATAAACACGCGCATATAGTATTTCATCTGATCTTTGTAATAACACTGAAGTAGTGAACATAGCTAGTATTATGATTGCTAGTCCCATCTATTTTGCATACACAAAAACAGCAGGGTTTAAACGACCATTTTAGGGTTAAAGTGCTGGCGAGAGGCAATGCTGGGTCTTTATCTCCAGGAGACAAAACAGTGTGCTGTAGAAGCCACAAGACTAAAATCCATGTACTGTAATTCCAACTCCATTTATTATCTATGTAACCTCAGAAAAGCCCCATGCATCTTCTGAGCTTTAGTAGTCTTTAATTTTTTTAATTTTTTTTTAACATGGGCGTTAAAGAGGTAAAGAAGGATGGGCAAGGGCAGATGTCAATATTTGTCCCATTCGCCTCATGGAATTATTCTGAGCTGGGAACAGAAAAGGCTGAAGTCCTCTATAAGGTATACTATAACTGTGAGATGGTATCACTAGGAGAAGAGTAATACTTCTGAACACAGATGAAGAGAGTGGGGCGTTGGAGTCAGAGAGGCTTCGTTTGATCCCCAGCACCACTCCTTTCTAGCTGTGTGATCTTGTGAGTTCCTGAACTTTACTAAACCTCGGTTTCCTCATCTTTAACATGGGAACAATGAAACCTGCCCCCTAGGGCTGACATGAGGGTTCAATGAGATTAAGTACAGAAAACAGAAGTTACTAACTGGATAATAATAGTAGTAGCAAAACCATTTTATTTATAGTTGAAAAAACTGAGGTGTAGCAGCTTTCTGATTTGGTTTCAGTGTACCCAGAGAGCAGAGCATTAAGAGACTTGGTAAACCAATGTTAAGCCTTATATTTGCATTGGGAGAACAGATTTGGTGAGTGGAAGCTGTACGAGAAGAAACTTTTTTATTTTTCTCTTCATCCAACCAACCCCACCCACCTCTGTCCATAGGGTCTCGTCAGGATTTGAGAAAACAGGAGCCATGGAGGCCCAAGGAGAAACCAGTACAAAAGAGACTCCCCTTCTTCATTGCTGTAAGAATCCCAAGAAATCTTAGGCAAGAGATTGGATTCCTAGTGGCGCCATTGCTTAAAGCCCAGGTTCCCAGTTCCTAGGACAACACTTCTTCCCAATGAGGACAGGTGTGAATCTGTGGGAGCTTTCTGGTCCCCTTATGCAACTGGAAGTAAACTTCTGAGATGAAATCTGTTCATCTTTTGGTGCTCCCTCTGCTGGTGGGCTGAAGCTTAGTGTAACAGAGCAACGTGATTCAGAAGATTCTGCAATAAACAAACTGTAGTCACTTCCCAGGTCATAGAAGTAAGTTCCCAAGAATAAGAAAGAATTTAGGAATGTGTGGCAATGTATTGCATAATAATTCATTTAAAAATAATTCAAAAATCCCAGAAAAGGGAGAAGATATTGAGGAAGCAGAGCATCTAAATATTTAAGAAGGCGGCTGGGTTTATGTTGGGACTTAGATGTAACTGAAAGCTTCACAGAAAAGAGTAAGAATGATTGATTCAGTTCCTGCTAATGCCTTCATTTAAATTTCTCATCTCAACAGAATGCCATGCAGTTGCAATTTTGTAAAGTTTGCAGTATTTATAAGGGGACACACCTGTTTATGAGACAGGAGACAGAGAAGTTGGATCAAAGGCATGCAGGATCAACAGGAAACTGACTTAAGGACCTCTTTGAATAAAAGGCTTAAAAAAACATACAGAAATTCAAAGAAATCAATCTTCTTCAAAAAAAATTATAATTTGATCTACATGGGAAAAGAGAAATAGGAAAAATTTAAAACAATTTTTATTGATTGATTATTTTTTAGAGAGAGGAGGGGAAGACAGAAACACTGATTTGCTGTTCCACCCATTTTTCATTCATTGGTTGCTGCTTCTATGTGCCCGGACTGGGGATCAAACCCACAACCTTGACATTCACAATGTTGATGTAGCAAGACACTGCTCTAACCAATTGAGCTACTTGGCCATAGTGGGAAATAAAAAAATTTAAGATTTATATGTAGGTAATTCAGACCAAGAAAGGTCTGAAATATCCAGGTGTTTGAGATATAAGTATGACAATCTCCTTAGCCATCCCCCAGTGCTCTGTAGAGTGGCAGGATGATCCATGCGGACAGAAAGAAAATACATGAACACTTCCTTACCTCTCACCTTTCACCTTTAAGTGTATTTTATAAACTTGTATCAAATGTGCTAGTCAGCACATTAGTATTGTATGGAATTCATAAATAAATGTGTATAGTAGGAATACATGTCCAAAAACTTCACTGATAGGTAAACAATGAATTAAATCTAGAGATCACTACTCTAAAAAGACTGGCCCATTCTAAACTCTATTGAGCAAATCAGGCATACACTCACACTTAAATATGATTATTTCCCCTGGCATCACTCTGTGAAAAGTATTTAGGGAGTATGGATTGTGTAATCAGCACTAACGTGGGCACGGATGAGACTGCAGAAATGTCAAAGCCACAGCTGTTTAGCCTGAGCTGAATGCCTCCCATGACACGATCTCTCCATCTCCAAGGGGTGCCCAGTCTATTGTTGGACAACTGTTATTATTGGACCCTTTTTTTCCCCCTACTGAATCTAAATCTGACACGTGACAAGAAAATCTGTAAATACAATTTTGTTGGTGGTCTCAGTTTCACCTACGTATCAGCTGACCTTGATCGGCAACACGCCTTTCTAAGTTTGAAGTCTATGAATAGACCTTCTCTAGGCTCCTATTTGTCCTCTGTTGTCATCGGCTAACTTCACAATGTTTTCTGTCCTTCAATTACTCTTTCTCTACTCTGAACATGAGTTTAAATGTCCCCTTTAAGTTGAATTTTATCATCAATTCCCAGACATTTCTTTACTTCTCCTTCTCCAATATCTGACACTAAAATCTGGAAAGAGTGGTAGGGTTACTAATGAAAGGAAGCAAAATCCTTGGACCTGTCAACATTAATTACTGTCAAATTTTGGCCTGTCTTTATGAAACTTGTTTCTTTCTTTCCTCTTTGAAAACAAACCTGGGCTATTAGACATCTGGGCTGGAATTTCTGCTAAAGAAAAACATTCAGAGGCTCTTAAAGTATGTCCAAGTTCTCAAGTCTTTTTTGTAAGTAGGTAAAACCACTTGGTTAAAAAAAAGAATTCTTTCCCCGCTTAAGTAATTTTTGTCGTGTGCACTGGTGAGCAACTTTCATTATAGGTATGCATTATGTACGAGGACAGGGAGTAACAGGTTAAAAGAATGGACTCTAAAGAGGAGTTTATAGGTCTTTTAATTTTGAATCATAACATCAGAGGAGAAAATATAGATTTTTTTAAAAAGCCACGTAGGGATTTACAAATTACTCTCGATTAAGAGAGAGAAAAATCAGGACTTGTTCAACCTACACTTTAATCTTCTTATTCATGAATGTC
Organism: Furipterus horrens; assembly: GCF_987537825.1. Classification (NCBI taxonomy): domain Eukaryota; kingdom Metazoa; phylum Chordata; class Mammalia; order Chiroptera; family Furipteridae; genus Furipterus; species Furipterus horrens. Next base: position 195,564,958 of record NW_028327173.1, on the reverse strand, counting down.
ACTGTTTCCTTGTGTAAACCATCTAACAGTTATTGCTGTTTCAGGCTTCTCTTAAAGAAAACTACCACCAGTTTTGTGTTTCTAGCATCAATATATTTAAAAAACCAACACAGTAACAGTCACAGCAGGCTTAGGGGCAGGGATGGTTTGTTGGTCACATCTTACTCACATCCTCGTCCACTGTGGACTTCAATGAGAAGCCTCCCAATAGGGCCTGGAACCGGCTTTCCAGGGAGCTGTCCAAGCGGCCAGACGGCACAAAGGAAGTGCAGGGGAGTAATTGTGGTCAGTGAAAAAGAGGAGGTGGGAGGGAGCGGGTATGTTCCTTCTCGTGAACTGCTCTACGGCATGGGTTTTCACGGAGCCTCTCCACAGACACCCTGTGTGGCCGTGCAGGTGCCCCTGCCATGTTCCCCGCTGGGTTTCTCACGTCCCATTGGGAAGGAAGCAGCAGCCCTCCCTGCCTTACTTTTCTTTTTCTTCACTCTCACATCAGCAAGTAAACTCTGCCTCAGACTTTGTTTTCTAGGGAACCCAGGATGAGATGGCTATTGGTTAAAAATATCTACTAGCCAGTGCATTAGAGGTTCATTTCAATCCAGGATAATTTTTTGAAACTGCTGTATGCAAGGCACTAGGTTGGGTAATATAAGGGAAACAAAGATGAATAAGATTCAGTCCCTAACCTTAGGCACTGGTAGTCTAGAAGAGAAGATAAAATGATCGTGTAGGCAGCATGCTCTGAGAAAGGAATTCAGGACAGCGAGGCTCTCGTAAGAGCAACAGAAGCCAATAAATCTCTGTTAAACCGGGAACTGAGACCCCATCCACAGTACGGTTTGCACTTATTACTCTGACTACTGCATTTATTTCAAAGATTTTATTTATTTACTTTCAGAGAGGGTGGAATGGAGGGAGAAGGGAGGGAGAGAAACATCAGTTGGTTGCCTCTCGCATGCCCCCAACCAGGGACCTCACCCACAACCCAGGCTCGTGCCCTGACTGGGAATTGAACTGGTGATCCTTTGGTTCACAGGCTGATGCTCAATCCACTGAGCCACACCAGCCAAGGCCTGACTACTGTGTTTAATAAGAACAGATGAAACTCCATTTCCGGTGGTTCAGGTGGAAAACAATGATGGTGATATGACCTTTGATGGCAATAACAAGAATGGAATGAAGACAGATTGAAGACACATTTAGATTGGTGATGACTCAGGATTTGATACTGGGAATGAGAGAGAAGACAACATGAAGGGTAACTATATGTTGTCATTTTTGAAGAGCTGGGCAAATAGTGATCTATTGACTGAGATGAGTACACAGAGAGTTTTGACTAAGAAGATAATGAAGTCACTTTTGGATATGCTAAATTAGATAGGAGTCTGTAGGGTATCTAAATAGGCAGTTGGGTGATATAGACCCAGTGCCCAGGAGAAACCTAGCCTAGAGATCTGACATTGAAATTCATTAGAATCTCATTTGGTGTGTGAATGGGAGTAGACAAGGTAGCTGGTGGATGTGTGGCATGAGAAGTGAACCTAATGACATCTAGTAAGTATTAAGTAGAGGAAAAGTAGCTTGTGAAAAAAAAGGTGAGGCAGTAGAACTGAAAGGATGAAAAGAAAAAAAAAATAGATATGGCATGTGGCAGCCCTGGAGATGTGCCACTCTGATAAACCTTTAGGAAGCACCTTTCTGTTTAGCTGTCAAGAGGATATTTGCTGTCGGCTTCCCTCTCTAGTGTATTTGGGATCTGCCCATGTCTGAACCAAGGCCCTGATCTTCCTGGGACCCCACAGCCAATGGGTGAGCATAGTGGGGGCACTAGAGCCCGGCCGTTATGCCCAGTGTGGGGCCCCTCTAACAGGCAATCTTCACTCAAGAGCTCCCCATTGGGCTGGTCAAGACTGTCAGATGTCCAACATGGTTTGAGGCTGTATCTTTCAAATCCTCTCCCTCTCCCTTTATCTTTAATAGTTGTTACCCCCCAGTGAACCACATGTATTCCCACCTGTCTCAGCATTTGTCCCAGAATAACTGAACGGATACACTCGGTACCAAAAGAGGTCCAAGAAAGCAGGAGGTAAAATGAATCACCTTCTGTCAATTGGTAATGAGGATCCCATACCAGGTAGCACATGGGAAACAGTCCCTGCACAAGGTGGCAGCCTAATTACCAAAACTCTCACCGGTGATGGCTTGGAAGCATGGCCTGCAGAGGGAACTGCCCTGGCTTGTGCAATGATTCATGCTCAAGAAAGCACATGTGTTCGAGCTGGGTTGGGGTAGGAGTAAAGGAAGTGAAGAAAAGCAATGATTGACTTGTATTAAAGCTACTATAGACAGACAATGAAAAGTGAAGAGCAATTGAAAACTAAACATGAAGACTTTAATCTAATTCCATGGGAAATGAAAAAAAAAGGTGAAGACCAAATGTAGGACTTACAGTTAAAGAGTTATGCTTTTATTTATCCCTCTGTAGGAGAATGGACAAATAAGCTGTGGTTTATTCAGTTAATGGACAACTGTACAAGGATTGTTCTGCCCATGTATCAGTTGACATGGAAGTCTGCCAGCTTGGAGTAGGAACTGAGCAGGACTCTGCACTCTGACTGTAGTACAAGCACTTGGACCATATGATCTGGTGGAACTTGTTCTGCTGGGGGTGTTAATAGTGGAAAAAGAGGTATTATGGAGTTTAAGGTAAGTCCTCACAGGAGAGTCAAAATGCTGTCCCATGGCCTTCTGGAGCAAGGCCACACCATCTGCAGTGCAGAAGAACAGCTTTTGGTATGCTACTGGGCTACTAGGTCAAATGAGACTGAACATTGGACCATGGAAACCCAGTGACCATGCTTCCTAAACTGCCCATCACCCACTGAGTTCTGTAGGAATGACTAAGTCATAATATCAGTCAGACTCAGCAGCAATGAATCAGATGGAAGGTGGTACATACAGATCAAACCTGAGCAAGACTATAGAGCATGAGTGAACTGTAAGAACAAGTAACCCAGAACCCGAAGTCACCCAGATTACAGCACCCTTCCCTGACTCACACATCTGGCTGTGTGAGGCATCACATATAAGCAGCCTAAGGAATAAAGAAAAGCTCAGAACTTAGTTAATAAAATATTTGGTTTGGTATGTAGATGTTGATTCAGATTGTCCACCTAAAATGGACATCAGCTGCCTGCGGAACTGGCCTTGAAAGACAGCAACGAAGCAAAATCTTCCCAGTGGACGGATTCCATGGAAAAAGAGCTTGAGATAAGGATACATATGGAATCATGAGCAAATGGATTGGCCAGCTGGTCAGGAGCCTGGGGAGAAAAAGATTAGAATCTTTCAGAGGAAAAAGTCTGCACACGATGCATGTGGATAAAAATATGAGAGTAGGTATGAAGTGTGAAGAACGTTGTATTATATATTAATGACCACCAAAATGTAGCCACCAGAGAAGTAGCATTGAATAGCCAAGACCAAATGACTTGATCAGATGAGAGTAACCCCCCTTTGTCATTGGCCACCCCAGAAATAGCATGACTGGCACATTAACAGAGCGGACATTATATGTCAATAGCATCGACCGCCTACTTATCGATGCTGATCTGGGTAGTACTACCATTGAAAGTCCAACCATGTTGCTAGAGAGATCAATGTAACACTATTACTTGTGAAGACCACATGGCCATTTTGTGGCAAGATTATCACTTTGAGCCCTTTCTTCTTGGGAGGGCCAGTGGTTTATTGTCATAGTTTTATCCTTGGCAACTGTCTACCTTTTCTGACTCTAAAGCCTCAGCCAGCACCACTATGTGGGATATTTCAAGGTGTCTGATCTAGACATATAATCTTATAACATAGCATTTTACCATGAGACTTACTTCACAGGGAATAATACAGGAAGGTGAACCATAGTCATGGATCCACTGGTCATATCAAGTACTACACCATCCGGAAGCAATTGACTTTACAGAGCAATAAAATAGCCTTCCGAAGGCACAACTGAGGTGCCAACTGATGGGCAATACTTCTGCCATGATAGAGTACCATCATGCAGGTTACACATTGAATCACAAACTGTTTTGATGTTGTATTCTGCTAGGAAGAGTACATGGGTCTCGGAACCAAGGGGCAGAAGCAGGAGTGGCCTCAGTTGCCATTACAGCCAATGACGCACCGAGGGGTTTTGTGGTTCCCAGCTCTACAATTCTAGGCTCTGCAGGGAACTACAAGCTATGACTGCTACCTGGACATTTTGGATTCCTTATGTTCAGAGATCATCAGCAGGAAGAGGCAAGCCAGTAGTTAGACAATGATGGTAAGGAGGGATATGTGTGGAATTCAGGAATCCTCTTGCTCAACTGTGACAAAAATGGACAAGTCCAGCAATGCTAGCCTGAGAAGAGTATGGTTTCCACAGGCTCAGACACCTCAGGAATGAGATCTTGGATCATACCAGATAAGTCATCAAAGCCAGCAGAGGTGAAAGCTGAGTGTGAGGGGAGTTTAGAGTGGAAAGTGGGTGACAGAGATAAGTACTAATTGTGATCCCGAGACCAACTGCAGCAGCAGGGGCTGGAGTCCTTCCCCTTGACCTCTCTTCTAAATTTTCCCTCAGGAGGACAGACCTACTGAAATACTGGATGATCAGTTCTCATAATGTGTATGGAGAAATGGACCTACTCAGAGCAAGGACTGGGCTGCGGCAGTCGTGGGGGTGAGCACCCGATGGGCTCAGCATCTCAGTATCTGCCCTCACTGTGCGACAGCAGCCCCACCTCCTGTGCTGATCAGAGAGCCAGTGTGAGGGACCCGGCAACCAAGGGGTGTGATGTGGAGGAGATGAAGGGAAGCGGTCATCACTGGCAAGATCTGCCGAAGGTTCAATCTAGGAAAAGACTTAAAAATGTCCACTGGATTTTGCAACAAATGTCGTTAGTGACTTTGGCAAGAGCTTCTTCAGTTGAGTAATGGGGGTAGAAGCCAGATTACACTAAACTGAAGAGTGAATGGGGTATTAGATTATGTTTGTTTTTTTGAGATAGAATTTACGTACAATAAAACTCACACTTTTTAAATGTAAAAAAAGAATGAATGGGAAGTAAAAACATCAAGGGAGCAACTTGAGAAAATTTGATGAATGTTCAGCTGTGAAGGAAGGAAATAGGTAGGGAAGTAGGAATAATAGATCGACTATAAGATGTGAGGACTATGGAGGGATCTTTTTTAGTAGAAAGAGCCTTGTGCGTGTCTAGGTAACATGGAAAGGATCTGGGAGAGAAGGAGAGGGAGGGAAAAAGTCAAGGTAGGGTTAGGAGACCAGGGAGCATGAAGGCACAAAGAATCCCTCTTGCATTGTTACAAGATACAGCACAGGAACAAAGGGTGGGTGGGTATAGCTGCTTTTAAATTAAGAATTTAGTGGGTTTTTTTGCTTTGTTTTTATAGCCTAATACTCTCAAAATCCCTATATTATAAATCCGTGTTCTCCAAAATATTTGATACAAGTATAGCCTTTCATATTCTTACTCTGCTGAATGAGAAAGATTGTCCCTGAATAATGAAGAGCACCTTGCACACTTGAACAATTGTGCCCTTGGTCTTCCCAACAGTTCTCAGAAGTAGGGCAGAACCCTCCTGTGGTTTTCACTGAATGGATAAGAAAGATGAGGCACAGAGATTAAGTACCTTGGTAAGATGTCCGTGATCTGTTGAATCTCCATTTCTATTTACCCCTCTTACCATGTAAAGAGTCCTTCCATATAGTCATCCAACCATTTCCTTATTGTGTGGGAAATTTCCTCTGCTCTTCACCATGACTTTTAGCTGACAGCTTTACCTAAGATATTTCCCCACGCTACTTTGCTGCTATAGAAAATGAAGATACTGGATACACTATAAAAAGAAAGCATAGCACCCCCAAGTTACCCTACTTTTCTTGGTCATGAGAGACATCCTTTCTGTAGTAAGTACAGTAGAACATCTGTTGCCACACAGAACTGAATCAGAACTTTAACAGGTCCCCTCATGCTTCATAGAGTTTCAGGATTTGTTGTTTTAGGTCCCAGGGATGGAGGGTCGTTGTGAAACGGCAACTTGGTTACGCTGTATAAGAAAGCCAGCCAAGCATTAAATAGGGGCGTCTGGAGAGTTTAAAAACACTAACAGGGTTTTCAGACAAAATCTGACACAGAACAGATAAATCTTCCTTTCAGATTTATGGGCCCTATTGGGACAGAGATGTCCCAGTCAGAGTTTCGGCCACTTTACCCTACTAACAGTAACTCTCTAGGGATGACTGCCTCTGGAAGAGAAGAAATTGTTTAAATCTTTAAAATGTCCCTTTTGCATGGTGGACAAGTGTTTGCTCTTCGTAACAAAGCTGCATAGCCCTCAAGCCTCACAGCTGCCAAATGGTCCCAGCATGGAAGCTTGTCCTCTCTAAATCGATGTTGTAATTCCCATGCTGAGGGTTAAATCGAGGCAGATCTCAGAGGTCTCCGACCCGCTACTGCATTAGTGGTAACAGTTAACTCATGATCAAGGCTTTATTCTGGTTTACCAGGTATTTCACATACATGCTACTAGCATTACCTCATGTGCTCCTCATAACCACTTCATGATTTGGGTATAGCAGATCTTACTAGCTTATTCATCCTGTGAGTTTAGCAAATAGAGGCTCCCACACAGTGAGTTGGTAGAGAGTTAGAATTTAAACACACATCTGCTCAAAAGCCCAAGCCCAGAGTGGGTTGGAAAGAAATAGCTGAGAAGTAAGCTCCAGTAAACACAAGGGAAAGAATAATCTACGTTTCGCCATTTAATCTTTAAAAAATATTCTTAGCAAATTTTCTTTATTGGAATATTGGTTAAATTTTTAATGGAGAAATAAAATAAAATATAGAAGCCAAGATTATTACAAGAAACACCAATACAAATAGGATATTGTTTGAGTTCTGCACCTTCCCTACAACAGAGCAAAGCCCTTTCTGTAAGTATTGGCTCTTAAAAAGGTAAAAGAGTTACTGAATAATGGCTACACATGGCTATTAAGTCATCTCTTTCTAGAAGTGTTGACTAACGTTGCCACGGGATCCAGAAGGGATAAGAGCATGGTGTTGCTCAGCCAACTGGCTAGGAACACTCTTCTTCACAGACTGGGGACTCTTAAAACCTTTGACATGGGAAAGTAATTTCATGGCTTAAGCCTCTGAGAATAAGTATGGACATTTCTGGTGTTCAGATTATTATATCTGAGGTATAAGGCTGCTCTCTGCACTGGTGTGTTAGAAATGAACCTGATTGCAAAGTCCGGAGAGTATCTAAAGTTTGGCCTGTTTACCTCTGTTTTCCTTTTGGGCTGCTTGTCTGATTGGCCACACTCATTCTATCCCTACAGTGTGGGTGAACTGTGAAAACACTGTGCTAACTGAAAGGAGCCAGGCACAAAGGTCACATGCTCTACGGCTCCATTGATATGAACTGTCCAGAATAGGCAAATCCATAGAGGCAGAAGCAGATTAGCGGTTGCAGTGGGGCAGGGTGAAGGAAGCCGTTTGGGGGGCAGCGTATGGGGAGTGACTATAGTCAGTGCTGAGAAGTAAGCGCCAGTAAACACAAGGGGAAGAATAATCTACTTTTCTCATTTAACCTCAAAAATAATTCTCAGCAAATTTTTTTTTATTGGAATATTGGTTAAATTTTTAATGGAGAAATAAAATAAAATACAGAAGCCATTTTCCATTCTGGAGCTTTTTTGTTACTATCTGGGAACTCTTTCATCATCCATGCACAAGAATCACGGAAGGTTGATGGATTTCACACCCTGACCTACGGGGGTATGAGCGGATGGATGTAATTTCCTATTCTCCCCTCTAGAGTAAGGGTCCTGAGAATACACAAGGAGTCCCCTGGGCTCAGCAAGCATTCGCTCTCACCAGCAGCAAACTCTCCCTCCTTGCTGGCTTCATTCCCTCTTCCCACCCTTCTGCTCCTGGGACTCACGTTGCCCAGGAAGGATTCTTACACAGGCTGTGTTTTCTGGAGAATCCAGACTAAGACATCACTGACTCTCCCTTTCACCGAGACTCCACACAACCTGTTAGGAAATCCTGTTGGCTTTGCCTTCTATATAAATACAGGCTTCGACCATTTCTCACCACCTTGCGTGCTATTAAGCTGGTCATCTCTTACCTGATTAACAAAGACAGTTACCAGGATGATCCTAGTAAAATGTAAATCAGTTCATGGAAAAAAATATTACACATTTTTTGCCTCAAAATCCTTAATAGCTTCTTATCTCATTTAGAATGTACACATATTTAATGCCTTATAATGATCTACAAAATACAACATGACCTGTCCTATAACTGCTCTGATCTCACTTCCTACAACCCCGTCTGCTTTAGCCACATTTCTCTCCTTGTTACTTCTTAAACGTACTATGCACTTTCCTCCCATATACTCCTGACTCTGGGTCTTTGCATTTATTCAGAACTTTCTCTCCCAAGATTGACATTCAAATGTTGCTTTCTCAGCAAGGCTCTCTCTCACCATTTAAAATGCAACTTCCAGCACTCCTTCTCCCTCCCCCTTCCTTAATTTTTCTTCATTATACTTATCACCATCTGACCTTCTGTGTGTTTTACTTTTTGGGGGGCCATTTCTCCCTGCTAGAATGTAAGATCAGTGAGGCCATTTAATATATATCTCCAATGCTTAGAATAGTACCTATAAATATTTATTGAAAAAAGAAAGAAAAATGGTAGAAAGGAAGAAAAACTAACTACAATAAAATGCCACCTATCTAGAGGTAAGATTTCTGGTCATCTCAAATCTTGGGACCACGGCCAGGTACCCAGAAGTAACTGAAAATGTTATTGAGAAAGAAAGCAAGCAGTCACAAGGCCCCTGAAGACTCTGTCACAGGACAGCCCCTCATCCATGCCCTCCCTTTAGGGTACTATTTATTGGCATGTACAGATCCTTTCCCCACACTTAGCCTTCTTGTTTCCCAGTTCACAAAAGATCAAAATAACAAAATGTGGAGCGACAGTAGCTGGCAATAAGAAGAGACAATTCCAATCCCCTCTCTGGAGTGGAGTAATTACGATAACACTCGGGTGTGGGTAAAATTAAGCTTATGGCTACAAACGTAAGCCAAAGTCTTCACGTATCATATAAATACAGAGATTGTGTTTTTGAAAGAAAAACTGGGGCACAGGGAGCTCTTTCCAGGTGCAGGGGGTGTGTGGAAAAAGATGATGAAATATTTGAGTTTCTGGAATATTCTGATGGGAAAATATTTCAAAGAGGGCGTCAGCAGAAAAATCCAGGGCATCATTACAATCACTACATGTAAGAGAACAACATTTATAAGATGGTTTAAAAATCACCAATGCCTGTTTTGTCATTTTAAGAAAATAAGTTGTTTTGAAAATTTTTGGAATACCCTGAATCTTCTTAAGGATCCAACAGAAATCAAGCCAAGCATATCTAAATGGAACCCTTTAAAAATACATACAATTTGTGGCTTTGAACAAATTGTACCATTTTTCCCATACTTAAAATTTCCTTCAGTTATGTTTTAATTGCTGCAATGAAAGGCAAAATAGCAATTAGGTATACCACCTAGCATCAGTTAAAATGGAAACAGGGTTAGTATGAAGGATTTAAGGTCAGATAAGAAGCATTAGAACCTTGAAAACCTGTTTTTAAGCTATTTTTAAGTACTTTTAGTGAACTTCTGCATGAAGAGACTATTCCAGAGCTAAGTGTGAGGCATAACAAAGTAATAATGTATTTCAGAGGAAAAAATACCACATTTGAAGGTCAGAAAATTTTTATGTATTTTAAAAATGTTTTAGTGTTCTTGGTAATAAAATTAAAAATCAGGGTGGGGGCAAGGGACTACTTAAAGAACATTTATGAATGATCCATGGCCATGGCCAACAGTGTAGGAATTGACTGTAGGAGTGAGGGATGGGAGGAGAAGAGGAGGGCAAAGGGGCAAAAATTGGGACAACTGTAATAAAATAACAATAAAATATCTTAAAAAATAAAAATAAATAAAAATTTGAGTTATTAAAAAAAGCCAAATATTTCAAAACAGAATGTCTTGACTTTTTGTGGGAGCCAAGGACACCTGAAAATCCGAGGAAGGTTACAGAGTCTCTCAGCAGTGCACGGATGTGCTTGTATACAGAATTTCCCTTCCTTACAGATTCCCAGGGGGGCAGTCAAGGTCCCCCAGGGAGCCCAGGAATCTTTGGTTAAGAAATCTTAATCTGAAGGGTAATAAACATACTTTATGCAACAAGGAAATATTAAAATAATCAAGTAGATCAATTCAAGTTAAAACAATTTCTCAGCTCTGGAGGGGGAAAAAAAATCCTTTTCCAATTAATTGATAAATCCAGATAATATTCACTCATTTAACAATACGTTTTAAGTATTCTGAATGTTTCTTATATGTTCTATTTTATCCAAACTGATATAAGACAACAGACTCCAGGAGAGCCAGGGCTTGTCCACACCGGTGAGATAACTAGGCGTTGTGGACCACGTGGTCCCCAAACAGGCCTGACCTGGCGTGGCCCCTGCAGAGCTGGTCTGACGGTGGCGGCTGGGCTCTAAGCCACACACAAGCTCCACCTCTTTACTGTAGCCTTTTCCCTGGCCGCCTTCAATGCCCGCGGCTGCATGCATTAAAAGCTGTTAACCCCAGTAAGTCTTTTTGTGCGCAAAAGTTGCCCCCACGGACATCAGAATTCACCTTGACCTGTAGTGTGTTATGAAGACGGTAGTAACAAATTTTGTTGCCCATGAAGACCTTCATCTCAAGTGAATAAATCAAACCTCTTCACTGTTCAGGTTGGAATTCTTCAAAGCTCTTCAAATGAGCAGTTGCATTTCCTAAACACCACTTCCCCAACCCCAGTCTCCTGCCCCATGAAACTCCCTTCTACCCAACTCCTACTGCTTCACCATGTAGCTCAATCTTTCCCTGAACACCAGTGTAAGTCAGTTCCCGCCCCAACACCACCAAGTAAACGCTCAGCACACTTACACAATTATAATCATGTTTATGTGGTTATTTGATTAATATTCAGCCTCCATGCTAGACTGTTAAGATCCCTCAGGACAGGGACATATTGGTGTCATTCACCAGATCCAGAGTTTACCACAGTGTCTGGCATATAGCCAGTGCTTAATTAACATTTGCAGAATGAAGAAAGCGATAAGCAATGTTGAGGGTATATAACCTCTCTCTGGGGCAATTCCCCATTGTGTATAATATTAGAAAGACCCAGTTCTACATCACCCACTACAGACACCAACAGTGGAGGAGGGGGATCCCCTCCCTCTCTCTGCCCCCAGCAGCTAGGACATAGCAGGTAACATATGCCAGACAATCAGATGCTCTCGGGTAGGATATTACTCTCTAGCTAGTGATTCAAAGAGACAGGGACAGTTGAACAATTATTGATGGCAACATATAGATAGTTCAGTAGCTATGGAACAGGGACCCCAACACCACAGATGTCCAGTTGCTGTGGCAGAGGTGTTGTCCGTGGAGTTGTTCCAACCAGACGGTTGGCTGTGGCTCCCACTTCTGGCCCGCCCTGGGCCCTGGCTTATTTTCAATGCCTGTTTCTACAATGGCTCTGTAAGTTACATGTTATTCTTTTGACACATTTCTTTCCTCCTTACGTGAGATAGAATGGGTTTTCTGTTACTTACCATCAAAAATCTTGACACACACACACACACACACACAGAATAAAAAAAAAAGATCACGGAGCCTGGAAGCATGAAGACACAAAGTGTTTGGGTAGCATGTGGGTGCTAAAGCAGAGAGCTTCTCTTGTGGTTGACAACCAAATGGTACTCAGATTATGACCACTGGTTGTGACTAAAACAATTGCGAAAGCGGAACTGGTGTGACTTGGAGATACAGGAGATTATTTTAGGTGGAATGCCCATGTGGCATTGAATAACATTGAATCCCACAGTGAGAAAGTGATTCCCTTTCCCATTGTCTTTCAATCCTTCTGATACCACCCAGGACACCGTGTTGGACTGGTATCTCTTTAACATTTCCTGAACACTTATTACTTGTCCTTTTTTTACAAAGAGAAGGTGCCCAGGGCATTCTGAGGCAATAGTCTCAAGCTGGAATATAACTACATTTGTGTTTTTGTCGCATTTAGTTTTCTGGTTACTTCCTATTTTCAGAAAGTCATGCTAATTTCCATATATAGTTGTGATATAACTTTCTAAATAAATTTCAGTTAAAGAAGTGAGTCAACTTAAAGATACTGAGCAAATAACAAACAGCATAGGCAGAACAGAGCAAGAATTCTAAAGAAAACACTGACACAGTTCATCCATTAGAGCCGCAGATGCAGCGTGGAAATGACTAAAAGCTAAAGTAAAGACCAGAGCCTGAAAAGAACAGCTGCAACTGCCCCCGCTTCAGAAACATTTCTGAGGTATACAAGTGTGTGATGAAAAAGCCACTGCTCCACTGAAGCCCTAGACCCCAGATGGGGGTGGGGTGGGAGTGGGGGTAGGGGTAGTGGAAAGAGTGGGGGCAGTGATTATAAATTGTTGCCTTCATGAAACTAAAAGCAGGTAGGTCGCAAGGGCAAGCATGATAAGGCAGCACTTTGAGGAAGAATCCACACAAATCCAGAATGGCTGTCACATCCTGTTGACCTCCCCATTCAGAGAACGGGTAGTCTCATCGTGCACACAGGTAGCAAATGGCAACACTCTGAATGATGGGTCAATCTTGCTATCCTTGGTTTTTCACGTAATAGGATCTGTAATTATATACCCCTATTTAAATTTTACTTTGCTTGCTTCATTTATGTTCCCTTAAATCAGTAAATCTCAATTGAGAGGGGCTTTCAAACTGCCTGTATATCAAAGATTGTAGAAAATTTCATGAGGCAAGGGGGGCAGGGGAGGGATAGCAGCTCCCCCCACCTACCACCTAGTTAGAAGCACTGTTGTAATTAGAGTGTATCATGCCCCTCTGAAGGGAGGAAGTGGAGAGAAAGATTCAGAACCCTAGTTTCAGTGAGAGCCACAAACATTACAGCTCTCTTCCACCCATCCACTGGACCACGTGGCAGGTCTCTAGGTGGTGCAGAAAGAGATGATCTGTTTAACTTTCAGAACCATAACAGATGGGTAGAAGACAAGGCTTAGGAAAGATTGGTCTCAGCACCATAATCATTTGTCAGTCAGCTAGGCAGTAGTTACTACATAGCATTTAGATTCAGAAAAGCAGTTACCACCCAGAGCAAGTTTTTAATGACGAAGATCTGATTTGTTTCACAGGGAATGCCTTCTATAACATAAATATATTCTTTCTTTTCCTCCTTTCCTCCTATTACTCTCTTTCTTCTCCCTTTCTTTCCTTTTCTCCTAACCTCCTATGTCCTGAGTTCTTGCATATTTCTTGAGTCAACATTCCCCAAGGTTATTTGTGAATTATTGGACATCAGTAAATTTCAATCCTCTTTCTCCAAAGCCTCATGACAATACTGCGGAGAAGCTCACAGGGTGAGACCCACTGTCATCTATGAGCAGCGTTTTAAGGGCACAGCACTGTGGTTATCTGAAACCTGGCATCACCGCCCACAAATTGTGTGACATTGTGCAAATTGCATCATTTTTGATTATTCCTCACTTTTTTTATGTATAAGATGAGAATAATAAAACCATCTACACAATCATATTTTGGGAGGACTGAGTTGATGTAAAGGGCCAAGGATAGTCATAAGCACAATATAACAATATGGCTCTACATGTCTGGCTTACCTCAGTTTCCTTTAGCAAAAGAGTCCTACTGTTCCCCAAAGTTTTGAAAATCACTTTGCTACTGTCGCAGATGGTTGTGGCCATTGTTTAAATTAGCATAGTATTTTACCCATACTTTAAAATTTTCTCTCCCCATCTCAGAATAACTTCAATCCCCCTCAACTGTTTTCAAGGTCAGATTCTCCTTGCTACTGTCTTTACCCGGTTCTTAGCCTTTGTAACTCAGTGGATTCCCTCTTTAGCATCATAGACGTCAGAAAGCATCCAACTAAACCCTCTGTTGTACTCAGGAGGAAACTTGGGTCCTCCTAAGTAAATGATCATGACCTAATAATTTCACAGTCAGTGAGGGAGGGATGACGAGCGTGCAGCTTTCCTGACTCCTACTCCATGGCGCCTTCTCTCTTGTTGTCCCTTTCCCTCATCATTTAGCAGAATTAACTGGATGACTCCAAGTCCCCCTCCACTGTCAGAGCCTCATTTCTCTTCAGTGACTCAAAATTGTGTCATCTTTCAAGAAGTCTCTGAAGAAGTGATTTCTCTGGCCTTCTTTATTCCCACGATGAATAATGAAACTAGCATATTCATTCGTTCATTCATTCACTCAAGCTTTTTTTTTTTTTTTTTTTAACATCAAAGTAGCTATAGGGCTGAATGACAGGGTTCCTGTGTTAGCAGAGCTCATGTCCCCCTTGGGTAGGCATGCAGAAAAATAAATTATAGACCAGCAAGCCATGTGTAAGAGCTAGGTTAGGGTTCCTGCACAGATGTTGGGGTAAGGGAGCTCACCCAGCCTAGGGATCATGGATCGGGAGAGTTTTCCAAAAGAATTGACCCCTAATCTGCATAAGCATTAGCCTATGCTAAATAGGCATTAGCCTGATGAAGACAGGGCAATCCTTGCTTTAAGCAGGAGGAATAGTATGTGGTAGGGAAGGCAAAGACAGGTGGCAGGGCAAAAAGCTTTGAGGAAAGTGTCAGAAGTTCTGATAAGTAGGAGTGGGAATTCAGAGAGATTTCAAGCTAAGAGGTTTGAGAGAAGGACTGGACTCTTAAAGGATCTCGCAGGTTGTACAAAAGTTTCATCCTGGGGGCCATAAAGAATCCATGCAGGGGTTTAATCAAGAGTAAAGAACTTAATTTATTCTGTGTTTGGAGCATGGAGAATAAAGCAGTATTTGGAGGTTAAGGCACTAATTAATCGAGGGGAGATAAGAAACTGAGGTGTCTCAGAGCACAGAAATATTATACATACCGGCACTGAAACGTTAATTACTCAACAAATTATTTTTTCTGTTCTATTTTTAACCATTCAAGAAATCCGCCCCCTCCCCTCGTTTTGTCTACAATTATTCTTTCAATGGTCATTGACTTAAATGTCTGTTAAGGAACACACATAGATAAAACTTATTTAACATTGTTTCTAATTTGGTAACTTTTCAAAATATTTTTTTTTCAATTACAGTTGACATACAATGTTATGTTAGTTTCAGGTGTACAACATAGTGATTAGACATTTATATAACTTATGATGTGATCACCCCCAATAAGGCTACTAACCATCTGACAATTTTTGGTAACATTTAATATGCAGATAAAATGTTATTCATGAAAGGTCATCTCTTTATCCCCCACCATGCCTATCTCAAAGGAAATTTATGCATCTACTATGTCAGTGGACAGGTCACATTTGAGAAAGTAACTCAGCTACTTCATACAAAGTTACCTTCATAGGAAGCATAAAAGAAATATATTTTAAAAAGAGCCCCTGATTAAATTTTTGTCAACTATTTGACGACTAGCAGACCAGCTAAGATCATTTCCCCTCTACAAAGACTAAAAGGAGAAATACATGTCTTCCAATTTTTATTACCCAATATAAGACAAAAAAAAAAAAAAATTTCTTGATTCCTGGCTGGTGTGGCTCAATGGATTGAGTGCTAGGCTGAGAACCAAAAGGTTGCCAGTTGGATACCCAGTCAGGACTCATTCCTGGGTTGCAAGCCAGGTCCCCAGTTGGGGGCGTGCAAGAAGCCACCTGAAATTGAGTTTTTATTCATAGTGCGCGCCTGCACGCGCGCGCGCGCGCGCGCACACACACACACGCACCCCTCTAGGCTATTCTCAAGTTCTTTTTCTGTACTTCCGTCCACCTCTCCAGTTGCCCTTGGCCTCTAGGACCTACCCTCTCCGCTCCCAGGTACTCACAGAGTCTTCGTGCTGGGCGGTAAGCTGGGGATGCGGTGGATATCCTTGCAGGTGACTCTGAAGTCGACCTCCTGGTGGCACTCACAGGGTGGAAAAAGACACCCTGTCCCCCCAAGGCTCCTAGGCAAGGCGAGGAGCAGCGCTAGTTGCAGTAGGGGCATCGGCCTCATTTTCCACGGGTCCAAGGCTATTTCTTCATTCTCCACTATCGTCTCGTTCTCAGCCCTCTGCGTTTCGGGCTCCCCAGGCTGAAGGAGTGAAGGAAGGGTGGGAGACGACTCGCTGGGGTTGTGACCTCAGCACGAAAGAGGAGGCTGGAGAGGGGAAAGAAGAGGCTCTCAAGTGTTCTGTTTCCCTAGGCAACTCTCCGCGCAAACAAGCCTTTTGGCTTTACTTTCCTAGCCCGAAGCCACGCAGCCCGCTCCGTCTGTTCCCAGACACTTAACACCAGTCCTGGCTGTCCCCACCCTGATTTCCAAACAGCCCCATGCATTCCTCCCATTAGCTCTTTCCCGAAGCCCAGTTTAGAGGGCCCCTCCTCTCCTTGTCTCTAAATCCAATGGGCCACCTTTCCCCGTGGGTAGACTCCTAAAAGCGTTGCCTGCTGGGATCATACCCCCTCCCTTCCCACATGCACTCTCTATCCAGAGAAAGTCCCCGCGGAACGGACCGTCCAGGACAGACGGGGGTCAAGCTGCTTCTGGACTAAGGCGCCTCTACAGATACCAGCCCGAGGTGCGGCCGAAGCCGGGGCGCAACACCACTGTCGGATCCTCACTGCTCCCCAACTTCAGCGCCAACCTGAACCGCTTTGCGCAGAAATAGCAGCCAGGAGTCATCTGGTGGCGTCTGGCTCACACTGCAGCGTGCTGGCGGACTGAACGAGGAGGGTCGGCAACTAGGCTCTGGAGCCATCTGCTGGGCAGAACTGGGAATGGCAGGAACAGCTCCGGCGCTTAGGGGAACTCTTGAGTCCAGCTTTGTGATATGGATTTTGAAGCCTGCAGGCAAATTCTGGTCTGCCCAGGAATTATATTGAGCCATATACCTCCTTTCCCCCTAAAAAAGATGAAGAGAAAAATCATACATAAGTCGTACACTATCATCTATTCTTCATTCTTCACACGGTAGCCAAAAACTAATTTAAAATACAAATCAGATTGTGCCAATTTCCGTCTTAGAAGCCTTCAATTGCTTACTAATTCATCTCGAAGTAAAAAGAACATCAATTCATCACATACTGTATGAATCCATTTATATGAATTTCTGGGACAGGAGGGGAGAACTGTAGTGATGGAAATCAGAATAACGTTTAGGGGAGACTGATTAGAAGAAGATAGGAGAGAACTCACAAGGGTTATGGAAATGTGCTGTATCTTAATTAGACTGGAGGTAAGTAAATGTGTACTTTTGTCAAAATCTATTGAATTGTATGCTTAAAATATGTGTATTTCAATGTTTTTAGTGGCTTTATTCATAATTACCCCAAACTGGAAACAATCCAAGGGTTCCTCAACTAGGCAATGGCTAACATGATACATCCATAGAGTAGAATACCATTCTTTAATAAAAAAGCAATAAAAATTTTAAAGAACTAAAGTTATATATATATTTTTTAACCTGACCAATAAGGTCCTACTACAAGGGATGATCAGCTTTCCTTGTGAAGAATCAGATAGTAAGTACTTCAGGCTTTGTGGGCCATGTATCATCTTTGTCATGTCTCCTTTTTTATACAAACCTTTACAAACAGAGAAGTCACTCTTAGCTTATAGTCTGTACCAAAATAGACCTGGGGCACGATTTGACCTGGAAGCCAATATTTGCTGATTCCTGACCATCAAGATGCAGCCCTTACTCACCTGTGCAATCTCCTTCCACAAAATGCTCCCCTGTTCTCTCCATTGAGCCACTTTGCTGTACCTGGAACAGGACAAGTTCATTATCAACTCTGGGCCTTTGCTACTGTTGATCTCTATGCCGAGAACAATGAATGCCCAGATCTCCAGATATTCAAGTCTTAGTTTAAATACCACTTCTTCAGAAAGGTTTTCCCTGAAAATCTTGTCTCAAGTAATGATCCTCCATCATATCACCTGTTTCACTGTCTCCAAGGCACTTATCACTGGATATTATTATTGACGAATTTACTTATTTAGTGCCTGTCTCTTGCCATTCTCCCATCCCTATCAAAATGCATGATCCATGAAAACAGAAACCCTGCTGATTTTTGGTTACTGTATTCCTAACATGAAGAAAAATGCCTAGCTCAGAGTTAGTAAAGGATAAATGTTGAATGCATATGTTTGTGAAGCCTGTATTAGTTATTTGTTGCAGCATAATCAATAATCCTCCAAAATAGATTTACAGCAACAGTTATTATCTCAGAGTTTCTTTGGAGCCACTGGGAGTAGCTTCACTGGGTGCTTCTGGTTCACGGCCTACTGTTAGGTTGCAAACAAAATGACAGTGGGGGCTGCAGTTCTCTGACAGCTGGGTTGCAGTTTCACCAAATTCACTTATTCCCGTAGCTGTTTTGTGATGTGCATCAATTATCTATGAATTGAGTTGTCTGAGAATGGACAGTTTTACTTTTTCCTTTCCAATCTGGGAGATTTCATTTATTTTTCTTATCTGATTGCACAGGTTAGAACCTCCAGACAATTTTGAGTAGAAAGAGTAAAGGCAGACATATTCATCCTGCTCATAATCATAGGGGAAAATCCTTTTTTTTCATTAAATATGATGTTATCTATATAGCTTTCATAGATGCTTTTTTTTTTTTAAGGTTGAGAGGACTTCCTTCTCTTTCTCATTTGTTTAGAGTTCTTAGTCAGGAATGGTTATTAGGTAAAATGCATTTTCTATATTTATTGAGATGAGTCAACATTCTTCTTATTTAGTTTGTTGATGTGATAAGTCACGGTAATTGATTTTTGATTGTTAGATCCACCTTGCATCCCAGGGATAAACCCCACTGGATAATGATTTATTAAGTTCTTTTTAATGTATTCTAGGATTAGATTTGCTAAATTTTTGTTTAGAAATTTTGTATAGATGTTTACAAGGGATAATGGTCTATTATTTTCTTTTTTGTAATGTTTTTGTATCAGGATAATTCTGCCACCATAGAATGAGTTAGGGAACATTTCATCCTCTTTAAATTTCTATAAGATTTGTTTAAGAATCAATGTCATTTCTTTCTTATTTGGTAGAATTCACCAGTGAAGCTGTCTGAACCTTGAGGTTTACTTGTTGAAAGGCTTTTAACTCCAAATTCAATTGAAAAATAGCTGTAGGAGTGTTTATTGTAGCCTCTTTGTGTCTTTATATTTATAGTGCACTTCTTACAAATTAGCATAGAGTTGAGTTATGCTGCCAATATTTGCCTTTTATTTGGATTGCGTAGATCATGTACATTTGGTGTCATTATTGATATTAGTTTAAGTTCATATTCTTGCTACTAGTTTTCCATTTGCCCCACCTGTTTTTTCGATGCCAACCCCCCCCCCCCATTATTCATACCTTCTTGGGGTAAATTCAGGAATTTTTATGATTCTATTTCACCTTCTTTGTTGACTCTTAGCTATAACTCTTTGGCTATTTTAGCAGGTGCTTTGGGGTTTATGGTTTACATATTTAAGTTATGAGAATCTATCCTCAGTTGATATTACACTACTTTATGTGTGGTTTAAGAACCCTACAATAGTATTACTTCCATTCCTCCTCACCTTTATGCTTCTGTTGCTATAAAAATTTGTCTATACATAAGTTATAAACTCTACGATACATTGTTATCTTTGTTAAGATAGTGAGTTATCTTTTAATGAAATTTAAATCATAAGAAAAGATTTATATATTTTTCATTTAATTATCCTTTCTGTGTTCTTCATTCCTTAGTTTAGATCCATATTTTTCACTCACATCACTTTGCTTTTGCTTAAAAGACTTTCATTAACATTTCTTGTAGTTCAGACCCGCTGCTAGTCATGTGTTATTCCATCCTTTTTTTGTCTAAACGTGTATTAATTTTGCCTTCATTTTTAAAGGATATTATTGCTAGGTACAGAATTATAGATTGAAAGTATTTTTTCTTTCAATTGCTCCAATCTCTTGTTACTTGTGTTGTTTCCAAGGACAAATGTTCTATCATAATCTTGTTTTTTCTTTTGTAACATGCTTTGTTTCTCCCTCAGGCTCTTTTTATGGCTTTAGTTATCACTGGTTGAAAGTAATTTGACCATTATGTGCCTTGATTTACTTTTCTTCATATGTCTTATGCAGTATTTTGAGGTTCTTGAAGTTTTGCATTTATGGTTTTCATCAATATTGGAAGAATTTCATCCATTATTTCTCCATATATTTTTATTTCCCCTTATCTCTTTCTACTCTTTTTTAAAATTTTTAAATTTTTTATTTTTCACAAGGTTACTTTATTTTATTTTATTTATCTGTTTTTAGAGATAGGGGAAAGGAGAAAGAGAGGGAGAAAAACATCAATGTGAGGTTGCCTCTCATGTGCCCCCAACTGGGGACCTGGCGTGTAACCTAGCTAGTCATGTGCCCTGACTGGGAATCAAACCAGCGACGCTGGGTTTGCAGGCCGACACTCAATCCACTGAGCCACAGCAGCCAGGCCTTCTCTATTCTTTTTGAGTATTCCAATGATCACACTTACATTAGGATGCTTTTTTAAAATTAAGAACATGTTTCTGTTTTTCATTTTAGATAGTTTCTTTTGCAATATCTTCAAATTCAGTATTCTTTTTTTCTGAAATGGTTAATCTGCCAGTCAATCCCTCAGTATATTTTTTTATGTCAGGTGAAATTTGCATATCTAAAAGTTCAGTTTGGGCCTTTTTCATGGTTTCCCTGTCCCTATGTAACTTTTGCCATGTAACACACTTTTGCTGCTTGTATTAGTTTCCTAGGGCTACTGTAGCAAAGCGCCACACACTTGAGGGCTTAAAGCAACAGACATTAATTCCCTCACGATTTAGGAGGCTAGAAGTTCAAAATTAAGGTGTTGTCAGGACTATGCTCCCTCTGAAGTTTCTACGGAAAGATTCCTTTCTTACCTCTTCCTAGCTTCTGATGGTCGCCAGCAGTTTGTGATGTTCCTTGGCTCGCATCACCCCAGTCCCTCCTCTGCCATTACAAGATATTCTCTCTGTATGTCTCTGTGTTCTAAATTCCCTCTTCCTATAAAAACACCAGTCCCTGAATTGGGGTCCATCTCAATTAAGTATGACCTCAATTTAACTTGAACATCTGCGAAGACCCTATTTTCAAATAAGAACACATTCACAAGGACCGGGTGTTAAAACTTTAAGACATTTATTTGGGGGACACCATTCAACTCCCAACAATGTCCTTGGTGATAACACATCTTTATCAGTTCTAGGTAAGTTAGGTTGGTTGATTTTTCTCCTTAAAATGAGCTGCATTTTTCTTCTTCTTGTCTGATAATCTTTATTTGGATTGCAGACATTGTAGATTTTACCTCTTTTTTGTATTGGATTAATTGTTTTCATAGAAATATCTTGAGATTTGTTATCAGATGTGGTTAAATTACTTGGAAACAGTTTGATATTTTTGGATCTTGCTTCCAAGGCTTGTGAGTGGGACCAGAGCAGCATTTAATTTAGCATTAATTATTCTGCACTCCTGAGGCAGGACTCTTCTGAGTACTCTATATAACACTCCATGAATTATGAAGTGCTTCCTTCTACCTGGCTGGTGGGAATAATCACTATTCCTGGTCCTGTGTGAGTGGCAGTCACTGTTCCCTCCAATCTTGTTAGAAGCTTCTTTCTCCAGCCTCAGTTTCTCTGCTGAATACTCCAAGGAGGCCCTTCATAGTTCTTTAGAATTTTCTCTATGTAGCTCTTTTTTCCCTACTGGTTTGTCCAGCTACATTGGTCTTCCCAAATGCTCATCTCTGTCTTCTTAATTCCAAGTATCCACAGAGCTATGCCTGGGCTCCTTCTCCTTGAGACATGGCCCAGAAATTCTCTCAAGGCAGGAAGTTGTAGCAGTCATGAGGCTTCTTACCTTATTTCTTTCTGGTCTCTGCCCTTTATCTGATGTCTCTTGTCTTTCAAAGCATTGTTTCATAGATTTTGCCTGTTTTCCTTTAAAAAATTCTGGTGGGAGGAAAAATTTGCTCTCTGCTTCTATGCCAGTCCATCTTTGCTGGAAACATAAACAGTATGCCAAAATCTGTAACAGTTTAATCAGGATTTAGACAGCATGAAATGGGCTTAGTGGTGATTATAAATGAAGGTAAAATCTCCTATGCCTACCGCTTTCGATTCAGAAAAATGGATCAGGCCCTTCAGGATAACCATGTTCTAATAACCTGCTCAACAAATTGTTATGATAACCAATAAGACAATTTTCTTTCCTTAGCATAACTTTTAGACTGGGGCAAATAAACGCATGAAAAGATGAATCAGTCCAAGTAGAGAAAGGTGTTTGCCTTCAGATCCACGAATCACAAAAAATACTTTTAAAGATAGCAGGTGAATGAGAATGGCTAAGAACATTGCATTTGTCTCCTTGTAGAAGAATCATTAGCATGGTCCAAATATCAGAAAGTGACATTTTACAATGAATTCCTCTTTTCTTTTCTTTGCCCCAAAGAGTCCCATTAAAGTGGAGCTTAGGCTATATGACTTACCTGCAACAGAAATGTATTATAGTTTTACATTTGTACATTAATAGTTGTTTATTTTGACCTAAATGCAAATAAATTGCTATGTCTTATATTTGTGATGCTCTTGACAGTGACAAATACCTAAAATTAGTAAGTGTGTGGCTGAAAAGAATATTATGGGTTCAATGGTACCCAATGAATGGCTGAAGATGATTCTTTGACCAGAGGGCAAGACCATCTTTGCAATACCTTGTTTTCTCTCTTGACTCTTCTAGATTTACAGTTAGCTTGAGAAGTCAATGCAGGAGGAGCCAATAACCATTTATGGTGGTTTTGTCCTGGTGTAAACAGAGTGGCTTTCACTATTCTCTTGGTTCAGAGAGAATGTTGAGTAGTTCCAATTAGAATATTGGGGAGTTCTCTTTTAATCTTACGGATAGCATCCCACTTCGGTGCTCTGCCTTCTGATCACTTATAACTGTCTGGTGATATTAAGAGGAGGCTTGACATTCTGTGGTGGCTAAAAGGAGCCAAGTAATGTCGAATGGTACAGGTACTAACTACTTGTGCTGGACTATCAGTGGTCAAAATAGAGGCTGTCCTCTCTTCATGTCAATTGGAGGATGGTTAGGTTCAGGCTGTGAATAGTACTTGCTTGAATAGAGGCAGAGCAGTCTATGGACATGGGTTTTCCTCCAGGACCTTCAGGTCTGCACCCCTCCTCCCCCGAACTCTCCAACTCCCCACTCTGGGACCCTCTTCTCTGTTTCTTATCAGGAATCCCTCTTATTTTGGGGGACTGCTCTTTTTTATATTTTTCTTGTCTCTGAGCAACATGACAGCAGAAACTATGTTATTGCTTCATTTTCACTGCATTTCTATTGTCTAATACAATGTCTGGATCCTAGAAAAATTCACCATACATTTGCTGAATTAAATGAATGACTACAATTGTTTTGAAAAAATTAAAATATTAACTAATATGTGAAGTTACTGTTATACTTCTGCATGCATATGGGACAACTTAATGGCTATTCTTAATTATGTTCACATTTGTGTCAGGTGGTGTGTATTCTTGAACACAGCTGTGAGCAAGCAGCTTGAAGATAGATGCAAATACATAAGTTGGTCCTTAAAATAATTATTTCATGTTCCAACTGGTTATAACATCCACCTCCCAGACCTCCCAGTTTGGCGAACCAGAGAAAATACTTGAATGGTTCTATTATATCAAATTATGATATAATATGTCATAACTATTTATGAGTGTGTGTGTGTGAGAGAGAGAGAGAGAGAGAGAGAGAGAGAGAGAGAGAGAGAGAGAGAGAGAGAAAGGGAGGATGGGAATTTAAAAGGCTAGGTCCCTGAATTTGAAAGACTTAGTCTCATGTAAAGGACCACCTGGGAAATGGATCATTACAGCACACAATTATTAGAATAGGGGACCTGTGTCTCTTTCATGTTCCAGAATAAGTGAGGAGAGGACATCTTAGCAGCATTCCTTATATTCTATTCCTGGTTTGTCATTAATGAGCTATGAGTTCTTATGGGAGTCATGTACTTTATCCAGGCCTAAAATGTTTGACTAAATAATCTTCTCTGTTTCCCTACAGTTCTAAGAATTTGTGAGCCAGAAGACATTAGGCTCTGGTAGTAAGGCGATTTTTACACATCACCGCTAGAAATTACACATGCCCCTTTCCCAAGGAAAAACAGAAAGGTAGTCTATGTTAGTATCACAATTATTTTGATTTTTTCTTTTTAAAATAGTAAAATAAATATTTTAGACTTCTCTGATTAAATTATAGTCTGGGCCAAGGCAGCTAATTCACTATATGGTGTTTGTCTTGTATATAATCTTCTAGCCCTTTAAAAAAAAAAGAACAGGGCAAGAGGGCGCGTCCAAGGGCCTCAGGTGCCAACTAATCCAGCTTCTTCCGGGAAAGTCACCAGACGACAGTCGTATGGCATCCTGGGACTTGCAGTTTCTATTAGGATCGCTGTCTCTTAGTAATTCCTTGTTTTAGGGGATGATAGCGACTACAACTCCCAGAGGGCCAAGCGCCACCAGTGGGGTCCTGTACACCCGCTGCTGCTGGGCGGCTAGTTCAAGTTGCCATAGCTGCGAGTCTGGGCAGAGCACAGTCGGTTGCGCCGCAGCGTCGGGTCAGTATCACCTTCTCGGTCACAGGTGGCCGTGGGCGCCGGGCATGGCCTTGGCGATGATCCGGTGTTAAGGATCTGGGGCTCTCCTCTATCTCAGGTACCTTCCCCCAACTGCCCCCTGGCTCGGTCTTGATCACTTCCCTGTCTTGTAGATGTTTTAAGTCCCACTTCTCCTTGTCCCATGGGTGGGGACACTGGCCGCGCGGAGATTTGGGGTGGGGCCGTGGCTGGATAGAGTGTGTGCCAAGGTCAGGAGAGACGGCGTGCCTGGCATCCAGACGCCCCCTCTCTCGGCAGGGGTATGAGATATCGATGTTATCCAGGGAATTTGAACTTCGTTGCTCTCCTTTTGCGTGCGCCTCGTCCTGCCTCTAGTGGCTGCGAAGCCTGAGCTGTCAAGGAGATTGGCCCCACTTTGGAGATGACCTGCTTGGCCTGGGATAAAACTTGCCGTTTTGTACCTGTTGTATAGTCACAAAAGTTTGCTATTCTGGGAACTCTGTATCAGTCTTTTCTTTGCCAACATGGGAGTTGCCCCAACGCGAAGAGTCCCTGGTTTGAGTTATTTTGTGGGAACTCCCGACAAGGTTTGATGGGGCTCAGTCACTTCCGCAGACTTCTTGTAGAACCGCTTTGTAACGTTATTTCAGGTATTATGTATCTAGCACAAGGCCTGGCACATTGGAAGTGCTCAGTATTATTTATTTATTTATACTAATTATAAAGAAGAGTGCTCTCAAATAGAAATATTTGTGAGCCACACACACAAGTTTAAATTTTCTAGTACCCACATTATACCAGTATAAAGAAACTGGTGAAATTAATTTAAATAATTTATTTAGCACAATATACCCAAAATGTGTTAATTTCAGCATGTAGTCAATATGAAACTTATTGAGATATTTTGAAGCCTCAAAGGTATTTTTAATGGTTTTATGTCTTCAAAATCTTGTATTTTACACTTACAGCAACATGTGAATTCGGAATGGCCAGATTTCAAGAGCTCTGTCACCACATATGGCTAGTGACTACTGTATTGTGCAGTATGCATTCAAGATGAAAACTTTTGACAGCTTCATATTGGCACAGAGAAATTGGAGCGAGGGTTTCTGCTTTGTATGCATCAAACCTGTGTGCTCTCAGCGTGTCCTCTTTGCGATTTCAAGACTTGTGTCGCTTTGAACTCTCTGCATTTTATTTTGATTAACTTTTCCAGAGTACATTTCTCTTGAAGTGGCTTATAGATGTAGTCCCAGGTCTGCGTTTTATATGGACAGCTATCAGTTCTCTGGATAACTTTCTGTGGGTTCTTACAGATTGCTTAAAAACCAGTCACAAAGAATTGAAAATATTTCTGTCCACAGCTCTTTCTTACAACCAAAGGCATTTTACTTATTTAATTTCAATACTAGATGTGGGAAGAACTGAGCAGCTTATAAAATATTTCATTTATGGGCAACAAGCATATAGTGCATTAACTGGCTTAGAAATTCACTTGGGTCATTAACTTTAGAAATAACATGTTAAATTCATTACTTGACTTAGTTACGTGCTGATAGACATGCAGAGAGAGAGCACTTTTAGCTAGACTTGGGCTGCAATTTATGCTGCATGATCTAGCCAGCCCAAGGGGTGACCAGGCACTGGCAGAAGTAACCAGTGAGGAGTAGGCTGGCTGGGAACTTGGATGTGAAGAATTTGAGTTCAGTGAGGTTTTTGCATGACCCAAGGAGCATTTCCCTTATTCTCTGAGTGAGAGTGAACTTATTTCCATCTTTTATTATTTAAAAAAATGTAAGGTTGTAGGTGTGTTTTACCCCTTGTTTTATTTATCTGTAGGTGGTTTGGGGAAAGTGTAGGGGCAGTCAAAGAGCATCTGCTTGACTAGGCCTTTTGCCCTGAACCCCATGAAGAAATGATAGGAGGCAGACATGCGTGCCTGGGAAGAGCCCTGAGCTCAGTGGAGTGCAGCGCGGAGATTTGGGGCTGTGCTTTGTAAGTATGCGTTCTCCCTGCGTTTCTGAGATAATACATTTTTAAATATTTATAGTGGAAAAGAATATATCAACAAGTAGTCTTTGGAGGGGACAAGAAACCCTTTTCTAATGTGTACTATAAAAGCGAAATCGAATGCTTGTGCAGGGAGTATTATAAGAATTCAGGGGAACAAACTAAGTACCTTAATAAAAGCAACAATGATGCAGATGTTTCTATTAGACACCTATGTGAGAACCTCTTTTGTCCCAGGCACAGTAATGGGCACCTTTTATGTGTTACATATATAATAGTTTTATTATGCTCTTCTTCATTTTACAAATGAGGCAGTTGAGGCTCAGGTAGCTTATTTGATTTGCTTGGGATTCTGCAGCTCAAAAGGCAATTTTCATCCCCAGTTGTTCTGACTACAAATGTCAATCCTGCCCAATAGGAAGAGGCCCCATTGCTGTCTCTGGTTGCCTTATAATGAGATTTTATTGACAGTCAGCATTTTTAGATTAATAAAAGTACCATATAAACAAAGCTTACTGTTATTTATCTCTTTAAATGTTCAAAGGGTTCTATTATCTTTTTTAGTTTTTTTCAAGCTATAATGGTTCTTACATCATTATTGAGGTAAAATAGTTATAATTTGTGATTCCTTTAAAATGAATGTATTCAACATGAATTGTCATTGATAATCAAGGACTACCCAAATTTTTCAAAGTAGATTTAAAATTCTAGACCCTTTGTAGCATTTTCATATTGTATTTCGATAAAGCGCACTAGAACGTATAGAGGAGACCCACTGGGCTGTTGTACTAACACTGTTTCCAAGATCCATGCTCTATAAAGCTCTTAGAATGAAAGAACTTTAAAGCTGATAGGATCATGTAACCACAGATTCTCAATTGCAGTCTTGACTCATTTGTGAATAATATAAAAATAATCTAGAGTAGATTCAATAGTATCCATGTAATTATGTCACTGGGTCAATTCTTATATGAAATGTTTCAATATATTCATGTTATTCTGTGGTGTGTTTTTGTTTCTTGTAGTAATGTAGTATTATTTACAAGTCAGCACATAAAATTCTACCATATCTCTTTTACAGCTACATAGTATTCCAAATGACTGCATTTAATGTATCCCTTATCAGTAGATTTGTAGTTTTTTCTTATTTTTTTATTTCTATAATGCTGCCATGAAACTATACATACATATACACATGAGATGTATACATACATCTTTTACAAACATCTCCTTTTGTTTTCCTAGGATAATACACAAGGTGTAGCAAAAGTAGGTTTGCAATTGTGTGTATGTGAAACAGAGTTTATTCTTGTATTATTAGTTATTAATTATTGTATTATTTTCCATATGAACCACTGTAACCCTACTGTTGCTCCACTCTGTGCATAGAAGTAGAATATCTGGGTCAAAATATATGCATATTACTTATTTTTTACTTGTCTCATCTGACAGTTCTCCAGAAAAGCTATCTATTTTATTTTATATTCTTATAGCAAGGTGTGATCTTGTCAATCCCAGAGGTGAGAGCTCTTTTTTTTTTTTGTAAAATCAATACAAAACAGATATAGAAGAATATTATACTATTACTTTAATATGCAATTTTTAAATTAGTAAAGTATGTTATATATTTGTTAGGGCCATATATATTCTGAGAATTGCCTGTTTATATTATCTAGTACTTTCCTGGCATCATACAGAGTTACCATGATATTATTGACTATGTTTCCTAGGCTGTACTTTACAGCCCCATGACTGTTTTGTAACCACCAATCTGTGCTTCTCAATCCCTTCATCCTTTCACCTAGCCCCCAAACCCCCATCCCCATTGGCAACCGTAAGTCTGTTCTCTGTATCTGTGACTCTGCTTTGTTTGTTTGTTTATGTTGTTCTTTAAATTCCCCATGTAAGTGAAACCATGTGGTATTTATCTTTCTCTGACTGACTTATTTCACTTAGTTTAATACCCTCTAGGTGAGACAAGTGATTTTATAGGTTGTAGAAAGAAGGCAAGAGCTCAATGGTGGGAGAGTGAAGGCTTTGAACTGCAGCATGGGTTTGCTTGTGAACAGCAGTTGGTACATTGGAAGAGTACTGAGGATGGTCCCAGATGATAAAGAACCTAGAGATAGATAATACCTGAGGAATGCAGCTAGCTGCAGGTGACACTAATGAATTAAAATGATTTGCAATAATTCAAACAGGGCTTCTAGATTTGGTTCATGTTTTAACACATTTATTCAAGCGGATTTGGAATATTTATCCTTGTTTTCTCTCTAAAATACATATTATCAAGTGTTCATATTTATATTGTTAGGCAGTTTAATCCATATTTTTTGAAGATGTAAGATAATTAATAAATCTAGGCCATTTTCCACAAGAATCATTTCACCCAACAATTGTTTAATTAGTACTAACTGCAAAGTCCTGTTCTTTGAAATTTATCTCTGGATTAATCAGACAGGATAATAAGGAAATTTGATTGTCACTTCATTTAAAAAGGTTCCAACTACATGGCACGTACTATGCTAGTTGTTGAAATACAACCATGGATAAAATAATTGGAGTGTCTGGTAGGATTTTGAGTCCGGTGGGGAGACAGACAGTAAATAACCAATAAGCAGCCTCAGGGCTGTGATGAGCTGGTATCTGCTGTGGATACGTGGTCCAGGGTAGGGGTGGGGGCAGTGAAGGAAAGCTTTCTGGGGGAAATTTCCTGTGAGGTGAGACTTGAAAGAAAAGTAGAAGTTAGACAAGGGAGAAGAACTGAAAAGAATGTTCCAGGCAGTGAACCCAGCATAGGTTTGTCGTCAAGAGGAGCATGACGTATTTGAGAAATCAAAAAAAAAAAAAAAAAAAAAGTTTGTGGCACACAATTATATTTCATGAAGATGTTTAATAAATGTCTTGCTGTAATTTTAAAGTGATACAAATGCAGAGGAAGGAAAGATCACTTCTGGCTGGAGATGGAAGGCTTCACTGAGATAGTTTTCTTTGAGCTATGCCTGGAAACATAAGTGGAGTTGAAATAGGTGGCAATAGTGGAGAGCAGAAGGCGTTCCAGCCAGAACTAATGACGTTAATGAGGGATGGCAGTGGGAGAAGACTAGCTGGTGTAACAGCTGGTGGGTCTTTTGTCAAGAACCTAGACTTAGTCACGTGTCCAGGGGAGTGTCAATGAAATTTGGAACGTATAGGAAAAGATTCAGAGTGAGAGAAACCATATTGGTGGCTAGGAATAAGTAGAGAGAAGTCCTGAATTTATGAATAGTGCCAGCAGCAATGAGAAGGATTAAATGCCTAGAAATCTGGACCTTGGAGAAAGGTTCAGGACTCAGCTCTGCCACTTGGTAGCTGTGTAACCTGGTACACCTTCCTTAGCTTCTTTAAGCCTTTTCGGTATATATCGTGATGACAGTAGTAGTTACCTTGTAGGGTTACTGTCATACAACAATCTGTGGTGTTAAAGCATTAGTTATTCAGCATTATTTCAACTTCTGTTTTTGGAAGGTCTTTGAAATGAGGTTCTTAACTGGAATCTACATCCATTTACTTTCAGGAACTAAATTTCATTCTAACTAGATTTCTTTCTAATCCCGTATCTTTAAAAATTTTTATGTATGCATTTAAAAACACTCCAGGAAACAGTTCATGGTGAGATCAAAGTTAAGAACTCCAATTACCTTTTAAAAAAATTTTAGAAGTTTTCATATTTTGGAAAAAAAATATGTCAACTTTTCTGTTTATCCACTTATAATATTAAGAATAAGAGATATAAGAGAATACTTTGCTAAGTGAAATAAGTTGGCCAGAAAAAGCTAAGAACCATATGATCTCATTCCTCTGTGGGATATAAAACTAGAACTCAGAGACACAGACCACAGTATGGTGGTTACCAGGGGGTAGGAGGGTGGGGTAAAGGGTAGAGGGGGCCAAATATGGTGACAGAAGACAATTTAACTTCGGGTGCTGGGCACACAGTGCAGAATACAGATCATGTGTCATTGCAAGGTACACTTGAAACCTATTTATTGCCATCCCAATAGATTTATTGAAAAAGAATAAATACAGAATCTTGAATAAGTGTGTCAATAAGTTCAATAAAATGTACTTCAGTTCTTTATCATAGAAGATTTAAAGTAAAGATCTAAATATATAAAGTAAGAGTAGGGAAAGGAAGAAATATGGGAATTAAGAAAGAGTTGAGGAAAAAGAAAAATAGATAATACATATATACCAAACAGAATAGCTTTAAAAAAAGTTTAAAGTTTTAGAATGTGGTTTCCGGAAAATAAGAATGCTTTTCTGCCTGAAAGGGGTTATAAATATTCTTAACAAGAGAAAAGATTATTTAAAAGACGTCTTAAAATAGCTGTAGAAAGTTGGATTTATAGCAAATTTACATATTAAATACTTTATTATCTTGTATTCATTATAAAAATCTCTAGTTCTAAGTAAGTACAAATGGCATACTCTGGCATTAAAAGCATTTCTTGGGAGGAGGTGATAAAAAATATAATAGGAAGGGCATAGAAAGCACATTAGTGATTGGGCATTGTATTTGGAATTTACACAATTTTTTTACACCTAAAAATGTAGTGGAGCCCTGGCTGGTGTGGCTCAGTTGGTTGGAGCATTGTTCTGTAACTGAAAGGTTGAGGGTTTGATTCCTGGTCAGGGCACATTCCCATGTTGGGGGCTCAATCCCTGGTTGGGGTGCGTGAAGGAGGCAGCTGATCAGTGATTCTTGCATGAAATCTCTCTCTCTCTCTCTTTCATAAAATAAACCTTTAAAAAATGAAAATGTAGTGGAAAAACACTGGCTTAGAGACGTAAAAGATGAGTTCTAGTTCTGTTACTGTAACTTTTTAGCAAAGTAATCATGGACAAGTATTTTACTGAAAGCTTTGTTTTTCTTTAGCAGAAAAAGTAAAGGGTTGTAATTATGTCAAGTTTATAAGATTGAATGGAGATCAAGAGAAAAAAGTGCTAAAGAAAATGCTTTGTCAGCTATAAAGCAAGATGCAAATGCAAGATATAAATAATAATAAGAAATATTTCCTTTTAAAAAATTTTTAGTATTGTTTGTTGACTAGGAAAGTCAGGAGGAGTTTCTGTTTGTACTTTAAAAACTAGGAGGAAGAAAACAAATATTATGCTTTATAATATATTTGAGAAATAGCTTATTTCTTATGAAAATCTTAATGCTATGGGGAACAACTAAATAGCTCTGACTGCTATTTATAATTGCTTAGATATTTTTTCTCAAAAATTGCTAGCCTGTCATTTGTTATAGCAATTGCTTATGCTTATTTTGTGCATCGTAATTTGAATTTGTTTCTCCCCAATCCCACCACTAGAAGACAGTCAGAAAACAACCTGTTTTCTCAAGGAGAGTAGTCTTAAAGGAAACTTCAGGAAATTAACTATTTTGTGAAACAAATCAAATGATTTATTCGTAAATTACATATTGTCAACTGATGGTCCTTGGTGCCAATTCAGTGCCAACATGAATCCCCAGTTTGGAGTACAGTGAAGAAGGAAACTTGATTCATTGCAAACCAGCTCAATTGTGATACAGCATGGCTGTGATGTGGCTCTGGGGCCAGGCTTCTCTCTGGCTAGAGACAGCTCTTCTCTGTTCCTCAGTGGTCTGCTCTGCTCCATGCTCATCTGCTTTATGCTGCACTGGTCCCTTTTGCACTGGCCTGCTCTGCCTTATTCTGTGTTCTTTGCCAGTGTGCTCTGGCCTGTATTGGTCTGTTCTTCTCTGCTCTAGTGAGACATCTTTGGTGTTTATCTCGGGCAGGGAAATGCACACTTCACCCTTTGGTGGGAGGGGAAAGTGCATGTTCAGAGCCAGAGGGGAGCTGCTTATATACACAGAAGATCTGCTCTGGTCCCTGATTGGCCTGTCCTCATGCAAATGAGGATTCCAAATCCTTGTAGTTTGATTGGTCCAAAAGGCACTTTCCTGATTGGTCATAAATGAGATGCTCTGCTTGGTCAGTGAAGATGTTGATGGGAGTATAACTGTGTAGCTCTGATTGGATAAGGGAAGCCTTAGTCCCATTGGTTGAAATAGGATTCCAGGAGCTCAGATGGCAGAAACAGTGTGGGCGGGCGGGCAGGCAGTTCAGTGCAGACTTCTTCCTGAAGTGCAGTGTATGAGAGGCCCCTGTTTAAAATGGCTGGTAGGCTCTGTTTTTGAAAATTTGAGCCCAGTTAGCCACCACGAGCTCTTCTTCATAGGTATCTTCTTTCTCAAAGTTCACAATATAAATCATTTAGCTTTTGCTGCATAACAAATAGAACATACAAGGCATACAACAATAAACATTATTGCTTGTACGATGGGTCAGCTAAACTATCTGCTTATCATGATTAGACTTACTCATTTATTTGGGTTCAGCTGGCTGGTCAGCTGGTCTGCTGATCTAAGCTGAAAGCCTCTGGTGCTACCAGGTGCCCCACACCTTCCACAGGATAGCCTGGGCATGCCCTCTTGGTGATGGAAGAGGTACAGGGGAACAAGTTCCAGTGTGGGATCCCTTTTCAAGACTCTGCTTGTGCCATGCTAGCTTAAGTCCTATTGGCCAAAGCAGGTCACATAGCTGAGCCCAGAGGAAGGGACCTGGGCAGGTAACTCAACCTGTGGTAGAAGGACAGGGCATATAGGGAGGGGTGAAGAATTGGAGCCAAATTATGCAAGGTACTACACTTTTGTTCTGAATTGAGTTTTTGATATACACAATAGTGTGAAAACATTCTAAGTAGTTTGATTAAAATCAAGCCCTTTTGCTCTAGTAGTATCTTGTTCTGGTTTTGGAGTCTATAGGCATGGCTGATATCAAAGCTGTATTACCGAGTTTCCATTCTGGTCTGTAGAGAAAAGCATTATCTCTCAAGCACTTAACCTTGATTAATTCTTCCCAATCAAAGTGCTCATTTTTAACAACTCTAGAACATGGGGCCAATCAGGGAGCACTGGGTGGAGAAGGCCTGGGGGGCGGGGGATGGGGGGATTTGGGCAGCGGGAAGCTGCATGTCTGACCCTAGGGCTGCTGTGATTGACGTGCGTGTTGTGGAAAACTCCCCACCAGTGTGGCCAGATCTCTGGGCTTTCCAAGAGGAGCTGCAATTAGAATTTTTATGTGAACTTTATTTGTTTTTAAATTAATGTTTTAAAATAATATAGTGTTATTTTCAAATACATGTTAGTTAGCTAGATTTGGTTTATAGTCAGTCTTCTAGTTTTCATTCTCTGATTTAAACAAAATGGTGTCAGAAACCCAGGGATTCTAGTTCCATCTTGTCCAGGCTGATCTCTTGCCCGACCTGGGGCAGTTGGGACAATCAGTAGAGGTTGTCTGTACATCCAGAAGACTTCATTCTTGTTTGCTCTTTTAGGATTATTATAGTAGCTATTTTCGTTTTTAATCTGTGAGCAGATGCAAGTGTGCAATTCCAGGGCTTAACTCCAAGTAATGAATCCATCGCAGGGGGTTCTTAGCACCCATTTCTCTTGTAAGTTTTCTTTTTTTTTTTTTTCTTCTTGAGTTTTTATTTGTTGTTTTTTAAAAATCTTGACATGTTTCTATTTAATTTTGTAAACTGCCTCATTTATTTTAGAAGTGTGTGTGTGGGTGTGTGAGTCTAAAATACGTGTCATTTTGCTCGTGAGACAGGGTGTTATTAAGTAACTTTCTTTTAAAACTGCACTGATTTTTAACAGCTGGCACATATATAATTATCTGAGCAGCAACTAATTTTTTTTTCTCCATGTCTGAATAAGCAGTCATTTTGTATGCTGCATGGCCTTTTCTAGAAATGCCTCTGCTCCCTGCTTGGTGGGCACTGGTTCATGTGACCCTGCTCTTCCATTCTGAGGAGCTGGAGCAAGCATTGGGAGCTGGGAGCTGAGCCTGACCAGCTTCACCCATGGGATAGAGGTGTGTGCATGAGTGTGTGTGTGTGTGTGTGTGTGTGTGTGTGTGTGAGAGAGAGGGGGTGGGAGAGAGAGAGAGAGGGAGAGGAAATGGATGGCAGCAACTGGAATAAGTGGAACATATAATAAAAACAAATCAAATCTAGTATATATGTATCTAAAAATGTTAATTCTGTAAGGCAGATGTTCTCAACTGGGATGATTTCACCCATCCAGGCCCTCCCTGCTCCAGGGGACATTTAGCAGTATTGGAGACAGTCTTAAATTGATTCCCTGGTGCTCTGCTTCTTGGTGCCTTCCCGAGTTCTTCTGAGACAGGTTCTTTTCACTGGATCCCGTTTCCTCTTCGCATCCATCTGTCGAACTTCTACTCATCCTTCCAGAGGATCCTGACCCCGCCGGCCTGGCCTTTTGTTGTATTACTTAGCTCATTGTAGATAGCACTTTTACTGTTCCTTCTTTCTCATCAAGGATGGTAACTTATGTACTTTCCTCTTTCATTTCGAATGTAAATATAATTCAGTAAATGATGGGTGCACGAATCTGTTCAAGGCTCTCTTTTGATTGTTTCTTATGTCTTACATTATCTTCTGACTTAACAGAGATTTGGCTGTCAAATTTGATCTTATATGAACTTACCAAAAGGGTCTGAGGAGATTTAAGTTACAGAAGAGCATTGGTATCAAGAAGCCAGGCATAGTCGAAAATTGTACATGATAACCTTTCCTGGCTTATTAACTTTTTCTTTTGAATGATGAGGCAAAGCTCTCAAGTCCTACAGCTGTTGAAAAAGTGAGAAGTGCATGAAAAATTTTGAACTAGGATAATGATTAAGCTTGGAATACCACTCCTCGCCTCCTGGGATCCCCTTAAATATCAACATTGTTACCTTGAACACGTTCTTTGAAGACGGTTGCATTGGACAGGTACAGCCGAGGCACTTGGAGGCCACAGAAGCAATTGCCTACTTAACATGCACTAGTCAGCCTTTGTGAAATGTCACCCCTGATGCTGGGTGCTTATCTTTTATGGAACAGCTTGCAAATCCTAATTGTTTTAAACTGGCTCTGAGGAAAAGAGACTTGAGAATCAATAAATTACAGCTCTCATACATACAAATGTGCATCATTGTAATGAAGACAGTCTGATGGCTTTTTAGGTCAAATAACAAAAGAGGTGGACTTGAGTTTGTAAAGACTCACTACCAGTCCTCTTGTTACAGGGCTAAATGCGATTTTCCTCCCTCTGGTCCCAGTGTGCAGGGTCGCACATCAGCATTTGTTTCTGATGGATAGATCCTCAGTGGGAGCGAGTTGATGAGGGTTCATTACTTGCTCTGGTTGGCGGTATGTCTTCTTTCTAAGGTTCATTAAGGCAGAGGCAACAATGTTTATTGCCTTTAAATACTGATGTGTTGGGAACAGCTAAATAAACTATTTTAAGAACTGTATGCCATCTGGTTTCAGACCCAAGGCTTTCTCTAGCACTGTGAAGACTTTCACCCAAGGTCACCCATCGTAGTTCCCCCCCAGTCTTGGAAAAAGCTTAGCACCCGAAGGGCAGACAGCATCAGTATAACAGCTTTCTCATCAATGGGAAGTTTTGTCGGACCAGTAGGTGGTAGTAAGAGAATATTTTCTGCTTTTTCTCTAGTTGAGGGAAATGCCTTTTCTCACCTTTAATCAGAATTTAGGTGATTCAGCTTTTTAAAAATTGTTCTTTAAGAGTTCTTCAGTCATTCTTCAAATTTAGCAACTTTAAAAAAAATCAACAAATGTCATGCCGAGAAACTTCTTACAATAATGAGAATGGATTTCTAATCCAACTGAACTTTTTCCTTTTACACTTTTAAAAATAATGATGAAAATATTCCTTGAGTATACATAGATGTTTTTCTACTAGTTTAAACAATTCTTCGTTGAGCTTCAAATTGTGATTGTGATTAAACATCACTCATGAACCATTTTTAATTTGTCTTCCAAAGCAGAATTTTATTGCATAAGCTATGCCAGTACACATTAATATATTTTCACATAGTCCTTCAACTTTTAAGTTCATTCCTTATTAAGAATGTTTCTTTGAGAGTCAGTTTTTGAATCTAGTAACCCCTCTCCTTTGGCAAAATTGTAAATTGAGAATTATACATAATTTAAAAAATGTTCTTTTAACTCATAAACTGCTGATAAATGGAACCTTTGGACAGTTAGTCCTCTTGAGTATGAAATGGAGATGAGCATTGTGATCCCATATTTTTAGGTCATCAGTTGGTGAAAACTAGGGACATGACCTCACCTAGGCAGATGTGAGGGGACTGGCGAGTATAATCGTGAAGTTGTCAGGGAGTAAAAGGAAACAGCTCCCAAGAGATAGGGAGTTCCGGATATAGCTTTTATTTAAACTCATTTGTCAGGCTGTCAGCCTGTTATGAATCTGCTATCTCGGAAGGTCGTCACCTTATATTTGTTTTTCTAAGTATACATTGTTTTTCTTTCTGATACTACATTCTTTATAGAAATTTCAGGAGAGATAGAAATGCTTAAAAAAATAGAGAACTGCTGTAAACTCTGGATGGTAAATAGACTTTGGCTGTATTTTCTTCCCTTTTTATCATCATCCTTTCCTGCTCCTCTAATTTGTATACTGGTAATGTATAGTTACATGCTGCCAACGTGTAATGCTTATTAAAAAGTTGGGATTCATACTTTTATCCCTTACATTATTGTTAAATGTCCCCAGAAACAGAGTGTTTAATGTCTGTCTACTCTTCCATTGTATGAATTTATTGTATTTTAACCATTCATTTTTTTCTCATTTGAAATTTAAATTATTTTTATTTTCCTTCTATTATAACTTCTCAGTCAATATCCTTTAGATATAAATTTCTATAGGTATTCTGGATGATTTTATTAGGTGAACATTTTGAAAGTATATTTACTTGGTCAAGGTACAAACTGCTCTTGATACATAATATATGGGTTGCTGACATTCAAACAAGTTTCATCAATTTATACATTCCCATTAGGACAATAGAGGAGTGTTCTTCCCCTACAGTCTGGTTAACCAGAAACATTATTATTTAATGGAAAACAACTTAATAGGGCAGAAAAGTATTTCATTGCTTATTAGGAAGAACATATTTTTCATGGCCATGCATATTTGATTTCTTGTGTGACCATTCTCACTATGCTTTTATCAACATGAAATGAATATAATACTTTGTGTACAATTTCTTTAGGAAGGTTTTCAGAGGCCTGGTCAATTTCCATTAATGCCATTGATATTAGGATATACTTGTTTTGACAATAAATTTTTAAATTGTAGTCATTCTTAATGGTGAACAAGGTGTATAATTGGCATTGACTGCTTTGTGCTTTTCTTCTTTGGTCAGTTATAGTAAGGGGCTCTTGGAACTATTTTCTTTATAAAAATTTTTAAAAAATTGCCCTTTTATAGTTGTCCCATTCTCCCCCCACCCCCCATTGCTCCTCCCTGCCTCACCATCCCCTTCGCAGTTTCAGACCTCTTTTCATGGCCTTGCATTCGTTTTACTCTGGGTTCTGATTATTTGGCAGGAGCCTCTTGAGAACTCCAATGGTCACTTCTTCCTCATTTCTTCCTTTTTCCCTCCATCATCTCTGTCTGTGGAGTGGCAGTGTTGGCTGATGAGAGACTGGTGTCTCTTGGTAAGGTTGGACCTCTGCTACCACAGCTGTCTTCTGGTCTGTGACACCTAAGGTTAGGCATTCTTTCAGTTAGTGATGACAGTCATGTTTGACCTTTTGAATTGTCATTAATAGTTGAAGGAAGTGCTACATTTTCATCAACAATGAAAATAATCTAATTTCTATTTTGTATTGTAATCAGATTCTTTAATTTTCCTTAGTTTAACATTTATGACACTTATGTATAAAATCCTTAGATGGTTGCTAATGTTTCATATGCTATTAAAAATAACAACCGTATAAATTCTTAGATATATTTCACCTTAGCTACAGAGCTACAGAGCCTGGGCAGGGTGATATGGAGGGTCTGCTGTTGCCCATGCAGCAGACCCCCCCTCTCTTCGCAGCTGAAGGGTCCAAGGGAAAGACGGAGTCAATACAGCTTGGCTTCAGGTGCGCCGCAGGAGTTGCCGGTGTTGACTACAACGTCAAACCGCCTTAGGGACTCCGGCTCCGGATTTTCTGTCGGGGTTTACTCCCTTAGCCTTTCCCCTGAAGAGGTATGCCGCAAGGCAGCGGAGGTTTTTTGGAGTCAGAGTTTTCCTTCTGACACTCCAGCGTCATCGCAAGATGTCGATTCAACACGAGAGGAGACAGATACCGTGTCACTCCCGAGTCGGACTGCACAGCCATTCTCGCGGTGCAGATAGACTCTTAAGAAGCTACACCATCGTCTCTCGAGACGAACGGCTGCCGACGACGACGATTTCACCTTAAATCTTGATATTTCTATAAGTGTTCCATCTGAGGCAGGAGTTAGAACATCTTTTATCGTTCAAAGTAATTGAAATTGATAGCTGAAGATTGTGTGTGTGTGTATTAGTGAAATTCATGCTGGAAAGTGTGATTCTGTCTTAGTGAAAATATAATCTTTAGCAGGTGTGATAGGTCATTTTTTTGGTATTATATAACAATTAGACATAATTTAGATAATGTTCTTCATTTTATTTAATGTTGCTAAGATTTTCTGTTTTAAAGTTAAAATCAGATACCCCACATCTCTACTTGTTAATATTTAACAATCGATTGTAACATTTGTTCCATTAAGAAAGACTGTGAAGCACAATGCATATACTTGTGGTAAAAGTATGAAAATACGGAAAGTTATACAAAAAATCATACTAGTAGTTTTCCTTGGGAAGGTGGGGCAGGAATAGTATTGGGTGAAGGGTGGGGTGGGAAGGTACTAATACTTCATTTATAATATGCCAAATATTTTATTGAAAATATTAGAAGCACACATGTCAGAATGGGGAATAATAAGAATAATATTAAGAATATATTTTTATGAAATAATAGGAAAATATGATAACAGAATAATACTAGGAATAGCAAAGAATAAGAAAATAATATTTATTGTAGGTAGTAGATAACATACATGCTTGTTATAGCTATCATTTGTATTTTATTTTAAACATTTATCTAAATCATTAAAAATCACTATGAAATTATTAGTTGTAATTATAATTATTTGTAGTCAAGTTACAACTAAAACTGTTTGCTCATGTTTCCTGATGTGGGAGGGAGCTACACCGTGGGCACTGCACCTTCGTACTTGTAGACAGAAGTAAGGCAAGAACCAGAGAAGACAGGTGTGGTAGAAGGTTGAGAGGCTTGACAGAGGAGGGGATGAGTCTCACAGGGAGCTCTCCAGCCCTGTAGTAGCTAGTACGAAGAAGTTGGATCTTCCGTTAATCTTGATGCTACAAGGTCAGACTGTATTTCACTTTGAAAAACCTAAACTCACAGCAAAGCTCTCTGCTTGTTTTAGTTGTATTTTATCTAGTATTTTAAATACATGACTGCTTTCATGCTTTCATTTAATGCTCTAGGATCTATATATGTTTAACAAGTTCTCTTTATCTTCTTTTTAGATATATGGTCCATATACTTCCCAGGTGCATTCAGAATAAAGATCCAAAATGTCCAGAATACTCTCGATCATTAAAGAAAGATTTTATCACACTGGATTTAATAAGCCAGAAAAAGAAGGCCATATGTATTTTAGGAAGAGTATAACAATTAATGTTAAATGTTACAATAGCCCTCATTAAGCAGAAAACATAATAATTAGCATACTCAATAATAATTACAGGAATACTCAATATTAAGTATCAGAGTTTTCTC
Source organism: Furipterus horrens (assembly GCF_987537825.1). NCBI lineage: Eukaryota > Metazoa > Chordata > Mammalia > Chiroptera > Furipteridae > Furipterus > Furipterus horrens. The sequence continues at coordinate 195,524,283 of NW_028327173.1, read as the reverse complement.
TGATACTTCTTTGTCCCAAATACATTTTTCTTCACCTTCTATGAAAGGTTTTCTGAAACTTTTGAGATTGTTTTGCATGAACTGAATTTCTTTTGCACTAAATAGAAAAGTGAGGTAAGGATGGAAAAAAGCATGTTTAGAGAATTGTTTACTGATGAAATTATCCTCAGTATGTTTGACTTCCTAATTTGGAGGAGATGTCGATGGTGCCATCTTCCTACATATTTGTTATTATAGAACTTGTACCTTTGTTATAGCATTTATTTACTCCTATATTTTAAATTAAGGTGCATGAAAGTATATTCACTGTGCACTGGGATTCTCTTATTTTACATCATTCTGTGTGCATTGTATCTTTGTTTCAAGTTACATATATTCTTACAGTGCAGTAGAATGGACATCAAACTAATATTGAGACCTGAAAGTCTTAGAGAATCTGTTTTTATTTATTTTTTATCGTAGAGATACAATCTGTATGTCCTATTTACCTGTTAGTAAGGTTAAGTGAGGTACTGTATATGCAAGTGCTTTTACAATTTAGGAACATTGAACAAAACTAAGAGATTTTTATTATTCAGAGTTGTAAACAAGACTAAAATAATATTCAAGGAATTGCTCTTTTAAAGAAGAAGAAACAAAGGAGGGAGAATTTTGTGGGAAGTGGTTGACTTATGCTTTAAACTGTGTGTGTTGGTATTATGATAAGCCAATGGACTAATGTGATAAATACTTCAAAGGATCAAAAAGTAAATAGTTAAATTAATCTCTTATTCCCATGTTCTTCACCATTTGCTTTACCATGGCCTGAATTTATTTTCAAGGATTTGTGTACATCAATGGCAGAATCCTCCAGCGATTCAGACCACTTCCGCTCTCGTGACCGATTGAGTCGATGGGCTGCGAGGTCCATACACAGGGAACTTCGGAGTCGTCCTGCACTAAATGTCACTGAGAAGGTCAACACTATAACAAGTACTTTACAGGTGAGTTGAGCAATGCTTGCATTGACTTGATCGTAGATAGTTTAAGTTGAGTAATTGTTTTGGTTAATATATTAGTTTTTTTTGATACCATAACAAATTACCACAAAACTGATGTCTTAAATAACAGAACCTTATTTTCTTATAGTTCTGTAGGTCAGAATATGACACTCATCTCATTGGACAAAACGTTAGGGTGTTGGTAGGGCTGCATTCCTTTCTGGAGGCCCTGGGGAAGTGTCTGTTCCCTTGCCTTTTCCAGCTTCTAGAGGCTGGCCGCATTTCTTGTCTTGTGGCCCACGCATTTTCACATCCTTTTCGGATCGCATCACTCTGACTACCTCTTCTGCTTCCCTCTTCCACTTTTAAGGATGCTTGTGATTACATTGAGTGCTCCCAATAATCCAGGATAATCCCTCGACTCAAGATCCTTAATTTAACCATATCTGTAAAATCCCTTTTGCCATGTAAGATTCCAGGTATTAGGGCTTGAACATCTTTGGGGGTTATTATTCTGCCTACCACTGTCAGGAAGGATATTTGAAATATGCCATAGGTTGTGGAAAGTGTGTTGGGATAATCCCATAATTTCCAAATAAAACACAGTAGGAGTGGAAACCATTAGGGATTACCATCAATTAGCTTCTTGTGGACATGTGCCTTTAGAAAAATTGTTCATATTTTGGCTTAGTGGATTATTCATGGATGAATAATAGTGAGATGCTGTTTTGATTTAGAGGCTAATCTTTGACAATATGTGATAAGTTGTGGGAAGATTTTTGGAATAAGGCCATATTTCCAAATAAAACATGGTAGGAGTGAAACCATTAGGGATTACCATTGATTAGCCTCTTGTGGACATGTGCCTTTAGAAAAATTGTTCATATTTTGGCTTAGTGGATTATTCATGATTGAATAATAGTGAGATGCCGTTTTGATTTAGAGGCTAACCTTTGACAGTGTTTGGAAGTTTGAGTGGGGCAGTTTTCTTTCTTCCCTAGAAGGGGCATGGGAAAAGAAGTGGGAGAAGAATAGCCCAGTCATGCTGGGAAGCAGAAAACTCAGAAATTGAATTTTTTGCCTACCCATTAAACCCTTGCCTTTGTCTTGCCTAGATAAGCACGGATTTTGGCTTTTCATTGCTTTGGGTTAATATGCTGAGATAAGAAGAGGCTAATTTCTCGTAGAGAAGCCATAATTTGATTTGATTTTTCTTTTTAAACTTCTTGAAACTAACGTAACAATGGAGTTTGGAGTACAAAGTCTTGTACTTTCCCACCAGAGAGACAAATTAATAAGTATATATATTTTTAAAGAAATACCTCCATTAAAATCTCAGGTGAAACCTAACATATTTAGGTAGAAACCATTTTTGTTATGATTAGAACTAAATTTGTTGTGTATAGCTAAAGGGTAAAGGATACTTTTTCCCCCCTCCTAATTAAGTTCTGAGGTAAAGTAATAGTAGAAATAAGATGGGGCCCATGATTTGCTTCTCTTGTACACAATCTGCTTGGTTTTTTTTTTTTTTTTAGGATTCTTTTTTATAAAGAGGGTGTGAATTAGTAATGAGAATTTTTTTCAGTTTGTGATTTTGTTGCAACTTATTATGGAACCTTAGGTAGGGACTTAAATTATATGCTTCAAAGTTCACACAAGTAAATTAAAGATGGATTTTACTTTTTCTCTCAGTTAGATTAATAAGAATTATATTTATGAAGTATATTGATATTCAGCTTAACTATGATATAAAGTGTACCTTTTACAAATGGTTGATTTAGCTGTTTGACATACTACTAAGACTGATTGGGAAAAAGGTTGTTTGGAACAATTAATAAAGGCCATTTTCTTTCTCAAGGACACCAGTCGAAACCTGCGACAAGTAGACCAGATGCTTGGACAATATCGAGAATATAGTAACGGACAGGCAGGTGCTGTAGAACACGTAAGAATGTTTGCATGTTTGTATTTTCTCTCACCTTTTTGGAAATTCAGAATTGAGGATGAGGGAGTGAGCTGAAGGAGATAATCATTGTGAACAGCTTAAACCTTTAGACTGCTTCATTGTTTTGTAGTTTCAATTTAGGTTAGCTGATCAGGTGGACTGCCAACCAGCTTATGCTGATTAGATTCCATTGAGTTTGAAAGTGTCAAGTCAGAAGGGAAAGAACTCAAGACATGAATTAAATTGAGACTTACTAAATTTGGTCCATAGATGCCACTCATGAGGAGTTAAGGATTTTAAGGATGGTTTATTTTAAAGTAATACACACTCATTATTTAAATAAATAATAAAACCTCTCTCCTAGCCCTTGTGAGTCCCACTCCAAAGAGGTAACAATTTTGACAGTTTCTTGTATATCTTTCCAAACATTTTCTATGCATGTGTAAGCATACATGTGATTGCTTTAAAACTAGAATCATACATATTACACAGCTTTTCTCATTTAGTCATATATATGTATATTATATTCCATATGACTCCATAGTATAGGTATGTCCGGTTTTTTGTGTTTTGTGTTTTGTTAGTGGTGATGTAAATAATGCAGCAATGACCATTATGGTACCCGTGTTCTTCCGTAATCATGCCGTTTCTGGGAGCAGGGTTGCTGGGGTCAAGGACATGCGCACTTACAATTTGCTGGATGTTTCAGCACTTATTTCACATGGGGGTGTAAAAGGAAACATAGCCAAGAATTCTGGACCAAACAGGATATTTTTTATTAATATTTTGCTAATCCAGTCTCTATTATTTCCCTTTTTTGAAATTTGTTAATTCAACTGCAAACTCTCGGAAGCCCAATTAAATTTATTTCTTCAGGTTTCCAATTATGAGTATACCCTTTAATAAGGAGACTAGTGTTATATTTGTACTATAATTATTGTTTTATATATATCTGTGCTGTATTGAATTGTCACCATAGCTTTCAAGTTATAATTGGTGATTTGTTAGCTTTTTATAAAACAGAAGCATAGTTATTATTTGCTTGTAATTGGAAACTAATTGCTTGTATACAGGGAAACATATCTTCTGTCATAAGGTTTTCTACTACTTTCACTTAGAAAATAAACTTGGGCTTTTTTGCAACCAGCAGGTTTTTATGGTTTATGGTGTATGTGACAGATGGCGCTATAGACTTTGTATATTTGGGTAGCTCATGAAATGCTATAGATTAAACTACCTTATTAATAGTGGGAGTTGTTATTTGCTTTTTAATTTATTTGTGAAAAATGAAAACATTACTAGCAGAGAACAACCCCGCTTTGTCATGTTGAATATTAGATGCTTACTTACGGTAGCAAATTTTCTTTGAATTTGCACTTGGGAAATAAAATTATATATTAGAGAAACGTCTGTAGAGATCAGCATTTAAAACAGAAAATGTGTTCTACTGTGGCAGTAAGCCTTTGGGGGAGGCCTCGAGTTGAATAATACTGAACTCTGGGGGTGTGGTTTTATACATGGAAAGTAAATACATTCAGCAGGTACTTCATTTCCATCTGAGTTGTAAGTACCTAGAATGCAAAGCCCCTTGTATAAAAAATAAGACACCGGAGAGCAAGAGTCTTTCTTCAGACTGTAACTTGGTCTAGTGGAGTCTCCTCCTTAATTTCCCCCGATTTTCATGCTGTTAAAACAGTTTCTTCTCAGTGGTTTTTCCCTGCAGCATGTCACAGGGGTAATGTCACTCATTGCCTTATGTTCTACTCTCTTGACAGAGTAGTGACCTTCGCCCTGTCACCTATAAGTTACCTGGGGAGCACCTCCCGTCATCTGTGGGAAGATGTGCAGCTCAGCAAGGGTGTTTTTCACAAGTGATTCTTACGGGCTCCTCCATGAAAATTGCTTTCTTAGCATTAAACTATTTACTGCTGTGGAATATATTATATCTGAAAAGGAGTATATGTAATGTGCCAAGTACCATGTGATTTATCTGGATCTTTTCTGTTTGTATTCTTCAAGTCCTTTAAGTATATGGTCGTATTAGTCATTTTTTATTTTCTTTTAATCAATGTGTGTGCCATTTAGGAAGGAGTGCTGGAGATTGGTTTATTTTTTATTTTTTATTTTGGACACTGTGCTATAACTCCTACAGGTCCTTTTTGCTGTGAAACCTGCTATATTAAAAAAAATTTGTAACTGCTTAATTCATTTTAACCAGTGTTCAACTGTTAAAAATTTTGTCTGTGCTAAATATCTGTTGCCTTATTGAAATTAGTATTTCTTTTTAAATAGGAGTTTTCCTAGAAATGAGATTAACTGTTTTGCTCTAGAAAAGACAAGAACTTTTATTGTTGACTTGGATTTTATAAATAATCTATTGCTGAACCTCAGGAAAAGGGTGTTATCTATGTGCATTTAAATATTTTATTGGGGTTTAATTTTGTGAACCTAACTTGCCAGTTGGTGAGGGGATAATATAAATAATTGATTGTTTTCCTTCTGAGATGATCTCCCCAAACCAGAGGACTAGGAGAATCATCGCTGTTGGTTTTGTAAGGCCTAAGGGTCAAGAGTCACGTTGGGTCACCTTTTTGGCTATTTTCCTTGAAATATACATAACTTCACTATTGTTCCCTTGAATCTTTATAACCTCCAACCCTAAATTTAATTCTTTGCTTATGAGTGTGAAACCTACTCTATGAGGAGCTGAGCAGTGTGAGAGGATCAGCAATGGGGTCTGTGGTGTTTCAGAGAGAAGCAGCGCGTGCCTTTTCATAGTCTCTCTGGGAATTTCTTCATAAGCTTGGTGTAGCCCATGCAGTTTCTTCTTATGTCAACTCATTTAATTCCCTCAACAGTCCTATTAGGTAGTTACTATTATTATCCTCATTTACAGGTAGAAATACTGGGGCATAGGATGGTTGCTAACTTGCCTATGGTCTCCCAGCTGGGTAGAGCCAAGGACAAGATGTTATCCTAAAACCAAGTGTCAGGATTCAGTTAACCTCATTTACCTCATGGTTGCCCACAATTTTGTGGTGTTGTGAATTTACATTTCTGAAACTTAGGACTTTGCAATTCAGTGTTTGAAGGGTAATATAATTTACATTGATAAACTAGATTTTGGAGATTATCATAACTGATTGAAAAACAGCAGCCCATTGTCACACAAGCCATTAATATTATAGCTGGTATTATGTCAGGAATTAGAGTTCGATGGAACAAATACAGAAACAGAATTGGGAAGAAACCTGGTGCTGAGCTAGGATTGGCATTGATGGGTCATCAAGGTTGGCAGTTTTGGCATCGTGGTGGATTCTGCAGCTAACCGACACCAGCGTCGATTTTCCCCTTCTGTCTGAGTAACAGCTATTGATTTTTCACTGGCCGTTGTGCAGCCTCTCTTGCCGATGAGCCATATTTAGTTGGACAGTAGGGCTGGGGCTTAGGGTCTTTGGTCTCAGTGAACTTCATGACCTTGAGGAATTGTTGTCCAGCATTATTTCCCATATTGTAAATTCCTTGGGAGGTCTGAAATCATTTGGGTCAAAGAGGACCTGTGGGGAATGTTTTATTTGAAAGCTTATTTTGAACATGTAGAACATATTATACTCCAGTGTTAAACAGTGCAATTGATTAGCTTTGTGTTTATAATATTCCTAGAATATTGTGTTCCTATTCATGCGACAACAGCGTCTGTTTTTATGGTAATGCTATAAAAATGGAAAGCCCTCAAGAAAGTTTATTCAACATAAAAAGTTAATACCTTCTGTAGTGGAAATGTGGACTATAGCTAATGAGACTATGGTAATTAATGTTGGGTATAAAATAAAAATATAGTTCCCTTGATTCAAATTAGCTTATTTATTCATTTTCAAGGTAAAAATGTGATAAAATATAGTAATATCAAATTAGACCTTAGAGGCTTGCATAAATAGGTAATTTTTCTTCTAATTAAATGCTCCAATTAAAATTTCCCTTTGGGATTAATAGGGTGTTACCATCTGGCAGGTGAACTTTGGAAGAATTTAAATGTTAAATAATAAAGTCCAGGTTTTTCTTCTATTAAGTGTATTTCAGTTGTCAAATATACTTAGTGACACCCCAGAAGGATAATGTTAGTGATATAGAGGCAGGCACAAGCCACTTGTAATGTTTCAAAGCTGAAGGTATCTGCTCCTTTCTCTCTGGCTGAGTTTACTAATTGTCTTAAGGGAGAGAGCTGTCTCAATTAAATTCTGCTGGTTGCTTCTTTTTGTAAATATATTTCAGATCTTAGGAATTTGAGTCTTAGAGTTTTATGTTTAAAATTTTATTACCAAGTCTCTCATGAAACTTTTGGACAGGAGAATAGTTTTCATAGAATTTTGCTTTCAGTCTAGTGGAAAATTTAGATTTTGGAGTTGGACTTCAAACTGAATGTTGATTTTTTTCAGCTAGAAACCATTTAGTTACTTTGGGCAAGCTACCAAACCTTCTGAACTTGAGTTTCATCATCTTAAAAATCAACATAATCATATAATCCTCATGATAACATTTTTTGAAGTTGTCACACTGTTTTAGGCACTTGTTAAACACTTCTGTTATTGTTATTTTAAAAATCTATCTAATAATTCCTCTACCTTCAATTATTTGCTATGTTAATATAGTACTTGGTATATTATAGTCATTCAGTGCATGTTACTTTCCTTCCTTGAATTCACTGGGCCTAACATCAGTTTCATGAGGGTATCATTGTTACTATAAATAACATAATGTGTTGCGCCATTTAGAGTGATATGTATATCTGATTATTTTGATATTAAAGTATATACTATGTTAGATGGCATACATAATATTGCTTTTTTCTCCTCTATGTTCATGGGTAAATTGTCTGACCTCCAAACATACAATAATGTACTCTTAAGAGTGCCTTCCATTTTCCATGAATGCTCATTTATTGACATTCAAAATATTATGTGGAAATATTTTTAGAATTCTTTTAAAATTGTAGTTAGAATGTGATTTATGCCTCTGAATGTTTGGGTTTTCATTTAAAAATAAAGTAGTGGCATAAATAAAAATGATATCATTTGAAAGGGTTTTTTAAATTTCAGGAATATTATTATGGTCTTATGTTTCCATAAATCAGCATATGGGCAGAGAGGTTAGACGTAGTATCCAGAGTTAATGATTTTTATTTTTGTAAATAACATAGCAGTAAACATTAAAAAAATAATTTTAGGAACAGATGGTGAGACCAGAAAAGTGTAAACCATGGATTTGCACTCCTGTTTAATTATATAAAACTTCTCTCCCCTTCCTCCTCCTCTTTCTCATCTTCCTTTTTGTTTTATAGTAGAAAAAAAGTAGATTGTAAGGAACCCAAGTAGAGCTGATAAATTAACTCTCCAGCCAACCGTGTTGCAGTCTGTGCTAGATTAGCCTTGGCTTCTGTAGAGAAATAGGCAGCGAAGGAAAGCTAAGCATGACGCACTTAACAAGCGAAGTGCCTGCAATGACAGAGTACTGCCCTGGATAAACTTTTTAAAGTGACCTCTTTTCTGCCTCAATTTTTGCTCTGGATTTTGCCAGGCTGACTCCTAACATCTATAAATTGAAGTACTTTGAGTTTTTTGTCAACATTATAGATATATCTAAGCTTACGAAATAAGCTCTTTCCGTAGCCACCAGTATTGTATGTATTGTACATTGTGAATGTTTGCTAAATACTGACGCTTCAGTGTCAGGTGAAAACAAGGCTAAATGACTAGGCAAGATACTGAGATGTTTCCATTTCTGCTCGACTGTGCAGCTAAGTGTAGTTATCTGTACATGTCCAAATTTCCATATGTTTCTGTATAATATATGTTAAGGATTTATTTTCTTAATATGAAAAGAAGGGGCGATTTGGAGCCGGGAAGTATCTGAAGAAACTAAATGTGATCTTTAAATGGTTTCCAAAATTTAAGCCTGTTTTAAATTGTAGCACTTAGAATTTTCCCAACGTTGTTGCTGGCCCTTTTTTTTTTTTTTTTTTTTAAGTTGTGGTTTTCATTTGTGTGGAACTAATTATTTAATGAATATGTGGTAGCTACAATATTTATTACTCATGCATAAATATAGTAGCGACTATTTCTACTTTATTTCTATTATTGTCTCTGTGGGATAATGGTAGATATCTTTTAAGAATTTCCTAGTGAATGTTTTTAGCGTGATTATTTTCTTTTCTCCCTCACAATAAGCTTAGGCAAGGATGGGATTAGTTTTGTTAAGATTGTGAATTTGTGAGATAGGCTGGTAATTAATGAAACAGCTACTGATGTTACATATCAAGGAAGTTTATGCTCGTTTTTTTCCTACCGTTTTCATCTTGTCTTACTGAAACCAAATTTTGTTGAGTGATTTATTTCTTAGGCTTTCCTAATACTCTCTGTATATAGTACCTAGTTTCCGAGCTGTTGACCATTACTTGGAAACTTTACCTTCCTAGAGACTGGTCAAGGAGCTTGTAATTATGAATTTGGGAAGTCAGTAGTTTTTACTTAAACAAACAAACAAACAAGCAAACAAATAAGAAATAGAGTTGCATACTCTTCCACTGACTATGGCTATAAAACCTCTTCTGAATGTATAAGGAGCGGACATTTGAGGACTCTGTGAAGTAAGTGCAGCAGGCCTGTGGCATGGTTCCAGTGTGCATGAAGTTCAGTACCCCTGTTTGGTCAGTTAACACCAGTCCCCAAACACAATACAAATTTCAGTGAACACAGTAGAGTAACTGAGTAACTCTATGAAGTACAAACTTGGCTGCTAGCGCTTCTGTCCACATATTACTCCGTGAATAACAGATCGATCACTGCTTTTGAAGTCTGTTGCTGATTGGTTCCAGGCAGTGAAAATGTATAGTTGTGTTACCTCCTTGTACCAGTGATAATTCTGCATGCTAGCTTACAAAAATAAATAATCAAAGAAAGGAATTGGTCAACAAAGTGGAAGTGCAGCGGAGAAATGAGGAGTGGTAATGCTGGAAGTGAAATTTGCGTCATATTATGGAGGAGTTATGTGTGGGACTTTAGAAGAAATAGCTGATTCCACATTGACACTACTGCCTTTCAAGAGTCTGTATAAGAAGCCGGGGAATTCAGTGAAGTTATTTGTAGGGGATGACAGACTTGTAAAGAGCTTCTCCAGCTTCAGACTTCCCATTTCTTTATTCCATTTATTTTTTTGCTCTTATATCCATTGTCTGTAATTAACATAGTAAAAACTACCATTTTCCTGAGCATTATTAATCTTCAGTAGGCATTGTGCTAATTATTTTACATACATTGTTTTATTTTATCCTCAAAATAAGGTACTTGCAAAAGTTATTGTCTGATTCAGCATGAGAGATGTGGAAAGGGGCAAAAGCAGAAGAGAAAGTAGTACCACTGAGGAGAGCGTTGCCAAGCTTTTCTCTGGTCCTTGCGAATCATATTTTCAACGACCACATCTCTTGTATGACGTGCCTTTGGCTGCCTGGATGATCTCCTTTCATAGATTTGGTTTGCAATGTAGTTTGTCCTTTCGAGTTATAAACTTAAAAAAAAAATTCATTGAACTTGACTTATATTTTGTCTCTAATCAGAGGGCTTTCAGAGTTCTCTATGAGAATTTTAAAATTCGGTATTTTTATTTTAATAGTAATCTAAACACTTATATAGTTTTTAAAAAATTCACTTATTTACTGGTTTCCATAAGTCAAGTTCGTTCTCTAGCATTTTCTACTGGTGACCAATGACTTTTCCTCTTTGAGTATTATTAACTCACAAAGTCATGCATATTTGTAGTATTTTAATCCATTTTAGTTGATATTTTTATTGATGTTCAAATTATTTCATCTCTGGATAGAGGGGGCCCACTCAACCTGACTTCTGAGTTTAAAAGTATGTCTTGGCAATTTGGATAACTACCTTATAAACAGGCATTGCCATTCAGTTTCAGTGCCCAAGTTTTTTCCTATTTGTACTGGTACACAGTAGTAATGCTGGCGTTGTTTTAGCCTAGTAGCAAACGATCAGAGGTAAAAGAATAGACCTAATGTGTAAGTGATGCATTTATATCAAGTTGTGAAAAGACGTCATTGCATGTTCTCTGATGCTGGTTTGATAGCATTTCAGATGTGGGCAAGGGGGGGAAATGGGATCATCACTTGGTATGTGGTGATGTTGAAACGTGAGACTCCTAAGAATCTGTACCTGAAATGGTACCACAGTCTTGTGTGGAGTGTTGATTTAGTTTCAACAAAATAATATACTAAGTTAATGTTAAATT